>NC_064408.1:20224375-21460000 GCF_023375975.1 Astyanax mexicanus | reverse complement strand
AACATTGTTGTTTTATTTGATAATATACAGAAAGCATTTTCAAATAAAAATATTGTTATTTAGAGCATTTATTTGCAGAAAATGGGAAATGGTTGAAATAACAAAAAAAGCAGAGCTTTCAGACCCTTAAATAATGCAAAGAAAATAAAATATGTTGCACCAATGCTGTTGTGTATTGCATGTGCATGCAAAGGTGAGATTTCGACACAGCACCAGTTATGTTTCTTCTTCTTCTTCTTCTTTTCTACTGTTTTGGTTAAGGTTTGAATTAGGGTTAGATTTTAGGGTTGATTCATGTTTGAAGTTAGACTTGGTTAAAGTTAGGGTTAGGATTAGGTTTAGGTGTAAAATTAGTTTCTATAGATAATCATTTAGAGTTCAGTTACATTTAATAGACATTCAGTTGAATGCTAGGCGAGCATATATGAGGCATTTGACCATCCAAATACTGTGCGTCTTACCTTATACAGTACAGGCCAAAAGTTTGGACACACCTTCTCTTTTTCAAGGCGTTTTCTTTATTTTCATGACTGTTTCATGTTTCATGACATTGTAGATTCTCACTGAAGGCATTAAAACTATCAATGAACACATGTAAAAGTTATGTATAACTAAAAAAGAAAATTATATTCTAGTGTCTTCAAAATAGCCACCCTATGCTCTGATTCTCTCAATGAGCTTCAAGAGGTGGTCACCTGAAATGGTTTTCCAACAGTCTTGAAGGAAGGAGTTCCCAGAGGTGTTTAGCACTTGTTGCCCCTTTGTCTTCACTCTGGATTGGAATATTAATATTTTTCAATTATTCATCTTGCATTTGTTATAAACAGGAGATCTTCAGCATGTTTTGCTCCTTGAAGGCTCTGCTTTTTTTTTTTTTTTGCTCACTTCTTTGTGCTTTAGTGTTCACTTGAGCACTTTTGCCCAGAACATTTCATAGGACTACAAAAAACAGTAAAGCAAACTGTGTGAGAAGTGCTCCACTTTTCCTTCCTTTCCAGATGCCATTTCCCAGTAATGCATTGGTTTTTGTTCACCCAGGAGCCCTCTTAGCAATTACATGGGAATTGCACTGGGTCCTGTGCTGAATGCTCTCACTTCACTTTAGCCCACGTTCACAACAGCCAATGTATCAACTTGTAACTAACAGGTAAAAGCACAGGTGTGAACAGGATTTTAAGAAGTGGCTGTAGAGAGAGTTTAGAGACCTTGATAACCTGTGGAACCTAACGATACACTGCATGGACCAAAGTACTGGAACATTTTAGATACTCTACCAAAAGCAAGATTAAATTTTTTTTTTTATGTGTTTAAGTTCCCATTATTTGCTGAGAAGATATGGGGGGAGGGGGAGATTGGGGGGGGGGGGGGGTGGGGTGCACAATGTTCCTTTCTATTTGAACCAGCAATGCTAGGATCATGAATGCAGCGACCAACCAGAGTTGGCAACTTCTTAACATTTAATAGAAGTCAAAAAAGTGAGAAAAAGTGAGATTAATTGTGATTAATTACAGAATTCTGCCAGTCACTGCAATATATTAAATCATAACCCCTGCCACGCCCTTTCAAATACACACATATTTTAGTAGGCGTCAAACACGCACAGTGCAGCTTGATCAGTTTGTCTTTGCAATCTTAAAGATGTAAAATAATTTACGCTTTGTGTGGCTCAAATTTACTTTAAAATTAATCATGGGTGTGTTTTTGGTGTAATGTGAAATCAATCAATCAGTGTGTCACTTACCATTCCATTTAACGTTGGCTGATTGATATTTTAATTGCGCAGCACTTCTGCAGGACATTTATTGGAACAGCAATGCTATTTTTTTATTTCTGTTTATTATTGTTGATGTAAACGTTGGGTTTGTGCACTGCTGCTTGTTTTTGTGTGTGTAATGATTATGGGAATACGTGCATTTAGCGTGCCTGCATTGCCAAGATAGCAATGAGCATCTGATGGCTGACATATGTCTATGCTTTTTTCAGCCAGTGGCGCACCTATGTTTTCTGTCGCCAGTGTAGCAATACACCAGAAATTTATCTGAACACACCTCGCTTCCAGACCACCATGCCCATCGGCATAGATATATTATTTATATATTTGTAAGCTCCGTTGCTATTTTAAAGATGCAGGTGGAAGGCCTGCAGGCAGAAGGTGTACCTTGTGCAGGGCATAAAATATAGCCTCTAATGTTAACTTGTTCAACAGATTACTATAAAGTGTGATGCTCCGCAATAACTGGACTATAAAGTGCAGGTAAAAGCACTCATTGACAATATGCATCTCCTGGATAATATGATAGTATAATAGAATAGCATATATATATATATATATATATATATATATATATATATATATATATATATATTGCATGGAAGAAAACATATGTGTTGTTCAGTAATGGAGGTAATCTTGCTCCCGGGTGGTTTTATTTGCAGCTAATGATGCTGCCATTGCTGCAACAATCTCGTATGCAATGGGAGAAAGGATCATGTCTATAAGGCTGACTGCATTCGGCACAGGTGTAAAGAGGTTGTGCTTGACTGCAGCTGTTGTGAATGAGCCGCATTTGTACAGACTTGATGGAATGGGGCCTTCACCATATGAGCGCATTTTAGTGTCACTGAATCCGGATGGTACTGTGGGCTGCAAGCCATGCCGGTAGATCAGAGGAGGTCGCATTACAACGCGATTGGCTCTAGAGGCTGTAAAGTGGCTGTGCACCAGTGTGAATTAGTGCCAGGCCTTGAAAGGTTTGCTCATGAAGGCGGTCTGAGCTGTGCTACCCCCACCAACCAATATCAGTATAGAAGTACACTCTAACAAGCATAACATTATGACCAACTTTTTGTTTCTACACCCATTGTCCATTTTTTTCTGCAATCTTTATTACTCTCCTTTCTCCTTGTATATCAATGATCAAGACCCCACTGGAAATACTACCACAGAGCAGGTATCTATGAATGGTGGCTCATTTTTTTTCAGCACTGCAGTGACGGTAATGGTGGCATGGTGGTGGTGACAGTGTGTTAGTGTGCAGAAGTCCCAAGTCTCTTGGAAGTGGCTGGAGTCTACCGCATATCAATAACGGCTCCCTGATGCCCGCAAGTCTGGTAAAATCTCCCGGAATCTAGCATGCCCTTGCAGACGACACAGACTTTTTCTTACCTAATTATGTGGGTGAAAGAAAGGGAGAGAGAGAAAGGTGCTCCTCCCCTCGTGTGCACATTCATGAAGCGCATGCAAAACAGAGAGGGTTCTGATTGGTCTTTTCTCTGCAAAGAGTCTGTGAGTCAGCCAATCAGTTTTTAGTGTGCACGGGTACAACAAAATCTATAGTTTATATTTATACTGACAGGGGATTGGGATGGGGGGGGGGGGGGGGCTTGTTGTCCAAGTTCAGGTCCGGGGCACCACCCTGAAATTTATTATGCTGCACAGTTTGTGTTGCTCATCCTCTAGTCCTTCATCAGTGGGTATATGATACTCACTGCCCAAGGGATGCTGCTGCTGGTGGACTATTTTCAGTACAAAAGTGCCACAGAGGTGTTTAAAAATGCCAGCAGCACTGCTGTGTCTGATCCACTCATACCAGCACAACCATACCAGTGTCACTGCAGTCCTGAGAATGACCCACCACCCAAATACTGGGGTTCTGACCTTTAAAGAGAGACAGGATTATCGTCTGTAATCATAAAACTATAAATGCTCCTATTTGCTCAGTGGATGTGAACAAATGGATGTAAAATGAGTGCAGAAACAAGCAGGTGGCCATAATGTTATGCCTAATCGGTGTATATCTGCAATAACTGCTGTAGTCTCCTTCAGTGTGTTGACACCAGACGCTAAACACAAGCCTTAGCCAGAACAAAAAGAGCTATACATCTCCCTTCACAAGGCTGAGAGTCTGTAATGATTATCGGCATGAAGGGATGCTCGATGGGAACGCTCGAAAGACGGGGAGAAAGAGAGAGAGAGAGCGAGAGACTGACAGAGGAAGACAGATTGAGGAGGAAAGAGAGAAATACAGAACAAAAAAAAAACAGAACAGGGAGAGGCAGAGGCAGCGTGCAGACCTCAGGTGAACCTGTTTGCGAGTGCAGTGTGACAGTGACATTATTCCGTGTGGAGGGAACAAGGAAAATGGTGTTATTTTTGGAGAGTGCGGATGTGAGAGCATTGTCTCAGGGGTGAGACAGCACAGCAGCGCCTGTGTGGGTGTGGGTGTGTGTGTTTGTGTGTGGGTAAGGGTGAATTTGGGAATCTGTGTGTGTTTGTGTTTGTGTGCAGAGAGACATCTGCGTTAATGGGCTGCAGGTGGAACAACTGCTGGTCCAAGGCGGCAGTAGGTGCAGAGTCTGCAGATGGTTTCAAAAAGGATGAAAAAAAAATCCCACGAGGAAACAACTATCCCCATATGCTCTAATCCAAGGTTGTACAATTTATCGACAGTTGACATGTTATGTGCTCAGAAATATAAGAGACCACTTCTGTTTCTGAATCAGTTTCTCTGATTTTGCTATTTATAGGTATATGTTCGATTAAAATGTTTTATTCTATAAACTACGCCCAACATTTCTCCCAAATTTCAAATAAAAATGTCATTTAGAGCACTTATTTGCCGAAAATGAGAAATAGCTGAAATAACAAAAAAGATGCAGAGCTTTTAGATGTCAAATAATGCAAAGAAACTAAGTTCATATTCATAAAAGTTTTAAGAGTTCAGAAATCAGTATTTGGTGGAAGAACCCTTTTTTTTAATCACAGTTTTCATCAATCTTGGCATGTTTTTCTCCACCAGTCTTACACACTGCTTTTGGATAACACTATCAGGTCTTACTGCATGAGCTCACTGGCCAATATTTAGCCTCAATATTTAGACTCACAAGGTAACACCTCACAACTTACATACAGGTGTTGGTGTTCTCAAGCCATCCCCCAGAAGTCATTAGCTGTCTCTCTGGGAAAGTGGTTCAGGATCTGGAAGAAAGGTCAAGCGTGAAAACACACACATGGGGGATCTGAGTGGTCTAACGGTCTACGTGCTGCCACTATGATCAGGAGCTCACCGGTTCGAATCCTGTTTATGTAGCTTGCCATCGGCTATCGGAGCCTTGAGAGAGAGCACAATTGGCCTTGCTCTCTCTGGGTGGGTAGATGGCACTCTTTCCCCACATCACTCCAAAGAGTGATGTTGATCAGCACAAAGTGTCGGAACCGACTCACTGCGCTTTCCTCCGAGCGCACTGTGATGCTAACTTGTCACTAAGGTTAGCTAGCTCATCACTAACAGTGGTTCTCTCCCTGGTAACATTGGCGCGTTGCTAAGTTTATTTAGCTTGTCACTAACTTTAGTTCTCTTCCCGATACCATTTGTGTGTTAGCTAGCTCACTGCTAACGTTAGCTAGCTCATCACTAAGGTTAATCATCTCCCCGGTAACATTAGTATGTTAGCTAGCTTGCCTTATTTTGCACTTAAAAAAAAAATAAATGGTGCAGTTGCATTGAAATTTTGAGTTTTCTCAACTTTTTTTATTTTTACAGTGTAGTAATGTTTGCAATATCTAAAAAAAGACTAGGGTCATGGCTAAATAACTTCAGTCAATCAATGATCCATCTTCAGATTGTTCATGGCAGATCTACTAATGCAAAGCATGTGTTGAGGCTAGGCCAGAAATATACTCAGTGCTGCAGGTATAAATGACAACACCATGCCAACAGAGCTCACAGCCCTGCTGTACAAACTACATTACTGAGGCAGTTAAAACGCTCGGTACCCAAGGGAGTGATGAAGGACAAATCAGAGAGTCTGTAACAGTCAACAGTCAACAACCCATATATGCCAACAATACAGGAAGTGTGTGCTGCCACTTGTACTATTGGAATGAGTGGGCAATGATGTATAATATATGTGTTTATAGGAGCGAAGCAGAGAACTGCTGGTCTGGCATGACAGTTGATCAGACGAAAGCTTGCTGGCGGTACAAGACAGCTCGGCCAGGCTTGGCCGTCACTATAGTGCCCTTTGCTACAAAACTCAGAATTCAGCTTGTGCTTGCACTGTCTATGAGACAGAGTGCAAAGTTTTTCCTCTCATATTTGGTCCCGGCCAGTTCCCACCTGCTTCTCGGGTGTCTAGCACATGATGGTACCAAGCTGGGAGGGTGAAGGCTGGCATGCGCTTCCTCCAAGTTACATAAAGCCAGCCACACAGTACTGCAACGAACGCAATGGGAAGGAAAACAAAGCACACTTTATCTCCATTGCACAGCAGTACCCTGTAATTCAACCTCCGCATTTAACCCATCAGTAGCAGTGAACACATACATTCACTGGTGAATAAGGAAATAAGAACAAACACCCTGAGCAGTGAGTACTCCCCTCAGAGCCTGGGGAGTAAATGGCGGTTTCTGTGCATGCCTTCTGTGCACCTCAGTTGTGACATGGGAGGAGAAAGCATTGCTCCTTCACAAACCTTACCCCAGTTCCTCGCAACCTTTCAGTCACAAGTATGCTTCTGTAAATTAGGGAGCAATTTAAGCAATTTTGCTCAACGGCACCTAAGCCATGAATGTTGAGGTCCAGGGGATTGAACCTGCAACCTACCATTCCCAAACCTTCTTTTTTTTAACCTTGAGAATTACATTACATTACATTTGGCAGACGCCTTTGTCCAAAGCGACTTACAATAGTGAAGTACAAAAGTTATCAAATAGAAGTAAGGTGCCTTGTTCAAAAGCACATCAGCTGTGAATGTTAAGGAAGGAAGTTTCCCACTTCCAGCAGAGTCATGAAATTGAACCAGCAACCTTCCAGTCCCAAGCCTGCTTCTTTAACCTTATTTAACCAAATTTGGGGAGCAATTAGGCAATAGGTTCCTTCAGCCGCGAGGATTGTGTAAAAAGCAATCACTGTTCCTTGACTGCCCAACCTCCTACTTCCTGCTGGACCCGTGTATTCAATAACCCTCTCAATGCCAAATTGGGGAGCAATTGGGTGCCTTGTTCAAAGGAACCCCAGCTGTGAATTTTGAGGAAGTAAAAAAATCCTGTTCCTTCTCTCCCCCGCCCCCCCCACCTCCAGCTGGTTTTGGGTATTAATCCCAAAAACTTCCAGTCCCAAGTCTGCTACTCTATCCTTCTTAAACCCCAACTGCCAAACAATTAGGGGTTTGGGGCCATGCTGACACCTCAGTCTTGCATTTTGAAGGAAGAAAAGGTGTTGTTCTTTCACCCTCATTTCATGATGGTACATTGAATTGGGTCGAATAGGTCCTAAACTTGCTTCTCAAACCCTTTACACAGGCATGACTTAAAGCAGTAGTTCTCAAACTTTTTAGGCCATGTACCACCAATGACCAAACAAAAACCTCCAAGTGCAACCTACAAACCATTTCACAGAAATGCAGTTATCACACACATAGTTATTTATAAGCTAGATGTCCATCCACACATATACATGTCATCATATCTGTAGGTCATTGTTCTTCACCTGTTGTGTGGAGCTTGCTCGCTTTTGCAGTCTGTAAGTTAGTATGTTTAGGAAAGTTATTTGTTTAGTTATTGTTTTGGTTAATATAGTATTCTTACTGAGACTCACAGAAGGATTTAGACAGAGAAAAATAAACTACATGAGGGCCAAACAGTAAACTACAGTGTTTTAACCGTATTAAGCTATTAACTGTAATCCAGAAACTGTAGTGAACTGTTGGTGACTGGCTGATTGATGTAGGTTATCATATCTTGTGACGTAGGACCAATTAAACCAACGTTAATGATAAAACTGTAGCTCTGAGAGTGAAGGACTGAAGTGTAGTTTACGTGGAGTTATGTATCATAACTAAGTTTTGGGAGTGATCCACGCCCTCACTCCTCCCACTTCCTTCCCTATTTAAACAGTCACTTCCTCTCTACCTGCTCATTGAACAAACCTTGCACCCACCTGCTCCCCATCTTCCTCCTTCTTTAATTTTATTTTCTTCTCGTGTTTCTCTTCATGTGAGGGGGGGCTTCGGCTTCACGCTTTACAGCATAGGTGCCCCGAACTCCACCCCAATACTCTGAGTTTGCTCCCCCTCTTTTCTTCTTCTCTGCCCATTCAAGGGCGTGGGTCAATACTAGCAAAATACAGGTTCTAACGGGTAAAGCACTAAACACAAACTAATATAATGTTAGAAAAACATGCTTTGAGTATCACCAGTGGTACCCATGCCACTGTTTGAGAACCACTGATTTAAAGCATTCTTTGGGTAAAAAGCTAACTGACAATTGTGTTACTTGACCATTCAAGTTTCCTACATACATGGAGATGGATTACAGTGTGAACAACTTTTGAAAATGCAAAAGCGCTTATTATTTATTGGTTTCTGCCACCACAAAGTCCAAAATATCAGTTCCAGCAATCAAGTCTTCAAGGATTCTTCCCACAAATTTCAGATGGATACATGGCTACTCTGAATGCCTCTAGAGCACACAGACACACATGTCCTTACACACACTGACAAAAGACACACATGCACACACCCTTGTCCCACATTCGGCAAAGTCAAAAGAAAAACGATGGTAATGCATCAAAGGGGCTTTTCAAATGTGCGAAAGCGAGAGCGGCTCTTTTTCATGTGCAAGCTGGGTTCTCTGTGATAAGAATTTGAGTAAAAACTGAAGCCTCTGCTTTGGGTACCACTCTCACCTGTGAAACCGTCATGACAAGCCTCGCAATTTCTCTCCTTTTTATGCTCATGTAAAGGCTAAGTGGATTTTTATTACAGTAATCATTAAAAATCACAGGCAGGCTTTTGTTAAACAAAGCTTTCTTCATCTTTTTTTTTTTTTTTTTTGCATGAACAGGCACGGACATCCAGGTGCTATTAGCAGTTGCAGATACAACAGAAACGTGCGAGGTGAGCTGATCTGAATGCGCTGGTAGGCAGACATAAAACAATGCAGCTGAAAGAAAAAAAATAGTAACAAGGAGTCAAAAATAGCCAGATCATGTCAGTAAAAATCTAGAGCCCCTGTTTGATTTGCACTCGGGAGGGTTTCCAGTAAGTTGTGCTGTCAAACACAATCACAAAAGCAAGGCAGACAAAACTGACAGGCATGCTCAATTTGCTTCCATCTTTCAAACCGAAGAGTAGCAAACAGTTGTCTGAGGCAGGGAGGAGAGAGAGAAAAGCGAGAGTAGAAGAGAAGAGCAGAGGGAGGAGATGAAAGGGGAGGTAAGGACAGGAGAGAACAGGACAGAGGAACCAGAGGGAAGACATTTAAGAGAACGGAACAGGGATAGAGGAAGTACTAATGAAGTGGCGCACAGAAAGGAGATGACAAACGACTGTATGCATGGATTAACACCACACCACACCACCACAACACTACTGATGCCTGAAGCTTCATTTCAGTTTAGGCTCTTAGACTCGGTTCACAACACGCTGCTACGTGTCTAACGCTCTCCCTCAGTTTACACGCTTTATCACTTACCCCAAGTGCAGTCAATCAGCCAAGACATATTTAGAATCTGAAGTTTTCTTCTGTGGTTGAGAACGAGAGAAACTTGGACCATGTTGCTAACAAACACAACGTCTCTCAACCTTTCAGACCTTTAGTCTATAAATGTAGTTTCAAACTTGGCAGGACTTACTTTAGTCTGCAATAAAAACAAATAAACTTCTCCCTACAGCTGCAAGACAATGTTTATGTGAAACTAAATAAATGAAGATCTAAATTAAAGTTTCAGCTTCGTAAAAGTTTTGGCTTGGCAGCACTCATTTTATTTACAGGATAAGAAGTATGTACTTTGGTGTGTGCATTCACTGTGGACCTCTACCTCACTCTACCTCCAGCCTAGTTATCATCACATGATCACTGTCTGCAGTCTGCATGAAGAGCTCCCTCAGTTGCTGTCCACACCACAGGTAATAGGATTTGAGATTGTGATCATTAACAATGTAATTGCAGTTCTTTCAATGTGTTCATTGCGAAAACCCCAAAAAAGTGAAAAAGTGGACAATGGAAAAGTACTGTGAAATACAGTTTGTCATAATTGGCAGAATAATTTTGATTATAAATGTTCAAATAAGTGTTTTATATTATTAGCTTTTTAACAGAAGTTAAAAAATTAGACCTTGGAATATATTTACAGAGATGAGATTGTCAGTAGTGTTTGTTAGCAATGTTAGCTTAGCATTTCTCATTGTGACATGGGCATGACAAAGAAGAAACTCTGAAAGGAAAGAAACTTGGTGAATCTTTTTTCTACACCATTTACACCTACAATGTTTACACCTCTGCCTCTTTCATCTTTTTGTTGTTAAGTTCATTATCACAACCTGCTTCACCCTGGCCATGCTTGTGGGTGTTTTGCTTTTCATCCATGTCAACATAAAGGACACATAGAGGGCACGTGGGCAGTGACAGTTACAACCTTTTAAAGGGACGTGTTCATTTTTACAAGGAGACAAAAAGAACCTTTAACAGGCCAGGATTTTTATCAATTGTCTGCCTGACATTACACCACTAAATCTTGAGGATTTCTATTCAAGCATTATATAAAACCCTTTCATGTTTAATAAGGAACATTACTGAAAAGCATAATTGAAATTGTAATAGAAATATAAAAAAAATGTTTAAGTAAGTCTGCTAATGTCAAAATATACTGAATAAAATCATAAAATTGACTCTTTCCTGAAATTAAAAAAAATAATATATATATATATATATATATATATATATATATATATATATATATATATATATATAAAATATATATATATATTCCTGAATGCAAATCAAACTGTTCATGTCCTCCAAACTTTTAGTTTCATTATGTTTGTCTAGTTTTTACATCTATTTTTAAACCTGCATAGTTTGGGTTGATTCCTGTTACTGATCTGGAATTATTAAGTGGAGTAGAGAGTGAACAGGCAGCTTCTCCAAGTGTCCTCAAATTTTCAGGATGTAAAAAAAAGTTATTTTACTGCAGAAAAAAAGGGTTTTGTATCACCTACACCTTCATTTGGGACAAGGCATTTAAGTGTTAAAGAAGCACACATCCAATATCAATCATGTCTTGGTTATTAGATGGCTTCTTAAGTAAGTGATAAATATTGTCAAATTGTTGATTTTATTATTTTTGTTCAAATTATCTATTAAAACCTTAAGACTCATGTACCCCTGCTCTATATTATGCATTATCAGCTTACCTATGCCTTTAAGAACAGAACAAACATAACTAAATACACAAAAAATAAAGGATAATGAAACATTCAGCCGGCTCAGAACACAGTGCTGGTCCACAGTGTTATGGTTTGTTTTCTGAATGTTTTCCACAGTCGTCTACAGGCGTCTAGCATTCTCATTCACTCACAGCTCCCGCTCAACAGACACAGTTGGCTAGCAATTTGACTAGGACACTGCTGCAGGTTTGTCTACTTCAGCTGCGCTGGGAGACTCAGGTGAATTATAGAGTGTGATGTTAAAAGTGTTAGCTTCAATTCCTCCTGTCCACTGTCATGTTCACGGCAATGAATGCACTCCATTTCCAGGAACAGGCAGGGCATGCTACTGGGTAACAGAAGCCCTTTGTGGTGAGTTAGAGTCAGCTTCCCTGCACCAGCAGTTCCTCACTTCAAATAAGGTACTCCAGAAGACCATACAGTAGTTCCAGATACTGAGCTGTAATGATCTGTGCCGTGACTTGGGGCAGGTGCGCTGCAGTGCTTTTACTTTAGCAGGTATAGCATCAGTGCTACTTCCTGTTTTCTGAAAAGTGTCTCATTTTTGGGGCTTTCTTTGCATGGAAACTACACTATTCGACTACACTTTACTCAACTGTGCTTTTTCATTAGACGAATTTGGTACCTGGAACTGGGTCTTTTTTTTTAGAACCTGCTCACTTGTGTTTCCAAGCTAAGGGACTAATTCTGCATTCTATTGAGATCGGATGTCGGAATTTCCTAGTTCCATATAGGAAATTTTAAGTGAAACATTCCTGCAAATAGGGTTTTCTAAAGAAAAGTCAGAAGAGCCTTAAGAATGTTTTGTTCAAAATCAAAGATGGATTCCCTGCATATTAACAGTAGTAAAAGTGTCAGTATTCTATAGTGGTACCACTTTAAAATAAGGCTCCTTATAAAAGGTTTACAAATAGTTTACAAAGGAGTTAATTAACAGTTATTAATTAGGTTGCAAACCATTAATAAGCAGTTACAACACATCAATAGAAAGGGCAAAAGTGGTCTCCCGTGTACCAAATAGTGATTCCACACTCGTTTATACTGTTAAACCTCAGATCTTGCTAGACGCTTATCTCACTTAGTCTTTTCCATAGGACATCATTAACATTTCTGTTAATAATTTTATTCATTTAACTATGATAACATATTAAGTGACTCAACTGACTTTCTATTTATGCATCTATTAAGTGCTTATTATTGTTTTTAAGGTATTTACAACTTAATTCATAACCTTTATAAACTACTGAAACTCTGCACTACAATACACAAAGTTCTGGTCCCTTCCAAATGGACCTGCACTACTGATATACTTGCACTGTCAATACACACTTTAATTCCCCAAAAAATGTGAACTTTAAGAACTTTAGCACTCATTCACTTTACCAGCCTTAAGCTACATAACATATTTGCACTACTGTTATATACTATTTATACTGTCATTCCATCTCAATCACCATCAATATTGCACTACTGTCTTCCGTCTTCCGTATGTTTATTGTGTCTTGTTGTGTTGCACATATAGTGTCTCACACTCTTTTATATTATATATCTATTTCTTTTTTTTTTTTACTTATATTTATATATCTATTTCTCCCCCACACCACTGCACCTTGTTTCTGTCTCATGTATGTCTATTGTGTCCCTGCTGTATTGTACACATAGTGTCTCCCATTCTCTTTTATTATATCTATTATCTGTACTTGCTGTAAAATTGGGAAGGAGAGTAACGTAATTTCAATTCTCTGTATGTAGTGTACATATGCAGTATTGACAATAAAACTACTTGACTATTTATAAACCCTTTGTAAAGGACCATCATTTTAAAGAAGTACCTCTACAGTTTATTAGCACTTATATTTACTTGTGTCTCATAAAAAAAGTTGTATACAAAGAACTGTCTAATTTCTTATACTGCATAATGTGTTCTTTTTAATGGTATTGCTAGGGACAATATTAGCAATGCAGTCAGCTCGGGAGTGATGACATTCCCAGTTCTGACATCCGAGCTAAATAGAATGTAGCATAAAACATGAGAATCGTCACTTTACATGACACAATGCAGACAACCAGGACAAACTAGCTATTGATAAAATCTCCAGTAGTAGTTACAGTAGTGACTCACAATGGCAGCTTTTAAAACTATGCCCTGGTCTGTTGATGAGGTAATAAAAATATTCCTTGGATTAATAACTAGGCCCATCACAGCAACTATTAGTTTTAGGATGCTGTATTGTTATTTTAAGACTATTTTGTTTTTTTAACTACCAATGTAATCAAAGTATAATATCATAATAATGCAATTACAAACTCTTAAAGAGCAATGACATATCAGTTCATAATAAGTTTTGGTTTGACTATTCATACTGCCTGCTACCTTATTGAAGAATATTTTTAAATACAGTTTTTTGTCTGAAACACCTATTGGCCTAAATTAACACATCTTTACCTGTCTAAGGCCACTCTGTGTGCATAAAGGCAGCATTATTAATTCACTAGTTATTGTTCATCCGGCTAAAATCTTGGGGATGCACATTCCAATGTAAACAAAGCATTGAAGTAATTTCACTGTACGATTAGTCAATTGTGCAATATATGATGCAATTATCATGACAGGTCTATTGGTGATTGATAAAATACTCCAGCAGGAGCTGCTCTAGCTCACCAGGTCTATTTCTCTGGAAGCTCTGGTTGTGGAAAACGAACCAGGTATCTGATATCAAAACCGTTTACAGTTAAGTACAGTCGAGTAGTGTTGGTACTATACAGTAGATGTATAGTAAGTCTTACACCAGTGCATCATGAGATTGACCTTCTCAGGTAGTAAAGTAATAACAGAAGTGACCCCTTTAACACAACATAACCCTCATCAGTACAACAATTACAGGACTAGGGAAAACCACAGTGTTTTTTAATGTCACCAGCAGCAGGACTGACTCATCTGTACCTAAACCAAATCATTTAAAAACAGAGAACAAATGTAAACCAATAGAAAGACAGCAAATGTGGGATAAATAAATGAACAAACAAGAAAAATAAAACAAAACATAAGGTCTGGAACACAGAATATGTTTTCACTTTCACAAGTCCAAAAAAGTCTGATGTGATATCTACACACCTTGCCTGTATTCAATATATATAATAACGCCGTGGTGCAATTTTCTGTGTGAAAGTGTCAGTTAAATTGAACTTGGTCCTTTTCTGCGACCCCTTTTTTTTCAGGTCTATGTTAAGAAGAACCAGACAGCATAATGCTTTCAGCACTATGCTACATTTTTTTTGTTTTTATCGTCAGGCAACTTGCTGGCATGTCAAGGAAGTCTTTTGAGGCATTGAATCTAGTGACGCATCACCATCCATGACCAATATTTGTAAGTCTGTATAATTATAATTCCATTGCAATGGAACAGCAGGTGTTACGAGTTCATTGTCATTGGTCTTAATTAATAATAATAAAAAACAGATCAGAAATGTCCTCCCAGGTTTTTCCCATGGCCCTTTAATCCTAGGAGAACTGCTCTGGCAAGATATCCTCTGATTCCCTCAGCGCCAGGGACTGTCCTCTGGGCCATCCTTATCCACAATGGTGCTCTGTTCTCTTTTTTCTTTTTTAGCAAACTCCTTTTCCTTCAGTTCTTCAGGAATGAACCAATAAATTCCGCAAAAAAAAACCAAAGCATCCACAATTTCAAGTCAGGAGAAAGGCTCTAAAGCTGTTAGGCAGCTAATAATCAGAGCCACAATAGCAGAAGGTTTACATCCAGGTCATGTTTGATTTAGTTTCTTTTTTATTCTTCTTCCAAGAAGTGCCACTTGTCTGAGCTCAACATAAAAAAGAAACTGTGTGTTAAATACATTGTGTGCTGTCCTTGAATCCACCTCGGCGAGGAAGTCACAGATAAAGCAGTGATGCTGAGGACACACCAGGTTACACTAGGGGAGTGAAAATAGCAGTTGGTATCACCACCTGAAATGGTGTGGCCGCCTCTTGGCACGAGACACAGAAAGCTGTTTCCTAGCAGGCATCTGGGCCAATTAAGAGCCTCCTCGGTGCCATGAGCAGCAGGCTAGGTTGGAATGGAGACCAGAAGGCACAAAGGGGTGCTGTAGACCCCACACTGATTAAAAAACTGTGCATCTATCCAGTACATGATTTCTAACAGTGTTCACTAAATTAGGCCTATCACGTGTAGGAGTAGTCTATATCTGGGATACCTCCTTCTCGGTAGCCACGATTTGTACCGTAGCCCGAGTTGTTCGCGTTATTGGGTGGTTTGTACAGCCCTGTGCCGTTAGAGGGGAAGATTGTATGTATGATATAATCTTCTCGTATCGGCTTGGGCTGTAGGGGCTCTCTGGCCGCCATCGGGGTCATCTGGAACCCAGGTCCTCGGATCTCCAGTATGGTGGTGTCTTTCTTAGTGCCTGATTCGATGTAGTCATCGTAATGCTTGCTCTTGCGTGCGCTACTATTGCGGCTGTAGTGGTCC
The DNA here is from genome assembly GCF_023375975.1 of Astyanax mexicanus. Classification (NCBI taxonomy): domain Eukaryota; kingdom Metazoa; phylum Chordata; class Actinopteri; order Characiformes; family Acestrorhamphidae; genus Astyanax; species Astyanax mexicanus. Next base: position 21,444,284 of record NC_064408.1, on the reverse strand, counting down.
CTCGAGGACAAGCGCCCCGCACGATGCCCATACCAACAGAATATGCCAAAGATAAAAGCAAGGGAAACTATGGCAGTTGCTCCGCCGATAATCCCGGCAAGTGGGAGTGAAGTAATCTGTTCTGAGCCTTTATCATCTCCCTGGTCTACTTCGGACAGGTTGGGATCAGATGTCTCAGCCTTGGCACACACCGGAGCCTCATCTGAGTCAGTGTCCCCGCCAATCATGCCGCCTTTGCTCACGCTGCCAGAGACTAGTGGCACCATACAGATTATGTAGCTAGACACCGGCTGGAGGGCAGTAAGCAGATACTCTCTGCGGTCGCCCCTCACCAGCGTCTCTGTGATGGAGCCCATGGCAGCACTAGTCCCTAAACGGAGCCAGCTAAGCCTGAAGGAAGAAGAAGGCTGAGCCACACTCCACGTAACCCTGATGCTGTCATGGGACAAAGGTTTCACATTCAAGGCCAGGTTCTTTCCCACGCCACTGCTGCCAAGTGTGTAGTCCATCGCTGTGTCCGGAAGCCCCAGTCCTGGTCGTTTTGAGCGCAAGGTGAATAGAGAGCCTTGCGGAGGAGACAGAGTGGTAGAGCTGGCTGCTACTCCTGCTCCACTCATTCTGTTGCTGCCAGCCCCTCCCGCAGCAGCTGACCCAGCACCACCTACTCCTCCACCTCCAGCAGCTGCTAATTCACAGTCATCCATCTGGCTTGTAAGGTCCCTTAGTGGCATGTCACGTACACGCTCTGGTGACTGACAAGTGAGTCCTCGGACTGTAATTGTGTTTCCTTTGGCCTCCAGCCAGTCATACAGCCAGCGTAGGTTGCATCCACAGTGCCAAGGGTTACCACGAACAAGCAGCTGCCCCAGGCTCTCCAGGTCTCGGAACAAACCTCTAGGAAGTGTGGTCAGGTTGTTCCCGGAGAGATCCAGTCGTTGCAGTCTGCGCATTCCATCTAGGGAGCCCCGCGGCATGTGGATTAGGGCATTGTCCTGAAGAGAGAGTCTTTGCAGGTGTGCACTTGGCAAATTGAGAGGTGGAGTCTGAAGAGAGTTGCGCACCAATGAGAGCTCTGTGAGGTTCGAAAGGCGTGAGAAGGTGTCGTCAGCGATGCGCTGGTTGGCAAGAAGGTTCCCGTCCAAGACAAGGCGGCGAAGAGAAGACAATCCACGGAAGGCATGCGTGGGAATTGTTGAGATGCGGTTGTCATCTAATCTGAGCTCCTCCAGAGAGGCGGGAAGCCCAGAGGGTATGCTGGACAGGTGGTTTCGGGAGAGGAAGAGCAGACGAAGACGAGGGTTGTCAGCGAAGGCCTGGTCTTCTATACTAACTGTGGACACTGAGTTGTCATCCAGATGCAACTTCTCCAGCTGAGGCAGCCTGGCTAAAGCAGCTCGGGGCAACACCCGGATGTTGTTGTCTTGAAGATGCAGCTCTCGTAGCGATGGCGGGAGGTGCATGGGGAAATCGTCCAGCTCATTATCGTAGAGATATATGACCCGCACTGTGCTAAGGTGTTCTAAGGAGGTGGGGAGTCCTGCATTATCTATGTGGTTGTTTTGAAGATAAAGAACAGTGGCGGATGGGGGTAGTGGAGGGATTGCACTGAGCCCACGGTCGTTACAGTAGATGAAGTCCTCATCACAGCGGCACACAGAGGGGCACACAACGTCCCCCTCACCGTCCAATCCCTGTGAGGCAGCTGCGGCACATTCCAGTACCTCAATCAGTATTGTGAGGCATAGTAAGAGAAGGAAGAGACAGTCACGAGTCTCAGCCACACCTTCAAGAACCATGATGCTGACGTCTTCCTCCTTTTTTCCTCTTTATTGGAAAGAACCTCCCTAGGCTCAGCTTCTTCACAGATCCCAGAATATTCCTTCCTTGGATTCCTTGTCAATTGCAGTATTTGCTCACAGTAGGCCCAGTCTGGTTACCCTAGGGAAAAGAGAGAGACACACAGAAACAAGCTTAAATTAATACCCAAAGTCAATCAAGTTGCCTGTGCTGCGCCAATAACAAAATTAAATGCTACATGAAGCACATGCTTCTTACATCGCAGATCCCAAGTCCAAACAGAGTCAAACCAATTATACACAGTCACAACTCAACTCAACAGCTACACTAATCTGCCTATACTTTGGGAATGGATCTGACTGTCATCGTGCTATATGAGAGCACTTCGAGGGCGATTAAGAGAAATGGGCCAAAGCGACTCTACGGCATCTCCCATCCGAGCGAAATAGTGTTCACTGAGATGTGGAGTTTAATGTAACAGGACATAAGTCAATGTTATAAAAAAGGCGTTGACGTAAACATTACCAATGACAGATTGGAATGGGCAAATCCTGCACATTTTAAAGGGGTGCGTTGAGCATGTGCATCACTTTTGAGGCGGCTCTAAAGTGTGTGGACATAGTCGTTCCACTGCAAACATGGCAAATATTTTCAAACTCAAGCACCCTTCGCTTCCTCGTGAATCCAGCCGGCGCATGTTGACATTCTGTGCCGGCACCTACAGTATGTATGTATGTGCATGTTGTGTTTAAGGACCTGTCCATTTCAGTCTGTGAGGTTGAGTTTAGGGTGAGGGATAAGGCTGCATGTTTGCGATTGAACAGCTGGTGAAATCACGGGGTATTTGGGTCACTTCCGTCATAGACAACAGAAACAGAGAGAGAACGGGAGAGAGAGAGACTGATGTTAAGAGGGGAGCAGGAGGGATTATGAAGCATATGGAGTTGTGATTGTGTGGATTAAGCAGTGTTGGAGAAAAAGCAACATGGCGAAAGCAATACCAAACACTGTATTATGCACAGACACTTCTCCAGGTTTCATTCATGACCATCATCGCCTAGGATTGATAATACCTATTAAAGGAATACGCTGCTATAGGTTTGCTATGCTTACACACAGTCAGTGAGTGTTATAAACACATGTATCTGTGCCAAGGATGATTATGTGTGTATTTATAATGCCACAATACAGTACTGAGAGTTGTTTTATGAAAGAACAGGTACGCCTATATTAAATATATTGAATACATTGGTATATAATTCTGTTGAAATAATGATAGAAATTTGTAAAATTGCATATTTTCTTTTGCATATTTCACACTTAGCACTTCACTCAGATGTCATATTATGTGTATATTGTGAAATGTATTATATATACAGTACCAGTCAAAAGGTTGGTGCTTATAAAGTTCTTATTCAATGTTTGTATATTATATTTTACCTTTATTGTAAAATTAATACTGAAGTAATCCAGACTATGAAGAAACACATAAGGAATCATGCAGTAACTTAAAAGTGTTTGTGAAGTATTTAGGTGATCTTATCTGGGGTGCTGTTAACTTGCAGTTTCTGGTTAAGACTGGTAACTCTGATGAACTCATTCTGTGCAACAGAGGAACTCTTGCTCTTCCTTTCCTGGGGTGGTCCTGATGAGAGATTTGTTTTTGTTTTTGGAACCAGGCCTGATAGTGGGTGTCAATTGAATGGGACATTCAATTTCTGAATTTGTGCAGGAATTTAACATTCCTTGATCTACAGCGTCACATGCATACTGGCATTACCACTCACAGTGGACAGTGCAGTGGGTGGTAATGATCATTGCCATTAGTGTCTGGATAAAATTGTCCTTGCAAACAGATAAACACCTCTGTCAGAAATTAGATCATTCTTCAATGCAGGAGACTACACATGCATTTCTCGCAGGTTCCATTGGACATGACTGCTATTAATGCTCAGAAAGGTTTTCAGTGTCCATAAATAACAAAGGAACCATAGCCTTGCCACTGCAATACTTTAAGAGGAGACTGCTTATAATACATGTGGGCCATATGCATCACCTGACAGTACGTCCTGACATTGTATAAAATGTGTGTGCGAGTGTGTGTGTCAGGAGTGTGTCTGAATCACTGGGGAATAGGCCAAAATGGGGCTGTCCAGACAGCCTGTCGCCTCTGGCTCCGCCCTTCCCTACCACCCCCCTGCATCTCCGATATCCCAGCGCGAGGGCAGCCCGAGACTGTATCAATTTACATCCAGGGACTGAGGGACAGGCCCGAACAAGAGCGATTGAGCATGTCCACAGCTGCACTATCTTTTCCCATAAAATTCACAGCATAACAATAAAAAACAGAGCTAGTGCTCCCGGCTGCCATGTGCGTGTGAGCGAAATAAAAAACGATGGGTTATCAGGAAGGGACAGTGGCATACGGGAAGATGCAGCTATATTCGATGGCAGGCTGAAGATAAAGCCAAAGAGAATGCTTATCTGTGTGCCCGTGCATGCCTGTAAATATCAGCTTTTTAAAATTGAGAAATGGGAAAGAAAATGGAAGGATGAGGTTGGATAGACAGACAAGCCGGAGAAGGCACGAGAGGGGAATGACTAAAAAATGGAGGAAGAGAAGAGAAGAAATAAAATGTGGACATGGCAAAACGCAGCCTTTTCTTTTTCATACTGTCACTGAAATTCTCATACCAATATGAAAGTTTATTCTCAGATAAAGTTAAAATTTGAAGATTATTTAGAATGGTTTGGGAAAAAAATGCATTGTTCAAGAGAAAATACAGACTAACAATAGGGACAATTCTACTAGATTTGATTGTCTGATCACACAGACAATTTTAGCCAGATCCAGAGCCGTCTAAAATCATTACCACACAATGTGTTGTCCTCTCTTCAGCCTTGCGAATCAGAGGGCTAGAAAAATTTGAAAAAAAAAAAAAAAAATGCTAGATATGCCACAAAAAGTTTGTATAATTTGTATAATAAAACAAAAAGTATTGGGAAAATCAAAGTGTAAAAAAAAATAAATAAAAAAAAACACTGCTGACACAATAAAGGACTTCATCAGGAGAAAAGTAAAAAAAAAAGTAGAAGGCTTTAAACTGGACAAGTCAAATGCTTGTTTAGTTTGGTACTAAAGATCCCATGTTCTATGTTTAACATATCTATAGTTAAATAAAAGACAAATTTTGCTCTGTTTTCTAACACACCATCTTTTGATGCTCTGCAAACAAAATAATTAACCTTGGAACTAGTGATGCGATATGATGATAAATATTGTGGGGACGATAGAAAAGTGTTTATCGTGCTACTTACCTTCTATCGTCTCTACAGTAATTTTATCAATTATTCATGCAAATACATAAAGTAGGCTATGATGAAATGTATTGACATGGTCACTTTGCATAAACTTGGTTTTTATAAGTGATAATAAAGTAATCTTCACAAAAAAAGCTTCATAATGTGATTCTGCGACATGACGCTGCTTTCTGTTATTGTGCAGACACACCGGTTTACTTTGCGTTATTAAACTCATGAGAGCCGAACAATGGAGACGCATTGTTCTTTTGAAAAAATTGGCTACTGCATCTACCTCATCTGTTTTCATTTGATACATATTTATTGCTGCACTAAAAGGTAGTAATTCTCATTTGTGAAAGTTGGGTTTAATGTCACTTTGAAATAAAGTTGAAAAAAAGTAAGCAAAGTATTATTTTGTTATATTTTTGAAGAATAACTGAAAACATACTCACATGTGGTATATCATGATATATATCGTTATCGTGATATAAAAAAATTCCATATTGTGATATATATTTTTTCCCATATCGTCCAGCACTACTTGGAACCTGTAAATGCAATGTTGTTAGGTAAAAATATATATACAGCTCTGGAAAAAATAAAAGACCACTTCAGTTTCTGAATCAGTTTCTCTGATTTTACTATTTATAGGTATATGTTTGAGTAAAATGAATATTGTTTTTAATCACAGTTTTCATGCATCTTGGCACGTTCTCCTCCACCAGTCTTACACACTGCAAAATTCAAGCAGTTCAGCTTGGTTTGATGGTTGGTGATCATCCATCTATTACTTGATTTTATTTCAGAGGTTTTCAATTTGGTAAAATCAAAGAAACTCATAATGTTTAAATGGTCTCTTATTTGTTTCCAGAGCTTTATATTTTTAGATTTCCCTCTATTTTACATTCATCAGGTTTATTAGTTATTTTGAATAGAAAAATAAAATAACTGAACTATGCAGAATTCTAAAGAAAAAAACTCCTAATGCAACATGTGGCTGTTATAAAACCATGCTTAAACTACTTGGAACACCCCACTTCCATAGAGGACTAAAGACATTAAGAACTGGTATTAATAAATTAATTTAATATTAATGCACTAATGCAAATGCAACTTATTTACAATGCATTATTGAACTAATCCAAAACTGCATTAATTAACCCATACAAAACTGTATTAACTAATTAATAACAATATGAAAAAAACTCTATTAATGAATTAATCCAACCCGCTATTTAATAACTCATTCAACCGGCATTAATAAACTAATCCAAAACCATGTTGCTTAACAAATTCCTATAAAATAATTCATATGAAAATGTATATAAAACTATATTAATGATCTCATAAAAAAGTATCTAATGTTATCAATAATAAATTCCATGATACAATAATACAAACATTACCTTATTTAAAAAAGGTGATAAACACACTAGTATTGTTGCTATTGTAGCGCTTTTCAAAAAACAATTATAATCACAACCAAATCGTGCTTAAGAAAGGCGGAACATCCATCCATCCATCCATCCATCCATCCATCCATCCATCCATCCATCCATCCATCCATCCATCCATCCATCCATCCATCCATCCATCCATCCAATCACATTGTCCAACAGCTTAACAGTCCATCCTTGAGCTACTTGGTTATTTATCCGAGATTTACAGAAACACAAGTCAATGAATTACTGGCTCTACTGTAAGACGTCCAGTTTTACCAGAGCACATGGGATGTAATATAATGGTAAACCGTGGGATTCTGAAGGTGCTCTTATTGAGCTTTTCCCGGGATTTGCAGTGTCCACCACTGCTGTTGAGAGTGCATGCCAAATATCCAAATGTCTTGCCAGCTAATGCTTTGGTGTGCATAATTACTCTAGTAATTTTAGTCTGTGACATTTTTTAATAAATAAAACAAAAGCACACTTGCACATTCTGGCAAAGGAGAATGAGACTGGAGACTGGTGGGATTTAACACAGACACGGCCTGTAGAAAATGTGTTTGTAAATGTAACAATATATCATAGTTTAAAAATGCTAATTTAATACACTACTGTAACAGAAGAGATTGGGAAGTTTCTTTGAATAATGTAAAACCAATTTGGTTGCAGATACAATTATAAAAAATAGAACACCGAATCTTTCAATATTTAATTCAATATTTAACATCTGCACATTTTGCTGTTTAATCTAAAACTAAATTCTACAGTTCATGGACTGATCAAGATCTACAATCTGCAGTTTATGGACTGATCTAAAATCTGCAGTGTTCTGGCTGTTTAAGATATAAAATGTGCAGTTTACTGGCTGATAAAGATCTCAAATCTGCACAGTTTACCGGCTGATCAAGATCTAAGTCTCTCTTCTTCACCCACTTCCTCCATTTCCACCCTCCCCCTCTCTCTCTTCAGTGAGGACGTTTACTGAGCAAATCCCTGCTGGCCACTAAAGGAGCCTGTTTCACAATCAAAACCTGTTGCCACAAAATTCATTTGGCCCAACGTCTTTTCCACATCGAATCGCAGATTAAATATAAATCCTCGAAGCATTAACGACCGAGCAGTCGACCCCCACCCACAGCAAAATGGCAGGCAACCGAGCAAAGAGGGCATGCAGCCATGTGAGGAGAGGGAAGAGAAAAAAAAAACTGAGAGAATATTCAAACATGAATAAATGAATAAGAAATGGAGCACGCTCTATCTAAAGGTTCAGTCCTTCTGAATTTTTTTCAGTTGTTTAAAGGCTCAGCTGTGATATAACTGGGTAGAGTGTCTAAAGGGATTCAGTTCAATACAAATGATGCAATATTATGGGAAATTACTGTAAGGGTCTTTTTAATACCCTTTCATGCCTATATGGCACCCAATTATTAATACCATTAAATGCTATTTAGTCAAATTGCATATATATTCTAGAATATATATATAAGTATCAAAACACAACACAAAACACACATTTAAAGCAAATTGTAATACTCAGTAACTATTTCTTTTGTACCATAAAAAAAATAAAAAACTGAAATCATTAGTCCTGAGCAAAGGTTATGTGACCCTAAGTGTTGTAAAAGCTCAAATCAGACCTTAATAAGCAATTCAGGCCTGAGGCTGAATCAAATTATTGAACTTTTTACGGTCTTTTCTGACTGTTTTTTTCAGTGTCCACTATTTCTGTTGACAAGCCAAACATATTGCCAGCTAATGCCTGTGTCTGCATAATTACTCCTTGCAGTTTTAGTCCGTGACATTATTAACAAATAAACAAAAGAACAGTTGCACATTTTGGCAAATGGACTCATGGAATTTAACACAGACATGGGCTGTTGTAAATGCATTTAGTACCATTATATAATAGCTTAAAAATGTTACATTTAATACACTACTGTTTAAAACACTGTTCAAATGTTTTTAATAAGGTTAAACCAATTTGAATGCAGAATTTGTAAAAATAATAATAATAATAATAATAATATGAGCTCCCAAACCTTTTGGATTTATACACCAACCGCTGCCTGAGGAAATCCAAAAAGATCATGAAGGACCCGTTCCATCCAAGCCATTCCCTGTTCTCACAGCTGCCGAGTGGAAGGAGGCTCAGAAGCTTGAAGACCAGAACCAGCCGGTTCCGAGACAGCTTCTTCCCCCAAGCAACCAGGCTGTGGAATAGCCAGTAGAACGGTGTTCTGCCCAACCCACCCCACTGACACCCATACAAACTCTGCACCCTGCACTTTACTTTACACTGCATCTATCAGACTTTTCCATATTATACAGCATTCTGCCCCCTGCACTCCCCACTCAACTCATTCCTTACCTGCACTTACTCATAGCTATACTGTGACATACTGACTACTTCCACACTATCCATATCTACATCTGTGCATATCTGTTCTGTGCAATATTTGTCTATAGTGTAAGTTATCATGTTTATTGTAATTAAGTGTATTGTAAATAGTGTTTATACTGTAAGTTATCTGTATGTCCTATTTTTATATATTTTATATTATTTTATTACTCTCTTGTAAATATTATTCTTTGCGCATTGGTGGGAATCTGCACCCAAGTTTTTCACTCACATGTACACCTGTACTCTGTGACGTGACAATAAAAATCTTGAATCTTGAATAATAGTAATAGTAATGTGAACTGTTCAAGATCTCTTAAGAGATTATATTTTCTGTAGTAACTCATAACACAATCAGGTTGTATCATCAGGGTCAAGATTAAGCACCACTGGCGTTCAAGGGCTTCATTGAAGACCATTCTTTTAAAAGCTTAAGTCAAAAATAAGACAGCTTCTATACCAGGATTTATACGGACCTCAAAATCCAACATGGAGTACCTTAATAGACACAAACTGAAACGTTTAGAACGGCTCTCACATTCCCCCTACTCAATATCACAAGAAATGTGTAGATAGAGATTGTGTTCATATAAAACTACCCAAGAATATCTCAGAACTGTAAGACTTCCAAAAAGTGTTTGATAGCTCTAGTACTCCTCCTACAAGATGACTAAACTTTGCCACTATGTCACATATAAGATTTGATATTTTATTCAGTTGTTTGTTATAAAAACCAAAGCAATATAAGTGAAACAACAAAGGGTAAATGTTCAATTCAATTTACAGTCTGAGCTACACTTTGAAAACTACAGTCCGAAAGCATTATTTAGCCAATCTAAACAACTTGTCAGGTAGATCAGGTGAACACAATTCTAAACAATTTGAAAAGCTGGTTATTTTCAAAAAAAAGTAAAAGAGTAAGACACTCATCCAAACAGACTTCACCCTGTTACTGAGGCAAAAGGTGTTTCTACTTAATACTAACTCAACATGGTCACGCTTTACACATGCATTTCTGGACAAGCTGAGAAATACAGAACTGTCACTGAAAGTGAAAAAAGCATGTGGACTGAGGCGTTAGAGTAATATTACTTAAGTTTACAAAAAATGTCTTTGATTCAGCAGCATTACACATTTTTCTGCCAATGTTTCCACAATAACATAAGATATTTAGCAGTGTGCCGAGCTCAAATCAGCAATAATGTTCTAGTATTACAAGTCAGTGAAACATCAACATGATTTTTAAGCTATTATTTAAAAGTAAAATTCTACATAATGTTGCTTTAAACAAACATTTTTAACAGTCCTACTGTGCATGCAATTCCACTAAACACTGACTGCAGCATGGTTTCCACTTGCAGTGTGTAACCGCAGTGTCCTCAAACACTGCATCAGCCTCAGAGAGGAGTGTGATTAATCTGTCACTGTCACTAAGTGGAGCGACGCCGACAGTCATGCAGCAGCCATGCAAATTTCACATTCTGGCAAATTATACACGTCTTGCTCATTCTTTTCCCCTCTCTGACTTTGTCTTTTCGACGTCCTTCCCTCCCTTTGCATTCATCTCTTAATCATGCGCCTTTAGTCTTCCTTTCAAACAGCTTTGGCTTCAAAGCTCAAGGCGGGCTACGGGCCTACAGTGCCACTGACAGTTAACATTCTAAAGTTATATCATAAGAAAAGCTCTGTATAGTGAGAAACGTGGGCTTTTTTCAGTCTGTGATTCAGCCATGGTCTCCGTTTCTCTCCTCCTCTATCACTGTAATTTCCCATCCCTGTTGTTTTTTTTTCCCTCCTTCCGAAAAGTCAGAGTATGATTCATCAGAACAATGCTATTGCAGTGGAGCTCCCGAAGGGGACACGTTTATTTTCTGCACACTTGAGCTTCGCTGGCATGGCACCTTCATCTTCCCCAAAGTAGAAATTAAAAGCCCTCTGCGAGAGAATATCTATTAAAGGTGTAATCAACATATTCTGAGCTAAAACCCCAAATAAATCAAAAGAACACAACCCTCCCACACTCTTATTGATTGCACGGCCAAAATTTAACGACGCTGAAGATTAAAAATCAGTTCCTGAATAAATAATGACTCATTTTACTGGCCTAACTAGCTCGAATCTACACACACTAAAATTCCACTCGGTACATGAACCACAGCTGCAATGAAGCTAACTGGGATTTCTGACAGCAGAATCAAGCCCACACATGTACTTTTCTTAAAACGCACTTTCCACAGGAATTTTATGGTAATTAAACAGTAGAGGTTCAGTTAAAAACAAGCTGGAGTTGAAAACCCAGTAAAACACCCACACAATTACCAGGAGACCTCATTTGTGGACAGAAGCCGATAGATAACTAGAACTAATAGTGGCATCCTGATTACGGTTGGAGAAATGAAAAGAAAATGCAATGTGTTCTGGACTGTACAACCCAGGGAAATATAATTAAATGGTGAAAGATGCTGAATTTGAGCAGTTTCAGTGTACAGCTAATGTAAAGGTTTAAGACACAACCACAAAAATCACTGAAACGCTGCGATTATTGGAGTGTCTGCCAGCTTTACTATTAGCCAAAAAAGCCAGTATGTACAGTTACAATCTAAAAGCTTGTTTACCTTCAATCCAAATTAAAAATGAAATAAGAGCTAGAGAAGCTGAAGGGACTGCAAAAATCCATGCAGTGGCTGGAGTGCACAGAGCAATAAAAAACAAACGTAGGTACAAGTAATGTGTTATTGTTTTATTAAACTAGCTTAAGTAGTATGCTTGCTTAAATAAAGTAAGTATGGTTACAATATTCCTTAACGTGCTAAAAAAATTATGAATTCCACTATGATGTTTGGTGTCAGTAATGCAGGATGACCAGAATGCCAGAGTACCATCAACATTTTACAAAATTTCATGATGAACAGACTAATTTAAATGCTACAAAATCTTTTTACTTGATTTACATTTTACTTTATTTTGAAATTGTAATTTTTCCAAAAACATGCCAGCCACTAGTTTAGTCACACTCTGCTCAGGAGTCTTTCTGGAGGTCTTTTGTAGTTATTTTCCTTTTTAGCAATCCTATGCATAATTCTGTCTTGATTGTTTTTCAACATTGTATCAACATTGTTTCTTTTAAGTGTAATTTATTAATTAATAATTAATACATTTGGAGATTGGTTCATATTCTAATCGTTTAAGTATACATTAATTTTGACAATGAGTGGCTGAACTTTTGCATGCCATCGTACTGCTTTTTATGTTATGGAGTTAGAATGCATTTAATGTGCCTGTTAATATGTTGTAATGTTTTAGCATGCTAGCTTACTTGTCAATACAGTTATAACGTATTTTAGTGTGCTAATTATTATATTGTAGTGTTTAACATGCTAGCTTTATTGTCAGCAGAGGTTTAATGCAGTTTAGTGTGTGTCACGCCTGGCCCTGTTTCCTGTCTGTCCTCGTGCCTGTGTTGTCCCACGTTACCCGTGCCCCTGTGTTCTGCCAGTGTTTTTCCACTCACTTGTGTCCATTTGTAGCTCCGCCCCTCATTAGTCAGTCCCCAGGTGTTACCTGTTCTCTTTCCCGCCTTGTGTGTGTATTTAAGCGTCTCTGTCATTAGTGTTTTTGTCGGTTCTTGTGCGTGTATACGTCTGTCACAGCTGTGTTAAATCCTGCCTGTTAGTTCGTCTCCTGTTTCTGAGTTTCTGTTTGATTTATGTTTTGTTTTCTGTTCTATAATAAATGATACTTGCATTAGCGTCCGCTCTCCTCGTCCCGTCCTTCACACAGCGTTACAGTGTGCTGTTTATTATTTCAAAATGTTTTAGCACACTAGCTTAAATATCTGTAAATGTTTAATGTAGTTTAGCATACTAATTATTATGTTGTCATGTTTAACAATGCTAGCTTTAACATCAGTGAAGTTATAATATATTTTAGTGTGCTAATTAAATTGTGATGTTTTAGCATGCTAGCTTAAATGTCAATAAAGTTAGAATGTTTTCTAGTGTGCTAATTCTTATGTTGTATTGTTTTAACATGCTAGCTTAAATGTGAATACAGTTATAATGTAGTTTAGTGTGCTAGTTATTATATTGTAATGTCTCAGGATGCTAGCTTAAATGTGAATACAGTTATGATGTAGTTTAGTGTGCTAGTTATTATATTGTAATGCTTTAGCATGCTAGCTTTATTGATAGTAAAGTAATAATATATTTGTGTGCTAATTATATTGTACTGTTTTAGCATGCTAGCTCAAATGTCAGAAAAGTTAATGTATTTTAGTGAGCTAATTATTATACTGTAATGTTTTAGCTAGCTAGCTTAAATGTCAATAAAGTTATAATGTTTTTTAGTGTGCTAATTATTATATTGTAATGTTTTTTGCAAACTAGCTTTATTGTCAGCAGAGTTTCAACGTATTTTAGTGTGCTAATTGTTATGTTGTGATGTTTTAGCATGCTAGCTTTATTGTCAGCAAAGTTATAACATAGTTTTGTGTGCTAATTATTATATTGAATGTTCGATGTTTTAGCACAATAAATTATATATTTATATTGTACTGTTTTAGCATGCTAGATTAAATGACAGTTACATTCCTGTGTAGTTTACTGTGCTGGTTAGCGTGTTGTCAGCAGGGTTATAATGTTATTTAGAGTTGTAATTAGTTTCTACTGTTTAGCATACTAGCTTTAGTGGCAGCATTGTTATAATGTGTTTCAGTGTACGAGCATAATCTCGTGTTTTAGCCTGCTAGCTCTCGTGGCAGCAGTGTTACAATGTGCTTTAATGTGCTAGCGTACTTTAGCTCACGTTTAGCTTTGATGGCAGCCCTGCAGCGTCGGTTCTGAACATATGGGAGCTCTTAATGCTATTCCACTTGCGGGTCCTCGCCCATAGCAATCATGCAATAATATTAAGGAATAAAACTAAATTGCCCTGTGGAGCTTTCGAGGAAGCAGTGTTAAAATGTGCTTCAGTGTGCCTGCATGAACTCCTGCCTTTATGCTAGCTTTAGCGGCAGCAGTTTTCATGGTGTGGTGTGCTGGTGTGTTTTAATGAGCTTGTTGTGTCCTTTCAGAGCAGTGCAGAGAGGTCTTTATTCACAGCAGTGTGCAGTGGTTTTTGAACATGTAAATAAGCCTAAAGTTCCTAACGTTTGCTGTTTTTTTTTTCATTGAGGCTTGATGCTGTTTTAAGCTAAACATAAATGCACACAGATGCAAGCCTCTGCCTTTTGCTAATGCTAACACCCTTTTAGTATTCAGTCTTTCATCAATGTTCTTAAAGCTAGCTCCCTTGTTTTTGCTTCTGCTGAGCAAAGGGTGGAATTCTCAATGTTTATATGTGTGTGTGTGTGTGTGTGTGTTTGTGTGTGCGCGCACATGTGCAGATAAACACAAGCTAAGACTTCCAAATTGAGAGATTTAGATGGGAGGGTGTTGCCTTTGGAGGTGCACGTCTGACTTAGGCTAGGTGGATGGATACTTAGCATGTCTGAATATTTCATTTGTATTCAATCCGTCATTTTCGACTGGATAAAAAAGATGGCAGTGTGTTTAAATCCAAATTGAACATCTCCATGTCTTTCTTCTCCCTCTGTGTCGCTCTCTCTCTCTCCTCCATTATACTCCATATCTGAACGTGCTCTGAATAAGAAACAAGGCAGCTGATTGAGTCGCAATTTCTCTCTGCCGCTCTCAAGCAAGCCCTCCTGTTTCAACATGCCTCTTTTTTTTCTGCCCATCTTTTTCTTTCTCTCCTTCCCCCCTTCCCTCCTCTCTTTCTCTCTCCCTCATACACACACACATGCTGTCTCTCACTTCAGCATTTCATAATCTAGCTCTTCCTCCTGTCCATAAACCCTCTTTCATCTCCTCCTCCTCCCAATTCGGCTGCCTTTGATTCTCTCATTTCGTCTGTCTCTTTCTTTGCTGCCTCTCCCTCTTTTTCTGCGAGCCATTCTGCTTGGTGAGCCACATCAAGCGCTCTCCTTATTTCACTCCTTCAGTCTCTCGCACACTCTCTCTCTCTCTCTGTCTTTCTCCCTCCTCTTCCAGTGCACTCCTTTAATCCTTTCTCTTTTTTCTGCCCGTTTCTCTTCGGGCTGATGAAAACCTTCACCCCGCACAAAAAACAATCCGCCGATGTCCCTGTTCCCACCGGCCAAACAAACGGCGGTAATCGGATTGCACCACGCCGGGTCTCATTCAACATCACCCTCGAACACGAGCTCCTCTGTCCTATTCTTCTTCCGCGCTGTTCAATCACATCATGTCGAAACACACAGCTACAGACCTGTGCCCCTCTTTGGACACTGAGTTCAAATAATTTCTGCAGCTGTATCCTCTTCCCTCGCACTGAATCGCATTTGATATTTAATATTACTCTCACACGCATACACATAGTCATACATTCTTAAGAAAAAAAGTGCTACATGGGAGAGGATTTAATGAGAGAAGCCACAGAAGAACCAGTTTTGGTTCCATAAAGCACCATTTTTGTAACAAACTAAAAAAAGAGTGTGTAAAGAACCTTTTAAAGGCTAGAAGAAGTGAATGCACACATGACACGGCAAATGTCACGGGATATCAGTATGTAAATGAATCACAAAGTGTAACAACAGGGCAGACTGCTTGGGAACACCCACATCTGTGAGGTGATATCTTGTGAGTAAGGTTGAACACTGGCCAGCGTGGAGTCCTGATAGTGGGTGCCAGGTGGATAAAGCATTCCGTGTCCGAGCTTGTGCAAGCATCTATCTTTTCTTTATCCACAGTGTCACATACAGGACCAGTCAAATGTTCAGACACCTTTCATTCTCATGTTTTTCTTGATTTCTTTGTTAAATTAATTTTCTATATTGTAGATTATTTTTAAAGACATGAAAACAATTATGGGGACACATATAGTATTACTTTGTAGACAAAAAAAAGTGATTGGCCTCCACAATCCCCTGACCTAAAACCTGATCAACTGAGATGGTGATTTGAGGTGGTTTGGGATGAGCTGGAGCTTCACAGTGTGAAGAAAAAGCAGCAGCTATTGTTCAGCACCCCGAGGAACTCCTTCTTTCAAGACGCTGAGAAAACTGTACCAGGTGACTCTCCCTCATGAAGACACTGAGATTAAAATACCAAGAGTGTGCAGATCTGTCCTCAAAGATAAATGTGGTACCTAGAAGAATCTAAAGTATAAAACATATTCTATTTTGTTTTTCAAAAAAAAAAAAAGATCATATTTCACGTGTTCCTGTATAGCATTTATTACTAATTACTATAGTTGTCTCTTAACATTTGACTGGTACTGTTTTTACTGGGAATATGTCATAAGAGGCAATACCACCCACAGTGGACAGCGCAGTGGGTGGTAATGATTGTGACCAGTGGGGTCTGGCTAGAATTGTTCATGCAATCATACAGTACAAGCGACTCCAGCATAACTCATTTCCACATTGAATGAATGCAAAGGTCACAGAACCTAGTAGTAGTAGTACCTCCCATGAATTATATGTCACATGAGTTTTAATGCCTTTACCTACATTAGCATTTTCTTTTACAAGAATTTTCTTCTATGTTCATCTATATATTATTCTGTAGAGTCTGTGAAATCCATGCGCTAAACCTTGAATCCCTTACTTGAACAGACCTAGAGTTATTAAGCACATATTAAAATGGCAATAAAGTGCATGTATTCTTTTCACAATATTACTGGAGATGATCTAGTTGCATGAGAAAAATGTCGTTTTCAAAATTGAATTTCACAAAAGCAGAGAAAAAGACTAGAAATTATGTGGTTCTGACATGACTCTGATATATAACCATTCTACATATAAAAGTTGGGAGTTCACTCAGTGGTGAAACCAACTGAGCAAAATCTAGTTGTTCATTTTAGACTCTTGCCTTTCAGACCCAGTAGGGGGTGCTAGTACAATTTTACCCCCATCTTAAGTGAGTATAACATGCTGTCAAATCCAGCACATCCACTTTTGGCCAGGGGATACCATAAAAACGCCATAAAAATGGTGTTTGGGACAGTAATGCCAAATGTACTTGAGTAGATTACGGATTAGGATTAAACTTTCCTGTTTTCCAGTTTCCAAAAGCTGTAGAGTTGCTGTAAGTCATACTGATCCTAGTGAGTGAAAGTGAAAGCGCTAGGTTTGCTAGGATAAATGTCCAAATGTTTGTGGTCACCCCTTCTAATGAATGCATTCAGTTACTTGAAGTTCCACCCATTGCTGACTCTGATGTGCAAATGCACCAAACAGCCTGACTTGTCCCTGTAAAACGTACTGCCAGAATTCAGCTGTGGAGTAGTGGAACCGTGTTCTCTGGAATGGTGGTGCTCCGTAGAGTACTTTTGGGATGAGATTGGAATTTGAGAATAAAGTGGGGTGGTGATCATTAAACGTTGAGGCCTCACTAATGCACTTGTCTTGGAATGCGTGAAAGCCTCCAAAAAAAAAAAAAGATAAACTCTTAAACCTTTAATATCATTAATTTTGGAAGAAACAATGTATATTGTGAGCATATAGTGAGAAAAAGAAAATATAGCTTTATACATATTTAGTTTCTCAAACTGGGAATATGTGGAAGTCTCAATACAGAGTTACTCAAACAAATTTCAAACAAACCATTAATATATAGGTGAATAATTCTTAAATAACTCTGGTTTGGTAGCTAACTCTGTTATATATTTTACATTTCTTGTATTTTATTGTATTTACTTGTGATGGTTGCATGATTTTATTTTAATTTGTACTCTCTAAATATACACAAATAAATGTCATTATATATTTTTGTGTATATTTAGTATATTTTGTTTGGCATGTTAGTGCTAATCTAAGCCTTACAACAAGCATGCAGATGTTGTAAAAGTTGTGCAAATAACAAATAAATAAAAAATGAAACCTCTCTTTTTCCTTACAATCAAAAAATACTATACCATTAAGACATGTAACCATGTGCATTTAGAGTCAAATCCAATAGCTACATGGTATGGAATATGCAAATTTGCTCATTGCACAGCCATTCTTTGTGCCATTTCAGATGTACTGAGAGGAGTTTTGGCTGTTAAATGTGTCTTGGAGAGACATATAAGTTTACACTGCCTTAACATGTGGCTTAGACCCCCTCTTAAAGAAAGGGAGAAAGGTTATTCTGGGTTAAAATGTTTCTAAAAACTGTTTAAGGCTGAAAATATGGTTTTCAAGTTATGTGCTATTTTTGTGATAACACACAACAAGACAATACATTTGGAAAAAGGCCTATTTGCAGTTTATTTCCCATATATGGGTTGTGTGGACTGGGGGATTAAATGCTATTATTAGAAACTTTAATTTTCAGTGATGTGGGACTTTTAATGTATGGTCTAATCCAGAATATCTAAATTCCACATGCACATAATTAAACACTCCCTACAGAAACAGTGTTGCTGTTTAATTAAGATGTATGAATCTCCACAAATTACTATTTGAAAAGGCTTCTTTCTTGTTTGAATGCTATTGGTAAGTTTTAGTCTTTGTCTTTATCCTTTTGGGGCAATTAGACTGTCAGGAGATAGCAATCTATTGCTTGTAGCTCTTATATGCCTAGTGGAGAACTTTTTTGGATAATGCTTTCTGACATGTTTGGAGGTACTCCTCCAAAAGATCCTAATTTCACAGGGTAAATTGCCTGATTTTTCTTTTGAGAACTCTGTGTACTATTAATAATATAGTTCAGTCCATAGCTAGTCAGCAACAGTATCAGTAAGAGGTAGTGGGAGAGAACAGTCAATTGACTGACTGTTTGACTTCTATGTACACCAATCAGCCACTTCATTAAAGCCACCTCCTTGTTTCTACAGAGTCCATTTTATCAGCTCCACTGACCATAGAGTAACACTTTGTAGTCCTCACATATCTCTGCATACTTTATAATTATCTTCTTTTTATGACCCACAGAGAGCAGGTATTATTTAAGAAGTAAATTATTTTTTGCACTGCAGTAACATTGACATGAAGGTGGTGTGTAAACCATAAATATCCAGACAACTGCAACCTGTGACAAGGAACATCCTGACCCTCTCTGCCGCTAAAGGGCAGGATTTTATACGTAAACAGACCCTATGATTAGCGTTACCAGAAATGCCATTCATGATGCAGTCAGTGGCCAGTCCTGGTACTAATAATGGCTCTGAAATGACCCACCACCCAACAAGGACCCTCTATGTGGTGGTCCTGACCCTGAAAAACAGTGTGAAAGGAGGATAATAAAGTACACAGAAAAACAGATGGACTATAGTCTATAATTATAGAAGTACAAAATGCTTCTATGTGTGTGTGTTTGCAATTTTTTTTTCCATTGGGCCGTCTCCGAGTTTTATCGCTGAGAAAGCACCATGTGGAGAACTGGAGCACTAGTCCTCACTCCATGCAAAAATAGCAGTGGAGTTATTTTGAAATATTGAAAATGGGAATGATTAATTATATTCCGTTGTAATAAACAAAAAAGTTGGCCTATTCTTCTTCTTCTCTGTTCTTCAGAAAGTTGGCCTTTCTCAAGCTGTTCCCTGAGGTAACACTTCATGATCAGTTCATATAGTGCTATCCTATGACTTTCAAAGTCTGTTTAGATTGCCAATAGCATTAAAATCTAATATTAACTACATGGTTAAATGTATGTGGACGTATTGTGGTGGCAGTTGGTATTAGACATTTATCATTAACAGGTGCGTAAAAATGTAGTGTCTAAACGCAAACATTGACATTTGTATGTGATGTACTGAAAAGCTTAATACATAAAATCTGTTGTAGAATATCATTTTTGACCAGCTAGATCTCCCCAGTCAACTGTAAGTGCTATTATTGTAAAAGTGAGGCATCCATCATCAACACTAGCTCAGTCCTTAATTAGCAGTAGGGGTGGGAATTAAGATACTGACATTCTGCGATACTCAATATATCGCAAGACAATTCTCTACAATACTTCACAGTAGGGTTGGCAATCGTCCCATAAAATATGGAATTGTCCCGTATTTGTCCTGTTAATTATTTATTTTGTTTCAGACAGACAAATATACCGCTGCAGCACAGCGGTTTAGGAGTAGTGACTGTTCTCCAGCGGAGAGAGGGCACTGTGTCTGTAGCTGCATTTTAAATCACTCCCTATCAAATAGTGCACTATTTACCATTTGTTCAGAACTTTTTATTTGCATTCTTCCTTTTTGCACTAATTCTTTTACAATATGTGGTTATATTCCAAATATATGCTGTTTTGCACTGTTAAAAGAAGCCCATTGAATGCGAATGAAAAAATTATTTGCAGTACTATAAATACTGTAAATACTTGCAGAATGAGCTTTTGTGTTTTTACACTACAAATAAAAATACAGAATTATATTTTGTTACACATTCATTCCTATGCAGTGTTGAGCAGGGCTGCAACGATTAGTCATAATCGACAACATCGACAATAAAAAAAAAGTCGACGCAAAATGTCATTGTTGACGCGTCGTTAAAGTGTGATGGAGCGCGCGCGCGAGAGAGAGAGAGAAAAACAGAGAGAGAGCGCACACGAGAGAAAAAAAAAGGGGCGAGAGAGGAAGACACACACCTAGTGAGAGAGTGAGCATCCTGATTGGCCTCTGCTCATGCTTAGTTGGCCAATGAGGTTTCAGTGTGGGAGGGAAGAAAGAGAGAGCAGTAGAGACGCGCATAAAGTGTAATATCAGCGCTGTGTCCATTAAACACAAACACACACATTTAACTCCACAATACTCTACAGTCTGTGTTTACTAGTTCTGTACAGTTTAAACACTGATTTCTATATTTCTATAAGTAAAAAGTAAGAAATGAAGAAAAAATACATAAAAGTATCCTAGAATCTCCTGAAAATAACATCCAGCCTGTATGAATGTTTCCTATAATATACTTTGTTGTTTTTTTTAGTTTAATATAGGAACGTCAAACTATCAAAATGTACTGCAAAACTGGTTTTATGTTGGTTAAACTGTCCTTACCAGTAGGAAATACAAATGGAGGGCATGAAAAAAAAAATAATAATAATGGTGACTAATCGTCTAATCGAACAAATAATAGGCAGATTAGTCAACTACAAAAATAGTCATTAATTGCAGCCCTAGTGTTGAGCAGTAACAGATTTAAAAAACGAAGTAAATAATTGACTTTTGTTGTGAATTATAATGATACAGTTGTGTGTGCATATAGCTGTGTGTGCAGTAGAGAAATGGTACCCTGCCACCCCACCTTTTTAACCAGAACCACAGCAATGCCCCCCTCCCCCTCCCTTATTTATTGGTGTCAGTTTTCCAAAATATGAAAAATAATACTCTGCACAGCAGGTAAATATTAATTTGATTAGTGCCACCACCTGAAGTAATGAAGCAGTAACTTTAGTACATTAAATTGGCTGCAAATAATCGCAAACTAATACGATATGATACATTGCAATAGCGATATTCTGTCCCATCCCTAAACAGCAGACTTCTGTATTCACAGAGCAGGGCTGTTGAGCGCTGCAGCACTATCATCTATCCACTGCTGTATCACTCACTGATCCATGAGCACAAGATATATGCATCCAGTGCTTTATGAAAGCAGCTCCACACAAGCCTAACATTACTATTTGCAAAGGCAAGCCTCGCCTGGAGTGGTGTAAGCTGTGCTGCCACTGGACTCTTGAGCCGTGGTAATGTGTTCTCTGAAGTGATGAATTACACTTCACTATCTGGACACACTGATGGACAAATATGGGTTCAGTTCAGGCCAGAAGGAATGGTACCTACCAAAACACACTGTCAAAACCTTGCCTGGACCTTTTATTAAAATATGAGCCAAAGCCGAATACCATACACTGTATGGACAAATGTATTGGGACACAAATTTAATTTGTTTCTTCTGAACTGCCTCTACTGTCTATGCAAAGGTTTCTACTAGACTTTAAAGAACTGCTGTAAAGATTTAAAAATCTTGCATTCAGCAACACAAGTATTAATGAAGTCAATACAATGAATTATCACCACCCAACATCATCCCAAATTCCCCAAATCATTTCAGAAGTACTGGATATGGAGCACCATCCATCATTTCAGAGAACACAGTTCCAGTGCTCCAAAGCTTATTGCAAGGTGGGATTTTATACCCCTCTTGCACATGCCTGGCATTAGGCATGCTGCCAAAAGGGTCCATGTTTATGCTACAGAGAGTCCTGTTCCAATGGCAATACATTGCATTGCACATCTGTGATCTGTATCAACAATGTGTGCAAATTATAGTAGCATATTGCATTAATTACAAAGGGTGGATTATACAGCTCTGGAAAAAATAAGAGACCACTTCAGTTTCTGAATCAGTTTCTCTGATTTTGCTATTTATAGGTTTATGTTTGAGTAAAATGAACATTGTTGTTTTATTCTATAAACTACGGACAACATTTCTCCCAAATTCCAAATAAAAATATTGTCATTTAGAGCATTTATTTGCAGAAAATAAGAAATGGCTGAAATAACAAAAAAGACGAAGAGCTTTCAGACCTCAAATAATGCAAAGAAAACAAGTCCTTATTCATAAAGTTTTAAGAGTTCAAAAAACAATATTTGGTTGAATAACCCTGGTTTTTAATTTCATTTTTCATGCATCTTGGCATCATGTTCTCCTCCACCAGTCTTACACACTGCTTTTGGGTAACCTTATGCACTCCTGGTGCAAAAAAAGCAGTTCAGTTTGGTTTGATGGCTTGTGATAATCCATCTTCCTCTTGATTATATTCCAGAGAATTTCACTGTTGCTGTCAAACTAAAATATTGTATCTCCATTTGAATCTGTATCTCCAACGTGAATCTGGCAAAATTGTGTAAAATGGACCAATAGAAATGCTCCAAAAAGATTATAGAATAAAACTGACTTTCATTAAAAGTTCTCCTACCAAGCTTCCATTCTGGAGCTACAATGTTTTGTGTGACAATAATGATTTAAATAATTTATTAGAGCTGCAATTAATGATTATTTCTGTCATGCCCTCCATCTCTGCTTTCTGTAGGTGTTGCTTCAAAATGACAGAAACAGTTAAATGGGGGATTTTACATGCCTTTTAATTCACCAAAGATGGCAAAAAATCTTTTTTGCTGTAAAGACGCCAGTTTGGAGATATAATGTTTTCTCATGACAGTGATATGTATGTTACTCTTAATATAAGCCCTGTAAGTGCTGCTGGAATATTATGCTGTTGAATCATCGCTGATCTTTTAATTGGAGCCAATTTTCCTCGTCCCTGAAATCCCTCCAAGCCCACTCATTCTAATACTGTGTGTCTAATAATTTCATGCCAATCAACAGCTACAACTGTCAGTTTGCGTCTCGCTCTACCATTGTAATTACTTGATAAGATGTATCAAGGGATATTGGCTGAAACAAAGGCTGGGAGTTAAAATGACTCTTCCCTATTTTATTTGCCAATTATTGTCTGGTCAGTAAACTTCCAAGCTATCTTCCACTTAATAACATACTGTCATCCTTATCACTCACACGTGCTAATTTGTGAACATCTTCTTCTTCCGACCAGCTAACAACCTCTGCAATCAATCCCCAGAAGAGACTTCAAATAGCACTTGAAACGCACATGCACACGCACACACACACACACACACAAAAAACCAAAAGGGGATTCAAAGGGATTTGGATCCATTGATGATTGAAGGCAAACCAGAGAGATACTATACGCTTCAAAAGCTGGAATACGGTCCACATGAATACAAATCCTATTCAGCTAATGTATAAAAATTACGTAGATAAATTAAAGTCTGCAAAAAAGAGATTTTATATGTGTTCAGATATAAAGTTGGGTACCAAGGTCAATCAAATTTCAGTCAGAGCAGTGACAACCCAAAAGCAGTCTGAAGTAGGGGTGGGCAATATTATAACGTATACAATTTATCGTGACACAGAAATATCATGATATTAAAAATTCATATCGTGATAATAGGGCTGTTCTGTCTTAAAATTAGTCCATTATTTACTGTGAAGCTTTAGGTGTGTTTATTGTATAATTGTTTTAGTATGCAGTTTATATGCATGCACTAAATATTCTGCAATATTATTTGCTGCATTATATTATTTTATGCTATATTATTTCTTTTGCCACATTATGCTTATACTGTTATACTATTATACTATATTCCTGAAATGAATAAATTATTTTAGTTTTCCTATATCGCCAAGTATATCGTTATCGCAAAAATACCCTGAAATATCGTGATATTATTTTAGAGCCATATCGCCCACCCCTAGTCTGAAGCATGTTTCATTAACATCATGATCAATAGAAATTTTAAGTTGCTTGAGTTGCTCAGCTGGCTTATTGTTTAGGTTCTTCTCCTTGTGTCCTCCATATTGCAGACTGGACAGGGTGGAGTCGCGTGACTACACACTGTAGTATGTTTTTAATGGGACAGTACAGGAACAAACAAAGTGAGTGAACAGAAATATGGTGATGTAGATGCAGAAACCTTCATAAAATGTTGGGATGTGAGAAAAAAAAAAAACTTCTGCAATATCCTTTGCAATACTGTATCAGTGTATCAATGTATCAACCATACCTCAAAAACAGTTATTAGATCCCACTGAATGTAGTATATATCTGGAAAAAATAACAGACAGGTTATAGATAAGTTTCTTTGATTTTACCAAATTGAAACCTCTGGAATATAATCAATTTTTGCATAAATTTTGGCATAAAGTTATTCAAAAGCTGTGTGTAAGACTGGTGGAGGAGAACATATCAAGATACATGAAAATTGTAACTGGTGAAACATATCACATCGCCAAGTTCTTGTTTTCCTCTTTCAGCATCTTATTCATTAAATATGTTGTTTTCTAAAACATAAACATAAATCTCTTAAAGACGCATTTTGTAATTATCATTTTTTAAATCTTTAGTGTAACTATTATTGACTAAAATAAACAAGTTTAACAGATTAAATTAAAAATAAAATGACAGAATACTGCCAGTAAAAGGGGGCTTTATACACTTTTCTATCTTCAAAATATTTTGAATGTTTCTTTTCTATGAAAGAAAACCTCTTGAATATGCCTGTTTAAGAAAAAACTATTGTACTACTTTACCATTATAGTTATAAGAGCCCTTTTTGCTAAGGGTACTTCGAATCATTAAAAAATAAGAACCATCTACAAGAGGATTTCCATTACAGAGAAGAACAATTCAACCAGCCTGAGAGCCATTTAAGCATTCAAATGGTTCTTTGAGTGTTCATGTTATATATTGAACCACTGCTTCAGTAAGTCCTAAAAAAATGAATCACTGAAGAACCATTTTCTAAGATGTACTGCTTAATAAGAGTGTGCCAAATCATATTATACACAATAATATTACCCAAACATTATTTTTGAAACAATATAATCATTCTGTCTAATTTGAATTTGGCCTGTTATGTACTTTGAAGCTTTAGGAGTATTTTGGTTTATTTGTTTTAGCAGTTTGCAGTTTCTATACTTAAATATACAAAAAAATCTTAAGTCGTAAGTTACTGTTGTTTAAAAAATTATGAAAGTGTTTCTGTGTGACAAGATTTCTCCCAAATTCTAAATAAAAAGTTTGTCATTTGAGCATTTATTTGCAGAAAATGAGAAATGTCTGAAATAACAAAAAAGATGCAGAACTTTCAGACCTCAAATAATGCAAAGAAAACAGGTTCGTAATCATATATATATATTTTTAGTTCAGAAATAAATATTTGGTAGAATAACCCTGGTTTTTAATCACAGTTGTCATGCATCTTGGCATGCTCTCCTCCACCAGTCTTACACACTGCTTTTGGATAACTTTATGCCACTCCTGGTGCAAAAATTCAAGCAGTTCAGTTTGGTTTGATGGCTTGTGATCATCCATCTTCCTCTTGATTACATTACAGAGGTTTTTTAATTTGGTAAAATGATTTTTAAGTGGTCTCTTATTTTTTTCCTGAGCTGTATAACCACATATTATTATTATTATTATTATTATTATTATTATTATTATTATTATTTAAATAAAATACTTATGTAATGGAATTATATAATGTAACATACAAAATATGTAATACCAATAAAACCCAAAATATTAAAGTGCACAACATTTAGTGCATGCTTATAAGCTGCAAACATATACAACTATCAAAAAAAACTACCCCTAAAGCTTTACAGTAAATAACAGATTGAGTTCAAGACCAAATCTTGATATTATCACTATATGGATTTTTAAAATCACAATATAACTATGTCATCATATGCTGTGTATGATACAATATGACACACCCCTATTGACTACACCTAGTGCATACTTAGATCAAGCAGAAGGAATTTACCTTGGTCACAAGCAGAGGTATGAGGCAGCCTCTAAACACCACCGTGGTGCAGACCATGAAGACTCCAGGCTAGACTGATGTATAAGATCACTATCCAACTTAGAATGTAGAACTCGTTCTCCTCCACGGTTGTTGTTCATTGGTCGACAAGTTTAAGACGTGTAGCAGATTTCCGACAGTCCAAGTGCTTTTATTCCAAAAGAAGTTCAGGAGCATGGGAGTATGTCATCAGGAGGAGCCAGCCGAGAGCCGAACTGAGCAAAGATGACGTGGGATTACGAAATGAGGTCCGACTCATTTTCTCAGCATAATCCATCAAGCGAGCAGCTTCCGTGATAAACAGCAAAAACACTATGATTATTTGAGAGTCATTTTTATTTGCTCTTACGGAACAAACAAAAGGCCAGCTCCCACGTGTCGTCCACCAACACTGCGGAGTCACCAGCTCTACAATATCACCTTTGATCCGACGGCTGCCGCTCCCTCATTCAGACCGGCGTCGGCATTCAGAGCCCACAGACAGAAGATTGGTGTTATTTGCAGTCATGCTGCATCACAGATGGAATCCACGTCCTCCTCTCACTGTCTGTAATGTGTTTCCACCATCCCCGGTGTGTTGTAGCTCTTCCTTATGATGCCGTTCGTTCGGGGCGAGGAGGATCTTCACCGGTAATTCAGCTGAAATCCCCTGTGTTTGCCAGCGATGGTCTACAAGAAGAGGAGGCCATTGATCTTTGTTTAGTCCAGAAGTGCCTCGTTCTGCCAAGAAGACAAATGGAGACATTTATTAGAGATAAAGTCATATAAGCTAATATAAAAGAAAATGGGTTTAACAGTCATTGTTTTCTGATGCTTAGGAGCTACAGGTGCAATGGCAGCTCGCTGCTGTTTAAGAGACCAAATGGGTAGCTATGAGTTGGCATAGACATACAGCTCTGAAAAAAAAAACACTTAAAGACCATTTAAAAATGATTGAGTTTTTTTCATTTTACCAAACTGAAAACCTCTGGAATGTAATCAAGGAAGATGGATGATCACACGCCATCAAACTTTATACCAAGCTGAACTGCTTGATTTTGTTTGCACCAGGAATGGCATTAAGTTATCCAAAAGCAGTGTGTAAGACTGGTGGAGGAGAACATGCCAAGATGCATGAAAACTGTGATTAAAAACCAGGGTTATTCCACTTAAAATTTTTGATTTTAAACTCTTTAAACATAATGAATATTAACTTGTTTTCTATGCATTATTTGAGGTCTGAAAGCTCTACATGTTTTTTCTGAAAAAAAAAATGTTTTAAATGACAAAATTTTTAAGTTGGAATTTGGGAGAAATGTTGTCCGTAGTTTATAGAATAAAACAACAATGTTCATTTTACTCAAACATATACCTATAAAAAGCAAAATCAGAGAAATTGATTCAGAAACTGAAGTGGTCTCTTAATTTTTTCCAGAGCTGTATATTTTAATATTGTGATGTAATATTTTTACCATATCATCCAGCTTTATTTATGATTATGTACACCAAGGGTTATGGCTATATTGTACATATCGATATCGCAATTGTATCGTATTTGAGCAAAAATAAGACATATAGCGATATAATACGGGACTAGCTCTAGTTTCATCTATCTGTCAAACACTATCAGGTATCACATGAACTCCACAATATTTAACCAACAATTCACACAGCCTTTCCATGGCCATGCTAGCCAGTGTTCAGCCTTACTGGCTAGTGTGGTCAGGGTTGTGGTGGGCATCAGTGGGTGTCAAACCCCCATTAACTCACAGACAATAGCTGATCGAATAGCTGATTTACCTTTACTGTAAAGAATACAACTCAAAGACAGTGATCAAGGTAAGGATTAAAATAAATAAAAACATTAAATAAAAAGCCACATTAAATAAACATTAGCTTGCATGTAAAACTTTAAATATATGTTTAATATTTGACTGACATTAGAAAATAATAGGCATGCATTAGGCTTTGGGCTAACTTTGTTAATCCGGAGTCAGTCAGCTGCTCAGTCTGAGTCACTGAACATCAAATATCAACAGCACAAATGAGGCTAATGCCAGCTTGCTTTATACCACAAATTTGGCTCCACAGCACAGCAGCAAAGTGGAATGCAAGTGAGTTACGCAATGAGAGTAATGTCCTGGTTTGTCCTCCGATCCCTTAGATGACGCTGCATCAAGAACTATTAGAACTACATGGGCAAGAGATTACTTTGGCATACCTTTGTCAGGCAATACAATACTGATTTACATTCACAAATGCCACTTAAATCTTTACTGTGCAAAACAGAAGCTTTATGTTAACCATGTCTAGAAGTGGTGTCAAGTTTTTTTTGGGCTTGGAGGCATCTGGGATGGACTTTCCCGCAGTGGAAATGTGTATTGCGGACAGATGAACCAAAATTCCAGAACTTTTTTTTTAAAAGGATGCTATATACTTTGGAGCAAACATAAAAATGATTTTCTTTTAGACTGTTATCACCAACAAGTCCAGGGCTTAATATTTTAGGACAACATATCAGAAACAGAATCAGAATATTTATTCCCCAAGTATGGTGTAGGTATCAACATTTAAATAGAATATATTATTAATAGGTGGATAAAAAATCTGAATTCCATATAAGCTCAAGATGAATCAAAGTACATACACAAAAGTCCAATAAGTTATGTGTGATGTGGGTGTTACAATACAAAGCAACGATACAAAATACAAAGTTACCAAGTGTAAGTAAAATTTAAGTATGCAAAAGTGTATAATACATGATAATGTGCATTATGCGCATACACTCTGTGGAAGACAGCAGATTATACAGTAAGTTAAAAAGATTATATGATATAGTGTGGTATAATAAAGTGCAGGTGCAGCAAATAAAAGTAGTTGAAAGGTTTAAAATTTTAAGTTAAAATAGAGAAATGTAAGACAGGTCCTTGTTTAAAAGAGTAATGGCCTGGGGAAAGAAGCTATGAATGTGACGGTTGGTCGGAGACTTTAAAGCTCTCAATTTTGGTTTCCGCAAAGATTGAAGCCGCTGAAAGAAAGAGTAACCAAGGTGTGAGGGGTGAGCCATGATCTTTGCTGCTCTCTTCTTTGTTCTAGAAGAAAAGAGATCTTCAAGCGTGGGGAGCCTATATCCAATAATCTCTGCGCATTGCACTGTTCGCTGTAGCTTACATTTGCTGCATTCAATACCACGTCTTTTTGCATTTTTTAACAAGACAATACAAAAACACTCACTGCAAAAAAAAAATCAGGATGCAGAAAGGCAAATACAAATCTTTTTTTTTTTTTTTTTTTGGTGAGATCTTTGTTGATCTGTCCAAAAGGTTCTGTTGTTAAGGGACAAGGAGTTTTATACATTTTTATACATTTTTTATATAAATTTTATAAACACATGAGTTTGGAGAATTAGATAATAGCACAATAAGGAACAGTTGCTATGGTATTTTTGATCTGGAGATCACAGGTTCAATCCCTGATAATTGCACAGCCAATTTCATATCCCACGAGAGCAAAACTGACCCTGTCCTTTGGGGGAAGGGTGGCCTTCCTTTTCTTTCCATCACTTAAGAGTGATCGCTAGCTAATGCTGTCAGTTAGCTGACAGAACTGACAGAATATAAGTGGCTCATGACTTAATGTGACTCAAAAGAAGCACATGCTAGCATTCACCTATTTTGTCCTGGTTACATTATGTGACATGTGACACATGTGTCCTAGCTGCTGGGTAAGATCTGAGAATTCATTTATGTATTCATTTATTTATTTATGCATTTTTAGGTACAATGGATCTGTTGCTAATAAATATTTGCGCTAGCTAGCATCCCTCTGAGTGCTAAAGCTATGCTACCATCTCAGACCAGGGGACAGA
Organism: Astyanax mexicanus; assembly: GCF_023375975.1. Classification (NCBI taxonomy): domain Eukaryota; kingdom Metazoa; phylum Chordata; class Actinopteri; order Characiformes; family Acestrorhamphidae; genus Astyanax; species Astyanax mexicanus. Next base: position 21,414,106 of record NC_064408.1, on the reverse strand, counting down.
GCCAGTTATATTCTTTTGGACTCCCAACCATAAAATAACAGGCCAGCTTTTACACAGTTGCTCCACCTAGTAGTCATACTATGCACGAAGATGAAAGCTTGCCTTTTCAAGCAAGACAGCCTTGCTTCTGAATGAGATACAATGCAGCACAGCCAAGCAAAGCTCGTTTACATATATTTGTCGCAAAGACGCAAACATCATAAGTGGACCAGTACTACAAAAGGAACAATAAGCACTCAGATATGAAGGGTATGAAGGACACATGAAATACATCCTCCTCCTTGCACACAGTACTGTAAATGGTCAATTATCTGCACAAGATCAGCACTGGTCACTTCAGAATGTAAGTGTTTATGTTTGTGTACAATGAGGTAATGGTAGAGGAGATTTGGGACAGATAAATTACTGCCTGTGCTGACAGGACCAAAACAACCAAACAACAGGACAGACTGTCCTCTGATTCATAGAGTTCATTGCCCCCGAGACTCAGGATTGCGGCTGTAGTTTTTCATGTTTGTTGTGTACTACTCCATAGCTAATTGTAGCTTAGCTGCTAAAACAGTATGTTGGCAAAATAAGTCAAGCTGGGTGCCAGATTCAATTAGCCCACAGTAATAAAACCCAACAAGATCAATAAATCAATATTTATCAGGACGTTATTGCCAGACAAGTTACAAAATGGGAAATCGAAAGGCCCATTAAGGAAAACTGGGGAATCAATTCTCTAACAGGGAAGCTGATAGATAAGGGGATCAATAAAGGATACAATGCGATGTTATCATGATGCACGGTACGTAGATGATGTCATTGCTAAGTGCATGCCTATGACCCCCTTTATTACACCAGCCAATCGGGCTTCTAAGGTGTAGTAGGTTAGCATGCTATGTGTTCTTCTGAACCTTTCTATGAAACCAGCCAGCTATTGTAACACTGCTATTGTGTTTTTTTAGAGAACAGCTCAATGTACTTGAAGGAGAACAATAACTGCTAGTTCCGTTGCTAATGTTGTTAGCATTCCCCAAAGTAATATCTAATCAGACCACACACAAAAAAAGTTAGTTATACTTTCTTGGACTCCTGGCCACAGAGAGGTAGGGACAACACTTAGACAGTTGCGCCACCTGGGAGTAATATTATTCTATACTATTTCTTATCAGAGTTTGAGGAGTAAAGATAAGCACAGACGTCCAGTTTTTTTAACAAATCATGTCAAATTCCAGTGCATAAAGGACAAGGGCATAAGTCTAAGCTGAATACCTTGTAATATCTGATCCCCTAGACAGCACTGCATCAAGAAATATCATTCAAAAAAGCTGATAGAACCACTTGGGCAAAGGCTTACTCTGGTAATTCTACTGCAATATGAAGCTTCAAATACAAACGCCACCTAAAATTCTACTGTGCAAAAGAGGAACCCCATCAAGTTCTCTAGGCATTGAGGGTTCTAGGGCGGACCATCACACATTGAAGATACTTATTGTGTTTAATCAGAATGATCAGTATTATGAGAGAGAAAAGCAACATACTGAACAGGTAAATGTTTTACCATCTCAACCATAGACTGTATATAGCTGGACAGAGCATCGTCTCTCAAAAGTGAAGCCACCACAGGTCGGGTGCCCCCTGCTGTTCGGTTTCAGAAAGCTGTGTAACTCCACCCATCCCCATAGGTTTCAATGGCAAAACAGACAACTTTCAATCACGTTTTTTTCTAATATACTGTAATTCTACCTCCTTTATTTAAATGCAACAGTTAGTGTAACCTCTGCTTATATTGTCAATTTTTTATATCCCCACAGAATTCGTTTTTAAAAACGTTATTCAGCTCTATTCAAAAAAGGTGTGGTTATTGTAAAAGAGCTGGTTATGGGTGGGACCAATAACAGACCGTCAGCTCCGCTCCGCTCCACTCTGCAGTCTGTGACCGCGAGGCAGCCCTCAGGGGCGGGGTTATTTAAATGAGTAGGCTGTCTCTCCACAGTCTTTCTCCCTCCACTGGTCTCTACTGCGCAGAATCGGGTGTCAGGATCGCCAACATGGTGGAAGATTTTGGCTTCATTTTCATTGAATGAATGGGAACGGCGACACGGCGTCCATCTTTTTTACAGTCTCTGATCTCAACCATCTCAAAAAATGTTATGCAAGCCTGAAATGCAGCAATGTATATATAGCAAAAAATGAGACAAAGCTGACAACAAAGCGTTTATACTGTCTGCAATAAAATAAAAGTAAAAAAAAATGTGAGAAACAATGTGTTTTATCTATTGTTGTTGCATTTTAAATAGACTGACACATACATTCAAACTTTCAAACTGCAAATGATAAATTGATCCAAATCTATTTGTTCTCACTACAAAATTGTTTTTTATTAAACTACAACTACAGTGTAGTATATTAAGAGTCTTGTCCAAATGATAAATAATCATCCAAGGCACTCACTTCAGCTCTGCCACTAATATGTTGTAATTGTCATTACTCTTGACTGCACAGTTTGCCTCTAAAAACATTTATATGTGTTTATATATGTACAGCATAAAGCTGGTCAAGTTTGATATATCTTAGCTCTGAAAAACTCAGAACTGATATTTATATAACGTCTAGGCGGACAAGACAGTCCACGCTGACTCACAGTACCTAATAATAAAAGGCTTATGTCTCAGAGCAATTACGAGCAGCCTTGCATTTAAGCTTCAATTTTTTCAGACAATTGTTTAACAATTATAAGCATCCAGAAGTTGTATGCCATCCTAAATCAATTGTGGGATGCCTGCCACAAGGCACTTACATCTGGCTGTATTAATAGATAATATATAAAGCTGCTGCCTTGCATAGTCTAAGCCAAGATAAGGTTCTAAAGTGGAATCCTCCTGGTAAAAATCTACAGTACGCTGTGGAGAAACATTAAGGGTTTAGACTAAGGAGGAAATGGATTTAGATTATCGGAAGGAAGAGTGAAACAGAGAGCCTTTTAAAACATGTCTATTTTTTACAGTAGTTTTTCGACTACTTATCTTTCTGTACCCACACTCAATGTGAGGTTACAGTAAATGCTAATGCTGCTGTTGTTGATTTCCTCAATGGGTTGGAATGACTTACAGCAGCTCTACTGCTTTTGGAACCTGGAAACCAGAAACACTTAAACACTATTCCATGATCTACTATAGCATGTTTGGCATTGCAGCCTAAAACATAGCAAAATTTCACTATTGTTGTCAATGTTTTTTCTTTATGTCTTGTGGCCAAAAATCTAAAAGATTTTTCATGCTACCCATATCATAATACAGCTCTGTAAAAAAAAAAAAATAAGAGACCACTTCAGTTTCTAAATCAGTTTCTCTGATTTTGCTATTTATAGGTATATGTTTGAGTAAAATGAACATTGATGTTTTATTCTATAAACTACATTTCTCCCAAATTTCAAATAAAAATATTGCAATTTTGAGCATTTATTTGCAGAAAATGAGAAATGGCTGCAAAAACAAACAAAAAAAAAAAAAAAAAAAAAAAAGATGCAGAGCTTTGAGATCTCAAATAATGCAAAGAAAACAAGTTCATATTCATTCAAGTTTTAAGAGTTCAGAAATCAATATTTGTATCTTCTCTGGCATAGTTAAATAATGTGAGTTTGGTACATGGATAAGACATAACAAACTGTATTCTATTTGGGTTCTTATTCAAAAAAAATATCCAGCATAACCAAGACGAGATCTGGAAAACGGGCCAATTCCAAAACCCCAAGAGTGTTTCATAACAAAAGCGTTTTGTGCCAGTCTTCACAGAAGGGGAGCTCAAACTCGGCACACAAGAATGAAAAGCCATGGGGACCAAAATGGATCAACATGGGCTAAAAACTAATTCTAGCTATTACTAACCATTACAGGTTTACCATCTATTCTCTCCTATGCACATTCCCTGATAAACAAACTGGACTACCCTTAGATTATCAAACTGGAGATACATATGCATCAGAAGGTAAAGTAACAGCCTATTTTTCTACCACAAAGGAAATCCATGGGAAACAAACAAGAAAAATGAATGCTAAAAAAAAGCTAAAAACTAAAGCTAGCCAATGCTTACCTTAATAATATTTTTTTCTCCAGTGCGCATACCCTGGTAAACAAACTGGACTACCTCAGATTATCAAACTGAAGCCAAATATGCATCAAAAGGTTATGTATCAGCTTATTTCCTACCACAAAGAAAATTCATGACTAACAAACAAGAAAAAATAATGCTAAAAAAGCAAAAAAACTAAAGCTAGCTAATGCTAACCTTTATTTTTTCTCCAGTGTACAGTGCCTGGTAAACAAACTGGACTACCTTAGCTAATTATCATACTTGATCTTAATATGCATCAGAAAATAAAGTAACATCTTATTTTTCTACTACAAAGAAAATCCATGGTGAACAAACAAGAAAAATGAATGCTAAAAAAAGCTAAAAACTAAAGCCAGCTAATGCTAACCTTTTTAATATCTTTTCTCCAGTGCACAGCCCCTGGTAAACAAACTGAACTACCTCAGATTATGAAACTGGAGCTAAATATGCATCAGAAGGTGATGTAACAGCCTAGTTTTCTACCACAGTAAATCCATAGGGTAAAAACAAGAAAAAGGAATGCTAAAAAAGCTAAAAACTAAAGCTAGCTAATGCTAACCTTTTTAATAAAAATTTAAATTCAGTGTTACATTCTCAATGAAAATAACATGATGGAAAACCTTTTTTGCCCCAATTAATATAATATACTCATTATTTATATAAAAAAAATAAAAGGTGAAAATGAGTGATACTACTTTTTACAGAGATGTTGTGAAGCACAGCAGTGAGAATTTAACTGTCTATTCTATTATTTTTCTGTCTTATATCAACTACAGTTGTTCAGTGTCCAGTGTTCTAGAAGTATTGACAATACATTCAGAAATAAACTGTTACAAAATCTTCACAGTATCAATAATACAGTATATCATGGTCCTGCCCACTGCTGTGTGGATCTAACAGAATCCGAGGCTTGTGGACTTAAGAAGTGATGAGCGGAGTTTAACAGATTAACAGTTCAGTTCACACAAAGCCACAAATCTGTACACTTCTATATGCCAGCAGTTATCATACATTCACATTCCACCTGTGTGTGTTTGTGTGTTGCATATACCCTTGAAAAATGAGAATATTTTTGCACCTTATTTGCTTAATCTTTGGATATTGGTGTCTGTGTGTCTGCTTAACAGTTCAGCACACGCCAGCTTAAAGAGAGAAAGAGAGACTGAATGAAAGAGAGAGAGAGAGATAGTGAAATAGAGAGAGAGAGAGAGATTGAGAGACAGGGGGAGGCTGAGAGACAGTAACACACTTCTCACCCCAGCATTACTGACACCTATCTTACCATATGTGTGTAAAACTTCACACATCCCACTGAGCTTCATCCTTACTATTTACATACATTTTTATTTTATGAATTATATCGTTTCTGATTAATGATGCCAAGTTCAAAATTGAATCAGATGAATTCAGTGAGTAGCTCATATAAGTATTTGTAATTAAATTAAATATTGTAAAAAATATAGATATTTTAAGGCTGACGTAACAAAAAAAACAACAATTTCATAACTTATTTTAAAATGTTCTAGAAATCAGGTCAGAGCTGGATGTAAAACATTTAATTAAAGCATTTGAAAGATAAAGATAGATGAAATAGAGCTATAGAAGCAAAAAGCTTGTTTTTGTTCCAGTTCTGTAAATAAGGTCATATGAACAAACACACATTATACCACAGTTAGTTTCGACCGTGCAATGTGATTGGCTGAGAGCTGTTCTATGAGTGCCGTTATCAGCCGGTAATGCACTGTAACCGAAGCTCTTCATGTGTTACTCTGCCACATACAGGTAACTTAGCAACGATGCAGCGCTTACCAGCCAAACAGCGCAGCTACAAACAGAGCAGCAATTAAACAATTTTAGCTTGCTGAGTTTTTATAATCAAATAGTTCATATTTTATCGTCCTCTTTAATTCTTTAAATCTTTTAATAAACAGCGACAATGGAACTGTGGTATGTATGCTTTGTATGGCCACTGTAGACAAGTATGGTCAAAATAATAGGACCCTTTGGAGCCGGTAAACATAAATCAGTCATGAATGTACCATGCCTAATGCCAGCCATGTGCTAGAGGAATACTAAGACCCTTAGCATTGAGCTGTGAAACTGTACTTAAGAAGTGATGTTGCTTTGCTTTTCTCCTAACTTAGACTCATACACAAGGTAGTTGGATTGTCTGTGCTAAACTCCCCCCTGGTTTGAGAGTGTTTGGTGACTGGTGATGGTGACTGGTGCCCATTCCAGGGGACACTCCTGCCTTGCACCCAATGATACTGGATACACACTGACTGAACCCACAAAGACCCTAACCAGGAAGAAGCGGACAAAGAGTATAATAGATGGATGGGTGAATGAATGAATGCTATACATTTTTATTATTATCAGTCATTGTTGTCAGTATTATTGCTGTCATTGTTAGTTTTATTTTTATTCTTATTGTTGTAATGTGTTGATAATATTGTACTCATTACAGTCATGTCAGTAGAGCTAGATACCTTTTATCTGAATCTGGAAGACAACAAGAGAAAGAGAGAAAAAGAGAGAAACAGAGCACAAAAGGAAGAATGAGGGGGTCATGACTCCATTGGAGAATAACCTGAAGGCAGGAAATACTGTCAGGCAGAAGAAAGCTTACATTAATTGGGGGATGAATATACACTGTCTTTATCTGCGTGTGTGTGTGTGTGTGTGGTTTCCAGGCATGCATACTAACATGGGACAAGAAAGCTAAAGTACACAATGTGACACTATGATAAATGCTCTTCTATAAGAGTGGATTTGACATTAATGTGTGTGTGGGTGCGAGTGTGTGTGTGTGTGTGTGAGTGTGTACTGGCCGCTCTGGGAGTTGGAGTCACAATGAGCAGTAAATGTGAAGAAGTGTCAGTTTTATGGCGTACTGTTTATTAGCTTACTCTATTATTAAAATAATCTCTCTGCCTCCCTCTCTCTCTCTCTCTGTCTCTCCTATTCTCTCTCTCTTAGCTTCTCCTATTCTCTCTCCTCTACCATCCATTTCTTATTCCATCTCTTTACCTCTGTCTCTCTAACCCCTCTCTCTCTTTCTCATTATTTCTCTTATTCTCTATCTCTCTACTTTTGTCCCTCCCTTTCTCTGTTTCTCTTATGTTGTCCCTCTATCTTTCACCCACCCTCTCAGTCTCTCCCACAGCCTCTCTCTCTCTCCTTCCAAATGGAGGTAAGCTCCATAATGACTATGCGGAAAAAGTGTGTGTATTTGTGTGCGTGTGTGTGTGTGTGTGAGCAATAGTGTGTTTATTCGTTCGTCACTGTCATTTGATATTAATTAGTCAAGGGAGGCTGCAGGAGTGCAGTAACCTGAAAATGATGGGGATGTGCGCTCACACACACACACACACACACAAACGCATACACAATCCAACACACACTCACACACAGTAAGATGTGACCAGACTCCTAACACAAGCCAGCATAATAGGCATTCAGTGGGAAAGCAAAAAAGAGAGAATATAAGAGAGTGAGAGAGAGAACGAGAGAATTCAAGCAAGAGAGAGAGGAATATAGAAAAATAAAAAAAGACAGTGACACCGAGAGACCAAGAGAACAAAAGAGAGACAGTGAAAAACAAAAGAGAAAAGGTTAAGAGAATAAATTACATCAAATAAAAACATCATCTGTTTTTTTAAATACACATACCAATCAGATCATCCACAATATTAAAACCACTGACAGGTGAAGTGATCTGAGACACTTCGACAAACTAAAAATGTGGTGGCTAGACGACTGGGTTAGAACCAAGTAGGGATGTCACGATCTCGATATTTTATCGAAATCGAATCGAAATGAGGTCATGGTCTCGAGTATCGAAGTCAAAAAGAGGATCGACGATCCCTCCCGCGCGCGCTACGCAAATAGCGCAGCGCGCTACGCAAATGGCGCGGCACCAACACAGCGCATCCTATTCATTTAAATAGAGAGCCGCTGCATGAGCGCAGCCCCGCCCTCAGTTCTGCTGTGTGAGGGACAGCTGCCTTTCAACCACGGAGGAGAAACTGAAAACGGATTTATAGAAATATAGACAGGGCTCTCAAGTTTTGAGTGTCGGCGGGAGTGTGATCACTGTTTTTTATCTGTCCAACGGGGGAGGGGGGACGGGGGTTGGGCGCGCAGGTTTTGTATCTGTATCTAACGGAGGGGTGGGTGCGCGCAGGTGAGAGCGTGTGAACTCGCTGAAATGCGTGTGTCAGTGTGACTTGAGAACACTGACTATAGATCACAGTGAGGTGGATTAAAAATCTTAAACTTATAATTGACTACACCTGTTGCTTTCCATTGAATTAAAAAAACATCTTTCTCTCAGATAAAGTAAACACAAGCGTGTTTCTGACTAAAATAAAAGCTTTTCAGGAGAGATATAAGTTATGTGTAAATATTTATAAGACAATACCTGACAAAATCTGTTTTAATGACGTTAATAAACATCACTGTGACAGCGCTAGTCACAGTTTCACCACATCACTTATCTAACCAGCCTGTACTGATTTCTGCCCCCCAATAATGCTTTCAATAACCTCTAATAGCCTTTAATAGTCTTCAGTAGCCTTTAAAAGACTTACCTGGCGGCCGTGGTGTGTCCACTAAACTCCGTAGTTATAAACATCCTGAGGTTAGCAGCGCGCTAACTGACCTGTTTATAATGTAATCCGAGCAGTGACTCCGTGTCGGCTGTTCTAACCTGCTGCTGTTAGCTGCTTGGGCTGAAAGATGAACTGTAGTGAGCTGTATTATCCGGTTAGTGGGGTTAAAACCTTTATTTGTTTACAGAAACAGTAAAAACGGACTGGCTGAGCCCTGTAGCCCGTGGCTGGGCTGTACTGAAGTAGTGACTGAGTGAAGAGAGCGGGGCTTGTGCTGCTGCTGCAGCTCCGACTAGTGGTTGGATGAAGAACTGCAGCTTCATGTAAGTGAGCAGTTTCACCAGCCATCCACACACAGCTCTGATAAACTGCTTGTTTTAATAGTGCACACTGTTGCTACCAAAAAAAGTCACTAGATGGCATTACCATATATATCTTAATAAATAATAATAATAATATTTATAATATTTATAATAATAATAATAATAATAATAATAATAATATATATTATTTAAATTTTATGAGGCATAAAATAACAAGAAAAAAAAAACAAGAAAATCGAGAATCGAATCGAATCGTGACCCTCAAATCGAAAATGAAATCGAATCGAGGATTTAGAGAATCGTGACACCCCTAGAACCAAGTATGCAGTCCATGAAGAACAACAGAAAAAAACAGCAACATATCAGGGGGACCTAACAGAGCCAAGGGTCCCAAATTCTCACAAATTATGTGAATCACAAGTTATGATCTGCTAATGCTGCTAATATCTTGGTATCAGATAGACCTCCTGACACCTTTAGAAATCTTGTAAAATCAATGCCTTTACTAGGTCAGTACAGTTTTGGCAACATAAGGAGACCTACACAACATCAGGCATCCTTCAATTGGATGATCAGAGTATATACAAAATAGACATTGCAGTTTTTTCAAAAGGGGCAACCAAGCTCAGTGCCATTGGGCATGCCTCAATTATAACCAATGGTTTTTAAATTTTGGCAGCAATACAGAACATGCGGTTTTGCAATGTGCTTTATGTTCCATTGTGAGCGTTCCTTTCTAATTTTACATTAGATAGTTTAATCGTCTCTTCTCTCATAATCCAGCAAAATGTGTGCAACACAAATGCTGCTTTTAGTTTTGTTGCCTTAAGGCAAGTTTATTTTTTTTTAATTGTCTGTTACTGTATCTTACTGAGTCTGAGTTGCATACTGTTATAAATATTTCAGCAAAATCTAAATGAGTGAGGATTCAGAATTAGAGACTCTGTGTTTGATTTCAGAGACATACATTAAGTCCCATGATTTGGGAGTCCTTGCTCTCTCTTGGAGGATAGATGGTGTTCTTTCCTCTCATCACTCCAAATGGTGATGACAATCAGCACAAGGTATCTGTGAGCTGATGTATCGGAACCAAGTCGCTGCACTTTCCTCCGAGTGTGCTGTGATGCTACTCAGCAATGCAGCAACATCAGCAGTAGTTTAAAAAAAGAGGCGGTAGCTGACTTCACATGTCTCAGAGGAGGCATGTGCTGGTTTTACCCTCATTGTGTTGTGGCATCACTAGTGATGGCTAAATTGTGGAAAACAATTTGAGAAAATTAGAAATAAATCTAACTTGGTCTTGACTCTGATTTGAATTTTAGAGAGTCAAGAATCTCTGGTCTCCCCAGAAACTCAAAAAACATCATGGACATTTAGACTCAATATGGCCTTGAATAGATGTGAAAACAATGAGATTTAGAACTGAACTTGCACCCCAGAGACTTAAAACTTGACTCTGACTTGCAGCCCAGGGACTCGAGACTGGACTCAGAGTTAGATTCAAGATTTTAGATTCAAACCTAAGAAACGTGATGGACTCACATAAAGGCATTTAAGAACCCATTAAACTCACAATGAGACTAGCGCTCAAGAAACTCTAAAAAGAACACTGACTCACACCCCAGAGTGCAGAGACTTAACATAGACTTGCATGAAAAGGATTCATGAACTCCCTAAACACCCACTAGAGTAACACTCCAGTGACTGGAGACAGGACAATGACTCAGACCCTAGACACTTGCGACTCAATATCATCACTGTCCAATGAAAATCATGTATCTTTAAAACAGCAACTTTACAGGAAAAAACAACACAAATTGTGATACCAGTGACCATATGGACTTGCATAAAGCAACTTCACAATGGGACTTACACTGTTGTGACTTGACAATGGGTGCAGACTTATTCTCCAGAGACTTGAGACTCAAATTGTGACTTGCACCCTAGAGATATAAAATTCAACAAGGACTCATCATAGGATTATGTGTGAACACCTCACCTCATTCTGAGACTTGCACTTCGGACACTAGAGACAGGAATTTTCCACTCCAGAGACCATAGACTGAACACTGTCTTACACCCCAGAGATTTGACATTGGACACTGACTCACAACCCAGAGATTCAAGACTGGAAACTGACTTACAACCCAAGGATTCTAGACTGGACACTGACTCAAAACCCAGAGATTCTGGACTGGACACTGACTCACAACCCAGAGATTCTAGGCTGGACACTGACTTACAACCCAAGGATTCTAGACTGGACACTGACTCACAACCCAGAGATTCTGGGCTGGACACTGACTCACAGCCCAAGAGATTCTAGACTGGACACTGACTTACACCCAAGAGCATTGAGACTGGACACTGACTTGCACCATAGACATTCTAGACTGGAAAATGACTTACTTTCCAGAGACATTAGACTGGACATTGACTCACACTACCTCAGAGACTCAAGACTCGAGACTGGAGACTGACTCAGACCCAAGAGATTCTAGACTGTACACTGACTCACACCCAAGAGATTCTAGATTGGAAAATGACTTACTCACCAGAGACTTGAGACTGGACACTGACTTACATCCAAGACACATTAGACTGGACATTGACTCACACTACCTCAGAGACTTAAGCCTGGACACTGACTCTCATCCCAGAGAGTTGATACTAGACCCTGACTCATCCCCCAAAAGACTTGAGACCTGACACTGACTCACATTCCAGAGACTTGAGTCTGGATACTGACTCAGACCCTAAGACTGGACACTGAATCACACCCCAGAGATGTGAGACTGGACACTGACCCTGACACCCCAGAGACTTGAAACTAAACACTGTCTTACACTCCAGAGACTTGAGTCTGGACATTGACTCACATGCCAGAGACTCTGGATACTGACTCTGACCCTAAAACTGGACACTGACTCACAACCCAGAGACTTGAGTCTGGACACTGACTTACGCCTAGTATACTTAAAACTGGACACTGACACCCAAAAGACTCTCTGTTCCAATGAAGGCACTTTGACCAATTAACTACACATTCACAAGCCTAATTAGCACCAACCAATGGTCCAAAGATCTCAAGTGGTATATAAATTTGTGCTGGACATGCCCATCCTGCCACCCCTGGTTTTGCACCAGCGCAGACAATACACAGCAAGATATAACCACTGCAAAAGCATTTCCTTTCCCTGTGGACAATTAGAGAAAGACAGAAAGAGACAGATGGAGAAAGAGAGGGAAGTGTAGAAAGAGATAAAGATGAAGGGAGCGATCTCTCCCTCTCTCTCTGTCTCTCATCGACTGAGTGCTCCTAATAAGAAAGCTTTTAGCTCACATAATTAAGAGTCACCCATATGCACAGAGTGATGCTCAATTTACCACCGCTCATTCTCTCTCTTTCAACCTCTCTCGCTCAGACTCTCTCTCTCTCTCTCCCACTGCCTAATCTGATTCCGAATCAGTCACTGTGACCCCCTCTCCGAATAAATCTATCTCTCCCTTGCGCCTTCCCTCCCTTTTTTCCCTCGCTCGCTTTCTTTTTTCAACCCTGCAAGATGGTGCCATTATAAGACGGTCCGTACAGTTAGCGCCTCGTTTCTGTTCGTTCTCTTTTTCTCCCTCTTCCTCTCTCTCTCTTCAGCTCTCCCTCTATCCTCACTCATTTAGAAGCGCTGGAGGAGATGAGCTCTGACATGCCGTATTCAGGCGGAGGGGAGAGGAGTAGAAAAGCCAGTTCAAGGACGGCGTGGGGGGGAGAATGAAAAGAGGAAAGGAGAAATAAAGTGAACAGACAAAGAGGGTGCTGGTGTTTTTCACCACGGCGGCACGGCACCTCAGGGAGCGCGCAAGTCGGAAAGAGAGGAGATTGAGAGTCCACTTATAACGTGTGTGGGTTTATGCACTAAAAACAGTCGATTCATTTTTACATAACCCTTTCCAGTCTCTTTCTTTCCCTCAGAATAAAACAGAATGAATTTGTTTCCACACCTTTAACACTGATATCCCTACAGTACTGTTCCCATATCAGAGGAAATCTTTCATTTACACAACGTCTTGTCAAAACAGCTATTATATTAGGAATGAACTGATCTGACTTAGGTCAGGGCAGATCCAGGCATATTTTAATGGATCTGATACTGGCAATGTGAAAAACGACTGAGTTATGAGTCTATGGTTTTTATGAAACTATGGTTTTAACCTCAGGGAATCATTAACGTGCATCACTCCATAGCTAGCTACACTTAGGGTATATTAAAAAGTTTAATTAGAGTCTGCAGTGTTTTACATAATATTTTACATCTAAAACTATATACATAAATACATTCTTTGGTTTTAACCAGCACTAAACAGCATGTTCAGAACCAAGTGGAGGCTAATGCTAACGCTTACACCCACACACAGAACAGAACAGAAACACAAATTATAGCATATTTACCTCACTATAGATCAGTAATTACACACCATTAGCTGAGAAACAACAACATGGTTCTGGAAAAAACATTAAGAGACCACTTCAGTTTCTGAATCAGTTTCTCAGATTTTGTTATTTATAGGTATATGTGTGAGTAAAATGAACATTTTTGTTTTATCCTATAAACTACGTACATTTCTTCCAAATTCCAAATAAAAATATTGTCATTTAGAGCATTTATTTGAAATGGTTTTGAAAATGAAAACGAGAAATGGTCAAATTAACAACAACAAACCTCAAACAAACCTCACATTTCCTTCGGGATGAATAAAGTATCTATCTATCTATCTATCTATCTATGTATCTATCTATATATATATATATATATTCATAAAGTTTTAAGATTTCAGAAATTATTATTTGGTGGAATGACCCTGGTTTTTAATCACTGTTTTTATTCATCTTGGCATGTTCTCCTCCATCAGTCTTACACACTGGTTTTGGATAATTGTATGCCAAAAATTCAAGCAGTTCAGCTTGTTCTGATGGCTTGTGATCATCCATCTTCCTCTTGATTATCTTCCGAAGGTTTTTAATTTGGTAAAATCAAAGAAACTCACCATTTCTTATTTTTTTCCAGAGCTGTTTATCAGGTCAGAGTGTTTACCACTAATTGACTGCAGTGTTTTAAAAGAAACTGGAAGTGGAATAGTCAGGTAGGTTAGTCAGTCTGGATTAGAAAATATTTAAAGCACTACTTAAATTCAGACTGCAGTGTCCAGATTGTCTCATTATATAAACTGTTATAAAGTACAAATAAAGTGACTTTACTTCATTATTAATCGGCAGCATATGGGTGATTCTCACGAAAAACAGATTTAAAAGGGTTCACACTTGAAAAATTTCAAAAGGCATTTAAATATAAAATTTCTTTTTGTTATGCAAGACTAGGGTCTGAACTTTTTAGAAATACTTTTTTTTTTAATTTTATAATTTTTTTCTGTATATTTTGCACCATTTTAGTCAGTCAGAGCACACACATTCTCAGTACCGCAACATGATAACACAGAACAGATATGGTTTAAAAGTTACACATTTGTTACTTTTTAAATATATATTATTAACAGTTGTGCTCATATGTGTATATAACCCAGAAAATATTATATTTATAAGTTTCCCATTTTTTTTTATTTTATGATTTGTCTCATTACCGCAACAGATTTCATGATTCATGTCCTGTCTTTTCAGGATATTTAACTGAAAAATTACATGTATAATTTCTTATTTAGTACAGATGACCTATGAAGAAATACAATTTATCCAAATACCATTATAAACTAGAATTTGTTTTATAACAGTAAAATAATTAGTAAATAAATATGTGTTGCGGTAAAGAGAATGGTGTTTCGGTAAAGAGAGTCAATGTTTCGGTAAAGAGAGTCATTACAAGGATTCCTACTTAATTAACAATAACACTTTACACAACAAACACAGAGTGTGAATGCTGTGAATAAATAACAAATTCTAATGATGTACTTCTTGAGTTTTGTATGGAGTAGTAATATTGAACAAAATGTGGTATTTGCTGTTGAAAATTATTCTCAGTAAGACTCAAGCTGTGAAAATATCCTATTTTGAACTGTGTATTTTAATAAAACAAATTTCAACATACCTCATTAGACATAAATTCCTTAAAACTTTAAACATCACTGTATAACTAAATTGAAATGGAATGTTTAAATACAAAATAAGTAATTCAACATCTCATAAAACAACTTTTTTATTAAGTATTAATTTCATGACAGATATAAACATCAATGTACAACTAAATTGAAATTAAATATTTAAGTATGAAACAAGCAATTCAACATCTCATTAAACATCTTTGTATTAAGCATTAATCTCATGAAAAATGTAAACATCAATGTGCAACTAAATTAAAATTAAAGATAAAATTAAAGAAAGTTGTTTAATGAAATGTATATATGTGTGTTTATATATAAATTTCATATATATAATATATACATTTCATGAAACAACTTTTATTGTTATAAACTGTTAATAAAGGTTGTTTCATAAAATGTGTATATATATATATATATATATATATATATATATATATATATATATATATATATACATATAAACAGTTTATAACAATAAAAGTTTATAAAAATAAATTTCATGAAACAACCTTTATTAACAGTTTATAACAATAAAAGTTGTTTCATGAAATGTATATATTATATATATGAAAATTATATATTATATATATATATATATATATATATATATATATATATATATATATATATATATATATATATATTATTATTATTTTTATATATTATTTTTATAATCTTATGTGGAAGTTATATGGGTGTCACTGCCCTGCTACATAAATCTGTTTTTTATCTGAAATTGCATCATGTATTGTTTTATATATTGTTTATTATAAGTAAATAAAGGCTTTTTTATGAAACAATATATATATATATATATATAAGTTCATGTCACTTAAAACATTAATTTCTCTTTACCGCAACAGTGAATCTCTCTACCGCAACAGGCCTTAAATTGTTGCGGTGTATGAGAAGGCTGTTGCGGAGTATGAGGGACCTTAACCTTCTTTGATCTCTGTGGGGCCACCATGATGCCTGGCTAAACTTTTGCTAGCTTTTTGTATTTAGACTTTAAAAACCTTAAAAATTCCCAAAACACAATAACATTTTCATTTTTTTAAACATTAAAAACTAGCTGTTTCGGTAATGAGAAACAAAAAGTTGTGTATGCTCGCTGACAACCAAGTTTTTAACATTTATCTGGAGAGGTATAAAATTAGGTGCTTACCTGGTAGCCATCTTGGGTGTCATACTAAAAGGTGTCCCCCCTCTCAAAATGGCTGTTTTTTTTCTGTTCCTTGTGGTCTTAAATGGTGCTTGAAAATTGTTGCGGAGGCTGAGAACATTGGTTCTGACCAAAGTTATTTTTCTAAATATTTTCTTTTCTTTTACCAATGAATTCCAAGTAATACATTTTTATTGACTGTAACAATTTACTTTATGAGATACATTTAAGTTTTTTATTATTTATTTATTTTAAATATTAAAATTGTGTAATTGAAGAGCCGAGATTCAGCAATGGACGCGTTGCGGTACTGAGAATTTCACACTAAATTATAAAAAATACATAATTTAAAATATCACAATGTCTACTTTTAATCACTTCCAATATAGCCTTTGATGAGATGTTTATAAACCAGTGTTTCCCAAATTGATAGCATTTACCTGTTCATCACACTCCTTAATGCCACCTCATTAGTCTGATTTCGTGAGAATCACCCATATATAACCTAAACTAGATGTCTGCAATATGTATACAAACACACACACACAAAATAAATAAAATAATCTGAATTAGACAAATGAAAACCATGTACTTCATCTGCTGGTAATTTAATGACGATGGTGGACAACACCTAACATGTCAGTAAAACATACACTTTATGTCCAGATGTTTTAGGAACAATGGATGCATTCAGCTGTTTTAAGTTGTTTCCATTGCCAACACAGATGTGCAAATGCACTCACAGCTTGTCTAGTCCCTGTAGAGAAGTATTAACAATAGATTACAACTCTCCAGAGGACACAAACATGAGTCTATTGGCATCATGCCTACTACTCGGTGTGGACTAGAGGAGTATAAAGTCTCCCGGCAGTGAGCTGTGATTTACATCATTTTCTTACTGATTAAATCAGTGACCCTCATGGCCAGTGAATAGAGGCATTGTCATTGTGGAAGAGACCATTTATAACTTTCTATTGATCTGCACTGACCTTTCCTTTAAGGGGAACAAGTGGGCCAAAAGGAACAAGTGGTTGGTGTCAAATAGCAGGTAGAATGTGGTAGCAATAACAGTCATTAAATCAGCTGCTGTGGATAAGAGTGTCTATCAAAAAGCCGTAAATGAAAATATTCACTGGAGTGGTCAGACATTTAGTCCTGTATTGTTCTTTTGGTGTGTGCTTACCCACTCAGAAGAAAATGTTACGGACGACTCCTCTAGCTCTAGATATCTTTAAAACAGTAGCTGGGGTTATAACTCTACTATTTAGTGTTCTTTCATCGCTGTAGTGATGAGTTTATTCATGCTTGTCTAAGTAGCTGGGGAAAATAGGGTTGATTAGGCCTATCTATCGGTTAGGAAATGAGTGTGTGTGTGAAGATGTGTTAGCTGTTAAACCGATTCAAGGCTAATACGATTCAAAACTAAACCGCTCCAGCCAGAACATTTAGAGTAGTCCAGTCCGGATGGACTTTGTTTTAAAGCCGCATTCCACGGCTCAGGTGTGGGAGTATTTTGGCTTTATGCCAAATGAGCGAGGAGAAGCCATCAACGCAAATGAACTATTAACCTAAGATCCCATTCAAAACACAACCATCCAGCCCAATTTTCCGAGCTGAATATTGAATATGAATATTGTTACCCCAGAGAGATCCTGCCTCAAGCCCTACAAGGTAAACATGTTGGTGTTCCATGCTCTGAAAGTTGCCTGACAGTTCAAATACATATTAATTTGTGTTTTATAGCATATACATATATGATAAAAAAAAACTAACTGCAAGTGCCTTTGTGTTATGTCCATAGTTAAAAAAGAAGGTTGATTGAATGTAAATAGAGTCCCAGTTTGATTGTACTTTATTTGTTTCATTTATTTAGGATATTAAAATATTGGCAGCCCAATTTTTGTTCTTAATAATAAAAAGTTAATTTCACGTTAAAATGGTGTAATAGTATTATTATGGTAATATTATTACTGTGGCACATTGTCTTTAAGCTCCTTTGGGGAGCCCAATTTTGTTATCGTGACAGGCCGAGGGTTGGGTGGTATTATGGCGTATCATACCGCCTTTAAAATTTTAAGTATACAGTGTTACTGTAATGTCCAACAAATGGTCCAACTTAACTCATCAAATCCAGAGTTCAATTTTCTTGTTGGGTCACAAACTAAGTGAATTTAATAAATGCTACAGCATCAGTCTGATATTTACAAATATTTAACTGCTGTGAATCAGGAGAGAGAAGCTGGTTAGCATTAGTTTAGTTAGCATGATAGCCAACCTTCCGTTCACCACATAATTGTAAATGACTAAAATCCCACTTCTAAACATTTAGACGAGGATAACTCAGATCAAGAAGCTGCTGTTGGACAGACAGCAGGCTGATTTGTTTTCCATGGTGTTTGGTCCTGAAGCTAGCTAGCTCGACTAATTACTGTTGGTGTTGCCTAACTGGTTAAACGCCACAGACTCAATTTGTGTTCCAGCAAATTGAGGCTGAAATCTCTCATGTTTAGAAGATAAAGCCCTGTATCTGAGAGCACACTGTGTATAGAGTGTATCAATCGTGTAATCTTATGCATGTTTTTAAATTCAGTTTTAAGGGACATCTTACATTCAAACCTATGGTAGAGCCCCCATCCTGTGGCCAATTTGAATGCATGTAAATTATTATTATATTTTTTTTGGCTATATAGGCAACGAATAGGATTAGGCACATTACACACATCAAAATCAAATCCATTTTTTTGTATAGCGCTTCTTACAACTGATGTTGTCACAAAGCAGCTTTACAGAAATGTAATCACAGGACAGAAAATCAGGCAAAATATTAAATGTAAAAATACAGAATACAGAACACCCAGTGAGCGCATTACAATTTTGAAAAATAACTATTCATATCTAATGTTTAGAAACTGCAGAATATCAGCATTAAACTACCCAACCCACATAGACATATAGTTTAAATTCATCCAATTTAACTCTGTAAACTGATGTCTTTCTCAAAGACCTAAATACAGAGGTCAGTTTGTCTCCTTTTTTAATATATATATCTTTTTTTATAAATATCTTCGTCTACACAAGCAGCGTTTTCAAACAATGCAAGGTTGAAGCATTTCGCTCAAAGAAAGAAGGGGTTCACTAGATATTCTGGCCTTAAATATGGGGCCTTAATCACTGTACCTGCAGAATCGCTGACCAGCTGGTCAGTATTGGTCACTAATAAGCTCCTGCTATCTGTGTTGCAGTAATAAACCCACTTCATTTGTACATGTCATTAAAGGATGCTTAGTAAAATATAAGCAGCATTGTATAAAACAGGAGTGTGGTGGCATGGGATCCAATTATTTCCACATGCAGAAGACATGAACATATTCACAGCACAGAGAAATGATTCTCAGATCTATAAATGCAAGGTTATCTAACTTCAACACTTTTATACTTTAGTGTAATTGGTCCCTGTTAAATTCACATCCGTTTCCGCCACTATAGCAAACATTATATACATTATTAATACTCTAACAGCTTCCATACATCACAACATCCACACAGTGTACCTACAAACTATTAATATATATTGTGATATGTGCTGTATGTCATTTATATGACATGATATGCTATTTTTGTCATAATGTCCTTCCCAGCCCACAGTAATATGAAGGAAAAGTGTAAGTATAATTAATGTCTGCGCACAATTACATCCATCCATGTGTTCAAGATCTCAATGCATTAATCACCTCAACACAAAATGTTGGTTAGATCTTTACATCTCAAGTTGATGTTGGTTAGATGTTAACTACTTTAGCTGATGTTGGGTAGATGTTAACTACTCTAGCTGATGTTGGGTAGATGTTAACTACTCTAGCTGATGTTACTCAAATGTTAACGTCTAGCTGACTGTTAACTACTTTAGATGATGTTTTTCAGATGTTATCCTGTCTTACTGATGATGGGTAGATGTTAACTACTCTAGCTAATATTGGCTAGATGTTAACCATACTAGCTAATGTTAATTACTCTAGATGATATTACTCTGAAATTAACCTGTCTTGCTGATGTTGGCTAGATGTTAACTACTCTAGCTGATGATAGTTAGATGTTAACTACATGTTGAGTACTCTAGTGGATGTAGCAAAATGTTGCAAGTTGTTCCAGTTGATGTTGCCCAGACGTTAAGCACTCCAGCAGAGACTGTTAGTTAAATGTTCACTACTATAGCTGATGTGAGTCAGAAATTGTCCATAGGCTTTATTGTGAATATGAGAAAAATCATCAAGTATACAAACAGCATTTGATCTGAATATTTACTCTGTCTGGCTGAGTTAAACATAAATAAATGCCTGATTGACTTCAAATGATCCCAGTATTTGAATTCTGCCACCTTGAACAGTTAAGCGTCTGTATAAGCACATTTGCACATGCCTCGCTCACTCAGACTGTATGCTGGTGGTGCAGAAAACAAACAAAACCCGCCGTGAATATGAAAGTCAACATATTTAAAGTGCTGATGTAGATGGTTATGTCAACAATCCATAGCAACCATAAAATATAGGAATATAAATGTGTGTGTTTGGTCTCTATTGTTTGGCGCAGACGGTAAAACAAAGCAGCAGAGGGAGGCTTAAGCTGCTGCTTTATTCAGACTGATGCACTGAGCCAACAGAAACCCACTAATCACTGCAGCCTGACACACACACACTCCCACACCCACTCACACACACACACACACGGTTGTCCATCACAGAGATGGACATCCATGCACTCACACACAACACACCAACCACAGTCCAATATGGTCCAGTACCTATCTTCATTCTCAACCCCTTACCTCTCTCTCTCTCTCTCTCTCTCTCTCTCACACACACACACACACACACATCCTTATCTGAATTCCCCAATCTCCCATTTACTCCCAACACCTACCCTCCCACACACGCGTACACACACACTCCCCCCACACACACTGCTGCCTCTACCTCCTCTCTGTAAATGACGCGGTGACTGGAAATAAACAGGCAATTTAAGTGCTGGACACCTCACTGCTCTCTCTTCCTCCCTCCACCACACACACACTAACACACACACACACACACACACACACACATATACTCCTTTCCCTGCTGCTGCTATTGCTGCTGTCACACTCTGTCACACACAGGTTGAGGGAGGGAGCAAGGTCAATGCACAGAGAGAGAGAGAGAGAGAGAGAAAGAAAAGAGAGAGAGACAGCGAGAGAAAGACTGGCTGCTATAGGCAAAGTACAGACTCAGTGAAGGCAGACTGGCTGGAGAGACCAGCCACTATAGGGAGCTTCTTTGATCCGGATCAGTTGATGAGTTTGTTTAGTTGGAGCGTTTTCCCTCATCTGTTTGGTCTGGTTTCACAAAGGCACAAACCTAAACGCACCAAAATGCGCACCAATAATCCACATGAGCAGGCTGTGTCCTCTGATTGGCCAGAACTGTCTGGCGTGGGAGTAAATATAAATATATGAAAAAAGTAAAAATAGCGAGATAATTCTGTGTTCCAGCACAAATATCTGTTTTCCAATAATCTGTGTAACTGTTTCAATTCATACATGTGTTGCTCTCACCAAAGCCAAATTCCTTGTATGTGTAAAATGCTTGGCTAAATAAAGTAAATTCTGATTCTGATTTTCAAAGCAGAATGGCTGGTGAGACCCGCTACTAGGGGTGTGACGAGATCTCGTGGACCGCGGTCCGGGTCTGGACCCAAACGTTGTCCAATGCGGACCCAAACCTACTGAGAAGGATTTCATTGTATACACGCTTGCGGCGCAGTAAATCACAGACCAATCACGTGTGGGGTAAGATCACCAAACGCTCTCTTCAGTCTATCAGATCTGTGCAGACGCGGTAAGGAAAAAATAAATAAATAAATAAACACACCGCTCCTCACGCGGGATTGAGCCCGTGAAAAAACGCCTTTATAAGGAGATAGGGAGCCCGAAAACGGGCGGAAAAACGAGAACTGGACCATACTGAATTCTAATTAAATAACTTACTCCTGGCATAGTAGATGCTTCTGCTACTTTTAAGTTGTATGTCTGGCTGCATTTTGGCTCCAGTGGAAACAATAAACAGTAACAGAGTGACCAACAGGACACAAACCATATGTAAATACTGTAAGTAAATCCTACACGTGACTGTTTCATAGGCAGCTGTACTAATCCCTTAGCTCTGTACTGTACTTAAAAAAATGTTCTGTCTCTGTTTGCACTTCAAGCATAGTCTTAATATGACTGGTTATTGTTATGAATAGTTAAATTACAAGAAAACATAAACCATAGGCTTAATATGACTGGTTGTAGTTTGCACTTATTGTTTGCTCTATATAAGACCTAGAAAAGTTTTATTTTTATTTTTTAATCTTATTTTTATTTCTATTTCCTATAAAATCAATGTGTGAGAGAAACCAGTCTGTTAATTGTGCGTTATATGATTGTCAAATAAAACTCTAGTTTTATTAATTTTTCATTTTTGACATTTTCTTTAAAATTTTATTTTTAAATCTCGTCTCGTCTCGTCTCGTTCTCGTGAACCCAATATCGTGTCTCGTCTCGTCTCGTGAGATTAGTGTCTCGTCACACCCCTACCCGCTACTATTGGGAATCAAACTACAGACACAGTGAAAACAGCCTGGCTGGGGAGACTGTTCGCTACAGACAACTAAAGTACAGACTCAGTGAACACAGCCTGGTCGGAGAGACCTGCTGCAATAAGGAATAAAAGTACAGACTCAGTGAACACAGCAAGGCTGGAGAGACTGTCTGCTACAGAAAATCATACTAGAAACACAGTAAATGCAGCAAAATCAAAGAACACACACAGGAAATGCAGCCTGTTGGGAGAGATCAGCTACTATAAGTAATAGAAGTACACAGTGGAAGACTGACTGGAGACACAGACCAGTATAATGAATCAACATGCAAACTCATTGAACACATCCTGGCCGTGGATACCGAATTAAGTAACAGATTCAGGGTGCCTCATTCATGAAACACAAGGAGAATTAATTTGTGCATACATCATTTGTTAAAAAAACGTTTTTCATAATACCCTTTTTACGTGGTTTCTCAGTCCAGGGACTTTCTTATTTGTAATTCATGGGCATGGGTTATTGTAATGGCATGGTAATGATCTGGAAAGTTTTCAAGAAGGTCCATTTTACTCGTAACTTACTTGCAGTTTGTTCAATTTTTACACAGGTTTCATGAAAGAGGTTCAGTGAAAGCAGTCTGGCTGTACAGACAGGCTGCTGTAGGAACCATAGTATAAACTTAATGAGCACAGCCTGATTGGAAACAATACATATTATTAATTTTATTATTAACAACATTATTAACTAATCAAATTCATTCTCATATTTCTAAATGTTGTACAAGTTCAATCTTATTATTTTTTTATAATGCTTTGGAAATACTGTATCTAAAAATGGCCATGCCTGTAAAGAAGGCTGAAATAGCAGCAGCAGACTGAGGCTGTGTAAAGTCCTGCTAGCACAGTTTGTTCTCACTGGGTTCTGCTTAAGCACTTCTGAAGATACTGTCCTTACAGCTCTAAGCCTCTACAGTGGACACACACACACACACACGCGCACACACATAAACACAAACTAACACACTATCACACTACCTGCTCATCGACTTTAGCTGTCATGTCATTTGCTTGGCTGCCCAAATCACAGTGTCACACCACACGCCTGCCTTATTGATCAGTGTGTGTGAGTGTGTGTGTGTGTGTGTGTGTGTGTGTGTAAGTGTGTGTTCTAATCTGTGAAGAAAGTCAAGGTAACCTAGTCAAATTCATCTTTAATTCAATTGAAATCCAGAGTGTAGCTGGAGCAATGTCTAAAAAGGGTGTTCTATTCTTTGTTCATGATGTCAGTGTCAATGTTTATAAATGTTTTATACATTTATTTATATGGCATAAATTTAGGGCTGATCTGATGTAAAGCTTAGATCGGGCCTGAAATATCCAGCCCAACCCGGTCCACGTTCTGCCAGCCCCGCCACGCCAAGTCCCGCCCCGCCACTCCCGCCCCGCCCCGCCACTCCCGCCCCGCCCCGCCACTCCCGCCCCGCCCCGCCATGTGTAAAAACACAAAAAAACAGTAATAAGGCTATGCTGCAATGCACAGCTCTGCAAGTCAAGTGCGTAATAGGGACAAGTGGAGTGTGCACTGTGCGCTTGTGCAACTTATTTTTTTTAAACACAGTTTGATTTGTTACATTGCCTATTTTACACACCATTTTCTTGAGCCCGGCCCGAGGAAAGTGGTGGGAAATCTTCCCGACCGAGTTTGGGTCGGGTTCGGGCAGAGAATCTTAGCTCTAATCTGTTGTGTGTAGATTGGATGGATGGATGGATGGATGGATGGATAGATATATAGGTAGATAGACAGACAGACAGACATCCTCATATTGTTTGATCAAGTTTATATGTGAACATGCCTATCCTTCCAGATTGGCCTGTTAAAGTCAGTCCTCTCCTCAAGCCCAGGGCATGAATATGGAATGGTTTGAGTGTGTGTGTGTCGTGTGTGTGTGTGTGTTGGAGTTAATAATGAATAGAGTCTAATGATTTAATGGGCCTGCATGTTGACACATCCCACAGGCTTTGGGCCACTTGAGCCACTGTTCAGTGCTGTATAACACTAGTGTTCCATGTAAAAGAGAGAGAGAGAGAGAGAGAGAGAGAGAGAGAGAGAGAGAAAGAGAGAATTTTACATGACTTGGAGATCTGACAGATTTTCACTTCCCTCTGTTCTTTCCCAAATGTCTGTTCTCTCCATTACTTTCCACTCCGTCTTCCCTCTCGACATTTCCATTATTCTG
Source organism: Astyanax mexicanus (assembly GCF_023375975.1). Classification (NCBI taxonomy): domain Eukaryota; kingdom Metazoa; phylum Chordata; class Actinopteri; order Characiformes; family Acestrorhamphidae; genus Astyanax; species Astyanax mexicanus. The sequence goes on along the minus strand of NC_064408.1, from coordinate 21,388,954 downwards.
CATTGTTCCAGCCTCGGCCTCTGATCCGGCACACAGCATAACCCTGCTCCCTATCCACAGTCAGAATTTCATTTTTTGCTTCTGTTCCCTTACTTCTTATAAGGCTTTACTGTACTTCACTTTTCAGCCCAGTCTCTTTTGGCCCCTTCATTTTGGTCTTTTCATCCATGTGATGCTATCAGCTTTTGTAAAGTGTCTGCAAAGCTATGTTACACAGTGTACTGGCTACAACAATAGTAGCCACACCCTTTTTAACTGGGCTTGTCCTTAAAACTCCCTATAATAATAGGACGACCCAAAACCTCCCTCAACATTTCCTTCAATATTCCCCACAGAACTTTGAAACATTTTGTCCAAAGCCTCCAACAAATTAACATACAGTATATTCCCTCCAATAAATACCCTAACATCCCCAATGGTAACACAGTCCATCAAAGGTGTCCTACTACAGTTTTGTTAAAAACAATATTAGATATTAGTTTTTCCCTATCTAACAAAATGTTCTAACATCATCCCAACATACAACATTCACCATGCATTCCTTAACAATCACATGGCATTCCTTGACATTTCCACGTCCATGTCCCTAAAACATTCTTCAGGGTTCTCAAAAAAATTCCTCAGGATCCTAATATGATTTCATAATGTCATAAAATCCCATGCCATATACAGTATCCATCATTCCCACAACATTTTTCAGCGTCTCATAATATATTTACTTTATTTTTCACACTGTATGGTGCACCATATTTTAAGGTGCACTATCAATGAACGTCTATTTTCTGGTCTATTTTATAAGGGGCATTTTAAGTGACACAGTAAGGAATTTTTAATTCAGCAGATCTCGCTTCTTCGGGGGCTGGGGGAGTTAAGTAAAGCTAAGCTAAGTAAACAAAAATGTTTAACGACCGCTGGATGTTAATCTACACAGACTTCTCTCCAGAAAACGGTTTATTTGGGTTAAGAGTTAAGCACTTCTTTTTATTCACAGTAACCTTAGATTCCCGAATTTCTTAAGCACTAATGCTGGAGCATAAGCATTAGCATTAAAGCCGGCTACAGGCTGATAATACTCACCTCTGAATGGCAAAAGAGCTAACGCGGTTAGCAGGTAAAGCTAATGCTGCTCCAGCAGTGCTAGCCGGAGTTAGGAACAGGCTACAGGCCAATATTGCTCACCTGTGTACGGGATTTTAAGTGTGCCTTATAGTGCTAAAAATACAGTACTTTGCATCCCACAAAATACTCCAGTGTCCCCATATTTCCCACATCCCCTTAATATTCACCACATCCCCTCAACATTTCTTTTTATCATCTCCACAATATCATTTATCAACATCACACAATACTCCAGTGTGTCCACAAAATATTCCCCACACCACCTCAACATTCTCCAGCATCCGCTTAACATCTACAGGAGCCTAATGTCATTTTTCAACATCACAAAACATTCTCCAATTTCTATTATCCACAACGTTTTTTGTAGTCCTAATATCGTTTTTCAGCCTTAAACACATATTTCAGTGTCCCCATAACATTTCATATATCCTCATACTATTCTCCCAACATCCACACAATGTTCTTCAGCGTCCCCACAGCATTCTCCAGCATCATAATATCATTCATCAACATTTCACAATTTCAAAATTCTTCAATGAGCCTGTTACATTTCCTACGTCTGTTCAACATTCCATAATGTCCTTGAAACAATCATCAGCATCTCCATCATGTCATTCATATCATTTTCCATGTCCTTACAACATTCCCTAAACTTAAAACATAGTTTTACATAATTAGACTTTCCTAAATCTAAGTGGAGTTATATATATAACTAAGTTTTGGGAGGATGATCCATGCCCTCACTCCTCCCACTCTCCTCCCTCCGTCACTTCCTCTCTACCTGCTTGTTGGACAACCTCACACCCACCTCCTCCCCATCTTCCTCCTTCTTTTATTGTTTACTTTTCTCTACCTGTCTCTCTTTGCGTGGGGGGCTTTAGCTCCACACTTTCCAGCGAAGCTGCCCCGAACTCCACCCCAAATACTCTGAGTTCGCCCCCATCTCTTCTTCTTCTTCTCTGTCCAGTCAAGGGCATGGATCAATACTAGCAAAACGTAATTTCTTAACATCCAACAACATTCAATAATGTCCCCAAAACATTCTGTAGCATCTCAATTTTACACATGCTGTCAAAATTCCATTATACTCCAATGTACCCGTAACATTTCTCATGTCCCCTCAACGTTCCCTAACGTCCTCACAACACTATCCCCGCCACAACCCCCCAATGTCCCTACAATGCTCCTGCAACACACCCCCAACCCAGCAACCTGGCAACATCTGTCTAGCTTTGATCCAATTTGCTCTTTTCCTCCCCAAACAGCCGGAGCAACTGTACTGCATCCATCTCCATATGGCTCCCTTTGACTTATGGACCTCCATTAAAAAGACCCTTTGTCTTTGACACTTAGCAAAATTGAATTTCACATTAAGTTTGTGGGAGGCTGCTAAAAGTGATGTGGGGAAAATAATCCAAATCCAGCAATCTAAAGGTTTCTGAAAATCAGCTAAATGCAGTGGTTGCCATATGCTTTGTAATTTGAGTTAGAGTTGGGCTGGCACTGCCGTATGTGGACCCACTTAGAGATAAAAAGACTGCAGAAATGAAAATACTAAGAAGGTACTGTCATTCTGTCCAGCGCTTTCCAAATCAGACCTCAGTACAGTTCAGTACCCAGTTCACCTGCAATGGTGACACTGTGCTCATTTCAATTCTAGGGAAAGAAATTAGCTCATTATTTTGAGTTGAGTTGCTTTGAAACCCTGTTGGCTTAACAGCTGGATTGCGAGAGGTGCTCGCTTTGAGGTTGGGTCCTGCACCAAGTGGCTGATTAGCACCCAGAATGAAGAAACAGGGAAAAGGCCTATTTACATACAGTAAACAACGTAATTATATGAGGAAATAGTGGAGAAGCAATAGGAGGAAACAATAATTGCATTTGCACTCAATGCTGTTACTATTCCTATCGTATCCTATGCCAGCGGAGGCAGTTTGCCATCGGGATTGTTATTATTGTTATTATCTTGTTTTTCTTGGCCATGGTGGGGTAAACAGTGGGGTTTGGCAGCTGAATCTGGCTATTAAATGTGAGGTACAAATTCTGTTTATTAAAAATAAAATGGTTCGCACTAAAAAAAAAGGTAATGTCTCAAACGTGCATTTTTCACCATTCATTTCCATTCTATGTGTGTCAAATTGACATCAAATAACAGCAACATTATGACGAAAGGAAATACGAGATTGAAAATGATTATATTCCAAATCTGCAATGGCTCGTTTTCGCAAGCTGTTTAAAGCTGGCAAGCTACACGTCCTGTTATTTCCAAAAGCGGATGACTTGCTCTTGAACTAGCACAAAAATAAGCACAATTTAATGAATGACGTCAGCTGGCCTGTGGTACATCATGCTCTGCAAATTTGTACTCTGCATGTGTGTATGTGTGTGTGTGTTTGAAGTGGAATCATATTTGCTCTCTGCACAGGCACTCCATGTGAACTCCAACTAAGTGAAGCTCCGGCTCACTGATTATCCGTAGTTCATTTCACATGCGCAGAGCCCCACAGCCGGCAGCCAACTGCAACACTGTGTGTTTGTGAGTGTGTGTCTGTATGTGTGTTTGTGTCATGCATGCATTAGGGCGCACGTGTTGTGACCGATATCAATATTAAGGAGCTAAAAATTCACGGTGACTGATTACGTAATGTACTGGAAGTCAAAAAGTGTCGCACGTGTCCGACACTGATGTTTAGCAGCTGTGCTGGACGTGTTTGTGGAGATCTATCTGTCTCTTCTGTTTGAAGTAGAGATTACAGTACACACAAAAACTCCCATGATGCAACAGGCAAAACTATGCATGATAATATACAGCACTGTTAAGTGAATTGTAGGCGTGGCTTGCGGGATCCAGAGTGGCACAACTGTCTAAGCGTTGGCTTTATTATCTGGAAATTAGAAGTTTTATCAATAGTGAAGGTATACGCAGATTTAGGCTATGATCACATTACTAGGTTGAAGTGACTCAAACCTGATTTTTTTTCTTAATGTGGGTCAGGTCTGTGTGAACGTGCTAAATTCGATTTTTTCAAATCAGATCTGAGCCACAGCAAAAAAAAAACAGCAAAGGCAAGCTGCCTAGCCTTTTTTATTACAATATATCTTAAATTAAATTATTTCATTTTTGTATACTTTGACTTAGGTCAGGTCTGCACAATTTAGACTTTGAACTCTAGCCAAATAAAATTGCTTATTTTGCTTGTTTTTTGCTTGTTTTTTTACATCAGATTTCTTTTCTTCCACTCACTGTCCAGTTGGCATAAGCTGTTAAGCCTTCATCCTATTAAACTGTCCTAGAGGCTTTCACAAGCCGTAGCTTTTAGCCTTTCTCCCTTTTTTAAGCCCTAACCGGATGGCATTAATTTTTTCAGGGGGCATCTGTGAAAAATATTTCACACTTCTACTCAGTGATAAAACTCGGACTGCAATTAAAAAAACAGGAAGACCAGTGAGTTTTTTGACATTCTTGGTCACTTGACATCGCGTTCAGTAGCTCCTCTATTTCCACTGGTTTTTATGTGTACCTCCATGGAAACGCACGCCCAAACTGTAATTACGGTGCATGGCAGTGGACAAATAGCTATTTTATTAAACGTGAGGTAACGAAACTCAGAGATTTTGAGACAGACGGGACTAAAATTAGCGAAGGACCACAGAGCTCCCTTTCGCTGGTCCATCTTATATTAGCTGTTAGCCTCAGAGACTTTAATGTGTTGCTCCTCCAGTTGAGCAAGCTTAAACTTTTAGCCACCATTCTGCCATTCTCCTGTTTAACAGTTCTGAGGTTTTGTTACTCACCAATTTCACAGCAACATTTTAAATTTTAATGTTCTCTTCACAGCATTGTTTTCTATTCTATAAACACATAAACTGAACTCTTATTATCCTGCTATGCTAAAATAAATACACAATTTTCATTCTAGGGCACCTTTAAATATAGGAAATGTATCTAAAACAATATGGATATTAAAATGATCCTTGCTTGGTTAAAGAGTTCTTTCTATAGATAGAAAACCCTTTGTAGTTGGGTGCACATACACTACACATCTACCCAACATGTGCATATATAAGATCTGTTTTCTTCCCGTAAAACATTATTAATGATTCAAGCACACAAATCACATACCAATGATTAAGCAAGTTCATATGATACATATATTGGTTAGGGCATAGTGTGTGTGTGTGTGTATGTGTGTGTCCTACTTATTCTTATGTATCACTTACCTGGACCTGATCATATCTTCTCAGCAAGGCGCACTGGTTTCAGCTTTCCGCAGCTCCCTACTCTTCCCTCCGTCTCTCTCTCTGTCTCTCTCTCTCTCTCTCTTTCTCTCGGTCTTTGTTGTTATGAGTGCGATCGGCTAATGTAATCCCATTACCGCCAGCCCTCATACCTTATCGCATTACGGCGAGCTTGTGCGTGCATGTGTGTGGCTTTTAATGCACACCATTCAATAAAGGCAGACTGATTGATCGACACATTGATTGATTTCACATCACTCGTGACAAACAAGACAGATGGGCTGTTATACTGCCCAACCAAAAACACTAACCAACACATTCAGCAGCGCTCATCGCACCAGTGTTCTCATTTATACTGCTATTTATCAGTGTTTAACAGGAATTATAGTGATACCTTCTGTTATTATACTTAACAATTACCTGTACATGACAAATGTCCATATTACTAACAAGACAACATTAATGAGTGTCTATTGTTTCATTGAATATATCAGGTTTTGTATATTAACAAAAGGTTACTGAATCACATAAATAATATGTATACATACAGCTCTGGAAAAAATATTGTATAAAGACCACTTAAAAATGATGAGTTTCTTTGAATTTAACAAATTGAAAGCCTCTGGAATATAATCAAGAGGAAGATGGATTATCACAAGCCATCAAACCAAGCTGAACTGCTTGAATTTTTGCACCAGGAGTGGCATAAATTGATCCAAAAGCAGTGTGTAAGGTTGGTGCAGGAGAACATGCCAAGATGTATGAAAGCTGTGATTAAAATCAGGGTTGTTCCACAAAATATTGATTTCTGAACTCTTAAATCTTTATGAATATGAACTTGTTTTCTTTGAAGTCTGAAAGCTCTGCATCTTGTTTCTTATGTCAGCCATTTCTCATTAACAAATGCTCTAAATGACAATATCTTTATTTGGAATTTTGGACAAATGTTGTTCGTAGTTTATAGAATAAAACAACATTTTACTCAAACATACAACTAAAAATAGCAAAATCAGAGACACTGATTCAGAAACTGAAGTGGTCTCTTATTTCTTTCAATATGTACTGTCTGCATTGTTAAACAAACCAGAATATGTTTCATATTTTAGATTCTTCACCTCTTGCTCAGGTGACAGCTTTGCATCTTCGCTTGATTTTCTCAGTCAGATTATTATGAGGTCCAGAGTCACCTGGAATGTTCAGCTTTCAGTTAACAGCTGTGCTGAACTTGTCAAGAGTTAATTACTTTAATTTATTGTCCTCATAATGTGTTTGAGAGCATCAGTTGTAAAGCTGTGAAGAGGTAGAGATGGTACACAGTAAATAGCTCTATTTGAGTAAAGTTCTAATCCATATCATGACAAGAACTACTCAACAAAGTAAAGAAAAAAAAAGAAAAAAGAAAACATCTGAAAACTTTGAAAGTATCCTTAAGTGCAGTTGCAAAGACCATAAAAAATGATGAAACTGGCTCTCATCAGGACCAAGAGTTACGTCTGTTGCACAAGTTAACAGCACCCCAGATTAGAGCCAAATGCTTCACATACTATTTTCGTTTGTTTACCAATTTCAAGTTTACTACATAATTCCTTATGTGTTCCTTCATATACTATTCTGCCTCCAAAATGATCACAATCACAATTACTGAAGCAAGCGTTTGAAATAGGTAAAGTGGTCCAGACTAGTTCTGGCTAATGCCGTTATACTAATGTGAACTGCTATCAGTCACAACAAATGAGTCATAGCTGTTTTCCACCTCGGCAGCAAACAGCATGAGAGAAATATACAACTGAAACCAGACATTTGACTCTATATAGACTATAGTTTAGCTACAAATGATTATATGTTGCCACTGCAAACGTTCTTATACTCTTGTAGGTTCACTGTCCTCAACCTGGCAACCTGCATCAGCTTCACCTCTGGGGAGTATGGGGCGGGGCAGACAACTGTCTTCAGTGTTGTAAAATTGCACTGCAGTAGCCACTTTACACGCTTGCTGCCATTAAGTACATATTGTACCTATTGTACCTTTTAACTGTGCACAGTAGGAATAAAATAGTCTATGAACTACCGCATTTGGGGTTTTGTTCATAATTTATAAAATGAGCAATGCTAGCTACCTGTACATATGCACCACAAACAGAAAGTTAACTTTTATGGATCCATGAAGATGATGGAACTATAAATAATTACAGGAATAAATGAGAACATAAGTATGCATGCACGTCAGTGAAAAAACACTTATGGTGAGAAACATTCTTGAAGGTGAATCTGGGGAGAAATATCTGTACAATTACTGTCAGACTTCATAGGTGAGGTTGCTATGGGAACATAAGGAGATGCTCTACCTGAATCTGTTTAAGTAAATAAAAAGTCTGTGTTACACTTTCCCTGCGTTGAAACGTATCTTAATATTTCAAATACCAATAATCATTATTCAGGTCGTATTTTTTTTTTTTTCAGATTTAGAAACCTTTTTTATTAATGCAAAATATAGAAATTGCTATATTATTAAATGCTATAAATGTTATATTATTGAAATAGTGATATAAGAGTATAACATTATTTAGTTATTAACAAATAACTTACACCAGCTTGAGTTGTTAACATCTAAAACATTTACTAAAGAAGTTAACATTTAACCAACTGGGTCAGCTGGAGTAGTAGCATCTAATGAACATGAACAAGAACTTGTTATTGTTGAGTAATTAATGTCTAACCAACATTTGCTTGAGAAGTTAAAATCTAACAACATCTGCAGTATCATCAGCAAGAAAAATAACATCTAATCAAGGTTTGTGAGAGACATCTGCAAACTCAAAATATAAAATCAACTACAGTAGTTAACATCTCACTAACAACAGCCGAGCTTCATTTTTCTCCTCTAGGGTGCTTTTTTCCTCTCGCGCTGTGTGAATTACCTGCAGCAGCAGTTTGTGCTCGACTGAGTGTTTTGTGCTCGAGTTTTGAAAGGGGTGGTTTTGACAGTTTGGGGGCGGGGCCGGGGTCACCTCCCTCAGCGAACACTATTGGCTGATATCTCCAGGGTTCGTGACGGACCGCCTACCTCCACGAGCCGGAGAGTTGGCTATGCTAACATCCAAACAACCCGCTCTCTGGCGTGCCGGCTCTGTCTGCTCGGGTTTAGTGCCTGGAGTGACCCGCTCTGTCTGCCCGTGTTTAGTGCCTGGAGCGATCCGCTCTGTCTGCCCGGGTTTAGTGCCCGGAGCGACCCGCTCTGTCTGCGAGGCTCTCGCCTGTAGCGATCGGCTCGCCAGCTCTGTCTGCCCGGGTTTAGTGCCCGGAGTGACCCGCTCTGTCTGCCCAGGTTTAGTGCCCGGAGTGACCCGCTCTGTCTGCCCGGGTTTATTGCCCGGAGTGACCCGCTCTGTCTGCCCGGCTCTCGCCTGTAGCGATTGGCTCGCCGGCTCTGTCTGCCCGGGTTTAGTGCCCGGAGTGACCCGCTCTGTCTGCCCGGGTTTAGTGCCCGGAGTGACCCGCTCTGTCTGCCTGGGTTTAGTGCACGGAGTGACCTGCTCTGTCTGCCCGGGTTTAGTGCTCGGAGTGACCCGCTCTGTCTGCCCGTGTTTTTTGTGCCTGGAGCGACCCGCTCTGTCTGCCACGGTTTAGTGCCCATAGCGACCGGCTCTGTCTGCCCGGGCTCTTGTCTGTAGCGACCGTCTCTCGCCTGTAGCAATCGGCTCGCCAGCTCTGTCTGCCCGGTTTCAGTGCTTATAGCGACCAGTGCTGTTTGCCCAGAGAGACGGTTTCTCTAGGTGCTAACCCGGGCAGAGAGTCCGTACAGACAGAGCGGGTAATCTTTTTCACGTTTTCGCCCCCAACTTTTTGCGTCCTCGACTTTTGACATTGATGTCACACCATAGTTAACATTTAACCAACTGGATCAGCTGCAGTAGTAACATCTAATGAACAATTACAAAAATAAGCAATATTTAGTTAACATTTATTAGAGTAATTAATGTCTAACCAACATTTGCTAGAGCAGTAACATCTAACCCATATCAGCTAGAGTAGTTACATCTAACATAACATATAATATCAGCTATAGTGTAAACATTTACCAAACATCGGGTAGCACAGTTTACACAAAACTAATTAATAATTTCAGCTACAGTAATTACAGACAAGCAAACTTAGTTACATCATTAATAACAAGCTCATATTTTGACACCTGTAGTAAATACTTGGAGTAAAAAATAATATGCATTCATCACAAATATGACTAAATCTGTTATGTTTATGGTCCTGTTATGACATAACATGTCCTAAATCTTAACATGTTGAAATTTTAACAAATGCATAAACAGAGATTTCAGTTAGTGAATATTGGTATTTTGATCAGTTGCTCATCGCTAGTATAAGACACATGAAGTGAGAGGTATGCAGATGTTCCTGAGTATGGATTCATTAAGAAGAAAAATAGGTTCTCATTCATGAACTAACCCTGCGTCTCTCTCAGCAGCAGAGTGATTAAGTGGAAGCGTGTGTGTGCGCGCATGTGTTCTGTTAATGTGAAGCCTGTCACAGCCTCAAGTGGAGCCCTGCAACCACGGCATATGCTAATCAAATCAGGATTGCTTATCATTAATTAGTGGTGATGACTAAAAATAGCAGAGGCGGTGATATTGGTCTGATAGGGCAGAGGAGACTGAGGGCTACATGATGTCCTGCCCTTTCTGACATTCAAGAGCCTCCAGCAAAGTGTATTCATTTCATTTTCTATTAGCAACAAGCAGGTTTTTTTTATTTAAAAGCTTTGTATTCATTTGATTTGGACATATAACTATACATATTATGCTATATTCCATTTTATACAACAGTTAGTTCCGACCTCACAACCTGATTGGTTGAGAAGTGTTCTAGCCGTGATGATATTTGTGATAACATCACGGCCTTCTCACACTAAACCTGTATCACTCCGCCAATGCGTTGCCGAGTAACGGCGTATATACACACGACAGCCTAGAATCATCAACGGCATCAGCGGCAGCGTTAGCTTAGCACAGGCTAGCGCTCAACCACGGCACGCTCGCCGCAGTGCTGGCTTTCTCTTGTGGAAAAAAGGGAAAGGAAATCGCTCGGCTAATGCCGGCTGACAGCCAGAACGCTAACCAGCCAGGCTAGGCTAAGCTAAGTTAATGCTGAGCTAAAGCAAGCTACGCTAACCTAACCACAGTCCAGCCGGCTAGCTAAAACCAACACCACCCAGCAAAACAAGCAGAAATGCTCAAAAATGCGCAGCGTTCACCTGAAGACGACTCCACGGAGCAGGAGAGGAGAGTATTAGCGTTATTTCACGGTCCTAACGTTACCATCTTCGTTTATTCCCAATTTTGCTTTCAAGCTAACTTTCGTGGTGTTAGTCTGTATAAACCATACACCGTTTTGTAGTTAAGTTTCAGTTCTGTTACAGTACAAAACAATAAAACGCCTCTTGGCTGTAACATTGGCATTAACAGGGCTGTGTATCTGACTGTTTGGTTGATATAGTGATCTTTTTGTATGTGCTTTAGGTGGGTATGACTTAAGATGCAACCAATTAACTTTGGCGTTTTGTTTAAAATATTTCCACATATGGACAAAAAAGGTATATATTTAAAATAAAATTTAAAATTTAAATAAAAAAGTTTAACCTCTTAATACTTATCCCACATACCATGAATGAATAAATGAATGAATGAACGAAGTTCAACTTACATAGCGCCTTTCTAGAAACCCATGGACACTTTACAATTTACACGTATTACACACAACCATTTATACTCAGCACTCATCCACAGACCGGTGAGAAGCGGCAGCCAATAACGCACAGCGTACTCTCAACCAGAAACCACCATCCACCTGGAGGAGTGCATCGGCCACTACAGCACTTACCCAGGACAGAGTGCCAAATAAAACAGAAAAAAGTCTAGTATGAATCTAGTCCGCCAGGCCGAAACCACACTACACTAGTATTACACAGGGAACTAGCATTAAAAAAATAATAATCATAATTAATCACAGAATTGTTGTTGTGTGACATTTTTTATTTGTGTATTTATGTAATCATTTATATGGCTATTTAGTACACAAGCAATGACACTGCAGTTTTTAGAAACGGTAGTATTTTTTCTGAATAAATATATGCTTTATCCCATCGGATGTTTGTGTCGAAAGTGCTGGAACAGAACACTTTTTCGGGTATGAGCTCAGTCCTCGGAGGAATGTTTAGAAAATATGCGCTGGTAACCAAGGTAAGATGGATAAACACTTCAGAAATGGTGAGCGTTTTTGAATATTTTAGATTAATAAGATAAAATGTCTGTATTTAAAATCTCAATTACTCCATTAAAAAAAAATCACTTTAAAATTGTAATTCGAATTAACTAAATGAATCGTGAAAATCGCCCAGCCCTACCTGCATCCAATGGCCCTTTCTTTTCTGAACACTCATGTTCGCATCTAGTGCACTATTCCAACAGGACAGTGCTCGCTCACATACTGCTGCCATCTCAATAGCTTTCCTAGAAGAGATAGACACTCTATCCATAGGATTAATCCTTGTATCATCGATACATTTTTGAATCTCTACATTTTGAAACTTTATGCTAAGATATCTGGTATGTTGTGTTCCATACAACGCTGAGACTGTGGTTAAATAACCACATTCATGCCCACTCTCTATCTGTTCCATTCTTTTGTCCGCACACCAACACCACCCCCGGCCCCCTACATACAGACAGACGTCCTTGAGTGCTTATCTCTGGTCAGCTTTTCCAACCTAAATCCCGGAATTAACCATAATAAAGCGGGTCTCAGATCAGTATAAAGCGCCTTCCAACTGAAGCTGCACATCCCTCAGCTTTGTCCTTTGGCCGGCTTCATCTTCTTTTCCAGCTCTCTTCTGTGCTAATCTGGCTGCACATTGTTAGAGGGTGTGTGTGTGTGTGTGTGTGTGTGTGTGCGCGTGTTTAATCGAGTGTTGCATGGTGTGCTGTAATGTACGGCATATAAGGAGAAGCATTTGCATAGCTGATGCTGTGTCAGTATTGTAGGCCAGTATTAGGTAAAAATGTGTTAGGGTTAATTTTTGGGTGAAAGGTCCTTGCAATGTGTGCCTGAAAGAATAATCCTGTGTGTGTGTGTGTATGTGTGTGTGTCTGTCTGTGTGTGTGTGTGTGTGTGTGTGTAATCTTTTCCACAGGTTCAGCATCTGCAGTGTCGTAATCTGGCCCAGAGGTTATCTCTCTCTCCCTGTCTCTCTCTCTCTCTCTCTCTCTCTCTCTCTCACACACACACACACAAACAAACACAATCCCGCACACACACATACACCCACACACACAAACACATGCACTTATACATATACATATGCTACTCCTAAACTCAAATAAATTAAACAAGTTAAACACTAAAAGAGAACAGCAGAAAAATTGAAAAACAATCACAGCTAAATTTCAATAATTTCAGACTCAATTTGGACTCATTAATGCTTTCATTCCTCACAAATAATCATCATTTTGCCTTTCGCAAATATGTTAGAATTCAATAGCGCAGTGTAACAAATGATTAACAGTGCTCTGCATAATTAAACAGCTAAACAAAGTCATAAACAGTCGATCATTTGAAGTGCTCTGTTCTGGAGTCAGAACTATGTTGTGAATAGAGTCAGACATCTGAGGTAGTTAAGGGTGTTTTTATACCTGAACCTCAAAGTAAATGTGTTTGTTACATTGTATACATTTGATGTGGTTCATTTCGGTTCACACTGATTCATTTAATTTGAATTCATGAATAAGGGTTGATCTACAGTCACTGCAGATACTAGTTCAAGTCCTTGTGTGGGTGGAGTGCTTCCCGTGTCTGTGTGGGTTTCCTCTCACAGCCTAAATCATGGAATCATGTAAATTGGATACTCTAAAATTGCCCTGGTGTGTATATATATGTGTGTATGTGTGTGGGTGTAAGTATGTATGTTAATGTGTTTATGACTGTATGCCCAAAAATGAATCGACACTCTGTTTTAAGTCAATTTAAGTCAGCATTCTCTAGGTGGACGGTGGTTTCTGGTTGAGAGTATGCTGTTTGCGATTGGCTGAGGTGACTGTGTAAAGAATGAATTTGTAAAGCGGCTTTGGTTACCTAGAAAGGCAAATAGGTGCTATATAAGTATAATTGTGAGTAAGGAAATACAGTCAGAGTCAGAATTTGTGTCCATACTGCTAGGGGTGGGCAATATTATATCGTATACAATATATCGTGACACAGAAATATCATGATATTAAAAATCCTTAAAAGTAGTCTATTATTCACTGTGAAGCTTTAGATGTATTTATTGTATAATTGTTTTTGTTTGCAGTTTATATGCATGCACTAAATATTCTGCAATATTTTCTGCTGCATTATATTATTTTATGCTATATTATTTAATGTGCCACATTATGATTATACTGTTATACTATTATACTATATTCCTAAAATGAATGAATTATTTTAGTTTTCCTATATCGCCAAGTATATCGTTATCGCAAAAATACCCTGAAATATCGTGATATTATTTTAGAGCCATATCGCCCACTCCTACATACTGCTACATAATGCACGTGCACAATGGCATGACTCACCTTTTTGTAACTGGTTTGAAAAATCTGAACTATCTGCAAACAAACCAAACCATGGTTGAATCAGTCCAGTTCAATTGGTTTAATTGATTGCATCTGGAAGAAACTGTAACTTGTACAGCTGTCTGTTCAAATGGAAAAGGAAACCTGGGTTCCTGAGTCTATTGTGGGGTAGGTAATATTACAAAAATACAGGATTATAAAACAGGACAAGGTGTTTCTCAAACCTGGTCCTTGAAGCCCACTTTCCTGCACATTATAGCACTTTTCCTGCTCCCAACACACCCACTGTAATAAAGGGCTGTTACTCCTAATGAGCTGATAGGTTAGATCTGGTGTTTTGGGAGCTGGGAAGACAGACAGCACAATGTGCAGGACAATGGGGCAGGATTGAGAAATGCTGAACAATGATGTCAAACAAATTAATACAATTCTTATTTTTTAATCTAATTGGTTGATACCCAATTAGCCATGTGTTCCTATGATGGATGCACACTATTAAAAAAAACTGGCTGCCATATTTTTTTTTTGCAGTATTTACTAAATCTAAAAAAATGATAAAAACACATTAAAAAACAAATCAACAGATTTCCCCAGAAGTCATGTGACCTAAATAAACTGATTCACATAACATACTAATAATATACTCCATGTATCCAATAGTGGAGTAAAATACTTAAATACTGGAAGTAACATAATGTAAAACATGAGAATTATAATGTGTAAAAATGGAATCTGACATTGCACATTATATTTGTCTTGGAATAGTTATGATAATAATACTTGCGCAGCCCTATTTACTATTCATGTAATACGGACTGGCTGTTATTGTTTACAGGTTTTCTCTTAAAAGTAGGGTCTAAATATTTATTTTATATCTCATCTCATCTCATCTCATTGTCAACCGCTTAATCCGTGAAGGGTCGCGGGGGGGTGCTGGAGCCTATCCCAGCAGGCATCGGGCGGAAGGCAGGATACACCCTGGACAGGCCGCCAATCCATCGCAGGGCAGACAGACACAGACACATTCACTCACACACTCACACCTAAGGGGCAATTCCAATCAAGTTCCAATTAGCCTGAACTTTGGACTGTGGGAGGAAACCGGAGGAACCCGGAGGAAACCCACGCAGACACAGGGAGAACGTGCAAACTCCACACAGAAAGACCCGGGTCGCCCCAGCCGGGAATCGAACCCAGGCCGTCTTGCTGTGAGGCGGAAGTGCTACCCACTGCGCCACTGTGCCGCCCTTATTTTACATAGTTTTATTTAATTTTATCTACCTTTTGATATATATAGTTTCATTCAGCGCTGTGTTGAAGATACCTTTGTTACTCTCAAAAACTGCACTGTTGCACTTTATCAGAATAAAAAAAAATACCCATAATTTGAAACAGTATGAAAAAACACATTCATGATGCAAAAAAAAAATCAACATGTATTTATCCATTCACATCTGTCGCAATTCTGTAATTCAAAATCCAGTCACAAAGACATTTGGGTGGACATTAATTTCTGTACAACATAGATGATTTTGACTAATTAAAGGAGAGGAAGGGGCAATCCTACACCCCGAGAAAGTAGAGTCATATAAATGTAATATGCTCTAATCACTGGAGATCAGGCTAAACTTATAGTCACATCAAGGACAGGGACAACACTTAGACAGTAGCATATAATTTCAGTCATGTTTTTAAGTTCTTTGTTCGAATCAATAATTACACCAATTTTGTTTCAGATCAGTATTCAGTTTTACAGTTTATATTTTCATAAAAAGCACAAACTTACAAAACCTGTTGAGAGTCTACTCGTCTCATCAGCTGCACCACAATTATGGAGAAAATCATCATCAATTACAGCCTTGTGCCAGTTCTTCTCTACAATAGCCAGCATCAATCCAATGTTCTCTGCTGCAAGACCTGTTTCGCTCTCAGCCGTCCAGGATTCTACACTGTGCAACTGGGAAATTAGGAAATCGATTTTACATCAATTCTACATCAAGCTACATAGTGCACTTTGCATATACTTTGAGATAAATGCTGAAAGGGGGGATCTGAAGGATTATTGAGTGTGTGGAGAGGAGGAAAATTGTAAAAAAAAAAATGGTTTAAGAAAAAAAAAACGCACCTGGGAAAATGAGCACAGCATTCAAATCAACAACAATAGCCCAACCTGAAGCGGCGTGTCTAAACGTCGCCGGGAAATGGGACTGTCTCTGCAATTTCACCATTTATTAATGGACCGGACAGCGGTCAGGATGGACTACGCAGCTGCTTTTCAGTGTGTTTAAGAGAAAAACAGCATTTAAGGCAAAAGCGTTAAGCCCTTAAGAGCCGGTCCTTTAGACAGCAGGAGGCCGGCGGTGTGTTAACTTAATCTAAGCGTGTGCTGAGCTCCTCCTCGTAGTGGAATTGTTGAATTAATTAGGGTTATACTCAGAAAGGCAGGGGGAGGTCAGAGTGTCTGGGCCTGTGGTCCAGTGTTGCATCCCCACTGTTTAAAGAGCGTTTGGAGGGTTATTTCTTATTTGCTTATAGAAAATTATCATACCTCAGGCTGAACAATATTTGAATTTCAATTTATATATCTTATTTCAATAACAACACTATGATGATGATGTTTTAAACATATTTCTGACTAAGATTACAGTGGTAACCAGTTCCAATTTCACAGTATATCATGGTATTAAAAAAAACATAAGCTTAACTTATTGTAAATGTTTGCTCATTACCGGTATTAGGAGAAAATGCTATTATATAACATAATATAAATATGTTTCATCACTGAGTACTTATATTTCTATACTTTAAGTACTTTTTCATGGTGATGCTTGAAAAAGCAGCAAAACAGAAAAGCAACATTCAACATTAATTCATCAGAGTGTAGTCACATAAAACTAGATAATAAAACAAAATTTAGGAAAGCACTTATTTATTCCTCATAATGTGTTTTTGTTTTCATCATTTGCCACTAAACATTTGACCACTAAATATTCATTTTATCATCTTTAATATCTCAATTATAATTTCGACAACTTTTTAGCAACATTACTTCATGACTGCCTCTAGTTTCTGAAATGGTAGAATAGAATACAATCTTGTTTTGGGTGTGTGATATAAGTTGTAAAATGTTATAAATTGTTATAAATGTTATAAACTGTTCAGTGGGTGTACATTCCCCACTGGTAACAGAGCACTTTCACAAAAGCCTTTTTTCTAACCAGCTATACAATTCACAGTACAGAAATGCCAGGAAAGCATTACCTCAAAAATTAGACAAATGTCTGGAGATGTGCTTCTGAGAATGTTCCTCACAGCTACAGGCTTTGAAAAATGGGCATTTAAAGATGCCTCGAGGACACCACAAGGAAAATCACAGTAAAAACACAGGATCAGAAATGAAGCAGGATTTAACATATAGCTGATCCATTAAAATATGCATGGAACACACCCAATCCTCTTAATCTAAATCAGATTAAATCAACTCTAATTGTGATTATTTTCTAGGAATGGGCATTTTAGTATTAGCTTGAAATAAAAAAAATGGACTGGGAGTCCTCAAAGTAAGTGGAACCTTACAATATATATATATATATATACAATATAATTTTGTTTTTTTTAATCAAACAGACTCATTAATGCTGAAACCACCCAAAGAAGCTGACAGAGATCAATCAGATACAGGTAAACTAGACTTCAACAATCAGGTAGTTCATTTAACCAGCACGTTAAAGTTTACAAAATCATTTTGCTATGGTTAAATAATAATATTATATTTAATATGACTGTCCGTCAATCATGCATTTAAATCATACTGCATTTTATCTACTTTTTGGAATCAACAAAGACATCATAAAACTAACCCTTTCAGAATTATCACCAGTGATGAAAAAAAAATGTAAAAAATGCTGTTTTCTGTCTGTAATACACAGACAAGAAGACTAATAATCTACTATACAAATCTATACAGCAAATAATTCTAATTAACTAAAATATTTAATATTTTTTTTTTATTCTAGTGTATTGGAGACCTGTGTGTACTATTATATATTTAATATTGACCTTTTTATTTTATAAACCATCCTTAAGTGTTTTAAATCTGATTAAATTAGTAAAAAATTAGCTGTTACTTTACCTCAATGGCTCTAGTCCTACTTTTTCAGTCTAGTGGTCACCTGGGATCCAAGTTACTGTTTTATTGGTGTATAAAATTACTAATTCCTGTACAACATCCGAAGAATCCGACCGTTTCTGTCTCAGGATGCCACTCAGGTGCTTGTGCAGTCTCTTGTCATCTCAAGACTTGACTACTGCAACTCTCTACTGGCTGGTCTTCCACTGCGAGCCATCAAACCACTACAGTTAATTCAGAACGCGGCAGCACGACTTGTCTTCAATCTTCCGAAGTTCAGTCATGTGACTCCTTTGATGCGTTCCCTCCACTGGCTTCCTGTTGCCGCCCGCATCCGATTCAAAACCCTGACGCTGGCCTACAAGGCAAAAAACGGACCAGCACCTTCATACCTGATGGCGATGGTCAAAGCCAGATCTGCACCAAGAGCTCTTAGAGCTTCCAGTACGGCTCGGCTCGAACCTCCATCCCTCAAAACACACAGAAAACAGACATCCAGACTCTTCTCTGTGCTGGCACCAAGGTGGTGGAATGAACTTCCACTGGATGTCAGAACAGCAGAGTCACTCACGGTCTTCAAACGTCGACTGAAGACACATCTTTTCAAAGAGTTCCTAAACTAATCAAAAAAAAAAAAAAAAAAAAAAAAAAAGGTTCCTAGGGTTCTTAACATGATTAAGTTCTATGTATCTCTTGATCCTAGTCTACAAACTAGCTTTGGATATCTTAAGTAACTTTGAAGCACTGTTGTAAGTCGCTCTGGATAAGGGCGTCTGCTAAATACCATAAATGTAAATGTAAATGTAAATGTAAAACTGTTCATTGTCTGGTTCGTGGTTTGTTCTGATGGACAACAAATCTCAAATAGTGTTATATGCAACAAAACATAAAAAAAAGAAAATAAATTATGATGTCCACTGTAACGGATGAAGGGTCTGAAAGGGCTAATGCAAGCCACATGAACATGGCCTCACCTTCTTGGTAGGTATAAAACTACATAGCCAGTTAAGGCAGTAAGTTATTGGTTAATACCATAGATTTGCAATAGAATTTTACATTAACAAATGTCAAATTGTCCCAAATTCAATGGTCTACTTCTCGATTATTGAATGAGCACTCACATTAGCATTCAGTAAAACAAAGACACACTGAGCAGCAGTGTTGACTTGCTCTTACAGCCTTCAACATTAAAGCCTGTCAGGTACAGCACAGCATAAATTACACAAAATGAAACACTAAAGTATGCAAAAGCATACTGAGGTAATAACTATACAGATAACTGTATATAAAAAGACTGATGGATGAAGATATGCCCAGTCTGAAAATAGATGGTGCCAAGAGCCAATAGTTTTACTGATCATGGCTGCACTCTCCAAATATAAGGTACACCCTAAAAGTCAGTGTATTTCATTAAAACAACACTAAACTGCCAATTTACTAAGGCAATATAACTCTACTGAATAATTCACCTATGCTCAAAATATCCCCAAAAATAAACTTTTCTGTAACGTATCATTGACAATTCTAAAACAATACCTCGATCAATTGCAGCCTGGAGTGGTGGATAGAAATGATGTACACATTTTACTACTGTTCTTATGTTTTCTATATATCTATCCCACTCCATGTCACTGCAACTATCCAACAAATTATGTATTACATCCACTTTCTGCAGCATGTGCCATTACTCGTGACTCTGTAGAGGGAGAAACTGAATTGTAGAGGAACATCTAATGCTTTTAAACTAAAGTAAACCAATTATATTACTCCCCTCACAAATCCCTGCACCTAAAAATTTTCCAGCCTTTAAAATATAGGAGAAACTGAAGCTAAAGAGTTTTCTTTTCTGTTTCTGTTTAATGCCATATTTTAATACACAGGAGTGGGTCCTAGTAATTACTCAGCCTAATGTAACAATGAATAAAATATCTCGCCTTCAAACAACAACCTGCATACACTGACAGGCCAAATGTCAGGGTGAAGAAACTGGTATGGTATCCCATGACTTTTGCCATGTCAAATGGAAGAATGCATGGAAGACAAAGAATGCTGCAATTGTCTGTGGGATGAACATTTGGCTCCTCCTGCTTTGAATGTGATTTGGCCAAATGCTGCTAGTCATAGTGATTACCACCTACTGTACTGTCCACTGTGGGTGGTAATGCCTTCTATAGCCCTATCCGGATGGGATTAATTTCTCAGGGGGACATCTGTGAAAAATAATTTTAAACTTCTACTCAGTGATCAAACTCTTGCATCCAGACTGTGAGTTTTTTGGCTTCCTCGGTCACGTGACCATCGCGTTCAGTAGCTCCTCCTTTTCCACTCGCTGTTGTTTTTACATGGATCTCCGTGGAAACGCGCCCAAAGTGTGAATACGGTGCATAGCAGTGGACAAGTACCTATTTTATTAAATTCAAGGTGATGAAACTCGGAGATGTGCGTCCAGACAGGACTAAAATTACTTTACGAGCACAGAGTTTAGTGAAAAACAGTAGGTATTTCAGCCTGTAATTTTCTCAGAGGACGTTTGAGAAAAACACATGCATGGTTGTTTCGGATGGGAGTAAAATCACAGAGGACCCCCCATAAAAGAGAAAATTACCCCAGGACCCCCTGAGAAACGAATCCCGTCCAGATAGAGCTTATGAAGCCGTATTTCAGGTACACGTGCAACACACATTCCTGCTTCGAAAACGGAACGGCTCTTCGATCTGGCACCCACTATATGGCCTCGCTTAAATTACGAAAATTTAGGTAAACTTGCCATGAGCACACTTTTTATTATTATTTGAATAATAATAATAATATTTTTACCATGTTGTCCACCCTTATAGCAGGTGGTCCTAACCCACGTGGTGTGGTTGCGAGCATGTGTGTCATAGTGTGTGTGTGTGAGTGTGTGTGTGTGTGTGTGTGGTTTAAGCATCTTAGCAGCTGTACTGTTTCACAGTTTTACATCCAAATCCAATGTTACAATCCGGCCCTTCAATATGTCAGAGCTTTGCGCACTGCTGCTATGATCCGCCATGCTCCATTTGCCAAGGTAAAAGGGTGATATGTGTGTGTGCGTGTGTGTGTGTGTGTCTGGGTCTGTGAATGAGTCTGTACGCCTCTGCATAGCTCTGGCAGGGATTCAGAGTAATGTAATGCTGTAATACCTGTGTAAAGAGCCATAACATGCAGTATATCTAATACATCATTATAATTAGGGGGTGAAACGATACACATTTTCTGGCAGCAGCATCACTAGAGATTTATGGGTGGGGGGCTAAAGCCGTTACCTTGGGTGTCTAGAGGAAAAGCTTCCCTCGGGGTAAATAAAAAGCCCTTAAAATGACTGTTCATCATGATTGTTTAGAGAAGCCGCAGAGGTAAAAGACACAGATTAAGCTAAGGTACTGAAGTCAGGTAATGACTGTAGACTAGGGGCGATAGAAAACATCGATATATCAAAGTATTGCAATATAACAGTGTTTGAAGTGTAAATATATATAGTAAAAAATGTATGTGTTTACAATATTACAATGTATACTAAACTGTACCCCCTGTATCATAATACATTGTATTGTATTGCCATGTTCTTATCAATACATAGCCCTACTATAGAAACAGACTAACATTTTCAAATGTAATTTTTCCCATTCGGATTAAATATATTTTTAATCCTATTTTAGTCTTTATATATGAAATTTATTTTAAGCCTCAATTCTGGGATTCCGTCCATATTCTCTGTTTGTGTAAATCATAGCACCCTACTGATCAGACTTGCTTCTTCAGCTCTGTTCCTTTGTATTAACACTAGCAGGCAAAAGTAGCTCACGTCTCTCCAAGTTTGTCTCTAGTGGGTGTGTTTATGGCTGCTCACACTGCAGACATGTACTGGAGTGGCCAGTTAACATGCTTTAACAAAATTAACAAAAGTTAACAAAATTTAGTAAGCTAACTATCGAGTTACTATATACTTTCTTCCACTAAATCACTAAAGAAAATGTGTGACTACTGTTGATGTTAGAGTACCTCTAAGGTATTAATACAAAGCCTTAGACAGTTAAGCCACTGGAGAACACAACACAGGGGAAGGAATTATCTGTTTAATTAAATGACAGCAATCCAGGCTGTGAAACTGTCATCCAAACAATTTCATATTTACCTAAGTGTATTGCCTGAAAATATTTTAGCTTGATAATTTATTTTTTTTCTTTTTTTTCCTTTCCTTTTGATACTGTAATAAAAAAATAAATAAGCTCCACCCTGAATGCGTAGTTACATTTCATTACATTACACTACATTACATTACATTACATTTGGCAGACGCTTTTGTCCAAAGTACAAAAGTAATAGAAGTTAAAGGTAAAAATCTTTAGATTGGGCCTAAAGGAGGTCAAAGGGAAATAATGGGATAGAGGTGTGAAGGAGGGGAGGAAGGAAATGAGGTTAGAAGTAGTTAGTTAGTTAGAGGTGTTAGGAGAGTAGGTGCTCTTTGAAGAGCTCTGTCTTCAGGAGTTTCTTAAAGATAGCGAGAGATTCTCCTGATCTGGTAGTGGAGGGTAGTTTGTTAGAGGTGTTAGGAGGGTAAGTGCTTTTTGAAGAGCTCTGTCTTCAGGAGTTTATTAAAGACTGCAAGAGATTCTCCTGATCTGGTAGTAGAAGGTAGTTAGCTAGAGGTGTTAGGAGAGTAGGTGCTCTTTGAAGAGCTCTGTCTTCAGGAGTTTATTAAAGATAGTGAGAGATTCTCCTGATCTGGTAGTAGAAGGTAGTTAGCTAGAGGTGTTAGGAGAGTAGGTGCTCTTTGAAGAGCTCTGTCTTCAGGAGTTTATTAAAGATAGTGAGAGATTCTCCTGATCTGGTAGTGGAGGGTAGTTTGTTAGACGTGTTAGGAGAGTAAGTGCTCTTTGAAGAGCTCTGTCTTCAGGAGTTTCTTAAAGATGGCGAGAGATTCTCCTGATCTAGTAGTAGAAGGTAGTTAGTTAGAGGTGTTAGGAGAGTAAGTGCTCTTTGAAGAGCTCTGTCTTCAGGAGTTTCTTAAAGATGGCGAGAGATTCTCCTGATCTGGTAGTGGAAGGTAGTTAGTTAGAGGTGTTAAGAGAGTAAGTGCTCTTTGAAGAGCTCTGTCTTCAGGAGTTTATTAAAGATAGCAAGAGATTCTCCTGATCTGGTAGTAGAAGGTAGTTTGTTCCTCCATTGGGGAACTCTGTATGAGAACAGTCTGGATTGCTTTGTGTGAATGGCAAAGCGAGGCGACGTTCATTGGAGGAGCGCAGCGGGCAAGAGGTAGTGTAAGCCTTCAGGAGTGAATGCGTAGTATATGTAGTATAATAGTTCGGTAAATAAGGAAGGACATTGTGATTAGATCGGTTGTGCTGCTCAGAAGAATGGCCTCCAAATAACAAAAATGAACATATATTAGACATCTATGATGTCTAAACACATGATCTGTCTGTGTGTGTATTTGTGTGTGTGTTAATATGTTTGACATGTCAGTGTATGTGGCCACACATTGGGTGTATGTACTGTAGATGTGTGCACTGGTGAAAGTCTTTCCTGCGCTGGCATGGGCCACTGTGCCCTACTGACTGCCAGCTGTCACATAGAGCGAGGGAGAGGGAGAAAGAGAGAGGGAAGGGAGGATGGGAACGGAAGAGAAAAAAGAGGAGGAGGTGTGTGTGTGTGCATGTGTGTCAGCGCGAGGACACACACCCTAAGGCTCCGTGTCTCTCTCCCCTCCGTCTTCTCTCCCTGATGACACAAGCAACATGGCCGCCCGGCAGAGGCTGACAAAAGAAAGGGATGCGGCGAGAGAGAAGCGAAATGAGCATCAGTGTTCATACAGACTGAAAAGAAAAAAAAAGCAGGGGGGGGGGGGGGGCTGAGGGGTAATGGTGTCTATGAGCTTGAGGAGGAGATTTATTTCCTGCTCCACTGTCCTCAATATAAAACCACCAGAGAGATTTTTTTTTTGCACAAATGGAAGGAATAAAGAAAGTTCTACAACTCCCTTGTAGTTAACAACTCCCTGCCGCAGTCAGACACAAAGACAATGCTTCCTCTGCCCTGTTTCATTTCTCTTCTCCTGCAGCTGCTTTCAGAAAGTGTGGGAAACGAACATCCCGTGGCTATATTCCACCACTATATACCTTTTAAGCACATGTAATTAGTCCCTCGCTATTTGCATCATTTAATGTATGCCATTTATTATCCAGCACACATCATACACTGTAAGTTTGTAGAGTAATAGGTCCAACAATCATTTAGTAGAGTCATGAACAGGGTCAGTGGTACCCCACTTTTTAATATCGAAATAATGCTTTAGAAGATTACAGCTTTATCCACCTTATCTGCCATGACCACTTTTCAGGACAACAGTAAATTTCCACACTTTGCTTCTGCGTCCTTTAAATAGCAAAGACACTTGTAAATACAGCTCAGTATAGGTTTATGTTTGAGTAAAATAAACATTGTTATTTTATTCTATAAACTACAGACAACTTTTCAGACAATAAATATATATTGTCATTTAGAGAATTTATTTGCAGAAGATGAGATGGAGAGCTTTCAGACCTCAAATAATGCAAAGAATTCATAAAGTTTTAAGAGTTGGAATATCCCTGTTTTTTAATAAAACATTTTAATGCATCTTGGCATGTTCCCCACCAGTCTTACACACTGCTTTTGGATAATTTTATGCCACTACTGGTGCAAAAATTCAAGCAGTTCAGTTTGGTTTGATGACTTGTGATCATCTATCTTCCTCTTGATTATATTCCAGAGGTTTTCAATTTGGTAAAATCAAAGAAACTCAACATTTTTAAATGCTATTTTATTTTTCCTCAGAGCTGTACAGGTGCTGGTCAACGAATTAGAATAATTTGAAATAGTGCAATCATGAAATTCTTTGAATGCATTTTTTGTGCAGAAAGCAAATCAGGTGTTCACCGCACCTGTCCTACTCGTTAGACTAATCACAGAACTCATTACCTGGAAAAAACTGCTCAGCTGAGCTTTCCAAAAGGCCCATTTAGGCCATTTAACTGTGACACTGTTGTTTTATTTAATTAGAATAATGTACAATACAATGAAACTGTTTCATTGAATTAGAATAAATGCTCGAATTTTTGTTTTCTGTGAAGAGTGTTCACTGTGCAGTATAAAGTCAGGGTTGAGTAGAATTTCTAAGTTGTAAAATCAATCATGGGTAAGCAGCGCGACCTCTCAACCGGAATAGTGGCTCAAATTCAAGCCCTTCGCCAACAAGGCTTGACCCAAACTAAAATTGCTGAGCAGCTCGGCATCAGCCAGTCTTCCGTCTGCAAAGCTCTCAAGAAAAACTGCAGCAAGCGCACCAACTGTTCCGGCGTCTGAAAAACTTCTGCTCGCGACAACAAGCAGCTGAGAAAGATCGCAGTCAGCAACCGGTTCAAGTCCACTTCCGAGCTCACCGACTTGTGGAACAAGCAGACCGGCGCTGACGTCTCCAGATCAACCACTTACCGTCGTCTGCGCGAACTCGGCTTCAAATCTCGCGTTCCAGCAGTAAAACCGATGCTGAACAAGAAACAAATGGAGAAACGGCTGAAGTGGGCCAAAGAACACGGCGAGTGGACTGCTGAAGACTGGCAGAAAGTGGTCTTCAGTGACGAATCACGCTTCTGAATCTCCTTCGGTGACCAAGGTCCTCGTGTCTGATGTCGTGGTGGCGAAACCTACAACCACGAGTGTGTGAAAAGATCCGTCAAGTTTCCCCAGAGCGTTATGGTCTGGGGATGCATGTCCGCTCGGGGTGTAGGGAAACTCTGCTTCCTCAAGAAGACTGTCAATGCTGCCGTATATCAAGATGTTCTGGAAACGTTCCTGATTCCAACTGTTGAGGAACAGTTCGGCGAAGAAGACTTCATATTTCAACAGGATCTTGCACCGGCTCATGCGGCAAAGTCGACCAAAGATTGGTTCACTAAACAGCTTGAAGTTTTGGCATGGCCGGCCAACTCGCCTGACCTCAATGTCATTGAAAACCTTTGGGCCATCGTCAAGCGGAAAATTCGCGACAGAAAGCCTACTACCCTGGACCAACTGAAGCAGAACATCGCCACTGCCTGGGAAGCTGTGAGTGCGGAAACTTGCGACAAGCTGGTCAAATCGATGCCGCGGAGACTTCAGGCAGTCATACAAGCCAAGGGGGCAGCCACAAAATACTGAGAAAGTGATGATTGTAATTATAATAAAAATTATTCTAATTCAATGAAACGGTTTCTCCATTATTCTAATTCAATAAAACAACAGTGCCACAGTTAAATGGCCTAAATGGGCCTTTTGGAAAGCTCAGCTGAGCAAATTTTTTTCCAGGTAACGAGTTCTGTGATTAGTCTATCGAGTAGGACAGGTGCGGTGAACACCTGATTTGCTTTCTGCACAAAAAATGCATTCAAAGAATTTCATGATTGCACTATTTCAAATTATTCTAATTCGTTGACCAGCACCTGTATATATCGACGCCTGGGCGTGGTGGTCTGGAAGTGAGGTGTACTTAGGTACATTTCTGCTGTATCCTGCTCATTACACACACACACTTAAGGACATGCTGCAGTGTGCAAACCCTCCTTTTACGTCAACAATATACAGAATACACAATAAAATAACACTGCTAAAATATCACCCGTAAACTACCTGCCCGCGCACCTACACAGCATGAACATTCAGGTCAGTTTCATCTGCGCTGCGCCGTTAAAATAACAATGTGCCAGAGCACACCTGGCTCTTAAAGTAAATGGCAAGTGACATGCTGATTAGTTTATTTCAATTTACGCCCAAATCACACTCATAATTAATTAATACAATTAGTACACACATGCCTTTTGCGTGTTCCGAGCCGCACAAGGTGTATTTTTTGCGTCCACATGATACCAAAGACACACTGACATGTCCTAAATCAAGCTGCGCTGTGTGTGGTTGTTGATTTTCCCATAGATCGCAGTAATAGGGCCCTTCGTTTCTTATGCTTTAAATCACAGTTTCAAGTCATTTTCGTACTGAAAATGGTTCATGGTCACATTTTACTCAACGTAAATGCAGTTTGAAGTAGGCTAATGCTACAGACAGGGATCATAAATGTAGATATGCTTAATTAGATATAAATTAGATATGTAAATTAAATACAAAACTGTATTCCACACAGTTACAGGTATAGTTAAAGCTTTTAAAGATCAACAACAATCTGTTTCAGCACTGCTACTAAAAGCTCGTAGAAATTTAATTCTCTAATTGATTTGAATCATTCGAGTTAACCCAAAATTTAAATAATTAACGTACTTAGGTTTATTGTACATTTTTAATCTCTCAATTGTTAACAAGCTGACTGAAAACTGACAATGCAATTCTGAGATAATGTAAGACTGCAAGCCTAGCCGCATCGATTATGGTAAGCTGCCTTTGCAGCCAACAACACCAAGGCCATAAAAGCAATAAACAAAAAAAACAAAAAAAACAGAATACAAAAATACAGCCAAGAGATGGTTGGCTGGGAAGGAACGATAACATCCTGATGGTGAGTGAAGGGGAAGGACACACCCAGTATGTAAATAGATGTTGCCAGTAGCCAGCGAGTAAGAAGTAAGATTTGCTCACCAAGGTTGCATTGAACAAACATCGATTCATCCCTTAACAACACTGTGTTACTGAAACAGTACAGCTGACTCCATGTTGAGAAATGTGAGAGAAATGATTCAATCCAACACCAGTGCAGTTTCTTTTGATTATTACTGATTATTTTGATGAACATACTTAACCCTCCTGTTATGTTATGTTATATTACAGGTCAAATTGACTTTGTTTGAAGTTTGAAGATCTAGAACAAATAGTTAAAAGTATTTTTTTCAGTATGAAACTTCCTCTGCTTGCCTTAATTAGTGTAATCAACATGCAATATGAAAATAGAAAAGAAAATTATGCAAAAAATGCAAAATAAAAAACTAATAAAAAACTGCAATGTTATGTTTCAATGTTATGTAAATATACTGTGTGTATATGTTGGTCTTTCAAAAGTAACAAAGTAGTGAAACATTAACATTTTTAAACGTGTATTTTGTTTTAGGAAAAACGTGTGAATTATCCTAATTGAAGCATTACATGTTAGAAGTAAGGAACACCATTGCACTAAATATTGATAGAATAATTAGTAATGGAGTTAGTAAAGTTAGTAAATAAATACACTTGCAAATATGCTTGTTAGGATTTTTTTTTGTTTCAGATATCTTTTGGATAATATAACTTTAGTGTAATTATTCAATAGTTAATTCAGGGATAATTCAATAGTACAAATATGTCGATTCACAAATTCTTACTCAACTCAAAAGAGTTAAATAATATTAAACATTAAAATAGGAAAAGCTACAAAAGCACTGTAAAAACCTGAGCTGCAGGGTTTCTAAATTCAGGACGGTTGCTTCTCTCTCTAGGAGTGGGTGTCCTGTTAAGAACGCTCCAAGAACATAATGTGCAATACTAAAAAGAGGTGAGAAAGAACTCTGTCTAGAAACTGCTGTCTTAAAACACACTGAACAACAATGGTATTTATGGATGAACACCACAAACAAAACCTGTCTCAAGTTTGTCCAGAACCACCTGGAAGCTACACAATGCTTCTGAAAAAATGTTTATAAACAGACAAGTGTCACACCTTAACCTGTGTCTGTCCTGTGCTTTTTCCTCTTTTGGTTCTCTGTGCTTCTGCCCTCTGTTTTCCTGTTTGTGTTCCCAGCCATGTGCTTTTTTGAGCACATGACATTGTTTTGTTACTGTCCAGTCTCCACCCTAGCCCTGCCCTAGTCATTAGTGTTATCACCTTGTGTCTCATTTGTAACTCTGCCCCCTCATTACCTCCACAGGTGTCCCTAGCGTGTGCCAGTGTATAAATACCCCATGTGCTCCTTTGTTCTCTGTCATGCTTTTTGTTTGATGCTGTCCTGTTCAACCGTGTCTGGAAGTTAATCTGTGTTTTGTCCATTGAGTTTTGGTTTGTTTCCTGTATACTGTTTGATTCTTTGTTAGTTTTTTTCACTTCTTTGTTTAGACCTGGTTTAGTGATTTGTTTTGAAGTATTTGTTTTATAGTCTTTATTTTATAGTCTTAGTGTTTATTTTCTTGTCCTAGTTTTTGGTTTATCAGATTATGTCAAATAAAACTGATTTGCATTTGCATCCGGTCTCCTCCGTGTTACAACAAGGCAATGTCAAATGTTTAAGCACAACGCTAACAATGTTTGAATGAAAATTGCTGATGCCTTAACCCCAAAAACAGGTCACATCCCAACTGTGAAGCATGGTGTAGGGAGCTTTATGGTTTGGGATTGCTTTGCTTGTCCAATGTCTGGACACCTTGCTACTTATTGGTTGGAAAAAAGTACAGGAAGTACAGGAAGAAGACCCAGTGTTTTGGAATAGTACGAATTTCAGCGTAATTTGGCTTGGAGCAACTACTGAGACGGCACTGTTATATCTATTTCCAGCATGCTAAAATTGGATGTTTTTGTTTTGATGATCAGCATTATCAACAATGTCATTTAGCTGATGCTGCCCTACAAACAGCCCAGTCAAACAGCATGCCACTGCTGACCATAAAAAAACTACTTCAGCTTTAATAAGGAGAATGTTTACTAAGACACAATGTGAAAACATTTTTTTTTAGCCTGCAGACATATTTGTTGTTTAGTCATGCGTTTACATAGACAACCAGATGCATCGTGAATTGCTCACATATCTACACATGTAACTAGGGGACAGACCAGAAAACAATAACCATAAAGAACTTCAGGATTTACATAATGCAATCATGGTGACACTCAAGGAAATTAGCCTTTGGATAAATCTTTGGCAATCATGGCAGAAAAAGCTACAACAGCTGCACCTTCATATGTGATGTTTACTAAAGTTACTGCTTCATTACTCCATGTGGTGTTGCAAATCTAATAAATAGGGGTGGAGAATGTGGAATTCTATGAAAATGACACCAATAAATCCATAATTCCTGGTATTTGCTTATTTAGGGGTGTTTTATCCACTTTAGTTCCATAAATACCATAAAGGTTTGTAGAGAATTGTCTTGTAATATATCAAGTATCACAGAATCACATAAAGCTTTAGCATTAAAAGACATGCCAACACTCCAAATGCAGGTGCTCACAGCAACATACTTTTCATTAGGGCTAGAATAGATGAGCCCCACTGCATGATAGAACCGCCACCAAATTTTACTGTGGGTAGCGTAAAGTGTTTGTCTTGGAATGCTGTGTTCTTTTTCCACCATGCACACCAACCTCCAAATAACTCAATTTAAGTTTCATCAGTCCACATAGCACTTAATTCCAAAAAGAAGCTGGCTTGTCTAAATGTGCTTTAGAATACCTCAAGCGACTCTGTTTGTGGCGTGTACTCAGAAAAGGCTTCTTCTGCATTACTCTCCCATAGAGCCTCTCCTTGTGCAAATTGCACTGAATAGCTGAACGATGCACAGTAACACTATCTGCAGCAAGATGATGTTGTTTTAGATCTTTGGAGCTGCTCTGTGCATTGACTGTGACTGTTCTCACCATCCATCTCCTCTGCTTATCTGAGATTTTTCTTGGTCTGTCACGTCAGGCATGAACTACAACTGTGCCTGTGGTCTTCTATTTCCTCACAATGTTCTCCCCACAGTGGAAACTGATATCTGAAATCTCTGAGACAGCTTTTTAGATAGGGGCGCCCAAACTTTTTAATTCCTCTGTATGTTCAGAAAGTACACTGTGTACTCCATAAAATACAAAATGTAATATTATCCATCTCTACAATGTACACACGCATAAGCTGAATGTATAATTTGCATAGAAATGCATGTTCTAGTTAGTTTAGTGAGATATTGCAGCCACTTGCAAGACTTTTTCATCCTTATTTTCATTCACATAGAACCAAACTTTTTTATAGATAACCACCTTTACATTCCAAACTAAAAACAGCTGGTTTCGTAACACTGTGTGCTTTTTGATGAGGTCTGATATTTATAAGCACCCACTTATGGAGTTAGGACACATAGTGCTGTCCTTGAAAAATGCTGTTTACTGCAATTGTGCTGTCTACTTCAACAGTTATGTATTTAAATTCAGAACATACTTGAAAATTTGACAGACAAACAAGGAGACATTTTGAATTTAATGTATGTGTCAGGTTGACAGCCTTACTATATATTCAGCAGTGAAGCGCATTTTATTCACGTTGAAGTCATAAAGAGTGTTTTAGCCTCAACTGCTTTCTGAATGAGGCAATTTATACAACCAACTGCCAATCAGATCAGAGCCCATTTACATAAAACATTTGTATATAAGCCACAGTAATAAAAACAGCCTATTTAATTCTGGATTCTGACAGAGAGAGGTTGGAAACTTACCCCACAGGAATGAATAAGGAAACTTAGTATTTTATGTGTGTGTGTGTAGTGTACAAACACACAATATGTCCAAATCTTTGTGGACACCACTTTTAATGAATGGGCACAGATGTGCAAATACACACACGCACAGAGCTTATCTAGTCACTGTATGCAAGAACTACTGCCAATAGAATAGTACTCTCTAGAGCAGATAAACATGAACCAACTGGCATTATGCCCAATGCCAGGCGGGGACTAGAGCAGTAAAGCAGTGGAACTTTGTTCTCGGGAATGATTGTTCTGTGGTGCTTCATCAAATACTTTTAGGATGAGTTGGGAAAATGGGGATGAGATGGGGTGATGATATTTCAACAATATCCTGACCTTACTAATGCTCATGCACTGAATGCAATCAAATCGCCTCAGCAATGTTTTAAAATCTTTTAGAAAGCCTTCCCCCAACAGTAGGGACAGTTACTCCAACAAAAGTAAGATAAACTCATTTTTAACAAGGAAGAAACAAAGAACGAGCTAGTGTCCCAATACTTGTATCTATATAGCGTAAGTGGACCTCAGGGTGTTAGTAGACCTTTAACTGCAGTTCAATTGGAATGGGTATTGCATTGACAGTGTTTCATTAATCACTAGCATCTCAACAAAGCTTCACTGTCATTAACCTAATAGGAAAAGTGACCGAGAGACAGTCAGACAGACTGTGTGGAGAAATAGGTTGGCGCCATCATGATAGAAGGGAAAGATAGAAATCTAAACGAAGGGAATTTGCATTCGTCCTACACTGTATGTTCCCAAACCCTGCACAGCTGTGTTGAACGTTCAGAGACGTGCGACGAGATGAGGTAATTACTCCCGCACATTTGTAGCTTTGTCTTTACAAAGAGCCCGCTGATTGACCCTTAGTCTTTCAGAGTCAGCCATTCCGAACATCTCCTGCTATAATTAGGATAGACTGCTGGCAAGAGGACAAGGATCCACAATTTAAACGTCATCCTGCGGTTTGTTATTTGCCTTTGGGGGATGGTGAATGCAAATGCAGTAAACAGGGGATAGGGTGCCAAATACATAGGGGAAAAAAAATTTGCAACTCATAGGGTACTGGATAAATGCACCTCCGTATGATGTGTACATTTATAATCGTTCATTTTTGAACTAGCTAATGTTCGGGGCCATGTTCACGCTTCTTATCTAAAAGTCATTTTCAATGCATGGAAATAATAAAACACAGACTGCTGGGCATAAATGATGCATGTGTCATGAGAGAGCAAAAGAGAGAGAGAGAAGGAGAGAGAGAGCATATATGATGCAAATAGAAACTGCCTGTGCAGATGGTGATATACAACATATAAAGGATTCACTACCCTACTACCTGAGAGAGATAGAGAGAGTGAGAAAGAGAGAGGGAGAGATAGAGAGAGACAGAGAAAACAGAGAATGGTCACGTGCACTCATGTTGCATGTTTACAGCTAAGAGAGTGTCCCTTGGCATTAGCTGAGCTGAAAACATGATGCAGTCTTCTGGGAAGAGAACTAAAGGGAGAGGAAAGGACATACGTAGGTGAGGAACGACAAGCTGGAGCAGAGAGAGTATTCCATAAGGGAAACAAGGCAATAACACACACAGTGCTAGCAGAAAAAGCAGGAAAACAGGGAAAAGAAAGGATAAAAAGGACAAAAAGGAGGAGAAGAAAAAGGAAAAAGAAAGAAATTGATTACTATAAGAAAGAAAGAAAGAAAGAAAGAAAGAAAGAAAGAAAGAAAGTGACTACAAAGTAATTCTTAAACCCTTCAAACAACTGGCAGCACAAAAAATAAGCTCCAGCTCCAGCTTTAAGATTGGAGCAGATGTTCTTTCTACATTCTGAACTAAATGTGCCATTCAATTAGCGATAAAATGATTCATTCATTTCCATTTGAATAAATATTCAGAATGAAGATGTGAGCAAACTATAACTTCAGCTGATTCTGTTAAACATTGTGTTCTAAAAAAGACAGAACTAGAAAATGGCAGAAAAAGAGAAAAAGTCCCCCTTTTTATTTATGATCCAGGCCTGCTCTCAGCGTGTGTAGCCAGTGGTGCTGATGGACTCAGGGTACATCCTGGGAATAAACTGATCCTTTCAGATGTAATTTATGCAGAACATTAACACTAGGTCTATGTATTAAACAAGCCTAAGAAGTAATGATGGCTTAGTTAGCTAGTAAAGCAAGGCATGTGTTCCATGTGTTGCATCTTATTGCAGCTTTCTAAGAAGGAAAATGGAAGCAGCGATACAGCAGGAGCATACACACTTGAAACATGTGATTTACAGACATGCATTACAGACAAAAAAGCCCAACAATTAACTGCTAGGTATGTTGCTGACAACCATGCGGCCTAGTTAGTAAAGCTGATCATCTTGTTGGAGATTTTTGATTGTCTGGACACATGTTCTCCCTTGTTGCATCAATGTCGATTCTAAACATGTGTTGTCTTTATTTGTTCATTCATTGTTGACTAGTCGTTAATTTGTTGCACTGAGCAAAGTACTGGGGACAGAAACACAATGGGAGAAGGCCTGCACCTCCAAAAGTGCCCAAACACAACAGATCACATCTTTCCTTACTAAATAGCAGCACCTTCCATTTAAAAGACAATGATCTGGTGATCTGAAGCACATTTAAATCCCATGTTTAGCTGTTTTTTATCGTTTTGAAGTGAAAGAGAAAGCTATCAACAGGAGCCGTACCCACAGCAAGTAGGGATGGAGGAGATGTTTGAAATAATCATTGACTAATCAACTAATTGAAAAAAACATCAGATTAGTCAACTACCAAAATAATCATTAGTTGCAGCCCTAGTTGCATCTTGCTAAAAAAGGACAATAAAAGCAACAACAAAGGAGAAGGGTACACATTTACATAATAAATCACTATCTTTATACCATCGACATGCTCAAAGTACCTCCACATTTCATTGGTAGAATTCTGAGGGTCCTGAAATCTTTTAAATTGCACAAGTACCCCCTATATCTAGCATTGCAAGCCTGTTGGGAGCATCGGCTAAAAGCGCATTATTTGGGAATGCTGGGGGCAAACAGAGGGGAAAGAAAGAAAGAAAGACAACTGGCAGCACAACAAATAAGCTCCAGCTCCAGAACTCAGATTGGAGCAGATGTTCTTTCCACATTCTGAACTAATTGTGCCATTCAATTAGCGATAAAATGATTCATTTCCATTTGAAAAAATATTCAGAACGAAGATAGGAGCAAACTATAAAAACTTCACCTAAAAAGAGAGAACGAGAAAATGTTTCTAAAAAAAGGCTATGCCACTATCAGTAGCATTGTAAGCCTGTAAGCATTGGCTAAAAGCACTGTATACTAGAATGCTGGGGGTGAACAGAAGCAAAAGAAAGAAAGAAATTCTTAAACCCTTCAAACAACTGGCAGCACAAAAAATAAGATACAGCTTTAGCATTCAGATTGGAACAGATGTTCTTTCCACATTCTGCACTACATGTGCCATTCAATTAGTGATAAAATTATTCATTCATTTCCATTTGAATAAATATTCAGAAGGAAGATGTGAGCAAACTACATAACTTCAGCTGCTTCTGTTAAACATTGTGTTCTAAAGATAGAGAATGAGAAAATGTTTTTAAAAAAGGACATGCCCCTATCACTAGCATTGTAAGCCTGTTGGGAGCATTGTCTAAAAATGCTGTATTTAGAAATGCTGGGGGCGAATGGAAGTGGACTATTCGACAGAAGTTTGTACTCATTATCATATTTCACTACACCCCAGACCCCAATTCCACACCAAGTTCTCCTTTAACCCACATATTAAAAGCCTTAGAATAAAGCAGACATTAGCTAGTTACTCTCAACAGGTTATTGTTACCTGCTCAAGCTTTAACAAGGCTAGTTAAGATAGCTAACTTCTGCCAATTAGCTCAAACTTTCGCTCCTTGTCGAGCTAAAAATTGACCACAGCTTCCCATATCGACCATACCGTGTCGCACACGGCCTCTGGACAGCTCAGATAAGAAGATAGGGGAGGTCACCCCCCAAAAACATGCCCACCAAGCTAACCGCTAACCGCAGCTTATTCACGGTTATAACGAAAAAGAACAGCGCGTCTAGCTTAGCATTAGGCTGCTGTTTCCTAAGAGACGGGCTGTAGGAATATAAACAACAACAGATAAGCTAGTTAGCATTAGCTAACCTAACTAACAGCTAACTATATAACTACAAAATTTAACGTTATTTGTTTTGTGCTCAATGTTATTTTTCAGGTATTGTGCAGGTAAAAAAACTCGTAATGCCTTTTAATATCACAGAGACAGTTTTATTAAAGGGGAAATATGACTCAACCTAAGGCACTTATACAGCTCTGGAAAAAAAAAATAAGAGACCACCTAAAAATAAAAAAAATATATGATTTTTTTTTTTTTCATTTTACCAGATTGAAAACCTCTGGAATATAATCAGGAGTAAAATGGATGATCACAAGCCATCAAACCAAGCTGAACTGCTTGATTTTTTGCACCAGTAGTGGCATAAAGTTATCCAAAAGCAGCGTGTAAGACTGGTGGAGGAAAACATGCCAGGATGCATGAATACTCTGATTAAAAAACAGAGTTATTCCATCGAATATTGATTTCTAAACTTTTAAAACTTTATAATTATAACCTTGTTTTCTTCGTATTATTTTCTTTGCGCCATTTCTCATTTTATGCAAACAGATGCTACAAATGACAATTTGAAATTTGGGAGAAATGTTGTCCGTAGTTCATAGAGAATAAAACAACAACGTTCATTTTACTCAAACATATAAGTTACCTATAAATAGCAAAATCAGAGAAACTGATTCAGAATCAGAAGTGGTCTTTTATTTTTTTCCAAAGCTGTAACATTTAACTTATTATGCGCATATTATGTTGAACGTCCCTGCTGCTCTGCATTGTGGGCTGGGCTCGATTTCTTTCTTTTTCTGACCGCTTGGTATACAGTTCCAGTTTCAGCTGACTATATAAATATGTATATAAATAAATAAAAACAAACAAACGACCAAAATATAGGAGAAGTGGGAGTGGTGGCAGGTGCTTTAGCTAGCTAACCTTAGGTTAGTGTTATATGCCACGCTTGTTCGTTCCCGAGTCGGTGAAAAAAACGCAGTCTGTGAGCTAGATAGCTAGATCTGCTTTCTGCACATGTTCTCATATAAATAACGTTAGCTGGCAAACTAGTTAACGTCAACCTAACCTAGCTAAACAGATAAAGCCACAGTGTTCAACACACAGCAAATGATTCTGGGCATAATCAGGCAGCAACAGTAGCTAACCTATAACGCTACAATGAATAAATAAACGTTAAACATGTTTGTTTGTTCTTTCTCTCTCTCTCTCTTACCTTTTTTTTTTTTACCAGCACTGATCTCCAGCTCTCCAGCTCTCCTGCTCTCTCTCCCGTCTCCTCATGCCTCCCCAAGCCGAGCCCCGCGCCTCTCTCCTCGGCTCTCCGCTCTGGGCAGTACCGGTAAGTTCCACCGCTCGCTCGGTTCCGTTCAGTTCAGTGGGTATATATAAAGAAATATATAAGGGACGGCGGCAGCCTCCTCCTTAACCTGGATAGTTAGTCCCGAATTAAGTCGCCCGTCCAGCGCAGCCCCGTCACTCAGCCTCAGTCATCATCATTACAATCATGTGCGCCAGCCTGCCTCTCTCTCTCTTTCTCTCTCTCTCTCTTTCTCTCTCTATTTCTGAGCGTCCAATAGCCTGTCTGTTAAAAAGAGCAGGAAATCCACCCACCGCTGCGCAGCCCCAGCTATAACACTACACTAAATTAATAACACGCGCGTGCGGCTAAAATCCTGATTACCGGACGTGGCTCGCATAAATTCATCGCTCCAGCCTTCACGCTCACCCCTCGAGTCCCGTTTTTTTTTCTTTTTTCCCCTCGCTCATCCCTTCTCTACTCCTCTCTCTCTCTCTCTCTCTCTCTCTCTCTCTCTCTCTCTTTCACAGCTCCCCTCATTCTCCCTTTACCACCACGCCCCCCCCCCCGCCCCCCCACTTCTATATCTCTCTCATCCTCTCTCATTCTCCCACTTTCTCTTCCTCCTTCTACTGGCCCTCTTCTTTCCCGCAATGTTTTTACTTCTCTACATCTCTTTATTTTCTTTCTCTCTCTCTCTACCCCATTCCACCATTCCCTCTTTATTTCCCTTTGTATCTCTACCTCTCAGTTTATCTTCCCCTCTCTACATCTTTCCACCATCCTCTCTTTCTTCCTCTCTCTACCTGTTCTCTCTCTCATTTGTTAACTTTCTCATCCTTTTTTTCTACACGCTTTCTCCAATTGTCTCTGCTTCTCTCCCGCATTCTCTCTTTTTCCTTACATCTCTCTCATTCTTTTCTTCACCTCTAAATCTATTCCCTTTTTTCACTTTCTCATTCTTTTCCTCCTTTTCTCCATTCTCCCACTTTCTCCCTTCACCACACTCCCTTCTTCTATCTCCCATCCTCTCTCATCCTCTCTTATTCTCTCACTTTCTCTTCCACCTATTGGTCCTCTTCTTTCTCTAAATGTTTTTATTCTCGCTATCTCTCTATTTTCTTTCTCTCTCTACCCCATTGCTCCATTTCCTCTTTATGCCCCTTTTATTACTACCTTTCGCTTTAATCCTCTCTTTCTTCCTCTCTCTACCTCTTTTTCATGTGTTCTTTCTCATTTTAAACTTTCTCATCCTCTTTTTCTCCACTCTTTCTTCAATTCTCTCAACCTCTCTCCTTTATTCTCTTTTTCCTCACATCTGTGTCTCTCATTCTCCTTTCCTCGATCCTAACCTTTCTCATTCTATTCATCTTTTTCTCTATTCTCTCTCTTTCTCTATTCTTTCAACATTTCTCACTCATTCTCCCTTTACCACACCCACTCCTCTCTTATTCTCTCACTTTCTCTTCCTCCTTCTACTGGTCCTCTTTATCCTCTCTCATTCTCTCTTTCACATTCTCAATTTTCTCCAATCTTTCTCCAATTTTCATTCTCTCCTTATAATTACATCTCTCTCACTATCTTTTCCTCTCTATCTCTCTACCCTCTCCATTCTCTGTCTACCCACCTATATCTCTACCTCCCAGTTTCTTTTCCACCGCCATTCTCTATCTATTAACTTAATCGTAAATAATCGTATGTTTCTATCAGCCAGTGCACATCTAGAAGACCAAGGCAACGGAATGCAGAACAGCCTCTTACTAGCACAGCGATCACACAAATTTATTTTATTTGGGTCACCAATCTTATCCAAAAAGGGTCTCTTTACAATCAGCCAGAGACACGCTCCACTTGTCTAATCAGTTGGTCTTCAGCTTATAACATGTGCTAAGTAATATGAGGAGCTTCACAACAGCTCTTTAGGACTATGATTAGTGAAGATCTCCTAAGCAGATTAATCTTGGTCAGCATCCAGGTGAATAAACCAAAATCCATATAAACAGACCAAACACAGAATGAAGCATCTTCTTCACTCTGCAGAACTGCTTCGGATCACACTGAAGATGGGTTTTGACGCTGTGTTGACACCTGGATGTGTTTGATCCTCTCTTCATGAGCTCTAAATCGCTCAGAACGACTGCCAAGCCTCTGGCATGTCCAACATCCCTATAAAACACTCCATACACACATGTACAGCATGACTGCACACATCAGTTCTTTAATACAGTGTGTTAATGCGCTGCTTTTTGCTGTTTTACTTCATCGTGAGGGTAACCATTGTAATATATGTTTTTTGAGGTGAATTTCTCTAGTATATCACAAGACAGACAAAAGATACATGAATCCTGTGAGTCAAAACACGACATGGATCAGTTTAATATTCTTAGTTGAGTTGCTGCCAAATTTACATTTTGAATACATTTTTTGGTTTGATGTCTATTATGCCAGTATGAACTTTAAGTCACACAGGACTAGAATATAATTGTCTCATTTTTGCTTTCATCCAGACCATGAAAAATGAACTGGATGTGCAATCTCTGCGTTCTGTTTCTGTTGTGCTGTAAATTTGTGGCTATGAGGTCTTTTTTATTGATCAAAAGGGTGTAAGATGTTATTGAGATCTCTTTGCAGATCTAAACAGAGATTTAGTTTTGCTGCGAGTTTTTAAAGCATAAAGTCTGTCGTCCACCTCAATTTTTTTTTTCATGACAGATGATACACCTAGTATTAGATAGCTACCTGCCACAATTATTATTTTTATTTTCCCAGGAACTTTTGCAATAAGCTATTCCATTTTCATTATTTTAAAATCTTATGCAGCTGATGTAATGATAGTATAAAAGCAAACATATTGTTACACTTTTTACATTTACACTTTTTTCTATGAAGTTTCAATTATAAAATATGGCGGCATGGTGGCTTAGTGGTTCGCACGTTCACCTCCCAGCACTGGGGTCTTGGGTTCAGGTCTCTATCTGGGTGGAGTTTCCATGTTCTCCTCGTGTCTGCGTGGGTTTCCTCAGGGAACTCCGGTTTCCTCCCACAGTCCAAAAACATGGAGATCAGGTAACTTGGATATTCTAAATTGTCCATAATAATTGAATACTCAAAATTGAGCTGGTAAATTGGATACTCTAAATTACCCAGAAAAATTGAATACTCTAAATTGATCTGGTGTGTATGTGTAAGTGTGTGGAATTTATGTAAGCTTGTGTGTGTGTAAGTGTGTGTAAATGTCTTTATGACTGTGCCCAGATATGAATTGTTACTCTGTCCTGGGTAAAATGCTGTAGTGCTCGATGCAGTCCTTCAGGTGGATGGTTGTTTCCGGTTGAGAGTACGCTGTGGGCTATTGGCTGCTGCTTTTCACTGGTTTGTAGATGAGTGCTGAGTATGAATGCTTGTGTGTAATACGTGTTCATTGTAAAGCTTTCTTGGGTTTTTAGAAAGGCACTATATAAGTTGAACTTCATTCATTCATTCATAGTCATTAAAGAAACACTGTTCACATTAACGGTCTACTTGCTAAGAAAGACACAATAATCAATATTTTTGAGGTCATGTCCATAATGTCAGACCTCGCTGTGAGGTCAGGCTTAGCTGTACGTTTTTTTTAATTTTAACTCACAGCTATATTCTTTGAAATGCTTGTACTGCCTTATATTTTTGGGGAAGGAGAAAAAAACTGTGTAGTGTGGTAAACATTGCAAACTATGTAAATGTTTAAAATATGATGTATTAGCTCAGCCGCTAAGGCCTTACTGGAGGAAATGAACACAATCATACCGATGTTTATGTTTAAACTAAGCTACAATCAGACTTACGTTCAGCTACTGAAACTAGCTACAAATGCTAGTCCTTGTGCCAAAAAATCACAGAATACTTTCAGAGGTAGAGAGAGCTGTTTTGGTGGGAGGAACAACAGCATATTAGACAGATGGTCATCACAAATTATGGTTGTAATTTTTTTTCACAACAGATGTTGTGAAAAAAACTGTTAAAAACTAATTTTAATAGCTAAACAGGAGGATTACGCAGGTAGGAGTGGAAACATGGCTTATGCTTCAAAGAGGCAGCAATACTGTATGTGTGAGGTGAGTGTTGAGTAAGAGAGAGAGAAGAAGAAGAGAGGGTAAGAAGTTTGGTTATGAGAATTAGTATTTCAAAATAAATAGATTTTAATAGCTTTTAGCTTGTTCACTCGTATACGTAGTGGCAGTTTATTTTTACATTTAACATTTACATTACTAGCATAAAAAAGTTTTAAATGTTGTAACTTAGAGATATGTTAAAATCTTGCTTACATGTTAATACCTTGTATAGGGATATGGTGAAACTGGTTACAGATGCCAAACTTTTGGTGCCAGAAATCACAGGACACTTTCAGAGGTCTATTAAAGTGAGCTGTTGTTGGTGTGTGGAGAAACAACAGCATATTAAGCAGGTGGTCATAATGCCTCTGCTCATCGGTGCATGTGTGTGTGTGTGTGTTTGTGTGTCTGTTGGGAGGGGGTGTTAGTAACTCCCTGAGAGAATTCTTTTATTAGCCCGTGTGTCAGAGCTTTAACAAAGATAAAGATGTTACCCGTGTAAGTCCGACACGCCCTTAGTTCCATTATTCTCTCTCCCTCCAAAACCATTACACATACAAATCGGTAAACAGTGGGAGAGGAGAGAGGTAAAACCGGCGCCATCCGTCAGAACACAACATCCCCATTTCTCTTACTGTACTTTGTAAACAATTATAGTCCCCAATCCACTTGCAGTTCAGTCATTTCCACCTTAATTCCACTGCAGTCTTCATGCCAACCGTCAGGCCTGCTAGCAATTACTCCAGCCACAGACAAATGAACATCACAGCCCATAAACTCATCTGCAGTCATTACATCCAACAACTACCTCATTAATTCTGATAATGTAAAAATTATATAGCCTATCTACATAAAGTTCAGCCACGTAATGCCCTGACAAAGTCGCTTAGCTGAACTGGAGTATTGGTGACTTTCAACAAGACTGCAGGGACTCAAGCTTCTCCAGAAGTCCTAATTCAGCTACTTTAAGCTGCACCCATCACTGACATGGATGTTCACCTAAACAGATGGCTCATACTGTTTAGACTCCATAGAATAATGCTAGGACACTTGGACACTTGGGCACCTATCGTACACCCTGTGCAAGGTCAAAGTCAGAGTGCACCTGCTTCTCAAAGGGAATGACAACTGGCACACCTATTGGTTTATTTATCTTTATGCCCAAAACACACACATGAATAATTAAGAGAATTAGTACATGCCTTTTGCGCAATCTGCAAATGAGCAGTGTGCTTTATTGTGCTAAAATAGGGCCCTTAGGCACTTAGGATTGTTTGTATTATACTAAACTTGGGTTTTAAGTGACACATTCAGAAGTACACTCCTAAAAAAATCACCAAAAACATCAGTCTTCAAATTTCTTTGACAACGGTCAGGGCATGGTCTTAATATTTAATTTAATTTTAATTAACATGCTTGACTGACAGCCCTCTATCACTGGCGAGTCTTTAGGCTAGAGTCTAAATTAAGTTATGAGTTTTATGCCAGAGTCTTTATGCCACAAGTCTTTAGGTTAGAATCCAAGTCAGGTCACAAATATTTAGGCTAAAGTCTAAGACAAAGCACAAGGCTTTTAGCTAGAGTCTAAGTCAAGTCATAAGCCTTTACAATAGCATCTGGGTCAATAGTGATCCAAGTCAAATCACAAATCTTTA
Source organism: Astyanax mexicanus (assembly GCF_023375975.1). Lineage (NCBI taxonomy): Eukaryota > Metazoa > Chordata > Actinopteri > Characiformes > Acestrorhamphidae > Astyanax > Astyanax mexicanus. Next base: position 21,346,213 of record NC_064408.1, on the reverse strand, counting down.
GACTAGAGTTTAAGTCAAGTTACAAATACTTAGGCTGGAGTCTAAGTCATGTTCTGAGTTCTTAGAGTAGAATCTATGTCAAGTCTTAAATATTTAAGCTTTAGTCTAAGTCAAGATATAAAGCTTTAGACTAGAGTCTAAGTAAAGTTGCAAATCCTTAGGCTGGAGTCTAAGTCAAGTTACAAATACTTAGGCTTTAGTCTAAGTCAAGATATGAGTCTTTAGACTAACGTCTAAGTCAAGTTACAAATATCTGAGCTTTAATCTAAGTCAAGTTATGAGTCCTTAGACTATAGTCTAGGTTAGGTTATGAGTCTTCAGACTAGAGTCTAAGTCAAGTTACAAATATTTAAGCTTTAGTCTAAGTCAAGTTACAAATATTTAAGCTTTAGTCTAAGTCAAGTGACAGGTTTTTAGACTAGACTAAGTCAAGTCATTAAGTCAAGTTCCACTGGTCCACAGTCAGGTTACAAATACTTAGGCTTTAATCTAAGTCAAGAAATGAGTCTTTAGACTAAAGTCTAAATCAAGTTACAAATATCTAAACTTTAGTCTAAGTCAAGTTATAAGTCTTTAGACTAAAGTCTAAGTCAAGTTACAAATATCTGAACTTTAGTCTAAGTCAAGTTACGAGTCCATAGACTATAGTCTAGGTTAAGTTATGAGTCTTCAGACTAGAGTCTAAGTCAAGTTACAAATATTTAAGCTTTAGTCTAAGTCAAGTTACAAATATTTAAGCTTTAGTCTAAGTCAAGTTACAAATATTTAAGCTTTGGTCTAAGTCAAGTGACAGGTTTTTAGACTAGACTAAGTCAAGTCACTAAGTCAAGTTCCACTGGTCCACAGCCAAGTTACAAATACTTAGGCTTTAATTTAAGTCAAGATATGAGTCTTTAGACTAAAGTCTAAGTCAAGTTACACATTTCTGAGCTTTAGTCTAAGTCAAGTTATGAGTCTTTAGACTAGAGTCTAAGTCAAGTTACAAATATTTAAGCTTTAGTCCAGGTCAAGTTATGAATCCTTAGACTATAGTCTAGGTTAAGTTATGAGTCTTTAGACTAGAGCCTAAGTCAAATTACAAATATTTAAGCTTTAGTCTAAGTCAAGTAACAAGTTTTTAGACTAGACTAAGTCAAGTTACTAAGTCAAGTTCCACTGGTCCAAAGCCATATGAATGGCATTGTGCATGCTACCAATAGATTCATGTTTATTTCCTCCAGACAGTCCAGCTGTATTGGCAAAAAATGCAACTTTAAAGTAGATAAATGCATTTTAAGACGTGTATCATGAATTAGGAGTGTCCACCAACATTTGGACATATATAACATATAAAGACCCCAAAAGTAGGCTGTGGAAGAGTGATGGAGCTTCGTTTAATCACTTTGGGACATGATGGAGTAGTGTTTGTGATCCAGAACTAATCATCCACAATCAACACTTTACCTCACTAATGTTTTTGTCAAATCCAAATCCAGTCAAATCCTTAGAACAATGTTCCAACGTTCTGAAGTCAAAATCCTTTCTCAGATAAACACAGGCATTTCTTACAGCAAACAAGCTGATTAACATCCCTGATTCTAGAAGAACTGTTGAGGGAGCAGATGTCCATATGTCCATATGGACATTTAGTTTACAGTCCACACCAGTGTCCTTTTAGAGTGTATTTACAGGTGACATTTACCCTCAACATACTGTATATGAACTGAGCATGTCATATGGGTGCCATTAGCCAGCTGCTAAAAGATGTCTTCACATCACATTATCATTGATGACCTTCCCTCCACATGGTCCCGAAGCATGTGAAAGCATGAATGTTGAAATAGGATCAGTCATTGGCCCTGAAGCTAAAGAACTGACCCTCGGCCAGGACTCTTACTTTAATGTATCCAATGCATCTGCAGACTGACCCACCGCTGCATCTTAAAAGACAAGACGACTGCATGCTTTTGCTGTACGTTGTTTGCATACTGATCCCGGGCTCTTATAAGTGTGATTTATGCAGGCTTTATGTCCGGCGTGCTCTCGAAGTTCAATATGACTTTCTAATTACAGTCCTATTGACAGTAGGAGGTATATATTGACCAAAGGGCATGGTCTGTCTGCTCAGTGAATGAGCTATGCTGGAGCCTCCTTGCTGTTTGCCACAGGCATGATGGGTAGTGGAGCTGAAAGCTAGAGCTAGGTCATTGCCAAAACACTGATAAGAGCGCTCCTCTAAAACCTACAGATGTAGCTTGAGTGCTTGAAGGGCAGTGGCTGCACTGGATGCATGTATGATGTGTAAAGATTACATGGGAGCTGCAAAAATATAGCTCTGGAAAAAAAGTCTCTCCTTTTGCTATTTACGGGTATATGTTTGAGTAAACTCAACATTGTTGTTTTGTTATTTGAATTTCTGACAAGATTTCTCCCAAATTCCAAATAAAAATATTGCAAATAATGCAAAGAAATAAGTTTTCATGCATCTTGGCATGTTCCTCTCCACCAGTCTTACACACTGCTTTTGGATAACTTTATGCCACTCCTGGTGCAAAAAAGTCAAGAAGTTCAGTTTAATTTGATGGCTTGTGATCATTGATCTTCCTTTTGATTATATTCCAGATTTTTTTAAATTTGGTAAAGTCAAAGAAACTCATACATTTTAAGTGGTTCCAGAGCTTTATATACATATAGAATATTTGGCTAAAGCTGCCAAACATAAGGGTTTCTTTTTAAAGTGCATGGTTAATATGTAAACTAAAACTAATATGTAAACTGTTAAGGTGTAGCTAATCAAAGTGATTTGATATAAAATAAATGCTACATTCTGGGAGATCTAACCTACAATTGTCAGTAGTTGAGGTAATGGGATCTAGATGTTAATCCATCCGTATCTGATTATTTGTGCTCAGGGTTGTGGTGGGTCCAAAGGCCACCCAAAATCAATTGGTGATGCAGGGCACAAATACCCGCTGGATAGTGCGCCAATTTATTGCAGTTTAATCAATAATCCATAGAAAATCTCAAAAGGTACATGTAGATTCAATTAGCTCTTTACACAAAACCCCAAATCAGAAATAGTTGGAAAAGCATATGGACAGTATAGTATGAAAAAACAGTGCTTGTTATGCTATTTTTTTTTACAATTACTGTATTTCATTGCAGACAGTATGAACCCAATATATTTCATGTGTTGTCTGGTCAGATTCATTTCATTTGTCAATATACACCCATTCCTGCATTTCAGGCCTGCAACACATTCTAAAAAAGTGGGACAATTGCAATTTAGGGCTAGCAATGAGGTGAACAAAACTAGTTAATGATGTAATTTCAAACTGGAGTCGTCAACAGAGGATTGCAAACATGCAAAAAAAAGGTTTTCACAAAGAATGATTGGAAGGAATGTGCATATTTTAATAAACTTTATTTATAAAGCATCTTTCATACATTAAAATGCATCTCAACGTGCTGTATATACAGAGAGAATAAAAGCTGAATAAAAAGGAAAAATGAAAAAGGAATAAAACAGTAAAAGTAAAGTAAAATTAACAATGAAGATAAGACAATTAAAAATAGAAAATAACACAGTTGAAACATCTATTGTGGTCAGGCAAATGAGTATTCCAGATCTTTTTTTTTTTAAAGGAATGAACACCGTTGAACACTGCACTATACTAAGGCCAAAAAGCAATAGTAAGTAACTAAATAAGTAAGTATTTTTTTATTGATAAAGCACATTTAAAACCAAAGTGCTGTACAATTACTATCCAGGAGAAAAAAAAACTAAAAACACCAAATACATAATAACAACACAATACAATAAGTAGATTAAAAAGCACAATGATAAAAATACGTTTTCAGGCATGTTTTGAAAAAAAAAAAAAAACTGAAACAGAGAGGGTGGAGGGCGGCACAGTGGCGCAGTGGGTACACTTCCACCTCACAGCAAGACGGCCTGGGTTCGATTCCCGGCTGGGGCAACCCAGGTCTTTCTGTGTGGAGTTTGCACGTTCTCCCTGTGTCTGCGTGGGTTTCCTCCGGGTTCCTCCGGTTTCCTCCCACAGGCCAAAGACGGCACGTTCAGGCTAATTGGAACTTGATTGAAATTGCCCCTTAGGTGTGAGTGTGTGAGTGAATGTGTCTGTTTGTCTGTCTGTGTCTGTCTGCCCTGCGATGGATTGGCGGCCTGTCCAGGGTGTATCCTGCCTTCCGCCCGATGCCTGCTGGGATAGGCTCCAGCCCCCGCGACCCTTCACGGATTAAGCGGTTGACAATGAGATGAGATGAGATGAGAGAGGGTGGACCTAATGTCCAGTATTAGGCTATACCAAAGTCATGGTGCTGCAACTGCAAAGACTCGATCACCCCTGAGCTTCAGCCGAGACCGAGGAACAGCCAGGAGCAACTGGTCCAAACATCTCAAAGACCTGGAAAGGGAGAAAAGTTTTAGTAACTCAGTAATGTATAATGGTGCAAGCCCGTGCAGTGCCTTAAAAACAAATAAAATAACTTTAAACTGGACCCTGTAGCAAACAGTGTTGCAGGCCTGAAATGCAAGAATGAAGTTTCATTAATAAATACAATTAAGTTGATCAAATAAAACATAAAATGTATTGGGTTCATACTGTCTGCAATTAAATAAAATTCAAGAAAAGTAAATACAAGAAACCCTGTGTGTATTTAATTTGCATTTTTTTACACTTTTTCACTGAATTGTGTGGCAGCCGTTACAGCCAATGGAAGAAGGCTAAAACTGGCATGATATGGTCTTGCTTCTTAGTGCCCGTGAGCAATCTAGCAGCTGCATTTTATATTAATTGTAATCGTTCTAGAGGAGTTTTGTACAAGTTTTGTAAGATTAATATTACTTTTCACATGATAGCATTAATGCAAATAAAGTACATTAAGACCTTAGAGGAACATAACCTGCCTTTAAGACAACATTCCTTCTGGGGATGCCCAGGCATTTTTCAACAAGACAATGCAAATCCACATGCTGCATAATTTATAAAGGCATGGCTGTAGAAGAAAAGGGTATGGGTACCAGACTGCCCTTCCTGCAGTCCTGCTCTATCCCCAATAAATGTGTGAAGAATTTTAAATATACGCAAATTTAACATAGAAGACAAAATAAGACCTGGAACAATTTGTATGACATCCTGTGATATCCACTGTGAAATCCTTGTTTGGTGCCTAAATGCCTAAAAGTGTTGTGATAAGGAATGTCAACAGAAAGCTTTACTGTTCCAACTTTTCTTTAGAAAAAAGTGTTGCAGGCCTGAAATGCAAGAATAATGATGAGGTTGATCAAAAAAAACATAAAAAGTATTGGGTTCATACTGTCTGCAATGAAATACAATTCAAAGTAAATAGAAAACCTGAGAAACCCTGTGCTTTTTTAATTTGCATTTTTCACACAGTCGCAGCTTTTTCTGATTTGGGGCTCTAGAATTGTATGGCCGACATCACAGCCCCTGGTTCCCATTACTATCACCACTATGGATAAACTTGAGCCTTCAAGGCATCATTTCACACCAAACCAGTATGAATTAATTTGTTTGCATGTCAGAGATTTAATCATGTAGTAATTGTGTGGAAAATCAGCGGAGGTCCCCTTTAAGGCCCAGCAACATTAACATTTATATTCTATATATATAGACTCTCCATTAACTTCTGTACATAATAAGATATCTTCTCACTCAGTGACCTTTTCAAGGAGGAAACGTATGCATGTTTGGCAATCTCCGCTGTTATGATACGCGTGTGTGTTTGTGTGTGTGTGTGTGTGACGGCATACGCATTTGAGAATGATAAATGCCTTGTCATTTTCACCATTAGTGCATTTCCATTACGCTAGACTTGTGTGGTTGTCAGTGATGTATGAGGCAGAGACTGCATTGTATTGGACATTAGTGGAAGTAGCTCTTCGCTCTGACCTGAGATCAATTTTGCAGTTCGAATACGCAATGTTGGTTTGTCAGAGTGGATTAAAAACTGGTCCCAGATCAGCATGAAAAAAAAAATGTAAAATTAAGAAAACTGTGAATTGAGAAACTGGAAGTGTACACTGAATTCTACTTCAATAAGAGAAATGGTTTGGGCATGACATTAACCTTGGTATAAAACAGTTCTATTTGATTATAAAACAGTATAAACACAACAGTAAACAGTTCTACGGTAAAAATGTGCAGTATGTAACAATATTTACAGCTTTAACATTTATTAACAGGTGTGTTTCCAAGCAAATTATAAGATAACGGTCAAAAGTCATGAACAGTACATTGTTTTTTTGATAATTGTATGGTGAGATAACATGGGTTTGTATTGCATTTAGATGAAGACACAAGTCAGCACCATGGACAGCGCACACCATGAGCCTTTACAGCAAAAACTTCATTCTGAGGGACAAAACATTACAATGCGTGCAGTAAATGCAGCGTTTAAAGAGATAAAGGAAAAAAACAAGTTGAAATAATGGCTTAGTTAATAGTTTATATTTTGTAGCAATAAGACTAAATTAATTGCTGCCAGCTCATTTACACTTTCCATTCCTTTAACACCTCAAATAGATTAGCTATCACACTACCTTTTTGAGGCATATAGTGTCTCAGATTTGTCCTTTGTTAAGATGTGTAAAGATACAAACCTAAAACCAGATGTATCAGAAAAGGTAAGCTAAACCGATTTTAGGGTGTTAGGTTTGTACGTTGGTTACTAAAACCTCAGTTTTACTTACATTCAAAGTTTCAATACTTGATTCTGATTCACAGCCCACAGATTTAATTAGGACTTCCAGAGAGACAAGACTCAGCTCAGAATCAAAGGCTCATTTTAGAGTTGAGATACAACTAGTGCCCTAAACCTGGAGACTAGAAACTTGACGTAAGCTAATATCCCAATGACTTGACCTCCCAATGAAAGCTTGACCTTAGGAGTTTAAAACTTTAATAAGACTTACACCCCAGTAATACCAGGTTGAGTTCTTCGTTGATTGACGACAAAAACTCTACTTTGATGCAAATCACGGTCTCTTGGTACTCGCTCAGGCGCGTATTGTGAACTATTGAAAGACACAATTCAAGCCGTCGCCGACTGATCACCGACCAGTCGCAGGTGCCTGGCAAATACTTGTCATGCTAGATATCTAAACCAGTCGGGGATTGGGAGTCAGAGGCAGCAGCTACTTACAGCCAATGGAACTATGGAGACAGAGCACAGCACAATGACTGACGACTCAAAACGTCATGTAGTGTGAACCTGGTATAACATACAAACATGCAACTCAGACTGAAGACTTGACTAAGACCAGTACCTCACAGACTTAGGACTTGTCTCAGACTTTAGCATCCAAAGACTCAGAATTTATCTCAGCTTCAAACTGAAGAGCTCTGATACCTGACTTGCTGTGAGATGCACATCCCAAGACTCGAGATTCAAGACTCAACTCTGATTCAAACCCTAAAGACTTTAAACTTGATTCACACTCCAAAGAATCAGGACCTAAACCATAGGGACTTGATACCTGACTTACACCCTAGTGACTCAGGACACACACTTTAGGGATATACAGTGGCTTGCAAAAGTTGCAGCGAACATGTGGAAGAAGGTTCTGTGGTCAGATGAGACCAATGTTGAACTTTCTGGCCTAAATGCAAAGCGCTATATGGGGAGGAAAAGTAACACTTCTTATCATCCTGAACACACCATCCCAACTGTGAAACATGGTGGCGGCAGTATCATGCTGTAGAAATGCTTTTCTTCAGCAGGGACAGAAAAGCTGGTAAGAGTTAATGAAAAAAGATGGATGAGGCTAAATACAGGGCAACCCTGGAAGAAAACCTGTTGAAGGCAACAAAAGACTTGAGACTGGGAAGGAAATTCACCTTCCAGCAAGACAATGACCCTAAACATACAGCCAGAGCTACAGTGGAATGATTTAGATTAAAAAAAATCATGTGTTAGAATAGCCCAGTCGTAAATCGCATTTAGCATCTGTGGCAAGATATGAAAATTGCTGTTCACAGACGCTCTCCATCCTGACTGAGCTTGAGTAGTTTTATAAAGAAGAATGGGCAAAAATCTCTAGTCTCTAGATGCCCTAAGCTGGTAGAGACAAACCCCAAAGCACTTCCAGTTGTAACTGCAGCGAATGGTGCCTTTTTCTTTTGGATAAAAATGTTGAAAACCATGTATCATTTTTCATCCATGTATCATCATCACTTAAATTCTCAATAAAATACATTTAAGTTTGTTGCTGTAAGGTGTCAAAATGTGGAAATATTCAAGAGGTATGGATACTTTTGCAAGCCACTGTAAGACTTAACCTGACTTGCCTCTGATATTATGAGTTTCACACTAGTCCAAAGGAACTCAACCAGTTAGAGTTTAAAACCAGAACTATCTGTTTTATAGGTCTAATTTTACCTCTTCTTCATGACCATTGCACTTGCCTAGCATTTAGATGTCACTGATGGATTGTGTGCTTTTCAGATAGAGGCCGTGCTTTATTCCCTGTAGACAGACATACTTAGTATTATCCTTCCTTAAGAGCTCATCTGGGTGTAATTGAGGATGTAAACTAGGTTTACTCCCAGAGCACATTAATGATTTACTGCAGGTACTTAATATGTCACATGGATAAATCCACCGCAAACAACAGGTCCATTAAGAAGAACACATCAGCAAGCTTGTGTCTGCTAAACTCCTTACCTTCCTTCAGAGATACTTCCATTCTCTCAAGCTGTCTTTCTCCTTCCGTCTCTCTCTCTTTTCCTTCATTTACTTTAAAGAACTCAAGAGTTTTGTTTTTGTCTCTAACAAAAGATGAGGTGAGCCATTTAACAGCGAGTCCCCAGTGCTAAAATAATTAAGAGGTGGAATGCACAATCACAAAGTAATTATAGCTACACAAATTACAGAGGTGCACAAATGATAGGAGGATGGGAAAGAAGTGATTGTGGGCTTCATGGGGAAGAGAGAGAGAGGGAAAGAGAGAGAGAGAACAATAAATAGCTCGATTTTGCGAATATTACATCACATGTTTCTGCCAGTCTCAGAGGGGAGAGAATTCTAAAGGGAAGAAAGAGAGAGAGAAAGAGAGAGAGAGAGAGAGAGAGAGAGAGAGAGAGAGAGAGAGAGAGAGAGAGAGAGAGAGAGACGGTGCAGTAAGAGCGTGTGGTGTTCAAACTGTAAGAATCCTCAGTGGGACTTTATTTCTGGCGTAAACACAAAAAGCCAGCATGGTCTCTGCTTTAAATCTACACATGTTAACATTAGAAACATTTGCAAACAAGCAACTGCAAATTCATGTTTACAGCCAGATTTTTTTTTCTCAATGGTGTAAAACTGAAGAAAATTTCACAGATAATAAGAAATATAAAGAAAATACAAAAATCCCAACCAGCTCTGAAAAAAATTAAAAGACCACTTCAGTTTCTAAATTAGTTTTTCTGATTTTGCTATTTTTAGGTATATGTTTGACTACAATGAACATGTTGTTTTATTCTATAAACTACAGACAACATTTCTCCCAAATTCCAAATAAATATATTATAATTTTTAGAGCATTTATTTGCAGAAAATGGAAAATGGCCGAAATAACCAAAAACATTCAGAGCTTTCAGACCCTAAATAATGCAAAGAAAACAAGTTTATATTCATAAAGTTTGAAGAGATCAGGAATCAATATTTGGTGAAATAACCCAAATATAGTTTTCATGCATCTTGGCGTGTTCTCCTCCACCAGTCTTACACACTGCTTTTGAACTTTATGCCAATCCTGATGCAAAAATTCAAGCAGTTCAGCTTGGTTTGATGGCTTCTGGTTATCCATCTTCCTCTTGATTATATTCCAGAGGTTTGTAATTTGGTAAAATCAAAGATTTTATAAATAAATAAATTTTAATTAGTCCCTTTTTTTACATGAGTAAAGCATGTAAATCAATTTTACTTAAGTATTTTCTAACTGGAATATTTGTACTTTTACTTAAGTACGGAACTTGTGTACATAAGCTCTCTCTGCTAATAATAACTATTAATCTATGAGTGAAAACTAGTTAGTGTAGTGCAGCTCATATTATTCCACCTATGCTTAAACGTATGCTGGCCTGTGTTTGAAATTATGCAGAGCTAGTGAAAACAGCCACAGTCCCAGTTCTCAAGAACATCAGGGAATGCTGAAACAAGCATATATGAACTATGAACAAGCAGAAATGTGCATCCAGTCAGTGGAAGACAGGGCAAAAATACACTGGAACTACATCTCAGGAGAATGATGTAATTCTTACCTGATGGGTCTGACACTGTTTATAAGGAAAAATTACCAGACCAAGTCTAAAACCTCTGTTGCCCTGTCCTCACAAACTCTGCAAAAACTACATTACATCACTCTGTTGCCAGGGCTTCCTTTTTCCTTCTTCATATTCTCCCAGTTTCATGTGCTCCTGTGTGTGCTTTGTTGTATTAATTCTTGTTTCAAACTGCATGACAGGGTGGACAATTTTAGTAAGAATTAGTATTTAATGAAAGCATGTTTGATCTAGAGTTGAAAACTATTTAAATAGTTCATGATGACTTGACATAATGTTCTTTTTTTAAAGATATATTTTTGTTTTTCTAAAATATTTGAATTATTGTGATATTTTACCGTGACAGGATGGAAAGCTTTAGCTTTACCTCAGCTATGTATGGAGACAATATAATAAATATGAAGTAAAATTAATAATATACATTGCTGAACATTCTGCAATATTTTTAGTCTTTTAAAAATAAAACAGTATGAATTTTGGAATATCACTGATGTCAAAAGTATTTTAAAGGAATAAAAGGAATGATTATTCCAGTATGAGAGAGTGGACAGGGAATGACTTAAATTAAATTTACAGGTATTAGACAATGAAACTGAAACACCTGGTTTTAGACCACAATAGTTTATTGTCCCGACGGACAGTTCTGGTGGAAACAGGAGAGTTGAGGTGCACATTGAATTCTGCTGTGATTTGGGCAGCCGTGGTTTTATGTTTTTTTTGGATACAATCCGGGTTAGCACCCGCACATCCCTTTCAGACAGCTTCCTCTTGCGTCCACAGTTAATCCTGTTGGATGTGGTTTGTCCTTCTTGGTGGTATGCTGACATTACCCTGGATACCGTGGCTCTTGATACATCACAAAGACTTGCTGTCTTGGTCACAGATGCACCAGCAAGACGTGCAGCAACAATTTGTCCTCTTTTGAAATCTGGTATGTCACCCATAATGTTGTGTGCATTGCAATAAATCATTTTAAACTGGGCGGATGTGATGCGGTCTCCTTTCAGAGCGGATGAATCCGATTCCAGGTTATGTTTAGATGAGAGAGAGAGAGAGTTCACTCAATCAGAAACTTGTACTTCAACTACATACTCTGTTTTTACTATGAGTAAATGAGCTACTGAGCTCTGAGTTTCCCCTTCTGAAGTCTTCATTGCTCCACCGGTTGCTCGCGTTCAGTAAAACTGAGCCGGATCCTCTTTTAGAGGCTGTACATGTGATGTAAGTACGTAAAGACGCGTGACGTGACCCCAGTTTTTAGAATGAATATATTAGGCTAAGCAGTGATGGTTGTTTCAGCACACTGGTACCGATTAAACACAATATTTTATTCCTTTTTCACTCAAAAATGCTTCTGCTTTCAGTTTAGGAACAAAATAATACGGACTGCCACTTTTAAAAATATAGCTAAATGAATAATTGAAAGTTGAAACAAAAAATCTATAAAAGTTTAAGAAAACATACTTTAAAATTTGGCTTTCTCAGGCAGAACTGTGGACAAACGTGGCAAATTTCCACCCCCCACATAATAGTAAACTCTAAAAAATTTACAAAAAGTACTTTAAAGTGAAGGATTACATTACTCTATTTTTAAAATGATGTGTTCATTCAGAGTAAAAAGAGTAAAAAAATGTATTGTTACACAGTGTTTGTATAAAATTTAAATAAATATGTTGTTTTAGTATTGACTTAGGGATCAATAGAAAGGCTCCAAAATGGTATGGAATAAGTTATACTACCAACGCACTTTCTTTAAACTCTATTACATTTAAGGTAGGAATGTTTTTTTAAAATAAATTGCTCATTTTTGAGACAAAGACAACATGAAAAATAATATACCTGAAACTGTAATGTCTTTAATTGTTACTTTGATCAAACAAATCAATAAAAACAGATAAGATCCAAGTCTGGGCCAAATACGGCCCAGTTTAGGTTCTTTTAGGTCAGTTATAACAATGGCAAGTGGGCCAAAACTGTCCCAGCTGTGGTATAACATTTAAGGTTTGTCTTGGCATTCGAACTCAGGGCAGCCTACCATATGAAATGCTTCAACAGCAGTTCTATTTTGAGGCAAAACTGGCCCAACAGTAGCCAGTTGTGGCTCTGTTCTGCCACCCAGATCAGGACAAAGTCATCACAGACATTCCACAGTGGAATGTGGGCCGGATGAAAGTGGAAGTGTGGGCCAAGGTTGGACAAGCTTTACAGAACACTGCTCCTCTAATCGAGCATCAAATGCCATCCAAACTAACCTTAGAAACAACACTGCAGACAATTGGGCAAGCTTTTCAGCTCAATGAGAATTGATCTATTCACTCCCCACCCACAGAAGTGTTCTTTTATAACGGCCATTAGAAGCTGAACAAGCTTTACCAAAAAAAAAAAAATGATTGTGAGGAGAGATTAGTTTTCCCATGTAATCAGGCTGACATTAGAATGGTAAAATGGCATAATCAGGAGACACAATACTAGTTCCTTTCCCAAGAATTCTGGCTTTTCAGCATACAAATGATGCTGTAAGTGTGTTCTTGTTTGTTACAAGCATTTTAAGACATACAGAAGCAACTTTTAAAGTAAACTAATAGTGTGGTTGGTGTAACGGTACAGAAAATTCACGATTCGGTTCACACCTCGGAATAGACCCTACAGTTTAGTACTTTTTCAGTACGTTTTTGGTAATGTTGGTGGAAAAAATAAAGAGGCTGGTCATTCCGTATAGCCTCGCCTTTATTAACTTCATAATAACAATAAATCTTCATTATAATAATGTTTTGTTTTTTGGGATGGAATGTTATAAAGGGGCTCAAGCTCTTTTATTAAATGCTTGAAACCAGGGTTCTCTCCTGCTGTCATCATGAGAGGCTCCATCTTTTGGATCTTGTTGGAACAAACAATGAGCCTAATTGAGGCGCTTTATTAGGAACAAAAACCCGTGTATTCTGCGTGCGTTCCCGTGAACCGAACCGTGACCCTCGTACTGTGATGGTTTGTAAGAATACACATACCGTTACACCCCTAGTGTGGACTAAAGCTGTAAAGTTAAGCTGTAGTGCAGTGACAGCATTCCAGCCCAGAGGTGTAGTGACAAAGATGCCATTCTCAAAATTTCAAGCCACTAAAGCATCAGCATGATTTTTTTTTTTTTTTCAAAATAAGCAGCAATAAACAATGCCATTGTTAAAATGGCCTGGAACTCACACGTAAAAATAAACGGAATCTGATCACGAAAGAGGCGTTTCAGGTTGTAAAACAAGGCTGTGGTGTGTGTGTGTGTGTGTGTGTGTGTGTAAACAGAGCTATAAAATCACTAGACTTTTATAAAGCTCTTGTAAATGTCTTTGTTCGGTCCAGAATCTTACAGAGACTAGAAACTCAGTCAGGCCCCTCTGTGTGCATATAAATGTAATTATTTTCGCTAATGTTGTTTTGGACAATATTGGAAAGACACCTGATTATAGGTGACTATTCTTGCCTTTCTTTCTCTTTTTCTCCTTCTCTGTTTCTCTCTCTCTCTCTCTCTTTCTCTCTCTCTCTCTCACACACACACGCACACACACACACACTGACAATACATTACACCCTGGCCCTTTATTCAGGGTGAATATATTACCAGGTTCTCCAAATGAAGTCTACCTGGCCTACAGTGCAACACAGATTGGATTTGTTTGCCTGAGGTACAAACATCAACACACACACACACACACACACACACACACACACACACACACACACACACCTGCATAATATTTCCTGCCCTACTTGACTTGAGCTTCATCTCTAACCATAAGCAAATCTGTACTTTTGCCACATTCTCCTCCCACCCTCCCTCCCCTGTGCTCTCTCTCTCTCTCTCTCTTTCTCTCAGGTTATCTCTCCTTTTCACTCCATTCACTTCTCCCACCACCTTTCCACCGTTCATGCCTGGTTCTCCACGGAATGGAAGGATGGAGAGAGGGAGTGAGGGAGAGAGGGAGAGGGGGTGCTGGAGGGGGATGGGGGGGTGTGCCACAGGAGAGAGATAAAGCTATCGCCCGCCTCCTCACAATTAACTGGGTTTCAGTAACAAGCCTTTGGGCTTGCCGTTGCCATGGCGACTTCCTGTCCACAACTTTCGCTTTTCTGACAGTGCGTGTGCTTGGATACACTCCAACTTGCACCCCCCCCCCCCCCCCACACATCCACCACCACCACCACTCCCTCCTGCTTCATCTCTGCCTCCTTCTGACCACTCGCTCTCTCCGTCTCATTCTCTCTCTCTCTCTCTCTCTCTCTCTCTCTCTGTATCTCTCTGTTTCATTCTCTGCCTCACCCAGCATCTCTCTTTCTCTTCCTTTTTCTATTTCTCTCACAATGTATCTGACTCTTTTTCTCTTACAATGTCTTTTAGCTTCCCTCCCTCTCTCTTTCACACGCTTGGTCTCTGGCTCAATTTCTGCCTCCCTCTGCAAGCTCTCTCTCTCTCTCTCTCTCTCTCTCATTGCCTCATCCTCCCTCTCTTTCTTTATTTATCTGAGCTTTTCTGATGATCTTTCTTCTACCACTTTTCTGTTCTTATTATGCCTCACTACACATCTCTTTTTCCCTTTCCCTTAATGCCTCTCATCCTTTCCCTCTCTCTCTCTTTCTCATTTTCACCGATGTCTCTCTGTATCTCTCTCTATTTCCATCTTTTTCTCAGTTTCTGCCTCATATTCAACCTTAATCTACAATTATTTTTTTATTGTTCCTGTATGTCTCTCTCTATCTCTCACTCTCTCTCATTCTCTCCCTCTCTCATAATTTCTTGCTCTTTCTCACACTCTCGCTTTCTGGCTCATTTTCATCATTACTCTCTCTCTCTCTCTCTCTCTCTCTCTCTCTCTGTATCTTGCTTTGTGTCTCACTCAGCAAAATAGCTTACTCTCCCACATACTTGCTTTCTGGCTGTTTTCTTAACTCTACATCTCTCTCCCTTTCTCTCTGTTCCACTCTTTCTCTCCCTATGTCTGTCTTTTTGAATATGCCTCACTCTACATCTTTCTTTTATTGTCCCCTCATGTCTCTCTCTGCCTCTCTCTACCAGTCTCTCACTTCCTCTCTCTTTCTCTCCCAATGTCTGTCTCTCTCTCACACTATTGCTTTTGGACTTTTCAGCAGCCTTTCTTTCTCTCTCTCTCTCTCTCTCTCTCTCTCTCTCTCTATTTCTTTCTCTCTCTGTCACTTTGTGTCTCACTCAGCACAATATCAAACTCGCACATACTTGCTATTTGGCTGATTTTGGGCCTCATCCTACATCTCTCTCTTTCTATCTGTGTCCTGATGTCGCTCTTCATCACTCCCTCTCTGTCTTCTGGTGTTTTGTTTGTTTTTCTCTCTCTCTCCCACTGTTCCTTCTTTCTTGATCTGACTCACTTTCTTTATTGTATTGTCCCCTCAGGCTCTCTCTCTTTTTCTATCTCTCCCTTTATATCTCTCTCTCTCTATCGCTCTTTTTCTCTTTTATAATATCTTGTTTTCTTTTTATTATGGTTTGCATGAACCAAAGTCTTAAATTTTCTGTCATTATTGGAGTTTCCCTTAAACTAAATTGACTAAAAGCTTATGGGTAGTGGGAGGTCTTTATGTAAAAGACCCACTGAAAAAAAATGGGAGAGCTCTAGAAGAGGACCATACAAGATATTTTAGCCACAAACAGGCTATTCAATAGTTGGTATGGGTGCCCATGGAGTCCGTGGGATTACAGAGACACTATTTCATGTTTTTTTGTCTGTGCTAATGGTTAGAATACATTTTTGTTTGCAAAAGACTGTTTTCTTATGGATTGAAATACATACCTTTTCTTCACTCCCTCTCCTTATATGTCTCTCTCTCTCTCTTTCAATCTTATCCTCCATCCTTTTTCTCAGTCTCTCCCTCTCTCATAATTTCTTGCTCTCACACTCTCCCTTTCTGGCTCATTTTCAGAATTTCTCTTTCTTGCCCTCTCTCTATCTCTTGTTCATTTTCCTGCATCTCCCTCACTGTACATCTCTTTGTTTTATTGTCCCCTCATGTCTGTATCTCTCTCTCTCTCTCTCTCTCTCTTCTTATGCATCATTTTTGTGTATTTTTTGTCTTCTTTTTCTTTTTTGCTCCTCACTCTTCATTTTTCTGTCTTTCACTTTAAGTCTCTCTCTTTCCCAATGCCTCTCTGTCTCTCCCCTCATATTTTGTCTCTTATTTATTTCAATTACTGTCCCTTCATGCCTCTCTCTCCCTTTTTGTATGTCTCTCCTCTCTTTTTGCTTTCTCTTATATCATCCTGCATTCTTTCCCCTCATGCCTCGCTCTGTCTCTGTGTGCTGATGCCTCTCTGTGTATCATTTTCTCATCTTCTTTGTCCCTTCAGCCTCATTTTCTGCCTCACTCTACATCTCTTTCTGTTACTATCCCCTCATGCCTCTCTCTCTTTCTCTCCCTCTCTCTCTCTCTGTCTTGTTCATTCTCTTGCCTCTGCTTCTCTCTTCATCTCTCTTTCTGTCAAGCTCACACCCTTGACATGCATGTAGGCCCTCAGAGCGCTTTCATAACAATGCTGCACATCAGATTTGGGAGTTGGCCTTGCGTTCAGGCCCACAGTAGAGCTTCTGATATCTCTCCAAAGCACCGGCGGGTCAGTGTGAATCAAGCAAGCACACACACACACACACACAGGCAGCACACTCTCTAGCACGCTCCGCATGGGCTTTTTCAACCTTGCCTGAGCACAACTTCAAACCAGCACACACACCTTTATCATTATCCCCACAGAAGCAGCCAGAGTAAACAGCAACACACTGGAGCCACTTACTGCAGGAGCTGCATGGGTGGGGTGGCGGTGGGGGCACTGTTTCTTACAGTCAAAGAGGGGACTGTCTGCCGTGGTCTACAACTGTCTAGAAATGAGTTGAGGCTTTGTAACAGCATTTTTGGTCAATACCCATTAGCTGCAAATGATTACTGTTAAAGTGACTGCAGCCAAGGGCAGACTAGGCCTGAGGGCCAGCAGTCTGCAGATGCAGGAAACACTTTTGGCCAGATTAACTCTCAGAAGTTGGAAGTAATGCCTTTTGTTATTGAATTTCGCAGTGAATTACATTAGGGAGGTGCAACATTAAGGATGTGAGTACATACTGCACTATACTGCACTATCCTCATAGACATTAATGAGGATACCAGCCACTGACTTAAATATGAATTCAGATAATGCTAATTTTGTTTGGTTGAGTGGGTGTGGGTGCGCGCTGTTCTTCTTCAGTTGTTCAACGGGGTCGATCGGGGTTGCCGCCGTTCTCCTTCAGTTGTTCGCTGACGTGTGTCAAATCGGACAGTTCTTCGCGCATGACACTCTGGCTGAAACTCCACCCTCTTTGACTAGGTCTGCCTAACAACAGAGAGATCTATATTCTGATTGGCTCAACGAGAGTACATTATAATATGCAGCCGATGGATTGACAAGCGTGAGAAATACCATGTGTGGTGTGTGAACTCACTGAGGTGCGTGTGTCACACACTCAATGCGTGAGACTTGAGAACACTGTTAAATAAAAATTATTTTGATTCAATAACTGAACAGAAACTGTGGTCATCAAAAACAGGCATCTGTCAGTTTGCCCACACAAAAACTCTGAACATGATGAGAGACCAACTTTACTATTAATCATAAAATTAAATAATTCCTTCAAACTAACACTAGTCTTCATCAGACAATGTTTACTGTAATTGTAGGTGCAGCAGATACAGATTAAAGGTTGACATCATTATTGCATCATGTGCAATAATTAAAAGACATACAATTAAACTACTGTGGAGATATAATATGTTTAATTACAATTCGCAATTTAAAAATTACATTAGCCAATTGTTTTGAATCATATTTTGTTTGTGTGTCTTTTAAGGCAGCAAAAAGATCAATTACCTATTATCACAGTGTCTATGAGAGCGTCATGTGGGGTGATTTCAAATCAGCCTGAACTCACTCAAAAAGGAGAGGGATGGGGGTACAATGGGGGTACAACCCAGTGCTGATTGGATTATGATAATCAGAGGCAAGTCAAGAACCAAACTGCCCATGTGCTCTTGTACAGTAAAGTGGATCTGCACTTGACCGTAGGGTTCTTTAAAACAACTTAGAAAATATTCAGATTGTTGCAGGTCTTTGAAAATGGTATTTTAAAAGATAACATCTTTTTAGCAAAAAGTATTATTCAAAAATCAATCCAATTGAAAGGTTCTTTAGCAAAGCAACAGCGGTTGCTCTGTGGCATCACTCCAAGATCCTTTTTGGCACATTTTTAACAGTGTGCTCTCTCCTTCTATTCAGTTTTCCACTAAACCAGC
Organism: Astyanax mexicanus; assembly: GCF_023375975.1. Lineage (NCBI taxonomy): Eukaryota > Metazoa > Chordata > Actinopteri > Characiformes > Acestrorhamphidae > Astyanax > Astyanax mexicanus. The sequence continues at coordinate 21,327,590 of NC_064408.1, read as the reverse complement.
TTGAAATTCACACACTGTAGTGGAGAAGCCAAAGCAAAACTGCAGACCCCAATAAAATGACACAGTCTGCATTTCTGGAGATTAATACGAGGCTAAGCCATCATACGCCCAGAAATGTTATTAAACCAACAGTAATAGTCTGTATTACTTATCCCAGTCTATGCAATCTAATCAACCAGCTTTATTAACGTCATTTATTCCAGAAGAAGAGAAAAGAGAGGATGAGACAAGAGGCGACATGAGGATCAGAGAACTGTGGGGAGAAAACTGTGCTGCAAAACCGACCTCTATAGAAATCCAAGCATAAAGCATGTCAAAATAAAGAGAAAGCACACTGTTATTTATTTTTTTTATATATATATAATTAAGTTTATTTAAGTACTATTTACAATAATAAAATTAACATAAATTATATGGTGTTTCTGTGTAATTGTTTGTCATCAAATACAAGTTTTCAAAACTGAAAAGTGCAAGTAAAAGGTCTCTTACAGGATCCACGCATGCTCAGTGACATCAGCTTTTGTTCCAAGTAAACTTTTTTTCTCACGGAATGCAGCAGAGATTTTCACCGCATGTTCAGCAGCGAAATTACTCTAAATCTACATATTATTCTGCCCTATTTGGCATGATTTTCAAAGTATTTTTTAGTCCTGTACAAAATTGAAAACTATTTGTAATTTTATTTTTATCGTAATATACAAGGAAACTTTGTCCGATGATTTCTATTTTATAGAATATTATGTGGTGCGACCATCAAGAAACTACTGCTTTGGGACTTTTATGTTGAAACCATTTTAAGACAGGAAGTTGCATCATTTACCAGTTTGCCAAGGACCCATGGAAGCAGCCAGCAAGTTTGTAACTCTCTCTATATATTCTATCTATATATAGATAGATCTCTCTTGTTTTGTATTTGATCACTTATCTTGTTAATTGTACTATGTTATTTTTTTGACTGGTAAATTAAGATGCATTACTTTATTGGGGCAAAACAATACAACATTTTGAAGTTGTTATAAAAACTTGTTGTAAAGTGTGTTTTTTTTTTTTTAATTATATGCCCACTTTCCCACGTAAATTTTTTTTAGGTAAATTCTACTCTACATTTTTTAGTGCACTTCAAATGACAAAAACTAAAAATACAGAGTAAAATGTATTTAAAATAATGAGTATTTCAAAATAATGACTTGGCGCCTCGAAATAATGAGAGTATCTCAAAATTATGTGAGAATTCCAGCTGGATATAACTTAAAAATGTTATATAGCATCTCAACGACTTAACATTTCAAAAGAATTGGGGCAGTAAAATAATTACTTAAAAAATTCTTAGTATCTCACACGAATGAGATATAGCTCAAAGCCTGAACCTCAAAACTCTTAGATAGTTTTATCAATTATTTTGACATTTTTTGGAAACAACACTGATGTTGTTTGAAAAACTCTCATTTTTGACCTTTGAGTATTGGTTCTACAGATTCTACAGATAAAAGGGAGGGTGTTTTTCTTGATAAAGAAAAAGAAGAGCATGTCTGACGAGGCTGAAGTTGGTTTGATATTCGCAGCTCCAGATTCGTTTGGCTCGATATTCGCAGCCTCGTATTCCCCGGCTGAAGTTGGTTTGATATTCGCAGCTGCCGCTTCACTGAACCACCGTGAACTAAAGGGAGCGTTCACAAACACCCGCTGTTTATATTAAACACCTCACAGATCAACACTGAAGGAGATAGAATGAAGAAAAGCAGTACATCTGTTTATTAACAATGTAAATATACAATATATTATTAAATATAATTTTGTATATTGTAAAATATTTATTTTAATTACTGAATTTATAATTATATATTACAATAAATAATTATATATATATTTAATAAAATTATATTTTAAAAGCCATTGCGCTCAAAAAATATGAGGCAGATGTTCAAGTGTGATTTTGAAGAACTTTTTCATGTTGGGCCAGAACAAATACACATGATCTGAAGAGAACTAGTCTTCTACTTTAAGAAAAACCTGGAATTAGCCTGGCCCAAGCTGATTTTATACTTTAAAATGAACTGGCAAACTTTGAAAGACTTTTTCATCTTGGGCCAGAACACATACACATCAGATGAAGAGAACTACTCTCCCACTTTGAGGAAAACCTGGAATTAGCCTGGCCCGAGCTGATTTTATACTTTAAAATGAACTGGCAACATAGCATACCAATCCATAATGCACAATTTTTTTTTATGTAAAGCTGATGTTCTAGTGTGATTTTGAAGGACGTTTTCATCTTGGGCCAGACCAAATACACATGATCTGAAGAGTACTAGTCTTCTACTTTAAGGAAAACCTGGAATTAGCCTGGCCCAAGCTGATTTTATACTTTAAAATGAACTGGCAACATGGAATACCGATCCATAAAGCACAATTTTTTTTTATGTAAAGCTGATGTTCCAGTGTGATTTTGAAGGACTTTTTCATCTTGGGCCAGAACAAATACACATGATCTGAAGAGAACTAGTCTTCTACTTTAAGGAAAACCTGGAAATAGCCTGGCCCAAGCTGATTTTATACTTTAAAATGAACTGGCAACATGGAATACCGATCCATAAAGCACAATTTTTTATGTAAAGCTGATGTTCCAGTGTGATTTTTAAGTACTTTTTCATCTTGGGCCAGGCCAAATACACATGATCTGAAGAGTAGTAGTCTTCTACTTTAAGGTAAACCTGGAATTAGCCTGGCCCGAGCTGATTTTATACTTTAAAATGAACTGGCAACATGGTATAACAAACCATTTTGCACAAAAATAATGAACATAAAGCATTGATTTTGAGAATACCAGAACTCTTCATCTGATGTGTATTTGGTCTGAAAAAAAAAGTCCAAAATCATACTGGAATATCAGCTTTAAATAATATTTTTTTTGTGCTGCCATGTTGCCAATTAATTGTGCAGTCTAAAATCAGCTCGGGCCAGGCAAATCCCAAAATTTCCTTAAAGAAGAAGACTAGTACTCTTTAGATCATGTGTATTTGGTCTGGCCCAAGATCACACTAGAACATCAGCTTTACATAAAAAAATTGTGCACTATGGCTCGTTATATCATGTAGCCAGTTCATTTTAAAGTATAAAATCAGCTTGGGCCAGGCTACTTCCAGGTTTTCCTTAAAGTAGAAGGCTAGTACTCTTCAGATCATGTGTATTTGGTCTGGCCCAACATGAAAAAGTCCTTCAAAATCACACTAGAACATCAGCTTTACATAAAAGAAATTGTGCATTATGGATCGGTATGCTATGTTGCCAGTTCATTTTAAAGTATAAAATCAGCTTGGGCCAGGGTAATTCCAGGTTTTCCTTAAAGTAGAAGACTAGTTCTCTTCAGATCATGTGTATTTGGTCTGGCCCAAGATTAAAAAGTCCTTCAAAATCACACTAGAACATCAGCTTTAAATTAAACTTTTTTCTGCCTTATGGATCGGTATGCCATGTTGCCAGTTAATTTTAAAGTGTAAAATCAGCTTGGGCCAGGCTAATTCCAGGCTTTCCCTAAAGTAGAAGACTAGTACTCTTTAGATCATGTGTATTTGGTCTGGCCCAATATGAAAAAGTCCTTCAAAATCACACTGGAACATCAGCTTTACATAAAAAAATTGTGCATTATGGATCGGTATTCCATGTTGCCAGTTCATTTTAAAGTATAAAATCAGCTTGGGCCAGGCTAATTCCAGGTTTTCCTTAAAGTAGAAGACTAGTACTCTTCAGATCATGTTTATTTGGTATGGCCCAAGATGAAAAAGTCCTTCAAAATCACACTAGAACATCAGCTTTATATTCAATTTTTTTGTGCATTATGGATCGGTAGGCCATGTTGCCAGTTCATTTTAAAGTATAAAATCAGCTTGGGCCAGGCTAATTCCAGGTTTTCCTTAAAGAAGAAGACTAGTACTCTTCAGATCATGTGTATTTGGTCTGGCCCAAGATTAAAAAGTCCTTCAAAATCACACTAGAACATCAGCTTTAAATTAAACTTTTTTCTGCCTTATGGATCGGTATGCCATGTTGCCAGTTAATTTTAAAGTGTAAAATCAGCTTGGGCCAGGCTAATTCCAGGCTTTCCCTAAAGTAGAAGACTAGTACTCTTTAGATCATGTGTATTTGGTCTGGCCCAATATGAAAAAGTCCTTCAAAATCACACTGGAACATCAGCTTTACATAAAAAAATTGTGCTTTATGGATCGGTATTCCATGTTGCCAGTTCATTTTAAAGTATAAAATCAGCTCGGGCCAGGCTATTTCCAGGTTTTTCTTAAAGTAGAAGACTAGTACTCTTCAGATCATGTGTATTTGGTATGGCCCAAGATGAAAAAGTCCTTAAAAATCACACTAGAACATCAGCTTTACATAAAAAAAATTGTGCATTATGGATTGGTATGCTATGTTGCCAGTTCATTTTAAAGTATAAAATCAGCTTGGGCCAGGCTAATTCCAGGTTTTCCTTAAAGTAGAAGACTAGTACTCTTCAGATCATGTGTATTTGGTCTGGCCCAAGATGAAAACGTCCTTCAAAATCACACTAGAACATCAGCTTTACATAAAAAAAAATTGTGCATTATGGATTGGTATGCTATGTTGCCAGTTCATTTTAAAGTATAAAATCAGCTCGGGCCAGGCTAATTCCAGGTTTTCCTCAAAGTGGGAGAGTAGTTCTCTTCATCTGATGTGTATGTGTTCTGGCCCAAGATGAAAAAGTCTTTCAAAGTTTGCCAGTTCATTTTAAAGTATAAAATCAGCTTGGGCCAGGCTAATTCCAGGTTTTCCTTAAAGTAGAAGACTAGTTCTCTTCAGATCATGTGTATTTGTTCTGGCCCAACATGAAAAAGTTCTTCAAAATCACACTTGAACATCTGCCTCATATTTTTTGAGCGCAATGGCTTTTAAAATATAATTTTATTAAATATATATTTAATTATTTATTGTAATATATAATTATAAATTCAGTAATTAAAATAAATATTTTACAATATACAAAATTATATTTAATAATATATTGTATATTTACATTGTTAATAAACAGATGTACTGCTTTTCTTCATTCTATCTCCTTCAGTGTTGATCTGTGAGGTGTTTAATATAAACAGCGGGTGTTTGTGAACGCTCCCTTTAGTTCACAGTGGTTCAGGGAAGCGGCAGCTGCGAATATCAAACCAACTTCAGCCGGGGAATACGAGGCTGCGAATATCGAGCCAAACGAATCTGGAGCTGCGAATATCAAACCAACTTCAGCCTCGTGCATGTCTGACTGTTACATGTTAATGTAGAAATGCAATTCTCCTCCAGCCAACAAACTCAACAGAACAGTTCTCTGCACTAAATAAGGGTAAAAAAAAATCTTGAAGGTTTTTCTCAGGGATTTATTGACATTCAGACCAAAGAATTGTTGTTTGTCCAGAATCCTTGACTCTCTGTATTTTATTCTCTTCCTAAAGTTCAGAAAGAGTTTTCTGCATCAGGGACACATATTGTTTTCAGCATAGACTCTACAGCTGAAAAAAGTCCAGTTTATCAACCATCATCTGAAGCCTTTTATTTTGGATTGCCTTCTTTTTTTGAAAGAAGCTACCGGTTATCTAAACCTCGTTAAGGGAGAGAATGACGAATGTTTACCTCGCTACACCACCCGCAAATGCTGTAGGTAGAGAATAATGAATACACTTGTCAGATTCTACAACAAAAAATAACCTTCCTACGCTTTTTGGCCTCAATACCAAAGTTAGTGTCACTTTAAATGACTTCATGTATAAGAACAGCTTTCGAAGACTACAGCAATGGCCATACGCACGACACACAGTTTTTTTTACTTCCATTGAAAGTTTCACTTTGAATGAGTCACATTACCACATTATATTTTATCATTTCTAGGCAAAATATTGATGTGGAAAATCATTTTTGTGTTTTGTCAGGTGGATGTTTTACTTTTATGCCCTGTTTTGAATTCAGTAAGGAACTCAATACTGAGTTACCTACATTGTACCGTGTTTTAGATGTAGGTTTTTATCCATAAAAGCTTTGACATAGAAAGCAGAAAGCCTTACAGAAATCTAATGATGAGAATATCCATAAAAGAGAAAGCCAAAAGAGATCATCATTAATAAATGCTTTACAATAGCAGGAAATAAACATGATGAGGGCACAAAAAAAATTACAGACAAATGACCAAAACAGTCCCAATCATATTTTTCAGTTTTTAACCATGTTTATAGGCCACAACACATACAGCTCTGGAAAAAAATTAAGAGACCACTTCAGTTTCTGAATCCGTTTCTCTGATTTAGCTATTTATAGTTATATTTTGTTTTATTCTAAAAATCATGGACAACATTACTCCCAAATTCCAAATAAAAATATTGTCATTTAGAGCATTTATTTGCAGAAAATGAGAAATGGCTGAAATAACAAAAAAGATTCATGTTCATAAAGTTTTAAGAGTTCAGAAATCAAAATTTGGTGGAGTAACCCTGTTCTCCTCCACCAGTCTTACACACTGCTTTTGGATAACTTTATTTCACTCCTGCTGCAAAATTTCAAGCAGTTCAGCTTGGTTTGATGGCTTGTGATCATCCATCTTCCTCTTGATTATATTCCAGAGGTTTTTAATTAGGTAAAATCAAAGAAACTCATTTTTAAGTAATTTTTAAGTGGTCTCTTGTTTTTATTCCAGAGCTGTAGAAGTGGCTCAGAATTGTATTACATTATCAGGAAACACACAGGCCCCATTCTGTCTTTGGACAAATGATAAATCTAAAGGACACGTCTTTCACATGCCTTTCTGGACAAACTTAGAGATACAAAACTGTCACTGAAAGTGAAATAAACATGTGGGCTGATGCAGTACAGTAATATTACACGGTTATTTTACACAAATATGACTGGAGTTATGCAGTGTTTATATGGATTTCTCGTGTGTGTTGTCTGGCGCATTTCACCAATGTTACATAATGCAGTTTCTGATGTGCAGAGCCTGTGAGTCTGGCATAGCAACAACAGAGAGGCTGTCCCCCTCTATTACAGGTCATATTTCTCTGTTCCTCCACTCGCTCTGAACCTCTCACAGACTCTGCTGCACTCCATACACACTCCATTTTACATGATGACATCATCATCCAAACAGACCCTTTTATCACCTTTTCACAATCACCTGAGTACTGATGCCATACGCCAGATTCTCCTGTAAATATACCTGTCTGTCTGCTTACTGTTTTGTGAAATATTGTCTCAGTATCCCCTTTCTCTTCTAATCCTCTACTCCACCTCGAATCCTCATTTTCCATCTGTAATGTTACACTTCTTAAATAATTTTATTTAAAAAAAGCCTTTTCACATATCATTATTGTTGTTGATGTCTGTAAGCTGTGTTGGCTTTTTAAAAGCAGGGTTCCTTCATATTTTTCATTAGATGACACGTTGGACAAGGAATCATAATAATATATTGGGACCTATTTTAGCGATGTCAACCATTCACCATACCACTTGATCTAGGGAATCAGTGTGTCTTTGCTATCGTAACGACAGGAAAAGTATGCCTTGCTTAGCTCAAAACACGCAAATTGCATTTACTAATTCTCCTAATTAATCATGGGTGTTTCGAGAGTAATGTGAAATAAACCAATCAGTGTGTCACTTGCTATTTCCTTTAAGAGCCAGGTGCTTTCTGACTTTGGCGCACTGCTATTTTAATGGTGCAGAGCTTCTGCACTTCTTAGCAGAGGATACTGACCTGCTTGTTCATGCTGTGAAGGTGGCTGAGCCGGTCATTTACAGAAACAGCAATGTTATTTTATTTTGTATTTTGTTCATTGTTGATGTAAAAGTTGACTTTGCACACTGCAGCACGTCCGTGTGTGTGTAAAGAACGGGGGTGTAAACATACCCCAAAAAACATAATTTTCACCCATGTATATTGTACCTCGTGAGACCCAGCTTTTTGCTTGGTGTGCATTTTAAATTCCTCTTAGCTGTTTGGGATTTACAGGACCTAAGAAGTATAAAAACGTAAAGTCGTACATGGGGACAGTAGTTTATTATTTTTATTATTACTTTTAAATGTTTTTATTGTTGCTTCATTTTATTGCTAAAATTTGCCCAAAAAAAGGATGTCATATGAAGCTAGAGAATTTATTGTACATAAAATAAACTAGTTTCAAACATAAAATTGGATGAGAATTTTTACCTGGCCCATGTTTCTGTTTGGACTGGCTGTAAAAACTTTTGACAGGGATTCCAGACAAGTTCCATCAATTGAGTATAATGTTGTCATATGAACACTAGATGATACTGTCACACAGCGGTGCTCTTCTTCCACACTCCCGAACTCTATTTCCCAAAAACCCACTGGCCGCTCACCTTCACCTAATCACGTTACGCCTCCCGCGTTCATAGTCACCTGTATTGTAGGAAGTTCCGGGTTAATGTAATTTACATCCTGTATATAAGGTTTCAGTTTGCATTGATACTTTGCAAGGTATTGTCGACTTTTCGTTGCGTACTGAGCGTTATTTCCATATGACCTTTTTTCCTGTATTACGGTTTTTGCCTTTCGTCTCTACCCTTATCGGATTTGTTGTATCGTTGGACTGTCTTTTTGGTTTTGGATCCTGGACTGTTTTCACTACTATGATTTCTGTATTCGGTGAGAGTATTGTTTATCAAGTTATCTGGCTGATAATTCCTGTTTTCCATCTTGCCTCTTACTCGGCAAGCGTCACTCCTATCTGTCTGGCATTACAGATACACGCAGTCTCTCCATATGAGTCTAAATTACCCCACTTTGTATCTGGGAATCATTTTTTTACAGTAGAATTCCAATACTGAATTATAAAGAATGATAAACAGGAAAACAATGTAGTTACAGTACATTTCACAGTTTTGCTGTATTATCAGAATTATCCTCATTACATTAATTAATATTAAAAGACCACAGGCTAATGATAAAAGATCTGGGGCTACAGTCCCATCGGCAGGGTCTTACCATGCTCACCATGCTAACCAACTTGAATATTTCAGAACTAGAGTCACTGTTTAAAATGGCAGTTTGAAAGAAAAACCCGTGAGCTTAGCTTTGCTGATTTCATCTGGCCTCATGTTTCTACCTTACAGGACACACTTTAAAAACAGCTTAAACTCAGTTACAGACATCCAGGCTGTGTGCAGAAGTGCTCTTGAAGTCCTAAATCACTCCCTGCCTCCTATATAATGCTCTAGATGAGTCATGGTCCTAGGGGTGTGCCATATCATATCATATGCGATAATATCGCCAACATTTTTGAATATCGTGAACGATATTATACCCTGAAATATCGTGCCATAACACGCACCCCTAATTATTACAGCAGGGTCCTACTTTTTTGCTGTTTAAGCAAAAGAAAAATTATCACATTTCTCATTCTCTATTAAATATCTACTAGAGACAGATTATATCTGTCCAGTATCACTTATTTTACTTTAATCCTGGATATATGGAGATATTTGGAGTGCATTATTAGTATCATGACATTCTGGATCATTGACGTCTGTTACAAATCTGATGAAATTCTTGTATTTTTTTATATCTCAGTTAGAGGTGTGCCATATCATATCGTATACAATAAGAAAATGTAAGTTTGTTTTGTTGCAGTAGTGTATTTTTTTATTTTTTTTGTCATATTGCCAAGAGTATCGTTATCGCGATAATACCATGAAATATCGTGATATTATTTTAGGGCCATATCGTCCACCCCTACATGGAACCCATTTCTACAATCAAAAACACGCATTAAAGAAAGATCAGAGGTGACTGTGGCTGATGAATATATATTAACTATATAATGACTATATATTTAAACAAATGAAACAGAAATTGGTGGAAGAAAACATTATTATATGATCTACACGGCATGATATAGAGGGAGTTAGAAAGTATTTGGGATACAATGGTTGACTGCCTGACCAAGTTGTTATAAGCAATAAGAGCATGTAACCATTTACTTGAGTGCAAAACATGTTTTTTTTTAGTTAGATATGCCCATTATGCAATTAAATTATGCCAGAAACAAATAGACAGGAGGCACTTTTTGTGTTATATACTATGAAATGTACGGTAAACTACATTTTTCTTTATTTATTATGTTTTTTAACTGTTCAAATGTAGTTAATGTTTACTTTTACAGGGTTTTTTTACAGTGTAAAAGCAACAGGCTTGTGAGAACTGCATTCAAACTGTTTAAAAAAAAAAGACAATTAACAAAGAAAGACACATATACCAGTGTAACTCTTAATCTTTGAGACATACTTGCTGTTTGGCCATGCTGTCTTTTAGACATGTTGGCTATGATCATTCCAAGTAACAAGCTACCAGACCCTCCAGGAGAGAGTGAGGCTAACTAGGGGGATTAAACCTGTGACCTCTCAGCTATAGGGAATAGGTCTGTGCTGCTACACCACTCAGGATTCCACAGAGGCCGCTTCTCACCTGCAGGGTCAAATGGTTTAAATGGCCACACTGTACCATTACCTGCTGGAGCAGACCTGTTAAAATACCCGCAAACCAGTTGCAGTTTTCTCTTTTTTTGTCCATTTGCTACAGTTTGCTGCTAAATCAGGACCAGAAAGTGCACACAATCTTGTAATAAGGCCCAATCCCATTTCTCCCTGTGCCCTTACCACTTAGCTCTACCCTTCCATTCGGCAAGTTCACACCAGGGTGTCCTGATTCTTGTTGAGATAATAGGGCTGCATGACCTCCCAAGCACAGATTTTTCAGAGACACTTTTTAAAAAGAGGATTATGAGAAATCACCAGAAAGATGGTTACAGAAGAGGCCAAATAACCTCACAAATGTAGCATTTTCTTTGTTAAAGATTACAATAATCAGTGCATTATCTTGATTTCATTTATTTGAATGTATTTTTGGCCAATTGGCCCTTTATAACAAGCATAAAAATTGCCAGCAGTACAGTAGATACTCAGTAGATAACTCGCTATCTTAAATTTCTAATTCCACCTTAAACACTGCAGAAGCAGTCACATAAGGTGCTACATTTTTCTGTTCCACCTTAAATGTAGCACCTTTAGTGACTTATGCACTGCTTCTGGGCTGTTTAAGGTTAGAATCTTTCTGTTACACCTTGAAAAGTGCAGAAGCACTCACTAAAGGTATTACATTTAAGGTGGAACTGAAAAATTCACCAAAAAAATTGCAAAGTTATTTTATATAATAAAGTTTAATATAAAAAAAATGTAACTTGCACGTATGGCCTATAACACTGTGGACAGTCAACCATTATATACAATATACCCGAATACCCAGGAAAAGGAAGCCCATTATATCAATTAGCAATTTAGCAAAGTTTATTATTTAAAAAATTTCCAGGGCTTGATTTCAAAAAGTCACTATCATGCTTCACCTATAGCCATGCATGCTGAAAATTAGTAACTAGGTAAATGAGTGAGTTAATGTTGTGTGAAAATTTGCAAAAAAAAAAAAATACAACAATAGAACAGAAGGCAAGGAAAAATAAAATACGCACATCTGAATTCATTTACTGACTGGGTGTATGAAGCTGTTTATTCTTACCCAGCGGGCCGTGTTTCAGATCACTGTGTTTATTCTGCTCCGGTAGATATACACATTTGTTCAGTTATGGCCAAACTGGCTGCAAAACAATCTGAATCAGCCGTAAAAATGTATTACTCCACTCACACTTTTTTTTGATGTTCCTTTTATCACTGTTATTTATTTGTGATGCCCTCTCTCTCTTTCTCTCTCTCTCTCTTTCTCTCTTTCTTTTTTATTCTCTCCCTCTGTCTGTCCCCCTTTGTCTGGGGGTCTGGTCCCCACGCAGTGAGCAGAAGCAGCTGAAGGCCCGTTCAGCAGGTCTCCAGGGGGCTTTCCGTTGCGAGAGAGTGAGCGAGCGAGCTGTAATCAGGCTCTAGCATCAAACAGGGTCGTGCCGCTCGCCCTAATGGATGCTGTCAGGAAGCCGTGACTTTTCCGTCAGCGCCAGTCGCTCGCTCCACACGTCAACCCCAAGAGGGCCTTATGCAGATCAGCTGTCAGCATGGGAGTGTATCGGCTCCCTGGTTGAGGAGTTTGGAATATAACCACCCTTGCTTGTGTGTATGTGTGTGTATGTGTAGAGAAAGCATGCCTTCGCATGTGCTGACTATGAAGAGCGACCATGTGGCAGGGAGCAATCGGCGTGCAGCAGAACGAGCCGGAAAAGTGCCAGGGCATCATCTTTTATGTCTGTGCATCGGCATGTTTTATGTGCGGGCGCAGGGTAGTTATGGGGGAATTTGCATCCGTATACGCGCACAGAAGAAGCCAGACTACATGCATCAGCAAGGTCCATTGTGTGTATGCGGGTGTAAATTGTGGCTGCGAGACTGTTTTTGTGTGTGTATACATATTCATTTTTTTTTTCTGCATGACGACTCGCTGCTTGGTGGGAGATGGAAAGAGCAGCTCTGTGAGATAATCAATACCATTGATGAATCTTCCCGCTAATTCCTAACACTAAGTCATCAAAAACATCGGCCTCTTTATCTGTCTTCTCTTCTCTCTCTCAATCTCTCTCTTTCTTTCTCTCACCTCACTCACTCTCTCTCTCTTTCTGACCCTCTCGTTTTTCCTGGCCTGTCACGGAAGCGCGCATTTGTATTCCTTGGGAGTGCCTTGTTTGCCAATACGCACACACGGCTTGTCACACTAAATTTAACAGATATGCTGAGAGCAGCGGCAACTCCTTCACTCGACCTCTCTCACGCTCCACTAGGCCCACCTCAAAAAACCCACCCTTCTCCTCAGTTCATCATTTAAACTTTAGTTTAGGGAGGTAGAATTTGGATAGTGTATAATCATATCTTCAAATCATTGGTTGCAAAATGTGTTTATAGCCCCTAAAAGGAAGTGTCAAATGCTAATGTGATGCTATTCGGAAGGAAGACCAAAGTTACCAGCAACAATCAGGAACAATGAATAAAAATGTTAAATGATATGGGTAATGTTTATTGAGCTACACATACAGAAGTACAGGGGTTGGAGAGTGAAACTGAAACACCTGTCATTTTAGTGCAGGAGGTTTCATAGCTAAATTAGATCAGCCTAATGGCCTATCTTCATTAATTGCACATTGCACCAGTAAGAGCAGTGTGTGAAGGTCCAATTAGCAGGGTAAGAGCACAGTTTTGCTCAAAATATTACAATGCACACAACATTATGGGTGACGTACCAGAGTTCAAAAGTGGACAAATTGTTGCTGCACGTCTTGCTGGCTCATCTGTGACCAAGACAGCAAGTCTTTGTGATGTATTAAGAGCCACGGTATCCAGGGTAATGTCAGCATACCACCAAGAAGGATGAACCACATTCAACAGGATTAACTGTGGATGCAAGAGGAAGCTGTCTGAAAGGGATGTTCGGGTTGTAACTCGGATTGTATCCAAAAAACATAAAACCACGGCTGCTCAAATCACAGCAGAATTCAAATAGCATCCCACACATTTTCAACTAAGAATTGTAAAGGTTCCTAATGTTGCCATGTGATATTTCATCCAATACTTCTCAAATATTCACTCAGTTTCTGCAGATTTTGTGGTAGCAGTGGAGTGTTGATAGCGTGTCCAGTAGCGTCCCACACATGTTCAACCATTGATACTGTAGGTCCAGCAATTCGGCTGGCCATGACATTGTATCTGTGTTCCTAGTGCAAGCTCTTAAGTTGGCAGCAGTATGTGGACGAGCATTGTCATGTTGGAATATCAAACCAGAGTGTGCATTAAGGAAAGGTAGAGCCATTGGTTGAAGGGCCTTGTTAATATAATGTTGGGCAGTAATAGTGCATGTAATGAAGAATGAAGCCCCAAAGTCCTTATATTTCTTCTCCCAGTTCCAGGCTGCAGAGGCATGGGACATCCTGGCAAGAGTTGGTCCCACCTTTGCAGCTCTAACAGCAGGTTTTGGAACTTTTCTGCAGTATGCTCCTTGGTTCATTGCAGTCATTTGGGAAGAGTTGGCTGCAAAGCTTCAAACGTTTTAGAGTGTTGATCATTGAGTGGTTGAGTGGGTTCATCTTGCCTGTGAAAGTTTGCAAAAACAGAACAGAAGGCAAAGAAAATGTCATCAGTTGAGTGTAAGGGCCTTTATTACTACCCACCAGCCTGTATTTCACACTATTGTGTTCATTTTGCCCACAATGGCTAAGCTTTGAGTAAAGAACACATTTGTTCCAGCCATACTAAAAGAGTTGATTTCAAAGCTTCAAAATGGTTTTAGCTTCTCAGATGCAGCCCATCCATCAGTTATTCGTGTGGCCATGCTGACAATCAATGGTGAGTTAGTGAGTTAATCAGGCCTGTGAAATGTGTAAAACAGAGGCTAAAGAAAATATCAGGTTCAATTAATTTAGTCTGCGTATAAAGGTCATTATTGTTGCCAAGTAAGAAACTGCATTTAAAGCTATGTTGGCTTGTCCAGTTTATTTTGTCATAGGATTAAACCTCTCGAATTCAAACTAAAACTTCACACAGAAATTGGAATTTGCTTTATTTTGTCCATTTCTGAGGTGAGGTGGTTTATAGAGGCAAACATGTCAGAATACCTACAGACCAGCATGTTCTTTCCATTTTTTAAAGCTATTTTAAAGCATAGTAATATAGCTCTCAAGCACAACACACAAAAACACACAGTTGTATTTTGTTGGACACAATACAAATTCAAAGGAAGAGCTTTATAATAATAACTAACTAGATCCTTAAAAAATAACTAGAGCACTTCACTGGAGCTACATAAACAAGTAATTTCTCTGGTTTTGGATGTTTCTTGTGTTGGTTTCCGCTCCACAAAATGGTAAGAGCAGACATCTGGATATTTGGGTAAATTTGTAAAATTGGCGTCTTCAGTCATAGACGTAGATTCTCTTCTTTGGACAATATATGTTGTTTGGTGTGTTCCAACACTTTGATCTTTTTGTGATTTGTTCATAACTCTCTTCAGAGGACTATCATGGAAAATAAGTTTTGGCTGTGACAACACTGTTTTCTCAATTCTTCTTCAAGTACAGGACAGATAGCATTTATTTTGTAAAACATCATCACTAGTGGAAAAAAGTTCTTTGTGAACTGTTATTATTATTATTTATTGGGCTATACTTTATATGTTGAGAGTTTATTTGAAGGATTTAAAGATGAATCTGTTTTTGAGGGTTTGGAATGGCCCTTAGGCGTATAGTAGCTGATTCATGTTTAATCACTTTTGAGAAACATTATTCAGGGTTAGTGGACAACTCAATATCATTGTTGTGAGCTATGGAAAAGACACAGGTCCCATATTCCAAGCCTCAGAATATCCAAGACAGCATGGCCAGATGATCTACAAGTGGTCTAGAATTTCACACTGTTGCAACAGTGGCAAGGATAAGAATATACCATCATAGTCAAAGTATGAAAGTGCTGCCAGGCTTTACACCACTGCATCCAATCAAAGTGACGATTCTGTTTCCACTGTCAGTGATGACACTCTTTTCAACCCAGGAGAGTGTTTGACCACAACAGCCTGTAAAAGAAAAAGCAGGGTTGAGTTGGGTGATCTCCTTCAGTGTCTGAGATTCGGAGCTCACTAGCCAGAGGAGACATGATGAACAAAGCAAATAGATACCCTTTTTGGACAGAAGGGTGTTCACCATGATTTTTCTGGAGTAACTGTCTCTACTCTCTCAAGAAGACTTCTTCTAGATTTTGGACCATTGCTGTGATTATTTGATTGCATTCAGTAGCAAAATCATTAGTGAGGTCAGTATATTGGATGACCACCATCCCACCCTACCATTCCCAACTCTCCAGCTCATCCCAGATCTATTGGATTGAGCATGATCATTCCAGAGAACATACTGTAGTTCCACTGCTTCACATCTCAATGCTTGTGGGCTTTTTTTAACCCCTCTAGCCCACACTTGGCATTAGTCATGCTGGCAAAAGTTTTAGGTTTAATGGCTATTTTATTGGCAATACTTCTTTAGTATTTCTTTAGAAAAGCTGTATTTGTGCAGTTGTACATGTGTGTGAGCACCAATGGGTGCAATATAAAAGCTGAAAATTGCATTAATTAAAAAGAAGTTTCATACAGAGAAAAGTGCATTTTTAAACCAGTAAAATTACTTCACATTAAGATTGAAGTAACAGTACAAGCCAGGTGGTTCCTTGAAGTTTAACATTTTGTTTAGTGTAAAAATTATTTAGTCATTGTACTTAAAGTAGACAGAACTACAGGCAATAAAGCATTTAAAGCAACAACAGTAAAGACCAGATCTGCAGAGACCAATGAATTCTAGACCTCAGTTCTGAAGGCCTTTAACAAGGTGGTATCCACCTGTGATGTGACGCCACGTCTGATGAAAGCCAGACGTTCGAAGCACACAAGATACACACTTGCCTGAACCTTGCCTGGTGGTCCAGACAATACATCAATACACCTCCTGGAGTCATCTACAATACTCCGCAGTAGCACACAGTTAAATCCTTTGCAGTGCAGCTAGTCCACTCCTCACACCAGTGGTCCTTGGACCCATCAATGGTGCCAATTATACTGTTCAGTCTACAGCACAGCATGGAGCACAGCACTGTTTCTCCCCTTTCCTGTTCTGGTGGCCAGGTAATGAAGCTGGACTCTATAGGAGGCTACAGGCCTTGTACAACACTACTTCAATGACCACATCGCAAGTTGCACTCTGAGAAATGTCAGATTTGTCTAAGGGCATTTTTTTTTATCTTTTTCAGACGTGGGAGTGCATGCTCAGAGAGTTTGGTGTGTTTGGTCAAGTGTGAAAGCTGTTTTTTAAGACCAGGAACAGTTCAGAGAAACGATCTCTGGTCTGTGGTTCATTTCAAGTGATTGTGGTTGGCTGCATGTGTGGAATCTGTCCTCTTTGATATCGGTTTGGTGTGTCATGTGACTGGTTTGACTTTTCACCTGCATAGATAAAAAAAAAAAACGATCAAATCTAATCGTTAAATGTTTTTTATGTGGTGTTTTTATATGATGTTGCAAAACAGCTTTAAAGACAATTGGTTGCAGGACAGAGAATCAGACAAACCATTAAACATAGAACACAGTACCCCCAGTGAGCAACAGAGGCGAGGAAAAAATCTCCCTGAAGAAAGAAACCCAGGAAGGAACCATGGCTTACATTTACATTAAAGGAAGGGGACCCATCCTCCTTTGGGCAGGTAACTTATACCGTAAATGGTATAAGTCAAAATAGGTCTTATAAACATGTATATTCAGGTGAATTAATTTAAACTTCAGTATAGTTGGTAGGTCAGGGTGAGAATCTAGGTGGCATAAACTGGATGGTAGGATGGCTGAGGGTCAAACGTCCATCAGTTTTGGGAAGGACAGTAGAGCAGTCAATAACTAGGAGAAGGTTAGAGAGATACAATTAATTTTAACTGGATTTATGAAGAACAAAACCATATGCAACATTATTAGAGACATTATCTGACATTAACCGACTAACTAAAGAGAGCCAAAAGGTAACATAGACTGAATCTGCAGCCTTTATCTAAGGGAAAATATGTATTACCACATGCTAAACTAAACAAGTAGACCTATATATTAATTATGCAATTACTTCCTGAATCAGAGGGTTCAGTTCTGTATGTCAACATCCATGACATTTGTTCCATTAGTCATAATACTGTATCTATACTTAATAGCTGAATTCACTTCTGCACTCAACTTTAGGAGTCAAGGAAATTGCGTGGAATTGACTCCATTAATTCCCATCTCTTGGAATCAAAATCACAATTCGACACAAGAAACATGACTCCACAGAGCCGTCCGGTTTAGTGTAAACACTACAAGCCAGTGGCGACAGGGTGATGATGTGGGACACATCTTCCTGGCACACGTTAGGTCTTCTGATATACACTGAAAAAGAAATATGACATATATGAACATTCTTGATGTCCAAGTTCATCCCATCATGGCTACAGCTTATCTATGCTTGGATGGACACCTGCAGCAAAATAGCGCACAGTGTCACAAGGTAAATATTGCTACTGAAGTAGAGTCCGGTAACATGCCAGTGAGTTTTTACTGCTTCACTGGTTGGATATTTGGTATTACTCTCTTAAAAAACACTACCACAGAAGGTTCTCCAGGAACGTCTAAAAACAACCAGTTCTGAATTCCTTATGAGTGCGAAAAAACATATTAAGTCTTACACAAGTTTTTTTTTTTTTTTTTTTACCAATTTAAGGGTTCCTTCTAGATAGAGTTTTTTTTTCAAGTAATTAGTGTAGTTGTATTACCAGAACCTACACGTCAGCCTAAACCCAAATGTACTACACCTCAACCTAACCTTAACAAGGAAACCTACAACACATAAGCCCAAACCTAACCTACTAGACCTGAAAAGAATTCCTACCATGAGCTTATCAAAAGCTGGAGTATAAATAGTACAATTTGTAAATATTATGCCTCCCTAGGCATAGATTGTAGTGAGAAATTTGTCTGTGCGCCGATATAATAAACATTTATATGAGTCCAAAAGAACATGACATGAGAGATTCCAATTCCTCCTTTATTTATAGATACCAGGGCTTGGAGAGTGACGGCCAGCATGTGCTTTCTCTTAAACACGTGAAGCACCACTGATCTTTTCTAACTGCCATTGATGCAGCATCACTGGGCAGCTTAACACACTCAACACACTGGAGCATAATGCTAATTGCCAGTTCAGTCCTGCTAATCAGTTGCCTGCATTAACAAGCATCATGCTGAGTGATGAGGTCAAGAGTGAAGTCTATCCTTTCCACCCACAGAGAGTGAGGCTAGTTCTGCTCCTCTGGACTCTCAGCTGATCTCCTGGTGATAGGGGGCTTCTTTATAGATGGTGAAGGCCATCCTGAACAGTCCGGTTTCTGATCATTTCTGCATAACATGACCTTCCCTCATAACACATTCAGCACAGTGTAGAACTCATGCCAAGGTGAGTTCATCCTCCGCTGAGAGGCAGCATGCTGTTTGATTCTACTACTGTACCTAAAGTGTATCTAATTAACCGGTAACACAGGGTAAAAAAAGTTATGTAATAAGGTAGCTTCCTTCCATTCCTCCCAGGAGCTTTTCCTTTGTATTTCAGAGCCAAAAATTGAGCCTATTAAATCATTTTTTATAATAAATCGCACGCCTTTCCGAGCTTTTTTATATGCTGAATATGTGCAATTATTCAAGACAGTGTTTGCTTGAGCATTCGAAAATGAAAATATCCGGTAGTTGTAGCCCTAAAAATTCCTCATCACCATACCTCGAATAATTCAGTGCTCTTAATGAGCTCAGTGAGTTGGAATGGAGGGAATGTGTTTTTATTTTTTGTTGCTGTGGGGAGTTTGTGCTCTTGTTTGTGCTGGAGGTGCAGGAGCAGGCCGAGGAGGTGGATAGATGGAGCCTGGCACAGTTTCAGAGCTCTCCGGGGATGCTTGGGTGCTTCTGTGCACTACAAATGTAAAATCGCATAGAGCTTAATGCAGTACTCTCTTCCATCTCTTCCATGGAACAGATGCATGGAATGGTCCCTCTGAGCTGCAGGCCCAGGCTGGCATTAAATACTTTCAGCTGCTGTTTACCAAATATCCATATCCATGTGCTTGAATAACAGTCATATATACTCAGTGTTGGGAAGGTTACTTTTAAAATGTAATCCCTTACAGATTACTGATTACATCACTCAAAATGTAATTTGTAACGTAATCAGTTACATTACTTCAAGTGAGTAACGTAATCTGATTACTTTGGATTACTTACAATATTGTCGTTTTTTTAAGCCTGAATGAATGTAGCAACCACATCTTGCATATTATTGTTTTATTTTTCCTTCCAGTTAATAGATAGACAAATAAAACAGCCTTTTCAATCACCCTATAAAAATACTTATGAAACCATTTAATCAAACAATTTTATAAAACACTTCTATAAATTGATGATAAAATCATTAAAAACCAAACAATGTAACAACAACTGTAAGCTATCTATTTGCAGGTTTGCCACTTTCTGCAGGTGGATTTTTTGCCAGGATTATCTAGGGGTGTAAATCACAAGATTCATTACGATACGATACAATACGATTATTTTAGTCAGCGATACGATAATGTACGATACCTCAAATTATGTCTTTATACGATACAATTCGGTCCAATAGGATTTAATGCGATTACAATCTGTTCCTTTTCTAACTCACAAATGCAAACAAAATATAATTTGAATGTTTTATTATTAAATGTCAAATGCAGTGTAATCATAAACAGTAAACAATAATCCACTTCAACACTTTAATTTCCATTATTTAAGTTCCATTTGAGAACATCAAATGCAGAAGAAAAAAAAAAGCGCCTGTTATATTTAGAGTTTACAATGTGTGTATGGATGTTGGTGATGAATAGTCAATCATTCTCTACATTTCCTGATTCTGTAGGGTCTTGACAAACAAATTACAAAATTTGTAATTTATATCACAATGCATTGAAGAGTTACACTGCATTATATTAGGTGTCCACCAGGCGTCTCCAAAGTGTTCAAAACCTCTCCAGTAAATCTGTCTCTATACAGCCAGAGTTTGTAATATTTTTGTTTGTTTGTGATAAAATAAATGAATGTAAGTCTATTTCAGAGTAATATTAATACTTTTTGATGAAATGACAAACAAAATCACACGTATGCGCGCTGTGGGCGCACTTATGTTTAGCAGAGGGAATTTGGTGACAGCGGTTAGGCATGCCCCTCCCCCAGCCATTAGGAGACCAATCAGGGCAAATTACGTACCAATGTTTTCATCTAAGGGTGGACTATTGGTTGAAATAGGTGTCAATCACTTTTGTGACGCTGGAGAAAGGCTATGACCTGATTTGATTGGATTGGATTGATCCAGCGCTCACGTTATTGGTTCAAAAGACGATCACTCAAGAAAAATAGTGGTTTGTGGACCAATAAAAAACACAGAATCTAGAAGAGGGCATCCTTATCTTTGTATTCACGTACAACTTTACGTGAAAATATTACATTGTGTGGTCGCTAGGAGCTTGAGAATATTACGTTTCAGCTGCGCTGAAAATAAACGCATGTTTGTGAGGAGAAGTGAGCAGGCGAATAAAGGACTTTATGGATATTTTATCTGCGATTCAGTGCTATATTGTGGATGCTGTGATAGTAAGTGAATTTTCTATAATGTAATATGATGTTATTTTATACACTAATATTATTTTATAAGGCTATTTTGTTGGGGAGGCGTGTTCCCCATGTAAACAATGTGAAAAAAACAGGCTGTTTTCAGTTGGCGAATTCTGGCGACTGGTTTCATGTAGATGGTTGTAAATTTGCATGCAGGTAGTTAAATTAGTACTAAAGAATATGAGTCGGTTATTTGGTCGGTGTGTTTAGAATATTTGACGCTTATAAGCATTCTACTTTACATAGTCAGAACGGGCCCGCCGACGGGCTAGGGGGCGCTTCTGCAGTAAAAACATTATGAGCAGGAGGTTGTGAATCATAGAATATTTTGATGTCGTCATTTATGTGAATGTGATTGCGTTTTGTCAGTGTTGGATTGGAAGACCAAAAATAGAAAAGTACCGCAATGTAATCCATTTATTTTAGCAGAGTAACTGTAATCTGATTACTAGTGATGGGCAGATGAAGCCTCATTGGGTGTATGGCACATTTCCCAAACTGTATCGACACTGTGTTGAAACTGTGTTGCTGTATCACTTAATGGCGACATCTGCTGGACTTAAAAAGTAATTGCAAGCAACTGTGCAAGGAACTGCATCGATCACGTGGTTTTCCTTAAAATGATACGCAGTCCGACACAGGGGTTCGCCTTGTTTGCTCGGTGCATGCGCCGAGGTTTCAGTGTCGTCAGACCCATTGCTACCAAACGATACAGGAAGTGTATCGGTCACGTGGTTTTCCTTTACTTGATACGCACACCGACACGGGGTTTCGCCTTGACAGCTCGGCGCATGTGCCGAGGTTTCAGGGTCGTCAGACCCATCACTACTGATTACCATTTACTGAAGCAGTAACTGTAACGGATTAGCAGTATTAGCATTAGTTGCTATCCACGCTAATCGCTAGCTCTATTACCGTTCTGAGGTATTATTGGCCTAACCCTGGCTATCACTGCTAGAGCAGCATTAGCATTACTTTCTAACCGCGCTAAGCACTAGTTATCTCTTTCGCCATTCAGAGGTGAGTATATCAGACTGTACCCTTCTTGTTTACATTAGTTGCTATCCACGCTAATCGCTAGCTCTATTGCAGCATTAGCATCACTTGCTAACCGCACTTAGGGCAAGTTAGCTCTTTCGCCATTCAGAGGTGAGTATATCAGACTGTACCCTTCTTGTTTACTGTGTTAAAACAAGCTATGAGCTATGAATACTGAACACATTTTTCACAGGTTGCCAATAATTTTGCCACAAACCTACAATTAAAAAATCTGTTTTGAAAACAGAACATTTAGAACATTCCAGCCAGTAATAATACAATTAATTATCATTTTCAGATTAATCATTTTGGTTGCCAAAAAGTGGATACCAATACTTCACTGATTGAACTGTCAATTAACTATGTTGGTGGTTAATCTAAGGAGAGGAATATCTTCAGTTCAGCTCCTGAAGTCCTAATCAGAGGGGAAGCTCACAAATCTAGACTTAATCTGACTAGAATATTGTTAATCTTAAGAACATAAGACTTTGGTAAGGATTTATTAAAAGTAATGAAACATACACTACATCTTAGGTAGAACAGTATATATTGGTCTGATCTCAGACACATAAAATATAGCACAAGGTCAGTGGTGGCTCAGTAGTTAGAGTGGTGGATTATTGATACATAAGTTTGGGGGCTCAATACTTATAATGGTTTGCTAAGATGTTACTGTTAAGGCTGTGGGGCTCAAAATGTGTCATAGCATGACTGATCCTGGCTTTCTAAGCTAGGATATCAAAAAATATACATACAGCTCTGAGTTTCTTTGACTTTACCAAATTGAAAGCCTCTAGAATTTAATCAAGAAGATGGATGATCACAAGTCATCAAACCAAGCTGAACTGCATGAATTTTTGAACCAGCAGTGGCATAAAGTTATCCAATAGCAGTGTGTAAGACTGGTGGAGGAGAACACGCCAAGATGCATGAAAACTGTGATTAAAAACCAGGGTTATTCCACCGAATATTGATTTCTGAACTCTTAAAACTATATGAATATAAACATGTTTTCTTTGCATTATTTGAGGAATGAAAGCTCTGCATCTTTTTTGTTATTTCAGCCATTTTTTATTTTCTGCAAATAAATGATTTATAATATATAATATGATATAATAATATTTGTATTTGGAATTTGGAAGAAATGTTGTCCGTAGTTTATAGAATAAAACAACAATGTCATTCATTTTACTCAAACATAAACCTATAAATAGCAAAATCAGATAAACTGATTCAGAAACTGAAGTGCTCTAATTTTTTTTCCTGAGCTGTATATTGTGTACTATCGTGGTACTCAAGAGTTTAATTTAAGAGTATATTTTTCCATTAATTATTTCACAGTATTTTAAAGGTGCCTGCATTAATTCATAAAAGTATCCGCTAATGAGTTACAACTGGGCTAAAATCACCGCCATGCTATCGTTAGATTTAATAATGTCTCTTTCCCATCTATAAGTATGGTCTGGTAGAACATCTTTGCTTTATCCGGGCTTGGAAGGCTGGCATCTGCACTATGTAACTCTGGTGAAGTGGGCAGAACAAAGCTCACAAGAACTGGATAACACTTCACAGACCAAGTCCTGTTTGTGTTAAACCCTGTAATATTATTCTACCATATTCAATCCACTTAAAAATTTAAAAAATATAAGCCAAAAATATAATTTTTGGCTTTTATCTAATCTATTTCCATCCATTTCCATGCAAGCGTCTATGTAGCCACCTGTCTAGAGACATTCTCTCATCCTTTTAAACATTTCACCATCCATCAGTCCATCCACATGTTCACTCATACCTCCTTCATCTGTCCATCCATCCATGCATCCTTCTGTCAGCCCATATTCTAAATCATCTGTTTGTCTAACCAGCCATCTATCCGTGCATCCATCTGTATACATTCATTCATTCTTTCATTCTTTCACCATCTGATCGTTCAAGCGTCCACCTGAACACTAATCTTTCTTTCACCATCCGTTCAAATATCCATCCATCCATCCATCCACGCTTCCACCAGTCTATTTGTCTTCTCATTTCCTCATTATCTCACCATACATGCAAACATCCATCAGCTCGCCCACCCCTCCTTTATTCGACCACCCGCCCACGCATGCATTCATCCATCCATGCATCCACCTGCCTATTCATCTCCTGATCCCATCTGACCATCCATCCATCCATGAAGACTGCATGTACCATAGCCTAGGTACCTGTGCGCATACTGAGCAGTTCCTAAAGGTTCAGAGTGTCTGTTTGTGTTTACATCAGCGCTTACGTAAGGCGGGGGGACGCGTGTCATATCGGAATATGTCATATGCCAGCAATCGCCGAGATGCTCTTTGTCCCAGCGTCACGAATGCCAAGCAGTTCAAGTGTTTCAAATCCAGCAGCCAAAGAGCTGGAAGAGGGCTTGACAACCAGGTGCCAAAACATTGACATTAACATGCGATAACATCAGCAGGTAAAGAGATTTTTCCAGGAGATTTTCATTTCATCGCTAAAAACTCCATTAAGCATACACTAATATGGAAATTACTGTCTGTGTATCTGTGCACATAGGCGGTAGAATTGAAACCCCAGTGTCTCAACCCCCTCCCAACCATGTTTGCTTCTCCTGTCTGCGTCCTCATGAGAGTTTTGGAGAACAGACAAGCAAAGAACCTTGGAGTTAATTATTGAGGAAGTGAGATGGGGAGAGAAAGAGAGAGAGAGGGAGAGAGAGAGAGAGCACAAACAAGGGAGTTTCAAGGTCAAAGCAACACTTTTGCAACTGAACACAAGGCATCCATCCATTCCTCGCTGTAGCAGCAAGCTGACTCCGACAAGGATATGAGAGAGAATGAAGAAAAAGAACATGATCACGAAGAAAACGCAGGCATTAGAGTCGGATTAAGGATAATCTCTGTCACCAGTCACCAGATGATACCCTTCCTCTTTATTACTCCACCAACATCAAGACTTCAGCACTCCACAAACACAGCACTGGTTTCACAGCTAAATTAATACAAACATGTATTACTTACATGTGCAGTTAACATGTGTTGTGACATGTTAACATGTGTCCTGGTCCTTCAATTTTATTCTATAAAAAAAGGACTTAACATATTTAATTATTTGGACTATGTATCATATCATATTCACAAGATGTCAGACTAAGCAATCTAATCCTAATCACTTTATTAGGGTATGCTTATCTGTGTATGTTTTTTTCTGTCAAGTCTGCATCCAACCATGTTACGACATGCTGCAAGACAGAGTGGACAATTAGCAAATTTAAAAAATTGGCATTTGATATGATTGGTTGACCTAAAGTTTAATAAATTGCTGTTATATTTGGTTATATTTGACCATGACAGACTGGCCAGCTTAAGCTTTATATCAGTTAAATACGGAAACAATGTAACAAATATTATGTGAAATTAATATTATTAATTGATAAACATGCAGTATTGGTAAACAAACACCTGCTTTTCACCATTCAATCAAATCCTGATGGATAGAATTCAGAAGTCATGTGAAAAGATTAGGCCACCCTATGAAAACCTTTTGTTTTTTTAACCAATTTTTAGTAAACATATGGGCATTTGAGATTTATTTGAAGAGTATGGATATAACTATATATTCAGTGACTATACTTTGTTGACACATATGTTAACTTAAAGCTCCTCTAGGTAGCATTGATATTTTGTGCTCATGGGCTCCCCCTACAGTTGCAGAGTGTAATAAATTTTCAGGTGGATTAGTTTCTCTTTCTCGTTTTCTGGCTTTCACAGACATATTCGGTCTCTTTCCAGCTTCTGCCAGAGTGTCTGTATGTTAGTTTGTAAAGAATGAACCAGTAGTCCTTGTAGAACTGTTAGAACTGAAGATCGGAAAGCAGGTCGCAGTTCTTGCGAGCGAGCATTGGTCGCGGCCACCTAGGAAAACTTACAGAGTCTGGTTTGAGCTCAGAGGAGCTCCGGCACAGACACTAAAGGGCCCCTATTCCTCCTATTACACCTCGATGCAGTGCTGCAGTGAGTTTCAAGCTGTAATTTTACTTCTTTAATTGTTTACTTCTTTTTTTGTACACCTTTCAAGA
Organism: Astyanax mexicanus; assembly: GCF_023375975.1. Lineage (NCBI taxonomy): Eukaryota > Metazoa > Chordata > Actinopteri > Characiformes > Acestrorhamphidae > Astyanax > Astyanax mexicanus. The sequence goes on along the minus strand of NC_064408.1, from coordinate 21,301,236 downwards.
CATTAAATTCTTTAAACAACTTCCTTCCCTCCACCCAACCCGAAACATTGAGCCATCAGTTACAAAAAAAGAAAATATTTAATAAAATGAATAAATTATGAAATAATAATAATAATATAATAATAATAATAATAATAATAATAATAATAATAATAATAATAATTACGTACATCAAGTCTGCATGTCATCTGGTAAAAGAAGGTATGTGTATAATCAATAGTATAAAAACTAATTAAAGTCACAATTCTTATTTGATAGATTTTAGATTTAAGTAGTTTATTCTTTTTCTAAATTTACTACTCAAGAAAAACAGAAAGGGAAAAGTTACCAATATCTGGAAATATTGAAACAGCAGCAGTAGAACTTGCTGTGACATGTGTTGGCTAAGCAATGCTTCATCACTACCTGTTAATTAAAAATCAGGTAGTATATTAATATATTCACATAGTAATAATAAAATAAATAATAATAAAATAAAATAATCTGCCAAACCCACAAAATTGAGGTAGGTACGTAGTCTAATAGTCTATATCTAGGTATAGTGTGAAGTAATTGGGACACAGCTTCTAGTTTTAGCTCAAATTGTTAGGTTTCTTTTATAATTTGTAATCAATATCATTGCACCACATTAAAAAAGAAAAGCAAAATTGCAAAGTGCAAAAGAGTTTTTAAAATTACTCAGTTAATCAAGATTATTTCAGATGATCAGTTGTTGATTTTCCAGGCTTTTCTATCTGAATATTCAAATGGCCACCAGAGACTGAAGTGTTCATCAGAAACCGTCAATTGATTTGGTCTCCGGAACTCCGACATTAACCATTAACCTCCGATGAGCACTTCTCAGATTTCACAGCGAGACTAAATACCAGACCATAAAAATTACTTGAGCATCTGCACTCAGGCCCAGAGAAATGGAGCTATTTCCTGCAATAATGAGATTGATATTAATGAGCGTGGCTCCTGTCCAGGGACTTCCTACCTACCAAGCAGATGTGCCATAATTGTTTTGACTGATAGCAACAGTACAAAGGGCATCCTGTGCTCTCTTCCAATCACAAGCCAGAATTTGCTGAAGGCGGCCAATCAGAAGAAGGATGTGCGTTATGTGAAGCCAATTGGTTTGAAAGTGTTGTGTCATTAATTAATATGTTAATCTGCATAATGTAAGCTGTCTTCTTCATTACATGCTTCTTTTAATAGCTTTCAGTGTTAATATAGCATGTGTCAGTATATATGCAGTAGCATGTTAGTTATGTTTACTGAATATTTTACATTTCAGGACCAGTATTTCTATAGATTTATTTTTCCTAATGTCCAGTTATTTGTATAAATACACTGTTGGAACCAACAGTGATCATTCATTTATACATGTCCTCTAGAATTAAATATGCTCCTGTTGTTACTCTGATTTTTATTATTGATATACTGTACCTACAATACTATGCACCATTTTAAAAAGACATTGTTTAAGTTCCAGTCAAAATGACAATTAAATTGATTATTTTTATTAACTTGTCATTTTTATTTAATTGTAATTTATGAGGAGACCAGGGCTGGGCTTCTCAAAAGCTTCTAATCTCAAAGATGATGATGATAAGGATCACACTGAGCATTCTCTCTCTCTATGTTAACATGTTCTTAATGCCAATATGTTTTTTGGGAAGCTGGGCCCAGAACTACTGTATTTTGAATTGATGTTGGTCCTGCTGGTCAAGCTTGGTCATACTGGTTGTTCTGCTTGGTCATGCTTGCAAACTGTCTAAACCACTGGAATAATACACACAAGGCTCATGTTATAACATCAGATATCGGCACTGATGTTCTGTGGTCGTTAAACAACCAATCAATTGTTTAAATATCCAACTGAACTGAATAGAACACCTTGCTGACTAGACACCAAGAGCACTTAAGAAGTCTCTGAAATCAATAATTACAATACTATACCAATATTTGGTCTTGATGCAGAGCAGAAATATTTTTTTCCCAGCTTAATCAATTTTTATTGTCTCTTTTTAATTAATTTTATGCATGCACCCACATAGACAGTTTTTGTTCTGTCTGAAAGATACATTTTATTTTTTACATTTAATTTTAATTACTTTGAAATTTTACCACAGCAGAGTGGACAGTTTAAGCTTTACCTGAACCATGTATGGAGACAATATTAGAAATACCAGGCTAAATTAATATCATTAACTTCTGAACATGCAGCTAGTGTCCTAAAAAATAAAACAGTACGAAGGGTGTGATGTCATTAATGTCAAAGGTAACTTTATTAATGGGGTGTTTATCCCAAGATGATGGGGTGGACAGGGAATTGTTGGACATGTTTGAAAATCTAGATAATTTTATGAAAATTATGAAATAAAACTATTTAACATAGTCAGGCAGCACTGGATGGCAAAACCAACCACCCCCACAGAATCCCTCAAAAAAAAAAGTAATTTAAAGTAAGAATTAACATTTTAACAGTAATATTTGTGCTCATTCCGAGTAAATATTGAAAAATTTATTGTTACAGTGTTAGTATGAAATGCACTTTATGTTCACTGTCGTAACTAGACATGCTGAGGTTCCAGCGGTTTCTCCACCTACCCATAGGCAATTGTATTGAGCAGAGCAGCGGACATAACGGAAAAGAGTTTGTGTGTTGAATGGTTGAAAGTAAAATAATAACAGGAATCTATAATCAGGAAAAAAGTGTTACCATTCTAGGGTCATCAGTAAATGTTAGTCTAGACAGATACACTAGCTAGTTTTGTGAGTTTTATGGTAAATACCAGTTCTACTATTACGACTCCTGAAGCAAATTTCTTAGTTGAATCATTTAATGTTTGAACAATTTTTTGGCAAAACAAAGTACATGTATATTTTCAAGAAATTAATATATAGAAACAGTTTCGTCTAATAGAGTCTTTGGCGTAGGCTTCGTCATCAGCCCAGGACTTGATACATCTGGGCTCTGCAGATCCTTTCGTACATTGAAGACAGGGCGAAGCCAACTCCCTGGCAGCCGAATGGGACCTACCTGGAGGCGGTGGGGAAGGAGGAGGGGAAGAAAGACCATCAGCGTCTGAAAGGCAGCAAGGTACTGAATGAGTGATCGTTATTTAAAGGTAGAAGGGAACAGCTGATTGGATAAGTAATTAGGTGACGTAGCATTGGAGTCTATAGTAGAACGTACGGTGCACTTTCATTTTCTGATTCATGCAGCTTATTGTTAAATCTGCACCAAATAGTGGGCTATTTAATAAAGTAAATACACATACCTGGACTGAACTTCACTTATGATGCAAGCTTGCCAAATAGCGAGCGATGGATAGGCAGTTATCTAGCATTGGGTTAGCTATTACCGAAACAACAATGTTTAGCCAGCAGGCTAGCTAGCTAGCTAACTATCTAAAAGAACAGCCCCACTAGCCATTTAGCTATCCAGCAAAAGACCACAATCATAAAATTAGTCAAACAAACACCTTTACAAACACTGACTACCACTGTGAAAGCTTAAACATGTACAGAAAGACAGCGAAACATCCCAGTTTTTCTTACAATCAGCTTTATGGCTCTATCCATTTGAAGAAATCTTGCCCGAGGTTCACCCGTGTGCGACTCCCCTCTCTGTGAAGATCTCCGATCCTGTTCCTTGCTGCTCCAACACAGGCTTTCACTCTTTTCTCTCTGCTCCATCATTATTAACTTAGCTACATGTCTTCAGCTGTCACCATGTGATTTTAGAGCGATTAGCAACTAGCCTGCCTCTCGCAGCATGCAGTTAATATAGTGGGTACCCCTTCTGCAACCTACACATAGATTTATATTAGAACTACATATTCTCTGTCTCGACTTAGTTATATGAGCTTATTGCACATTAACAGCCCAAAAATACAGCTACAAACGACAAAATCAATGCTTAATTTTCCTACAAGTACAGCCGGCCAACAAATATCACTCGTTTGTATGCCTACAAGACGCCAGGTCAGCCAAAACATTAAGTACACACAGAAACTCTCACCACTCAGACGGCCTGTTATTGTGAATTAGTTTCACATTGAAGGACAGACTTTAAAAGGGCTTTTTAATATGATATGACACAATATTTGTCTCATTTATCGTTGCAATTCCATGATAGTTAACTATTGAACTAATCCAGCATGCGCCCCGTTTAACACTAATCTACGCGTAGCCCCTTCAGCAGAGCACCGAGAAGGGGTTAGACAGTCATGGCCCCGCCCCTGGAGTAAAAATCATGAATCTGATTGGTCAGATTGTCCTATGACTTTGCTAATATACTGATTACTACACCCTTCAAAAAATCAGCAGAAGGGTGACCAAGACACAAGGGGGCACTATAAGATATATTTCCTGATTAAATATTATGTAATGATTTACATGCACCTATTGTCACCCCTTCTCTGAAGGGTTAAAAGGGCCTTACTGCACACCACTGGTCTTAGTATCTGCCATAAAACAAGACTGACTCTCGTGATGCCAGAGACTTGTGAGACTATGGGCCGAGGGCTCCTAAACCTATAAGTATGGTTTTACCCCTACAGAACAGTCAAGAGAAGCTCTGTTCTCTCTGTAATGATGTAATGTTGCATACTGTGTCTTTAAGACAGAGCAATATATAAGAGTCTATAATATAATATCACTGAACGAATGAATTGTTTAGGTGTGAAGCTGTGAGATCATCCTGCCGCATGTCTTCCTGTATCACAGGGATGTTTACAAGGCGTGTTAGCGCATTAGTGTTTTAGCACTGGGACTGTTTGCACCTGCTAACGAGAGGTGTTTTTGCCTGTGTGTGTGTGTGTATGTGTGAGGAAAAATGAAGAGGTGTGGGATATGACGCCAGAAAGCGGATGCTCCCCAAGGCCAGAGTCTATCTGTCTCTCCTTCTATCCCTCCCTCTCTCCCCTTTTCTCCCCTTTATAACTCACTCTGCTCATGCATAGTCCTCAATCAAGAATGCTCTAATGTATCTATTTAGCACCTCTAATCTCTCTCTCTCTCTCTCTCTCTCTCTCTCTCTCTCTCACTCTATCTCTTCTCCCTCCCTATCTCTTCACCCATCCTCCACCTCCCTAACCCGTTCACCCTCTTTTCAGCTTATTCGTTCTTCTCTCATCAAGTCTTCCAACAAGGTTTTCATCATTTCTGTCACCTCATTAAATGACACTGCTACAGTCCCTAGTCTATAGACATTTGATTGATGCCTGAGGACTTCACATAGACTTGGTGGTTCTTGGTCTTTCACTTTCTCTCTCTCTTTCTCTCTCTCTCTTTCTTTCCCCCCACCACCCCATCCCTCTCAACCTGCCTGATTCTCTACAGCTTCTAGTCGAAATTCTGCAGTTCTATCTGATTGCTGATTGGGCAGTCTGAGGCTGATTGTGTTCTTTCTCTGATTGCTTTGATGCTCTTGAACTCAAGAGGCCATGGATATTGACCCAGAATAGCTGCAGTAACCGTAGGCCTAGTGACAGGACTTTTCTCTTCATTGACTACATACTAACTGTCTATATCCACCCCCTTCTACCTGACATGCCGTTTCAGATCATATTAAAAAGCATCCGCGCTGATCCGTCCATATCTGTTATCCTCAAATCCCTGAAATCTATACGATATACAGCACATCTGACCACTGTGTTTAGATTCTGACACGGGTCTCATTCACATATCGATCTGACCACTTCAGGAAACGTCCACACACACACAAAGAGACTAAAGCAATAAAAAGGAATTGCAGCATTAACCCCTTAAGCTGCTGTCAATCTGAACCAATATTTTGATACTGTGTTAGGGCAGTATCTCTGTAGAGGTAGATCTTTAGGGGGGTAAATACCTATACAGCATTTTCGATCAGCCTAAAGCACTTGAAATTTAGCTGGGGGTCTCCCATTTCACTTGACCGTATTTGAGATAATTCTACACCTTGTTTGGAGCCACATATGGACAATTTAAATTTTAGGCAAAGGGGCAAGTGCTAAACACCTCTGGAAACTCCTTCCTTCAAGACTGTTGGAAAACCATTTCAGGTGACCACCTCTTGAAGCTCATTGAGAGAATGCCAAGAGTGTGCAAAGCAGTAATCAGAGCAAAGGGTGGCTATTTTGAAGAAACTAGAATATAAAAAAGTCTCCACATGTGTTCATTCATAGTTTTGATGCCTTCAGTGAGAATCTACAATGTAAATAGCCATGAAAATAAAGAAAATGCATTGGAAAAGAGAAGGTGTGTCCAAACTTTTGGCCTGTACTGTACATGCTTTGAAAAGATGAATTTAAAGGAGATTTAGTTGAATACAGTAGTAGGAGACATGTTTGGTCACAGCATTCGAGCACAAAGGCCTCAAACCTGAATGTGAAAATGTGGAAATGTCATGGTTTGATGGCTGCTTTGCTGCAGCAAGACCTGGCAAGCTTGCTGTCATAGAATCCACTATGATTTCTTTTTTATGTTTTATAAAAGACCATTCAAAAACTATAGTTAAAACATCACACAGGTGAAAGAATTCTGCTTGGAGAAGTGGGAAGTTTTTCTCCCATCCAATCTCAAAGACTAATAGATGGTTATGGGAAATGTCTAATCAAGGTCCCATCTAGGCCACATGTGCATGGGCAGTGTTTAATACCTTAACACTCCAAAGCATATTACATACTGTAAAGACATATATATATATATATTTTAATAACTCCAGGTATTTCTATGCAAACTGATTGGGGCTATTTTTAACTTACTTTCAGTCAGTTAAAGGGTTAAACTATCTTAGTCCCATCAGTGAGTCATATACAGTTGTGGTCAAAAGTTTACATACACTTGTAAAAAAACATAATGTTATGGCTGTCTTGAGTTTTCAATAAGTTCTACAACTCTTATTTTTCTGTGATAGAGTGATCGGAACACATACATGTTTGTCACAAAAAACAGTCATAAAATTTGGTTCTTTCATAAATTTATTATGGGTCTGCTGAAAATGTCACCAAATCTGCTGGGTCAAAAATATACATACAGCAACATTAGTATTTGGTTACATGTCCCTTGGCCATTTTCACGGCAACTAGGCGCTTTTGGTAGCCATCCACAAGCTCCTGGCAAGCTTCAGGTCGAATGTTTGACCACTCTTCTTGACAGAATTGGTGCAGTTCAGCTAAATGTGATGGTTTTCTTGCATGAACCCGTTTCTTTAGCACTGTCCACATGTTCTCAATGTGGTTTAAGTCAGGACTTTGGGAAGGCCATTCTAAAACCTTAATTCTAGCCTGGTTTAGCCATTCCTTTACCACTTTTGATGTGTGTTTTGGGTCATTGTCTTGTTGGAACACCCAACTGCGCCCAAGACCCAACCTTCGGGCTGATGGTTTTAAGTTTTCCTGCAGAATTTGGAGGTAATCCTCCTTCTTCATTATCCCATTTACTTTCTGCAAAGAACCAGTTCCACTGGCAGCAAAACATCCCCAGAGCATAATACTACCACCACCATGCTTGACAGTAGGCATGGTGTTCCTGGGATTAAAGGCCTCACCTTTTCTCCTCCTAACATATTGCTGGGTGTTGTGGCCAAACAGCTCAATTCTTGTTTCGTCTGACCAGAGAACTTTCCTCCAGAAGGTTTTATCTTTGTCCATGTGATCAGCAGCAAACTTCAGCCGAGTCTTAAGGTGCCTTTTCTGGAGCAAGGGCTTCTTTCTTGCACGGCAGCCTCTCAGTCCATGGCGATGTAAAACACGCTTGACTGTGGAGACTGACACCTGTGTTCCATCAGCTTCCAAATCCTTGCAGACCTGCTTCTTGGTGATTCTTGGTTGACTCTTGACCATCCTGACCAATCTCCTCTCGGCAGCATGTGATAGCTTGCGTTTTCTTCCTGATCGTGGCAGTGACACAACTGTTCCATGCACTTTATACTTGCGTATAATTGTCTGCACAGTTGCTCTTGGGACCTGTAGCTGCTTTGAAATGGCTCCAAGTGACTTCCCTGACTTGTTCAAGTCAATAATTCGCTTTTTCAGATCCACACTGAGTTCCTTTGGCTTTCCCATTGTAGCTTTTGTAGCTGAGTCTAATCACTGGGTCAAATGAGCCCTATTTAAATGGGCTCATGAGAAGTCAACTGCTGTAGTCAATCAGAATCACTTACAAGAAGTGAAGAGGCCATGACATGAAGCTAATTTGATTGACACAACTCGCTACATCACCAAAATTGACAAATTTTGTTGCTGTATGTATATTTTTGACCCAGCAGATTTGGTGACATTTTCAGCAGACCCATAATAAATTTATGAAAGAACCAAATTTTATGACTGTTTTTTGTGACAAACATGTATGTGTTCCGATCACTCTATCACAGAAAAATAAGAGTTGTAGAACTTATTGAAAACTCAAGACAGCCATAACATTATGTTTTTTTACAAGTGTATGTAAACTTTTGACCACAACTGTATGGGCCATATTTGGGACTACCATGGAACTTGTTGACAAAACTTTCTGGTTTCTAATTGGGCTACCCATACAGTCCCCATATGGGCATGCTATCTAGGTTACTTTCAACATCTGGTAGGTAAGCACTCCTTGGCCTGTAGATTTTTGCTGCACTTGGCAACATTGGCTGTAAGCAGGCCAATTGCTAATTGAGGTTCCTGTGTGTATTTAACACTCTTCTGTGTACTGAGTCGGCCCAGATAAAGCACTTTCGTCTCAATCTACACGTTTTAACAGCTGTCATCACACTTTTTACATCATGTTATGCACACGGTTATTGCCTTTACACAGCTGGTCTGGGCTCATAAACTAATACACACACCAAGGACTTTTTCGAGCCATTACTGCTCTCTCTCTCTCTCTCTCTCTCTCTCTCTTTCTGTCTCTCCTTTTATTTCTCTTCATCCCTCTTTATTGTTTTCTTAACACCACAGTTCGTCAATCCGCTCTCACTTGACGTCATTTTACCCTTGTTTATAGCAACCTCATTTTGAACTCACTCTCTCTCTCTCTCTCTCTCTCTCTCTCTCTCTCTCTCTCACTCTCTTTCTTGCTCTCGCGCTCTCTCTCGCGCGCAGTGGGAGTGTGCAGTAATTAGGCAGTCAGACTGTGTTTACAGATGCAAAAGCACTCTAATTTATTCCAACAGTTAGCAGTAATTCCCCGCTTTAATTTATGGCTCCCCCAGCCCACAGTGAAGGAATGGAGGGAACGAAAGAAGGAGTTTGGTGAGGGAATGGAGGGGGTGTAAAAGAGAAAAAGAGAGAGAGAGAGAGGAAGGGGAAGGAGAAAGGTTGCACTCCGCTATCGACCCAGGACAGCATGAACCCACCCTCTCCATACCCTCCCACAAACTCTGAGAGATTCACTCTGCTTTATTCTGCTTTTGGACGGCAGCCATTGATCCGGCTGGCCTGTTCTATTGAAAGGATTTGACATACTGGAAATTGGTACAGATGTGACCTTTTTTTTTTTGGTTTTGGGGCGGAGAGGAGTACTGGAATGATTTTGTGTCTGAACCAGTGGTGGAGTCTATTCTGAAGCCCTGGTTAATTAGCAGTCTCAAAGGCAGAACTTCTGCCTCTTTCAGATAATCTTTTCTAAAACCGCCTACTGTAATAGGAACTGGATGTTTGATAGAAAGGATTGAAAGACCAATCACTGCTGTGTGCCGTTTTAGTATAGAGAGTTTCTTAAAATTAGTACAAATATAACTAATAGTGTTCCCCAAACAACTGTTAACATTTGTCCACTGGTGACACTGTTTTTGCAACATAAACAGCACTTGAAGAAGAATTGAGAAAACAGTATATCACTACAGCTACTGCATATTAATCCTCTTTTATAGGGTTTCTAAAAGAAATGAATGGATGGAAACTTACAGAACAGGTAAGAATATCACATTCTACTATGGTTATGATTAGGTTCATAACCATAGTACTGTAGGTTATGTTTAGGTTGAACTCTAGGTTATGTTTAGGTTTTGGTTAAGGTCAGGTTCAGGTGTAGTAGGTTAAGTTTGGGTTTATGTTCAGGTGTAGGTTAAGTTCAGGTTTAGGTTGAGGTGTAGGTTGAATATATTTGAGGTGAAGCTTATGTTGAGGTGTAGGTTAAATATTGGTTGAGGTGTAGTTTAGATTAAGGTTAAGGTGTTAGGTTAAGTTTGAGATGTAGGTTGAATACTGGTAAAGTTTAGGTTTAGATTGAGGTGTAAGTTGAATATTGGTTGAGGTGTAGTTTAGGTTGAGGTGTAGTTTAGGTTTAGGTTGAGGTGAAGTTGAATATTGGTTGAGGTGTAGTTTAGGTTGAGGTGTAGTTTAGGTTTAGGTTGAGGTGAAGTTGAATATTGGTTGAGGTGTAGTTTAGGTTGAGGTGTAGGATAAGTTTAGGTTTAGGTTGAGGTTAAGGTTGAATATTGGTGTAGTTCAAGTTTAGGTTGATGTGTAGGTTAAATTAAGGGTTAGGTTGATGTGTAGGTTAAATTAAGGTTTAGGTTGATGTGCAGGTTAAATTAAGGTTTAGGGTGAGGTGTAGGTTAAATATTGGTTGATTTGTAGTTTAGGTTTAGGTTAAAGTTTTTGTGTTACGTTTATGTTTAGTTTAAGGTGCAGGTTAAGTTCAGATTTAGATGTAGTAGGTTAAGTTTGGGTTTAGGTTGAGGTGTAGGTTAAGTTTAGGTTTAAGTTAATGTGTAGGCTAGGTTTATGTTTACTTTAAGTTTAGATTTTGGCTGAAGTGTAATTTATGTTTAGATTGATGTGTGGATTAAGTTTTAATTTAAAAGTAGGTTCAGATTAATTTGTCTCATGAAATCATGGTGGATCAGTAGTTGCTTAAGGTTTAGATTATGTACATTAGGTTTTGTTTGAGGTGTAGGCTGAGGTGTAGGTTAAGTTTAGGTTTAAGTTAATGTGTAGGCTAGGTTTATGTTTACTTTAAGTTTAGAGTTTGGCTGAAGTCTAATTTATGTTTAGTTCTAAGTTTAGATTGATGTGTGGATTAAGTTTTAATTTTTTATTAAAAAGTTTTAATCAGATTAATTTGTCTCATGAAATCATGGTGGATCAGTAGTTGCTTAAGGTTTAGATTATGTACATTAGGTTTTGTTTGAGGTGTAGGCTGAGATGTTGGTTAAGTTTAGTTTTAGGTTGATATAGACAGTAGGTTAAGCTTTATATTTAGATTAGTTTATCCTATGAAATTATGATGGACCGAAGACAAGAGCACAGTATGTCGGTGTGGTTGAACATTTGAAGGGTGAACATGCTATTGTTTAGATTTTACTACTTAATTCACTACAAGCTTTAGCAACAATTTCAGGGGCACTTCACATGTGGATTAAACTGTACATTATACTACTGTCAGTGCAGAGATCAATGAAAGAAGCCTAGCTTTCATGTATTTGTTCTTTTTTTCTCTTTTATCCCCAATACACCTCTACATCATTATCAGCCCAAGCAAAACCCTAGTGTTTATATCACATAGCATAAACCTGAGGATCAGACAAACTACACCTCTGCTCTGAAACCAAGCGTAAATGAGCTGACCCGTAAAGGATTCTGCTTTACGTCTAAAGACTAGTAGAGAATGTTTTTTTTATTTTACTTATTTAGGTTGATAATGGCTGTTCCAGAAGCCCAGATCAGACGGAAATGTTAGACTAGTTTACCACCATTACGACCCTCTACAATTACCAATGAATTCAGAAAATGACGGTCATTTACTCTACGTCTCTGCAGCTCGTACTGACCGTCACGCTCGGATAAATGAGTCAGGCCTGGCTAGAGTAATACCGCTGCTTCTATGTCCGCCGCACTATCATTTAGACCACTCACAATGCAGAGCCTAATGGCTTATCGATACCAAACGGCATAATCTTCCGGAGTGACAAGAACGATGGGACCCGGCATGACATTTCAAAATATCTCAAGGGGTGACGTCAACAGAACTACATTTGCACAAGATCAATAGTGGGTGTGTGGGAAGGGCGGGGTGGTATAGGCCCGCACACACACACACTAGATGTAGATCACACTAGATCAGTGGGGGCTTCCACACTCATCCAAAACTGGCAGAGAGGTGTAAGAAAACAAAATGAAGCAGGCGTAAACAATTCATTGTGCTACTTTTATCTCCTGCACTAATCCAGCACTCCTACTTTCTATAAATGAGGTCATATGAAAGAATAGACCTTCACACACTGTGCTGAGATGCTCTCAGTATGTTTAGTATATGTCACTTACGGCCTTCGTGAGTTAAAGTGAAGGACCGAGTTCTGTAAAGAATTTTACACAGCTCTTAAAGGAGAACTCCGGTGTAAAATGGACTTTTGTTGTAGTAAAACATGATAAAAAAATACTTACCTTTGTTGAATAGCACACCTCTGTTCTCCCACAGCGTTCCGAGATCCAGAAATTTTAACAGTTTGACCAAATACCCTGCAGACTGAGTGACACTGGGCACAATTTTCCACGATAAATCACTTGTTACACCATTATCCAGGCTCAAAATAGTGCCACACCTCCTTGCTAGAATTCGGAGAGCTCACTCGCTCGCTCTCTCTCTCTATACCCAGCTGGCGCACAACCGACCTTCAACGTTGAAATGTGGTTGAAATATGACTAAAGTAATGTATGTTGTTGTTTCAACATTGAAGAAATATTGAATCAACATTTAAAGTTCAATGGTTGTGCTAACATTAACATTTTAATGTTGAATCAATTAATGTTCAATGGTTGTGCTAACGTTAAAATTTTAACGTTGAATCAACATAATGTCCTCAACAATATATACCCAGCTGGCATTTCATCGTTGAATACATGTTCTCTCTCTTTCCATGGCCCCGCCCTCGTAGTGAAAATCATGAATCTGATTGGTTTCGATTTTGCTAATAGATTCATAACTACACCCTTCTCAAAATCAGGAGAAGGGGCACGCAGACACGTGGGGGCAGAAGCCATTTTAAAAATTTCATTGGTTAAAACCGCTGTCAGTCAGATAAGAGTCCTGTAGCAACTAAAAAAACACAGACTAATGTTTTGAATTAGTTGCTGTTTTTTATTTTAGTTAATTTATAAAATAAATGCTTACACTTACAATAGCTATGATATATATTTCCTGCTTAAAAATTATGTAATTATTTACATGCATTTATTGTCACCTAGAGAGAGGGAGAGAGAGATAGAGAGAGGCTGCAGCATTAAATTTTGGAATGGAAAAATACAATAAAGGGTCATTTCAGCTCCCCATCACAGCAGAATTAAGGAATGGACAATAATAATTAATTGGTGCACCACCTGCCCCTTTCTGAAGACATAAGATGCCCGAAAGTTAACTAGTTATCCAGCAGCTAGGTTACTAACCTTTAGCATTCAAATGTGCCCAAATCCCCAAAACGTACAGTCTTAAATAATAGAATTAGAGCATAGAAATGGCACAACACCAATTTACCCTTATCAAACCCTCAGTGATATCTTCTTTTATAGACATCCGCAAAGTTTGAAGGTCATTCTGAACCATGCTTGTATCTACCCCATTGTCCACCTTGTTGTCTCACTTCCATAATCACTTTCCAGCAGTGGTTACTAAGCATTATATACTCAGTGCTGCAGTGCACAGTATCTTTTAAAGCTCCAAATATGGTTAAAAGATGTGCCTGTAAAAATGAGTCTCAATATCTGATGGAGTGCGTCATGTTCTACCCTTTTCCCAAGCAAAAATCAAGAACAAAATGTCAGCCTGTGTCATAAAATTGTTGCTGCGTCATCTGTGAATGTCCTACTTGCTACAATGCTCAGAAGCAGCTAAAACATAATGTGCTAAAGTGAAATAGGCTGTGGGAAAATGTCAAAGCAGCGGCGTATAGCATGTGTGTGCATCAAGCCATCCGAGGTAAGATAAAAGAAAAAAGGGTATATAAATAGTTTCTATATCCTTTGTAGAAATAGGATTTTGAATAGAATGCTAATACAATTCCCTATTATTCTCCATGTGCTTCATGGTAATTTCAATTTTTTATAAAACATTTTTCTGCAAACCTCTGTCTGATCTAAGTTTCTGAATCAGTTTCTCTAATTTTAGGTATTTATAGGTATATGTTTAATAAAAAGGAACATTGTTGTTTTATTTTATAAACTACTGACAACATTTCTTCCAAATTCCAAATAAAAATATTATCATATAGAGCATTTATTTTCAGATAATGAGAAATGGCAAAAAAACAATAAAGATGCAGAGCTTTCAGACCTCAAATAATTCAAAGAAAACAAATTCATATTCATAATTTTTTTTAGTTAAAAATTTATATTTGGTGGAATAACCCTTGTTTTTTAATCACAGATGTCATGCATTTTGGCATGTTCTTCTCCACCAGTTGTACATACTGCTTTTGGATCACTTTTTTGCCACTTGTGGTGCAAAAATTCAAGCAGTTCAGCTTGGTTTGATGGCTTGAGATCATCCATCCAGGCTTTCAAGGATTCAAGGAGATTTTATTGTCATTCGCATCACATGTGGTACATGAGGTGGAACGAAATTGTGATCTCACAATCCAGTTTTACACCCAAAGAGCTGTTATTAATAGATATATAGATAAAAAAAGAATACAATAAAAGAAATAGAATATACAAAATAGATAGATAAATATCCTAAAGAATAAAAAAATAAATAGAGAGTAGAAGGTTCAGCAACATGAAGTCCAGAGTGCAAGTGTGCTATAGCAGCATGATAATGTGAATTAGAGCAGTGGAGATAAAGTGTCTCAGTGCAAGTAAAGTGACCATGTTTGTAAACAGTAAACAGTAATTTGTCCTTGGTGTCAGTGCAGTGTGTTGTTAAGTGGAGTTTAAGAGTCTTACAGCTTCCGGAATTAAGCTGTTTCTGAGTCTTGTTGTTTTGCACTTAATGCTCCGCAGCCTCCGGCCTGAGGGGAGTGGAACAAAAAGTGCGTGTGCTGGGTGGGTGGGATCCTTCCTGATGCAGGTGGCCCTTTTCCTGCACCTGGAGGTGTAAATGTCTGTGGTGCTGGGGAAGCTAACTCCAACAATCCTCTGTGCAGCCTTCACCACCCTCTGCAGTGCTTTCCTGTCTGCAGCAGAGCAGCTTCCATGCCACACATTGATGCTGGAGCACACAACGCTCTCCACCACACATCTGTAGAAGGAGGTGAGGACTGCGTTCCCGAGTCCAGCTCGTCTCAGCCTCCTGAGGAAGTAGAGCCGCTGATGTGCCTTCCTGACCAGAGTGGAAGTGTTGTTGCTCCAGGTGAGGTTGCTGGTCAGGTGCACACACAAGTACCTGTAGCTGTCAACCACTTCCACCGCAGATCCTCCAATGTGCAGGGGGAGGTGGGCATGCTTGCCCCTTCTGAAGTCCACAATCATCTCCTTTGTCTTTTTTACATTGATGCAGAGGTTGTTTTCTCTGCACCAATCCTCCAGGTGTTCCACCTCCTGCCTGTAGCTGGACTCATCTCTGTTTGTGATGCATCCAACCACTGCCGTGTCGTCCGCAAACTTCACAATATGACAGCCTGGATGGAGAGGTGAGCAGTCATATGTGAGCAGTGTGAACAGGAGGGGGCTCAGCACACAGCCCTGAGGGGAGCCAGTGCTGAGGATTATGGAGGGGGAGGAGATGTTGTGAATCCTCACAGACTGCGGCCTGTTGGTCAGGAAGTCTAGGACCCAGTTGCACAGGGAAGAGCTCAGTCCAAGTGAGGAGAGTTTGGTTATCAGTGTCTGAGGAATCATGGTGTTGAAAGCAGCTGTCCGGGGATGTTGTCCGGGCCGGCAGCTTTCCAGGGGTTAATCCTCCTCAGCGTCCTCCTTACTTCTGCTGGTGTCACCCTGAGGGGCTCCTCTCCTGGTGAGTGTGGGAGTCTGGTGCTGGGGGGTGTGTCAGGGTTCTCAAAGCGGGCGTAGAACGTGTTGAGAGCCTCAGGCAGGGATGGGTCTTTGGAGCTTTGTACAACGTTAGATTTGTAGTCCGTGATGCACTTGATGCCCCTCCACATGCTCTGTGGATCCTGGGAGGAAAAGTGTCCCTGGATTTTCTGAGCATATGCAGCTTTTGCCCTCTTAACTCCAGCAGTCAGCTCTCTTCTAGCCCTCCTGAGTTCATCCGAGTCTCCAGATCTGAAGGCAGCATCCCTGGCTTTCAGCAGGGAACGCACCTCTGCGTTCAGCCAGGGCTTCTGGTTCGGGTAGCAAGTCACAGTCTTGGTAGTAGTGACATCCTCCACACACTTGCTGATGTACCCGAGAACAGCAGATGTGTATTCCTCCAGATCCAGCTCCCCCTCACACTCAGCAGCCTCCCTGAAGACCTGCCAGTCTGTGCAGCCGAAGCAGTCCTGCAGCACAGCGGCGCCGTCACTGGGCCACACCGTGATGGTTTTCTGTGTGGGTTTTGAGCGTCGCAGTGGGGGGTGGTATGCGGGGACCAGCATGATGGAGATGTGGTCCGATAGCCCGAGGTGGGGGCGGGGGAAGGCTTTGTAAGCATCTTTCACAGAGGAGTAAACACGGTCCAGCGTGTTATTACCTCGCGTTGGAATGTTCACGTGTTGGTAAAACCTTGGCAGCGTGTTCTTCAGTTCTACATGGTTAAAATCCCCCGCTACCACGTAGAACGCGTCCGGATGCTTGTTCTGAAGCGAGCTGATGTTGTCATAAAGCTCCTTCAGCGCGTTGTTAGCATTAGCATCCGGTGCTATGTAAACAGCAATCACGAACACCGCCGAAAACTCACGAGGCAGATAGTGAGGACGACACTTTACAGTCAGCTGTTCTGTCGCCTCGGAGCAGTGGCTGTTTACCAACACGCAGTTTGTGCACCAACCTTTGTTTATGTAGACGCACAAGCCGCCCCCTCGGGCTTTCCCGGATAGCTGGCTGCGGTCCGCTCGGAAGAGCTGCCGGCCGGCGAGCTGGAAGGCTGAGTCCGGCATGGTCTGGTTCAGCCAGGTTTCCGTGAGACAAATCACAGCGCAGTTCCTCATCTCCTCAGAAACATTCATCCTCAGCCGCAGCAGGTCCAGCTTGTTATCCAAAGAGCGGACGTTAGATAGGAAAAGCGACGGAATCGGGGGTCGGTTAGCATTAGCCTTTAGCCTGGCTAGCACCCCAGCGCGTTTTCCTCTCTTCTGACGCCGCTCGCACCGCCTCCTCCTCTTGCCCTTTGTCTGCAGCGATCAGCTCCCCCACGCCGGAGCGCAGAGGAGCTGCAGCTCGCCCAGCGTAGCTCGGATATTATTGTCCATAGTTGCTGTTTTACTGACCAAACTGTCCTTAATCCTCAGAAGTTCGGTTCTGCTGTAACTCACATGCGTGGGGCGCGTAAAGTTGGGTTCAGAACCGACGTAAAAACAGCTCAAAATAGGGTGTTCGCTAGGAGCGTGAGAAGCCGCTGCACTACTGCGCGCCGCCATCTTTTTTTAATCCAGTTTGTTCAACTGTTTTTATATTTGTGGAGCTGTTAATTTAGATAGTTAGCTAGCTAGCTCGCTGGCTAAACATTGCTGTTTTGGTAATAGCAAACCTAACGCTACATAACTGCCTTTCCATAGATTTCTGTTTGGCAAACTTGCATCATAAGTGAAGTTCAGTACACATATGTGTATTTACTTTACTAAATAGCTCATTCATTTTAGCAAACTAGAAACAAGATCTAGTCATGTTTGCTAGCCTTAAAACTCACAAAACTAGCATGTCTGTATAGACTAACATTTACTGATGATCATGAAAAGGTCCCCAAAATTGCAAACGTGTCAAAAATTATAATAAAATCATTAATTACCTCTATAGACATGAATGCTGTGCTCGCATGGCTAGGGAGAGGAACCGGAAGAACAGCAGAGCGTCTTTGACAGTGAACGTTTACTCTTGGCCAGTAGGGGAAGCCTGTTAGGAAAATCAGTGTTGCATAGTGTGCCTTTAAAACTTTATGCTGCACCTCGTGATAATTTTGACCCACAAAACTTAAGGACCAAAATGACACAGGATACACAAGGCAAACACCATGTGTAATAAACATTTAGCAAGTTTTTTTTTTCAAATATAAGGAGCACTTAAAATCCATTATTTTCCCAAAAATCAACAGTGAAACTTAAGAAGCAGTAAGGCCACTCAGAGGTGAGTATATTGAACTGTAGTCTTTTTACCATGTTTACTATGTTAAAACAAGCTACATGGGAAGAACCCTCTAGCTGATAGCCCTCTGGGTTATCTGGCAGCATTTACTAGCGCTAACTGTGGCTGGCTAGTGATGCTAACTGGGGCTGGCTAATCACTTGCTAACCATGGCTAGCGCTCACCCTTGGACAAAACACTGTAATTCTAAGCTTACTGTAACTAAATGGAAGTTCTTTACTTACCCAAATAAAGGAGAGGGAATGAAAGAAATACCCACCACTTGTTTGACTTTAAAAGAAAAGGGTTTGTTTAACAATCACAGTTTTGTTTACTTCGGCGCCCCCAGCAGCGAGACCTGCTGAATTAGAAGAAAAACATGGCGACACCCTTGTTTACTTCAAGTATGCATTCTTACTAGTGTTACTTAATGCGACTCATAATCCGGTGCACCTTATGTATGAAAGTAAACCATAAAATAGACATTAATTTATAGTGTGCCTTATAACACAGTGTGCCTTATAGTCCAATAAATAGGATATATCTCTAAACTACTGAAAAAAAAAATAGCTGACTGACTATATTTAAGGTAAGTTTAGCTTACATTCGCTTTAGCCCACATTGCTAAACAACACTATCAACATTACAGCTTTGCCAGATTTGCATGAGTTTCTGAGTAAACACAGTTGTAGGCCGGGGGCTACAGGGCTGAGGTGCTGATGAAGAAACAATGACATATTGATGTGTTGGTGGTGATCAATACGACCCCCAAATAATCCATTCTGCTCTAATGCTCAGTGCTGCTGCAAAGCTTTTGGAACTCAGTCTCTCTCTATCTCTCTCTCTCTCTCTGACTCTCTCTTTCTGACTATCTCTTTAAGTGAAGTGGAGCATGCTAAGCACAGGCTTTTTAGCATGTTGATTCTCTCCTACAGTGAATTGGGATTCCAGAGAGAAAAGCGTGTGTGTATGTATGTTTGTGTATTTTCTCCTCTATGCTGTGAGTGTTTTTCCATTAAAGTTAGATCAAGCTGTGTAGTATCGTGGTGTGTGTATGTGTGTGTATACGTGTGTGTCGGTTTGTGTGTGTTGCATTAGGAGTAAACAAACAAATCGACCCCAATCTAACTCCAGTGTTTCATCTCCATCACAGCAAACTAATCCAGCTAATCAATCCCACACCAATTTACAGCCCAACTTTAGTCTCAACACACCCGCCACTCTCAGCCTTTTGTACATATTTAACATTACTGCCTTCATGTATTTCTTTTTCTCATATAAATCAATGTACTGATGTACTGTTTATAGCTACATTATAGCATTGTAGTTACTTATTTAGTAACTATGCTTTGTCATATTTTGTTGCTATAAGTCAACAGTTTATCCATCCATCCATCCATTCATCTGTCCATCTATTGGTCTCCCTTATAATGAATGCATTCGGCTACATTGCATTACACCCATTGCTTACATGGATATGCAAATACACACGCACACAATATAATAGGACTCTCTAGAGCAAATTAACATGAACCCGTTGGCACCATGCCCAATGCCAGGTGTGGACTAGAGGGTATAATGTCCCCAGTATTAAGATGTGGAGCAGTGGAACTGTGTTCTCTGGAATTATGGTACTCCAGTACTTGTGGGATTAGTTGGGATTCTGGGAATAAGGTGGGGTGATCACCCAACATCCTGACTACAGAGCATCTCAATATATTTGTCCATATAATGTGTCTATCTATTAATATTGGTATTAACTACATTCACTGATAAATATGTAAAAAAAAAAAAAATAATAATAATTAAACAACCGAAATTAGCTACTCATGTATTTAATTACATTGTGTGTTTCAGTGCCACACCAATCCCATGATTTTTGGCATTGTACATGTGTAAATAATGCAGAACTATGGAGTACCACACACTCATCCAAGTAATAGCTAGAAACTTACAGTATCGTTTAGTTACACTGCCTTGAAACTCGACTACTACTTTTATAATGATACCCAAGTGATTACATAATATTTTTGCATTAATGGAAATTATGTAATTTGGGGATTGGGAATGGGAATTGACAATTTATGCTCCTGGGCTCTCCCTACAGTTGGGAAGTGTAATTTGCACTTTGAGTCACCACTAAACAGCCTTTCTGGACAGGCTGAGAGGTACAGAAGTGTCAGGTAGAGTGAAAGAAGCATGTGGGCTGAGGCAGGAGACAAATATGACTCGGGTTACCCAGTGTTACATACAGGTTCCTCCACAAATATTTCAATATCATTAAAAGTTACTTTATTTTAGTACTTCAGTTCAAAATGTGAAACTCTATATTAAATAGATTTATTACACCCAGCAATCCAGATGAGACATTTCATCTGCTGGTGTTGGTACTCTGTGTTATATCAAGTCTAAAGTCAGTGCAGTGTTTTCCCAGAAAATCTTACAGCACTTCATGCTTCCTAAAGAACCAATTGGCCTCATATAATATTACAATATTTTTGAGATACTGACTTTTGGGTTTGCAGTAGCTGTAAACCATAATAAAAAGAAATAAAATAAATAAACGCTTAAAATAGATCACTCTGTTTGTAATACATCTATATAATATATGAGTTTTACATTGATATTTTATTTTTTTTAGTTGTGAGTAATGCTGTGCAGCTTCACCAGAGTTTCATAGTGCAGTTAGCACTGTGTGAATTCAAGATTAGCATTCATAGAGACACTACTCTGTCTATTACAGGTCAGTGGAGCAGCACAATACATTTTAATCTGTTAATTTAAAGTGAAAATGATACATAATGTTCCTTTATGTACATTTCATAAGTGGCTGTAAAAGAAAGGGTTACCCATGTCTGAGTTATGTAACGTTAGTGCATTTCTTCCAGTGTATCCATTTAGTATTCCCTCACCCAACCTGTGTACCAGCAATGTGTCTTGTGGGAATTTAGACTGAGACAGATAGGCAAGCACACCCAAGGCATGCTGTAAACACACACACACACACACTGACTGGTTGGCACACACATAAACACACACACTCAGTTGAGAATCCCTAAACAAACAGTAGCAGTAGAAGAGATTAGTCATACACTCGGCTCTGCCCCTCTCTTGTCCCCTGTCGCCCGGGCAGTGTGCCCTCAGTGTCTGATTAATATGAGTTAAACACACACTGTCCCAAAAACAACAAACAGAAAAAAACAGACAGAAAACATCAATCTGCACAACTCTGTCCTTCATCAGCCGTCTCTCACCTTATCTGTCTCTCACTTCCGTTCTTCCTTATATTAACATCAGTGCAGCCACACCTCATGGCATGCATATAACGAGCTGCAACTGCTCCATGTTGGAACAACTGACCACCAGTTCAGGCAATACAGACATAGGTGGTTGCTGTGGTGTCATTAAGGGTGCATTCATGCCTAATTTGTTTGGTCCGGACTTTTGGACTTTCCAGTTTGGCCCAAACCAAAGTAACAGGTGTGAAAGGAGTTGCACGAACGGTCTGAAACAAATGACCAAATGAGTTGGGTCCAACCAAAGAGGTGGCCTTGGTCTGGATCTTCTTAACCATGGTCCGGTTCATCTGCAGTGTGAACACACTTTTCTAGATGTTTTGGGGTTTTTTTTGGTCCAATTACTGCAAGTTGAGGCAGTCTTTCAATAAACCAGAAAAAAAAGAATAGGTGTTGTGCCGAAATCTGACTCTTTACCGTTGGTGTGCAGATGCACCACACAGCAATATGGACACAAATGCTAATATTGTGAATTAATTAAAAGAAAGAAAAACAGAAATAAAAGAAATCTGAGGATAATCTATTACACTCATTCTGCTTCAGGAAGTCAGATTGTGACAGAGCGCTAGAATGCGTCACAACACCTGGCAAAGCAACTTGCCAAACTCAAAACTAACATTCAACCAACCAATTAATATGAAGCAGTGTGAAACCAAAACTAACTGGAGGAAATTTACATAATGTAACAAAGACACTAACCTTGGTGCAGACTCTGGTCTGGGCTTTCGTGCGTGAAAATGCTCTAACTGGTTGCTTTGGTATCCAAGGTGGTTGCTATTGTGTTGGCATGTGGATGCTATGGTCTTGATAGCTGGTTGCTATTGTTTTCCAGAGTTCTTGCTAATCGGGTGATGGTGGTTGCTGTGGTATCTGAGATACAATATATTGCTTAATATAAGTGTTTGCTTTATGGGTGATGTAATGTTGCTGTTTTGACAGTTTATCTTACTTAGTGTTTGATGCTAGTTGGTTTCTGTGTAGTTGCTATGTAATCCAAGTTGGCTGCTCAGCTGGTGTCTCAGGTGGTTGCTCTGCTCAGGTCTTGCCAAGTGGTTGCTGTGGTACCACCTTCATCCCTACCAAACCTCCAAACCCAACAACCTGTTGGAACAGTTGGAACAGTGCTGATACTGGAAAACAATACCAAACATTTGAGATCCACAGCGACAATCTGGCAGAAAAAAATAATAATAATACGCTTTGCAACACACAACTCATACTCATGCATTATTGCAACACACTTTTTTTAAGTGATTCACTTCAGGGCATGTTGTGCTGCCAGTGATGTAACACTGCCTGGCATCCTGTGAGAAGCATGCTACTGTATCGCCTGGCTTATTACTGTATAATATTCCAAGACAAATAAAATAACACATAAACAAAGCTGAATGAGCTCAGTTGCAACCTCAAACAGAACAATTTATCTGTCATGTTTTATCTAAGCTATTACTCTACCAAAGTTCAGCACAATTAAAATTGTCTGAGACTCTTTACCGTTGGCATGCAGATGCACCACACAGCAATATGGACACAAATGCTAATATTGTGAATTAATTAACCCTTTCGGACCTGAATTATGTTCCACTAATGGAGAAATATAAAAATGAGGTTTTCTGTCTGTAATGCACAAAATAGAAAGACTCTAATATTCTAATGCAAACCCTATATAAAATTAAAACCAATAAAAATATTTGAGTATTTGAATTTTACAAACCGTCCCTAAACATGATTTAAAAGTGCTCTAAATCATTTCTGTTTTTTTCTAGTGCAATATGCGGGGCTAAGCTACTGTTTCATTTGCTTGTTCATTGGCTGGTTTGTGATATATTCTGATGGACAACATGGTCTCAATTACTGTTATGTGCAACAAAAGAAAATGCATGATGTCCACTGTAATGGATGCAGGGTCTGAAAGGGTTAAAAAAAGAAAGAAAAACAGAAATAAAAGGAATCTGAGGATAATCTATTACACTCATTCTGCTTCAGGAAGTCAGACTGTGACAGAGAGCTAGAAACCAACATTCTACAAACCAGTTAATATGAAGCAGTGTGAAACCGAAACTAACTGGACTAAATTTACATAATGTGGACTCTGGTCTGGACTTTCATGTGTGAAAAATCATGGAATGAGCTCAGTTGCAACCTCAAACAGAACAATTTATCTGTCATGTTTTATCTAAGCTATTACTCTACCAAAGTTCAGCACAATTAAAATTGTCTGAGATTTGGACATGTAAACACTTTAAATTGGATATTCTGCAGCGTTTTCCACAGCACCACACATGTGATGACGGCCTTATGATACCAAACTAGAATTGCTAGACTCTATATTTGTGTAAAGCCATGAAAGTAAAAGGCTTGGAGCTCAGCATTTTTCAATAATTGCATTGCCACTGCGGAAACAGCATCCTGTCAGCTTCAGAAAGCCTGGCAGGGTTTTTTTTTAAGATAGGAAACTAATACTTATGTGCACCCCGGGGTCATTTTATGTTGTAGTTAAATTGGACTATTCCAGCTTGCATTTAAACAGGACTATAAATCAGCGGTGAACCATGACTATTAGAGCTAGGCCTTCAGTTCAGGCCATAAATGTCAAAACTCGGTCAACAACAAAGCAAGACAACCGTCTACAATAATGCTTATTTCTGTGAGTGCCCCTGTAGGGATTCTAATAGTACGTTAAGTAAGACAAGGCCAGTGTTAGTGTCAGAAACATCATTTTAAACAAACACATACAACTAGGAATATGAGTGAAACAAGGCACTCAATGACTTGCATGAAGTGAACACTACTGCTACCAGCGGAGAAAACTGAATTGAATGTTCATTCATGCAGTGAAGGTACTTTCTGTTCTCTCTTAAAAACCAGTGCAGCAATCAGAAACATGCAACGGAACACAAATGAACTGGAATCATATGTGGAATCATGAGTGGCAATCAGACAGAAAATATATGGTGTGTGTGCAAAAGCATGTTGGCAATACTTCGCAATAAGTGTTGCTGCAAACAGGTCTAACAGGTGAACACAGTTAGTACTCAGGTGACTGTGAATGTGGAGACTGTCTCTGATTGGTGAAAGATAAGCATATGACAGAGGCATACAGGGGTCTATCATGGGAAATTAAGTCTCTGAAATCATAGAATGCAGAAGGGAGGCCAGAATGTTTGACACTTGTATCGACCATTTTTTTTCTTTTTGGGAGAAAAAAGTTATATATTTTTTTCTTTTACATTTTACAATATTTTCATTAAAACAAACTATGTGTGCTTTAATGTGCTTTATCTACAGTTATATTTTTTCAGTCATGAAAACACTTAAAACAAAAATAACTAATAACACTAATATAAGACGAATTAGGAATGCTCTCCACACCTACGAGCATAACTCCAAAAAAAATGTGAAAAACCAGGGACTAGTTTAGAAAAGGCTGCAAGTCTGGTCGATTGAAAGTCTACAGTTCCAGCACCACTTTGTAGTATTTCAGACATTGCATTAACTAAAGTATTGTTTTATAATTACATTAATAAATACCTATGGATGTGTTATGAAGCTCCTATGAAGGTATTCTCAAGTAAAATGTTTCTAAAAGTTTAATGCTGTAAACACATCTAGTCTTTAAACGCCCCCCGGAGGAAGTTAGTGCTACTCCTATGTAGGAACACCTGACCCGACTCACAGGCTAATTAGAACTCTCTTTAAGAGTTCAATCAGGTGCAGGGAACACCAAACTGCAGGCGTCTCCTAGGACCAGCACTGAGAACTACCCACCAAAATCACAAAACTGTTCATACCAGAGCAGAGCTGCTGAACTCTGAACACTGTCTGCAGGCCGCAGCATACACACCACAAAACACAAGCAACACTTTTACTAATTGGATTCCGTTCTTTGTTAAAAGACGAGGGAGAGCTCATTAGCAGAAGCAGGTGGTTGTGAGCAGGTTCGCTACAAATATCCATAGACGCTCAGGCCCCTGGCGGACCCTGCCGAGAGCCCTTGTAGTATGTTCGTTTGAACCACCATGAGAGCTTCTGTTTAGGACTGGCTGGCTGTTTCGGTGCAGAATAGAAAAGAAAAACTATCATTAAATGTTTCTTGGATGCGACTTTGTTTAAAGCTCCATGTCTTATTTGTTTTAAAGATACTGAATGTTAAGTGTAAGAAAAACACGTCATCCTTATTATTACTAACACTAAAAATAGCAACAGTTATATTAAAAGGCTTTTACTTTTTTTATTTGCTAAAATGCAATTTTGTAGATTAGGGTGGTTTAATTAAAATACATTACAAAATCCACAAAACTTAATAAACTCAAACTGCAAAATACCTCATTTATGCTGCAAAATGAAGCACTGCAACGAAAACTACATATAGCATTATCACAATAAAACTTTTGTACCAAATAGCACCAGATAACTTCTTTCAGGTTGCCAGATTTTGTCTAACCAATTACACACTGTTGGAAAAAAGCTTTGCCATAATACTGAAATAGTTAAAATAGTAGAACATTCTTTGGATTGTTCACATGTTGACACACGTGGATGCTGTATTTTTTTTTTATTGTTTAACAAACAAGTCAGTGCAACACAACAGAAATATTTACATTGGAATGAATAAAATTATGCTCACAAAAAACACAGTAAGAGTAAAGGCAGCTTATAAAGTTGTTTCATTATGATTTGGTTTCGTTTGAGAATGCAAGCCAATGTGGAAAGACTGACTGATAATAATATTGCATTGCTGCATTGTTGTGTCAGTTCTCTACAAATCCAGTCAAAACTCCAAAATTTCATCTCCCCGATTACTGATAGATGTTCCACCCTCATGGTCTCCTGTCCCCTGTCTGGCCAGACTGATGGAAGTTTCTGGAAGTCAGCCTTCTCCATCACCCACCACAGATCAGCTGCCCATCATCCAGTTCCCCCCCTTACATATTAGCCTTAATAGTACATGTGATAATATATATATAATATACATATATAACAAGTGAGTTTTGGTTCCTCCCAAAGTTTCTTCCCCCTCCAGCTCTGAGGGAGTTTTCTGTATTTTATGTTCAATGTTTTGTCTTAATCTCTGTATTTTGATTGCATGTATGCGAAGCTGTTGTAAAAAGTGCTGTATAAATAAATTTGAATTGATTTGATTTGATAAAATACAAGTTAAAAAGTTGCAAGTTTAAATAATACAAAGCCTTAATATTTCCAGTAAGTAAAGCAAATGTGTAAAAGGTTTTTTTTGGACTGGAGTGGCCTTGCTCTGAAACGTAGTAGAAGAACATTGCTGTACGCAGCAGAATGCCTCAGCTTGGTGTGTTCTCTGAGGAGAGCAAATCTCAAACGTTAAGCAATCAGATTACATTTTTAAAGCTAAACACGCCATGTTCGCTGGCAAATAAATCAGGTCTCAAATCAGATTCTGAGCCACAGGAACATGCGCCAGGGTGCTTTCTGTCCTCTCTTTAATTTGAAAAAATTTCTTCATTTCGGGCCCAGCGCAGACTCGCAATGTCCATCCATTGGGCTCTGTTTATTGAATACGCGACAGCCGTTGAAGGGGACGACTATTGATATTTTTGGCACACTCTAGTGCATTTTCACGTAGATAAAAGTCCCCGTTCCTTCAGAGATGCATTACGTTATTGAATTTCTCTCTGTCGCGCCGCACTCCTTTGTCAGGCCTAATGCCTCGGAGCTAAGAAATCTCAATGTAAACGCATTAAAATCCTTCGCCATCACAAAAGAGTCTGGGTCTGCATTCATTCAGACACAGCAAGCCGAAAAGACTGATAGAGGGTAAAGCGCACGGGGGGGATAGTTGTTGGGGGCGTATTTAGGCCTGCAGACAGACATGGAAAAGGCCAGACAATGTGCACTTTTATCATTTTAATTACTGCCCTTCATTCCATCCGTCTGTCGCGAGTGTCTTTTTCCACAGCTGTGGACATCTTAAGATGCAGCACGAATGGACAGAGGATGACAGGGAGGAAGCAGAGAGTAGGACAAGACAAGATGAGCAAAAGAAGAGCAGATAGAGGAGAAAAACCTTCAGAGGTGAGAGATAATAAATAAGAAAATAAGCAGAACAAAGGAAAGAGGAGGCATTTGCAGCCTTGAGATTCCTAGCCGGGGGGCAAGAGGGGACGGCGAGACATGTGCATGTGTTGTATATGTGTGTGTCGATGTGTGTATGTGTGTATCTGCTTCAGTAAGCATGACTGAGAAAAGAAGGTGGAGGAGCTTTAGCCTTTTCCCAGCTCAAGACAACATCTATTACCACAGCCAAACAAACACCTGGATTACTCTTCTGTGTTTTGGGAAAATTTTCTGCGGTAAGTTGAAACCGAAGATCTTATTAAGCATACAGCCAACAGTGAATTCTGCATTAACATCAAATCAACTGTAAAACATGGTGGTGGTAGTTTGGCAGCATGGGGCTACTTTGCTGATTCAGGCTCAATAAATGTCTACCTTGTTTTCTGGGGCATTGTACAACCCACAGGCCACAACCGGCCCTCTGACTATCTCTAAGATTGTTGGTAAATTAGAAGGTAAAGTAAATCTGTAAGTCGTGAGTTTGGAGTCCTATAAAACAGGAAAAATCAAAGGGTTATCGTATCACACCACCACTATTCTTAAAGATCTTTTTCTCATGTATTCAAGATATCTGTTTAGAGTGATATTGCTGCATCATTTTGGAGTGATGGGACACCAAACTTAAAAAAAAAATCTAATTTCAGTTCTTCCTAAAAACAAATTTGATCACTTGTGTGCTGTCCTCCACATTTTCAGATATTCAGCCTGACCTTAATGCTCCTGTTCAAGTCCAAAACAGGCTAGATTTCTCTTCCTGACAAAAACAAAAAAGAACTGAGGTAGAACAAACATACAAATGCAAATTTATTGCATTTTTTGCATAAAGTCAAGTGATGCTGGTCTTTAAAAAATATATATATTTTTGTGTAAAATTGTGTAGCTGATAGCGCTGCTAGTTATTAAACACTGTTCATGTTTCATTTTCTTAAATAATTATATAATTATGTGCACAACATTTTCATTGCATCGCTGTAATGTTTCATTTGCTGTTATTTAATAATTTAAAGTGATGCTGGTGCTTGAAAAACATGTTGTTTTATATGTCAGGTTGTGGTGCTAGTCAAAATAATACAACATTTTTACAGTTTACAACTGAACCATCACATTTTTATTAAATAATTATATTATCCACTACATTTTATTATATCATTGTAATGTTTCATTTACTTTTTTTTTATATATATAAAGGGTTATTATAAATGATGTATAGGGACATATATATATATAGACTATATATGGTCTTGCCCTCTAAAATTGTTCTGACCTTTCCCTCCATCCTTCCAACTGCCACCAGACTGCTCCCATCCTGTTTCCCATGGGTTTCTCTCAGCTTCTGCCTTTTATTTACAGTTCCAGAAGCTACAAGACCTGAGTCATTGACAGGGCTTATGCCTATACGACTTTTGACTTCAAATCAAAGATTTCAAATCAATTACTGTTTCATATTATTTTTTCTCTATTTTGACGTTTTCCTTTTTTATGTTTTCCTTTTTTAAGTCTTCTGGTAGAACTGAAGCTAAAGGTGCAGTCGGGTTATGCAGCATGACAATGATCCAAAGACCAGGTGCGCATCCATCTATGAATGGCTCACAAGAAATGAAGGAAAGCTTTTGGAGAGGCCTAGTTAACTAGAATTGAATCCTACTGGCATGTTGTGGCAGTTTTGGAGACCTTGAGATGCTGCAAGAATGGAAAAGAGAAGATGAGAAGAGAGAAACGAGTAAGACCAGATGAAAAAAAGAAGAGAAAATGGAGGTGAGAGAAAGAAAAAAAAAAGGACAAGTGATGGAAAACAAGCCGAAGAAAAGAGGAGGCATCTGCAGCCTTGAGAGTCCTGGCCTGGGGCAAGAGGGCATGCTGAGACTGTGCATGTGTTTGTGTGTGTGTGTGTGTGTGTGTGTGTGTGTGTGTCTGTAAGTGTGTATATGCTTCAGTAAGCATGTCTAAGAGAAAGAGGGCGGAGGCGCTTCAGCCTTTTCCCAGCTCATGACAGATGATCTCTTGCCATGCAGGCGTCCAGTGCAGCGTATATTTATATCATCATTTTATATATTTATTTATTTTGGTGAGAAATTGTTGCATTATTTAACAAAGCACAGTAACACTATGAATATAGAAAAAACTCTGCACTGCAGGTCTGTGCAAGGCCCAATATTCAAACCCTCCGGCTACCAAAAATCAGATGCATTTGTCCCCCTTCTGTCCTCCATGAAGACATTTTGGCCCAGTCCCACCTGCAGTCCCCCAGTTCTAAATTGATGTAAAATTAAATGTAGGATATTTATTTCAGCAGCTTTGCTTTGCTGCAAACAGAATATAAAAAATTAAAAATACCTTCTATAAATATAAACATACACCTACATACAGTATGAAATGGTGACTGGCTGTCTACTCACTGCAGAAGTTCTCTAGTTCAACCGTGCATAATTCATGTGTTATTCATGAAACTGGCACATATTTTGAATAAGAGTTTATTTATTTTATATTCAAGATTCAAGATTTTTTATTTTACAGGTGTACATATGAGTAAAAACGTATGTGCAGGTTCCCACTAGTGTGCAGAAAACAGTATTTACAGCAAATAGAAAAAAACAAAAAAAAAATATATATATATATACAGATAACTTAACAGTATATACAATATACACAGTATACACAATAACAATACACACAATAATTCATACACAATATGTACTGACAAATGGAATTGCACGAAATTATGTTAACCCTGGTGAAAAAATAATATGCTTAATATACTTAAGTAGTACTTAAAACATGTTGAGAAATGTCTGAGTATGCTGTAAATATTAATATAATATTAAAATATTATATATAATATATAAAACAGATTTATGTACTTACTTAAAATATATTTAAAGTACATTAATATTAGTCTTTTATCAAATGTTTGAAAGAAAACTTAAGCGTAAAATAGCTTCATGATTCCTATCATGTAGATGTTCGATGTGTTGCTATTTTGGCAAAGGAAAACACAGGTGCGCCACTTACTGATTTTAACCTTGGCAACAGTCAGACATCCATTCCTATTAGCTATGCAGGAGTGCCGTGCTCGCTCATCGTACGTACACACACACAGATGCATAGCAGTGCACAAACCATTTAACAACTTTTACAACAACAAAAAAATAACATTGCATGAACAGACAGGTCAGTTTCCTCTGATGAGAAGTGCAAAAGCACCGAGCAGTTAAGATATCAACACGCCAAAGTCAGAGTGCGTCTGGCTCTTAAAGGGAATCGCAAGTGATACGCTGATTGGTTTATTTTCATGTTACACCCAAAACACACCCATGATTAATTAAGAGATTTAGTATATGTACATTTAGTATATTTTTTGCATATTATTTCCTCAAAATACCAAAACACCCTGACAAGCCCTATATCAAGCTGCTCAGTGCAAGGTTTACGCCTTGTCTATACAGTAGATCACTAAAATAGGGCCCTAAGGCTCATACACCCCTGCCCAGTGAGCATATTTGGTTCCAGCATTTGTCACATTAACCCTTAGAAACCTACGGTCGGATTTTCCATCCAAAATCGCACCTTGTGTTCTCAGCTTAATTACTCAGAATGGTTAGAAAGGGCAGAACTTACTCTTTCTAAAAAATAGTAATGACATCCCAGTGCGGCAAAGCTAAATCTACAAGAAACCCATTGAAAAAAACACCTAAAAAAGTGAGATTCCTCCTTCCTCCTTCCCCAACCAATATTATTAACCTTAAGTGCTTTAAACATATTTATATGATGTTTCAAACCAAATAATATCAGTAAATGACTCAAAAGTGTCCACAGAAAAGTGTGAAACTACCTGCACTCAAACTAAGGCTAGGTATGCTGCGCACTACTTTATATAATTTTTATTTTACTTGCACATTTTTACTGAGTAGTTATTTTGCACTGAACATTTTTATTTATTTAGACTATAAAAGTTTACATTTTTGTATATAGTTTTCTTTGTGTGTCCTGATCTAAATACTGAAAGGCATAGGCTGCTCTGAGTGTCAGCTTTTTAGTAATCTACATGTATCCTAGAGGTATGATTATCAAGACAAAATCAAGTAATAAACCATGTAATAAACTATAATCAATATTCTAATGCTTTTAACTCATAAACACTCTAGTCTAACCATTTTTTTAAATATATCTTAGGTGTGAATATATTTAAAGTCTCTACATTCAAAAATAAGTAAAAAAAAAAAAAAACAGGTGCTTGACCAGAACATGACCAGTTCCAGGAAAATATAACAATTCTGCTTCCTTTTACATTTTAAATGATTATATTTTTAAGCAGCCGTATGGCTTCTGGAGTAAAAGAGCTCAGGGCATGTGTCTGTCTGATATAATTACTGTGTTATAAGACCTGAAAGAGGAACTGACAAAAACGAAGAAAAAACACCCCAAAACAGCCTAGGTTTCAAAGGGTTAAAAGTGCTTCAACTGTAGACGAATAGTAATAGTAGTACAAATAGTAGATTCCCCTGCCATAATAAGAGATCAAGACTTTCTATCAGGACTGATATATCAATAGCAAGCTGCCTCTAGAATGAAAAACAGTGATGGATAATGTTCCCAGGTCCATTTGAGGGCACTAATCGCTTAAACGAGAAGTAGTCAAGTACACAAATTACCATTTCAGTAGAGTTAAATTAATCCAGTGAATAAATTTCCAAATAACAATCTGATGATTTGGATTTTTAAGCACTCTCCAAATATGAATTTAAAAGTAGCCCTGCATGTCATATTTAATACCCAGTGGACCATTATGACTATGAATTTGAATAAAAAGAGTAAATATTGGAAACATAATTAGCATCTGCTCGTTTGGCAAAATTAGCTTACATAGTGGATAGATAGGTCAATCTGTGTCCCACAGGACCCCATAAACATGAAGTGCAGATCTGATACATAAATACATGACAAATAAAGTTCCAGGTAAACGTTAAGTTAATTTATTAAAGAGCATTATCCAACACCAACTGGTCCAGTGGGAAAACAACATTTAGCCAAATTTAAAATAAATTAAAATAAAAAAAAAAACATACTTAGGCATCATTACTGTTTAACCATCATTTAAAAAATATCTTTCCACCAGTATGAATTTGTCTAAACAGTCTTGGATTTAACAAGCAAGATTATAGAGAAAGGGATACAAAGCCATTTCAGTGTCTCTGCAGTTCACCACAGTGAGAACCATAAGCTCCAAATAGAAAAAAACCCACAAACAAGCACCTAAACAACAGCAGACTTCTCTCCCCTCAGATCAGGACAGAGGTTTTGTGAGATTGGGCAAAAATGGTATCGATGGGAGATTTGCAAAGAAAACCACTGGTAACCAGAATAAACTGGAATGATGTTCTATGGTGAGTCAAAACAGGAATATTTTTGTTACATTTATTGTTTAGCTAACAACAACAACAACACTCCACAATAAGTACATTGTATGGTATAGGGATGCTTTAATTAATAATTGATGGAATCATGAATTTTGCTCTGTAGCAGAAAATCCTGCCGGAGAAAGTGTGAAATCTCTTTGAACTGATTTGAAGCTCAAGTGCAGTTGGGTTATTCAGCAAGACAATGACCTGAAGCATAATAGCAACAGAAACTCTAGCTATGAATGGCTATAAAGAAACAAAATGAAGGTTTTGGACTTGACCAGTCATTCAAAGTTGGTTCTAATGAGTGGGTTGGGTAATTGTCTGTGCAAATTGGGAAGAAAATGGGAAAAAAAATCCTGTCTGGCTGTGCATAATGAGTCACTTTACCACAACTTGGATGTGTATCAGACTTTAAAAACCACATATGCCAAACTGCCACACAGATAACACAAAAAAATGGGCGACCACTGACCACTTTTAGTTACTGTAGTTTGTGAGCATAGTCTTACTTTACCAAATATGCAAAAAACAGAACAGAGAGACGGACAATTCTTTTTTTATGGCACTATATATATATTTAAATATTTATAACAGAGCAAAAAGAGCCATACGTGCATATATATGCCTTCATTTATGAGGTTTCTAAGGGTTTTCATGAGGACCTCACAAACAGAAAGATTCATAACACGTTCCCATAAGGGCATACATATTCATCACCAAAATATTTAAACACAAAGCAGCACACACACAAAAATAAGATAAGCAAACACACGCAAACACACATACACACGCATCTGTGCTTGCAAAATTAATTTGCCTTTGAGATTCTTTGATTAAAACTAGAGCAGGTAAATGCCTTGAGGGCTGCAGTAGTTTCTGTGAATAAAGGATCGAATTAATCAAATGGCTGACTAAATAACATTATCTCATTCCTCATTCTATTTCTCTCCCTCTCTCTCTGTCTCTCTCTCTCTCTCTTTCTCACTTCTCCTCCCTCTTGTTAGTATGCCTTTCCGAGCCTTGGCCCCACGGGGCGCGTGTGCTGACTCGAAATCACCGCGGTCCCTGTGTGACGCCCGTTCCACTCCCCCCGGCGCGATAAGGGACCTGGGCAAATCCGCGGGGAAAATGAGGGGCACTCATAAAAGTGGGTTATCAACTACAGCGCGCTAAAATAATACCCACAGCTTGATCTCATTTTCAACCCCAAATTCCCTCTTGAGGAACTCCCGTACCTCGGAGTCCGAACCCGGTGGAGCTCTGAGACGCCAGTAGCCTAAGCTGGGACAGTAAACAACATCCCATTAATCCTGTGGATTATATGCGAGGCCTGCAGTATAAAAAAACACAGGGCTGATCTTCATGATAATCCCATTTGGAAAGCGTCAAATCTGAATGATTTCACTGAACGAGATAAAGTGCAACGGGGCAGCTATCCTCATATTTTTAAAATATGAAGCGCAGCAAGTAGGTGAACCAGTAAAGCTCTCTGTATACTTCCTGCAAAATGGTACACAAAGCCAAATGTACAGTCTTAATTTTTTTTTGGGCTCTGCTGCCATCACACTGGATTTGAATTTAAGAAATGAGATGTAATTGTGTAAAAGTGTAGACTTTCAAGTTTAATTCAAGCAGTTGAACAAAAAATCATTTTAGAAATTGCAGAATTTTTTCTACAAAACCTTCTCCTTCATTTCAGAGGCTTAAAAGTAATTGGATAAATTATTTGAAGCGCTATTTTATGGGTTCCATGGGCTGTTCTATCATTAATCCATCATCAATTAAGCAGCTAAAAGGTCTGGAGCTGATTGTAGGTGTGGCATTTGCACTTACGTTTTGCCACAACATGCGGTCAAGGGCGCTCTCAATAGAAGTGAAACAGATCATTGATAGCCTGAAAAAAATGAAGAAATGCATCAGAGGGATAGAGGAAAATATAAGGAGTGGCCTAATTAACAGTTTGTTGATCAACAGGACATTTTGGGGAAAAAAGAGCGCAGTGGTGAACTCTGAAAATCAAAAATGCCTCCATGAAAGTCCATGGAAGACAACAATGGTGGACAATCACAGAATTCTTTCCATGGTGAACAAAAACCCCATCACAACATCCATATACATGAAGAACACTCTCCAAGAAGTAGGTGTGTCAGTATCTAAGTCTACCATAAAGAGAAGACTTCAAGACTTCATATCTTCTCTAAATCATTAATAGAAAGGCCAGATTAGATTTAAACATCTGAAGAAGCAAGCCCAGTTCTGGAACAGCGTTCTTTGGACAGGTGAAACTAAGATCAACCTCCACCGGAATGATGGGAAAAAGCAAGTTAGAAGAAAGGCTTAGAACAGCTTGACGAATTCAGTGTGGTGTCATGCAGAGCCCAAATCAAGAGGATTGAGACACTGTCCAAATATTTTTGGGTCTAACTGTACCTTCGTGAGATTAGGAGCTTGCCTGTTTTCCCTGTCATACAGTATATGTTCCACAATTGCATGTCTCCAACAACTAATGACCAATCACAGGTGTTAGCCCCAGAGGCGCTTCAACGCTAAGCCCTATGGCCGCACAGGTTCACAGGATCCAGACCAGCATGATTGTGGGGCCAGAACGGAACCGACTTTTCTGGCCCAGAACCTGTGATTTTGAGGTGGAAACGCAAAGAAAGCACCTTGAATGGTTTCTACATAACTAATTTATTCAGTGCTACTTGTTTTTTGAAACCTGGCAGCAGGTTTGTTTTCCAGTTCCACAGCTCCCTTCAGGCTTTCACATCTCACATTTTACTCCCTACACTGCTCGCTTAAAACCACCAGCAAGCAGGTACCAAAAATGTGCCCAGTTCCAGAAATCAGTAACCAGATTTTCCTAATGTACAAGCAAAAATACAGTAAAAACAAGTCAAGTAGTGTCAAGTACCATGCAGTAGAAAAGAATAATAAGCCTCATGAATGCTTAAATGTTTGCTATGATTAATTGTGTGTTCCGCCATGTCCATAAGAACATAAACAGTGACACAATCAATATGTCATTAAGGTTATTAACCAAAATGATGCATTTACTATTTCTGAATTACAGTTACAGTTTTACATGGTCTCACTATCAGTTCACTATGTAGCGAACGCTCAATAGTACATAGTGAACTAGTAAATAGTTAATGAGGGAACCATTTCAATCACAGCTTTCTGACCTTTACGCAAATTATTTATGATGTGGTGAAGCAACAAACTACACAACAGCAAATTCCTCAGACATGATCTAAGGCTCAGGTTGTAAGTCCCCAGTATTCAGTGTTTCACTGTGAAAGTGCTCTAAAATGAAACAGAAAACTGTAAATATCTTGGCATGTGTGAATAATATACCTAATACCTCTCAATACCTAATAATTCAAGTGTAAACACACCCAAAATGTACCCAATACAAATTCAATCACTTAGACCAATTCAGGTGTTGGTTTTAGACGTATCCATCTCTCCAAGACACGTATTTTACAATCCAAATCCATTCCAGTACAACCCAATCACCAGTAACATTTACAGCACAATTTGTGTGCATGAGCGAATTTGCATATTCTGTCACATTTAGTAATCAGATTTCAATCTAACTGGAGATGCAATTGTCTATCATAAGTAGTGCATGTGGTTAGGAGGTTTTTACAGTACATTGACCTTTTTTGTACTAATATTTGGTGCTGATTTTCCTTTTTTTATTTTGTCACTTTACTGACTGCCCAACTCATATTTTTTAGTCAGATCAGATCTTTCTGTGATGGTTTACATTCACACGGGTAAGTGTCTGTTTTTGTCTATAATATGAATATACCTGCACTGTGAAATGCCCTACCTATGCGTATTCAAATCAGTAACATCATCTAAATAAACCATGTGTGATAAACATCAAAATACATCTGAACCTAAAAAAAAAAAACTACTCAGTTTTCCCTCGTGCAATCTTTAAATATTTAAACAGTTAATTCTACTCCAGAATTCTACACTATGTCTGTTACGTTTCTGTGCATACATACTGAATTATTAATGGCTCTGTTAGAAGTACAGTATACTGTACTGAACATATAAGAAGCAGCAAAGGCTGTAATGAAAATAATTTACTTCAAACAGCTCTCAGCTGTTCATAATTAGAGCATGATCAAGTCTTTGCACGTGCAGTGAAAAAAAAAAAAAACAATCTGACTATTTTCAATAAGGTCACAGGGTCAGGAAACATATATGGATCTAGCATTCCAAATGAAAGAGTCTCAAAAATTAAATCTTAAAAATATCAGATTTGGGTGTTCACACAGCT
The DNA here is from genome assembly GCF_023375975.1 of Astyanax mexicanus. Lineage (NCBI taxonomy): Eukaryota > Metazoa > Chordata > Actinopteri > Characiformes > Acestrorhamphidae > Astyanax > Astyanax mexicanus. The sequence goes on along the minus strand of NC_064408.1, from coordinate 21,264,044 downwards.
CTAAAAAATAAGTTCTACCAGGAGGCAAGCGTGGAATAAGAACAGCTTTAATGTAATATTTAGTGGAATAACCCTGGTTGTTAATCACAGTTTTCATGAATCTTGGCATGTTCTCCTCCACCAGTCTTACACACTGCTTTGGGATAACTTTATGTCACTCCTGGTGCAAAAATTCAAGCAGTTCAGCTTGGTTTGATGGCTTGTGATCATCCATCTTCCTCTTGATTATATTCCAGAGGTTTTCAATTTGGTAGAATCAAAGAAACTCATCATTTTTAAGTGGTCTCTAATTTTTTTCCAGAGCTGAATATGTGTGAACACAGGGTAGATACACTGCTGCTGCCACTGCATTATACAACAATTACTTACTAATATGGAAAACTGCCAGTAACTAACAGTCTGGTTGCACAGAAATCACAGGTAAAAGAAAAAAAAACAACCGGGTAGCTTTAGAAGAACTAAAGAACATTTTTGCATCACTGACACTGTGAGCTCCTTGAGGCTCCAGTGCAATCTGGGTCCTGCTCTGAGATCTGCTGCCGTTATTCAGGCCCTAAATCTGCATCACAGTGAGCAGAAACAGTGGGACTGGCCCCAGATCCATGCGGATGTTCACAGCAGTGCCACTTTATGGGTTGGGGTGACAGATAAATGAGTTATTAGGGTGGGAAATGGAAGGATGAACTCCTCTCTGCTCTCGTCTCCTTCTCCGCCCCTCTTCTGTGTGTCCTGCTCTCCTGCCACCAGCGTTTTATTTACTGCCTCATTCCACTGCTGTTTACAGCATCGATTGGCTCTCTGTTTGTTTTACCTGTCGCCGAGCCCATATATCAACACAAGCAGAAAGAGAGGGAGAGGAGAAGGAGAGAGGGACAGAGGAGAAAGAGAACAAGAGGGAGACCTGAAATAAGAAAGACAGAGGAGAGAGGAGTTTAGAAATATTCAGAGAAATTCATATTTTTTGGAAATAACAGTACTCACAGACACACAGAGATAGAGAGAAAGAGAGAGAGAAAACCCCAAACTTATATGGTCCTGTGTGAAAAAGTGTGTGACGTGCAGTTAAAACAGCTGTGGTTTATTACACCACAGTTTAGTTTCTCTACCCACACCCAGTCCTGATTGCTGCACTTAAAAATACCTGCCTGACAAAGCAAAGTAGACCAAAATATACTCAAAAGCTAGACATCATGCCAATATCCCAAGAATTCAAGAACAAATGAGAAAGAAAGTAATTGAGATCTATCAGTTTGGAAAACGGTATTTCTAAAGCTAATATTCACAAATGGCAAAAACATGAAACAGTGATGAACCATCCCAGGAGTGGCCGGCCCACCAAAACTACCCCCAGAGTGCAGCGATGACTCATCCAAGAGGTCACAAAAGACCCCATAACAACTGCAGGTCTCACTTGCCTCAGTTAAGGTCCGTTCATGACTACATCATAAGAAAAAAACTGGGCAAAAGTGCCAAGACAGAAACCACTGCGGAGCTAAAAAAAAATTGTTAAGACTTGTCTCAATTTTGCCAGAAAACATCTTCATGAGATTTTAGAGAAAATACATACAAAAGAGAAAGAAAGACAAAGAGAGGTATAGGAAAAAAGGGAAACATACATAAAGGGAAAGGGGGAGAGGGGTGTAAAGAGAGAGAGACATGAAGAAAAGAGATGTAAAAAGGAAAAAAAAGAAAGGGATGGTAAAATAAATAAATTGAGAAGAAACAGATGGAAAGACTTGAGACAGAGAGAAAGAAGAAGAGAGAAAAGGAACAATGATGGAGAAAACCTACGTACAAAATGTATGACGAAAGAAAGAGAGAGCGAAAGATAAGTAGATGAAATAGATGGAAAAGGAGAGAGAGAAAGAGAGAGAATAATTATATTTTATGCTTTCTCTCTCTTATTCATGTCTTGAAGCAGGTTTCATGGCTTAGCTCTGGCTGACCATTGCTCGCCCCCTACACACACATTCTCTCACTCACTCACACACACACACACACACGCTCACTCTCTCACACACAGACTCTCACTCGGCCCTAAAGCAGAGGCTGCAGAAGCTGCTGTGTGCTGTCCTCCATCTCCGCAGAGGAGTGAGTGAAATGCCTAATCTCACAATCCCTCTTTAAAACTCCCAATCACACAGCTCATTTTCCCCCTGACCGCCCCGTGCCCCCCTCCTCATCATCCTCCTCCTTTTCCTCCTCTTCATCTTCCAGCTCCTGAGTGGAGGAAGAGAGGGAACAGTGCATGAGGAGGATGCAGCAGCAGAGCAGCCGGCCCGGGCGGAGGAGGCTCCTGGTGTTGCCATAGATACGTATGGCTGGAGGTTCAGGGCATCGGCTGGGTGGAATACATTAGATTGAGCGAGAGAGAGAGAGATGGAGAGAGAGAGAGAGAGAGAGAGAGATGGAGAGAGAGAGGCAGCCCTTGCTGGATGACTCACTGAACCCTTGTGGCTTTCGCCATAATAAACAGCTCCCTGGTAATGAAACTGCCACACAATTACACATAAGCCAGCCTCCCTCCACAGACTCGCTTTTTCTCTAGGAAACCAGTTTAACATGACTGTATTCGCAGCAAGAATCCACCCTCTGCACCTACCCCTGCCTCCTGAAAATAAACATCAGGCTCTAGAACCAAGGCCATGTAAGGCTGGACTAACACCTGGACTAACTGTCCAAAAAACCTAAAAAATCTGATATATTTCAATTTATAAATGTCAGGGATGGATATGATATAAACTCATAGTCAAAAAATAGTTACACCCACAAGAAATTAACCAATTGTCAGTCCTGACGGTGTCAGTCCGCCAATTCAGGACTATGGGTCTCCTAAAAACTCCATTTCCTAGAATACTTAGCCCATGAACTACAATGACTCATGGCTCTGCAGTGTTCAGCCTCGCCCACCTTCTGATTGCTCACTTCCCACACCTGTTTGTGTTTGTATAAATAGTCCTCGGTTTTCTTTGTTCCCTGCCAAGTATTTTCTAGTTGTCTAGCTCTGTTACAACGCGGTTTTCTTGCTTTCGTGCCTTCTTGTTATCAACCCTTTTCTGCTCTTTGTTTACTCTCTTGCCTAGCCCTCTAGTTCTGCTGTAGATCTTTAGTTTTTAACTTGCTTTCGTCTTAGACTACTCTCCTGACTTATCCTTGTACTCCTTTTTGTTTACCCGTGTACCGACCCTTCTTCTGGCTCACTACGATTTGGTATGTTGCTATTTATTGCTGCCCTTGTTCACTAGTTGCTCAGTTGTACACCAATCCCTTTGGGATGTGTGTTAACAATAAACCTGTGTTGTTGTTTTTTTATCAGCGCTTGTCTCACCTTGTCCCGACCCAGGAGACACCAATACTCAGGTGAACTATTCCAACAGGACAAAGCTCATCCACATACTGATCTACACAGTATTTCTGTATAAATAGCTCAATAAAAATGCAATGCAATAAAACACTTCCTTCTGGATGCAACTATCTATGTTTGCAACAGTTTCTTTGACAATGAGTGTAAAACAGCTTTCTTTTCATACCACACATATGACATCTTATTTAAACTTTAAATTAACATGCCATAACATGCCATATGACAGTCCCGTGACTTTTACCATGTCCCACTGAAGCTAGGGAACACTCCACTGACCTGTGGGATATGTTTGTGGGGTCTCCTGCATTGAATGTAAATGTGTGATTCGAAAATATTTACATGTACACTTCTAGCCAGAAGCCGCCGGTCACAAACATGATCAACCACTGTACTGTCTACTGTGGGTAATAATGCCTTCTAAGATGTATTCCTGGTATACACATGACACTGAGGATCAAGCACCCACTTTCAGGCCAAAATTAGCACACTGTCCAGTGTTCAGTGTGTGGGCGTTTCCATGCTGCTGCCTGAGGTATAACTTTTATACTGCTATGCCATGACTTCTGGCTTGTCATATACTAATATAGAAACAGATAAAGATAAAGACAGAAACACTGGTGGTTCTAGGTTCGGGGCCACAGGGGGCAAAATTCCCAGCTGAAATCTGATTGGTCCCCTGAAGTGCCCCTGTCCTGTCTCATTTTTATGTTTATGTTTATTTTTTAAGTTAATTTTTGTGCCAAAAGTTGTAAACTAAAGACTTTATTAGCAAAATACACAAAAACAGAAAATCATTTTCATATTTTTTGTTGTTTTGTTGTTCTCTTTTGAATTTGCAATGTGCACTTTTTCCTTTTGATACATTTTCTATGTTTTTGTGAAAACGTTTAGCGCAAAATTAACTCAAATATGTGTGTTATCCACAACTCAAATACTCCATAGTGTTTTAACATGGTGGTGGTGACTGGTGAACTAGATAAATGATTATTATAGAAATACAACACAAGCTCCACTGTTTAAAAATTAGCTTTGATGTTAACTGTAAAGGAGACATAATTCAAACAAGCAACACTTCCATGAAAGGTACTCGCTGAATGCAGATGGTGTGGCCTGAAGTACTGAACCATCTGGACATACAGAAGCTTTTGCTGTAGTGTTCCTCAGTTCCAGTCCTGGGGGCCACATCACACAGCACAGGTTAGCGTACCTAAACACAGCTCAGGAAAGGCTTGATAATTAGCCTTCAAGTTCACTATGTTTGGCTGTTTAGCATTAGCAAGCGACTGTGTGCTAGCAGCCCCAATAACAGTGCTGTTAATGCTGTGGACACAGATGGACAGTCAAACAAGCAACACTTGTACCTCATGAAAGGTGCTAGCTGAATGCAGATGGTGTAGCCTGAAGGACAGAATTTGACCGGATTTTAACATGCATGAGCATTCTGTGCTGTGATTCTCAGTCTTCAGATTCTCAGATTTCACAGGTTAGCATGCAGAAACCCTCTCGATTTATCCAAGCCTGGATTAAGACCATGCAGGGCCTGGGGCTATCTGAACTCTAAGGGTTCTCTCCATAATATCACAAAAATATATTCAGTCCTCTAGGTGGTATTCTGTTACCTGGTATTATCCTGGACAACATGCTCATGCCGTGCTTAAATGGGTGGAACATGGGCTAAGTGGGATCCAGACTAAGTTTGTTAAAGGGGGGCAAGGGCCAGTAGTGAGTTTGCACATGTGTTATTATTAGGGGTGTCAACGTTAAAGCGTTAACGCACGCTGTTAATTTGTAATCAGTAACGCGTTACTACTTTTTAATGCAAGTTAATTAAGGCACCAAGTTTGACTCCTACTTCCGCCGTAATCTGCCCCGCCCCCTCCCAACACACTGATCTATTTTCTGGCTGAACGACTGAATGGCGCGCTCATATAGTGTCCAGCAGTAACACTCCGGTTCAGACTTCCAGCTCAGACCCAGTTAGAGATCTCTCTCTCTCTCTCTCTCTCACTCATACACACACGCGCACTCCTGCACTGCACTGCTCCTCATCTCTGATATTTTTTAAATATTCAAATTAAGTTCGAATTCAAAAATCCTCACAACCAATTTTACAGTCCAATTTATCACGCATTCTTTATTCCAGCACCCTGCGCTGATTTTTATCTCCCCTCAAACATATAAGTATATCACCACTAATATACATTTGCATTTTACATTTCTTACATTCATTCTTTTATGTACATTTAAATATCCACTATAATAATTTACGTCTGAAGAAAAACAAATGCGATTAACAAATGCGCAGCTAATCACAGAATTTTGTTGTGATTAATCGGATTAAATTTTTTAATCGATTGACACCACTAGCTATTATATGTGTTGGGGCTTCCCAAATGGGAGGTGGAGACAGAATTTAAGTGGTATGAGCAAATTTTAAACACAGATCTAAAACAACTGATCCCAAATTATCAAACACTTACAGAATTTAAAAAAAAAATAAAAATCACACGATTTATGGGAAGGGGAACACTGCCCCCCTCACAGCACAGGATAGTGAGAGACAAGACAACAATACCTCATTAAACCTCACCATGTTTACTTGAGCAGTAATTATTACATTAACAGAATAATTACTGCTGTTTTTCTCCTTCTTTTAATATATATTTTTTAGAAAAGCAAAGTGAAAGATGTGTGTGTGTAGATGTATGTATATAAAAATATCTTTCACTAAACATGTCAGAACCTTTATATTAATTATTGTCAGGATCAGGTACTAATCTTGTCACTTATTTTGTAATTATGGTTGCTTTTATTTTATAGTATTTTGTTGTTGTTTCTGTTGTAATGCGATGGCATTATTGTTATCATTATAGTCATGCCAAATAAGCTACTTTGAATCTTGAATCAGTGAGGACTCTGAATGAGTTGAGACACATTTTGACCCTGGCCCTCCCATATTCAAAAAAACAGGAAAAAAATAGAAAAAGAGACCACTTCAGTTTCTGAATCTCTAATTTTGCTATTTATAGGTTTATGTTTGACTAAAATGAACATTGTTGTTTTATTCTATAAACTACAGACAACATTTCTCCCAAATTCTAAATAACAATATTGTCATTTAGGGCACTTATTTTAATCACTGCTTTCATGCATCTTGGCATGTTCTCCTCCACCAGTCTTACACACTGCTTTTGGATACCTTTATACCACTCCTGGTGCAAAAATTCAAGCAGTTCAGCTTGGTTTGATGGCTTGTGATCATCCATCTTCCTCTTGATTCATTGTTAAGTGGTCTCTTATTTTTTTCCAGAGCTGTATAGCAAGTTATGGAATCAAAATGCATTATGATATTTGGTTTACAGTATGTTTATTATGCCATTTGAAATTAAGGCCAAATTTCTCATTTATACCCATAGTGGGAGTTACAAGGGAAAGAGATTGAAATTTTCTCCTAAGATTAAATTAGTAAACATCGGAATTAGTAAACTTAAGACATAAAACTTCTTAATTACCAGGCTACTAGTGTTTCTCTGTAGTCAATTTGTTCTCTGTCAATCTGTTGTGATGTGAAAATTATTTATTAGCATCCAACCTTAATTCTTCTACAATAGTCAGCTAGGTTGTTGTTTAAATTGTTCCATTCCACCTTAAATAAAGAAGCCTCAGGTGCGAAAATTTGTAGCTGATGCATCATTTACAAGGTAGAACGGGGAATACTACTAGTGATTTATTATGCTTATTATGAAAAAAGGGCCTTAATACAATAAAACTTCAGAGAATTCAGTGATCATTGTTTTTAACAAAGAAAACATTACATTTGTAGCTTTCTTAGCCCACAGACATCTATTTAAAGTGTCTCTCTGACATGACTACATCCTACATCCTACAAAAACCCAACAAAAATCAAGACAACCTACCTCTAGGTGAAAGACAGAGGACTAAATGACAGCGGAAAGAAGAGAAATGGGTGTAAATCTGAGTGACGTTTGTAAAAATATTGAGAAACAATGGAAATTCTATTCTAGATTCAATATCACTACATACTGTAGCACTTCCAACCTGTAGGACACAAAGTGCATTATAGTCTGAACTAGACATTTAACATCTTGTGGGCAGCATCAGTGAACAGGAGCCAATTTTCCTTTACTAACCTTAGAAAATAACATCTCTCCAGTTTTAAAATGTCAGATAAGTATCTAGCACTAGCTTTTTTAGTGAACGTAAATAGAAGCCGACAGCATGCGTTAATATCCTGGGACAATCTAATGGCACTGAACCATTCCTGCTTAAATGAAAAATCCAATTTCCACAATCTTCCCTTTGCACCAGATGTGGTCAGTGAGCCAAGACTTTTTGCTTCTTCAAGTGTGCAGCACTGGAGCTGCGAAAGCCCTTTTATAAGACAACCTTCAAAGGTCAAACTAGTTTGCTCTAAATTACCACATTTGCTAGTGTACTTTAGTTTTGGGCAAACCTGAAGCGTGCAAAGAGAAATCCCATGCTGTCAAAAAAAAAGCTAAATGTCAAGGCAAGACTAAAGTTTGCCAGAGAACACCTCAACAAATGTTGGAAGATCCTTGTTCTGTAACAGGTTACATCAGAAAAGATTACAAAAATAAATTAAACATAATGTAAAAAAAATGATGTTAAACAATGTGACGATGTAAAATAATGTAAAAAACAACTAGGAAATTCATCTGATGCAGCACAGTTTGTGTCAGGGTGCGAGCAGGGAGAGGACACGGAGGCGGACGCAAATGCGAGTAAATTTATTAAACAATAAAAGTACAAACAAACAACTGATACAAAACTGAAAAAGAGGAACATAGAGATTAAAGCAAAACACAGGGGACAGCCTAACAGACGTAAAACATACGAAAACCAACAAGGAGAACAGAAACACAGAGACTATAAATACACACGGACAAGGACAAGGAAACAGGAACAAAATACAAAAATAAACACAGGTGACAACAGTAAAGCTAAAGACACCAACAAACACTGGGGTGGAGATGCAGACAGAAGCACGTGGAGATATCACAGGCACGGGGAAAAGTAAACAAAAACAGAAACACGAGCACAGACGGAAAACACAGAGAAACAAGGCAAGGGCGTGACAGTTTGTGAGGGTCATCCTCTAGTCCATTTTATATGGGCAAAATGCTGATGGGATAGGTCCACTTTCTATCAGCGACAGTGAGGTGTTTAAAAACAGCACTGCTGTGTCTGACCCACTCTTACCAGCACAACACAACATAAGGGCGTTTTTTTTCATGGCCATGTCCCAGTTTACTTGCCAGGGCAGCGACCCTGACGACACGGGTTCGATCCCGCGTAAGGAGCGCTGTGTTAATTAATTTATTTTTTCCTTTCCTCTTGGGTTTACCTGCTTTGAATGTAACTGTTCTGCAATTGGGTTGAACAACCCTCTGGGCTGGAGAGCTACTAGTCTGTAGCACTCCATCCCATTACACTTCATTTTCCAAAACAGATTTTTCTTTTTTTTTTGTGGCCCACCACATAATGGCTTGGATTAATACTTTAACACCATGCCAGTGGTTGTCATGTAGGGTCCTGACCATTTAAAAACAGGGTGAATGGAGGATAAGAGAGTATGCTGAGAAACAGAAGGACTAGAGTCTGTAATTATAAAACTACTTGTATTGTACTGATTGTATGTAAACAGAGTAGCTGATAAAAATGGACATTGATGGAGGACAGAAACAATGAGGCAGTCATAATATACAGACTGGACCGTGTAACAAAAAAAGCTTACAGTGAAATTAGCTTTACCTCCAATTTTAATCAATTTTTTATTTGAAGATTTAATTAATATCTCTAATATTGTGTTTACAGGTGATGTATGTCTAGATATATTTATATGACTATATGACTATATACAGGGTTCATACATTTTAAACCAATACATACTTTTCCATGTCTTCAAGGCAAAGTTTCATGACCATACAATCTTTACAACATTAGTGCAGACAAGAACAATACAACCAAAAAAACAACTAAAACTATAAGGATAAAAAAAAAACATTTATTTAAGTAATGTTGACACAGTCTTCAATAATATTAAAATGTGAGTCAGATCCTGAGAGCTACATTGTGTGAAGGGCTATATTACTGAACTAACTCTGATTTTAAGTATTTGTTTGCTCAAAATAGATTTTCTCAGTTGATAAATGGAGATAAACACACATTTGTAGATTGCAAAATTACTTGATTTTACCAAAAAATTCTGTGTTTAATTTTTTCAAAAACTTATCCAGGCCTGGAAATTGCAATGTAATTTTCAAATTACATGACCTTTTCAGGATTCTCATGACCGTACGAACCCTGTATATATTTCTATGTTTTTTTTTATTATAATACAACTTTATTTCCTTAATATACACTCAGTTCTTAGCACAATGAAGGAACTGGCACTAATCAAGCTATATAGACCTAATGCAGGAAAGATGCATATAGTACAAACAGGAAAGTACACAGGAGCCGGAGCTTAGCTCAGTGTTTCAGGTTTACTGTAGATGTAGATCTTTCCGGTCTGACCCGCCGGCTAAACGATAGCCTTTCATAAAAGTGGCCTACAGACTGATATATACGCACCCAGGCCCAGCTGCTCACTGATGGACAGTTTTTAAATGAATGCAATGTTGCAGTTAAGCACCTCTGTTTGTATCTAACTGCTGATAAGCAGCTGACGCCAGCTCTCCAGCCGTAACCCAGAATGTTGCGTGGCGATAGCGGCCGCAGCTGCCCACATGCAGGCCCCTTTCTCTTTATTTATGAATCAGTGCCCGCAGATAGCAATCCAAATGCTAATGAGATAGAAAGAGATGATTACGTTGGAGTGGATTGGTCTGGTGTCCGCTGTCGAGAGATGAGATAAACGAAAACCATATGCGTACACACTCACAGTCTCTCGCGGCGTACACTCACACTCACTCTCACACACACACAACCAATTGAGACAAACAACTATTTTTTTTATATAATCGAGCAGAAAGAAAAATCAGGCTATAACAATATCTCAGCAAGTGTTTTAGCAGTGTGCACCTGATTGTTTTTCGTTCTCCTCCCGATGTTTCCACTTACTCCCCCTCCATTCCCCTTCTTTATATCTACCAGCTGAAGCAGATGCTTCATAGCAGGTCATTCAGGAGCTGACCAGTGCACCATACTAAATCACTCCAGACACAGCAGTGTCCAATGAGTCATTGTTTGAATACACAAAAAAACAGACAGGTCCACTTCACAGCACGTCTTCCAGAAAATCTCTCAAAACAGAGTTTTGTATGAGAAGTCAAAAGTCGGAGTTGCTGCACAGTTTGTGTTAGTCATCCTCTAGTCCTTCATCAGTGGTCACAGAATGCTGTTGGCTTAATTTTTGCTGGTTGGTGGGCTATTCTCAGTCCAGCAGTGACACTGATATGTTTAAAAACTCCAGCAGCTCTGCTTCGTTTGATCAACTCAATTTTTAGCGCAACATACCAACTAAAAATCTATCCGGACAGGATTAGTTTCTCAGTGGGTCCTGTTGTAATTTGTTTCTTTTACAGGGGGTCCTTTATCATTTTATTCCCATCCAGAACAACCATGGAACGTCCTCTGAGAAAAATACAGGCTGCATTACCTACTGTTTTTCTCTGAGCTCCATGATCCTCCTGTCATAGTGGGGACAGGACTCAGACACTCACAGATACAGATTTGAGTATTTATTTAAGGAATGAGTGATACAGAAGTAGTCAAAAACAGAAACAGTAAATAACAAGGAAACAGTGGCCACGTAGACAAAACTATACCATAAACTTGAACAGTCCAGAGAATCATACACGGAAAGGCCAGCAGCAGAGGTAGACAAAAGGCAAAAACGATAAACAGTCCAGGTCAAACACGGTAAATCCAAACAGAAGGTCACAGGCAAAAATCGGCGTCGAAAAAACAAAGAACAAGGTCATACACGAGAAAACAGAGATATAGAGAATAGTAATGCTTTGTATTGAGGATAAACCAACAATATTTGGCACAGGTGTGCGCGTGGGAAGCTCTTATATAGTGACAGTAATTAATACTCAGGACTTTCGGGAGGAAGCATGTGATGCATCATGTGATCAGGTGTGTGTGTGATGTCAGCGGGTGGTGCGCTTTGGGTAGTGTAATTGGTAGACTGAGAACCTTCGTTAGAGCTGAGTGTGGGAGAAACTGGAGCGCTTTCAGTACCAGACTTGTTCACTTTTCATTAAATAAAATAGCTATTTGTCCACTGCCACGCACTGTAATTACACTTTGGGCACGCGTTTCCATGGAGATCCACTACTAAAACAAAAGCGAGTGGAAATGGAAATGTTTTTTAAATTGCAGTCCAGATGCAAGAGTTGTTTAAAACTGTTTAAAAGAGAACACTTGTATCCACTTAACAGCACATCTTTTAAAAAATGCTCTGACACAAGTGACACAAGTATGAGTGCCCCTTTTATCCTTTTACCTAGCTGCTCTACCTTGTAGATGTAAAGTCAGAGATGTCAAATGTCAGAGTTACAAGTTTGTGGTTGTCATCCTCTAGTCCTTCATCAGTGGTCACAGAATGCTGTTGGCTTAATTTTTGCTGGTTGGTGGACTATTCTCAGTCCAGCAGTGACACTGAGATGTTTAAAAACTCCAGCAGCACTGCTGTTTAATCTATTCTTTTCAGCGCAACATAAAAACTAACACACCACGACCATGCCAGTGTCACTGCAGTCCTAACACCTGATGTTTTTTTCCTCCTGATGTTCTCACTTCCACCCTCAACCACCCCACCTCCATCCCCTTTCTTTATATATACCAGCTCAAGCAGATGCTTCATAGCAGGTCATTCAAGTGCTGACCAGTACACCATACTGAATCACTCCAGACACAGCAGCATCCACTGAGTCATTGTTTAAATACACAAAAAGTGAACACTTGTGTCCACTTAACAGCACGCCTTCGAGAAAATCTCTGAAAACACAAGCATGAGTGCCCCCTTATACCCCTCCCCACCCCCACCAACTCTTCACACACACTCACAGACATCACACAGGCTCAATGACAATCCCCCGACCGTGGAGGCCATCTTCTGTCAATAGAGAGAATAAAAGCGACCATGACACCGGCCCGCCAAATTCAGTGCTTTTCCGGGGCAGACGCCTGGCGGGGGGACCTTTTCAGACCGCACCTGACATCATTCCCCTCCTAACCTCCCTATCAGATTTATAGAGATGTGACAAGCTAACAGAGCAGCAGCCGTCGCCACAATGGGAACCCACTGTCCTCTTTGTTCAGGGCCCACCAGCTGTACAAAGGTAGATCCCCGATAAATGTGAGCACACTAGAGATTTAAGATTTATGCTCAGTGTTTGTGTGAAACTCATTGGTGGCTGTGGAGTGTGGTGGAAATAAATCAATGCATGGATACAGAACAGAACAACATCAAAACAGGGAGCAGAGTATTGGAAAGCTTGGCAGGGTAGCGCCAGGACAGAACAGTAAGAAAACAAAGAAAAAAAGGAAGGAAAAAGCCTGATCCAGAGGTAGGCAGGCACCAGCACCCAACCTTGAGTGAACTTCCACCACTATCGAGATAAGTGCAGGGGAAGGCTAAGACACAAAGGGAGAGAAAAAAATGAGAAGAGTAAGATTGATTTATGAATATATATATATATATGTCTGATAGTGTGACTATAAATAGTCTTCCACCCTTTTCTCTTTTTAGAGTTAACTGCCTACCTGTCTAACCTGGCTTTAATGGAAGACTGGCCATTAGGGTCTCCTGCTACCTACGATGGATCTAAATGACCCTGATTTATCATAGATATACTGTACAACGGGACTAATTCAGCAAAACTGCTATAAACAAATAAACCATTGTATTTGTAAACTGATGCATAACAGTTTACTTATGTGGTAATGAATTGGCCTCATATATTGTATTACTCTTTTATAAACGGTCTCTCCTTATGAGTCTTGGTTCCTTCTAATTTTTTCTTGCCTCTAAGCTTGGCCTGATTATTTGGGTTGGTCGTGTTTTATTTGTTTTGTTTCTTTTATATAGATTTTTATAAAGATTTATATATAGTGCAACATAAATCTTAGTTTACTTGATTTATTAGTCAAATGAGAGGTTGGTCATGCAGATTTCTCCTCTACAACATCTGGTGAGTTGGACTCTTTCTCTCTAGAGAGGTCACACAAGTGTTCAGGTTCAAGTCCACATCATCCCAAGGCATAACTACAGCAATTCCCTGCAGGCCGGTCTTTCTATATGTGCCATCAGGTCTTGCAACTGATCCAGAGCAGTAAACAAAAGCTGCCTAGCCAAAAATGTACTGTCCCTCATTAATGCTCAGATGATGGCAATTGTCAAAAGCCAATTCATACCAAGAGCACATTCAGTGTCAAGTACAGCTTGGTTTAACCCACCATCCTTCAATATATATAAAGGACAAAACCTTAACATGTTTCTTTGTCCTGGCACCATGGCGATGGAACTAAACCTCCCTCTGGGTGTCTGGATTGGTCGCTGTATTCAAATGCAGACTGAAGAGTTTTTAAGAGCACTCAAACCAGCACTAATCCTGCACTTATTAAAGCCTTTTGATTGCACTTAAATGACACAGTGTAGTATAAAGTGTATTTATCATTTTTTTTAGTTTTGTTCATCTTCTCTACTGGACATCCATACTGACTTTCATATTTGGTAGAATCTAAGGTTAGAGGTAGCTTTAGACTCCAGTCTACTAGGGCATCTTAAAAAAAAGAACAATAATTGATTATCAATTATCATTTAAAAGTTGCTTTCTTTTAGTAATTCAGTTCAAAATGTAAACCTCATATATTATATATATATATTACACACAGAGTGATCTATATTAAGTGTTTGTTTCTTTTATTGTTGATGATTATGGTATACAGCCAATAAAAACTTGATAAAGATTTTGTAAGATTTTGTGGGGAAACACTCCACTGACTTCAGACTTGATAAAACACAGTGGATCAACACCAGCAGATGACATGACTCTCCAAACCATCACTGATTGTGGAAACTTCACACTAGACCTCCAGCAGCTTGGACTGTGTGTTTCTCCACTCTTCCTCCAAACTCTGATCCCTTGATTTCCAAATGAAATGTAAAATTTACTGATGATCAGTGATGGTTTGGAGAGCCATGTCATCTGTTGGTGTTGATCCACTGTGTTTTATTAAGTCTGAAGTCAGTGGAGTGTTTCCCCACAAAATCTTACAGCACTTCATGATTCTCCCTGCTGACAACTTTTATGGAGATGCAGATTTCATTTTCCAGCAGGACTTGGCACAGTGCCCACACTGCCAATAGTACCAATTGGTCTTATATAATATTCTGATTTTCTGAGACACTGATTTTTGGGGTTTCTTTGGCTGTAAGCCAAGATCATCAACAATGAAAAAAAAGAAACGCTTGAAATAGATCACTCTTTGTGTAATATCTATATATCTATATAAAATATATGTTTCACAATTTTTAACTGAATTATTAAATAATTTTTGAGACGCACTAGCATTAACAGTGCGGTTAAGGTGTCTGTCTAAGAACATTTGCTAAGAGTCTACTATTACATACAGCTACATAAGAAATACAGAAACCAAGTTAAACCAAGTTGATGTGTTGGAAGCGAGATTTTAATGGCTAGAAGAATGGGGCAGCACACCATCAAAATTGCATTTTGCAGTGTTTCCAGTATACAGTGGTGAGTACATGCCAAACGTGTTCAGAAGAAGGACTGATGTATTCAGGGAGTGAAATCTAGCCTGTTTGGTTGATACAGCAACTACATAGAAAGTGGTGAGCACCACATACTAAGTGGTGAGCACCACATACTAAGTGGTTAGCACCACTTACTAAGTGGTGAGCACCACTTACTAAGTCGTGAGCACCACATACTAAGTGGTAAGCACCACTTACTAAGTCATGAGCAACACTTACTAAGTCATTAGCACCACATACTAACTGTGGGGAGCACCACATACTAAGTTGTGAATACTGAAATATAGATAACATTAGCTAACCTAGCTAGTTAATCACAACATTACACTGTGGAACATATGCCAGTATAAACTATAGCTTTCTATAACGTGCTTACCACTTACTATCTGGTGCTCACCACTTAGTAAGTGGTGCTAACCACTTAGTATGTGGTGCTCACGACTTAGTATGTGGTGCTCACCACTTATTATGTGATGCTCACCACTTAGTACGTGGTGCTCACCACTTAGTATGTGATGCTAACCACTTAGTACGTGATGCTCACCACTTAGTAAGTGGTGCTCAACACCTAGTAAGTGGTGCTCACGACTTAGTAAGTGGTGCTCACCACTTAGTATGTGATGCTCACCACTTAGTACGTGGTGCTCACCACTTAGTATGTGGTGCTCACCGCTTAGTAAGTGGTGCTTACCACTTTTTACGTAAAAATAAATTACACCACGTCCCTTTAGGGGCTCCGTAGGCTACAAAATCATATATTTGTTAATTATTACTTATTTGCTCTACCTACATCTGATAATAGGTATATATGACACTTACAGAATGGGGCGGCACGGTGGCGCAGTGGGTAGCACTTCCGCCTCACAGCAACACCTGGGTTCGATTCCCGGCTGGGGCAACCTGGGTCTTTCTGTGTGGAGTTTGCACGTTCTCCCCGTGTCTGCGTGGGTTTCCTCCGGGTTCTCCGGTTTCCTCCCACAGTCCAAAGACGGCACGTTCAGGCTAATTGGAACTTGATTGGAATTGCCCCTTAGGTGTGAGTGTGTGAGTGAATGTGTCTGTGTCTGTCTGCCCTGCGATGGATTGGCGGCCTGTCCAGGGTGTATCCTGCCTTCTGCCCGATGACTGCTGGGATAGGCTCCAGCCCCCCCCCCCCGCGACCCTTCACGGATTAAGCGGTTGACGATGAGATGAGATGAGATGAGATGAGACACTTACAGAAGTAAGTAGTCCAAAAGCAAACTAGACAATAACAGTGTATTGAATTACATTTCCAAATTCTAGTAATAGAGGGAGTCTTAATCTTTTGATGCTTAGTGCCAGTTTGAAATAAAGAAATCCTCATATGGGAGCTTTACAGTTTGCTAACTATCACTTTAACCACAGGTGGGTAATTTGTGTCTCGGAGGGCTGGATTCTGGATTCCTTCACTATTTTGTTCATTTTCTGCTCAAGCACTGCTGCCCACCTGTAAACTGCCAGGTTTAGTAGGTCTATTAGAGCAGGGAAATCAGACATCAAACTGTGCTGGACTCCAACTTCTGTTTCCCACCCCTGACTTTAATTTTAATTAGGACTGGGTTCTATAATTAGACAAGAGGAAAACAGTTTTTCTGACCTCAAACCAGAACAAGTTGATATATGAACACGGCCAGAAAGCATGAATCATCTTCGAGGAAATCTGCACAGTGCACATCTATTACTGTTCAAACCAATCTGGGATTTTCTATTGAGATTTAATATGCAGGTCATAAAGTATACGGCTGCATGAAGTATACTGTTTACCAATAAATAGTATAAAAAAAGCATTTCTCAGCTGGTCACAGATGTTTGCTGTCAGCTTGATGTTGTGTTGTCATAAAACACAAAGGTAACAATTTTAATAGATACCATCAACAGTTATTAAAGCTGTCAATGTATTTTCTTGACATTGTAACATTGTGGAGGTGGCTTGTAACTAGCTACATTTACTTGGTTGCATGTAAATAGAAGAAAAATACATTTCTGCTTATAAAGTGATGTTTCAATTTTGATCTCTTAAAATGTAACAGATTTGCTGTTAAATATACAATATAAATATAATTATATTATAATGTAACACTAACAGTGCTGATTTAACAAGGACAAATGAAAAATTCCTGTATACCAAAGTGCTGGTGAACCAGTAAGAGAGTCTCACTGATAAGAATTGGAGTAAAGGCTAGTCATAATGTTCTGGCTGTTTTGTGTAAGCTTGTATTTTATTTGATTAATATTAGCGGTTAATATAAAAAAAAATGTTTCTTACTTCACGAAATTTAGCATCGCAAAGCATCACAATTCCAACACTTTTTCTTTTACTTGTAAATAGTTGTAAATGGTTTAACAGTAAATACATTACAGGTCCATGTTGTAACCTAATATATAGGATAAACATTTGTCAGTTGGATACGGATGTTAGTTATCACCGTTATGTTTTGCTGTCATAAAACATCAAGGTGGCAATTTTAATAAACACCCAGCACGTTTCATTTATTAAAGCATGTTTATTTTTAGTCACTGTGCAATATTTCATCTGTAAAATTTAATCTTTTCAAAATTAGTCTTGACATTTAATATGCAGTGTTTGATAACTGTGATAGCAGAAGAAAAAAAACATAATAAAATCTTCTTCTGGTGTAACTGAGCTCACGTTTTTTTTTGTATATATCTTGTTAAATCTGACTTGTGCTATTTTCAAGTAATAAGGCACAAGAGGCCGTGCGTTACCATGGTTTTCCCACAATGGCAAGTGTGGTGAAATCACTGGCAACACGTGCACTGAAGAGGATTACTGCTTTAATAAAATGGCATTTTTAAAACAGCTATATTTTATGGTGTTTAATATGAATTAGCCTTGTTTTATAACTGAAAATGTCTGTTCTAATTAGTGATGTTTGTTCCTGCCTCTGTGTTTCGAGGATCGTCGGTTCAAATGCTGGATCATGGTGTTTTCCACTAACAGCCAAAGTCTGAGAGAGCACAGATCTCTCACAAAATTGTCAGAGTTTTGAATTAACTGTTTAATTTACTTTTGTATATACAAAATACAAATACACATAAACATAAACATATCCCCCACAAACAACATAACACACTTTAATAACCCCAAAAAATAAAGAATCTGTAAGAGCCTGAATTTAGTTTATGTATATAATGTTTATCTGGTTGTTGGATTATTAGAAATAATACCATATTTCAAGTTCATTATTATGTACAATTCATTTCTATTTGAAGGATTTACAGTTCATATGTTAATATGTAGAATTTAAGGTTTTTATATAGATTATTATGTATTGTGGAAAGTTAGATTTAGAACAGAGTGGTTGCCTTGCTAGCTGTGGGTATTTGGACTCTACCATGAGAAAGAGGCTGTGGGAGGGGCTAAGAGTTCCAGAGATAATCAGGTGAGGGAGGGGTGAGAGGGGTTATTTGGTGAACAAGAAGGAGAAGATGGAGCCTTAAAGCCAAACAGTTTTTTGACCTCTCTCTTTCTTTCTTTGTTAAGTTCCCCTTTTTGGTTAACTTTGGAATTACTTTGGAAGAATGTAAACCTAATTTGGAAGAAGTAAACTGTTCATCTTTAACCTCAATGGTTCTGTGGATTTCTTGTCGTATTTCCTTTTTTTTATTGGTGGACTTAACCAAGGGGAGTGTGGTAGAGCGTCAGGCTGAGCCTTATTCATCAATGGAACCTATGAAATCAAAAGGCAGAGCCCTTAGAGACAGAATACCTACGAGTGTTCTGACTGAACCAGTGATGCTACATTACTGGCAGTTTAAAAAAAGATGGTGGCTGATTTCACATGTATCAGAGTAAGCATGTGCTAGCCTTCACCCTCCTAGTGTTGAGAGCATTACTAGTGATAGTGGGAGTGCAAATGTGTGGGCTGGGTAATTGGCCTTCCAAATTGTAGAGAAAATAGGATATAATTAGAAATAAATTGCTGATGGTGGTTCTAATTACTAATTCAGAGTGCAGAGAGAGTTGGGCAACGCGGTACAAAACGTGTCCAAGCAATTCCAGACATTCATATTTTGCTGAACTGCACCCACAGTGCTGTAAAAATCCATGCTGAAAACTACATGGAGCATAGCTCTGAAATTCTGCAGGGTCCCATGAATGAAATTGGAGTATTTGCCTGAATTTTTCATGGAAATCTGACTTGATCTGATACGCCCAGGGTCGTACATTTGTGGATTTCTTCCTTTCTTTTTTTGATGGAGTTTCTAGCTGATAGTAAAAATTGCAGATATTGATTTTTTTTATTATTATAATCTCCGTGTTCAGCAGAAGGTACTGAAAAAAAGGCAACTGCAGGGTGCGTAATATTTCATTCGTAATTGATCAAAGGTCACGCGCAAGCCGTCTTTGAAGGGTTAGACATTTCTCATTCCAAAATCATGGTCATTAATATGGAGCTCGGCCCCGTTTTGCTGCAGCAACAGCTTTCACTATTCTGAGATTTTCCACTAGATTTTCTAGAGCACAGCTGTGAGGATGTACTTGTATTCAGCCACAAGACCTCTTTTAACACTGTGTTGTGAATGTGTTTGGTTGTTTAATACATAATATTATCATCATACTATTATTTTTAAAAGGCAAACTGATTATATTGCTTACTACAATCAGTGAAATTGTTTAAAATGTTTTTTAGAAAAAAGCATTGCAAGTTTACTACCTATAAAAATTTTTACTTTTCCCTAATAAACCTATCCTGGCATGCTGCATTACATATGCATTACACACTTATTTTATATGTGTAGCTCAAGGAATATTGGCCATATCAGTCAAACTATTTTTAATAGTTTATTGTTTCTGGTGACCTTTATCTTAATTACGAATAGCATCACAATCTGGTGTTGCGGTGAATTCAGCACCCCCGCTAGGAAAAGCACCCCCTCTTTGAGTGTATTTCTAAGTAAAGTTCCTAGACTTTACTTAGAAGACGATGCGTACACACTGCTGAGAGTTGATGCTTTTTTCATGGCGGGGTGCAGATTTCGGCACTACTTTGGTGCCAAATTCAGTACCCCCGCCAGGAAAAGCACTCCCACACGGTAGCTATTTCTTAGGAGTCAGCATAGCTTAGAACAGAATCTTTTTTTTTGTTTGTTATTTTTTCTAAAAAAAAGTTAAAGCCAAGAAGACGTACGTGCGCACTCTCAAGAGAGGGTGCTTTTCTTGGAGGGGGTGCTGAATTTCGCACAACACCATCCCTTCCCTGTGGAAACAACTTTGTTTTTTGTTGATGATAATTAATGTATATTAATGTATAGATTTAAAATACTTTAAATATCATATATGATCAAATGCATTAATTTCTCTATAAAGCTAATCTAGGTATATGCAGGCCCTCTCCTTATGGTTGGTAATAACAATGGCACTATATTAGATTTCTCTTTACCCCAGTCGGGGGTTACATCTAACAAATAGGAAACCACTGTGAGGGTTTGCACTGCTTGGCCACTCTGTGGTTGGTATGAAAGCTCTCACACACTGTGGTCGTGTCTGATTCTTTACAGGCAGAGAGAGCCTGGAATATTCGTCTCTCTCTCTCTGTCTCTCTCCCCTCCTCCTCTCTTTAACCTTGTCTTGATGTTGCTCTCCTCCATCACTCTCCCCTGCTCCTGTGGGGTTGGAGCGGTTGAATGAGGAAGATGGAGATAGTGGAAGAGAGCAAGGAAAAGAGGGGATGGGGGAGGGGTTGGTTATGGTATTATCAACTCATTTAAAATGACTTTCATTTTTTAATAAACCCCACATTGCCCCGTGGATCAGATAGTGTTGAGGTGCACTTAATATGACAGAGTGTGAGAGAGAGAGTGAGAGAGAGAGAGTGAGAGAAGAAGAAGAATGAAATAGAGATCGCAGGCAAGATACAATGAGGCAAAGATGACTCATTATTTCTTAAACTTGACACCTAAGTAGATCTCATCACCCCCCTTTCCCCTGCTTTTTCACTCTTTTCAGCACATTCACCCTCTTGCCTCTTTGACACCCCTGACAGTGAACGGTACCCTCCTTTATTCATCTCCAACTCTCCGGAGATCTGCACGCTCTGTCTATCACCTTTTACATCCAAGTTCTGAGGCGGGAAAGCTCTCGTGTGCGCGACATGTAGCGCTCACAGCTGCTCCAGACGGGTGTTTGAGGTGTATGGTTACAGTTAGCGCTGTACTTAAGCTGGAGACAATCTTTCGAGGACAAGAACATGTAAAGTAGGACTAAATGACATGTCAAAGCAAATGTCTGTTAAAGCAGGAGTGTCTCAGAGGCCATGTGTGATCTTTTGTGTGATCATTACCGTACATCAGGCTCCTCCAGAAACTCAAGTTTCAGGAAATACACATTAATAAGAGAAATAATCGTCAGATTTTCAAGGCTGACAAGAAGAAATACCAGCATTAATTAATGGCAAGCCTGCCTATTATCTATAAGCCTTCACTTTGGGCCATAAATGTTAAGAGCCAGCTCTACATTCATGCTAATTTCTGATAGAGCAGAGTAGAGGTTGGCAACACTGCACATTGATATTTCTTGGCAGTTTTTTACATTATACATAGACTTCTGAATGGAATATTAACATTTATAGTACATTGTAGTATTCCTCCAGAAGCAGCAAGCAAGAAAAAATATTTAATAAAAGAAAGAAATAATAATAAGAAGAAGAAATAAAAGCATTAACTAATGGCAATCCTGACTGTTATGTAGCTTAGCCTTCTCTTAGGATCATAAATGTTAAAACACACCTCTACAAGCATGTTAATTTCTGCACAAGCCTGATATTACAGCTCAGTCTTCCATTTGGGACACAAATGTCAAAATCAACCTCAAAGCAAATGCTAATTTCTGTCATTGCTCTCTTGGATTCCAGTGGAGGCTGGCGCTAAGCTAACAGCACTGCACATTCATACTTTTGACACTTCTACATTATATTTGAGTAGCATATTATCATTTATATTACCTTGTATTACTGCAGATGCAGGAAGAATGGATTTATAACGAAGAGTAACAGCAGATTTTCACAGCTGACAGGAAGGAGTATAAGCATTAACTAATAGTAAACCTGACTGTTTTGTAGCTAAGCCTTCTCTTAGGATCATAAATGTAAAATCCCACCTCTACAAGTATGCTAATTCATGTTAGCACAATATTGGATTCAAGCATTCAGCCAACTAAAGAAAAGCCTGACTATTACAGGTCAGCCTTCCTTTTGGGACAAAAATGTCAAAATCAACCTCAAAGCAAATGCTAATTTCTGCTAGCGTAGGGATTCAAGTAAAGGTTAGCGCTAAGCTAACAGCACTGCACATTTATACTTTTGGCACTTCTACATTATACACAGATATTTGAATAGCATATTATAATTTATAGTACCTTGTATTTCTCCAGAAGCAGAAAGAATGGATTTAATAAGAAGAGTAATCAGCAGATTTTCACGGCTGACAGGAAGGAATACCAGCATTAACTAAAGGCAAGCCTGGTTATGAAGTAGAGAAGCGATCTCTTTGGGTCATAAATGTTAAAATCCTGCTCTACATTCATGATACTTTCTGTTAGAGCACTTTAGGATTTGAGCAGAGTAAAGGTTAGCGCTAAGTTAACAACACTGCACATTAATATTTCTTGGCAGTTTTACATTATACACAGATTTCTGACTGGCATATTAACATTTATAGTACCTTGTAGTATTCCTCCAGAAGCAGCAAGCAAGAAAAAAAATATTTAATAAAAGAAAACATGGCAGATTTCCATGGCTGACAGGAAGGAATACAAGCAGTAACTTATGGCAAACCTGATTGTTCTGTAGCAAAGCCTTCCCTTAGGATCACAAATGTTAAAACCCACCTCTATATTCATGCTAATTTCTGTTAGCACAAGCCTGATATTACAGCTCAGTCTTCCATTTGGGACACAAATGTCAAAATCAACCTCAAAGCAAATGCTAATTTCTGTTAGCGCTCTCTTGGATTCCAGTAGAGGTTAGCGCTAAGCTAACAGCACTGCACAATCATACTTGTGGCAATTCTACATTATACACAGATATTTGAATAGCATATTATCATTTATAGTACCTTGTACTACTCCAGAAACAGGAAGAATGGATTTAAAAAGAAGAGTAATCAGCAGATTTTCACAGCTGACAGGAAGGAATACCAGCATTAACTAAAGGCAAGCCAGACTATTATCTATAAGCCTTCACTTTGGGTCATAAATGTTAAAATTCAGCTCTATATTCATGCTAATTTCTGTGAGCACACTACTGGATTCAAGAAGTAGGTTAGTGCTAAGCTAACAGCACCACACTATATATGCACAGATATTTGACCAGCCATATTAACGTTTATCTAGTATGTAACAGACTTTTTTGTATTCCTTTTCAAGTATTCACATTAGAACTTAGATCGGGCCCAAAAAATCCGACCCGACCCGACCCATAAACTGTCATTATAAGCCTGAGCCCAGTGAGCGAAATCTGTTCAGAATGATGTTAATTAACACTGAAACAGTGAAGGAGTAAAGACCTATTATTTAATAAAAATGTTTTTTTTTTTATGAACAGCTGCACACAGCGCTGTAAGTCAAACGCGGACAAGTGGAGGAGCTCATGTGCGGCCAGAGCTGCGTGATTACAACATCCCAACTGCTGCAACTTTCTTTAAACAGTTTAATTTATAACTTACAAGGTTATAATAGTTTTTAAATGTTCCTTATAGTTTAATTTTATTTTGATTTCACTTTTTTTCCCCAATTCAGTTAGTTTTAATTAGTTTTTAGAGTGGGTTTGCTAGTTTTTATTAGTTTTTACACATCACATCAGAGAGCTCAATCTGAGAAACACATAAACAAATTTAATACACTTTACAGGTTTCACTGATTTTCACCAAAATTATTAACTATGAGAGAGAGAGAGAGAGAGAGAGAGAAAGAGAGAGAGAGAAAAAGAGATTTATCAGTTCATCTTTCTGCGTGGGGCGTTCAGGTGTATGAGCTACTCACAGGTATTGGTGTGGTGTGGTGTTTATTCTACTGTATCTCCTGTTTCACTACAGAACACGTGCTTTTATCTCCCTCACGCTCATATTCTAATCCCATTTTACATTTGGCTAGCATGTGCCGCGTGCTGCCGCACTATATGCCACTGTTGTGCCGAATCTGACTCCCCGCAGAATCCGGCTCTGCTTTGCGTTCACAACTCCGTTTATGGTCTACGTTAATATTTTGTGTACTAACCTGCCAAACCCACACTCTTAAAATTTGTATAGTATATAACCTATACAGACAAAAGCATTGGGACACCTGCACATTCATTCTTGCTTTTTAAAACAAGCATTAAATAAAATTTATACTGCATTTGTTTGAATAACTGGTTTACACTAGATTTATACTAGATTTTGGAGCGTCACTATGAGGATCTGATTGCATTTAGCAACAACAGCGTTAATGAGTTAAAGATGTTGGATTGATCACCTCCCCACCTCATCTCCAACTCCTTATCCACTTATGTCAGAATTATTGGATGGAGCACCATCATTTTAGAGAACACAGTTCCATTGCTCCACAGCTCAAATCTTGGGGGTGTTCTGAACAATTATGTTTATCTGCTTCTGAGACTTCTGTTCTACTGGTATTACTTCACTACAGGGACTAGAAAAGCTGTGCATGTGTACATCTGCATCACTGTATGTGAATACAGTACCCATCAAAAACACATCTTCTAATTCAATGTTTTTCTTCTTTTCTTTATTTAATGTCTTTTATATATTGTAGATTAATAGTAAAAACATGAACACAAACAATTAAGGGACACATATGGAAGCGTTTGTCCTCCACAATCCCCTGACTTAAATACAACTGAAATGGGGGATTTATGATGACTTGTTCATTGTTCAGCACCTCCAGAAATTCCTTCAAGATGCTGAGAAAACTATTCCAGGTGACTCTACCTCATGAAGACACTGTGATTAAAATACCAAGAGTGTGCAGATCTGTCCTCAATGCTAAACGTGGCTACTTAGAAGAATCTAGTATAAGTATAAAACATATTCTGATTTGTTTAACACTTTTTAATTTCACATACATGTGTTCCTGTAAAGCTTTAATATAGCCTTCAATATTAAATTTGCAATGTAAAAAATACTAAAAAAGAAAGAAAACACATTGAATGAGAGGTGTGAGGTGTGTTCAAACTTCTGACTGGTACTGTATAATTATTAGAAGGAGTGTCTCTAAGCGCTGCCACTATGATCAGGGAATCGCCGGTTCAAATCCTGTTCATGTAGCTTGCCATCAGCTACCGGAGCCCTGAGAGAGCACAATTGGCTTTGCTCTCTTTGGGTGGGTAGATGGTGCTCTCTCTCTGCCCCCACATCACTCTGAAGGATGATGTCACTCAGCACATGGTGCCTGTGAGCTGATGTATCAGAGCCGAGTCTTTCTTCAGAGCGCACTGTGATGATACTCAGCAATTCTGTTGCATCAGCAGCAGTTGGAAAAGAGGCGGTGGCTCTGACTTCACATATGTCAGAGGAGGCACGTGCTAGTCTTTACCCTCCTGGTGTTGGGGTATCTCTAGTGATACGGGGAGTTCTAATAAGGTGGTTGGGTTATTGGCCGTGTAAATTGAGCAGAAAATGGGATATAAAAACTATAATAAATAAAGAAGAGGTGTCAACAAATGTTTGAACACCCAGCAAAGCGTGGGCCATTTGAAAGGTGTGACTAAAAAAGACCTATAATAAAGTAAACAGAAGGAATTTTAATATTCCAGGTCGTTGGTTTTGTGACACCCCTGATGGAAAGTTTTAGAAATGTTCTGGGGCACTTTCTGAAAAGGTTAGTCTGGAGCCCCGGCTTCCTGTCGTTAGCCACGTTAGCATGCAGCTACTCCTCTGAGGGTCAGTCGGGTGAATGGAGCTTGTCAGTTTCGTAGGAATCGATCCAAATGACGAGGCCTGTAATCTCTCTCTGTGGGTGGAGTGGCATTTAGCATGCCTGACAACACCCAGCGGCTCCATTTGGGTCAGTGTGCCATCCCCGTTCTGCTCCTCCACTGCTGCTCGCTGTTTATCAAAGAGAGAGAGAGAGAGAGAGAGAGATTTGGGCATTGGTCCAGGCCTCTTCATTTGGAGTCAAGGACATCTGGTGTTTAAAAATTGTTTGTTAGCATGTGACCCACACAGAGTGAAAGAGAGGGAGAGAGAAAGTGTGTGTGTATGTGTGTGTGGCACACGGGGATAGAGAGTGAGAGAGAGAGAGAGAGAGAGAGAGAGAGAGAGAGAAAGAGAGAGAGAGAGCACGAAACAGCAGGGGGGGAATAGAGGGGATTGATAATTGGGATGGAGGCTGCAGAATTGAAGTCGATGAGCAATAGAGAGAGAGAGAGACAGGCAGGGAGACAGGGTCAGATCTGTCAAATGAAGCAGAAATGAAGGGCTGAGTGGGATGGGGGTCCGTGTGAGAGACAGAGGGGATGGGACATGATAGGAGAGGAGCGAGGGATCGAGACAGAGAGGTTAATGGAATTGGAGGAGAGTGGGGGGTTAAAATGGCACACTAACCGAAAATGGCTTTTTCAGCCACAGCCGAATCAATGCTCCCCACACTTAAACATGAAAGCCCATCGCTGCAATGTATGTGTGTGTGTGTGTGTGTGTTTGAAAACTGGGTTGGAGAAGTTAGGACCAACATAGCAAAGTAATATCAGAAATGTTTTGGTATTAAACAGCTGGAAAATATTTACTATAATTGTAATATGGCCAAAGATTCAACTCAACTCACATATTTTAGCCAGAGCTGTCAATCGATTAATCACAACATTATTCTGTGATTAATCACGATTAATCACACTTGTTATCTTTTTTAAAGCCCAAGCATTTAATAAAGAATATTTACATGTAATTAAATCTATGTATGTAAAATTGGCAAAATGTAATTATATCTAGATTAGTTGTGTCAATCTCTTAAAAAAAATCACAACATATATTCTGTAATTAATCACGATTAAAAGCATATTTGAGACCTGAATTGTTGCTCGCTGTTAATTTTTATTTTCTCCTAGTCATTTGAGATTAGTAGGACCGAAAATGTATAAAAAATAAACTTTGTCTTTTTACAGTAAGTCGTCATATGGGGACAGTATTTTATTTTCAACATTTAAAATTCTTCTTGCCATTTGGGATCAGAAGAGCCCAATTAGCCCAAAAACTAAATTGTTGCTTTCTAAAGTAACTAAGTAAACTAGTTTCAAACATAAAATTTTAAGAAAATTTGTACCTGACCCATGTTTCTGCCTGAACTGGCTGTAAAAACTTTTGACTGGGATTCCCACCATCTTGCTTTTAATCAATTTTGACATATGAGGCCACGGGTCAATGTTTAAAAAAAATAAGTATCATGGTGCAGAGAACCAGAAATTTACTGTCCACATCTGAGGACAGGGGGTCTCAAGAGGTTAGAAAAATGTAAAATGCTGGTATTTCTCTGTATTTTTTTTTAAAGAGATAAAAATAATTGTGTACTGGGGTGTAACTGACAAATAAGAGCCTGTATTGCAATTTATTGTGTCAGGGTAGTTTATGGCTTTTTTAATTAGATTCTTAGAGCAGTAGGAGTGGAGCAGCTGTGTCAGAGTGTGCATGAATCCCGTTCGTTTACTTCGGCAGCACTAAATTTAACTATATTTTGACTAAATAATTTTATTTAAAAAAGAACTACGTGATTTCTGCCACTAGCCGTCACACTAGAGCACCAGCGTCTCATACCTAAAAAAAATGCTTTATATATTCAGCCACGCCTCCCTCATGCTGTTCACGTTCGATGTGAATTGCGATGTGAAGCCCAGAGAAAGTTGCTACTAAATACAGAGATGGAATTGTAGTAGCAGTTAGATAAGAAGGCTGTAAAGCCCCCTCTAGTGGTCCGCAGGCTCAGCCTCGGGCAGTAGTCCATAGTGAGCCGATAACATGTAGAAGTAACAGTAAGTGTAAAGCTATGTAAAAAATAATGTAGTGTATAAAGTATAAATTGAGAGATCAATCGTGTTCAAACTTTCAACATTGTATCAGTATTAATAAATACTGTGCTCAGAGGCGCGCATGAAGACGTCAGTGTGAGACAACCCAAACATGTTTTATTTCACCTAAGCATCAAGTTGCTAAAATGAATCTCTGCGAGGCTCTTGCGTCTTGGCTGGGAAGTTGGTGTTCTCTTTACTGGCTCTCGCTACTTTGATGGAAGGATAACCTTCTCTTTCCAGTGCTGGCGAAAGCTGAGCTTTTTTAAGCCGATGGGAAAAGGGTTGCCAGATTCAGCAAGAAAAACTGTCCAGCCTGTCTGTCTAAAATCCAACTTTCAGAAGCTTTAAACTATTCCAAACTCAGTGTCAGTGCTAAATAAATAAAACACAAAATATATACTTATATAAAAAACATCAAAGTGCAAGTGGATAAAGTATGTGAACCCTTGTGTTGATTACCTCAGAGAAGCTAATTAGTTTTAAGTGTTAGCATGACTGAAGTCTAGTTTGCTAGCTTGCTAGCACCACTCACACTTTTTTGAGCCATGCCTCACCAAAAAAGAGCTTTCAGAGGATCTACAATAAAAAATTATCGATTTACATAAGGCTGAAAAGAGTTACAAAGTGATTTCAAAATCAAAAAATTTTGAAAAAGGTGAAAATCTTTGAAAGTTGGATGATGCAACAGGACAATGACCCAAAACACCGGCGAAAATGCACAACAGAATGACTTTAGAAGCCTAGATCTTAGATGCTATGGTCTGACTCAAGAGAGATGTACACTTTAGATGTTCAAGGAATAAAACAGAACTAATGCAGTTTTGCCATAAAGAATGAGCTAAAATTCCTCCTGAATGATGTGCAGGTGCTTTATTGTTATTTTAGATAGATTATGGGCCCTAATGTACCCTGCACAAGGCGCGTTACAATGCTCTTTGCTATCCTACACTCTGTCAACAGTCTATCTTCCTGCTTTGCGCCCATGTCATTTTTAGGAATAAATCTACACTGATGGGCGTAATGGTCTGGAAATGAAGTGCGTTTATGTAAATTTCTGGTGTGTTTCTTTTTCGGAAGCAGAAAACACAGGTGCGCCACTGACTGAAATTAACCTAGACAACAGTCAGTAGTCCATTAGTCCATTCCTATAGGTGCGTCTGACACGCTTACACCACTACTCACTAAAACACACACACACGTGGACTGCAGAGGCCGAACCCAACTTTTAACTCAACAATAAACAGAATAAAGAATTAAATAGCATTGCTGTTCTTTTAAATGAGCTACTGGGGTACCTTCAACGCATGAACGCGCAGGTCTGTAAGCTCTGCTGAGATACACAAAGCGCTATGCTGTTAAGATATATCAACACGTCAAAGTCAGAGCGCACCTGCCTCTTTAAGGGATTGGCAACTGGCACACTGATTGGTTTATTTTACATTACACCCAAAATTAGCACATGTTTATTGTGCATTTCGAGCTGTGCAAGGCATTTGCTTGTGCCATTATGATACCAAAGACACAGCAGCACTTCCTAAATCCACCTGCGCAATACGCAATAGACCAGCGTGCTATAGATCGCTAGAATAGGGTCCTGTATTTTTTTCAACATCCGAGATGAAGATTAGATCACATTTTATGACAAATTTACACAGAAAAGCATGAGATTCCAAAAGGTTTAAAACATTTTTTTTTTCTTGGAATTTCAGAAGACCTAGAGTAGGGGTGGTGAACTCCATTAAAAATCATTACACCATCTCAAAATCCCTAGAAAGTCCTGAGGGTTCCCCGCTGCTGCATAATCAAGAACATATGTCAGTCACGTTTCTTAAACTCAAGCAGCAAAACCTCTTAACCAATAAAATCTTAAACAACATTAATATTTCAGCACTTCTGTGGTAGGTGGAGCTTCCCAGAATTCCTGGCAGGTTTGGTTTGTGAAGTGTGCTGTTTTGTTGGCGGTGTCATGCCCGTATTAGTGACTCTGGTCTAAGCAGTTTTTCCCTGAGGAGAAATATGAATGGGGGTTGTGAAAATCAATGCTGATGTGGTAAACAAAAAAGCTCTGAATCTAATATGTTTTATGCTGTGTACATTTTTCACATAAATCTTACCTCTCTGGGGATGACAAACATGCTAGAATGTCAAGTAGATGTTTCTCAGTGTTTTTAATTATTAATATATTTCTGATAATACAGCACAGATGAGGAACTCAGTTTCTGCCTTTTGAGGTGTCTAACTAGTCGATTCGTGTGTCCACCATCTGTCTCTCAGAATTCATAATTGGTAGATTCATTGTATCCATTTATGTATGCTGTAAATATACTTACAGATTTATGTACTTACTTAAAATATATTAAGAGTACATTAATATTATGCTTTCATTAAATGTCTAAAATTAAACTTTGATTATACTTTTTAAAAAGTACAATATAATGTATTTAAAATAATAGGCTACTATGAAGTACATTTTTGGTACATTTTTAATTCAATATACTTCTAAAATACTTATTTCCAAATATATTTTTATACATTTTTAGTTGTGTTTGTTAAAATATATACAATGTATCCTAGAAGTGTGCTGCTTACAATAGACAGGAACAGAAAGCATATATGTATTCTAAATATTAAATAAATATATAAATATAAATATATAATATACATCAATTCTTTGTACATAAATTAAGTAGTATATTTAATTGTTACTTAAGTATATTTAAAATAGTTTTATTTTAGTACAGTTAGGTACACTTAGCAGAATGTAGGTAAGACTTTTGTACTATTTTATACAATTAAAGTATAATAAGTTATTTTTTTATTTTTTTTATTTTAGCACTCTTTAAATATACTGATTAATAATGTGGCTACAAGAACACTTTAGTGCACTATAGCATAATAATGCTTAGTATACTTTAATCTAGTTTTTTTTTTAGTGTGACCAATGGACTCTGAGAAAATCACCAAGAACTTACTTTTTTTTTAAATGCATTGAAAGTAATTCCTCAATAATAGAATTAGTAGATCACTTAATACAAAACATAGACAGAAACACGAATCCCTCAGTCAGAAAAGGCTCAGCTGAGCTCTATTATTGCTAATATATTAATAGTAACATCTTAATAAATTAACGTGTTTGTTGCAAAAGGTTACAACATTTCTGATAGACAAACCATTTATCCACTTATTCCAAGCTAAAAGAAAAAAGGCTTTGTCTTCTGTCATTAAATGTAACAGATATTTCCCGTTTCCATGGCCGATATTGATGAACGCTTTAAACTGTTGAAACGGCGGCCGTAAAAAATCTTTTAGATGGAAATGTGGCTATTGGCTGCACTTTAGAAAGGTCAGCGAGGTCAATCAAATTGAAGTCACTGACCTTTCTAAAGTGTAGCCAACGAGACACACTGCTGGATGTGATGTGGTACAAGTGGCTTACTTTGTAGGGTTGCTTTGTGGCAAATCTGAGCAAATCTGAACAATGGCATTGCTGACCTGAAGAGGTTTCTGAAATGGAACACAGTAAAGATGCCATAGAATTCAGTTTTCAGACTAAAAATAGTATTTATGTGACTGGAAAATGTTGAGAACAAGCTTATTTACAATCCTGTTATTTTGTGTCAGAATGAAACTCACTGGTCTTAAATTCATGCAGAGCTGAAAGGTTCTGAGCATGAAGAGTCACCTTTCCAGTTGTTTTTTCCCCGTGGACACAGTTTAGCAAAGAAACACCTAAAAATCACGCTGAGCCACGGTTAGCTAGGAACATTTGTGTTACTTTTGTGCTGTTGGATCCAGGTGCAGAGCAGATTTATTTCATTTATAAAATGAATAATTTGAAATAATAATGTAGTAAGGAATGTGCTTACGCAACTGTTTCTCCACTAAGGAGACTGGAGAATGGGTAGGAAAAAAACTCAAAAGAGGTGTGGGGAAAAAAGGCGGGAAACAGAACAAAGAAAATGCCACAAAATGGCCTGTACCAACAGCAGACAGCTTTTAGCTTCCAAGACAAACTAAAACAAAAACCGGCAAAGCTCAGCCCTCTCTTTTTTACTTGCTTTTCCTTTCTTTTTTGTGGCTTTCTTTTCTGATCTCTTATCTTCTTTTGTGAGCTTTCTGAGATCTGTTTTTATATATCCTGTTTTTTTTGCTTTCTTTTAAGATCTTCTTTTCTTATCTTTTTTTTCTTATACTCTCTGTAACTGGTCACCCCTCTACAAAGGTGCAACAGTGAGGTCTAGTTTGACTGAGGTTTATATAAGGTGCTGCACAGGTGCAGGTGTTGAAGCTAATCACTGCAGGGGATTCTGGGAATTGAAGTTTTGAAATTCCAAATATCTTCCCCTTTGTCTACAGCCCCAGTAACATGATGTAACTGTATGAACGGTTTTGAGTTCATAATCCTGTACCGCTTCAGGACTATTTTAACTTTGTTTGATTTCCATTTAGGAGTTTTTTCTATAAATAAAAGCTCATCTTTGAAATCACCTGCTGGATTCAACCTGCCTTCCTCTGATTGAAAAACATGTTGTTCGCTAAGTAAAGATAGTGTATTAAGCTCTGATAGAGTTAGCTTTTAGTCTAGCACCTGGTAAGTACCCATTTGTTTCTCAATAAGAAGAAGGCAGATGTTCAAAGATGAGTTTTTATTTACAAAAAAAAAAAAACAGTTACTACTTACCCACTGACTTTGAGTCCCCTAACTCAGGGTTCAGAAGCGTCACAAGCATAGGTTATGTTTTTTTACATGGAAGACCAGCTTTTTTAACCATATAAGTCCTGAATCTGAAATGATAAAATACTACCAGTATTACTTGTAGTAGTTTTATTAGTAGCATGATTTGGGCAGCTACCAAACTCTGTGACCTTAAATGTTAATTAGCCACTCTGTTTAGGAAGCTGATAAAAGTGAGGTAGACTCTTTTGTAATTCTCTTTCATTGCCACCTCAAAATAAATGCGAGGCAGCCGAAAACAGTGCTCCAGGCCAAAGCACCTGTGCCAGTGGAGAACAAATGCACCCTCCACATCCCATTACCAGTCCATTATACTGTACTGCACTGTCAATTCATTAAACATATCAGCATGCACCAGATCAATAATGTGTTGCATGCCCAGCATACAGTATATCATGACCAGTGATACATTTGGACCGCAGTGAACAGATCTGAAATGATAATGGAGTGTTTGTGTGTGTGGTGGGTTTGCCTCCCTTTTAGGCAAAAAGAGCCATCAGTGTGGGAAGGTTAAAAGCATTAGCACACCAGGCCTCCGACATAATGCTTGTTTCTGGGCTAGAGGAGTGACATTACTCTGTGGGGTGATCTCACATTGGCCGCAGATCTCTCTCTCTCTCTATCCTTCTCTCT
This sequence comes from Astyanax mexicanus, assembly GCF_023375975.1. Classification (NCBI taxonomy): domain Eukaryota; kingdom Metazoa; phylum Chordata; class Actinopteri; order Characiformes; family Acestrorhamphidae; genus Astyanax; species Astyanax mexicanus. The sequence goes on along the minus strand of NC_064408.1, from coordinate 21,230,502 downwards.
CTCCCTCTATCCTGCTCTCTCTCTTTCTCTCTCTCTCTCCTGCTCTCTCTCTAAAATTCATTTGGTTCACCAGCCACTGCTGATGTGTTTCATGCGCACGTTCAGAGGCACGCGCCGTTAATTCTCCTTTAATGGGTTTTGTTAATACCAGAGCAGATATCCATCCACGTCCTCTTCTCTCGGGGAAGTCTATATAAATGAAAAAGGAGAGAAGAGACTTTCCATCCTTTCCCTTTATTTTTATTCATATTCACATTCTTTTATCTCTATCTTGCAAAATTAGGTACTACTGTTTGAGCAAAAGAGTGAGGCTTTTTGAATTTGATAACAAAATTAATATTGGTAAAAAAAATAGGATTAAAAAAAAAGGATGGGGAAGAATTGGAAAACTCATCATTATCTTCCGTCAAGCACAGTCGCCATGTCAGCTGTGCGCTGAGGGCTTTAAAGCACGGACTTAAACTAAGCCAAGTAAAGACAAAGACTTAATCCAGCAGTCTGGTGGCCAGCTAGACTAAGCGGATCCTCTGAATTTTTTTGGCATCGCTTTATAAAATCAGGACGACTTTCTATTCTTAATTCTCTCAAATTCTTCTTAAGCGAAGTAATGAGTCTGAAAAATCATTTTAACAGCAATAATCCAAAAAAAGGTTGTAGTCAGTGTAGCATAGAGTGCATGTATAGTGTGTGTATGTGACAGGAAGTATTGATTTCCCAAACTGTCTCATGGAAAAAGGTATTTAATTTCTTTCTATACATGCCTGTTTATTCATTTTTATATAATTTTAGACACCTGTTAATAAATAGAGGCATTTTAGGGTTTTTTATGCTCTCCAGGGTGGGACTTTTGGAGAATCCCTTTTTAATGTAACCAGCAGTTTCCTAGTACTAAACCAGCAGATTAAGAAGGCCTGCTGTTTAAACAACTTAAGCCCATTTCACACCAGACGTGGTAAATGTGCTGTAGGCAATACACTCAATACTATATTATCATGATAGTCCTTTACATCATGTTTAGGGTGAGTGAGGAAGAGCTGAGATCATACAAATCTTGAGAAAACATGTTTCATCAGTACTTAGATCTGTTTTAGCCATTATGCTACTTCCTAAAAAAAAGTGACTATAAACTTTGTTAGGAATCTCTGCACTTGCTGTGCTGGCATGCTCCAAAAAGTGTTTTAGAGACATTTTGTTCTGTTCTTGTGTAATTTTTTTTTTTTGCAGTTTTCGCTGTATAGAGCTTTTAAAATGATTTTACTACATTGTGGCTATGAATAAACAGCTTTACACCTGCTCGCTTCATGAAAGTTACATAGTGCAGTTAGCAGTGTGCTCAGAGTAGCAAGCATGGAGATAGTATTCTCCCTATTACAGTGAACTCAGTGGAGAATCACAATGATTATAAAGCTTTTTTTTATTTTATCACGTTTTTTTTCCCCTCAATTTATCTATGCCACAGCTGCATTCCCGGTATCACTAGTGAAGCCCCAACATTCGGAGGGTGAACCCTATCACATGCCTCTTCGGATACTTGTAAAGTCAGTCACTGCCTCTTTTCAAATTGCTGCTGATGTAGCATTACAGAGTAGCCAACACAATCAAAGGAAAGCGCAGCATCTTGGCTCCGATACATCAGCTAACAGATGCCTGTGCTGAACATCTACTATCTACCCATCCAGACAGAGCAAAGCCAATTGTGCTCTCTCGGGGCTCCGGCTGCTGATGACAAGCAGCATGATTGGGATTCGAACTAGTGGTCTCTTATTGATCATATTGGCAGTGCCTTAAGCCACTAGATAACTAGGAGTCTGAAGCTGGTATTTTTATAGCTCTTATAGCTGTTAGTCTCCTGAAGTCTTTTTAAAAGAAGTAACATTTTAAGATATAAAAAAAAGTAAGTGACAAAGAACAATACTTGCAGCAATAATGAAGAAATGCTGCAGTCATTGTAGCATAAAGTGCTTTAAAAATGTTTCATATGTGGCAAACACAGCGATGCTCCAGGCCATCTTAATGACAAACAGGCCTATTAAAATGCAATCGCTTTGTTAATGTTGCAGACTCCTGGATAGAGATATGAATAAATGAAGAGTTCTTTTGTCTCACTTAAGCGGGTTTATTACCGTATGAGTGTCAGATCAGTGATACAGTATGGCATGACAGGGTGAGAAATGTGTGCATGAGTGTGTGTGTGTGCATGCCTGGCTCTTCCTGTGTACTCAGAGGCAGTGTTGGATGTCTCGGATCCACTCCCAGATGTTTACTGTTGCAATATTAAAGTGCCTTGTGTAAATGTCACAAAATGAGCTCAGCGAGCGAGCAAGAGGAGGAGAAGAGTGAGGGTAAAGAGAGAATGGTGGAGACAGACAGAGAGAAAGAGAGAGAGAGAGAGAGTGAGTGGGAGAGGAAGAGTCTACAGATCACTCAGCCTGCACCTCCTGTGTGTGAGCGTGGCAGCTGGCTAATGCAGTATTCAGCAAACCCTCTCCCCAAGCATAAGGACACTGACACTGTCTGCCACCCACCCACTCACACACTCTCACACACTCACACATATTCACACACACACACACTGAGTACCCTCAGCAGAGCGGAAGCAAACATACTTACCGACATCTTTCACATTCGACTCAATTAACCGCTACACACGAGAGGCACACGAGCCAAATATAATGTTTCATCCCTAACACATAAACACACACACACACACACACATACACACACATTTCCATGCTGTATAAACTGGCAGTCAGAAAGAATTGCCCAAAGCCACATTCTGCGCTGAGCACCTAATCGCATTATTAAAACTTTCAACAGAAGTCATGGTGAAAAAAAAAAATATTCCATGTAATTTTGGAGCATTTCTTTTTTTATATATATAATTTTTTTAATACTTATATTCAGTGCACTCCAAAAATATTGAAAAAGTCAGGCCAATCCCTTTTAATCTGCTGTAGACTAAAAACTGAAAACTCTTGGATCTCATACACAGTTCAGAAGAAGAAGAAGCACCTTTTTGTTTAATTTTGTTTAATTTTGTTTAATAGAAGAACATGTGACTGTCAAGTGTATTTATGCCCAGATGTGTCCTGATACTTTGATTATAAAAAAAATACATTCTGAATGTCTAGTCTCAGTTTGAAGGAGTAGCCAACCTGAAAACTAGAGGGCTGTGTATGGGTAAAAAAAAGGCTGTAACAATGAGAGAACATTGAAAATGAATCAGAACCATTGCACAAATATTGGCCATAGCCAGTATATCCATATGGAATGTTCAGAAGAAGAAAGTCATCACTGGTTCACTAAGTAACAGATGTAGAAGAGGTAGACCAAGGAAACCCACAGCAGTTGTAAGTGATAGCCATATAAACAACTGTTAGTGACATTAGCAACAACCTCCTGTCAAGAAATACAGAAGCAAACCTGTAGACTGATTATGGACTGATAAGGCAGATATTAAGTTAAGTTTGAAGATTTCTGCTCACAAGAAACATGGGTAAGTTCAGACAGAAGGTGCTATCTTCTGAACTGTACATCAGATCTAGATGTAAATGTAAAAAAAAAAAAACATCTGAAAAATCTGAAATGTTGATTTTATGTCTTATATTTATCTCATAAACATCCACATGTGTACAGTCTACAACAGAAATAAATGGATTGGCCTCACTGTTCCAATATTTTTGGAGTGGATTGTAAATTTCAATTTGGAAACCCAATTACCCAATCCCTAATAATATGACCCAACACTAGCAGGGTGAATGCATGAGTCATAAATATATCTTATTTATTAACAATAAAATTAATAATACGATTTCTGATAATATTTCAATCTGAGATAAAGACATATTTGTGTAGTCTTCAGTAGAATATCCTGAAAATGACATCTACCATCTACCTAGTCCAGAGCATTAGTTTAAAGTGGTACTGACATGTCTGCAGTCTTATAAAATTTTTCCATAAGGAATGAAATGTTCATGTGGTTTGAGTTTTAAACATGACACCGTTTTCAAATAGTGTAAAAACATTACAAGGTTTTGGCACGCCAGCAGGTTTTGGCATGCTGGCTCTCGCAGGCACGCTAGATGTTACAGGACTTGTACCTAATGTATTTTCACACTACCCATTCAGATCTCATTACATATGCAGCTACCGCAGGTTCCCATGAAATATATACTAGCCAGCCTAACGCACTTTAAATGACCCCACATGTTCCCTTTTTTCTGCCGGTGCTGGAAACACGTGCACTTTGCCCTTACCATTAACCACCGTGAACTGCGGCGGAGATGTTCATTAATAGAAAAGAGACGTACACAGTCTCCTTTTTTCTCATTCTTTCACTGTTGAAAGAGAGAGCCTCGGGAAAGAAGTGTTCCAATCAATTGTAATCAATTCTGTAGTTTTCATTTCATTGTTTCACATTCAGTGTTTTGACAAACAGCGCAGAGAGAGACGGATACGACTTCCGACTTTCCGAGCAGAGCTGGAAAAACAACTCAGCTCCTCAGCATGACCTTGGCTCAGAGTGGGTCCATATCCAGACTGTGATTAGAGCTGTGTTCTCCTTGAAATCTCCTTCTTTCCAGGTACTGTCTACCTGAAAGCATCAGAGTCTTATACCTCCCTAAGGGCCAGCGGACTGAAAGGGTGATCCTGGTCAGAGTGAGGAAGACTCTTTCTCTCTTTCTCTTCTCTCTCTCTCTCCTTCTCTCTGTTTCACACACACACATATTGCATGGCACGGTAGTCATGTTTAGCTGCTTAATAATGGAGGGCGTTTTTGGAAAGCCGAGATGAAATTTTGATGAGGCAGGACAAGAAAGTGGAAGATCCACCATGAAATCAACCTTGACGCACTTACTGACACCGGGGTAGAGCCGCAACACTCACCACCCTTCAGCTTCAATTATTCAGCAGCGCTGGGGAGAGAGGATAACTGTAAGACAAAGTCCACGTGCCGGACAAGACGGCTAACTTCAGAGCCGCTCTGCAGGGAAGGCAGGCATGGGGGTCAACACGTACTTGGCAGCCAATGCTAAGTGTGTGGGCGGGTAAGAGAGAGTTTATATGAGCAACTGTGGACAAAAGGAAAAGCAACAGCAGGCGATCCACAGGCTATATCTACTAATATGTTTTTAATGTGAAACGTGACAAATTGTTCGTTAGAGCGATGCCGTATTTGTACACGCTAATCAGTGTCTCAACTATATTCACACGTATTCACAAATTTACTGATATCCACAAAGTACATTGTGCAAGATTTTTTCAGAAGACAAAACTGACCATTTACATTTCATTATTCTTCTCTAATCGGTCTCTGTGCTTATATTAGCAAATTTAATTTTTTTAAACCTTTAACAATTTTGCTTTATTAAAAAATTTGCCAGTTCGAATCCCAGACCATGCTGCTTGCCATCAGCAGCCAGAGTCCGAGAAAACACAATTGCACCCAATCCCATTTCACCCCGATAGGCCTACCTCTCTGTTTTGCACGTGCACTGCTACGGGTAAGGCGCCCGATTTTTTTATGCTGGAGGGGTAGGGGAGGTGTTATGGCAACAGAGCACACTCTAAACACAGCGCTGAGAAACACTGGCAATATGGCAGCACAAGCAACTAAAGAAACCCACAAATGTAAATATGTTCCTTGTAATTCCATAGTTTAGTGTTTAGTTTTAATGTTTTATGACCATTTTCTTCATAACAAGCATAAAAATGCACTAATAGATTGTCTCAGAAGGTAGCTAGCTAGCTAGCTAACTTTCCTGTTCCACCTTAAATGGTGCAACAAATGGCAGAGGCTGCAGCATTTAAGGTAGAACAGAAAAAATAATTAAAATAAAAGCCAATAAAAGGTAATTTCAGCTTCCCATAAGAAATAATGAATTGCTGCTCCACCTGCCCCGTTATTGAAGACATACAATGACCTAAAGTTAACTAGTTTACCAGCAACTAGGTTACTGAACTTTAGCACACCACTGCTATCAAATAGCAGTCTGGTAATGAAGCCATGTTTTTATTTTTATTTTTTTCCATTGGCAAATTTCCAAACCATAAAAAACTTTAAAGTGTAGTCCCAATTTTTAGGGGTCAGATTTCAGCGATTCCTCTTGTAACTCTGTTACACTCAAAAACAAGGCCTAGGGATCTCTCTGGTGTGAGTAGATGGCACTCTGGCATCACTGTTGGTCAGCACGGACATCTGTTAGCTGCTGATTCTGTGCTGGGTTGCTGCACTTTCCTCCTGATCATCAGCATCAGTTTAAAAAAGAGTTGGTGGCTGGCTTCACATCAGAGTATCAGAGGAGGGGTGTGCTAGTCTTCACCCTCTTGGTGTTGTGGGTATTACTAGTGATAGGGGTAATTGCCTTTCCAAACTGGGGATAACAAAAGAAATAAGTCATTTAAAAAAGGAAAGAAAGAAATTGGTATTAGAACAAAAAACCCATCTTTAAAGAAGCACTTTTTGAAAACAGGATTTCGGGGGTAGCACTGTGTTCCACAGCTGTTCCCTGCTATAATCAAAAATAATGACTGCACAAATTCACTACAGAGAGTACTGCCTCCACATCTTTCATTTGAAAGCTTTCAGTTTCCAGCCTGATATCAGACTCTAGCCTAAAGCAGCTGTCCCCAGGAAACAAAGGGCTTTAAATCTGCAAATCTTATTATATGTAGTCTAATTGAATGTTGTCAATTCATTTTTAAATAAAATTATCATTTTCAGTTTAAAAGTGATCATTTTGCAGGCTTGTGTTTTCTAGGTTGAGAGAAAGCATAAGTACAGCATAGGGTTTGCATATACTAATCGTTTAGATGAGAAGTTGACTGCAGTGGGGAGCTGTCTACTAGTCGTAAAAAACTGCAGAAATTATTATTTTTTGAGCCAAGCTACACAAAACTACCATCATCATGCAGTACATAGTTTAAAATGCGAGTATTTGTACAGAGATAAAAGATGTGTAAGTGTCACTTACTACTTCTCGCTCTATGGAGCTGTGAGGATGCTGGAAGTGAGAAAATATATGTACATGCCACCCTATGAAGATAATTTAACAGACATTGAAACGTTACAGTTAGAGCTTAAAGCTGATGTTCGTAAGTATAGGGCCCTCTCTGGTGAGAAAGGGTAATTGCACCGAGTATGCGGAAGAATCATTTTAAACTGAGCGGGTGTGATGAATCCGATTCCAGGTTATGTTCAGTCAGAGAGAGAGAGAGAGATTGTGCTCAGTCAGAATATTTACACTTAAAGGCTGTAGCTTTCAAGACACGTCAAATATAAACCAATGCAAACAAGTGGAGAAGTTTGCACGTGCACACTGCACAGGACAGCGCTATGTAATTATAACATTCACACAGGTTGTGCAGCTTTTTTTTTTTACGATCACAGTGTGATTTGTTGCTTTGCCATATTGTGATTATCACACCAAATAGCATTAACCTTCTAAAGTATTGTGTTGCCCTCAGGCAACAAACCACTTTTTTGATCATTACACTGTCCTCTAAATGTTTTAAAATGTTAAAACGGATATTTGGAAAGCCTATTTTACAGCCTATTTCATCTGCTTTGTTGTCATTTACCTTCTAAAAAAGGTATTTTTTATTTGTTGCTTCAGGGCAACATTACACAGTAAGATCATAAGATGATCATGCTGAAGCAGGGGTTCTGATTTTATTTTTTAACAAATATAAATAGCATGCTATAGAGGGTTAAAAAACTTTTTAGGCTTTGGTCACAGACCATTTTTTGAGCCTGATGTGACAGAACCTGAGAAAAGTTGTTGGAAATATCTTCCTGACCCGGGCATCAGGTTGGGCTATATGACTTTGGCGAGAATCTTATTTCTAATTCCAATCACCTTCATCGTTTCATGTTTAATTATACCACAGTTAGTTCTGATCCTGCAATGTGATTGGCTAAAAGGGCCATTATCAGCCGGTAATGCAATGTATTCGATGCTCTCCATGTATTACTCTACCACATATACAGTAACCTAGCAACGATGCAGTGCTTTAAAGCTACAAACAGTGCTTAACAGCTACAAACAGAGAGGCAATAAAACTATTTAAACTTGCAGAATTTCATAACCAAACAGACAGTATTTTCTTGTCTTCTTTAACTTAAAATCTTTCAAAAAACAGCGATAATGGAGCTGTGGTATAATCACAATAATTCATTTGAGGTTCATGTTATAACGTGTAATATTGGCACAGCAGTGCCAATATAACACGTTATAGCACGAACCTCGAATGTATTATTGCTTAAATATACACTGTGAGAGACAAGGTTTAAAATGAGCTGTGATACAGCTGTATTATTGTGTAAATGTATTTATTTTCTTCTTTAAAAGCGAAGCATGGGAATCGTTGAAGGTGAAAGTTTAATTTAGGGCTTTTTTTTGGCTGTTATTTGAAATACACTTTTACGCATTTGCTGCTATTCAACATTAAAAGGCACTAAATGATGTTATGTAATAACAAAAGTTTGGGAGAAGGACCACGCCCGAACTCTACGTTCTAACTCCACCCCGTATCAATCAACCGTCCTATAAATACCTCCCCTAACTAACTACCTCTCGTGACGAAAACTTCGCATCAGTCGAATCTGCCGCACCCGCCTGCTAGCATTAGCTTGTTCTCCGTCATGGACCTTTAACTCACCGCCTCCGACGAGGACCTCTTCCCTCCTGGCCAGCCTGTCTCCACTCCTGCTCCACCTCGCCGGGCTCGTCGTCTGAATTCCGTAATCTCCATTCCGGCCACTCCTGGTTCTACTCCGGCTACTGCTTATTCTTCCTCCCGGGTCGGTCGTCCTCACCAGTGCACCCCCGGATCTCGGCACTCCCGCCGCTCTTCTCCCCCTTCCCCTACTCCACCTCGCCGGGCTCGTCGTCTGAATTCCGTAATCTCCATTCCGGCTACTCCTGGTTCTACTCCGGCTACTGCTTATTCTTCCTCCCGGGTCGGTCGTCCTCACCAGTGCACCCCCGGATCTCGGCACTCCCGCCGCTCTTCTCCCCCTTCCCCTACTCCACCTCGCCGGGCTCGTCGTCTGAATTCCGTAATCTCCATTCCGGCTACTCCTGGGTCTACTCCGGCTACTGCTTATTCTTCCTCCCGGGTCGGTCGTCCTCACCAGTGCACCCCCGGATCTCGGCACTCCCGCCGCTCTTCTCCCCCTTCCCCTACTCCACCTCGCCGGGCTCGTCGTCTGAATTCCGTAATCTCCATTCCGGCTACTCCTGGGTCTACTCCGGCTACTGCTTATTCTTCCTCCCGGGTCGGTCGTCCTCACCAGTGCACCCCCGGATCTCGGCACTCCCGCCGCTCTTCTCCCCCTTCCCCTACTCCTCCTGCGCGGGCTCGCCGCTCCGGACGCCTGTCTTCCTCGGCCGGCCTCGCCGGCCCTGGGCCCCTCTCTCCTAGTAAGTCCCAGCCTCCTCGCGTGTCCGATTGGACTGTTGTTAAGCTGCAGCGGGTTTTTGAAGGGCCGCGGCGTCCCTTTCCCCCGTTCTGCTCCAAAAGCGGAACTTTTCACTGAACCTCTGAACAGCGCACATGAGCCGCACCGGCGTCGCGGCCTGATGACGTCACCCGCTCAACTCGCCGCCGCTGCAGCTTTCGCGCCCCTGGCGCGGCACCAACTTCGCCTCAGTGCCTCGTCTCTCGTCTCTCTTCCCCTCAGTCGTCCAACTCCCCCTCCCTCAGTCGTCCAACTCCCCCTCCCTCTGTCGTCCAACTCCCCCTCCCTCTGTCGTCCAACTCCCCCTCCCTCTGTCGTCCAACTCCCCCTCCCTCTGTCGTCCAACTCCCCCTCCCTCTGTCGTCCAACTCCCCCTCCCTCTGTCGTCCAACTCCCCCTCCCTCTGTCGTCCAACTCCCCCTCGCCGCTGCTGCAGCTCTCGCACCCCTGGCGCGGCACCAACTTCGCCTCAGCGCCTCGTTTCTCTCGTCTCTCTCGTTTCCCTCTTCCCCTCAGTCGTTCGAACCCCCTCTCTGTCATCCTCCTTCTCCATTTCTGCGTTCCTCCTGCTGTTCTCCAACAGTGTTGCCAACTTGCCAACGTAGTTTGTTTGTTATTGAGAGTTTAAATGAACACACATGCTCTTCAGTTTCTCCTCAGCGAGCAGCAGGTGCTGCCGCGAGCCCCGCCCACGACACTCACAGCGCAGTCTCAGTCAGACCACACACTCACACCGCTCTTCAAACACGCTGCAACGAACTGCGCATACCTAAAGCCGCTGCTGACTGTCAAAAAAAAAAAAAAAAAAAAAAATTAATCATGTAATTTACGTTAAAATGGAGTTATTTTCGGAAGTCTCTGCCTATTTATAAAAGCAACAGACGTAGTCCATTTGTTAGAGTTCATCTGTAACATTTCTAACATTCAAGGGGTTTTAATCACAAATTGCAGCCAATGGCTACTTTCCTTACTGAGCAGTTGGCAACACTATTCTCCAACCCGTCCCTTCCAGCCAGCCTTTCTCCTTCCTTTACTCCGTCAATTCTCTCCCCGCCTCCTCTCTCGCCGTTTCTCACCGGGCTGCAGCACCCGCTCAGCTCCTTGCTGGAGCTTCATGACCTTCATTCTCCATCTACAGCGCCGCCCCCTCTCAGCTCGCGCTGCGGTTCATCTCCACCACTGGAACCCTGCTACATTCCAAGACGCCCGGATCTGGAACTTCATTGACGTGTGTTTGCGGGACGAAGCTCCCCATCCCGCGATGGGCCTGGCTGTCTAAGGCTGACGTGGTTTCGGCTTTCAAAATCCTCCCTCTCTATCCTGACTCCTGGCGCCTTTTCAGAGTCCGTTTTTCAGTTCACCTTGCTTTCGGGTGCAAAGTAACCCCAAGCTTCGACTCCTTTGCTAAGGCGCTCTGCTGGATTTGCTTTTCTTCTACGCCAACGCAGCTTCCAGCTCTTTCGATATTAAGCTATTCACAGATGCCGCTCCTTCCTCTGGTCGCTTCTGCTTGGCCGGAGAACTTCATCTGCGCAGCCGCACGATTCTTCTGCGCTCTCTGGACTTATATGCGGTCCTCGTCGCTGCCCTCCTTTGGGGACATGAATGGTCAGGAAAATCAATTTTACTCCTTTCAGACAATCTCGCCGCGGTCCACATCAACAAAAGTCGATCAAAATCGCTAGACATAATGCCTTTTATCCGTCGCCTCACTTGGCACTCCATTAAGCATCAGTTTATAATTAAAGCTGTCCACATCCCAGGTTTATCCAACTCTATTGCTGACTCTCTCTCTCGCTTTCAATTCCAGAAATTCAGATCCTTGGCTCCGCATGCAGACTGCAACCCAACGCCGGTACCTCCATTTTCACTAACTACACTTCACCTAACCCCCGTCTGAACGAACTAATCCTCCAAGCACAACAAACCATCCTTTCAGCCGTTTCCCCACAGACACTCTCTACTTACTGGTCAAGCTGGAAAGCATACAAAAATTTCCACTCCACACATAATATATCTTTCCTTTCTCATCATCCATCCGTAATAGCAGCTTATATTACTTTCATTCACACTCAACATTCAGCCCGTTCCTCATCACTCAGAGTCCATCTGGCAGCTATCAATTTTTTCACTAAACTAATTACTGGCATACCACACCCTTCCTCTAATCACCCTCAAATTTCCCTTCTCCTGAAAGGAATCCAAAAATCAGAAACTCCATCCTCACACGAACGAGCTCCCATCTCACCAGAAATCCTCCATCGTTGCATTCAAACCCTCCGATCAGGCTTTTACCCTCCGACAACATCCTCCACGCTCCAATCGCTATTTCTCCTGGCATACTTCGGATTCCTCAGATGCTCAGAATTCACTTCACTTAATCTCCCACAACTCCTTTTCATACCCCCTCATATCAGATCTCAGCATCCTGGACTCGGATACTCTCACCTTTAAAATCAAGCGAAGCAAAACTGACCAACTTGGCAAAACCACGATCCTCCATCTGTTTAAACTTGTCTCACCCCTCAGCCCGTGCGAACCACTCGTCCACCACCTAAATCTCCGGCTCTCTCAACAAGCATCACCTTCGGATCCTCTGTTCACTACGGAATCTGGTAGTATAATCACAAGGCACTGGTTCCACACACATTTCCGCCGCATCCTTTCAGTCAACGGTTACTCACCAGACCAATTCTCCGCCCACTCATTCCGCATCGGTGCAGCATCCAACGCCTCCAGACAAGGAATCCCCGAGCACGTCATCAAGCTTCTCGGACGGTGGTCTTCTCAGGCGTACCACTTATACATCCGTTCCAAACCAGACGATTTGAGACAGGCTCATCTCAAACTAGCTTCATTATAAGCTCCATATTTTGGGGATATAACTGCACGCTTCTTCAGCACGCAGTTCAGAACTCCAGCCCAAATTTCCCCGAGTTCCCTCCCCTTTTTCTTCCTCCTTTTCTACTTCTATAAGGCGTGGTCCGCACTTAGCAAAATGATGTTATGTAATAACAAAAGTTTGGGAGAAGGACCACGCCCGAACTCTACGTTCTAACTCCACCCCGTATCAATCAACCGTCCTATAAATACCTCCCCTAACTAACTACCTCTCGTGACGAAAACTTCGCAACCCACCTCCTCCCCAACAACCCCCTTTTTCTACTCTTCCACTTCTCATTAAATAAAAAGGGGGGGATATAACTGCACGCTTCTTCAGCACGCAGTTCAGAACTCCAGCCCAAATTTCCCCGAGTTCCCTCCCCTTTTTCTTCCTCCTTTTCTACTTCTATAAGGCGTGGTCCGCACTTAGCAAAATAAAAAAGAGCTGAAAACAGGAACCTGCCAATCATCTTTTTTTTATTAGAATATGCTATAAAATTTACGACTAGTCAATAAGTTCACTACTTAATAACTAGTTGAATTAAAAACATGATGATTTATGCAACTCCTAGTACAGAGAAAAAAGGGGTTAAAAAAGTTTTTCAAGGACAAAAAACAAGAGAGAACTTTTGTGCTTTTTGGATAAAGTGTTCAATCTAAAACACATAAAAATGCAGCTTTTGTTTCAGTGCAGACCGTTCTGTCCCTATGACTAATGGCCAAATAACAATGACTTAATGTTACTCATATTAAGTAAATATGTACCATGAATAGCACAAGGTCTTCTCCAGAGTGTGGGCTTTACACTTTTAGCAATCTGCTGAGCAGCTATAGTGTTCAGACTCACTGTTCCTTTTTCCTGGAGAGTCTACTTTTCATTCCTGTGCCTGAAGAAATCTTTTGTTTCTGTTCTACTCAGAGTGATTTGTTACTAGAGGCAGCTTGGCTAGCTTCACGGCCTCATTTTCTAGGATTTAATTCAATTCAAATTTATTTATATAGCGCTTTTCACAATGGAAGTTGGCACAAAGCAGCTTTACAGAGATTTGGGTTGGAGCCTGTTTTGAGTAGGCCAATGGTGACAGCGTAAACCAAGAACTCCCTCAGTCAAGAGGAAGAAACCTTGAGAGGAACTAGGAATCCTTGAAAAGATCCTTGTGAAGAGCTGAAAAGCTGTACAAGCCATCTAAATAGTTTTATTACTTGTTAATCATGCAAACTAATCTGAAAACAAGTTACAAAATCTATACCTCTTTGTCACTCCCTAATAAATCCCTTTATTTTAGTAGACACTCCATGTAAACATCCACTGTGACAAATTTCTGCAATAGAATGAACTCATTTAATATTGTATATATACAGTATTATGTCCTGGTTCATTATATGTCTTACTTTATTTTATTTCCTTCAATCGGTGTCTCTGCATATAAACTGCTGGAACACTCTAATTTCCCCTCTGGGATTAATAAAGTGCTATCTTATCTTATAGAGAAACGACTTCCCTGACTGAGTTATAAATTAAAGGCTTCAAAACAGGAACAGAGGGTCTACAGTCATTTTCATCTAAAATACAACCTTGAGGAAAATCCCATTTACTTTCACTGTTTTCAAATTGATGTAATCTTAATTGTATTTGAAAGTTAGTCTTTAACCTGATATAAACCCTGTTTTACTCATCTGCTTTATTCTCTTCTCTCTCCCCAGTGTCCTGAGCTGCACTCTGCTGTCTGATTAGTGTCCATCCGTGGTTCCCGTTCCTGCTTTTGTGAATCAGACTCTTCCCACAACTCACCAGTGTTTCACACAACTAATGGTGTCAAAATTCATTACTTAGGTAAAAGTATAGATACTACGGTTTTTAAATACTCCTGTAGAAGTTGAAGTACCAACTTAAGCTTTTTACTCTTAAAGTAAAAGAATAAAAGTGCTGCTTTCAAAACTACTTTAAGTATAAAAGTAAAAGTAATGTAAGGGGATGAAATACTATTAAGAACAAAAGCTTAGGCCGTGCCACAGGGGTCTATAGTGCACTACCCCCTTCCCCAAAACACATTTTTCTAAATACTTATAGTCTAATAATGACTATAATTTTATATAAAAATGCACTAGGCTCCCTGTTTCAGCTGAATATATGTCCATTGAAAATGAATGCATTTTAGTGCAGTGTACTGTAAATATATTAAAGAAGCTTAGTTGGAGATTTTGCTCAAGTTCTCTTAAGTTTGACACAAATCATCTTCATACTAGGCTACATGCGTCTGCTATGTTCTTGCTGGAGTGTGACGTTCTTCAGGTGTGATGGATCACAGTATAAACCAATAGGGTGTTAGAATGGTGCATGTTTACACTTCTCATCCAACTGATGCTGTCCTGCTCAGGATCTCTGCATTCATACATTCCTGCCACACTCCACAACTGTGCATATTTTGCTTTGTAGAGTCATTAAAACGTTTAGACAACAGTAGCTAACCTAGACAGTTTAACCAATACCTTTAGCAACAGCATAACCAAATGTTGGAAAGCTAGCCTTTTTTTTATTCTGTCATCAAATAAGCCATGCCATCATGCCTGAGATGTATCTATCAATGCACACTCGGCATATTTTCTTTAAAGCAACATTATTCATTATTTTTGCTTAAAATAAGTTTTAAAAAACTTATTTTGAGCAAAACCAAAAACTTTTCTGAGCAAAACCAATATTTGTTTTTCACACTGTCTATTAACGTGACCCATATGCCACAGAGCAGCGCTTCACATTAAGTTTCACTTTAATTCTCATCAGAATCTCAAAAGCTATGAATGAGTTCAGACTGCTCCAGCTTACAGAAAAGGACACGGTAAGTTTTTCCTATTATTATTATTGTTTTAATTTCCTTTGATGATGCAGCTGTGAACTGTAGTTATGTTCGGTCGATTCATTAGGAACACCGCATGGCAGGGATATGAGCCTTCTAATATTATTGGAAGAAATACATCAGTCCAAATATGTATAAGGCCTATTATCTCGTTTTTACGCCACTAAAGTCCTCAAATCACTGCTGCTGTCCATTTTCATATCTACTCATGGACACTGTCTGTTGTCCTTGCTGTCTTTTTTTCTTCTGTTGGACATAAAAGTTGTAATCACAGCAATCAGATGTCAGTCTGACTAGCAAGTATGCATTTAACTCACATTTAACTATCAAGTGTAAAAGCATGTGTCTAAAATCTTGTAAGATACAAACCAAATGCTGTACAAGTGGTCTATGTAATCTTGGCGAAGCAAGCAGATCTCTACACACCCCTGTTTAAGATGATGTAAGCTGTTTAAGGCTGAGCCTAATTATAGAGGGAACTGAGGTAATTACTGCAAATCTCATTAAGGAAAAAAATATTCCAGTCATTAAAAACTTGGCAGGAAAAGCACACAGATACCTGAAAAAATTAATGACACTTTGAGAGACTTTTTGGAAAAGCAATGCTCATCAGATCATGAGTCAAAATCAGAAACTATTGAAGCAGCATTATGTAACAGCCTCAAAATCATTCTGATCGTCCTCTGACCTGTAGTAAGCCCTATCCAGACGGGATTCGTTTCTCAGGGGGACGTCCGTGAAAAATATTTCACACTTCTACTCAGTGATAAAACTCTTGCATGCGGACTGCAATTGAAAAAACAGGAGAACCAGTGAGTTTTTTTGGCTTTCTCAGTCACGTGATATCACGTTCAGTAGCTCCTCCATTTCCACTCACTGTTGTTTTTACGTGGATATCCATGGAAATGCGTGCCCAAAGTGTAACTGTGGTGCGTATCAGTGGACAAAAAGCTATTTTATTAAACGAGAGGTGGCAAACCTCAAAGATGTGCATTCAGATGGGAATTACCGTAAAATTACAGGACCACGGAGTTCAGCAAAAAACAGTAGATAATTCAGCCTGTAATTTTCTCAGAGAACGTCTGAGAAAAACACATACATGGTCGTTCCGAACGGGAATAAAATCACAGAGGACCCCCTATGAAAGAGAAAATTACCCCAGGACCCCCCGAGAAACTAATCCCGTCCGGATAGGGCTATAGGGAAAACAGAGTTTCTAACATTGCCACTGCTACCTTTTACATAAGAATTATTGCTCAACATAATTAACTGAAACAGAATAAACTGCCTGGTCATGATAGCAGGTAAAATCATTGGTGTACAGCAAATCCAGCTCTGTGATCTATATAAAAAGCAGGCCTTGAAGAAACTGAAGCTATTCTGTCCTGCCCAGGGGTATCCCTTGTTAGTGAAGTTTAAAAAGCTTTCAACAGGCCAGATGTCTAGAGCACCGGCTGGTAAAAATGAAACAAGTGAGGCTTCTTTGTTTCCACAGCCATTAGAATGTTGAACTCCAGCTTATATTTTTTATACTGTACTTTAAATGTTCATGATTTTACGTAACAGATAGTGTTGGAGGGTAGTGTGCTGTGATTTGTGTAAATGCTGTGCATACCTCCCAGTTGTCTATGCTGCAAATCAAATTTCAGTGCATTACTAACAACGCGATGTAACTCCATGGTGAAGCAGTTCGAACAACATTTCACAGAACTGCAGAATTCAAGTGTTTATTGCGTAAAACGCAGTACTTTTACTCTACTGGCCTCAGTCCCCATTTTTTTTCTCACTTTCAGTGACAATTATCTATTTCCCAGCTTGTCCAGAAATGCATGTGTACAGCGGGTGTCCTTCTCGAGAGGTGGCTCAAAGCTCCAGTACCACATCCTGCCTGTAGTGCTTTAAGGGATCTCAATAAAAAGTCTGGTCTTTGGCAAGACTGATCAACAGTTTTTAATCAGTGTTTTCTCATCTTGCTTTTTTTTTTAATAATCCAAGCTCAATGCATTTGTAATTCCTGTGTTCCCTGGAATGATCGATGATGCTATATTTATATTGATATATGACGTGTGTATCTTCAGTGTTCTCAGATCTAAAATCCTGTTTATGTCCAGCTCAGTCAGTCTGCTCCACACTGACAGTTCTTTACCACTAGTCAGTGGCTTATCTCATTGATCTTTTCAGTGCCTCGATGTAATCCTGCGTTTCTACTTTTCATATCAGAATCTGATGTTGCCCAGAGGAGAACAAGTTCCACTGTGAGTCTGTTCTTCTGTTCCTCAGGCTCTTTTGGGAGTTGCTGCATGGAGCGTTCTCATAAGGGGTCCAGACCTAGATTTCTCAGACACTGTAAAAATGATACACAGCAATCGGAGTTGAAATTCTAGTCTCCGCCTTGGTTTCCACTTTATGCTGTCTGCCATGAAGCTGTCCTGATTTCCTTCAAGTGCTGTTTCTGAGACATCTTTGCAGCTGATATTGAGCCTCCTGCATCAGTCAAATGTTACAAACAGGCTCACAACAGCTGAACTTACCCTTCACTGCTGAAAGACAGTAGGGTGAGTTCAGGACTCACTCACACAGCTTTGTTTTGGTAGAGGTTGTGCTTTGTTGCTTTTGCCAGCCAATGACAGCAAGTGTTGCTCAGATGTTGCTGTATGTGATGCTGAATATCAATAAGTGTTGCTTTGATGTAGCTGTATGCTGTGCTGAATGTGAATAAATGTTGCTATATGTGTGCTGAATATGAATAAATGCTTTTGATGGATGTGACATCCTTTATTTGTGTGTATCTTTAAAATCATATGAAAAAGCCATAAAAAAAACTAAGAGATGCTAAAAAATACATGTTTCTACTTTACAGACTGTAGTCCTGTTTGTGTTTCTCTGCATACATTATTATCCTCCTTTTTACCCTGTTCTTTAGTGGACAGGACCGCACAGGACTACCACTGAGTAGATAAGACACAGCAGTGCTGCTGGAGTTTTTAAACACTGTATTTACTCACTGTCTCTGTTGTACCTTGTAGATGTAAAGTCACAGTCTGTGTTGGTCATCTTCTAGTCCTTTATCAGTGGTCACAGGATGCTTCCCACAGGACACTGCCTACTGGATGCTGTTGATGGGTTATTCTCAGTCCCGCACTGACACTCCTGGCAGAAAAGTAAAATACTGTATAGTAATTTTTTCAGCTTTTGATAATAGACTCCAAAAGCAGTTTTATCACTTTATTTCTCCTACTGTGCACCTCATGCCAAAAGCTACCCTTAAGGAACAAGGAGAGTCACATCTTTTAAAGCAGCACTTGGGGTATTTGGGACTTATTTCAGCATACAAATGTCGATAAGCACCAATTTAAGTTGATCTAATAGCACTTGAGCTGTGAGTGGGCCGTTCTGATGGACTATTCTGGAAGTGATGATGCCAAAAAGCTTTCTGCTTTGCACTAATTCACTTTCTTTTAAGAACTTTGTGTCTGACCGAAGGGGATAATGCATAATGTACAGAAAATATAAGCTGCGTTCAAAGACTAGGCTGCATCCAACATGGGATGCATTTCTCGGCTGCTACTTCATAGAAGACCATTCCAAAGTGAAGGACACTTCGTATACAGCCAAGATATGCATCAGATGTTGGGGGCGATTTGAAGAATGCATGCAATGTATTCTTCGCCGGGCCCTTGGTTACCCACAATTATTTGCACACAATAAACTGTTAGTAAATTGTTTGTTTTTTTATTCAAAGCTACTTAAAAAATTTTTAAGGATAAAGTATATTTTTGTTAATTTAACATTTAACAGGTGGTCCTAAAATCCTTTAATTTTCTGAAAAATTGACAGTGCGCCTTATGTATAAATTTTACCAGCAGTAAAGCCACTCTGCTGAAGCACAGCGTTATAAAAGAGTTTCAGTAAAGTTTCTCCAGCACCAAGGCTTTAGCTGCTAACTGCAGCGCTAGCTCTTTCGCCGGTCAGAGGGGAGTATATGGACTGTAGTCTGCATGTTTACCGTGTTAAAACAAGCTATCTGGGACGAACCGCTGGCTAATAGTCCCCTGGCTTACCGGAACACTCAGGAAGGTTGCTCAGTGTAGCGCTCTCGGGCATTATTTACAAACATGTGCAGCACACGTGCTGCTAACCATGTCTAGCTCTGCTCCTAACTGCAGCTAGTGCTGCTGCTAACTGTGCTAAAATACTACAACCTTACAGTAAACCAAAAGTTTACTGTAAATAAACCAAAGCGCTTTACTCACCCAAATAAACAGTTTTTTAGGAGAGAAATCTGTGTAGATTAATATCCAGCACTCGTTTGACTTTAAAAAAAAATGTTTTCTTTTGTTTTATTACAGTTTTTAGGCACCCTCAAACAGCCAGACCTGCTGAATTAGAAGGGGAGACGTTGCAACACCCCTGTTCCTTACTATTGCCTCTTAAAATGCACTTCATAATCTGGTAAAAAACCCACACTTTGTTTTTATAGTTTTTATGTCAATATTGCACCTTCTACAACGCACAACATTTGAAAAATGAAGAAAAACAGAAGGAGAGAGTGGGTGTATTATATATTTGTTCATGTTCATATTCGCTTTTTCACTATTTTTGTATTTAAAAATATTTTTTTCCCGCAGACTTTAAATGTCATAAGTAAAGCAAAAATAAATAAATCATTAAATCATTTTTATGTTGTTGAATATTTCTGATCCCAATTAATGAACCCATACAGCTTCTTTAAAATGAGACAGTAGCACACAGGCTTACCTGTGATAGGTGTTTGCTTTCTCCTGCATAAGTGTAAATGATGTTTACAGAGTGTGTGTGTGTGTGTGTGTGTGTGTGTGTGTGTGTGTGTGTGTGTGTGTGTGTGTGTGTTTTCCACATGTTTAGCAGGAATGTGAACATGTGTGTGTATGGGGTCCAGTCCTGGGTCATATGCAGGACTGCAGATTGTAATTGATGGATCGGATTTGATTTACCGTTCCGTTGATATCCATCTGTGTCATGCTCGATATATCACAATTTCCTATGCAAATGCTGCTGCGCTCCTCGATCACTGTGATTAATGACACACTGACAGTCGCATTATGGCCGCTGTTATCCGCCAGTTCTTCCCATTGCTCTTTGTGCCACTGCGTCGTGTAGGAGCTCAGAGCCGCTTTGCCACCTGCTGTCCACGCTGGGGATCTGCAGCCTGGAGCTTCTGCTGCCCCTCAGCATTACATCATCACTCAGGACTGAGAGAGAAACACTCGACTTCAATACTGTAATAGTCTATAGTTATGTTTTTGATATAAACTCTGATTATAATTCAATACCATAATACCATAATTTATTATAAATCTAAAAACAAACTGCTTGAAATTAGTTTTTTTTTTTTGTTCCTTGATACAAATAATTTACATTAATATTTAGGGCTGCCACTAAAAACAGTTATTATGGTGATCAGTTAATCTGTTGATTCTTTCGATTAATCAATTGTAAATCAGATAAAATGGAAATATATTTATTAATATACATTGTTTCATATATATTTAATATATTTGATCAAATTATATAAAAATACATTTTCTATTATGAAAAATATATTTGTTTACAAAAAGAATTAACGCAAAAAAATACATACATTTTATTATCATCCACTATTGAAAACCACAACAGTGTATGTAATGTAAATAATAATAATAATTATTATTATAATAATACTTTATTTTTATATAGCGCTTTTCTAAAACCCAAAGACGCTTACAATACATAAATATACAGCTGTAGACCCACCTAATTGATTATAAAAAAGTTGTTGCAAATTTTTATAATCAATTTTAATCAATTGGTTGTTGTAGCCCTAGTCATATTATTTTTTCTATTTTTAACTTAAGTTGAACATATTAAAAAATACTTAGGATGTTTATTAAGGAAAGTTTTTTTTTAAGTGGAAGCATAATGTGTTTTTTTATTAATTGTTTTTGTACATAATAAGGGCTGATATATGTACTACAGTATATGTTAGAATTTTGTAAATTGTATTATTATTATTTGTACATAATGTACTGCACACTTTAATATAAAAAGCTCTAGGTGTTTCACACTTTAAAAAACTGACACCTCATCCCAATGATCCCTATGATTATTTCTGTGTTTACTAGACAATTTAGATCACATAAAAAATAAATATATATGTTTTTATCAGTTCAGTAGTAGGACCATTTAGCCCTACAAACATAATCCAGGATCAGTTAAAGTTTACTGAATTCTATTAGACAGCTGATGAGAGGTGATCTTAGATCAGCACCTGTAATCTGAGATGCTTGATAAATATGAGGCTCAGTGTTAGTCAGTCACATTTTCTCATTATCATAAATCCAAAAAGGTATCTACAATCACAAAAAGTATTTTCTGTAACAACCGTAATAACGTATGATAAAATAAATAAAATTATCAGGATATGTTTGATATGTTCAAGGTGCATTGGTTCTAGGTGGGCATGGGCTCTGAATGGGTTTGATCATGTATTGTTTCTGGAACCAGTTGAGATTCTCAAATGGGCCCCATAATTCCAGCCCACCTTAATCAAACATGGGTCACATCTAGGCCCTGTGTACAGTGTAAAACCCACATAGAGCCCATGTTTAACCCCTCCTGGTTCCATCACTGACATTAATACATGGAACCATCATAGAATGTGTGGCCAAAACTTCTTGGTACTCTGGTGAGCTACTCATACAGGTCCCACATGGGCTTGTTATCTGGGATGGAGCAATAGCAGGCCAACACAACATGCTGCAGCCACAGCAGCAAACAAGTGAACCTGATCAGTACAAACAGTACTAGCGACATGTCACCCAACCTAAAAAATGCCCTGGAATCCTTTATGACCAGAAACGAATTAACTCACAAGTAAAAATTGCCAATGCGTTACGATTAGAGCTTGGAGCCCAGAAGACAGATGCCAAGCTGGCCGAGGTTCACCTGTAAAAAGTATAAAGTTTATTTTTAGCTAATATTAGCTTAGGTTTACGCAGCTAGCAGTACACTAAGCTAACATAAGCTAACAGCTGACAGAGATAATATAAAATCCACTAGCTGGTTTATAATATAGAAGCAATAAAAACATTGCAAACATATACATTACCTGATCCAACTTAAAAGTGTTTGACTGCACTTCTGTTGTAAAAGTTCTTGAACTCATCTTGCAGCCATTCGTGTAGGTTCAGTGTCCTCACAACCAGCAGCCACACATGCTCTCATTTAATGCATATTGTTTCTTTAAATAATAATATCCAATGATCAACAGACCACTTTTTGACAACTCTCTAAAATTTCAGCCACGTTATGTCAAATGCCATTATCCTTTTTTTTTCTTCAAAAACAAGCCTGCTGCTAACCTCAGCTAGCAGTATTAGAATTAGCCACTAACCACACTAATTAGCTTTTTCACCTTTCAGGGGCAAGTATATCGGACTGTAGCCTGACCATTTATTGTGTTAAAACAGGCTAATATCGCCTGACAGTGAGGAACACTCAGAGTTCCTCAGTATAGCACTGTCAGGTGGCATTTAATAGAGCTATGCTAATGCTGCTACACCCAGCCTAAGTGGAAATCTGGAAATCTAAGCTTCCTGTAAATGAGCAGAAGTGCTTTACTCACCCAAATAAACAGTTTTGAGGAGAGACATATGTTAAGATTAATATCCAGTGCTCATTTGACTTTAAAATAACATGCTTAAGAATTACAATTTTGTAAAAAGTTACCCACCACCACCCAGTGGCGAGACCTGCTAAATTAGAAGTAAAACATGGCAACACCCCTGTTTCTTACTGGTGTCGCATAATAGGGTGCACTTTGTGTGTGAAAACAGACCAGAAAATAGACGTTCATTGATAGTGCACCTTAAAATCCAGTGCGACTTATGGTATATAATATTTTAGAACATAGCTCAATTTAACATTAAAAGCCCCAAAACGACAGGTTGCCACAACTTGGTCCCTACATAACTGGGTCTGGGTGGGAGCTATATAGAGCTATGTTTACGAAGCTTCTATTAACCATCAACAGGCCATTCACCCACGCAAAGAGCCTTTCCTGCTTTCCTGCTCTATATTGTAATACTGACATTATTACAACTACTACAGAAATACTGTAGTAACTACAGCACTGTTACAAAGTAAGGGACTGAAGGCTGGTTAAGGCTCATTACCAGACTTCAGGGTTTGAATGATTAAGTTAAAAGTAAGAGTAGTCTTAGAGCTCATGCTCCCTCCACAATCCAATTTACTGAGCAAATAACTGGGCTGCTCAGTAAATTTAACTGAAAAATTGAAACTCACATCTTGAAAAGTCTGGTTCAACATTGGGTGCAATTATTGAAAGTAGCTTAATGAATTCATTAGCAAAGATGTCCACAAACATTTGGACATACAGTGTATCTACGTAAAAATGATAAGAAGGGCCGTACCGAATTGTATCAGCCCAGGGTCATAGGATCAAATAATCATTCTTTTCTCCTATAATCACAATAATGTCACAATACAAATGCAAAATAAAATATTTAAAACATTTATTTAAATGTACATTTGTGTTTAACATTTAATATAGTACTCTGTAAAACGTTTCTCAGGTGTTTCTGTTTGTGGTGCAGAATGTTGCTGTATGTTCTCGTGTGGGTAAATAATGGGCTGCAGATTTTTGAGTAAAGAGGAAAGTGTATTATATATATTTTTTTATCCTAAGTATTTAACAGTGTTCTCGATGCAAAACAATGCATCTTTTGTTGCCTTTGAACAGTGCATTTCATTTCATGATCATTTTCTTACAAAAAAATATTTAGGACATAAAATTTTCATACAAAAAAAATGAAAAAAAAAATTATAATAATAGTAAAACATGCAATTCAGAACTAAAATACATAAACAAATTACAAACTCAAATAAACTAATGACAGTAAAAGACAAAAGTTTCCAACTGGAGACATACAATTAAAACAAAAATTCAAATCCATCCATTACAACAAATAAAACGCTTTGTAATCAAAGCCATGGACATTTCCACAAATACTACATTGTTTTGGTGCAGTGTGCAAGACTCTTGTAGGAGCGAAAGAATATGATGCGCCCCCACTGCAAAAAAATAAAATAAAAAAATGAACAAAAACAATAGACACACAAATACAAGTCAAATAAAGCAGGCAGGAACCCAATTCAACAGCAAACAGCAATTTCTCAAAATAAAACATTAATGCAAAGGAGAATGAAAAGTAATAAATATCAAAGATATGATGCTTCTTAAAGCTGAAAACACATCAATTACAGCCTGAACTTGTGCGGAAACAAAAAAAGCAATTTAATCAAGTAAAAAAAGAGATATTAAAGTGTATTATCAGTGTGTTCATCACGCAAAAAAAAAATACAAACAAAAAACAAAAAGACACAAATCACCTTTTAATATGCCAGCCCCCAAATCTTTTGGTAATCCAACAATGTTTCATCACATTTTTACAACATGTTTAATCAGAAGTTCAAAGAAAAGCACATCATCCAAAACCCCCGAGAGAAATTAAACATGATTCCAACTAGCGAGCTGCACAGAGGAACCGTTATTGTGATGTTTCTCCAGCTTGCCTTTGTCCGATTTCCAGCCATTTCTCATTCACATTCTCAGTGTGCGACGCAAAAGCCTAAATGAATCATGTGGCTGCGTCCCTTGGCCCCGTTACTGCCCGCTAGCACTTCATCCAGAGCGGCGCTCGCTTCTAAACCGAGTGCACTGCACAAAGCTACTACCACTTAAGATAATAACACCCAAGTGTCTCTGCCAGAGGATTTTTTTTTGGCATGAAAAGTCAAAAGAGTGGCATATTTGATCACAGCACAGCAACCGGTTCCGTATTACTACCTCGCCACTCTTCAGGCTGAGGGTGCTGTAGATTGGTGCACAGTGCTTCAGAGCAGATTATTACACCTTCATGGCTGTTTGTTTTGCCGTTTCTGAAATGCCGCGCCTGCACATGGTGATCCTGTGGAAGCTGAGGGATCAGGACATTCCAGTACATTCAGCCAAGGTAAAGAAAAAAACCTGGCAGGTTCTGAAATGTACCAGAAAGTAAAGTTCCACCCTCGCACAGTCAGGTCGATAGTGATAACCAATAAATAATGCCTTGCTATGGTTGATAACCGCAACTGTTTGCTTTTTCCTTATTAAAAAAGTTCACACTATTTTATATAATACAGAGTTGCCAGGTTTGTAATTTCTCTGCCAAGTGTGGTTAGTTTTAAAATGCAGTGGTGGGTACATAAATGGCCACACCAGAAGTTGTGTGGTGTGTTTATTTGGGATCATTTTACAAAGTAACCTGAGCACTACGAATATAAATATATCCACAGTAAGATTGATTATTTAAATATACATCATGCTGTGTTCTGGTGTGGTAAATCTTACATTGTATCCTGTATCACCATTTCTATTAATCATATTGAAATATGATTGAAATTGAACGTTATTTTAGTCCCATCACTAATCTCTAATCTCACTAATAAAGACCACTTATACTGCAAACAGACTGTAGATTTGTTTTTGTATTATGACTGTATATTGATCCTAATTCTAAAAGCTGGAAAATGAGACAGTGAGAGAGGTAGAAAAATGGTGTGATATCCAGATGATTCTAAATGTGGGTGAAAGTGGGTGAATGTGCAAGACATCACAACAAGAGCTCTCAGTTAGTTATCACTGGCACCTATTCATCAAAACAAGATTTAGAAGCTAAATCTAAACCTACTACACGGTTACACAAAAATATTGTATCTCTAAAATAGCAACTTCACCAGAGAAGAGAAAAATCTTTTTTAACTTTCATTGGAAGTCAACATTAATCAAGTATTTCAAGTCATTTTCGAGCATTTCTATTGGTCCATATGTTATTCAGCAACAATACATAACTTATGCCATATTCACATTCGACGGCAATGAAATTCTGAAGCATCTACGTAGCAAAGTTTAGCTGTACTTCTAATACAATAACAATACTTAATTGAACAGCAGTATGTAAATTAGTAATGAAGTGTTACTCAGGGGATGGCTCAGGAACGCTTATACCTGTATAAGTTGGGAGGTGTTCTGGCCTGCGTGCTCATGGCAAGATGGTGCGCTTTATCTGAGTTTAAGTGAGGCCTGATATTGGGTGCCAAACTTAAATTTTTTCATCATAGAAGGTATTACCACCCACAGTGGACAGAAAAGCAAAGGGTGGTAAATGTGTACGGCAGCTTTTGGATAGAATTGTGCATGTGAACAAACACACTCACAATCCAAAAAGCTTTGCACACACATGCCACAGGTCAGTGGAGTATTCTTCAGCTATCATGTGACATTGCTAAAGTCATGGGACACAATATCAGTTCCTGTTTATCTGGCATGGCAGTGTATATTGGGATTTTAAGCTGAGGAGTTTTGCAACTTTGGACCTGGCAACCCTGCATATATATAAATGGCAGTGACAGTAACTCAAGTAAAGTTGGTAACATTCTAAATGTACATACCCTTCACATGGGTATTTTTACATTATATTATGTAAATATTTTACATTCTTTAGTGCACAGTCTCATATAGAACTACTAATAACAGTAATCAATGATGTGTGGGGCAGCGGTGTTAAGTACTGCACTTTATTCATTTGACGTATCGACTGTAACTCCATTGCAATGTCATTTATCAAACAACAATATATCAGCCATTGGACCCTTAGAAAATATGACAGGCCTGGCTGTTTTCACTCTCACTCTGCTTCTCACAGTGCTGGATCACACACACCTCAGATTAGGAGTGTGAGTGTGCGTGTTGAGCGTGTTGGAGCCCTTTTGGAGATTCGAAGCACTGGCTACTGCCCTGTACAGTACATCAAATCTGTACATCCCCCCTTACAGCAGACTGTATTCACACAGATCAACCTGAAACAGCTGCATCAAGGAAATTTAAAAGATCTGTTCAAGTACGATTTGTTAAAGGGCACAACCGAGCCGACATGCAGCTCCGATTTTACTCTGCATGGGCAGTTTGTGCAGAGTCTCCATGCAACTTGATGCACTATTCACAAAACGATCCACAGAACTAAAAGGAAAGGCCATAAAGGCTCAATAAATATGAAATTTTACATTTAGATTTAGATTTAGTTTTTAAAAAATAATAATCGCTGTAGATTATTACGGTAGAGTCACAAACTATTCCATCAATGTAGCTCCTTTAGATTTCAAAAAAAGGGCCTCACACGGCTCTCATAAAATTTCATAAATATGCTACGATCTGGTTTGTGTAATGTTAGAAAAAAAAAAGGCTTTGGACAAATGCTAAAACAAACAGCACAGGGACACAGCTCAAGCACACAAAAGCTTTTAGTAATAACGACAAAAACGACAATGTCAAATTACTCGTATTACTCCAACCTAGTGCACCTGTCCTTGTATAGCCACAGATTGAAGAGCTTCTGGTACAGTAGCACCAATTGAGCAACTGAGCATAATTCAGGACCAGAAAATTAAGCTGATTACCAATCAAACACGTTGTTCTGATTACCCAGCAGGTCCTAAAAAGACATGTGATTCTGCTTTTTTAAAAGAAGTCGTCATTCAAAACAGCTCGTCCGTAAAATGCGTGGCATGGCATCCAATAAGAACTGTTCATTGTTTTTGTACAGTATATGATTAATATGAAGCTGTGCTCAGCAGATGTTGGTCTATACAATTACATATGAATTTAAATATGGATATTCTTGTAAAATGGTTCCCTTCTATTTTGTATGGCTTTTCTGTCATTTCAAGGCTTCCTTGCCTCCTGACTCCTGAATCTTCTTCCTCATCATCATCATCTTTCCCTTTCCCAGTTCAAAAACATCAAATTTCAGCTTTAAAAAAAAACAACCTTAAATGCACTCTAATACACAAGGCAGCTTTTCAAAATTGCGAACATTCATTCAAATAAGCTCATGTTTATCAAAAAACATCATCCTGAAGAAGATACTTCACAGATGGTGCCCACGTGCAAAGAAACCATCCGCAGAAGAACGAAGCGTGGGTCACTCTCCAAGCTCTGCGGATGACATATGGAAATAAAGCGTGTGTCAGACCGACCTAACCTTTACTTGGCTTCAATAACCCAAGAGCTGTCACTTGATTTTGCCACTGATGGCCCGCGCTGCACACAGATCCTTAGCTATATAATAATGAACGTTCAAGCCCTCTTGTGTTCAGTCAATTGACTTGTTCATTGATCAGTCTGCCAGTCTTCAGCCATCTTGAGCTTATATCCCTGCAGGATTCAACACTTCACAGCAGTATCTACTGCCGTTTTCCTTTCAGCCTCTTTCTTTTTTAAATCTTAATGCTTTTCTGCACTGACCTCAACTTCCAAATGTAAAAGGTCATCAAAGACAATAGCAGGGGAGGGTCCAGGGAGAGTTTTCAAGCTGAAGGGTCACAGTTTTGGGTCATTGTTAGGGGTGAAAGTCTGGCGACCCTGTGTCTTGGTGTGGGAAGCAGAGGAGGAAGAAGAAGAGGAGGAGGACGAGGATGAGGAGCTGCGACGTGTCTCTACGCCAGTGCTGGTCATCTTCAGTTTACGCCGTTTGGCCAGCGGCGCGTTGTCCACACTTTTGAGGAAGAAGCCCTCTCGCTTGCCCCTGTTGAATGCCTGAGGTTGGAGTAGGTGTAGATGTAGGTGGAAAAGGAAATAGAGAGACAGGAAACATGAGAGATATGGGGAGATAAAGAGACAAACAAAACAAAAAAAGAGAAATAACTGCCAATGTTTCAAGGCTAGATTTGTTCTCTCAATAAAGGGAAATCTCAGAGTGCCTCAGACTTTCCAAATTTCAGACTGGAGGACTAAATAGAACACAGCTGCTCTAACGACTGACCCAAACGCACACACCTCACAGTGTCAGACTGAAAAAGCAAGCAAAAGAAAGAGAGTGAGACAGAGAGAAAGAGAGAGACAGAGCTTCTGTCTGTGCCTTTGTCAACCCTGTGTGGCTGTAGCAAGCAAGTATCACCTCTGCTGAGAGCAGATAGCAGTGAGTTAGGTCTGTCTTATCATCACTTCAGCACCCTGCCTTGCAGCCGCCTGCCTCTCAAACACGACCTGGTGTTGCACTAATCTCCCACTACTTACACTACATCGATCTGTACAAAGCATGGAGGGTCGACAACAATTGATTCGGTTATTCACCCTAAAACTAAGATTAATGCATGTGTAGGGTAATGAATAAGTCTTTTTTTAAATGCTCATCTACTGTTGTTGACAGTGTTGCATGTACTCTCTCAATCCTACTGCTGCTAGCATATCTTTAGCATTGCTTTCAATTAGCGTGTGAAATGGCTACAGGAGTCAAATTTTCAAATGCTAGATTGAGTTTTCTCACAAAGCTCGTCCAGGTTGACAGATTGACACAGAGGCAAGCAACGATGGCGTCTTTGCTCTGTAGCAGATCACTAAATATATGTATACATACGTTTGGAATGTCCAAACTGCCCGTCTCTACTATGCCAGTGGTGGTAAATTGGCAAACGATTACTGAAGCTTAGCGATTACCTGCTTAAAAAAAACTTTCCCATTTCCACGGCTGCAGAACACTGTTTGTGTGCTATTGCCTATACCTGGCAACCCGGGATGCGGAAATGGGACTCGGAGAATGCCAGTGAGCAGATTTGGAGACCACAACCCACACAGATTACTGTGATGTACTGCAGAGTTCAAATAAGAAAATAATTGCTGAAGCTTTGCTGATATCAGATGTCGGTGCTTAAATTTAGCATGTGTTCGTAATATCTTATAATTTACTGCAAACAAATATAAAATATAAATAATTAAATAGCAAAACAAATAAATAATACAGTTTCAAGATAGAATACCACTATTACTACACTATGTACATTTAAACTATCACTTAAAAAAAACATAACATTGTTCTATATAATACAAGTTGATTTCCAGTTATTCGCATTTACACAGACATGAATAAGAGCAACACGAACATTGAACCATATATGTAAGCAAGTAAACTAAAGGTATGATTAGTCAATATCTAAAAAAAACTGTACAAATTGAGGCTATATTACTATGTACATCTGACCATGTACAGTTGCACCTTAATTTTACATTTGAATGCACTTAAATATATATAATATTATTCCTATTTAAATACAATGCTGTACCGTTTTTTCCTCCGATTCATTACGCTAGGATAATAAGTATTTACCTTTTTCAATCAATAACTGCTGGTTATGCACAAAAAAAATGCACTGACTGACCTTAAAGGTGGCATTGACATAGGTGCGAACTGTGGGGCCACTAGACTCCAGGACATCAGGGGTACAGAGAGGGGTGGAGGATACTCCCCCACACTGGAGCCATGCGTTTTCCTTTAGAGCAGAGAGTTTCAACCTCCGCTCTGGATCAACAGTTAGCAGACCTGAAAAACAGCAGAGATATACCTGTATTAGAAGTGCTCCTCTTGCCTCCTCTGGGACCATTATAATATTTTTTTAAACATATTAATATTCCTCCAACAGTTTAAGCTATTATTCGTAATTATAATGATTATTAGATGGTGCTTAAATACAGGCTGGATGAAGATAGCCTTAGAAACCCATCATTGACAATAATGTAGTGTTAGAGTGTAGTGTTCGAGACAGACATCGTATATTTATTTATTTCCTCTGTGTTTTAGAGAACAATTAAGACTGTAACAGTGAGTAATTAAAGAGGCTGAGATAGAGAAAAATCTAAGTACTGAGGCATCCTCAATATGGATTTAAACATTAAAGTTACACTGATTCATATCTCCTAGCAACAAACACACAGACAACTCAACCTACCCCTCACTAGATCTTTGGCCTCCTCAGATACGCCCTTCCAAGCATCACCGTCCAATGAGAAGTCTCCTTCTTTGATCTTGTGCATGATGTCAGCAGCGTGGGTTGAGGTCATTCCTTTTTTCTCACTCTGGAATGGGACTTGTCCGGAGAGCATGGTGTACTAAACAGAGAATGATGCACATCATCATCACACAGAAATGCATCACCATGCATATGATTTACAGACCTATAACATCATTAGTTCTGTGTCCAACTTCATCTGTTTCGTATAAAATTATGTTCTCCAATATAGAAAAGCAGTTTAGATGTTCTCTGGTTTCAGCACATTTATTGTTGAGTTTATTTTGGAAGCCCTTTTCGTACTATTGCCTACTAGGTGATTTATCTGCTTCCTCCATGTGTGTTTAGCCAAACAGATGGAGGTAAATGTGAAGTACAGGGGCACAGAGACTAACAGGAGGTGTGTTTTATTGTGTTCTACATTTCAACAGTTTTAATCGCAAGAAAAGGGAGAGAAAAATAGCCCTAACAAAATGGCAATATATAAAAAAAAACAGCAAAAACAGTATATAAAAACATACAAAGTTTCCCAAACTGTAAATTCACACAAACAGATTCCCTTACTCCACACCCACACACACCCACACACTCACCAGTATGACCCCCAGGCTCCAAAGGTCGCAGGCCTGGTCGTATCCAGAGCTGTGGAAGAGCTCAGGAGCAGCGTACTGCAGAGTGAAGCACGGGGTCTGCAGTGGAGCACTGCCACTGCCTGCAGGAAACAAACGTGCAAAGCCAAAATCGATCACCTTCAGAGCAGAGTCTTCTGCCTCGCCCGCGAACAGCACATTCTGAAGAAAAAAAAAAAAAGAGAGGGCATTGTTTGCTATTGTTTAACACTACAGTCGTGACTGGAAAGCCTTTAAAATATGTGAAAATTATGAATGTATGCAATGCAAACAAATATCTTTAATATGTGTAAAACACTTTCATGACTTCATGTGCTGCATGTGAGATTGACACAATTCATTTCAATAATAAGTAGTTTTGGGGATAAAACAAACAAACAACAAAAAAAAAACAGACTAGGCCTCTCCTACCTTTTCCTTTAATTTTTTTTTTATATGAGCACTTGATTTGAGCATTCTAAAAGTTGGAAGCAAAGTGCTTTAACATGAAGCGACAGAAATGCTTCATTATCCTTGAAATAATTCTCTGCAGTTCACTACTCAAGAATGGCCAAGTCAAAGTCCAGATCTAAACCCAATCAAGAACTTGTGGCAAGATCTGAAAATTACTGTTCACAAATACTCCCCATCTAATCTGGGCAAAAATTGGTAGGGATATACCCTAAAAGGCTTGCAGCTGTAACTGCAGAAAAAGGTGGTTCCACAAAGTATTGACTCAGGGGGGCTGAATACTTTTGCACACTGGACTTTTTAGTTATTTATTTGTAAAAAATGTTTTAAATCATGCATAGTTTTCACTTCACAACTGTTTACCACTTTGTGTTGATCTTTCACATTTAATTCCAGTGAAATTTATTTATGGTTGTAATGTGACAAAACATGGAAAAGTTCAAGGGGTAGGAATACTTTTGCAAGCCACTGTAACTCGTATTTTATTCTAAACTCTGAAGCATTTGTTTGGTTCTGTACTGAACAAAGAACAATGTAACTCTGATCTTTGGCTCGACCTGAATGCTGCGCACTGCCCTCCCTCTCCTCCTCAGCTAAAAACATACATTTACATGCAAATCAGATGCAAATTCGCTGTTCCTTCCTGCAAAGAAAACAATTAGAATCTTGTTAGCAAATGTAAAACGGAGGAGTTTATACCCGCTACTTAATCGTTATTCAGAATGATGGTGTTTATTGTTTCAGGATTGCAAATGAGGCCTGTCCTTAAATATTCACCTTTTTAGGTGCTGATCTCTCTAACTCTTCAGTGGCCATCATTTATTATCGTCTGCTTCTACTTAATTTCTTTACAGTGCTGTGCAAAAGGTTTAGGCACCCAATCACATTATTTCAAACCATTTACCTCTACACTTAAAGCTCACCTTCCGTCGTTTTTTCTTTCATTTTAAAATGTCTAGTTGTGGTCTCTAGTATGAATGAATGACATGTGAGCCGTTTTTGTAAAAAAAAAGTGCTCAGGTGTCTCTGTATAGCTCTTTTTTAATGGACTGTTTTAGGGGTGTGTCCAAAATGACCGGATTCCAGCTTTGCTCATGAATATTCATACATGCAAACAGCATGCAAATATCTCTCCTCTGATTGGCTAGGAGCACTGCGACGCCCCTCCACCGCTCTGCCGCTCACTGCCTCCCACCTCCTAACTGATGAGCGGTGATGTTGCGTCGCTTCAGCTCCGCCTCTGGGAGTTTCTCGAGCCAAGGTGGGCTGGTCTGTGAGTTTCTGCCTACGTAGGCAGAAAGATAATTCAAAATTCACCCGTTTTTCGGAGGGGGGGAGGGGGGATTTCTTTGCTTAGCTCCTGCAGACAATGGGGGCTGCAAAACAGTTTAATGTGCAGGTGTACACATTCAACTCGGAGAGACCTACTGTATTCCACAAAAAAACAAGAAAAATCGGATTTTCGCGGAAGGTGAGCTTTAAGCCCTATCTGGACAGGATTAGTTTCTCAGAGGGAGGTCTGTGAAAAATATTTCACACTTCTACTCAGTGATAAAACTCTTGCATCCGGACTGCAATTGGAAAAACAGGAGAACCAGTGAGTTTTTTGGCTTTCTTGTCACAGGACATTGCGTTCAGTAGCTCCTCCATTTCCACTCGCTGTTGTGTTTACGTGGATCTCCGTGGAAACGATCACACAAAGTGTAATAACGGTGCATGGCAGTGGACAAATAGCTATTTTATTGAATGCGAGGTGATGAAACTCAGATGTGCGCCCGGACAGGAATAAAATTACCGGAGGACCACTGAGTTCAGCAAAAAACAGTAGGCAATTCAGCCTGTAATTTTCTCAGAGGACACCAGAGAAAAACACATATATGGTCATTTTGGATGGGAATAAAATAACACAGGAACCCCCATAAAAGAGAAAATTACCCAAGGACCCCCTGAGAAACGAATCCCTTCCGGATAGGCCTTAAGAGTGTTTCTGCTTTTAAAAACACTGATTACATTAGAGCAGATGCAGGTAAACATACAGTAAAGTTTGTAGAATCAAAGTCCTGCTGGAAAATGAAATCCGCATCTAGATAAAGGTTGTCAGCAGAGGGAAGTATTAAGTGCTGTAAAATTTTCTGGGAAAACACCGCACTGACTTTAGAATTAATATAACACAGTGGACCAACACCAGCAGATGACATGCCTCGTCACTTTGTGGATTGTGGAAACTTCACACTAGACCTCAAGCAGCTTGAACTGTGTTTCTCTCCACTCTTCCTCCAGACTCTGGTGCCACGATTTCCCAATGAAATGCAAATTTTACAGATGGTCAATTATGCTTTAAAGGGCCATGTCATTGTTTTTTTTTTTTTGTTTTTTTAGATGCACTAGTATTTAACAGAAGCTGTGCATAAATGAAACTACTATCATGATTCCTTACAAAGCTTTTTAGAATGCTTGCAATTCAAGTGCTTGTGTATAGCAGGTTTAGCACAGCTTTTCTCTTCATTTTCAATTCATGGCTGCATCCCAAACTGCTTTCTTAGTACATAAATAAAAGCACTTCAAACTGTTGTCCTTATTTAATGTGGTAGACAGTGGTTTGGGACATTGAGCACATCAATTACTTAAACAACAAGGAAAGCCTAAAATTGTTGTAAGCCTTTCATGCATAACACTTTATCGCAATTTTTTTTTTTCACGTATAGGCACAATCCCATTTCACCCCTTGTCCCTACCCCTCTGTTTTGCGCATGCACATCCAGGGGGTAGATTCATGTTATGCTTGAGTGGTGGGGGGAAGAAATAGGGCTTGTTAGCCCTTCAAAGAGGATTTTTCAGATGCACACTTCAAACCGAGGTGTATGAGAATCACTGGTAAAATGGCGGCACAAGTGACCAAAGAAACCCACAAATGTAAGTATTTTCCTTGTTAAAAAGGGACGATTAGTCTAAGCGCTGCCACTATGAGCGGGGAGGTCGCAGGTTCGAACCCCAGCTCATGCAGCTTTGCCATCAAGATGCCGGCAATCAGAGGGAGCACAATTGGCCCTGCTCCCTATGGGTGGGTAGATGGCGCTCTCTCCCCACATTACTCCTACGGTGATTTCTGCAGCAAAGGGCGTCTGTGAGATGATGTATCGGAACCGAGTCGCTGTGCTTTCCTCCAAGCGCGCTAGCTGCTTGGCAATGCTGCACCAGCAGCAGCTCGAAAAAAAGCGGTGGCTGATTCACATGTATTGAAGGAAGCATGTGTTAGTCTTCACCCTCCTGGTGTGTTGGGGCATTACAAGTGATAGGGGGAATCCAAATGAGTGGGTTGGGTAATTGGCCGTGTAAATTGGGGAGAAAATGGGAAAAATTAGAAATAAAATTATATATTAAATAAAAAAAAGGGACGATTAGCACTAATTTACCATAGTTTAATGTGTAGTTTCTATGTTTTATGGCCAATTTTTTTTTATAACAAGCATAAAAAAGATCACTAGTGGTTTGTCTCAGTAGCTAGCTAGTTAGTTAACTTTCCCGTTCCACCTTAAATGGTGCAACAGATGGCAGGGGCTGCAGCATTGAAGGTGGAACGAAAAAAAAAGCTAATTAAAGCTAATTTCACCTCCCCATCACAAAGAAATGAAGGAATGGGCAAAAATAATTAATTTCTGCACCATTTCCCCCCTGTATGAAGATATACAATGCCCTAGTTAACCAGCCGCAGCGAGGTTGCTGAACTTTAGCATTCCTGATGACGTATTGGGTGCTTGAAGGGTAGTCCCAATTCCTAGAGTGAGGATTTTACCCATTTTCCACATTTGAAAAGAAGGCGTAAGGATAAGTTGTAGAGCAAAGTGGTGAAATAGAATTGAGCCATAATAAATTCATTCATTCCATAACTGTTATTTTCCTATGTATTATGCCTCTATTTATCTACTCTTTTGTCACATTTATTCATCATTCAATATTAATTCACGCATCCATCAGTTTACCTCAGGTTTGAGGTCTCGGTGCACAACTCCAGCCTCATGCATAAAGCTGACAGCTGACACCAGACTCTTCATCAGCTGGCTGGCCTCTCCTTCAGCAAACAGCTTCTTCTTCTTCAGTCTCTCCAACAGCTCACCACCACGCAACAGTTCCATCACTAGATATGTGTGATACTGAAAAGGGGAGAAAACAGGAGGATAAAAAACTTAACTCAAGGCAACCCTCATGCAATAAAATATATATTTTTCTGTTAAACAATGATCCATGTGTTTCTGTGTGGATCTGTTTGTGTATCTCTGCTGCTGTGCACCACATACCTGATCAGTGTAGACCTCATGAAGAGTAACAATGTTTGGATGAGATCCACATTGTCTAAGAGCTGCAATTTCTCGCTGGGTCATGGCCTCCATCCTACATCAACAACATGCACACCATAGTTTATTCACACACACAGAGTAAATAAAAAAAAGACCTGTAGTTTTTCTTTTAAGATTTCTTCTAGGCATTCACTTGCTCTGCCTGCAGAAAAAAAAGCATTCTGACTGAAAGACCTGAAATCAGAAGGTGTTTTTTTTTTTCCAGAGCTCTAACTGGGCTGACTGAGCCCTGCTGCTGTAGTGCTAAGTGAGCTCAGGCTTGTCTGAACCAGGCTGCGAGGTCGCTGTGTGTACCTGCGGCTGATGATTTTGACAGCGTACTCTTGGCCGCTCTGTTTGTGCCGACACCTCCTGCAGATGGAGAAACTGCCCTCGCCCAGCGGCCGACCCTGCAGACACAGCTCATAATGCTGGAAGAACTGGGACTCCTGAGACAGAGAGAGAAAACCCAAAGAATGATCTAGTAGAAGTCTAGCAGAACCTTGCAGAAAGTCATATTCAGACAGTATCCAGACAGTATGGACAGGTTCTCAAATGTTTTAATGATCGTAGCCTTATTTTGATATGCTTATATCATGAAAAGGAAACACCATTAATATTATCATCAGCTGTTACTGAATATTACTTAGAATGTTATAATATTTTATTATTTAGTTTATTAAGTTTAAGTTTTAAACTACAATGGAAGTGTTGCAGCCCCATACCTTTAACATGGCGCTGCGACGAACAGTAGCTGAACCAGGTCGATCCACATTCACAGGAGCATCCAGGACATCTCCCATCACTGCATTCTTATTAAATAAGATGGAGGGAGCCACAAAAGAGTAGCCCTGTGTGCAGAAGGAAGGAGTAAGAAGGCAGATAAGTAAGATAGAGGCTTTCTTTGTGGGTGTAAGAAAGAATCTGTTCACATGTGCAACTAATACGCAATAATATGAGCAGTATATATTCGTTTTCTAAAATTAAAGTAAGGCAAGGCAAGTTTACTTTTAAAGCATCTTTCATACACAGAGGTAATTCAAAGTGCTTTACAGAGGATTTAAAAACAAGTTTAAAAAAAAGTTATAAGAAATCATAAAATAAAGGAAAAAAAAACTTACATTTATAACAGAATCAACATTAATACAATTGGAATATAAGAAATACATTTAAGACATGATACAGAACAATTTTAAACAAAAATCACAAGACATTATAATTACAAGAATATACAAGTATTAAAAAACTAAGAACAAATAGTTTATGGAGAATTAGAACAGGTGCAGCAATAGATTATTTTTATATTGTGGAAAAAAGTGCCCCTTTGAATACTAAGAGTGTCTAAATAACATAGTTGGGGACATTCTATTAACTGCTCCTTATATTTCATCAGTTATTTTAGATATTTTAGAAGTGCATTAACTTTTATTATCTTCATAAGTTACTCAAGGATAGAGACATTGCCTCATGGATTTACACTTTGCTTTGAAAAAAGCAACAGTAAGGTAGAAGTCGGGTACTCTTAAAGGTAAAACAAGGATGGACAAAAAAATCCACACCAAAATAGTAGCATGCATGTGTGTGTGTGTACCTGGAAGAGACGGTCAGTGCTAGGAGGTGTGCTGGCAGGCGAGTAGACAGGCTCCATGCCTGTGAATTCCTCAGCAAAGTTCCCCACGTCCAGTTCATTTCGGAGTTCTGGCTTGAACGGACTCGCTACCTTCTTTTCCGCCAGATCAGCCCAATTTAAACCCTAAAGCAGAAGAGAACTGCATGAGAGGGTAGGTGGGTATATGTATGAATCTGACTAGACCTGATTAGTCCAGTCAGGTTTGGACTGCAAATTTTACATTTCACAGTCTCCCAGCTCCAATTTGTGGGCTGCAATTATTCCTATTTTAGATTACCCTCCTTCCTCTGTAGTTTAATTAGACCCACTTTTAAACAGACTCTGGTCTGAACAAAATTTCCTGTCAGGCTACATTTAGGTGCAGACCAGAAGCAAGTGTGTGTGTTTGAAATATACTGTTATATACATTCCAATTCACACCAGCAAAATGTATACCTTTCTATATCTACAGCTCTTACAGACAAGAGAGAGCCAGAGAGTAAGAGGTGAAAGGGGTAAAAATACATACCTTGAAAAAGGGGTGACTCTTAATGTCCTCAGCCCCCCGGGGTCCAGAGCCCAGTCTCTTATGAGGGTCTTTCACAAGTAGCTTCTTGATGAGGTCCTGAGCCAGTGGACCAATCAGAGAGGGGAATGGAGGCTCACATCGCAGAATACGTCTGAGAGAAAGAAAAAAAGGGAGAGAGAGAGAGAGAGAGAGAGAGGTAGGAAGGTAGGAAGAGGTAGGAATGAATAGAAATCGGAAAAGATGGGAAGAAAAGACAAGTGAAACAGAGGGAGAAAGAGAGAGAGAGACCCACACTTGAACACTAAACGAATCATCCGCTGTAAAGCTAATTCAAGTGCTTCCTAAACTAATTCATTAGGGGCATTAAAGCATTATGGAGGGGAGATCATACAGAGCATGAGAGAGAATACGATAAGTGAA
Organism: Astyanax mexicanus; assembly: GCF_023375975.1. Taxonomy (NCBI): domain Eukaryota; kingdom Metazoa; phylum Chordata; class Actinopteri; order Characiformes; family Acestrorhamphidae; genus Astyanax; species Astyanax mexicanus. The sequence continues at coordinate 21,191,412 of NC_064408.1, read as the reverse complement.
CAGAGAAAACAAGACAGGACGAATGAGAGAGAGACGTGTGTGTGTGTTTGTGTTTGTGTGTATGTGTGTGTAGGCAGGTGAGAGAAAGCAAAACATATTGTAGAATCGTGTGAGTGTAATAACAGTAGGCAGAGTGTTTGAGGGAGGGAGTGTGTGGGTATGTGGAAGTGAGAAGTGTGTGTGTGTGCGCATGTGTGTGTGACTCACTTCGACACCTCACTCTGGGAGTTCCTCTCGCCCTCCAAAGTGAAAGGAGACGCTCCCGTTAACAGCTCAAACATGAGAATCCCCAAACTCCACCAGTCTACTGACTACAGACGGAGAGTGAAAAAGGGAGAAAGAGGCACATTATATATAAATAAATGTATTAAAAAAAAAATCAAACAAGCACCATCTGTCATTATGTCAACACTGCCCCAGTGCCTGCACTACATCCTCAAAAACAAAGAGTGCCAAATGTTGTTTGGGTTCCATACATAAGCTTTTTGTTCAATTATAGCACATAACAAGTATGGTTATGACTGTGGTTAATCGCTACATATGATGTTTAATATCAGCACTTAAACTTGTACAAGCTACTTGTGCTCTAGAAGCAGCTTAAATGATCTTTGACTTAGCAGAGAATCCTCCTACCTTGCCGTGACCAGCCTTTCCTCTAATGATCTCTGGAGCCATGTACTCGATGGTACCACAGAATGAGTAGGTCCTTTCTTTCTGTTAACAAGAAAGCAAGTAGAATATTGAAGACTAAAGAAGTTTATTTAAGAATAACTACCACTATAGAGTGTGGTACCAAAAATAATCATGGGACAGCGTACTGGCAAGAACCTTGTGATATGATATGAATAACAAATACAGGGGATACAATTCAATATATTACAATATATCAATATTGTTACTTATTAATAGCATATTAAGACATACAGCACCATAACATTTGAGTAAAAGAAAAGTTTACTAATTACACTGTGATCAATAGGATCTGAAGACAGAGAACAACACTGCTATCTACCAGTCAAGGATTTAAAAGCAACCACAAAATGAATCACTAATGTGTGCATTTAACCTAGTAAGCAGTACTATGTTTGAAAAGAATAATATGCACAAATCAGACTAAATCTACTGTTAATTAATTTAATTAAATTTCAATAAAATTGATTATAGCCAGGATTATAGCCAGTTTTTGCCCTCTGCTGCAGCCAAGACAAGCTCATAAGCTATAAAAAAAAGTAAAAGATACTATTTCACCTCCCATTTTGTGACCATTACACAAGCATCTGTTAGAACGAGCACTCTCGCAATAATGATACAAATGTGATGTGCATGGGAACAGTGCCCCCTACTGGACAAACTTCAGTGAGCAGTAAAAGGAAAAACTAATTTACACAAACACATTATTTAATATTATTTAGCAACCTGTTCAAAGTTAAATTAGTTCTGTTTTGAGTTCTCTTCCAACAAAGCAATTATCACTTCTGAGGCATCATCACTGTATTAACTGTTAATCATCACCTACATTGTGTGCGACAGAATATGGAAGTGTAGCAAAATATGCCAACAGTATTAATAAACAGCTGTTTAAGTCACACAGGTGTTTTTTCTTGTGCTGAACTAAACAGTAACAGAAAAAAAGACACATAAGGACACAAGGGTGTCTTGAAAGTCAGTGCATGTGTATATAAGCACGACAACACACACAAACACACACACACACACACACATTTGAAAATATGAGCACAATTCACACAGAACAACAAGGTGTTGAGGTGTCATCTGTCAGTAACACTACTAACAAGCAGACACACAAACACATACATATACACACACAAGCACACAGACACACACAAGCACACAGACACACACAAGCATGCACAGACGCACACACAAGTGGGCACACAAGCACGCACACACATGCGCATACACACAAGCACGCACACACACAAGCATAAACAACCACACACACACACACAAGCACGCGCACACACAAGCATAAACAAGCACACACACACACAAGCAGGCGCACACACAAGCATAAACAAGCACACGCACACAAGCACACGCACACAAGCACACACACACGCACAAGCACACACACACACAAGCATACACACACGCGCAGGCATACACACACGCGCAGGCATACACACACGCGCAGGCATACACACACGTGCATGCATACACACACGCGCAGGCATACACACACGCGCAGGCATACACACGTGCACAAACATAGGCAGGCACACACACATAGGCAGGCACACACACATAGGCAGGCACACACACATAGGCAGGCACACACACATAGGCAGGCACACACACATAGGCAGGCACACACACATAGGCAGGCACACAAAGGGATGCAGTTCAGGCTGATATTTATCAGTCGACCCCAGCGTTGCACATTAGCAGCTGCTGTCATTGCTGGGTCACTCACCTCCTCCTCCAAAAACTCCTTACTCAGGCCAAAGTCGGTGAGCACCACATGGCCCTCGCTGTCCAGAAGGATGTTTTCCAGTTTAATGTCCCGGTACACGATGCCAAGCTGCACAAATCAGGCCAAAAGAGTGGCTTGTAAAAATGACATCGACACCGCCACAGCTCGGAGGTACATACATTTACAGTCCTCAACACTCAGGTAATGTGATGTGGCACAACACGAGGGACGCTTTAACCCACTTCCAGTTAATGTGCAGGGTGTCTTTAATTAACATCCTTCAATTACGGGCCTGTAAATTAAATTTTACTCCTAGATAACACACAGCACTGAACACCCACACTTAATAACTGTCTTCTTAAATATGTCATCTAGGAGAGCAACTGTGAACATTTTACACAAATATCTAAAAGCCTCTGTCACAATACATGGATTAAAAAATTTATCAGTGCATCAGGGAAATATTTAAAAAAAAATTTAAATGCTAGGAATAGTAATATTATAGGAATAGGAATCAGAATACTAACAAATAAACCATCCAAAAAATTAATTAGTGCAATTATAGCATTACAGCCCAATGTGACAATAACAGAAATGCTATTCCTCCTGTAACACTCAGGGTACCATCAAATGCTTTTGTGAGTGGTTATTTTAATGTAAAATTTATTCATAATGCATTTTTAAAGAGGAAACGTCTTACTCTGCTGCACACTGCGCTTGTCTAATTGCTCAGGAAAGAGATTAGCAGAGTGAAAAAGACGTCAGTGCCGGAGGTCTCACCTTGTGCAGATGCTCCAGGGCCAGGATAATCTCACCCACGTAGATTCTCACCTCATCTTCTGAGAAGTGATCTCGTTGGTACAGGTGGGTGAACATCTCCCCTCCGCTCACATAATCTAAGCACACACAAACAAACAGTCATTTCTTTTTTTTTTAACTAGAAGAAAGTGGCCTAATTAAGGTATGCACCAAAACGAAACTAAAACCAAACAAACCAAACTAAAGCATCCACCAAAGAGTTAGCAAGATTTCTTTATTTGTGTCTTTTTTTAACCTATAAATAAATGAAATAACCTAAATTAAGTTAATTGAGTATTTTTAAAATCAACAATCTACAAATAGTGTGATTACAATTATGAATTTACTCCAGCAGTGAATACAGTCAGTTTATGAACACAGGGTAAACTTATACCATACATAAATTGAGTGATACTCAACAATTTATTTCATTTAATTTATGCGAGTATAGTGCCAAATTGAACCTAAACTTAAAACAGATATGCAGCTCTGCCAGGGGCATGAAGAGGAAAGGAAAGGTTTATAGGAAACACAGCAACTGGATTTAAAATGAAGGTCACAATGACATTATTTGGTCTTTTCATTTATTTTGCTTAACACCAAACCTCCCTTTTTTGCCATTTTCAGCCAAATAATTTTGGATGGCACATATTTGGTGCATCCCTAGCTTAATTCTACTAGATCCAGAGAAGTTGCACACTCCAGTTATTTAATTTACTGCACATGTACTTTGCAACTACTCTATGAGTCATAATATTGCTAACTATTGGATCTAATATAACATCTAAACTACTACTACCTTACCAACAACTCAGTGTTAAAGGCTCTTTAAGCTAAGGCACTATAATGCATCTGCTTTAAACATTAATACATGGTAACTACACTCTTCGTTTTTATTTCAAAATAAAACATTGGTTTAAAGGATTTTAGAAACAGATTAAACAAATTCCCAGTGCTACTGCATTTAACATTTCTCAAACAACATCAAACCCTCCGCTTACACACAGAGAAATCAATGCGCAGAGAATACGGAGTAATAAGCACACAAGCCCACTTTCAAACAGAATGCCTGTAAGACCAAATGCAGCAGCAGATTCTGATAAGAGCATGATAATAGACAGAATAGTCACTGCCAGTTCTTTCAAACAAGGACGGCCTCCAAACACATTACAGCAACATGCTCTGACCGTAAATACTTTGGATCATACACAAAGTCCCTCAGCTCTCTTTTAACACTCACTCAGTGTTCCAGGAGTAACAATGCAAGGAAAAGAAGACACAAGCCAGGCTGTGTGTTCTGGTATAAAATACATTCTTGATTTCTGATCAACAATTTTCAGGATTAAAGAAATGGTTTGGAAAAAACAAAAAGGAAAAAAGTATTAAGACACATGCTCATTTACTGTTTCATCTGAAATTTGGCTTTCTACTAAATTGTGGAGAACTGCTGTAAGGATTTGATTGCATTCAATCGCAAGCATTAGTAAGCTTAGGATGTTGGATTTTCACCACCCCACTCTATCCCATACCCAACTCCCCAACTTATCCCATCCCATCTGCAAACTCTCCACCTCATCCCATTTCATCCCCAACTCTCCTCCACCTCATCCCCAACTCTCCTCCACCTCATCTCATCCCATCCCATCCCATCCCATCCAACACTCCCCTTCTCACCTAATCTCATCCCATCACCAAGTCCCCACACCAAGTACATTAAATAGAAGGGGTGCCCACAAACAACACAGGGAGGTAAGTAGCATTTTCTACTGTCTTTTTTTTTTAGCTTTGTGCATCTCTACAGGCCACTGTAGGCGTGTTTTTAGTTAATCTGTTATTGTGCTTGTCTTTAACAGTGATTCAGAAAAAAAATGTGATTATTTAATACCACATATTTTGTAATTAACTAAATTAACGTCATTTACGGATCCATGTTAATGCACAACCTAGTACATCCACCTTTCTGACTTTATTATATATGAATGTACAAAGATTGTATCAGTACCAGATAATAGTCTACATTAAATTAGATAGTGAAGGGAAAAAAAATCAGGACAGGCAGCCTTTATTACAGTGGATTTCTTACCCAGTATGAGGTGCAGTTTGGTTTGGGTCTGAAAGGCGTAGTGCAGGGTGACCAGGAACGGTGACTGGCGAATGTGTTCCAGAACCTGCCTCTCGGTCCGAGTGTGTTCAGCCGTCTTTGCCTTCTGAACTATGGCAGCCTTTTTTAGAACCTAAGGGTCAAGGTCGAAGAGGTACACACATAATTAACTGAGTGATAAGTTAGCACACTGGTCCTATGTTATGTAAGCCTGGGTAACATTTCAACATCCTTCCGTGTGAGATGGCTTAATACAGATGAAGTATTGCAACAAGTGAGGTGCAGAAAATAAGCGTTTATCTACTAAGAGACAACAATCTGACTGATCTTTAGGATGCCTGGATGCATGACTTAATAAATGCAGTCTGTTATAAAAAGAATTAAATATAAAACAATAACTGTAATGTTAACCATCATGCTAATTTAAATATAAAATATTTTTAAAAAATTGAAAGAAGTATACACAGATAAGACTTTCATCACCACTGAAGGACAAAATGAGCACCACTTTCACACTAACAAAACTGCAAAAAGCACAAGACCAAAATTAAGACTTTGCATTAAGGTTGTAATTCCTGTATTGTCTTACAAACCAATACCAACAAATTTGTACACTGAAAATAGTGTCCAATGCAAAATTGAGGTTATTTAACCCCCTATGCTTAGAAAAATATTGTCTACGCTAAAAAGCCAGTATGTTTGAACAAGCCTGTATTGATAAATACATATATTATAATAAACTGTAACTAGCAAAAACTACATAAATCAACAACTTTTTCTTTAAACATATTATTTGGTGTTTTTCATAAATAAAATTTGCTGCTTTAATTCTCCATCACTTTAATACAGACGAAGCAGAACTGGCGAGCAGAAACATGGTAAAAACAGACCAAAAGCTCTTATACAGCTCACATAAGAAGCTTTAAAATCATGATAATGTAAACAAAGACAAAGGATAACCATCTGCAGAATTATTGCGATAAGTGATTTTACTGCGATAATTCTGCAGGAGATAATCCATTGTCCCATTCAGATTATCAGACAAGTCTAATAATGATGGAACTCTTCTGTTCAGCAGAAAACAGACCTTCATGGCATAAAGCTTCCCTTCATCATGGCCGCTGATCTTTCTGACCAGGAAGACTTTTCCATAGGCTGAAAAAAGGAGGGAAAGATAATAGAGATGTGTCAGCAGGATGAAGAGTAGATCTCATTTCTGATTACAAGATATTAGATTTGATTTGAATTGAGTTAGTCATGGCTAAGAATACACTGACATTGCAGTCAGGTCACGCAGAATGATGATGATGTCTGCCTTCTTTGAGATGATATCAAGAGAAAAAGCGAGACAAAAGGACAAGACTGATCACCTGGGCTTTGTAAACAAATTAAAACTGATTATCTCACATGGGAAATCTCAAACTTCTGTTAAAGTTTAATTTTTTATTTTTATTTATAAAGATTTTGGGTCATCACCACACCCCTAAACAAAACTAACCTGCCCATGTTTTGGGTTGCTCTAAAACACCTTGTAAGGTATGAACAGGCAGTTTACTTGCTTGGAAGCATAAGGTTTCACAAAGCAAGGACAATGTCTATGATATTTTGCTAGCCTCAGCAGATTATGAGATTCAGCAAAGGTCAGCATGGCTTTTTGAAGCTTTACCTGTTGTAACAAACCAAACTCCAAATCTGCTCAAAAATAAACTACACCTGTGTACTTCAGAAATATGCCAGGGGAGACAGAGGCCTAGATTTTTAGAGCTCAGAAAAAGGAGTTTGACAGGTTTCTTTGAAAATTACCCCAAATATCAGGTTACAAATTGTGCGCATTCACTGATCAGCCATAACATTAACATTACTTACAAGTGAAGTTAAAATCAAAGATTATCCTAATCTATAATGACATTTTTCAAGGCATAGAAATATTAGGAAGTAAGTGTCCTTAAAGGTGATGTGTTGGAAGCAGGGAAACTGGAAACCATAATAACTTGAGGCAATAGGAAAGATGAAATATGGCCAGGGAGACAGAGAATCTTCAAAATACTAAGCAGGTCTTGTGGGATTTTTCTGGTATGCAGCAGTCAGTTCCTTCCAAAAGTGGTTTTAATAATTGGACAACCAGTTCTTGTGAACAAGCAACAGGGTCAAGGGCAACTAAGGCTACTACAACTTACAGAACTAGCATGCTAGTGCAAAGGAGGCTCTCTATAATCTCTATAACATTTATGAAGTAATTCCAAAACAATAATTTACATTATTCCAGTATGAATTAATCACACCATGTGGTACCACTCCTTCACAGACATGCCTGAAAAAACAATCCGGTCCAAAGAGTATATTTATGCTTAAGAGCCACTCCCAATTAAGAGCTATTTCCCAATTCCAAATAGCTGCCAGTTCAGAACCTGTCTTGGAACAAACAACAGAGTGGCCTTGCTACACAGAACAGAAAGAAACAGACAAGGTGTAGCATTAAAGCTGTAGCTGTACACACACAGCCAGGGGTCTCTCACCTCCAGTGCCGAGTACTTTGAGAAGCTCAAAGTTCTCCATGCCAACTTTCTCAGTGTATCCTGTGAGGTTTGCTGTAGAGAGTGATGGACACTGTAAGAGGTGGGTAATAAATCTTTCTCTCTTGCAAACACAAACACACATACATAGGTTTGGTGGATTCCCTTTTTTCAGACAATTGAAGATATTTTCAGTGTTAATATAGTTTTACAATATATATATACACATTTACATATCACAAAGGTACAATTCATTATGTGCAAAATCTAAAGAGTCTGATAAACACCTATGATTTCTCAATAATGTATAGACTTATGTATGTATAGATCTTAACAATGGTGGAATCAGATGTATAAGGCATTAATTTCACAAAAAAAATGTCTGTGCAATATACTGTTTCATCATCATAATGTGCACTATAACATTAGTCTCACTGCCGGATGTGTAACATCCTGCGCAATGTCAAAAATATTTCATTACTTTTGTTGCAATAATTAAAGTTTAAAACAATGCATCAATAAAAGCATATGTATAATGGTTCACTTTTGAAAACAAATAAATACAAAAGATCTTTTGAGTTTATTTTGATTATGGATTAATCTGCTGATTTCTGGTTTGTCAATACATTATCTGTATCAAATGTAAAAAGTATAATAACCATCTTCAAACCACAATATACCTAAAACAGTATACTGCTGCAACCTTAGTTTAAATTTTGTTTCATGAGTGACAAAGCAGAAGAGATTTGTAAAGAGATTTAATGAGTGTATCAATAATATACTTTCATTTTCATTTTGTTACATTTCAGTAGCATAATAATATCAGATCTAAAAATCTATTCTGACTAGTCACATTGACAGGACAACATATGCTTAATGTAATTTTGAATAGTCATATGTTACCATTGATTTACATTGATGATTTAAATATATTTTACTTGTAGAAGCTCTACTTTATATATTTAATTAGCTATAGATATACCTATACATTTTAACTAGCTGAATCGCAGTTTCCCATATCTACACTGTAATTCAGTATAGCTCAAATGATAATTCAAGATGTTGCTAATGTTTTGACTAGAGTACGCTGTGTAAAGTTCCTTTCAGCACTCTGGCCTTCACTTAAACTCACAAAGTTCCTAAGAGACATATACCAAACCTCCTGAGAGTATCACTAAAGGACAGAGTGTGATTCTGTGTTCCTTTATCTGACCTTATTTACAGAATGTAGGAGTGCTGGGTTAGTTAAAACTATCTCCTTTTGAATGTGTATTAATTGATTCTGCAGGTCTGTTTCAACCATTTAAACATTTCGGATGCTTTAATAAAATGTTTTACAATACATAGTAAAATTAGTTCTGACCTAAATTCAAGAGTATGATGTTCTATGACCTGAACCAGCTTTTGGTTATTACACCATACCATATTTTTATTTATTTATTTATTTATTTTTAATATAAATAATATAAAAAGGTATATCTAGATCTAATACAATGAGGTGTACAAGTCAGTCGTAAATACAAATATGTATATGTGCAAGAATATGTAAAGGAATATTTTTACTGTTTATAATCTTACTGTTTATAAACTTACTAAAACAAGGTTTTAAGGCAACATCTTGCACATCACATTTGACACGGCCACCAGGATAAAGCAATGGTGATTCAAAGAATCAGCCTGTTGTCAAAATTTAAAAAATGTTCTGAGGTAATTTTCCATAGTTTCTTTTTTTTCTCCTCGAAAAAAATAAATTTGTCATAGAGGGTTAAAATACATGAAATTGTTGTTGTGTCATTTGTTACTAGGGGTATGGCATATCGTATTGTACACAATAATATCACTAATATTTTTAAATGTCGTGAATGACATTATACCCTGAAACATCAGCCACCCCTATTTATCATGTGAGGGTGCTAATTTTGTGCTGCTAAATTCACACTTATCTCATTTCCCATTATATGTCTACTAGAGACAGAGTATTATTTATTTTACTATAATCCTGGATATATGGAGATATATGGAGTGCATTATTAGTTTCCTTCTGTTAAAATCTGATTAAAATTCTAGTATTTTTTAATATCTTAGTTAGCAGTGTGCCATATCGTATCGTATGCAATAATAAAGTACAATTTATATTTTGTTGTAGTAGTGTATTCTTATATATATATATATATATATATATATATATATATATATATATATATATATATTTTTTTTTTTTTTTTTTTTTTTTTTTTTTTACATAGTTAATTTCCCAATCCACTCATTAGGAATCCCCCCCATCACTAGTTATGTCGCAACACAAGGAGGGTGAAGACTAGCACATGCCTCCTCCGATACATGTGAAGTCAGCTACCCCCTCTTTTCTAACTGCTGCTGATGCAGCATTGCCGAGTAGCATCACAGCACGTTCAGAGGAAAGCGCAGCGACTTGGTTCTGATACATCAGCTCACAGATGCCTTGTACTGCTCACATGGGATGGCAAGCTACATGAAGAGGATTCAAACTAGCGATTTCCTGATCATAGTGGCAGCACATTAGACCGCTGGACCACTCGGAGAATGTACTAGTGTATTATTGAAATATTTTCTTTAATTCAATGTTTTGTCATATCGCAAAGAATATATTTATCTCAAAAATACCATGAAATATTATGATATTATTTTAGGGACATATGGCCCACCCCTATTGGTTACATCATTATTTTTATTAAAATATTTACAATTCATGTGCCCACAATTTGGGAAAGAAAACAAGAATGAGCTGCTCACTACACTTGATCTGATTCAAATTTTGAATTTTGAATAGGATCAATATTCAGAAATAGGTCTGAGCTCTTTTGGGTTTAGATAAACCGGATTCACAGACAGAACAGCTCGTACAAACAGCAGATGGAGAAATAATTATATCAACTCAAAACTGTGGAGTGAAGGAGAAGGCTAATGCCCTCATCCTTCATCTTCATCATCATCACCTACCATTGGTGATCTCGTGTTTGACGGTGCAGACTTTCCTCCGAGTCTCTCTGTCCGAGTCCTCGCTGCTACTACCACTACTGCTGGCACTACCATCTCCGGGCATTTTGCTGCTCAAGTTCACCAGATTTTAGAGAATAAAGCGGGTCGCACTGCTTTTCCCTTCCGCCCTCCGACCATCTAGCTGTGTCCAAACACTTCTGAACAGCTAGAAGTCGTGAGCCAGGGCGAGCATTTCATAACGTTAACAGCTGTTCGCTTTGTTTTGGTGTTTTCCCCACTCTCTGCTGACTACTTAACCTAACGCTGAATGTTTGGCGTTTATGGACAATCCCTTAGCTCACAAATCCCTTTGACATCCTGCTGCGGACTCTAATCTTCAGAGGCGAGTCTCTGAATCTGTGTGTTTTGTTGTTGGTGAAAGGGTTAAGCGACCTAAATACTTAATCGTGGGCTATAGACAATCAGGAACACACGGCGACCTTCGCCTTTAGCAAATAAATAACAGATAACTAACAGTTAACTAATAGCTAGTCGGTTAGCGTTAGCTGACCTAGCTTAGCTGCTTTATAACTCCGGCTATTCTGATACAGTGAGCTATTTCCGTGTCTATAAAGCTAAAGCTAGCTGTTAAAGCTAGGTTACTGAACTGTAGCTTAACTAGTTAGCTATCTAGCTAGCGTTAGCTGCTGCTAAAAATGACATGCAACTGGTCTCTCCAAGAACAGCAGCAGTAATAGAGGAGGAGCAGAGCATCCAGCAGCAGCAGCGACCCCCCTCTACCCCAGCACTCTACACCGGCTAGCCGTCGGTTTAGCCCGGCCTGCCTCACGAGTAAATAAACACCCCCCTCAGCGAGTTCATTAACCGGCCTGTCTAATAAATAAAGATGTCGTAGCCCCGCTAACAAGCTAACGCCGCTCGCTCGCTAGGTTAGCTAACCTAGCTAAGCTAACCCAAGCTAACTAGCTAGCCAGCTCTCCGCCTTGACAGTCAAACAACAGCTAAAAACAAACTCCGAGACCCAGGCCCCGCTACAGCCAGCATTTACCGCCGCCGTCGCTTCCCCGCGTTTCCCGGTTTCGTGCGTGACTCACGGTGAAAACACGCGCCGATAAAGAGAGGCGATAAACAAAACGATAAATGAGAAAAGTGGAGTTAAAGACTGAGGGAGTACTTCAACTACGGAAGCCGGGCTGCGTCCCTACTGCGACTTCAGAAGGAAGGGAGGGAGGGAGTGAGGGAAATAGAAAGAAGGGAGGGAGGCAGGGAGGAAAAGAGAAAGAATGGAGGGAGTAAAAGAAAGAGGGAGAGAGAAATAAAGAAAAAAGGGAGTTGGTGGAAAGAAAGTGAACACCCAGAACTGGTTTCTCTAGCCTGAGACTGTCAGGTTTGTAGCCTACTTTCAAAAGACAAGCATAGAAAGCTGGGAATACGAAGCATAAGTACCTAGTGGAACAAAAATAATGTTACTTCGGGATCATATAGCACAACATAGAGTAACACAATACTTTACAAAAATAAACTGAAGGTATAATACAATAAATATGATTCCATCAATGTTGGGAGATTAAGGGACAGTAAGAATGTTTCAGGGTCAGATCAGTCCTTGTGTGTTAAAGAATCGGATGGCATGGGGGAGGAAGCTGTTGCAGAGTCTCGCAATGATGGTTCAGATACTACCCTCATTGTAAGAGTCTGTGAAAGGAAGAGATGACATGGTCCACAGATGTGTGATAGTGGGATATGGACAGAGCAGTTGCAATTCCCAAACCTGGCAGTGACACAGCTGCTCAGGATGCAGGTGCAGTTTTTTCATAAAGTAAAACATTTTCAGTAGCATTAAAGTATATTTTATATGTTGTTTTGTTAGTATGTTTTGGTACATTTGTCAGACATTTTACATTATAAATCTCTGTTAGTGATGTTAGTTGGTTGCCTGTAAGCAGGCCTGTACCTAGTGACAATTACAGATTTACAAATTAGATCAATTCATTGTTGATTTTCTTCATTCAAACTTAAGCAAGACACTAGAATTTGCACATGTAAACCAATAGTTAGATAATTAGTTACAGCATTTTTTAGTTTTTAGTGAAGTGCTTTTTGTTTTGTTATTAGGGTTTCAGTTATCAAGATACAGCGAACGTTGTTTTCATGTCTGTCCTGATGCTGTCAGTCTGCCTGCTTCAGACTCTAAACTCTTCTATAAAGACTCAACTTCCCAGCATGCACCCACACCGGACTTCCCTACGGCTTTCTCACTCTCCAAGTTACTAATTGGCTCCACCTGCCCTCCTGCAGACGGACAGTGTCAGGACTGACATTTCACAAGCTCTCAAATTATTTAATTTTGATGGCATAACACTGTTTTTCTAAGCTCTGGAATTGATTATTTGATAATCAAGATTATTTGTTTCTTTTTTACAACATAACAAACACTGTTTTCCCAAAATCTCAGATTGTTCATTTTATTGTTGCAGCATAAAAATGTTTACCCCAGATCCCAAGAAATTACCTTATTAAGGTAATATCATAATTAATTAAACCAAGACATTTTCCTAATATAAGAGTTCATTTTATTAATGCACAGTATGAATGCTCTGCCATAAACGTGAACCTCACAGATTTTCACTCTCAGAGTGAACATGGGGCTTAGCTCCTTACTGCCCCCAGGTGCTTCTGACCCACACATCTCTTCAGATTTAAATCCTCTGACACACTGCATAACTAGGCTACTAAAACAGGCTTTAAGAAGGATCTCGCAGTGGCTAAGTACCTCACAGAGTTCAGTTTGAGTGTCAGTGTGAAACTGGGAGGAGAGTGTGCAGTCTGTCCTGTGAGCATTTTAAGAGCTGAAATAAAGCAGGGGGCTTTAGGGCTTCAGCAATCATTACCTTATACTTGTAAATACCACATTTATTATACCCAACACATGAAATTGTTTTACAAATGAAGCTGTGCTGACTGTATGCAGGTAACAGTAGTGGTAGGAGTAGTATCTCTGTGTGTACTGTAATGTAATGCACTCTACTTTATCAGCTATTGGACACATCATGTAGAGATCCATCTAATATAGGCTTAGGTATGATAATAATAATTGCTATTATACACTATATATTTAATCATATTTAGACCAGTTCCATCTCTAAATTGGAAACGAAACAGTTGTTTGATTTGGAACATCATAGTTGTCCAATAAAACCTCAATAAGACCTCAAAACTAATCTACTGAACTGCAACATTGGTTGTTGCTTTTTTAAGACTTACATTTGCCTCTAAATCACATGTGTGATTTAAATCAATGTGTAATTTTCCATTCTAAATTTTATTCTAGTTATGCCTCCAGTATCCAACCCAGCATTTCCTGTTGATATTAGTCCAATACTGCTATGCCATCTGTGCTTCAGTTAAACAATGATAATAACCAAACCGAAAGTCACTGAAATGTAGAGCATTCATGAATAAAATCTAACAGTAATTTACCTACTGAATTACCCACTGAACTGCAAATCTTGCTGTAGAATAAAAGGAAATTAAAATAAAAACTAAAAACTCAATGCACAATATATTGTTTCTCCTTAACAACGTCGGCATGGGCAATGTTACATAAAGTATATGTTATTAAATGTTTAAAGGAAAAATAAAAATGGCACTATTCTCATTTGACATGACAAGTCTGCCCAATATAATTTGTGTTAAAATGCATTATTTATATAATGACATGTTGGATCATGGACTTTTGATAATATCTTGTGAAAATTCCAGAATTGTTCAAATATTGCAATTATTTTATTTTTTTTTTCAATATCATGCAGCCCTAGTAATAAGAAAAAAAATCCATGTTCTATGTTTTAAATGGGGGTTGTCAATGATTGTTGAGTAAAGGCAGTGGATCATGACAGCTTTAAGAGCCATTTGCTTTTTCAAATGTTTGAATGGTTCTTAGCCTGGTCAAATACAAGAACTAATCTGTTTATAAAACTGTTTAATCCCTAAAACGCATCAGAAACACCAGTGTTTCCTGGCTTTTTCCCCCTATTGTTAGAATTTAAGTACATCTCAGTCGGTTTGCATTGCTTTGCATGTAGATACTGATTAGAAATCCTTAGGGTGAAATAATCAAAGTCTTTTTGCTTAGAGTGCCATTGCTAAATAATAAATCCTTTAATATACATTATGTGCTCTATGTTTTTTTTGTTTTTTTTTTGCATTAAAAGGAAAATATAGCCTGGAACTAGGCCTAATCTCTGTGTGGGGAAACTGCCCCTATATATTTACCCTGTGGTTTGTAAACAGTATAGCCAAAACTGCCTTAAATACATGACCAAGTATTCAAATATATTCATGTATAGTTGTGATAATACTTCCATATTACAACCATACTCCCTCTTTATATGCTGACTTACCTGAAGAAGCCTATTCGGATGCAGTGAGAGTGAAGGTGCTTGGGCAGCAGTTTGCGTATTAACAGCTTGGATTAGGGTCAGTTTAAAAGGTGTCACAAACGAGGGCATAGATATGCAGGCCCTCGCTGTATTACTGACATCATTTATCCATCTCTATAATCCTATTCTAGCTACCCACTGACATTCAGCCGTGTTTGAGAGGTGCGTGAGAGTGTGTGTGGGTCATGCCTACTTGCTCATGTGCGTGTGTGTGCCTGCCTGCCTGCCTGCCTGTTTGTGTGAGTGTGTTCTTGAGTATGTGATAAAAACGAAACCCAAAGTGAATGTGCTGCTGTGCCTGTGAGCTAGTTTTTGTGTGTATGTGTGTTTGTGTGTGGGGGTGTGTGCATGTGTTGGTGAGTGGGTGTTTGGTTGTAAGTGCATGATTTATTATTGGTAGTAGGTAGAAGTCAAAAAGACAGAGGCAAGTGGGAGATCTTTCAACGCATATCTATTCGCAGACAAAATTGCACTACACAACGAAGCAGTTAAAAACGTTACTTTTTATTCAATCCGACTCTCGTACTTTTCCGCAGTTCTGTAGTGCAGTATGTTTTCTGTTGCTTAGCAGAGCATTGAGCAAGGTCTGACTACACCAGCTTTAAACATTTACAATGCTTTTATCTTCTTGCATAATGTACAACAATATTGGTTTTAGTTTTTTTTTCAGGAGTTTTCTCAAATTTCATAGGACTTTTTGTTCCATTTATGTGTTGTCTGGAAAGCATTTGAATTAATATTTGTCTTGGAATTTAAAAAATCCTTAACCGAATTTAGACAGTCATTTGGTGCAATATTACTGATAAACAACAGTGTAAATGAGACAGTTAAAGTTAAATAGAATATAGCTGCTAATTAAAAGTCATTTGTTTTTTTCATATGGCTTAAAAAAAATAAATGTGAGGAGGAATCAGACAAAAATAACCATGCAGCTGGTTGGGAATGCATTGACCCAGGTTGGGAAAATGCAGCAGGAAGACTGCATTTTGAACCTCCTCAACTTGTTGCAGCTGCAGATGAATAATTAATGGTCTCATTGATCACCTAATGCTGGCAAAACATCGCAGCAGACTCCTGAAACCTTATTCTCTCAAGGCTTATCCAGCCAAGTAATGAAACACACCCAGAACAGCTTTGTGGCCACAGTTTGTTTGGGCCATATTCAGTCATCGTAATGCACACTCTGTCACAGCTGATCAGAGGTGACTGAGATGATTCTGAGAGGATTGTAAGACTGGATTTATGAAAACTGGTCTGAAAAACTGGGGTTTGACATTTACATAGAATAATGTTCGGATGGAGAGTTTTTTTTTAAGGGAAGGAAATTACAGTACTGGATACAAACGTACTAAAGAATCACACTTGTTCAAGAACCATCTTGTTTTTCAGGCCAAACTCAGTCATCAAAATATATTTTGTATCACAAATGGTAAGACATAACTGAGGTACTTAACTTGTACCATGGCTTATAACGGTAGGCATGGTTTAAAGCAGATTTTTTGTTTTTGAAAGACAATAAAGGGGGGGTAAGGTACGCTGTACAGTACTGAAGAATACAAAGTTAAAGTTAGATATGAAAGTAGAAGTTATAAAAGTATGAAACATTTCTGTTGTTCAGATCTTCAACTATTTCATTTTTTCTATTTCATCATTTGGTCAAATTTCTGGGATAATTTTCATGATTAATTAGTTTATTTCAAATAACGAAGTTATTTAGCCGGAGCTGCTGACGTCCCCGCAGCCCCTTCCTCCGCCTTGGCCTGCCCGTCTTCCACCTGGTTGAGCAGGAGAATTTTCATCACGGGATCCAGGTACTCCATGATGGTCTCAGAGATGCTCTTCTCCAACAGGTAGCCCTCCGTCTCGATCTCCATGTTCTCCTGCCCAAGGACTGCCTCCATGGATGTCTCCAGGTACCTCAGGCTCGCCAGCACAGTGCCCTGTGGGAAAACAGTGAGGTGGAGGGGTAAAGGGGTAGATATAGTTAGAATTTGTGGAATCACAAATCATTTTGTATCTTTGGCTATGTGTCTGAAAGTAGCTAGCTGACTTGATGTCTTGCTGCTCTTGTTGTCTCAGAAGGCAGTGTCTTGATGAAAGTATCTGTATCTGAATCACAAAGGCTACAATACGTCCTAACTTTGCCAGAGTACTGCCAGCTGATTGCTAGAAATGAGCATACAGCTATTATATCATAAGTCATACGCTTTTTTTGACAAATACAAAAATGGCAAGATAAAAAGAATGATTGCATTCTGCTTTAGAATCCTATCTAGTAGTTTTTTACATTTTAGACACAGCCCTTATGTCTTTGTGGTTGATTGCTGTGGGTTTTAGGGTCCCTCAAGTAATGAACGGTCTCAATTATAATTGGAAAAATCATATGAGGATTGAAGACGCACATTAAGTGCTCACCACAGCCTCTGTTTTCTCAGTGATTCTTCCCTTCAGTTGTCCCTGAGACAAACTCTACAAAATCAATCAAACAAACACAAACCTCCTGTCTTTTCTACTGTTCAGTACCTGAACCACAAAGACAGACAGCACCACAGCCGCAAAGCTGTTCATCAGGCCTATGTAGTAGTTGAGTAGCGCCTCCCTGCAGCCACGAACAAAGATGTTCATTTCCTCAGATTGGTACTCATAGTTGTAGTGGGCGGAGTTGTTGGTGAGTTTGTACTGGATGCAAGGTCTCGGAGAACTGGGGTTACAGCAGCTGAATGGGACCCCATCCAACAGGTAACGTCCATCCACATTGCTCCTGATACGGCTAGAAGAGACAAAGAAATGGGTAGATGGAAAAACAAGACGTCACAACATACTGTATGTCCATCCTGATTTAAACAACAGACAAATATTAAGTGAGCTAAATGTTTTAATGTCAAACAATTGTTAATATTGAGCTAAGTGGCAATGGTTGATATCTACAGTATACTCTGAGCACTCTGGGGTCTTCAGGTCACTTACCCCACTCCTGGAGATCTACCTTTCAGCGGATACATTTTTGGTACCAACCTACCTATCTGTTGATTGCCTTCAGAAATCCTTGTTTGCCTGAATTTGGTGTGTTTACAATTGGGATAAAAGTAAACTCTGTAGGAAGGCAAATCATCAATAGCAGGGCTTGTGACAACTGGAATAGGGTTTCTCAATTCCAGTTGTGAGAAGTCACAACTTTGCAAAGCCCAAAGCCTTGGCATGGCCTTGGGTCTTGGGTAAGTAATTAAGGTGTTCATCAACAAGTCACTATCAGTGATTACCAAACCAACAAAATGATTTGGATCTTATTTGGATGCCCCCTATCTGTAGAAAGGCTCCAACAATAGGAGGGAAGGTAAATCTTCAGGAGCAGGGCTTGTGACAACTGGAATAGGGTTTCTCAGTTCCATTTGTGAGTACACACTACTTTGCACAGCCCCAGGGTAAGTAATTAAGGTGTTCTTCAACTGTTTAGTTTACTATCAGTGATTACCAAACCAAAAACTCGATTTAGGTCTCAGTAGATCAGTAGAAAGGCTCCAACACCAGCTATTGACTCTTTTCAAACTGCTGCTGATGCAGCATCACTGTGTAGTTGGTGCACTCAGAGGAAAGCACAGTGAACCAGCTCTGATGCATCAGTAAACAGATGCCTGTGCTGACCATCATCAATTGGGGGGCGCCATCTACTACCCAACCCAACTGTGCACTCTTATACTTCAGTTTCTGTTTCTGTTATGGAGTTGGTTCCACCTGTGTGGCTCTAACAGCAAATGAGGAACTCTTCTGTTACTCAGTCAGCAGAGTGCTGGTGCCGGCACTATGGGCCTCAACACTTAATGTTTCTGCTCTGCAACTTTATGTAGTCTAATACGTTGTGGCTGTGGTTCCTAATTGCTTCCAATTTTTGCAAACACCACTCAAACAGAGTTGAAAGGCTGACTGCGAAAGTAGGTACTTAATTTTATATACCTGTGGCAATGGGACTGAATGTAGCTCCTGAGTTAAGTAATTAAGAGGTATGTCCCAATACTTTTGTAATAGTCTCATATTAGTCTTATTTTAAAACCCTATTCCTCAACTCCCAATCTCACTTACTCCTTAACCTCCTTAGAGCTGAAGTCCAGGTAGCGGTTGCTGATCCACTGCACCTCGAACCAGTCCTTGAAGTCATTGTTGCCACAGCACTGGAACTGCATCTGCAAGCGGTCGATGGTCTGTTTCTGGAAGCAGCGGCCTGGGGTGTCGGTGTCCTTGTAGAAGCGGATGCCGTTCTTCAGGCCGACCTTCAGCGAGCCTTCCAGGGTGCCTCTCATGATGAAGCTCAGGATAACACCAAGCAGCATGAGAGTGGTGAAGAAGATGGAGCAACAGAAGTAGGGCTTCAGAAAGGTCTTCCATGTCGGGAAACGCTCAGCATCCAGGGCGTCCTGGCAGATCCGTCCCGCAAAGTAGTTGATGCCCATGGAGGCCATCCCTGCTATGATCAGAGTGTTGGGCACAATGTAGGTCTCAGTGTTGTCCATTACCTACAGGAAAGATTTGGTGGTTATTGTGAAGCTCTAAGCATTGCTAGTCTGGTGTGTTGCTAGTCTGCTGACACATAGTGGATGGCTTTATTATAGGGCCTATTCAAGAGCCTGTCAAACCTATTCAGTCTACGTCTTTTGTGTTTTTTATTTATTAATATATGTAGCTTTATTCCATGTTAAAGCGTTTCGCTGTAAGATTTTTTTTATCCGTGATTGAAAGTATTTAAAGATCTGGAGGATGTTAATTGCTGACTGGTTTGCTTTCTCTTCCTACAGGTTTTAAGCTTTGAGCATCATGTTGCCCCTGACTCAGTTCCCCTTTTTATTTTAGCGGTTGCTCATTTTGCACAACATTTGTACTCTGAATAGGGCTGTGTATTGGCAAGAAACTCATGACACAATATGATATGTATCATGATATAGGAGTTACCATTAGATTTATTGTGATGTATTGTTTTTTTGCAAGCCATCCAATATTTTATTATTTTAAATCAAATTTTAGGAAAGTAATTAATAATAATACACAATCATACAAAATCTGAGTACAAGTCAGAAGAGTGGGATCTGAAGTGGTGCAACACTCCCATCTACTGTTTAGGGTTTAAATACAACACAAAATGAACCACTGTCTGCAACAAATCTTTATATTTAAATTATTTATTAAATCCATACAGTACTTGAAGCATGATATCGCAATACTTTGATATAGCAATATTTTATTACACTGATTACAAACAAATTTTGTATTGTCAAACTTACATAAAAATATATGCTTTGTCACTATTATTTAGACATGTATTTATATGGAAGCGGCCTTATTGTGATTTTTACGTCATGAATCCTCTGTAAAAACAGATGATTTTCAGAGAAAAATTGCAGAAAAATAATATAATATAGTATTGTATTTTTCTTTATAACCAAATAGAGCTAGTTTCAGAAAAA
The DNA here is from genome assembly GCF_023375975.1 of Astyanax mexicanus. Taxonomy (NCBI): domain Eukaryota; kingdom Metazoa; phylum Chordata; class Actinopteri; order Characiformes; family Acestrorhamphidae; genus Astyanax; species Astyanax mexicanus. Next base: position 21,170,692 of record NC_064408.1, on the reverse strand, counting down.
AAGTGTATACTACTGCCTACTATTAGAACATCCAACTAAATTTGTTTGGTTAGAACACATATATTTTGTTGAATTACATAACAACACCCTTATAGAGACCATAAGGATCCATAAGGTAAGTAGTTTAATGGGGCAAATTAAATCCTCCTAGGTTGTTATAGTGGATGAGACAGATTCATTATTATGACCTAGATTATGATCCATCCAGGCCACTGGACTACTCATAGGAGAGGACAGCTCCTAAGCCTATTCTAACCAGCTTAGGTAATATTTATATTCACCTAGGTTAATCCGGTCCAGATATTTCAGGTATGTCTAAATGTTCTAAATTAGTCATTTGAGGTATATTATCACAAATTAGCATTTTATTAGCATATTATATGTATTTTCAATCAAGTAATGTTGTCAATATGTATATTTTAATCTATGTATTGCTTGTTTTGAAGATACTGGTTCCAGAACAAATTTTAAATTTCATATAAGACCATGTTTTTTCGATAAATATACAAAATTGTATAATAGTATTCTGTAATATATCCAATATGTATCAGAAAGTGACACATTTTAGAAAGTAAAATTGAAATTTAATTTAAGTAATTTAATGACTGAAAATGCTATATATCATCAAGAATTAAGAATTAAATACATTTCTATACAAAAACACTTAAATACTCCAGACATATTCCAGACTTTATTGTCTGAGAGAATAGAGCAGATCATTTTTAGGAGGATTTCCATTGGGTGGTTCCATGCCTCCTGAAAATCTCCAGCTGTACGCTATATGTGTAAAAGGACAGCTCTGTCTGATAATGTGCAGACCTGATACTCCACAGACATTTTCTGAAGTTCTTATGTGAAAACAACAATAGTGTAAAACTCTGTAAATAGAGTGCAGTATATTAGTTGACATTTTCCCCAAACTGTAACAATCTGTAACTAATGCATAGAAATATGTAGCTTCTATTACATTCAAATAGTCATGTACATGATTCTATTATATAAAACAAGACTATTATTAATGTGGAAAAGAATTCAGTGTTACATTGATTTAGTGTTTCAGTGTTACATTCAGTGTAGTACATAAATGCCTGTAGAAGATACACTGGTAGTCGTGCATGTAGCATTAGCACAATGCCCTGTGTACAGGGCTACTAAAAGACACCAAGAAAGCATCAAGATTCTACATGTTCCATTTATATAGAATAACAAAATAAAGACTGTGTTTAAAGTGGGTACATGGGTGTGTTAAATACCTCTGCCCTTCTGCGTAGTTCTGTCTTCAGGAAACAGCCAAGGCAGAAGGTGATCGCTCCACCTAACGTAGCCAGCCAGGACAGAAGCCATAACCCCTGAGCCAGCTTCACCCTTTTCTCAAAGGGGAACTTCATTTTAGCCCACACCATTTTGACAGCCGAGTAGTTTTAGAAGTTCACAAAGAACACGATAAAGGAGAATGTCCGGGTTTGTAGAAGTAGAAGAAGAGTGGCGGAGTTTTGGAACAAATGAAACAATTGAAATTGCTTCTGAAGGTTTTCAAGGTGGATGGGAATTGCTGCAGATCCAGGCAATCAAGAACTTCTAGTAAAGCCAACGATGGTTCCGAATGGTTCTGGAGATGTTTGGAGATTTTTTAGTTTTTAGAATTTGAGATGAGATCTTCAGAAGGCAAAAATAGCTCTTGAAATCCAAAATCCAAGGTTGAATCCACCTGCCTCTCCGAATTTCTGGGTCAAATTGGTTTAACCCGAACAGTTCTTTAAGTTTTTGGTCCCGGTCACTTAATCCGTATGTGGTGGTCTGTCCGAGCTTTGGTGTGGTGATCCCCCCGATCGAGATGCTAAAGATAGATCAGATCCCACTCAGTGACGGAGAGTGGTACATTTGCACCTCTGAATCCATGCTTGGGTGAGACACACTGGATTCGGCCAAAGCTGGAGGTCTGGGGCGTCTTACCTGTAATCCCTTACCTATCCTATTACTGCGGCCCTCTCCAATGAGAATCCAGGGAACTGTCTGCTCAGCAGAGATTAAGACTGCAGCTGGACACTGAAGGATGCGGCCATCTTGCCTTATCATCTGCAAAAATATTGACATAGTGGACTTTCTTCAAGATCAGAAGACCATGAAACTTTTCCTCCATTTGTAAATGTTTGGCTAAGTATTCTAATAAGGAGCACGCCTTGTATACCAGTTACAGAGCAGCTGATTTTTTTCTGAGCTGCATGAACATTTTGTTATGTGACTGTAGTCTCCTAAATGAGACAATGTAGGGAATGTGATTAGTAGACAAGTGGGCCTTTCTGGAGCACATTTTCTTCACAAATAACATGAGACAGATATTGAACAGAGGGTGTTCCTAGAAGGATTGTGTAAAAGATGGGGGCTGCAGGGAGGGGAAGAATGAAAGTGTGGATAATCCTGCTTTAATGTCCTTTAACAGGCTCACTGGTGTGAATTTAAACTGCTGAATGGTTTGTCTTACTGTGATTGCACACATTAAGGGATTAAGGCCTAGTAGTAGGTTTGTCTCAGTTTGTTGTACCACAGCAGATGACTTAACTGGCTGGATGCTTTTAGTTGACTGTGCATAAACAGCTCTGGAAAAAAACAGTTTTGATGATCACAGCAATGAAACCAAGTTAAACTGCTTATTTTTTTATACCAGGAGTGGCATAGAGTTATCCAAAATCAGTGTGTAAACCTGGTGGAGGAGAACATGCCAAGATGCATGATAACTGTGAATAAAAACCAGGGTTATTCCACCAAATATTGATTTCTGAACCCCTTAAAACTTTATGAAAATGAACTTGTATTCTTCGCATTATTTGAGGTCTGAAACACTAATATTTAATGTACTATACTGCCTAACCTACACTATTAAGATCAGTATATTGCTTATATCTTACAGTATTGGGTGTAGTATGCAATTTGGATGCAGCCTCTGTTTTTTAAAAGACTCCCCAGATAGCAAAAAAAAATCATAAAATCATACAGACCCTTTCTAAGCTGCAAATGCCCGGTCCTGTTTTGAACCTAGGCTAATTTCTGGCCCAAATGCTCAACTCACATCCAAGCTGAATGCTGCATGTGCGAACACCCCTGTTTGCAGAGTATAATATGGGAATCGGCCTGCGCCACTTAAGCCAACACCCCGGTTGCAGAGTATAGTATGGCAATCAGCCTACACCACTTTTGCCAACTCTCTGGTTGACAAGTATAAACAACATTTGGCTCAATTCCGCGTGGCCGATGCCGAGTCTCAACCGATGCTGCTCTACATGAGTTGAGTTGAACCCATTCTTCATGCTATCTGGGTAAAGTGTGACACACTCTCACATGTAAACACATTATTATTACTAAAAATCTGTAAAGGTCACTATTTGCAAGACTAAATCTACATTACATACTTTTTGGGATTATTTCCCGTCTTGCTCAAGGTGGACATTTCAAACAAACTGTTAAAAATAGAGCATATTTAGAAGCAACTTTTGGCCCCAGCTGCCCTTGTGGGTGCAAAAACTTTTTCAAAAACTGAAAAAAGTCCTTGAAAACTTGTTTGGTATAAAGCCATCATGAGAATAAGAAAGCAATTGAAATTCTAAGAGAGGAGACCAGCTTCAGTTTTTTACTACATTGGCTGAAAGTTAAGAAGGGTTTAACTTCTCCTGTAAAGTTGTTATTTCAGAGATACTGTTTACTTATTCTGTAACACCAGAAGTGGTGCGGTGCAAAGGCTGTACATATAATGTCTCATGAATGCAAAAATAGCAAGGTCAAATGCAGCTTTTAAGTGTGTTGTGCCACTTATTTTATATTCATCATAGGCAAAGAGTCAGTCAGCCTAAACTAATCAAATATCAGTACAAATGCAATTCATAATGGGTAAATGTTAAATTAAATGTGCAAAAAATGTATTTTAAGATGTTTTTTGTATAAATTATGTGGTTTAGTTCAAGGCAAAAATGCTCAGATGGTGTTTAACAGGCCTGTTTAACACCCTGTTCATTTGCAAAAGCTAAAAAAAATCCATGTAATCTGGTTTACTTTTAACACTGTAAGAAAGAACTGTTTAATTACAGATATTCTTGAGCCTCACCAGACAGTGTTGCTGTCCTTGCTTTTTGTCCTCTCACTATTATTCTGTTAATAATCTGAAATGTATGTAGCTTTACATTTTTTGCCTTGACCCCACTTGGTTCTCCAGGTGGTTCTCTCAAACCTTACTATTAAAATACTTTAGTCTTTAGCTCCAGTTTGTTGGTCAACTGAGGTAGTCTGGTAAGGTTTTGAGGGAGCAAATAATGGAAAGATCCCTGTTAGCCATATTTCTTGAGTTTGAGCTCTGTTTCAGCAGACACTCATACAAAAAAAGACGCAGTCGGGAGGTCTATACGTAGCAACCCATATTGCTGTGTTTGAGGTTCCTTGTATGTCTGTGTTTTCTTTGAACCCCCTCTATTGAACTATGGTGAGGGAAAAAGTTTCACATTCCAGAACTTTAAAATATTATTTCTGCTTTATTTAAACAACAAAAACCTCCAATATCAATTAGATTTCATTAAGATAATTTTTGTTCACAATTTGGAAAGCTATTAATGTCTTTAAGACATTTATTTCCCATGTGAAGCTACATTGCCTGAAAAAAGAATCTAGAATGTGTACCTGGAGTGGACAAAAATGATCAGTGCACCATTCAGTTCAGCAGCCAGTTCTTGTAATTTTCTCTGTAATTTTTTCAAAAGAGGAGGGAAAAAAATACAAAAAAACAAAAACACAAAGATTCCTTGTAAAACTAAGACGTATCCCAGAAGCCACTGTAAATTTTGATTATTTTTAAACTTAGTAATTAAAGTAATCCCATTTAACAAGAGTTTAAGTTGCAATTCTATGTTGTCAGTAGTCCCCAACACTTATTCCATGTGGCAATTTCAGCTGCTAAAAGAGTTGGCATATTGCACTCTACAGTCTTCATCAGCCTCTACCCCAAGCATGAGACTGGTCCCTAAGCAGTAGTTTAAGTGTACAGTTTATTTTAAACCAGCATTCATTTTTAAAGATCCTTCTTTCCAATTTGTCAGACAGACAATCATTCTGCCCGCTTTCCCTGATGCATCTGATGCTCATTACTGTGTCCAGTCCAGGCATTTCAAATCCTTTCACCAGCCTGAGTATTTGTTTTTCTGTTTGACGATTGGAGCAGAGACTGGCAAACTGGGTTGTGGAAGTCATTAGGGATGTTTACAACTTGGTAGGAGCTTTATTTCACCAGCAGCATTGTAGCTTTCTGGGATCGTCTATGACAGGTTTCATTTATGACAGGTTTGTGGAGAGTGCATCAGCCTGCACATTTACTAGCTTTTACTATGAGAATTTTGCCTGTTTTTAAACAACACAGTAAATTTGCAATTGTTAAATCAATACTGTTAGTGCTGAAGTGCTGAACACTTACAATAATAGTTAAATAAAAATGTACTGTGCATAAATGACACTGTCCTACTACATGTAGCATTAAGAATCAGCCTGAGCCCAGATGACATATGGCAGCATTGGAGAAGATCGACATCGGCTATGCAGAATTGGGCCGTTGGCACACGGGGTCAGGTAGATTGTTGTATTATACTCTGCATCTGGGGTACTGGAACATGCAGTTATGGTAGATTGTTGTATTATACTCGGCAACAGGGGTATTGTAACATGCAGCTCAGGTACACTGTTGTATTATACTCGGCAACCGGGGTATTGGAACATGCAGCTCAGGTAGTTGGTTGCATTATACTCTGCAATCAAGGTATTGGAACATGCAGCTCAGGTAGATAATCACATTATACTTTGCAACCGGGGTATTGGTACATGCAGCTCAGGTAGACTGTCGTATTATTCTCTGCAACCGAGGTATTGGAACATGCAGTTCAGGTAGACTGTCGTATTATACTTTGCAACCGGGAGAGATTTTTACTATCTGTGACTTATTATGTTATTGTTATTGGTACTAGGGCTGTGTATTGGAAAGAGCCATGCCATAACATATCCGTAACGTATCCTGACACAGAGTTGTGATTCCATTTACATGAATACATATTGTGATACTGTAAGTACTGTAAAATGATACATATTGACATGCCACATGTCATGAGACAGATATCATTCAGGTTCTCTTTGGGTGGTAATGCCTTCTACAGTACTTCTACAGGTATAGGTCTTTCTGAGAATTTATACAATATTGCATTACATAAAATCGCAATACTCAATTGTATCAATATTTTCTAACCCTCCTGTATGTTACAGGGCTTCTACAGTGTTGGTACAGCTCTGTGATCTGTACAAGGAAACAATGGTCAATTCTTTAAAGTTCTAAAGAGGTTCTAAAGCAGATGTGATGTGGGAAGGCTGATAATCGTTAGATGCGTGTGTCACATGATTTCATTGGTACAAAGCCTCAACCTGCCACATTCCTGAAACAGTTATTCACAGTTCTGTACCACCTGTGTCAGTCTTCCACAGAACCATGCTCACACTCACAACCAGTGTTTCACTCTGGCACTGATGATTTGTAAATAATCTGAAGAGATCCCTGTGAAATGATTGTACGATTGTGAGATTGCCACACTGTGAATAAGGAAATCACTCACCATGCATGTCACTTGCAGCGTCTAGTTTCTCAGAGAAAAAATTCAGAAGGGTGCAGAAAACGTATTGAGTGATGTCAGTAGGTCACTGTGTATTTCTCGGTGGTTCTGCTTCATGAATTTTAAAAAGGCTCTGAGTTATAGTCTTGAATGACAGTCATGCTGCATGACTCAGATCACTTTCAGGCTTTCTTCCTGAGAAGCTACAAAAATCCTTTTTTTGATCTCGGCTCCATAAATGCAGCACCATTTCGATTCAGCACCAGCACAGAGTTGGTGGTACATTACATATTCAAATGTGTATAGACACCCCTTCTAATGCTACTTTAAGTTGCACCAGTTGCTGGCAAAGGTGTGCAAATGTACAAAGACGATGTCTTTCCTCCTCTAAAAAAGTATTGCCTAACCATTTGTCATTATTTCTAAAACCAGACATGGGCTAAGAGGTGTATAAAGCAAGCCCACAAGCATCCAAGTGCATTAATATAAAGAGTTAATAGTGTGTCTCCCCTATGGCTGCCATAACATTCCTTAATTTTCTGTATTGGGTTTCTACTAGCAGTTAAAACATTACATTTAGGTTTGATTGCATTCAGCAACTAGAGCTTTAGCAAAGTCAGTCTAGTTTCGGATTATTCATTCTAGTTCTAGATCACAATTGGTCTTCCATCCCCCAGATATTGATCACTCAAGAGAACACAGCTCCTTCCACTGCTTCACAGCTCCACAACTCTAATCCTGGAGGGCTTTATTGATGGAACCATGATTTCTGCTCTGTAAGAGAAAATCCTGAAGGACACTGTCTGGCCATCAGTTTAATACCTTAAGCTCAAGCATACATGGGTTCTGCAGCAGGACAATGATCCAAAGCACACCAGCAAGTCTACCTCTGAATATGTTTGACTAAAGTAAGTCCTACTGTGTTCTAAGCCACACAATTTTTGTGACAAAATTAAGATCTAAAATGCATGTTCTTTAGGTTTAGAGAAGCTTTCGGGTGCATGTTTATTTACATAAATATATATCATGTGCAATGTGTGTAATACACTGCTAAAACATGTGGCTCAAATGTGCCTCAGACCACCTCCTGAGGGATTATATCAGAATTATATCTGTTTTAAATGCATCGTGAGTAAGTTTACACTTGCATATTTATCTGATTTGGTCTTACCCAAATATAATCTTTACCGGGTGTAAACGTGATCTAAATGACACATCATGTTCATTTATTTCCCTTTTTAAACTTAAAACACATTTATCAAAAATCCAAAATGACTATAATGTTATATTATTAAATTGTTAATGTTGTGATTCACTAAGTCTCCCTGTGTCAGTGGCATATATGCCCATTGAAAATGAATGCATTTCTGTACAATGCAAATATATAAAAAAAACCTTTGCTGGGACATTTCACTCGAGTTCTATTGAGTCTCTAACACGGATAATCTTCGTACTAGGCTACATACGTCTGCTATGCCCGTATAAATCAATAGGGTGTCAGAATGGTATATGTTTATACTTCTCATCCAACCACAATCGAATTCGATCTCTGGAGAGATTTATCTGAATATTTTTTTGTTTCACAATGAGAAGCTGGAATGAAAATAAACTATAATAAAGTAAAGATAAGGGGGCTTTTTTTTAAATGTCCATAATTGTTTGAAAATGTAAGAAGTAGAAGTAAAAATGGTCTGAAATATAATTACTCCAGTAAAGTTAAGTAAGATAACTACGTATTTGTACTTCATTACTTGACACCTCTGAGTTCAATAGATTCAACAACCATTTTTTATCCAGGATGTTCCGTTAAATCAGAGGACAAGGCTCAGGCACAGTTTCATAGTTTCTTTCTCTACTTTTATTTATTACATTCAGGAAAAAAATCAATATGGAGGTGTATAATCCACAAAGCCTGAGGTCAAAATCAATGTACATGGGGGCAACCTATACCAGACACATACAAATCTATACCTACCTATCTTGATTTAAATTGATGTCTTCTGTGTTTTTTTACTAGTTTGTACTGTATCTAATATAACAAGTCACAACCTAAAGCATTCACACTAAACTAGACGATATACTTAGTGTTAAATCATCAGATAGGAATTATCATTATGTTAAGGTGCTTAGGGAAATGCAGCCCTGTACAAAGGGTCTAACATGCAATGAATATGGGATTCCTCTTAAGAATAAGCTGGAGAGTAAAGCTGGAGAAGGTGAGAAACAATAGAAACACAGAAAAAAGAATACAATAAAGCATACGATTTTCGTTACTTTCTTTTAACAACGCAAAAAAACAGACAATTACTCAAATAAATGTATAAGTAGATTACTAAATAGATTAAAACTAAGAATGAATCTGAGAATATTGTGACCTTTGGCCACGGGTACCCCAGCTCTGTTTTTTAGAACTTTAAAACCCAATCAAAACTAGACAATGAAAATAAACAAAGTGGTTACGTCTAAACCTTCATTATCTGCACAAAAAGCTTGAGACTTTATCCCCATGTTTGACCTTAATTACTGTACTAGTGCCTCTAAATATTCCTGGGAAATAAATATAATGGAAACAAATGAAAACTTTAAGAGAGAAACACATTTCTAATACATTTTGCTATAAATTCACCATTTTATCAAGCTGCTTTCTGATCGTTGTTGAAAAAAGGCCTGTGGCCTGACATCCTGCTACTTTGATACATGATCAGCTCCTTGTTTCAAAATCCAAAAAGAAGAAATAAAAGAAGCACTAGAAGAAGGAGAAAAAGAGTGGGTGAGATTCATGCCAGGCTCTTTAAGCTTTCTACTCTGTGAACATGGCCGTGTGCTAGCAGAAAGGGCTGTCTAAGGGCAATCGAGTCTAGTACACTAGTAGAATCAAAGTGCCACTTTTTTGTTTGATGTTGCCTCCAGACGACATCAAAGAGGCACCCTCAGCAAGGCTACGAGTGGATCTTGGACATATCTTTGATTATGAATTGAGAATCCTCATTTGAAATTCAGTACAACTCAGACAGCTCAAAGTGTAACTGAACCTATGCAGTGCAGGCTCTCAGCTCCGAGCAGCCGTCAAAGGCCACAGACCGAGCGTACCTCATTAATTAATGCTTTATAATATCATATGTAGTGGTATGTCACTTCTATTATCCACATGCAGCATGTTAATGTCAATATAGATTTGTGTAGTTTAGATAATGTAGGTCAGTGATTTTAACTTTTGAGACATGGCCCACCAGTGGGCCACAGAGTTACTGCAAGGGCGCAAAAAAAATATTTTAAATATGTAGATTGTTCAGTAAATGTAATGTAACATATGAGGTTAAGTAATAGGATGATAAGTTAATTTATTTGCAAAAAAACATATTTAGGTCGAACAGGTTGATTGGTTTGGTGTAGTACAGTCACAGGCAGAGGTAGCTAGCAGATTACCATGCCAGATTCGTTATTAATGAGAGTCTGCCTGACCCAAACTCCTAGGAAAGTAGGAAAGTGGACTTCCTACCACTTTTTTCGGGCCTGGTAGGGTCGGGCTCAGGAAAATGGTCTGTGACATAGGCGTGAAAATCACAATTTATCAAAGTAACAAATCAAACTGTGTTATAAAAAAAGTTGCACAAGTTATAATCACACAGCTCAGGGGCACATTACGCACTTGACTTGCAGCGCTGTGTGTAGCTGTTCTTAATAAACATTTTCTTAAATATTAGGTCTATGCTTCTTTAGTGTTGCAATGTTAAGACTGCTGTTAATCAGTCTGTACAGATTTCGCTCATTTAAACAGCCTGAAAATGTTTTTAAAAAGCTCAGTTTTACTTACTTACTCTACTTACAAAAAAAAAATCGGGTTTAAATCGGGCTTGGGCTCATAATGACGGCGGGAAGTTCAGATGTTTCCATTCTTACTGTGCTGTCATGCTTAAGATGGTTGTGACAGTGTTTTTCAAAAGGGAGCTGTAATAATGGAAAAGAACCAGGTACCAGATACCAGATACCAAACAGCAGAGTCGAGTAAAGTTGACTAGAGTAGGTCCATGCAGAGAAAACTCCTGTGCCACTGCTAGATTAGGAACTAATGATCTGTTTTCAGTCATGCTTTTTTTTACTGTTTAGCAAAGACTTAACCTATGATGCTGAAGGCTCATTTGTACTTTTCTTAAGTATGAAAATTAATATATCAAATACTGTGATCGACACTGCTCACACACTTCTATTGTGCTATTTTGCTTTAACAAATCCATGGTTGGGTTAAAACATTGTTAATAATTAACCGTAACTGATGCTACAAATGCAGCATCCTTGTCAGTTTCCATTGCAGGAGTTCCCAATCCCATTCCTGGACTAGATACTGAGCTGAATCAGGTACGTTTGATAAACGAAAAAGAAGTAGCTTTTGCTCTAGGGCACATCAAATAGTCTCCCTCAGGAAAGCTACAAGAGACTCTTTGGGCCTATATTTAATTATGAATTGAAAAGCTTCTTTTGAAAATCATTTAACTTAGATTAAAAAGGTCAAACATGGAGCGCAGCCTTTGAGTTCTGAGCAGTGGACAGAGGACACCTAAGTAGGAGCTACCTAATTAATTACAGACCTATAATAAATATGATGGCTATTACATATACATCATGTACAATCATGTATAAACAATATAAACATGGTTTGTGTAGATTAGATTTTTGCATTACAAAAATCCAACCACACATCAGATTTGTGATTCAGTGTTTATCTATGCTGTGTAATGTGTCCTTTACAATATATTTTGTAAAGGACACATTACAAATATCAAAAAAAAAATGTTGCTGTGGCAGTAAAAGTAAATTACATTTTGCATACTGGCATGTTTTACATGTTTCATGATATTTGGCACTAATGCCCTACTTTCCCTCATTTGCATATGCCACTAATGATTCATAACACAAAAAATATGCAATGTGAACCAGTTTTACAGTAAATATTACCAGTGTAATGTATGTAAGAGTTTAATTCTGTTATTAAAATCGTGTAATATAATATTTATGGATACATACTGATCTGGAAAAAAATAAGAGACCACTTAAAATTACGAGTTTCTTTGATTTTACCAAATAAAAAAAACTCTGGAATATAATCAAGAATCAAGGAAGATAGATAATCACAAGTCATCACACCAAGCTGAACTGCTTGAATTTTTGCACCAGGAGTGGCATAAAATCATCCAAAAGCAGTGTGTAAGACTGGTGGAGGAGAGCATGCCAAGATGCATAAAAAATGTGATTAAAACAGAGTTATTCCACCAAATATTAATTTCTGAACTCTTAAAGCTTTATGTAAATGAACTTGTTTTCTTTGCATTATTATAAGTCTGAAAGCTCTGCATCTGTTTTGGTATTTCAGTCATTTCTCGTTTTCTGCAAATGAATGCTCTAAATGACAATATTTTTATTTGGAATTTGGGAGAAATATTTGTCTGTAGTTTATAGAATAAAATACCAATGTTAATTTTACTCAAACATATACCTATAAATAGCAAAATTAGAGAAACTGTTTCAGAAACTGAAGTGGTCTCTTAATTTTTTCCAGAGCTGCATATGTACAATCCACTTTTTATGCTTTCATGTTTTTTTTTAAATATGGAAAATTAGGCAAATAAATGGTAGACTAATGTTCCATTCTCAAAAGGATTTGCATGAGTGTATTCATGTGGTATTTTTTTCAAAGGTTTAAATTAGGAATCATGGCAAACATGACACTCAACATGGCAGTTTAACAGAGATTAACATAATTTGTTGGTTCCCTTTCACTCTTGATGCGACTCCTTTGAGCGGGTGTGAATACAATTATCACACCCATACGTGGACCTAAAGAACTGCATCAATACCTTTGAGAGTAGGTTGTCATGGTCAGGTCCTAAACAAGCATGATCTGACCTCAATCCGAACCAACAATCATGTGTATTCCACAAATTTAAGTTCAATGCATTCTGCAGGTGCAGTTTAACCTGGTATATAGTTGAGATACTTGCCACAGCTATGAACAAATGCCATCTCTGCCGATGCTCCAAGTTAAACTGCACAGAAATATGCACTAATCCAGAACACAGGACCTTCTTCCTGTATTTACTTTTTACTTTCTTAAAGCACAGATTAATCCCCCATCTAGGCCCCATGTGCAGTGTGGAACTCAGGTAGAGCACATGTTTGACCGCTCCTAGGCCCATCCAATGTGAGGCCTATATGGAACCCATGGATAAAACTTTCTTGCTCCCAGTTGAGCTACCCATATAGGCAACATATGGGCATGTTATCTTTACCTTGTAATTATCCAATACCTTGTATTTCAGAGCTGTGTCCTCTCTCCGCCTTGTATAAAGTGGTTGAGCATCCTCTGCGCTGACTCTAGAGTTGCTAGACTGCCTACTGGCTCAGAACCCCCCTTGCCAGCCCCTCTCCCACCACCTTCAGTACCCTGGTTGCTTGGTCTCTTCCAGTTACGGACAAGTTCCTCGTCATCCGAATCCTCAGCAATGCCTCCTTGTGGACGGTGGAGGTCCATCATGGCTTCAGTGCACTTTAACTGGCCGTGGCGCTCATGATGATGCAGGCCGGTGGAGTTTATTTCCTCCAGGCTAGCAGAGAGGATGCGAATGGGAGAGCCCAGGTGCCGGCCAGCAGGGGGAAAGTGGCGACTGTCTCCAGCTGGACCACCGTGACTTTGCTTGAAGCGGGTCAAACTGGCGTCGGCCAGTGGAACAGGCAGGGTCTCGGGGTGTATGGTGAACTGGAGGTGAGGTATTTGTAGTCCATGACCTCTGACATTCTCTTCACCCCCAGATTCACTCTCAGTGTCCCCATCTCCCCTTCCATACTGGTCTGCCCTCATCACATGGCCGTGCCCCTGCCGCCATGGCAAAAAGGCTGTGCCACCATGGTGGCCTCCATCTGAACTTCTCAGAGCATAGTGTTGTGATTCATCCCCCATTTCTGACCAGTCAGATTCCTCCTCTTCTGGAAGAGTCCCCAGCAATTGCTCATCCCCAGTCACTGAGCCTTTGTCATAATGATCGCTGTCCATAAACTGAACAGGAGGAGGCGCAACTGGAGGTTTGAATGGTTTCAGGGGATCATCTGACTTGAAATGCTTTACTAGGGCTTCCTGTAGCATGGAGGTGACCTAAGAGGAAGATGAGGCGAGTGAATGCTCATTTAGTTGAACCTTTGTCAACAAAATTCAAAATCAAAGTATAAATTAAACATTAAACATAGAATTAGGATAAATCAGGACAATACTATAATAATAAATAATACATAAAGGAATAAATGTCCCTCTATATTTATCCAGTCTGGTTTGAGACAGCTCCTTTGTTAGCAAGCTCATACATTAATTGTCTCCAGGCTGTGAATGGTTGTCTTTGCAGCTGACAGTTGCTCTGTGAGTTCTGAGATCCGCTGGCTTAGTCGCTCACGTTCCCCACCCATAGTTTCAGCCTGAACAGAAAGAGAAAGGCAGACAAAACCTTTTTTTAACAATTTATAAAAGAATTCACAATGAATTCCACTTTGATGTAACCACACTACCTTGTTTGTTTCATCAAATTAAGATAATACATAGAGTACACATGTCCAAAAGTATTCAGATATGCCTTCTAATTAGTGAACCCATTGCAGATTCAGGTGTTTAGTTGTGCACAGACACAGTGTTGTTCTTTAAAGAAACATTTAAAAACTGTGTAGGCTTAATGTCTTAATGTCTTTTGTGCACCCATTCATAATGTAGATGGCCAATAGTCTGCTTACTTTCACCCATATTCCTAATGCTGCTTCTAAATCTAGAGTTTCTAGAAGAGTAAAATCTTAGTAATCTTAAAATAGTCCAGCAATGGTGTATATGCATTGGTGCAGGGCCATTTCAAGGCATTTGGGGGCTCCAAGTAAAATACCACCACATACACCTCTGTCTTGGTCAAAAATGTATTAACGTTATAATAAATTAAGTTGGATCGAGTGTAGTTCAAACAGCAAAGCAATGGTATAAAACACACCATAACCACCATTTTTACTGAGTTCCGACAAAAAGCGGCTACAAATATAACCATTAAAAAAAAAAAAAAAACATTTAAATAAATTTAAGATGAGTGAAGGATATGTAAAATTTATCAAATATTATCAAATATAAAGAATAGGTTTATAGGTGAACAAATAATGTACATGGATAATGCTGAACATGTTCCAGTCTGCTACTGTTAGTAGCTAGTGGGAGAGGCCACCTTGAGGGTGATTTTGATAACTGTCTTATACTGTTATACTACATATTTGAAGTCACATAATATTCACATAATATCCAATCGCTGTCTGAAGACCTTACACAATTGCCTAGTTTGCCTGTTCTTTTGCAACAGGCCTTGATGGGGGTACTCCAAATTAATACCCTTATTTTCAATTTCTGTTAAATTAATAGTATAAGAATTGCAGTAAAACGATTGGCTACAAATATTTAGCATATAGTGTATCATACGGATGGTAGTTGACATAAATCTGACAAATAAACCAAGCAAAAATGAAAATGATATGCTTTACCACACAGTGTAGTTTCTTCTCTAGTAGATGATTGGTCTGCTGAGTGGTAGAATAGTTATCCTGAAGCCTAAAAAAGAAGGCAAGGAGAGTACAATTGACTCACTTGTTAACAAGTGAAAATTGATTTGAGAACAGAACAGTCTGTTGTGGGCATTTGTGCATTCAATAGAACAATACAATATACTGGTCCTTGACCTTGTGAACTTGTCCATCATACTGCTGAGCTCCACTCGAGTCATTTGAAGCTCAGATTCCAGCAGCTGATGTCCAGTAATAAACTCAGCTCCCAAGCATTCCATACGTGTTGCTGTCTGCCGCAAAGAGTTGTGAAGATCTTCATTCTGTTCCTGAAGCATTCTGGAGAGAGAGAGAGAGAAAGAGAGAGAGAGAGGGAGGGTGAGAGAAAGAGAGGGTAGAGCAAAATGAATAGTGGCTACAACTGTCCGTGCCAAACAGACAAATACATTTTAAGCAAGAGGCCCTACATACATATCCCACAGGTCAGGGCAAGATTATTTAGCTTCCATGGGACACTGTAAATGTCATAGGATACATAGGAAACTATTTGCATGTGGCATGTCAGTGTATAACTGGTTGGAATAGGTATAGGTTGGCTGTACAATCACACATCAGAAAAATAAATAAAAATGCAAAAACATGCTTTTTTACATTTACTTTGACTTTTATTTAATATTTTTATGATTTAGCTGCTCAACTTCATTATATTTGTTAAAATAGACCCATTGCTGCATTTCAGTAGTGCAACACAGACCAAAAAAATACAGAAATGTACATTAAGATCTTAGCGCAAAATATGCTGCCTTTAAGACTTCATCTTTTCCAAAGACATCCATGCATTTTACAACAAAACAATGGAAAATCACATGCTGCACACATCTAAAAGGCATAGCTGTCGAAAGAGAAAGTACAAAGACTGGACTGGTCTGGTACCCTTAGTGCCAAAATATCTTTTAAATGTTGTCAGAATGGCAACATTACAAAGGCCTAAATTAATTGCAGGAATTTAAATATATTAAATAAACTAAACTTTTGCAGATAATAAATTAAAATCATTCTTACTGTCAAAGTAAGCCAAGTAAATGAACAAAACACTGCAGTTTTTCATTTTTGTATTTTCCATACTTCCAAAATATCCCAACCTTTTCTGATTTAGGGTTGTGCAAACATGCAATATTAATACAGTTTAAAATTAAAATTAAACTTACTTGATCCTTTCAAGTTCAGAGCCTTTCTCCTGTGCAAAATAAAAAAAAAAACATTTCAGAAGTTGCCAGTGGGAACAATGATGGAAAAAACAACTATTGATCATACTGCTTCAAGGCAAACTGCCAGTTAATCAATGAAAATAAATTGTTAATTAGGTAAGATGAATACATGTGCCACTGGGTATTACACAACAGATTATAAACAGAAACATAATGTAGCTTTAATAATGTTAATAAAAGGTCATCTGAGTGGCATATTCACATAACAAAATCTAATTAAAATCAGACTTCCAATTTAATATGTAATAAAACAATGAGATATATAATATGTATGAATATGTACATATAAGTTGAAGCATTACAGCATTTCTGCATGTTATATAATGGATATATTTCTTTATTTTTGAGAAATAAAGAACTCCTCACCATGAGAGGCAATGGTGTTCCCTTGTAGCTGGCAGTAGACTGATCATCAAGGGTGCCAAGGCTTGTGGTTTTTCCAGAGGAATCGGAACTGCTGGAATGCGGGGAGGTGGTCCTCTGGCCAACAGGAGAGTGTTGAAGAGGACTGGGATGATCCCTGTGTTGGTGATGCTCCTCAGTGTGGGATTGATGATGTTGAGTTTGGGTATCCATATGGGAACGATGGTAGGATTCAGAATGGGAATGGTGGTGGGAATCTGGATGTTCATGGTGATGGTGAGATGATTCCAAATGGGAATGATTTGGAGGTGATTCAGGATGGGAATGGTGGTGAGATTCAGGATGTTCATGATGATGGTGGTGAGATTCAGGATGTTCATGATGATGGCGGTGAGATTCAGGATGTTCATGATGATGGTGGTGAGATTCAGGATGTTCATGATGATGGTGGTGAGATTCAGGATGTTCATGATGATGGTGGTGAGATTCAGGATGTTCATGATGATGGTGGTGAGATTCAGGATGTTCATGATGATGGTGGTGAGATTCAGGATGTTCATGATGATGGTGGTGAGATTCTGGATGTTCACGATGATGGTGGTGAGATTCTGGATGTTCTTGATGGTGGTGAGATTCAGGATGTTCATGATGATGGTGGTGAGATTCTGGATGTACTTGATGATGGTGATGGGATTCTGCATGGGAATGGTGATGGGATTCAGAATGCAAATGTTGGTGAGATTCTGGATTCTCATGGTTATGGTGGTGCTCATTCTCCTTATTTGAGTGAGTGTGAGATTCCGAATGGGAATGATGATGATGGGCAGAATGCGGGTGCTCGTGATGGTGGTGGTGATGATGATGGGTTTCAGATTGGTGGGCATCTGGGTGGGAATGGTGATGATGATGATGATGGTGCCCTTCAGAGTGGGATGGGCTATGAGGGTGAGCTGTCTCTACAGAATGAGGGTGGTGATGATGATGGTGGTGGTGACCTCCAGAATGGGAATGTTGGTGATGATCATCGGAGGGAGTTGGGCTATGGGAGTGGGAGTGGTGGTGAGCATCTGAATGGTGCTGACCTTCTTGATGGCCTTCTTGGGAGTGAACTTCAGAATCGTGATGAGAATGGTGATGGTGATGCTCTGGATGCTGATGAGTATCATCATGATGGTGGGAATGGTGATGATGGGAATGGTGATGGTGGGATTCAGGGTAAGATGAATGATGATGATGATGCGATTCAGGATGAGGGGAATGCTGATTAGGATCTGTAAGGGAGGCGTGATGATGTGATTGTGAATCGGATTGGTGATGATGTGCTTCAGAGTGTGGAGATTGATGTCCAGGGGATGGACTTCGGTTGTCTCTGTGATCATGGTGGTGATGGTGATGGGGGTGCAAAGGAGAAGGTGAACGATGGTGGTGAGATTCTGAATGAGAGTGATGGTGTGTTTCCAGATGTGGAGAATGATGGTGTGGCGATGGACTTCGGTGATCACCATGGTGATGATGGTGATGATGTGGTGAAGACAGTGAATCATGGTGGTGAGATTCTGAAAGAGAATGATGTTGAGTTTCTGAGTGTGGAGAATGATTTCTTGGAGATGGGCTTTGGTGATCAGCATGATGATGGTGGTGATGGTGATGTGGTGAATGATGTAGTGGAGATGGGCTTCTGTGATCACTGTGATGGTGGTGAGGCAGTGGAGAATGTGATTGATGGTGTTGAGAATCGGAATGGGAATGATGGTGAGTTTCGGAGTGTGTAGAACCTTGACTTGGGGATAGGCTTCTGTGATCACCATGATGATTTTGGTGATGATGTGGTGAAGAAAGTGAATCATGGTGGTGAGATTCTGAATGTAGCATTTGATGGTGTGGAGATGGGCTTCTGTGATCACCATGATGATGGTGGTGGTGATGTGGTGAAGACTGGTGGGAATGATGGTGTGGAGATAGGCTTTTGTGATCACTATGATGATGGTGATGGTGATGTGGTGAAGACTGGTGGGAATGATGGTGAGTTTCCGAGTGTGAAGAATGATGATGTGGAGATGGGCTTCTGTGATCATTGTGATGATGATGTTGATGGTGGTGAGATTCTGAATGGGAATGATGGTGAGTTTCTGAGTGAGGAGAATGATGATGTGGTGATGGGCTTTGATGATCACCATGGTGATGGTGGTGGTGAGATTCCAAATGGGAATGATGGTGTGGTTCAGAGTGTGCAGAACCTTGACTTGGGGAAGGGCTTCGGTGATCACCATGATGATGATGGTGGTGGTGGTGATGTGGTGAAGTCAGTGAATGATGGTGTGTTTCTGAGTGAGGAGAATGATGATGTGGTGATGGGCTTTGATGATCACCATGATGATGGTGGTGATGGTGTGATGGAGAATGGGAATGATGGTGTGGTGATGGGCTTTGATGATCACCATGATGATGGTGGTGGTGGTGGTGTGATGGAGAGGGTGAGCGATGGTGGTGAGATTCTGAATGGGGGTGATGGTGATGTGCCTCCAAATGAGAAGAATGATGATGATGATGATGTGGGTTGTGGTGATCACTATGGTGATGTGATCCAGCGGTAGGGTGATGGTGATGGGATTCAAAGTGGGAATGATGATGGGTTGCCACATGCGAAGAATGATGATGTGGTGAATGGCTTTGATGAGTTCCATGATGGTGATGGTGGTGGTGGTGGTGTGAAGGAGAATGGTGATCTTGATGGGAATGGTGTTTCTCTGTGTCGGTGCTGTTCCCATCTGTCAAATGACCACCAGACTTACTGTGGTGCTCCTTATTTCCCTTTTGGCTGTGTCCTGACTTTACGGAATGGCTTTTAGATGATCCACTGCTGGTACTAGTGTGACTGCTTATACTATGGTGAAGATGCTTGGGGTGGTGCTGATGAACATGCTGCTTGCTTGAGTGTTTGCTTGACTGAGAAACCCTGCTGGTATGGGAACGTCGGCTGGAGCGCTTGCTTAATCGGGAATGTTTGCTGGTGTGGGATGGTGCACTTGATGCCACAGAGTTTGCACTTCCAGGCCGGCTAGCAGAGTGTTTTTGTTTTTTGCTTTCAAGGTTTGGAGACCTCACAGGAGATGGACTTGTAGGTCTACGAGCATCAGTCACGCCAAGAGTCTGCAGCCTGGAGGGACTTAGTACCTGTCTAGTGATCTCATTCAGAAAAGCAGAAAACTTCATTTTTTCTTTTAGAATATTCTTTTTGGCCTCTTGCTTCCTCTTTTCCATTTCTTTCTCATTCAATTCTGTTTTCACCGACCGCTCTACCTTCCTCGGCAGCACCTCCATAGACTTAGCCTTCCGAAAGTTTCCAATTTGTCCTTTTTTCTTTTGCTGGGAACCTTTTCCAGATTGTCTCTTGGTGCTGCCTTTAGTCTTTCTCTTGATAGATGCATTTTTCTTTACACTCGCAGATTTCTGGACCTGCCCACGACCTTCCAGTAACAGCAAAGTATCCTCTTCATCTTCATCGTCCTCAAAGGCCCTCCTTCTGCTGGAGATGTCCGTACAGGACTGAGAATGCTGAGGGCGACGAATCCCCTTTTTTGGTTTAGCCAACTTGGCATTCTCTAGACTACTTTCAGAGGACCAGGATGAAGACGAGCCAGAGGAAGAGAAAGAGGAAGAACTGGAAGAGGATGAAGAGGAGGAATTAGAAGAGGAAGAAGTAGTGGAGGATGTAGATGAAGATGAAGAACCTGAAGTAGATGAGGATGAAGACGATGATGTTGAGGAGGAGGAGGAGGAGGAGGAAGAGGAGCCTGAGGAAGAACCTGACGAGGATATGGAGGAGTTTGATGATGTGACTGAAGCTCGAGGGCGGGACTTCTTACTGGATCTACGATGTTTCTCACGGCGGTGCTGATGGTGTTGCTGGCTGTCAGAGATAGGATGATGGGATTTTTCATGGTGATGCTGATGGTCCTCATGGGGATGGGAACTATGGTGTTGGTGAACACTACTAATTTCTGATGTATTGTCACTGCTAATGAAAAAAAGGGAAAATAATGCAACAATAAACAGCGCTTAAAGCATTCATAATTTATTAACAATTTGTAACTTCATGCTCCTAGTATTTGAGCCATTTGTATTTACTCCAGTTAGTCAGACTGAAATCCGACTTCTGTGCGGGACAGAGCTTTAGTTGTACAGGAAGAAGCTTAATTTATTGCATCTTTAATAAAACTACAAATCCAATCATTCAATTTGTATCTGTTTTAAATCTCTCTTGGGTGTGTGTACACATTTTTGGGACATGGCCTTTTCCACATATAATCCTGATACACAAGATATGTGGTCCAAGTGACCAGATGAATATTGCTTCACTAGTATTAAATACTAGTCATCACTTCACTAGTATTCACTAATATTTTGATAAGATTTTAGTGTTCTGGGAGGCGTTTCAGTTGTTGAATGTGTCTTGGAGAGAAAGATGTGTTAAGTTTACACAAATTTACTGTATGTGGTCTTGTTCAGGTATAATCTTCCAATTTGCCAGTGATAAACTTAGGGTTATTTTAACACTAATATGGTTAGAATTAAACACAGTGTTAATTTCACATTAATAACATTGATTTAGGAGTTATTCCTGACGGGGTGTTCTGAAGGTCTAAAAAATATTTTTTTATCGGTGTGAATGATACAAAATACTGGAAAAAGGAAAAGGTAAAATAGTATTTGTGTTAAACTATATTGTGCTGTTTTGCAAAATAAAAATTAAATATGACTTGACCTAAAAAAATATAAATAGAGTATAACTTAAATTTGCACATTTACGGTTTGATAATCATGGTGCATGAAGTGACCAAGTATAAATGAGACCTTTGAGAGAAAGGAAAAAAATCAAGCTCTACTTTTGCTTCTGATCTAAAAATTTCCACAGATTATCCATACTTCCCCGTGAGAGGACAACTCCACACTTTGGGGTTGAAACATTGTGGAACAAGACACCCGTATTGAGAAAAGAAAATGGACAAAGAGGGCAAAAAAACATTTGCAGATCAAACTGCTAAAGATGCTGGTGGTTAATAATCTGACCATCCCAATGTCCGGACCTCAACATCATTGACTGTGTTACAAGACTAAACTTCATACAACAGCTTACTACACACAAAAACACACAAAAATAAAAATAAGTCTCCCAACAACATTTAATGCTGTATTAGTTATTATATTAGTTATTCTGTATTTGTTTCCTGACATAACTGAAGAAACGTGAATAATGGTCGAAGAATAAATACAGTATAAAGCATTTGAACTATAATAACAAAAACAGCTCACAAATAATTTTTCCTCATCAGAGGATTATCATACCTCTCAGCTGGGTGGGATCGCTGATGGTGATGGTGATGTTGATGATGAGGTTCGTGATGATGTTGGCTATGGTGATGTGTTTGGTGGTGGGCCATTATTCTGTTCTCCCACTCCTTCTTTGAGCAGTAATCTGTCTTGCACAGGATTAAATAATTTCTCCAACTGTTGTTTTCCTACAGTCCAGATGGATGAGTCTCTGTAGGATGGTAAATATAACAAGGAGATATGACTAAGATCTTTATGCTGCTTAAAGAGATGTCGAATTATTTTTTAAAAGCCACTATAATTTTTCTGTACTACAAAATTAAGTAAAATATTGTGATACTTTACTGTATTGTGTTTACTGTACTGTATGGTAATTAATATTCATTTAATATTAAATACGGTACCTTTATATAACTACTATATATAACATAAAAACTAAGTCACAATAATGGTTTTGATGTTTTGAGTAGATTTTTTTTAACCTACATGGCTGAGAGATACAAAAGTACAAACGTCCTCAATGACCATGACACAACCCCAAACACACATTTGTCAGTACATATAAAACTCTGGTAGTTTTGGGTAGTAAGCAAAATTAATGTACTTATAGTCAGTAAATCTTAATCCTTAAACCGTTTATAGACGTTTCACAACAAACCACTCCACATATTTTTTTTTAGGTCTCAAACTCAATTATGGAAATATTTTGAGCAAAAAACATTTCCAGTCTTACCTTAATCATGAACCAAAATGGAGAAAATAGGCAAAGAAAACAATATGTCACTCCATGAAAATTCCAATATCATGTAGAACACAGTAACTCATCCAAACAGTGTAACACAGCTGGAAGAATCGTGAGAAATGAGATGAAACGTGGTATCCCCACAACTTTTCTATCAGTATCGGCCCCCTCTGGCCCCTCCCTGCCGCATCCCTGTCTGTGGTTTTCCAATAGGACCCAGGCCTATGTCAATAACTCGTGTTCGCCTGCCTTAAATGCCCCCAGCGACATTGTACAGCCATAACAACATTACACATGCAATACTTCTCATGATACTGAGAAAAGCTATAAGAAACAGTATAAAGATAATGAAATTTATCTTCGGTGTGACTTAAAATATCTATGGAAATGTGTAACAAAGTCATGCTAGGCATCATTAAAGTTAAAATGTATTGTTTTCTACCAAGCCTAGCCATTCTTTATGTAGACCTGTACATAAAGGCGGATTTCATCCTATTTTAATGCTTCCTATGTAAAAAAAAAAAAAAAAAAAAAAAAAAAAAAGAAAAATGAACATATAAAATGTGCATCTCCACTGTGAATGGTTTAAAACTATATGATCCCACTACTTATAGTCTTTATAGTGATTGTTTATATCTTAATAATTAAATTATACACACATTTTGAGATATACTGTATTTGAAGTCTCTTTTTTTAAAACCACGATTGATGAACGCACTTATAATCTGACAAGCGGATGCTGGTTAGTTTCCTGCGCTTCGGGTGATGACCTGCTCAGTAGTACAGTGTCCCTGGTCATTATTGAAGATGGAATCATTGGGAATCAATTTGAATTATAACAATGACACAACACATTTTCATCAACAAATATTCACTGCTGCAGTGGGTGACACGTCTCTGCAGGTTCTGCAAATGTTCACCATAAATATAAATACATTAGTATAATCCAACCAATAAATATTCTGTGTAAGTATAAATTTATGAAAGTATAAAATAAACACTTAACATTACTAAAATAATGTTATGAATATTATGTACTTATCACAGTGCTTAAAAATATTGCTGCAGATTTCCTAGCACGCAAATGTACGATAAATAAAGTTATAAAACCACTTTTTACAGACACAGAACAAAGCACAAAAAATAGCTTACTATCATATTAAGGTTTAGGAGAACAGTAGTGCTGTAAATAAAGTCACTGAGTCTAACCAATTTGGTGTGGCTAGGTTTGCTAAGCTAACTAGCAAAGTAGCTTGACTCAGGGGATGGACAATGTTAATTTATACTTAAAAACAACATTATTTTTAACTACAACTTACAAAATATCATTAAATGTTCTAAAATGACCAGTAACCCTCCAGTAAAACAGTAGAAATAAACAACTTCATAGCAAGCTAACATTTGCTAGCTAGCTAATCCTGTCAGCCAGTGTTACCAGGTTCATGTTTTTCAAGGCAATTTGGGCTTGTTTGAAAATCCAGTCTCTCGTAAAAATTCAGGGATGTCGGGTGCATATTTTTGGGCTACTTTTAAAAATTACAGCAACTGCCAAAAAACAACAAAAAAACTGAGTTGCCTTGGATGTTACATCAACACAGCGGGCAAACTTTAAGAGCGGGAGAGAGGGCTAGCCAGAAAGAGAGAGAGAGACAGAGATAAAAGAGAGAGAGGGACAGAGAGATAAAAAAGAGAGAGTGAGAAAAAGAAGAGAGACAGAAAGATAAAAGAGAGAGAAAGGGGAGAGAGAGACAGAGATAAAAGAGAGAGAAAGAGAAGAGAGAGAGAGAGAAAGACAGATAAAAGAGAGAGTGAGAGAAAGAAATAAAGAAATAATAAAAAGGAGATAGAAAGAATAAGAAGGAGAGAGATCACAATGTGATAAAAAAAATGTTAAGGACAGATTTTTTTTTTTTTTTTTTTGCTAATCATGTTACTATTAAATGTTCTTGACTGGGATATAAAACATTTATAAAAGAACTAATAAAACACTAATGTTACAATATTATTAATGACTTAGATAAGGATACTTAGCATTACTGATAATAAACAATATATATAAACAATATATTAAGTTGTACACTCATAGTTGTTTTGGCATTTGCTTCAAACCTGTAACAGACATATATTTTTGGCTAGTTTAAGCTTCTGAACGGCAGGTTTTAGACTGAGTTTGGGCTAACTAAAAATCATTTAACCATCAGTTAACCATGTTTTCATTAAATGCCAATTTTCATTAAATTTGTCCACCCTGTCATGCAGCTTGCCATAACAGGACAGACAAATGCATGCCAGTGAAAACACAAAGTAATTAAACTAGAGGAAAATAATTGATGTAGTTAACTGGGATCTTATAAATGTAACAAATATTATAAACATTCCAACAAAAAAAATAAAAATACATTTTATTGACCATTTTAGGGACTTGATAGAGATAGTGTTTTGATAATGTTCTGTATTCTATAGCAATGCTCAAAGATCCAACTGAAACATTTTTATTTATTTTATTTATCTATTAACTAATTCATTTACAATCAGTAAAAACATCTTGTCGTGAGCATCTCTTTGATTCTTCAGACCAAATCAATAGAAAAAAACACCAGTTAAATTTATATATTTTCGCAGAACCATTAATGTCAAAGTCAAATGTACACATATGAACCTTACTGTACATCCAAGCTAGTAAGAATCATTTGGGTCCCTCTCATTTTAGTATGAGCCATCATGTTAATATTGAGTTCTCCAAGCCCCAGTGTCCCTTTTAGTCCCCTCCAAACCAATCAATGGTAAATTGTGTAATACAGCCCCTGCCTGCACTGATAATCAATGGCAGTATCACAGCAATGTGACCCTCCAGCAAAGAGAATGGAAGGACACAGACAAAGCCACAGCACAGAGCAAAGTCTCAATACAGGCTTGGACAAAATAGAAGTATGTCAGTCTCTTCCCTGTTATATAAGCTGCCTTATAGGAATTCTTTCTGTACAAATCTCTTCTTTTATTATCAGACAGTGTCTTACTATATATGTTCAATAGAAAGGATTGCTGAAAAAGTAACAAAGCAGATTCAATTTGTATTTTTTACAGAACTAGCTGATTGATGATCTGCTCAATCATTTTCCTTTCTGCTATACATAAAAAAATGAAGTGTTTCAAATTCTTTGAGAAGCAACGCAGCTGAACCAGTTTTATTTTTTAATTAAAATGTCTACAGCTCTGGAAAAAAAATAAGAGACCACTTAAAATGATGAGTTTCTTTGATTTTACCAAATTAAAAACCTCTGGAATTATAATAAAGAGGAAGATGGATGATTACAAGCCATCAAACCAAGCTGAACTGCTTGGATTTTTGCACCAGGAGTGGCATAAAATTATCCAAAGCAGTGTGTAAGACTGGTGGAGAAGAACATGTCAAGATGCATGATTAACTGTGATTAAAACCAGAGTTATTCCACCAAATATTGATTTCTGAACTCTTAAAACTTTATGAATATGAATTTGCCTTATTTAAGGTCTGAAAGCTCTGCTTCTTTTTTATTTATTTATTTCAGCCATTTCTCATTTTCTGCAAATAAATGCTCTAAATGACAATATTTTTTTGGAATTTGGGAGAAATGTTGTCCGTAGTTTATTTAATAAAACATGTTCAAACATATACCTATAAATAGCAAAATCAGAAAAACTGATTTAAAAACTTAACCTAATCTTAATTTTTTTTCCAGAGCTGTAGAATTGTGTGTTAACTTTTACTTGACTGAATCAAAACTGGTGGTTTTAAGAACCATTACATTATGCGTAAAGGGGGTTGACTATATGGTAATATATTTAAATATCACAATTTAAATATGCTATTTTTAGCTCTTGCTTAAGCAGCTTATTTACAACAATTCAGTATCTTATACAGCCGTCATGGACAGCTGATATAAACCTATACTAACATGTACTGTTTGGGTAAATAATTAAACAAATCCACTACATTAAACAAACACTGCAAATAATGCAGATTACTTGGTCATTTTAAAAAGAATTAAATAAAACATAACACATAAAAATTCCATAACCTTTGCAGCTGATGGTCTGGATTCATGCACCACTACCCCTAAAATTTTGTCTATAACTAGGCTTCATCTATGTATCTTTGGGTTGGTTTCCCAGAGAGAGGTTAAGTCCTGGACTTAATTTTTCAATGGAGAATTTGATTTCAGAATGATGTACAGTCATGGACTAGGTTTTTATGTTTATATTTTTTAATGTTTAATTAAGCAAAATAAGCAGAAATTGTTTTTTACAGTGTGTAGAGTTGTATTCTCTGTAGATGATATGTATTTTCTTTAACTTGGAAAATCAAAAAGGTGGTGTTTTTTTTTTAGGGGTGACCAAAGCTTTGCATACAACACACATCATGTACCATAAAGACTGCTTTTGTCCAAGACAAGGTTCAAACCCTTAGAGTTTTCGTATGTACATATATATCAGTGTAAAACTTTATGACCAAAAGTTTTACACCAATGTTCATTCCTGTGGCATACATGGTGTATATACTACATATAAAATTCATTTTTAGTGCATCCATGACTAAGACAGATAAATAACACTGGATCATCTATTTGTTTGAACTTCTTTATTTGTCTTGGTAGTGAGGACGTGCAGAGATTCAGATGAGAACAAAGAAGGAAATGCATGTATAAGACAAACTTTCTCATTCCCCGATCTGCTCCTCATGCACCGCCGCTTGATTTGGTACAGTTGTTGAACAAATGTTAAAAGTGTACTGATGAACCATTAGTTAAGTCTTATTATCACGAGTCTATATCAGTGCCTGCAAAAAAAGTTGATTTTTTTTTTGGTAAAGTTCAAGCCAATACTTAAAAAAGGAACAGGAGGGGGGATGAGACAGTAAAAATATTGCATTGATCACGCTGTAGTTTTGTTCAACTGTAACAAATTGCCCCCTCTAGTGGCAAATTGAATGAAGTATAAAATATGGAAGAAAGGCTAAAAAATGAGTGTATAGAGTATAATATACATTATATAGATACCATATGAAAAAAAAATATTACGGGATTGTGAACTGTGAAACTGTTTTTTAGGTGGAATTCTAAATGCTACATATTATGGGCAAAATTATCAGATGAAATGTAATATTGGTTGTGCAGACTGGTTATATTATGACCAAATGTAAATTCAGCATAATGTATTGGTGTTTTGTACAACAGCTATCTCAACATCCCACACTTTACTCTGCATGTCCTATACCTCAAATCACTATTCCACACTAAGCAAAACAATAGATTTTCAGAAGTTAAAGTAAGAAAAAACAAACAAACAATACACAAACACAGATATTTAGGCCAATTATAGAATAGTTAAAAGAAAAAAGTTGTATCCCTGTTGAAAAATAACAAAGACTCTGAACCTAAAATCTCTTATCAAGTCAGTATTTGAAGGTGTAAAAAAGAGAAATAAAATATAATAGAGTTATAATTATAATACAGTTTGTAATAAAACTGACTTGATCGAATAAAAGGTAAAGTAAAATGTAATAAAACAATACAGAACTAAACAAAATTCCTGTATAATGTATTATTCAATTTTGGCTGGTTGGTGTTTCCTGGTATGCAGGAAAATGCAGTCAACAGATGCTGGTTGGTCTTGATCTGTATTCCACTGAGTTCAGATATCTTGTTTCAGTTCCCTCCACTCTTCATTTTCTCTTTTCCAGTGGTGTTGTTTACTGTCTCTGAGGGCTGTACAGAAGCTTCATTCTACCAGCAATTCAAAGGACTCAGCTTCTTCAAACTCAGCATTCATTTGTGCGGCAAGAAGGTCCAACTCTGACATCTAAGAAAGGGAATCAAATACATACCAGTAATTAAATTACATATAATGTGAAATAGTTCATATTCCAGAAGGATTTATGCCTGATTTCTGAATCTGATTTACTACTGATAGAAAAAAGAAATAATGATGTGTGATGACATTGGAGGTTTAAATAAACTCAATATTTTCAATACCATTTAAATAATAGTGGTTGAATAATAGTTTCCATTTCATTGCACAAAATCCCACAAAAACAGTGAACAATTTATTGGTTAAAAAAAATAAGCACACTTCCTATTTCCTATTTGTTTTAGTGTGTTTGACTTTTAACAGATCAACTGGCCTCAAGTTATTCAGCTTTGTTAAACTTAGATAATGGAGGCACCGTTTTTAGGTTGGCTATTCTGGATTGGTTAATTAAAAAAAAGTATTGTATTTGTGCAAAATAAATGTAAATTCAAAAACCATAAGTATTTTTTTATCTTGCCAGAGAACATAAACTTTGTCTCCCTTAAGAAATTGAATTTGAACAAAGATTTGTGTGTGGGGAAAAACCCTAGAAAAGTTTTTTTTCTGTGGTGGTTATTTCAACTTTGAAAAGGTCCTCCATACTTTACATCTGATTTACAAAAGACCCTGTTTACAACAGCTTATTCAATCTCTTCTGAGCATCAGAGTGCAATCCACAAAAAATAAACACTATCAAGATGCATTTTAAACAGATATAAATTGAATCACCCAAACTACTTGAGTGATTAAACCAAGTGATACCAAGTGTGGCATGCTGCTCAGAAGCCCCTTTCCCCCTCACCTTAATCTGTTGGACCCTCTTCCTTCGAGGGTTCTTCTTCACCAGGCAAACTCCGGGTATGTTCATGTCAGGTTCTGGGGGGTTGGACTCGCCGTCATCAGCTGCTGAGAGGTTGAAAGATCCTACACACAGTGATGTTGAGGATTGGAGCGCTCCCTTTGACACGTCAGCCTTACGAATCACCTCAGGGGTCTGGAGCCTCTCAAACCCAAACAGGGTTTCGCGGCGTGTGGGGGATGAGGCAGATTTTGGACTTTCAAAAGACCGATCTCCCATGCTCAAACGGCTGTAAGACCGACGGACCTTGTTAGACCAAACAGGATCCTGCTCTGGCTCCGGGTCTTTGGGCTGGGGAGGGGGTGATGAAGGCGCTTGTATTGGGGACAGGATGGTGGGCTTGGGTGCTGGTGCCTCTGTTTGGACTGGGCTGTTTGAGCCTTGGGACCTCTTTCTGTTTCCGGCACTGGATCTTCTTTCCACATTTTCCTTGATAGGCTCTGATGGTACCTGTGACCAAAAAAAAGCATGGTGTGAAGAAATATATGTATAATGAATGAAAACAAGAACAGTGCTTATTTATCAATGTGCTTATTTGTAGTTACCTGAGTTTTCCTGGGTGCAATTTTTCGTACAGTGATGGAGCGTTTAACAGAAACGCGTGGAACCTGAAGAAGCAAAGAGGCATATAAATCATTAATAACATAATATGCCTAAAGGTTTGTAGACACATAGTCATATGCTTTAAAAGCCTATCCTCTCCTGGAAAGGCTTTAAACTAGGTGTTAAAATCTTTTCTGCAATATTTTATTGCAATTAGCCACATTCACATCAGGTACTGATGATGTGATACCTGTCCAGCGCAACCCACCGCATTTATATAAAAAGAGTATACACACTGTGTGCAACTGAATGCTTGTTTAAGCAACTTGCGCATCTCAAAGTAGCGAAGTTTTCTAATCAGTGGTATACGAATGCTTTTGTGCATCTGGACCTGAGCATGTATACCAAACCACATACGATTCTTAATGTACACAACACAAATGACTGTACTTTACAGAAATTATAAAGAAAGAGACTGGCACATGGATAAAATATGAATTCTTGTTACTCTAAACTTGGTATGTACTGATAAAGCCCAAAGTTGTAAAGTTGGTGGAAAAGTGAACAGATTTGCCTATTAGGGCTTTTGTTTACTTCTAATGATGAAGCACTACTTTTAAATACTACTTCTTGTAGTAGTGTGCTGTTTTCGATGCACCTTTGTTTTTTTAACATATTATTCAAAAAAGGTTTTACAGTAGGTCAGATTCCTGTAAAATAATGTAATCTAGCTTTATATTTAGAGAATAGTTTAAACAGTGAACATCCAGCAAAATTCTCACCTCATCTTTGGGGGGCAGGTTTTCTTCATTCCCCGACAGCCTTGCTGATCTCCTTCGCTGTTGGCTGCCTTCATCTGTTTCTAAGAACACAATGCACAACTAAACTTACCCAAACAAAAATGAAATGTCATAATAATTTGATTCAGCAACTCTCAAAAAGATTTTCAAAAGTCAGTTAGAGTGTTACGTTAAATTCTAAGAGTGTATTATGAACTATTTCATGATATTTTAGCAATATAATGAAGAGGACATCGCTAATGAGGACATTGCAACATAACACTAGTTCAACTACTGCCAAAAAATGTACATTTTATTATGTGCACTTTATTTATGAAAGGTCCCAGCAAACACACTTAGACTGTGACAACCTATTGTTTGGTGCCTAAAACACTGTCAGACTGTACATTTATTAATAGCAATGCACTAAATATTTGGAAGTAAATGCCTTTAAAGTTTGCCAACCAAAACTATTAATTTAAATATCTGTCAGAATGGAAGCAATTAGACTGGAATCTCATTTAGTTCTGTATTTCTTATTATACTTTTACTTAACTTCTCAAAATTGGTACTTCTGCGATTGCTTTGTCTTAACAATGCATTGCTGATTAGGTTATTTTGTTTTTACAACTGTAATTTTGTTCTCGTCTGGCCAAGAAATTAATTTGGTTCAGCCTAACTTTATATTAACTATTAATTATTATTAACTATTAATTATTAACTAAATTAGGTTGTGACAACATTTCTCAACAAACATAAACAGAACTACCTTTTAACAACATTGTAAAACCATTAAAAGAAAGTAGACAATGCTTAAATTAGTTGTATGTTTGTTGGAGAGCTTTCAGGGCTTATACTGTCTCGAATAAACAGTTTAACATGTATAAACAATACATTGCTTTGTGAAAATGAGTTTTTGTATTGCTTAATATAGGGATGTGCCATATAATTTTGTACGCAATTATATCGATTTTATACCCTGAAATATAGTGCCATATCCAACCTTTTATCACATCAGGTTACTACTTTTTGCTGTTTTCAGCAAAAGAAAAATAAACACTGTTTTCAATCCCTGTTATATATCTACTAGAGACAGATTATAACTGTGCAGCATCATTTATTTTACTTTAATCCTGGATATTTGAAGTGCTGATATCTAAATTAGGTGTTTTAGGGGTGATATTTTGTGCAACAATATAATTTCCTTTTTATTTGCCGCAGTAGTGTAGAGTATTGTCACACAAATGCCATGCAATATCATGATATTGTCTTAAGGGCCATATCGCCCACCCCTAGTTTAATATTTACACTAATATGTAAGGCTCCCTTTGTTGCACTTTTAAGAGAGAGTAGAACTGAAATGGTCTAATGTTAATGTTAACCTAGCCAGCTGGCTAACTGTTATGTAAGAGCTTGAGTTCAGAGAAGGAGCAGTCCACAAAAAGCACACATTGGTTCCATTAATTTCTATTAGATAATCATTAGCTAGCTAACTAAGACACTCGAACCTATTATTAAATTAACATATTTTATCAGAATCAAACAGGACTATAACATATAAGTTAACCGAGCTAACAGTTAGTTAATTACCACTAGTTAGTTTCTTAACGCTAGTAAGGTTAGCTAACGTTAGCTAACTACCCAAACAGTAACTTAAGCTAACGTTAGCTTATGACAACACAGCGTTAAAATAACTATAATATTTAGCTAGCCTGGCTAAGCAAATGAAATAGGAGTTGGCCAACCTAGTTAAATAACTTAGCTAGTTATTGTATTAGTTATGACTCTGCAGTACAGAAATAAAGAGTTATCGTGGGCTGGTTCAGTTCAGTCACTCACCTCTGCTTTTTATGAGGCCAGTCGACGCTGACCGCGGTGTCCTGCTGCTCATTTTTAAAGTTACTCAAAAAAGTCAAAAAGTAGCGAGCCTGCTGCCCACAGAAAACGCGAACACATAAAGAAATATGTGAACTCCAAAATTCCGCGCTCGGTTCAACTAAATTCGAGATATTTCTCTCACTAGAGAAACGCGAGCTGCCCGGCGAGCTTTCAAAATTACCCGCCTTCCTAACAGAAATGGCGGAACAACAGAGGGACTCGATTTGTGAATGAATCGTTTGAGTCGGTTCATTTGAACATTTTAATTTCAAGCTGATTCGTAACGTCCCCTTCAGTTCGGTTACACGTGAAGGATTACAATGATATAATAATAATTTTACTGTTTTACTTACACAAAAAAACCCACAAATATCATGAAATGCGACACTGTAACATTACAAAAATGCGTGAGTTTAACCAAATCCGACGTGAGATTCATTAAAACGGACAAAAGAATCGGTTCGTTGTAGGAATCGAACTACTCATCTACCAAGCTCGTTTAAAACATTAATTAATTATTAAATATATAGTGAGTGATTTTTTTATTTATTAAAAAACAATAGAAACGTCAGATAATGCGTTCCTGACTTATAATAAAATATTATTTCTAAAATATATTTAGAAATAAATGTAACACAAGTTAAAAATAGCGTCAGTTCAACCTTTAATCCGGTAGGCGGCGCTGTTTGTAACGTTGTCGTTTAGAAAAAGTGGCTGTGTCCCAATAATTGAATAAGTAGTGTGCTTTGTTCGACGTTCTCTGATCTGTAGCTCATGGTCCCGTTTAATATAATGGCATAGCTGGTGGGGATGTGAATTTCCAGGTTTGTAGATCAGGCAAAACTAAGAAGAGCAGGCAGTAAAGACGCTGTACCAAACAATTTAAAATAGACGCTCACGAGTTATTATCAAATTTCGCCCCCTATTTTAAGAAATACTAAGTTATATATTTTTAAACCTTTTTCGACTTTGCATCCATTGGACATGTTATGTTTTCTACTTTCTTATGTATTTTTTCACTTCACACAGATTAAGACCTATTGTCCACCAGAACAGACATGTATTATTGAAAACAAACAGATGATTAGCCCGCCCACTGCATTGGAAAACTAAAAATCTGCTCACTAAGGTAAAACATGGTAGCATCCCTGCTAATGTGGCAGGTTATGAGTTTTTTATTGCTTTGTAATTTGTAATATATATATATATATATATATATATATATATATATATATATATATATATATATACATATATATATATATATATATAATAATAATAAAAATAGCATTGTTGATCAAATGACTGCACTGCAATAAACAGACAAAATACAAATATTATGTTTAATTTCTATTTTTTTATGTATTTATTTACTGAATTCTGTTTTTGAGTACATTACAGACATAAAGAGCATTTAGATATCTTATTCATCATTAGAACAGGTTAGGTCTTAGAGTGTTGAAGAAAAAGTATCTGAAAACATGTAATTTCTTTTAAGTAAGCAAATAACACCATTTGGTATAGAATCACATACTCTTTTAAAATCAGTAATTGAACTAGTTCCGAATTTGTTGCAGAATTCAGATCAGAGTAAGACATACAACTGTGATTGGCTAGAAGACTTTAAACAAGAGCACACAGAAGTGAAGGCTTTACAGGAGTATTGGGACACAGCCCATGTGCAGTGTGATGTCATTACTCTGCGACTGTAGCGGAAGAGACGTGGCAGAAAAATGCTTCCCGATAAATGCATCACAAATATGAGTTAGATTAGCTGGACCAGGACATTTTTCACAGTTCTGAGCTTCAGTTTAAAGACACGGAGCTTGACTGAACCCGCGCTGTCTCGGTAAGTTTAGTAATGCCTCGTATTCGTCCCTGATTTTACTCTAACGGGGTTTTGACAGCTGGGGTTAAACGCCCCACTCTAAACACAGCTAACAGGCTAACTTAGCCAACTAGAGAGACAGGTAACCAAGCGATCTAATATGCGATAACAAGACACTGAAAAATCATACAGCTTAATATTTCTTACCCACAGCGTTAAAGCTAGCTAAACAACATACCTACCTATATAACCTTGACACAGGTTTATTTACTTTGTTATTTTAGGTGATGTATCCCCCCCTGCTCCATACATAGGGTACGTCTACTTAGGGCGTGGAACAGCTGATTCTGAAACCAACTATTTGGGAGTAACTTAATATACCTACTAAACTAGCTTGCTAATTAACATTTGATCACACTGAGGCCACTAATTTGTTCTGTACTTTTAAAAGAAAAGGATGGGTGTGTTTCTAACCTAGCTAGTTGATGTGGTTATATGGCTATATGTCAGTGTATTGTCTTATTACTGTTTTTCCTTATTTATTTTTTTTAGTTTGATAAAAGCCCACTTTATAAAACATTAGGTTACAGTCCAGTTGGCCTTCGTTTAAAGTAATTTAATGTAATAAAATATTAAACATCAATCTATGTTTTTTATCTATCTGTTTTTATATCTGTCTGTCTGTCTACCTATTTATCACCTATTTATTTATTTATCTTTCTATCTGATCAGTTATTTAGTATCTCAGATGTATTAAACTCTACTAAAGCCTGAGTAGAATAATCAATCACTGTGCTAATCAGTTATTTATGTCAGTTTCCTATATGACGTCTGACAGACATAATTAGGCATGTTTGTGTCTTTATTTTCATGCAACAGTATGTACTGTAGAAAAATGCATAGGTTGTATATGGTGATAATGTAAGGGTACAGGCCAGTTGTCTCTGATCCCTTTCTATGGCCTGAAGGTATTACTTAAATTTGAAAGAATGTTTCCGTAATAATCAAACTTGGCTCAAATGTGCAGCCACCAACTTTCTATGTAGTGTACAACTATTTGGGGCATTGATGCACTGACATTTGTTTACACTAATTTCATGTGTTTGTGTACAGTTCGACAGGCAGACCATGGGTCTGTGTAAGTGCCCGAAGAGGAAGGTTACAAACCTCTTCTGCTTTGAACATCGGGTCAATGTTTGTGAGCACTGCCTTGTATCCAATCACAGTAAGGTCTGTAGACTGATTATTGTGTATACAGATCTCACATGTTGGCTGTCCGCCTTGTTCACCTTCAAATGTTGACTGTGCTGTTCTGTTCCGCTTCTGTGCAGTGTATAGTACAATCCTACCTGCAGTGGCTCCAGGACAGCGATTACAATCCCAACTGCAGTTTGTGTAATCAACCTCTTATTTCCCAGGACACTGTGAGGTTGGTGTGCTATGGTGAGTCAGTCCTTTACATTATATTTCATGGCTAAATCAGCATGTGCATGCCGTGGCTAGATGAATAATACTGCTTAGCAGCAATGGCTGGTTATAATACTGTGTAAGGGTGTTAAAGATAACTCCTTAAATACAAAGTCGCATCACATGTGAGCTGGGGGCCTTTCTCAGTTAGAGGAATGGAATGATGGTTGATTGGTTGGACATGATGCAGCTTTTTGCACCCAGTTGAGGAAATCAGCTATACAGTAGGTTTGTCACGATAAAAAGTTTGTTTGGAGAATATATTTTTCCAGAAAAGATTATGATAAACAATAGTATTGCCATTTTAAGCCAATTTATGCCACAGATATAATGATGCTATAACAGCGTTATAATGCAATTAGACCATTTTAAAGAGCAACAGACTTTTCATTATGAAGAACATTCAGCCATCAGAATTTAAATATTTTTAAAAGTATTCTAAAAAAATAAAATAATAAATAAAATCAGCTCATTAAATTAATGGGTTCTCCTTAAAAAAACATATTGGAGAAAGCAAAGGTTCAGCAAAAATCCATGTCACAACCATGTATTAAATTATATGTTGTATGTATGTATGTACCTTAAAATGCATACAAACATATAAAGCGCATTTGTCTGGAATGTCTGTTAGAAACTCCAGCTGTTCATGTAGAGCAGTGGTATCAAAATCAAAATGTTAGATAAGCGGCTATGTTACATACAGTACAAAATCAGATGGACTGGACCTGTTTTTGTTGCATCTGCTTTGTTCAAGAAAAGATTTCCGACAGCATGAAATTCTTAGAAGTTGAGTCTCTGCTTGCCCTTTGCTGGCAAAAGAATCAGGTCTTTGGCCTTAATCTGGCACTTTATTTGGCATGGTAACTTTGTTAATGGAATGGGATGATTGATTGATTTAGATTTTTTTTTCTTTATGTAAAATTACACAACACTGAACAGCAGTCAGCATATATATATATATATATATATATATATATATATATATATATATATATATATATATTACACAACACTGAACAGCAGTCAACATATATATATATATATATATATATATATATATATATATATATATATATAATTTTTTTTTTTTTTTTTTATAATTTTATTTCTAATTTTTCCCATTTTTCTCCCCAATTTACACGGCCAATTACCCAACCCACTCATTAGGACTCCCCCTATCACTAGTAATGCCACAACACACCAGGAGGGTGAAGACTAGCACATGTTTCCTCCGATACATGTGAAGCCAGCCACCGCTGCTTTTCGAGCTGCTGCTAATGCAGCATTGCCGAGCAGCCAGCGCGCTTGGAGGAAAGCACAGCGGCTCGGCTCCGGTACATCAGCTCACAGACGCCCTGTGCTGCAGACATTACCCTAAGAGTGATGTGGGGAGAGAGCGCCATCTACCCACCCAGGGCCAATTTTGCTCCCTCTGATGCCGGCAGCTTGATGGCAAAGCTGCATGAGCTGGGGTTCGAACCTGCGACCTCCTGCTCATAGTGGCAGTGCCTTAGACCGCTGGACCACTCGGCGCCCCGTCAACATATATTTTAAATAATTTAGGATACCAACATGATGAAGCCCTAAAGCCTGTTTCCATTGTGGCCCTGTTACTTATTTTAAAGTAAGCAAATACTGTACTTATTTATACTTTGAATAGAATTGGCCCAAGAATACCATTCTCCCATTGCTAACATTGTTCCGGATCTCAGATACTGGAAAGTCCAGAAAACCTAAAAATTGGGGAACTCTAGTGGATGTTGAGCCACTAAAACATTTATACCTGGTCACTTTCTTGAGTATCTGGATTATATCTGGATAAAGCCAGGCCAAATAAACATGTGTAAACATGCCCAGGAATAATTTAAATGTATACAAATCCAATTAGTCAAACCACTTCAGGTGTTCTGAGACCATTTGAGCCACGTTACAGTTACAGTTGTGTAAATATATCCATCTCTCTAAAATGCAGCCAAATAAAGCCAAACCCTCCCCCATACACTATGTAATTAGACTAAACAGTTGTTTTCTTGTCAGCATGGACTGCCAAAAGTTTGTGACTTGTATATGTGGACAGACATAAAAAAAACACAAAAAATATAATAGTAATATATTGAATAGTACATTCAGTAAATTAATTTAAAACCAATGTCTGCTGAGACCCTTTAATTTAGCAGCTGTCCAATGAAGAGCCAGTATCTCCATTTTTGTAAGATTTTGTTAGTTTTATCCATCGTTTGAACCCTGAAGCTGCTCAGTACATGGTGCAAATTGAAGATACATTAATACACCAAAAGGAATGTCCTAAAATTATTTAGAGTAAACTCTTGTTTTATGTTAATTCAAAGTTAAGAATATTTTGCCTGTCAGCAGCGATCATATGCTTGTTGTTTTCATGTTGCTTATCATTGTCTTGTCTTGTTTCATTTTAGATCTATTCCACTGGTCATGTCTGAATGACCTGGCCTCACGCCTGCCCCTGTACACAGCACCAGCAGGTTACCAGTGCCCAACATGCCAGGGGCCAGTCTTCCCTCCCTCGAACCTGGCCAGTCCTGTGGCTGATGTTTTGAGAGGGCAACTCTCCACGGTTAACTGGGCCAGAGCAGGACTAGGCCTTCCACTGGTGAGAGATGGTACACTGTAATGATACATTCACCACCTGATTTGATTGGCTGCAGTATATCTGTTAACATTTGTACTTTAGATAACATCTAATATTTGTTATTTTTTTTGCTTAATGTTTTGGGGGGTAAAATCAGTTGCCCCATGGTAACCTATTTTGATGATAAAACATATATTTAGATTAATGCTCAGGTCACTTATTGTATTTATGTTTAACTGAGTCTGTTTTAATGTAATGCTTTAGTTTCGCAAGCATAAACTCATATTACAGAAAATAATGTTTAAAATTAATATTTGGTGTCACTTGACTCTGACCTCACTCTATGGACTGCAGTCTCATTTTATTACTTATATTTAAAGGAATTGTACATCAGCTGAAAAGTCTGGGGTAACACTGATAACAGCACAATGGTGCTGAATTGAGGCAGTACTAAATTGGTAATAAAAGAAAGAAATTATATACAGAATTAATTCTGAGCTCTGACTTAAGATTCTCTTGCACATTATTTTCAGGTTGAAGACAAACAAGAGGCTGAGGAGAACACATCCCATGATGTCACTGATTATACAGACTGGACCTTTGATAGTGAGTCTTTCTGTTTAGCTTTATGATACTGGTTTATAATGTGGTTGTGTGCGGCTTTCCTCATCAAAGCAGCTATGAACCTCCTCTCTAAATGAAATTACATCCTGTTAATCTGTTTTCCAGCCCCTGCTGTGGAGTCCGCTGTTGCCTCTTCCCTCTCGTACAGCCCAGAGCCAACGATCAGTCCCACACCTCCCCATCAGGACATGGGCCACAGCCATGGAGTACACAATAACGGAGGAGTGGGCGTACAAGACTCTGTCATCAACATGATCACAGCTACTTCACCTGACACCATTACTATCAGCAAAGGTATGGTATGATTTTGTATTAGTAATTTACTTTATAAAGATTTTTCTCCAGAGACACAATCCTACACATCCAGTACTTTTGGGATGAGGTTGTGTGGTGACATCCTGA
This sequence comes from Astyanax mexicanus, assembly GCF_023375975.1. Taxonomy (NCBI): domain Eukaryota; kingdom Metazoa; phylum Chordata; class Actinopteri; order Characiformes; family Acestrorhamphidae; genus Astyanax; species Astyanax mexicanus. Next base: position 21,130,986 of record NC_064408.1, on the reverse strand, counting down.
CGTACAACATGCTGACGAACAACATGCTGACGAACAACATGCTGACGAACAACATGCTGACGTACAACATCCTGACGTACAACATCCTGACTGATCCTCACTGATGCTCCTCAGTGATGCTCTTGTTGCTAAATGCAATCAGAGCAAAGCAGGGCTTCCAAATCTAGTCTTCCTTAGACAGTAGAGACAGTAACTTTAACAAAATCAGCATAAGCCTGATTGTTAATACCCTTAATTAAAAAAAAAGAAAACAGGTGTCCTAATACCTTTGACCATATAATAATATAATATAATACTACTAATAATATAGTAATAACATTTGAGATGCTAATCTAATCCTGCTAACAAACTGCTAAACTGCACTTATTTTGCCCCAATATTGATACCCATGCATACTGCTGGTGTTCCCAACATTATGTTTCTGCCTGTGGCAACAAGTGAGTGTGAACATTGTTGCTGTTGTCATTCACTGTCTTGTGTTTTTTTTGTCTTCTCTCAGCTTCTTCACCAAGGAAGGTGTATGACACACGAGAATCGAGCCACTCTTCAGTTACCCAAATCGACTTTGACGATGATAAATACCGCCGGCGGCCCGCCCTCAGCTGGTTTGCACAGATACTGAAGTGAGTCCTTACTACTCCTTTAGCTTTAGCTAGATTTTTACTTTCTGATGACTAAAATGTCAGATAATAAATGTGTTCTGTGGTTGTATATTATTTCTTATTCGCCTCGAATTAAAATAGATTAGAGCAAAAAAAAAAATTGTGTTGATGAATACACTATATGTGTAAATTGCATAGTGTGATCATAGGATTCTATGTTCTGTTAATGAAATGTATTGCAGTTGCATTGTTTGAACACCAAAGTCGCAATGCCGCTAGTGCAGGCCCAAGAACCAGGACATCACACACATGCTTTCTTTCTGCTATAGTAAAGATACACAAAAACCTACTGAATTAGAGTAATTCATTCTATTTCCTGTAATGTTTTCATTCTTAGTACTTAAATAAAAAAGTGATTAATTGAGAAGTAATAACTTATGGTAGTTCTTTATGCTTAAAACAGTACAGGGAGCATTTATACAAGGTGCATTTTTCATAGTTTATTAAATCTCCCTGTTTTTTTTTCCTTCAAAATGTTTTCCAAGTATTGAAAGAAAATCGAATTGTGAATCTAGAATCATGAATCGAATCGTGAGCAGAGTGCATCATTACACCAAGTGTTGTGGACAACACTTCTATTGAGTGCATTCAGCTACCTGCAGAAAAATGGCGCCAGTAGAATAGCATCATGGCATCAACAGACGTGGGCTTGACAGGTATAGATCCCTGAGAATTGAACTGTGGAGCAGTGAAATGTATTCTCTAGAGTAATGATGGTGCTCCATCCAATACTTTTGGGAAGAGTTGGGGAGTTGGGATAAGGTGGGGTGGTGATCATAATCAACTTCTTGACCTCACTAATGCTCTTAACACAAAATGCAAACAAATATGTTCAGGAAAAATCCAGTAGAAAGCCTTTCCCCGGACAGCAGAGACAGTTACTCCAACAAAAGCAGGATCAACTTTCATTTAAGTTTCATTCACTGTGTTGATGTTTTTGTGTATCATTCTCTTAGCTGTTTTTCTTCTGCTTCTAACAGGAACCGCTTGGGCACTAAAAGAAAAGGCCTAACGACAAAGCAGAGAATTCTCATGCTGTTCCTGATTGGAATGATTGGCTTCTTCACCCTCATCATCATAATGGCCAAGCTGGGCCGGGCTTCAGCCGATGACGACCCCAACCTGGACCCCATGATGAACCCTAACATTAGGGTGGGCAACATGTGAGGAGTGAGAGGACTCCTCTGCTTCTGGAGCGGTGGTGTGATGTCTCACCCCCCGATCCAGCTTGAGTAGAATAAACTGGAAGCAGGAACGGCACTGCAGAGTGCTGCAGGGACCAGCAAGTCGACGCCTTCTGCGTGGCATTTCGTGGGAATGAGAATGATTATGGTGATGACCCAGAACGTTTTCTGACTGGGGGTCTGGAAGAAGGACCTCCGTTCTGCCTATTCTTAGTGTGGCTGCCAGCAGAGGCAGCAGAGTTTCACTGTACCAATGTATCTGCTTCTGCCCTCTTCTATGAGATTACGTAGAAATTCACACACCCTTGAAGGCACAAGAGTGTGTTCAGTGTTTTATTAATAGACCACCGGCAGTTCTTCAGGCATTCGTGTGTACTAAAATGCAGTTATCGATTGGGTATGTGTACATGGTGGTGGGGACGCATCTCTTTCTCAAAGCAATATGATCAGTCAGGACTCCCTCTCTCTAAAACAGGAAATTAGGATTTAACTGTTTAAAAAAAATCAGTATATAACTTTTATTATCGGATCAGTTACCAAGCATGCTTTTCTGCAGCTCCAAAAATATGATTTGGACATGCATATAAATTTCCAGTCTGTAGGTAGGAAAAGTAGTGCTGTGCCACTAAATAGCTAAGCATTTTGTTTAAGCACCTTTTCTGTATATTCTGAATAGGGGTGGGCAATAGGGTGAAAAATATTGTATCACAATATTTTAAAGACCTTTTCCCATGCTGAAATATTTATTACAACCTTTTGACACACTTACAAAACACATCAGCTTAGCAGCAAATTGTTCAAAACGTTATACTTAAGTCAGATTATTATTATTGTTTTTAGTTGTTCAGTGTTCTTTATGCACTGACAATATTCATAATATGCTCCAAAACGTTCAGTATACAGACACCTGCTCATTGAAGGTTCTTTTCTTTAAGGTAATTAAATATAGTTTATTCTGCTTTTGTTGGAGTAACTGTCTCTACTATTCAAGGAAGGCTTTCTACCAGATTTTGGATTATTGCTGTGAAAATTTGATTGCATTCAGTGATTACTTCATCAGAACTACAGTTCATCAGAATGTGTAATATTTTACATTAAATATTAACATTTCTTATCAGGATTGCAAAATGTATTACAGTCTCACAATCCAAATAGGATTAAATATAACCCACAGAGCTGTGCTGGAACTTATAAATCCCCAAATAACTGTTTTCTTTTGGTTTTGTTGATTGTTTGAAAACTAATATATTGGAATCACTTCTGGCTGTGTTAACACTACACTCTCGTCTGAACTTTCTCCCCTCAGTCTGGTTTCCATATTTCTGCCTCTACTCTTCTTTACTTTTTAAAGATCTACAACTACAATGGGAGATGCTGTACAGTTTGGACTTGTTGTCGGAGCTCTGCTGAAAGAGAGATGTGTGATAGTACAGAACTGAACTGAATAAAAGGATTTCACTTTTCACATCAATCTTACTATTAAATTATGAACTTTAAAAAATATTCTTGTTTTTTGGTTGGATTTTTTTTAATACAGTACATTCCCACTGTGACCATTGCACTCAGTTGTTTTAGGCAGGTCATAACCCATCCTGACCAAGAAGAGGTGCATTAGGAGTTCTTTGGCAGGGGTGTCCATCTCTCTGCATTCCAGTATTTAATCATATTTAGTTTTTAATATTTTGTATACAATATATTAGGAATTCAGGAAAAGGAGACTGTCCCCCTGTTTTTTTTTTTTAAGATGGCCCAATCTGGCACCCTTTATGAAACCTTTGGACACCACTGTTCTATGTGGATCACCTAAAGAAGTCTTTGTATCACCTTTAATGTTAACAACAGGAGTGCTTTAATTGGAAACATTCTTCTGAAACTCAAACTGTCCCATCTACAAACAGGTAGCCATGCCTTGTAAACATTTACTGTGAAATGTACATCACAAACATTTAGTAATCAGATGAGAAACAAGGTAAACTGGACTGGATTATTCTGAAGTTACAGGAGTAAAAACTACAGTGAGGAACCTCCAGCAGTTCAGTTGAGTTTATTCAGGAATATGATCAACTATGATGGAGATTTATTCAGTTAATGTGTTCAGTTAGTGCAGTAATAGAATTGTTCTTTAAAGAAACCATGTTCATTTAATTTCCTGAATCTGGCCCTCAAATCCACATCCAGTAATGTAATAATAACAACATAATTTTGTGCGTATAAGCACTTTTTAAATAATATAAAATAGGTTAATTAAAATACAATTTGATCAATTTCAAAGATAGGAACACAAATATGAATAGGCTCCGAGTGGTCCAGTGGACTAAGGGGCTGCCACTATAATCGGGAGCGCTCTTTCCCCACATCACTCCAAAGGGTGATGTCTGCAGCACGGTGCACCTGTGAGCTGATGTATCAAAACTCACTGCGCTTTCCTCCAAGTGTACAGTGATGCTACATCAGCAGCAGTTCGAAAAGAGGCAGTGGTTGAGTTCACATGTGTCAGTTAATGAAATAAACTGGGTTTATGCATGGATGCGGACTGATGAGAGTATCTATGTGTCTGTGTTATGAAGGATCCTGGGCAGGCATGCGGAGTGTCTTCCCGACGATCTGTGTGGAGTTGGTAAAAGGGCTCTTTCCACACAGCATGTCATAAAGGACCACACCTATCTGCCAAACTGTGGTGGGCTCAGTCTTTCAGTAATCCTCACTTCACACAAACAAGCAATAAATTTGAAATAAAAAGATGTTTTTAAACAAAATTATTGTCGGAACACCACTGAAGATCTACCTACTTTTAGTTTTTAAATTCTAAAATGTATCCACCCAAATCAATGAATTCACTGGAGTTTTTGCAGAACACCCATCTATCATAAACAGTGCAGAAATTTTATGTATGAGTTTATGATACATGAAATATTTTGAGGATGTTTTTTTCACTTTCTGTGTACATTGCAAAATGTATTCTATATAAAACAAACAAAAAAAAGAAACAGAAATGAGAGGGTAGACAATTACCATTTTCACATTTTCTGATGTGTCAGACTGTTGATTCTCTCATTTTTGTCTTCGCAATCTTTCAAATATATATAGTATTGATATAGCTTCAATAAAAAAAGAGATAGAGACAGGAATAGTCACAGTACTTAACCTGGTGATTGGTGCCCTCTAGTGAAACGTCTTGATATCAAATCCAAACTTTACCTGTTTTTAAATGCTGGTTAAAGCCTCCATGCAAACAAATTCTCATTTAAAAGAAACATTTAAGATGTTGGCGAATGAGGCCTATTCTTATCATCTTTTTGGCATCTTCAGTGGCCTATGACACAACTAATGTTCCTTACAGTTCATATGAATTGGTCTAGTACTGAAATATGATGTATAATATACATTTGTAGTGTGCCTGCATTTCATAATAGGACAGGACCATGTGATATGTTATCACATAATTAATCTATAGTAGACATACTCAAACTAATTCCGCATTAAATCTTCTTAATATTTTTTTGCATACACAAAGAGTCAAGTCAAGAGAATCAATGAGCATTTTATTTTCGTTCTACCTGAACAGAGTGCAACAAAATTACGTTCCTCTGGAAGCAATACAGTACAATATGGAACAATCAGTACAATACAGACATGCAAACATAAAGTGCAATCGTGCAACAATTTCTGCAACATAGAACTAGAACAGTACAATAAATACAGTAGACCTGATACCAACACAGTACAAGCTGAAAAAAATAAATAATTCGTTTCACATAAGAAAGAGAACAGCGTTTATTAGTTGTTCTCGGTCTTTATAAAACAGATATAAAACAGAGGTTGAGTTGCAATTGTGTTGTGATGAAGGCTGCACAGCTGCACATGCTGGACATGCATGATTTAGAGGATGAAACAGTTCATAACAATCCAGGACTGCATCTTATTATAGGTCTAAAGAAAGTAAATCAATAAAGACATTTTGAAATATTCTGCGCCAGTAGTTGTGTGTACAGTCTTTGGTTCGTCATTAGATTCACAGCAGGTCCAATTGAAATGTCTGGCTTGTTGAAATTAAGAGTGTCTTCAAGTTTATTTAAAAGGAAAGGCACACATGTCCTGCTTTCACCATGATGGGCTGATTTTCAAGACCTTTTCTTTCTTTTTTTTTCTGGGGCTTGATGCATTATTGAAGGCTTTTATTACGATGGCCATGGAACGCACACCAATCTTCACCGCAGAATGAATCTGAACACAGAGAAAAAGCACAGGGGTTATTGAGCAATAAAGTGTGTGATTTTACTAGAATTATATACATTAGCTGACAAACATGTTAAAACTACCAAACTATTCAGACACCCTCTAAAGACTGAATTTAGCAAACCCTTTCCAATTGCTTTTTTGTCACATTTAATAAGTTACAAAAAAGACTCCAGTTAAAACAAGACTTATATTTTTTTAGTTCAAAGAAACCTATCCCAAAACTATTGGAGCTCATCTTGCTCTTCTTCTTTTGCTTTGGAGTTTTTGCACCTTGCAACTACAGTAACATCCCCATTTTGCCTTTTTTTGCCCAGGGCTTCCTTAACAGTGGCAATAACATATAAATGACACAGGGTCTGTACATTCTAAAGGGTATGTTGGTCAAACCTGTAGGAGGATAACTGTATACAGCCTGCATCCTACCACATTTTCTCCTTTTGAGACACCATCTAGTGGAGGGTGGAATAGAAGGCACTTAATAGAAGGGTGCCGTGTCCTTTACTATTGTAAGAGCAGAAGGGCACCTCTTAATGGGCACTCATTAAGATACATTAGGTATTAGTTTTATTTCTTGATCTACTGAGATATATTATAACTTGGTATAAAAAGAAGCACCCTAGTATGCACTTAATCACCTTTTTCCCCACAAAAGGGCAGCCGGTAGGGATTTTTGACTCTTTTTTTGCCACTATAGAGGACACAAAGGTATAGAAGCATACAGCGCTTTTTTCCACAAAACTTTACTATAACGTGAATCCACTGTTGACACATTCCCAAAAGAAGATGTATTGGCGCAGACACAACTAAACCCAATTGAATTTTTTATTTGAATGAGTGGCTGGAGAAAACAGAATGAAAATGCTGACAAAACAATGCAAGCATGTTTCTAGCCCTCAAATACCTTCCTACATTATATTTTGTAAACTAGACAAGAAAAAAACTACAATGTCTGCACACAGACAGCACTATATTTCAGATTTCAACAAATTAATAAATGTATATACTGTTCTAATACAAATATATTATACACTGTTTAGATTTTCTTTAGTATGTAAGCATCAGAGAGGAGCTAACATGCTCATGCATGCATTTCTGTCTCTGTGTGGACAGAAATCTCAGTTTTTGAACCCCTGATATGTGTAAATGGGGGCTAAGGTGAGGCACTGTGCACAACAAATGTATATTGAAGATTTACCTGTCGTGACTCTGCTCTCCCGTATCTCAGCTCTGTCACAAAGTGTTCACAGTTTCCTCTCAGAACACAATAGGGCATTTCCAGGCCAGCCAGACTGAGTGCATCACGTAAGATGACACACACACTTCTTGGCGTGTGCTTCGAGTCTAGAAGGTTGTTGACATGGAATCGATCTTGACCCACTACCTGACCCAGCCTCTCACGCATCACTAAGGCCTTGTCACACAGAACGGACATCAGGCAGTTAGGCCCGGCTCCTGCTGTCTCGCCTGAGACACAGAAATAATGTAAAAGAAGGTGCAGACTGAATTGGCATACAAGAATGACATCAATAATTACAATATCATACTTACAAGGAGGGGCAAGGTGAATAATGTCACCCTCACCAACATATAAACCCCAGTGTTGGTAGGTTCCTCGAAAAATCTCTATAAGGTCCCCTGGCTGTGGGTTATCATACTGAAAACAAATGAAGCATGAAAATAATCTCAGGGTTCAGTAGCTACTTTAAAAAGATGGCTATATGCCTTAAACAGCTCTAAAACAAGTTATTTTCATTACATGTCAAGCCTCTTCTAAATGGATTTTGACTGACTGTGTTGTGATGGTTCAGACCAGGATTTCTTTTTGTTCAGACGAGGATTTCTTTATGTTATCACCCTCCATCAACACATTACAGTAAACTAGCAGCCATCCTCAATTTTGCTGCACATAATCACAAATTATATATGGCTTATTGGGTGCTCAGCACCTCTAAAGCTCTGATCCTGATATTTCTCTGGCATAAGGACTAAGTCGGCGCTTCTGCAAAATGGCAGACAGGTGTTATGGCGTGTTCCCAGTGTGCAGTGGATAGTCCCTGCTAAAATTGGTTAAACAGGCTTGATTCTCATGTGCACTTAAGGCTGAAGAATGCAACCAGGCTGCTAACGTCTTGGTCAAAAAATGGCACTTGTTGACCGGAGAATTTCTGATTTATTAGCAATACAAGAATAACCAACGTGTTTCACCGCTCAGGCCTTCATCAGGGTTTAAAAAAAGTTAATAACATTCCAGCTTTAAAAACACACATGATTACAAAACAACCAATGAGAACACTCAAAATACTAAACTTTTTGTTTTGTAATTATGTGTGTTTTAAAAGCTGGAATGGTATTAACTTTTGTCTTTTTAAGGCCTGAGTGCCTTCATCAGTATTGCTAATTGTATTGCTAATAAATCAGAAATTCTAAAGTCAACAAGTGCTGCTGGTCTTTACCATTTTTTGATCAGTGATTTGATCATTTTATTGCCAGGCACCTTGTTGTGCAGTGAAGTTGCACCAGATCCATCTGCTGCTTACATCTTGGTGCCAGATACCACAGGAAAACTCTAGTCAATGCCTTAAATTCTCAAATCTTGTGGTGGTACAAGCGGAGTCAACTCATATTAGGCAGGTGGTGTTAATATTATTGCTGTATATTATATATATGAAGAAACTCAAGTATTGTCAGCACAATGCACAGTTACTCTGCATTACATAATGTAGCCTGTGCAAAAGTTAAGCTATCTTAAAGCTCACCTTCCGCGAAAATCCGATTTTTCTTGTTTTTTGCGGAATACAGTAGGTCTCTCCGAGTTGAATGTGAACACCTGCACATTAAACTGTTTTGCAGCCCCCATTGTCTGCAGGAGCTAAGCAAAGAAATCCCCCCTCCCCCCCCTCCGAAAAACGGGTGAATTTTGAATTATCTTTCTGCCTACGTAGGCAGAAACTCACAGACCAGCCCACCTTGGCTCGAGAAACTCCCAGAGGCGGAGCTGAAGCGACGCAACATCACCGCTCATCAGTAAAGGTGCTTGCACACTGAACGCGGTATGCCGCGCGGCATTCCGCTGTGCTGCCGCTCTGCTCTACGCTGGTCAGTTGCGGGTGCGTTGCGCTGCTGCTGACGCCAAGCGTCTCCTGCTGATAATAGGCGGAGTTTTCTAAAACCCATCACCTCTGTGAGCGGTGTTTTGTAGTTTTGAGTCTCTACAGCCTCTGTGGATCTGTATATGTTTCTCAGCCTCAGAACAAAGCTCTGATTCTTCTCTTCCTCCTGTTATCTCTATATGAGTGTAGGGAAGTGATGTACAGCTGAGGGGATTCACTAATCGCTATTATTAGTCTCTCGCGCACGTTTATTGTTGTTTGGACTACAGTTTCTCTCTAGTCGCGTGAGTTCACGTCATGCGTTTTCTGCCGAGGTACCGCTTGCCGCGAGGTCAAAGTTGAACCATGTTGAACTTTGCCCGCGGTAAGCGGTAGCGCGGTGGAGGCGTGGTTATGGGCGGGGAAACGCGCCGCTTTCCGCTCTGCTCCGCGGCAGCGACGCACCGCTCTACCGCTCTAGACACTATTGAATCCTATGGGGGTCAGCGTACCGCGCCGCACCTACCGCGTGCAGTGTGCAAGCACCTTTAGGAGGTGGGAGGCAGTGAGCGGCAGAGCGGTGGAGGGGCGTCGCAGTGCTCCTAGCCAATCAGAGGAGAGATATTTGTATGCTGTTTGCATGTATGAATATTCATGAGCAAAGCTGGAATCCGGTCATTTTGGACACACCCCTAAAACAGTCCATTAAAAAAGAGCTATACAGAGACACCTGAGCACTTTTTTTTTTACAAAAACGGCTCACATGTCATTCATTCATACTAGAGACCACAACTAGACATTTTAAAATGAAAGAAAAAACGACGGAAGGTGAGCTTTAAGACTGACAGATGTACTTAGCAAATCAGGCCCGAGGCATGTGACTAAAACAGAACAATGCAGAACAATGCTAGTCCACATACTTCCACCATCTCAAGAGCTTGCCTTGAAGACATGAAATAATATGGCCAGCTGGACTGCCAGACCAATACCAGATCAAAAAAATGGGTGGGATGCTATTTAACATACTATAATCACTCCACCCCATCAACAAAATCTAACGGAATATTCAAGTTGCATGAGATGGATTATCACAAGACACCATTAGGGACCTCTACAACTCCATACAAGATGCCTGGCCTGTTGTTTTACACATTAATTCTGTATGTAAATAAATATTCATTTAATTATAGATTTTTCATAATTTATTGTTCCTAGCAACCTCAATCTTCCTTTTAAGCAAAAAATATATAGCTCACATCCAGAATTTCCAGAAAATCCAGAATTTTTAAGTGCTGCAAGTCATACTCACCATAGTTGGTGTAACAGTTCTTTTTCGCCATCTGGATACGGTTGGATCTGCATTAATTTTAATCGGAACTTCACTCCCATCCCAGCTTTGAGACCGCCGCAAGTCACACATGGTCCAGAATTTTAGATCCTCATAAGTTTCCTAGTTTATCTGGGTATCCAAATCCCAGCAGCCCCTGGTTCTAAAATTTCCAAAGTAATCATGTTGCTTGTCTATCACTGTATTACATTAATGTCTTACACTCCTGCAACTAGTATCAAACCGACCACAGGCATCTCTGCTGCACAGGAAGCTGATTCTTCAGTCAGATTAGTCATGGTGACCCTGGCATTAAAATAGACTAATGACGAAGTTGGGTGTTGGTAGAAACTCTTTACTAGAACTGATCAAGTGTCAGACTATGAAGTCTCCTCTTAATGTGTCTAGTACAAGATGTAGAACCAGAGACTGGTCTTAGATCAGTTTGTGTGACCTGTCGAATAATTAAGGATTACAGAATAAGCCTGTTAAAGGTAATAAGATATAGGTCGTGAGGTTTGACACGCGGCCATCCGGCAATAGTTTGTCCTGACGTGACTAAGGACTAGCTTTAATGACCTCTCAACAACATTGCATCAAGACAGTCACATTACAGCATTAAATTAAAATAACCAATAGGTTTATTTTAAAAACATTTTATAGAGATCATTCTTTTTTTATTGGACTGCCTTTAGCTATAATAGCAGCATGCATTCGCTGTGGCATTGTTTTGATAAGCTTCTGCAGTGTTACAATATTTATTTCAATCCAGTGTTGCATTTATTTTCCACCAAGATCTTGCAGCATCGATGATGGTAGAGTCTGACCACTGCACAAAGCCTTCTCCAGCACATCCCAAAGATTCTCAATGGGGTTAAGGTCTGGACAATTGCAGCCCAATGAATACCAGCATTATGCCCGTGGTATCAGGGAAAAAAAAAACCCATTAGAGGAATAACCTTGACTATATGCCGATTCACTCTTTTAGCACTCTGTTGCTGAGCCTGGACCTGATCAACTGCAGCAAACCTCCATCATTTACTTTTTTGGCCAGGCAGTGTAGAACAATGATAAAATATTTTCATTAAGATCTACAAACATTCGAATGAGAATTGTGTATATAAACAAAACCACACTCAACATACGGACTCCTTCCTATGAAAATTAGAGTGAGCAATATCAACGTAAGCAGTAATTACTGAGGTGAGGTCCACACGATTGTGAAAGGCAAAACTTCTCAAAAATACAAAAAACAAAACACATTTTATGCCAAAGGCTTCTAAACATCAACTTCTATCTTACCAAAGATTCACCAATTGTGGTGCTTCTGTTTTTAGCAGAAATTGGGTCAATACAAAATGTCCGAGTCATCTCAAGAGGGTTTTCCATCCACCAAGTTTTTGCGCATTTTGAAAATGCGCATGAAAAAAGCTGGATGGAAAAAGTCAAAAATTCGAAAAAAGCCCCAAATATCGCAAAACGATTTTTACGCTAGGAGGGGGTGGAAAAGTTAGAATATCGCATCGCCAAAATTCGGAAAAACTGGATGGAAAAGGGTTTTTCGCATAAAAAATGACGTATCACCTGTGGTATATGGTGCGCCGCGTTATTGCGCTGTGCTATTTCTCGCGCCTCCGTCGCGTCCGGTAATGTACCGGTTCATTAGTTTTATTCGTATTGCTTGGCATACAGCGTACACACAACGATGGACTGTTGTAACGCTTACACCAAATGTTTCACCCACTACTCTGTACTCAGCACAGGTGGCCAGCTTGTATATGGCGATGGCGATTCTCTTATCAGTTGGCAAAGGTGGGCGATGACTGGAAATACGTGGCCCTACATATGGTCCAATCATGACGCACAGCTTTTCGAAAGTTGTTTTGGACATTCTAAAATGCCGAATCCAAAGCTGATCAGAAAAATGGCTCTGAACGATGTTCTCCCAGAACAGTTTGTTTCGTTTGCGCTCCCAGGTATACGGTGGCTGTCGCCGTGGTCGCGCCGAGATTTCCGCCCTTAATAACGTTTCCAGTGCTCGTCCTGCCCGGCGTCTTTGAACAGCAAACACCATCACCATGTAGAGATGGCAAATCGACACGAAAATAATTCTGCACAGAGCAAAAACAGAATCAAACCTCTCCATGCTTGTTTGGCGTCCTCTCCCACGTTATCTAAAGTTTATTCGCATAACTGTAGTGAATGGAAACACGGCTTAATTCGCATTTTTTCCTGCCGAAATTTGGAAATTGCGCATTCTTTTTTCGAAAGGTTTGGATGGAAACCTGCCTACAGACAGCTTAAGTTTAAAGAAAATAAGTTTGACATGGTGTGAATAAGTGTCTGCATGGCATTCCTCTGCACGGCCAGTTCATATTCAAAGTTGCGTCCCAAGGGGTAGGGCCCATGAAACCAGTGTTTCTGTAGTTTAGTTTTTAAAGTGTAGAACTTGAGTGCGGGGGTAGTCTAATAGGTTAATTACCAAATGCACACTGGTTTACTTGGTATATTATGTCCCACACTTTAAGAACTACAGATTTAGATTGTTCATAGTGTATCTCAAAACACCCTTTTGAAATTAAACTGTAGAGGCTGTAAGAGGCTGATTAAATTTTTTACACTAACAGCCCCAGTTTAAGCCTAAAATCAGATCACTTTCTGGGAAACAGTTTACACAAGTATTTAGCCCTTACAGACACTAACCAAAGTAGGGAGAAATAAAAAGTCCCTCCCATATACACTTTATAGGTGTTAGTGTTGACCAGAACCGTTTTTCCAAAGTGATGTGAAAGATGAGAACCACAAGCTATGGATCACAGCTCCTTTACACTACATACAAGCATACACAAAATACAAAATATTCATTTAAAATATAAAATTTGTGCTTTTGTTGGAGCACATTTTGCACAGTTATACTAAAACTTTGAGCATTCACCATCCCATTTGATTGCATTAAGCCCTATAATTTTTATGAAAGGAGGGATATTTAATCACCTACCCACTTCATCCCCAATAGTGTGAAGAGGAGCACAAACATTTCACAGCACAGCTGGAAGCTGTATTACCTATATAGTGCACACCTTGCATTAGGCATGGTATCCATTCCAGAGAAGTCAGGGCTTAAAATATTTGTATGCATATGAAGAGTTGCTACAAGGGCAATTGTAGAGAACCTTTGCTTTTGAGAAAACACAAGTGACACAAGGTGCAACAAAATATTTTATTAAGAGTAAAATAACAGATTTACATTTAAACAAAGTAACCCATGGACCTACATAAGTGGCCCGCAACCCCAGTCCCAAACAGTGGCGTTTTGCCTGCTCTACCATATTGGATTAATTTAAGATTTGGTAGGTAAAACTGGAGAAACTAAACTTCAGCACAATTTCTCTCAACACTTCAGAGGTTAATTCTGAAAACATTATGAATGAAACACTGAAGTCCTAAACTGCAAACATTGCCAAAGTGACGCACTTTTAGACAGAGCACAACCCAGTCCAATCAGTCGGTCTGAGGGTCTGGTTGACTATTGTCCGGTGCCACTGGTGTTGTAATCTCAACAGGCACTCTGGTGGGTCTTCTGCTGACATATCCCATTGAAGCTAAACATCGCTGCACTGACCTGCGTGACACTTGTTTGGGGCCTCCGGCATTAAATGTAGCTGTGATTTCATCCAGAGTTGCATACCTGTTAGCACAAACAATGCTATCCAGACGCTTCAGGTCCTCATCATTAAGCATCCGTGGGCGGCCACTGCGCTGTCCACCGTGGGAGGTAATGCCTGCCAAGTATTCCCTGTACACACGCGACACCGTGGAGCGAGGAAAGTTAAATGCAAGTACAACTTCAGTAATTGAACGCCCCATCCTTCTGGCACCTACTATCAGACCTCGCTCAAAATCCGTTAACTCTCGCCGTTTCGCCATGAGCAGGCAGTGTTGAAACTTAACTCAACTTAAAAGGTGTAGGCGTTCCCAGGAGTCCCTTCCCGTAATCAACTTTTACGAGCAACTTACATACTGCCATCCACTAATTTGGCAAAACAGGAAAAGGGAAAAAAAAAATCCCCTTCAAATGAACTTGGGATGCAACTTACTGACTGAGCTTAGAACTGCTCTGCTGGCTCTACAACAACTCACAGAAGGGAGTGACCCCTTATTCAGCCTACCATGTAGTTGGGAAGTACTGCACATACCTATAAACAAGAGGAAAAAAAATTGTCAGGACTAGATCAAATTTGAGGGGAACTATTTAACACTTATGTAGGGCTGCATTACTTTTTTTTTTTCACTAGTCATTAGGGTTGCCTAGTCCCTTCCTTAATATCCTTTACCATAGAAAAAAAGAAATCAATGAAAAATACAAGAATGTCTAGAAAGCAGTCACACTGCACACTTAGTCAACTTTATGGGTCAGCAATATATAATTTACAATTAATATTTAAATGATATTCCTATCAACTAATATTGCAGTAGGAAAGTATCAATATGGAAATACAGGGCTAATGCCAATCAGACATCATACTTTTATTTATGCCAGCGTTATTGCTGATACACAATCATAGACTAGAGACTGATTTTTTTTTTTTTTTTTTTTTAAGTAACACAACCAGTGACTGCCAATTGTACTAAAGGAGCCAGAGTCACTTGGTCTTTTACTGGTATTCAAAATACAGCAGTAAATAACCATTTGAACTATCCAATGAGGTAACATCTGATTGTGCCAATGTTGAATTAAGAAAAAAATAGCTTATACAATTCCCATATCATGCAGCTATAGTATTAAGTGTCTCAAAAAGGTAGCCGGCAAGAGAAACAGTTTTCTGATGCTGGCCACTTTATGACTGGATATTCTACCTCCAGAGACTACACACACAAGCACTGATGCACCTCATGCGTGCCAGTAAGAGGAGGCAAAAGCTAAAGCACCACGTGCTAAGTCACGAGGAAACAAATGAAATCTGATACCCACCAGTTTGGGAGCTGCAGTCAGAACTCCACCTAGAAGAGAATTGTAAGACTATTAGAAATTATAACTCACTATACATGCAGAAGTTTAAACCACCCACAACCCTTAAGCTAAACTTTAGGCCTGCTTCTGTGGTTACATTTGGGCCATCAGGCGTGTTCCAGTGATTGAGGATAGAACCAGCTGATGGGAACATGCTGGTACCGAAGACATAGCACTGGCACTTCTATTCCTCCATACATACACACACGAGTACTGAGAAAACTACGTGCATGCCAAGAAAGGAGGGTCACAGAGTACTGGCTCGACAAGCTAGTTATCTAGGTTAGCCAACTGCTATTTAACAAGCTAATACATACCAGGACTTATCATACAACTCATATGTAACTTAACTGTTAAAACAATATCTTGCACCGTTTGCCACTACTTCCCTTTTAAAAAGAAGAAATTAAGCGAAATAACGTCCAATTTAATGTATAATAAACAATGCTAACCAAGTTAGCTAGTAGGCCAAAATGGCCTCCATAAAAAGTAGCTAGCCAAGTTACCCAGATTCCCCCAAGTTAAACATTACACACACTGCCTAAAACAGATCGCTTTCGACTTTTAAAACATCTATATACTCTCATTAAAACCCTAAACAAAGACCAAACCCGCTGTTTAAAACAAAACTTACATTACGGGCCACGAACACACACAGACAGCACTGCCACTTCTCCAGCTCCACCAGCCACAAAGGCCGAGCTACAGCCCTGCCCTCCCTATTTATACCAGCGCTGCGTCACCGGGCCCAGCTCAAACCAGCCAATCAGCGAGAGACTCCTGGCAGCAGCCGGGACACGTCTGTTAAAAACTAGACTTATAATAATAGAGTCTGCACTTTTATTTTATATTTATTTAATATAGAATTAGTTAATATATTAGTTGTTGTATAACTTTTCGAAAGATAAATAAATGCATGTATATTAAAAAAATGACAATGATGTAATTTCTTCGCATATAAGTACAGTTATTAAAAAAGCAAAAACTGCTCCTAAATATGTTTGAAAAATGTTACAAATGCTAATTTCCCTGGTGCGATGTTTATTTTTCATGCATTTACATATGCTTACATTTTAACAGTACATTAGAATATATATGCTTGTTTATAGAATAAGGGGCAATATGTACAGTAAATATTTTTTTATCTGCCATGTAAAACCTCTCATATTTATTATCATGTTTATTAGGTATTATTACTGTGTAAATGACCACTACATTTTCATTTACGTGCATTTTTCCTTAGTGCAAGACCTCAGGTTATATGTTTTATATGTTAATATTCACTTATGCAGTCTATACCGCAAATAGGATTTAAAAAAATATACTATTTATTATTTAGCCCTTCTAAGCATATCTCAGTTCAATAAACCATACAGCATTTAAAAAAGATATTTAGAAAAAAAACAATGTTAACAAAATTTAATCTAACATTTTGCATTGTGTAATATGTCCTATTGCAATAGTCCATTATTTATATTTTCACTTATATAGTCTATACTTTATAATTTATCATAATTTTCCATTATTCTACAAATGAGGTTTTTGGTCATCGTAGCCACTGTGCATGTATGAAACTGGTTTGGTACTATATTCTCTATTTATTTTATCTCATTTATCTGTTTTGTACTTTTTTATCATATACTTCTTTATCAAATGCTTTATATCTCATGATGGGTGCTTTCTTTTCAGCCTTTTTCTTTTCTGTAAACAAATGTCTAAAACCCCCCAAAAAAACAAACAAACAAACAAAAAACAGAATATGTTGTTTCTAAATGTAAAAGGATTTTAAAATAAACACCAACATGATGTTATGATACAGGAAATACATAATATTGTAATATGTTTTACAGAAAAATGTAAAATATATTACAAAATGTTCAAAATAATAAATTAAACATTTCAAAAATGCATACATACTGTTCATAACATTTTCGATATTTATTTGTTTAGGGTTGTTTTTAAGTTTGATGGAACTAAGACTTCACCCATAAGAATATGAAACATTTGCAGCATAATTATAAAGAATATTTAAAAAAAAAAAAACTTTAAATAAAAACAGGTCGGTAATTGAGTAAAAAGAGCTCTAGGTGCTGTAGATCTATGTGAAAGTGGGAGCTGCAGTACACATGACAAAACCAGGGGGGCGAAGTTCACAGCAGCAAACATGGCGCCTTCCATTGACAGGTACTGCGGGAGTCAGCTTGGCTAATAGGATTATATTTAGATATATTTGAGATATTAAACTGTAAAACTAAGGGCTGAATTTAAAGGGGCAGTTTTACTGTGTTTATTGACTGGTGTTGTTCATGGTGTGTGAATTAGACTGGTGTTAACGGTGAGTGCTGGGAGCAGAGGGAGGAGAGAGTGCAGAGGGGCTTAAGAGGAAGGCTTTATCTGCTTTAGGCTCTGTGTGTGTCGGTCTGTTTGTCTTTCTTTGTGTCTATCTGTCTGTCTCGGTGACGCTGTTTAATCAGGCACGGTTTCTTTAATGAAACGAAGGCTGTATGTAGATCTGAGTGTGTTGCTTAGCCTTGTCTTCAGACTGGTAAATTAGCTTAAGCTATATTCTCTATTATAGCAAACAGTGTTATCAGCAGGGTGTGTAATCAGATTTACAGCCAGCATATTACATCTGACCTCTATCTGTAATCCATTTATAGTGAGACCTGTTTAAACTAAGATACCTATAAATGTTCAGTTACATTTTGACTTGTCAAAATACCAATTTAATTTGTATCAGTAACATTAAATTATTCCCCATTGAGTTTAAGATAAGATAAGATAAGATAATCCTTTATTAATCCCACAATGGGGAAATTTACCATGTTACAGCAGTGCAGAGTAAAGGACAGAGAAACAGGTCAGGAAAAGGTAAATACAAATAATGATAAATCTATATATACAGAAAACCTATTGTAGGAAAATATATAAAGAGTTTAAAAAATTATATATAGTAAAAGAAAAAAAATATATATATACATCTAGTGCGTAGAGATATGATTATGGTAGGGTGGACCAGTATTATTGCACAAGAGTAACAGTGAATAAATATCAAATAAATAATAGATAAAAACAAAAGTGAGAAAAAAAAAATCTTGCACATTAAATAAATTGCACAAATGATGATCACAGTACTCGTAGTGAGATGGATATTGCACACGGTAAGCATTACAGCTACACTGAGTAGTATGTAGGATTGTATGAAGTCCTGAGATAGTAAACTAGTGTTTACTGGGAGCGCGGTGTGTTGTAAAGTCTGATGGCGTGTGGAACGAAGGACCTGCGGTATCTCTCCTTCACGCAGCGTGGGTGCAGCAGCCGGGTACTGAAGGAGCTGCTCAGTGCTGTCAGAGAGTGATGCATGGGATGGGACAGGTTCTTCAGCATGTTGTTAAGCTTAGTCCTCATCCTCCTTAGTAAGGTATCTGCGGATAACTACTGACTCTCTGAAACATAAACGTCAGATATACAGCTCTGGAAAAAAATAAGAGACCACATTTTACCACATTGAAAAGCTCTGGAATATAATCAGGAGTAAGATGGCTAATCACAAGCCATCAAACCAAGCCGAACTGTTTGGATATTTGCACCAGGAATGGCATAGTGTTATCCAAAAGCATAGCAGTGTAAGACTGGTGGAGGAGAACATGCCAGGATGCATAAAACTGTTATGAAAAACCAGGGATATTCCACCAAATATTGATTTCTGAATTTGTTTTCTTTTCCTTATTTAGGTCTGAAAGCTCAGCATGTTTTTTGTTATTTCAGCCTTTTCTCATTTTCTGAAAATAATTCTTTAAATCATAAGATTTTTATTTGGAATTTGGGAGAAAGGTTGTGCATAGTTTATAAAATAACACAACAACATTCATCTTACTTAAACATATACCTATAGCAATAGCAAAATAGCAAATTACTTATTTAACCTGGCTTTTTTTTTTGCAGGATGGTGTCTATTATGATTGCGCTGCTTTTTCTTTGTCTCGGTGCCGAGGCTGTGGATCGCAGCAACTTCAAAACATGTGACCAGAGTTCTTTCTGCAAGTAAGTAAAGTGTGGTGATTATGAATTATTTTTTAGCTGTTTAGTTTTGCATGTTTCATGGAAGTCCAATTTAGTGTTTAAATTAGTGTTTTTTCTACTGATGCTAATTGTGGCAGTTATGTGGTTACTACAAGATAGTTACATATGTTTGCTCACAAGACGACATTGATGCTGGCTTTTGGATTTTCCAGTACTTTATTTATTTATGTGTGTGTGTGTCTGTGTGTGTAGGCGTCAAAGAGAGCTGATGCCTGGGCAGTCTCCATACAGAGCACTGCTGGATACCCTGGAGCTCAGTGACTCCAGGATCACACTGCAGCTCATCAATGACAATAACAAGGTCAGAGGCTGATAGAACCCTTTTAGTAGCATATTTCATATTTCTGTTGCTAATGGGACCAATGAAATAAGTGTATGATTAATCTGTTCTGTGTAGGTGCGGCTCCTGCTGGAACTTTACCGGCTGCAGGGCAACATGACCCGTATTAAAATCAATGAGCTGAAACCCCTGAAACCTCGCTATGAGGTTCCTGATGTCCTACTCAATGACCCACCCACTGAACCGTGAGTATACTCTACACCCCAAATGCAGCCAATT
Source organism: Astyanax mexicanus (assembly GCF_023375975.1). NCBI lineage: Eukaryota > Metazoa > Chordata > Actinopteri > Characiformes > Acestrorhamphidae > Astyanax > Astyanax mexicanus. Next base: position 21,110,832 of record NC_064408.1, on the reverse strand, counting down.
AAATGTGTAATGGCTAAATGTAATCAAATGATTAGTGCTAACAGTAGAAAATATGCAACAGTATGTAGCACTTATTAGAATTAGAAGTGCTACATACATACATACTCATGCAAAAACCTTGTACCTTAATTTTAGCCTTAATTTTATGGTTAAGGAATCAGTAGAAATGCTGCCAATGTAAAATATCCACTAAAAGTTAAGTTTCTTTTCATCTTCTGTATAATGTTGGAGATATGCCAGTTATTTTATAATGTAAAACACCTGCTAGCTAAAGTATAAGAGTATACTAATTATACTGACTCTTAGTGTAATGACTTTAACATATGCTGAAGTAAATCCAATTAAATAGAGCTAATTCTGCTCTTTTTTGAAATATACAGTTGGTCAAGAACAGACCAAATCCCCGATATGCTCAAAAGATGTATCATATTGGCACCACAATACACAGCAACATGCTGCACTCCTGCCCTTCATCTTCCACAAATGTGGTGTGACATCTACCAAGTTGTATTGATGACACAAATTTCGTTTTCTAAAATATTTTAAATAATAATTTGTGAGGAGTGACTAGCAAGTGAGAAGGTGTATTTAATTTCATTAACACATGAATATCAGTAAGTATGTAATAAAGTATGTAAAGTACTACTAAATAATTTCTTCATCTTTATCTCTCTACTGTCAGAATGACGCTGGTGGCTCAGGACGTGAACAGTGTGGTGCTGTCTCTCGGGGTCGATGAGCAGAGGGTGATTGTTAATGCACGGCCTTTTCGCCTCGACATCGTGGAGGGGCCCAAAGTGCTGCTGTCTCTCAATTCCCGAGGCCTGCTGGCCTTTGAGCACCTGCGCCTGCGCAAGGACACGTGAGTTATTACCTCAGACACAGTATTAATCCATGCTCACATTCATCACATGTCTCAGGGTTAGAGTTCTGTTGGTTAATGTCTTTGTGTCTTGTAACATGTAGTTAAGAGAGAGCTCATGTGAAGATGTATATATCTGATCCTAGATTATGTCTCTATAAATCCACGAGCCTCTGCAGCTGTGAAATGCCTATGTAGATGTAGAGTCAGTATGGTCCTAGACCACAGTTGTTAAAATGTTATATTTCTATAAACAGTGATTGGAAACTTTAGTGTGTCAACAAAAGAATTCAAATAAAAATGCAAATGTTGATATCACAGTGAATATGAATTTGAATAAGTACTTCTGGTAATACTCATAGCACACACAGCTCCTTAACACAATACCTCTAAAGCAGGGGCTGTGTCCCAAACCACACATTACCACACTAAAGTCTTATAAAAAGATATTTAACAGTTTTAGAAATAAAAATGATAAATATAATTAATGTTCAGGAAATTTAAATACAAACTCTCTTTCAGTCGATGATTGAATCAGATTAATTTCACTATGCATTTCTGATGCCAAAACATTATTTCACACATGTGTAATGTACAAGGAATTGGCAAATGTACTGTATTTGTAATTACCAAAAGTTTGTTAATCACCATAAATTTTGTAAATCCTTAGTGTCAGACAAAAAACGTATATGTGTAAAATGACAACTTTACAATAGAGGAAAAAACTCACATTTCATAGATTAAAATTGGCCAAAAAATGTATGTAAATTTTTTTAACAGCTGCAATATTGTTACTGCCAGACAAAAAACTTGTGCATTTTAAAATAGCAATTTAAATTCTTAATTGTCAGTGAAAGTTGAGTCCAGGTCAATTTGGAGCATTACTATTGGTCCATTCACTTTGATGGCCATTTAAATAAAGTCAAACTTGGCAAAAATGGAAATACAAAGATTATGAGTGACAGTAATATGTGTAATACATACGGTTACACAAGAGAGCAGTACAGTATGAGATACTCAAAAAAGAAAGCCTTTATAATGTATATTTGAAGTTCTGATCATCTTTATCATATGTTTTCGTTTAAACCAACTGTCATATTGTTTTTGTGTCTGTGTTTTAGTGAATTATAACATAGCGAATAACATACATGTGTGTTTTTATACAACAAAGGAGATTGTAGAGCAACAGGTGGAAAATGTTGCCACATAAACCTACTTCAATCTGTTTCAGTGTTGTTAGATATGTGTTTCATGCTTTGCCTATGACTCCCACTAACCACTAACTCAGTCCCTGTTTCCTGTTTGCTGTGTAGTCAATTGAGTGGAGATTAATTTATAATAAATTTACACAAATTAAATAGTAATAAGTCTAATTACTTTAATCAGCTTATTACCCTGGATGTTGACTCTTTGCTGTCAAATCTCTTCACCTGCTTTACTAACTTACTTCATGTGAATGCATTTACTCACACCCAGCTATTAACTTTTTTTAGTTAATGTGAGGACACATCTTTAGATGTTTGGCCCAGAACTATCTTTAGCTTAAATCATTTTTAGGTATATTGGTTCTGCCAGTCAATCGGGTACAAAGATTCTTAGCCATTTAGAGCTTAAAAAAACAAGTACAAAATTGTTAAATTGACAGTCCATTTTAGGGAATTTGAGGATTTAGTGACCTCTCTGCTGAGAATGTGTAATTGCACACAGCATGTGGAAGAGAACCTTTAATGCAGGTTAATGTAAATACATTAATTTTTAGTTTAGTTGTTTATAAAATACTGTCAAAATTTAAAGAGCAATTGCATCAAACAAACGTACCAGACTACTCTGTTTGTAGAATTAATATATTACACATTTTGGACACTAATAGCATTCATTAAAATAATGTATTAAACTATTTGTAATAATAATTCAGGAATACTACTGATTTTGGTTTAAAATGTAAAATCTTAGGGACTGCTGATTTAAAATCTGTCCTTAAAGATATAGGTAATAATACCTTTCAATAATATATTTAACGTTGCTCAAGGAGCCCAAGGCTTTAGAAATGAAGATTTTTGTAGTTCAAAAGTGGTTTTAATACTAATTTTTATAGTAAAATATCTATGTAATGTACTGTACTATTCTAGTGTGTAAAACAGAAAATATAAAATAGCCCCAGTACCTTGTGAATGGAGTCCCAGCGTGCCTTACTCCTAATCCTACTGTAGTTTGTGTTTTAAAAGAAACAAAAGAATCTAGATCAGAGAGGTTGCATTAACTCTCATATGTTCTGTCTGTTAAATGTTTGTGTTGGTGTAGCTGTTTGTGATAAGTGAAAGTTGTATTAGCGGTCATATGTTTGGACACACCTATTCACAGAAGCATTTTTCTTGTTTAGTAGTTTTACGACTGTCTGAATGACAATATAGGCATCTAAAAAGATCTGGACAGTAGGGGTGGGCAATATTATATTGTATACAATATATCGTGACACAGAAATATCATGATATTAAAAATCCATATCGTGATAATAGGGCTGTTCTGTCTTAAAAGTAGTCTATTATTTACTGTGAAGCTTTAGGTGTGTTTATCGTATAATTGTTTTAGTTTGCAGTTTATATGCATGCACTAAATATTCTGCAATATTTTTTGCTGCATTATATTATTTTATGCTATATTATTTATTTTGCAACATTATGATTATACTGTTGTACTATTATACTATATTCCTGAAATTAATAAATTATTTTTCTATTTTTTATATCGTTATCGCAAAAATACCCTGAAATATTGTGATATTATTTTAGAGCCATATCGCCCACCCCTACTGGAAAGATGCATAAAAATTAACACATGGCCAGTGTCATATGCAGAAACCTATAACCAGTGACTGGAAGCAAGAAAACAGGAGGGTACATAATAAAAAAATGAATTAAAATAGTCACTTAAGTTGTGACCAATCTTAATGTTGAATCAGCAAAAAAAATTAAACTGAGAGCAAATATTTAGATGCATTTTTGTTGCAATTATTTGCATCTACCTTTCACTAAAACCAAAGCATAATTGTAACTGTTAGTTGCAGATCTCAGTTTATATGCCGCCATAAAATAGTTTAATTTATTATTCCAGACATAGTATAATCAAAACTGTATTTATGATATACATACAGTCATTCGGGTGTGTTCAAACTTTTGACTGGACCAGTATGATGAATGTGTGAGGATGTTTCCCAAAGGAAACGCTCACCCCCAAATTATCTCTTTCTTCAAATTCATTTAGCTCAATTTGGAACCAATCAAATCTAAACCTGCCTCGATGCCAAACAATCAGTTCTGAATGAGAAAATGATGATTTAGCAGAAAATGATGAATCTATTCAGACGCCCTTTCAGAGCATCCTGCTTTACCCTCATTATCCTTCTTGTTAATTCAATGTTTGGCTAAATGTTTACATTGACAGAAAGTCTTATAATTTTTCTCCTTTTTTGTTCTCTATGCCCCTCTTTTCTTTATGTTTCTCTTTCTTTTTCCTTCCTGGGCTCCCCTCTGCCACCCCTACTCTCTGTCTCTCCTCTCTGCCATGCTCACAGTATCTCTCATAAAATAACTAGCACAGTCGGTAGCATGTGGGACTCGATCAAGAGCGTTTTCTCTAGGTAACGTCCCTTTGGCCTGCTTCTTGATTGTGTGTGTGTGTATATGTACATGAGAACTTGGGTGTATTTGGAAATATGATCATTTTAAACTTAGGATTGCACAACATGTTTATTAGCTTGCAGCAAAAATTATTAGTACATTATATGTCCAAATGTTTACAGGTACTTGCAAATCCAAAATTTCTTATGAAATCAAGGCTACTAATATGTAGTTTGCAGCTACTGCCTGTACTTTTTGTGAAGCTTTTACACCATATATTGGAACATTTCTATGGGGATTTGATTGTATTCAGCCACAAGAGCTTTGGTGCAGCTCTGGATAGAGCTTCATCACTACAGAGAAAACTGCTCCAGTTCTTCACAGGCCAATTAGGGGGGTTTATACCCCTCAAGCTAATGATTGAAATTGACCACAGTGATGTTAGGCTATAAAAGCTATATGAAAATATTTGGACATAACATGTATATTCCAAAAAATATTGCAGTTGCAGTTAATGTATTTCATATTGTGCAGGCTGAGTTCTAATTAGTTATGGCTTGTTTGTGTGTGAAATACATCTGTAATGAGACATTTTTAAAATGTTAAAGGTGTAAGAGAGCATTTAAGAAACACCCCAAACTTGTAAAACAGAATCAGTCACTAGCCCTAACCGGACAGGATTAATTTCTCAGGGGGACGTCTGTAAAAATATTTCACACTTCAACTCTGATAAAACTCTTGCATCCGGACTGCAATTAAAAAAACAGCAGGATCATTGAGTTTTTTTACTTTCTCAGTCACATGACATTCAGGCATTCAGTAGCTCCTCCGTTTCTATTCGCTGCTGTGTTTACGTGGATTTTCGTGGAAACATGCACCCAAAGTGTAATTACGGTGTGTGGCAGTGGGCAAATAGATATTTTATTAAACACAAGGTGATGAACTCTAAAACTTTAAAGAGATGTGCGTCCGGACGAGACTAAAATTACCGGAGGACCACAGAGCTCAGCAAAAACCAGTAGATAATTCAGTCTGTAATTTTCTCAGAGGGCATCTGAGTAAAACACAGGAATAAAATCACAGAGGACCCCCATAAAAGAGAAAATTACCCCTGGACTCCCTGAGAAACGAATCCCGTCCGGATAGGGCTTTAGACGCATCCTCAAATGACTTTACTAAAGCAGTAATTGCAATGTTTTTCCAGTTAATTGTTGACAAATCCTTGAAATATACAGCCTTTAATGATCTTCAATTTGGGGTGTTTTCCCATACTCTTCACCTTTAACAGCATATGTGAATTATTATCTGTATGCTTACTGTGTCAAACATTTCTCTTACCATTACTGTTGTATTGAGTGCTTTAATCACTTACAGTCATGTGTAAAAGTTTGGGCACCCCTGGTCAAATAACAAGCATTTTTTTTGTTTTGTTTTTTGAAATAGTAGTGAGAATTCTGGGAACACACAAATATGGCATATTTGCTGTTTATTTAATTAATGTAAATGTTTTGTAGAGTTTTTTTGTACAAAAATATTTGAATCAAGGGTGCCCTAACTTTTTGTTGCAACTTATTGTTGCATTTTGCTTGGGAAGGCTTTGGACTGATGGCATGGCATGAATGTGTCTGTCGCTCTCTCATCACTGCCTAATGCAATCCTTCCTTTACATAGCTACATTATGGTAATGAAAGTGATTACATACAAAATAATTGTGTCTTATAGAATCTGAAATTTGATATATATATATTTTTAATTTGCACTTACCACATATACATTATACATTTATATATTATTTACACTTGAAAACACCTGTATTATGACCAGGGGTGACCAAACCGTGCTGAAGACTGTATGCCTAATAAAGAACAGTTCCACAAGTAGAATGAATTCTTACATAAAAGAAATTACATAAAAAATTACTCTGCGTGTTTCTATAGAAGAATAGTTTGTATAATATAAATATATAACTGAATAATTTTTTTACTTAAATTCCATTAATATTCAACTCCACTACAGTGTGTTGTACTTCATTTTTAAACCTTAGCAGACTGTCATATAAATCATTTCACATGGATAGATTGCATGCCTGATAAGCTAGTTGCTGCTGGTTGTAGTAACTGTAGATGTGAGTAGCACTGATTTGTGAAGCTGTTTCTTCTTTCAGTTTGAATGAAAATAATGATTGTGTTTTCTGTTCTATTTTTTAGTAAACATGACACTGATGCAGAGGACGGTGGAGGATCAGACAATGCAGAGCTGCCAGATGATGAGGTTAGTCTGTTTTTTATTTATTTATTTTCATGATCAGTTGATCATGACTGTTTGTGTTCACATTCTTATTTCTGCCATAGACTGACATGTTATGCCATGTTATATCTCTATACTAGAGACTGATATATGATATATGTTTATTATCTATTTACCCTGAGCTAAAGTGTGGCACTGGTCAGAATTGAGCTTTCTCTACAATCACTCATTGACCATGTTTTTAAATGTTAAAAAATTATAAAACACTTAATATAAAGGGTCAGTTTTATATATATATAGGGAGTACCTCTAGTCTTGGACTGCACATCATTTTGAATTAAGATTTTCTACTAAAAGAGAAATATAGTCCATTTTCCTCAATATTCTTCCTCGAAAATCATATTGTTGATATGATAAAATTAATCACAATATAAAAAAAATATCTATATATTGTCCAGCTCTAGACTATGCTTAATTCCTAGTTGGATAACTGACATTTACTATGCCAGTAAAGTTGCCCCAGCCTTAAATTGAAAACAAGTTACATTAGGTTTTTCTAACATTTTGCATGGAGACAATTATACTAATGAATTTTAAACATATCTTAAAAACCATTACCTTATGTTGTAATTTTGTCACATACAAGCACATTCATTATGAATACAATATAATAATAAAATATTGCTATTTTATATAAAAAAGGGGAGCATTGGCCCTAATTATTAGTTAAATTTTGCTGTTGCTACAGCCACAGTGAAAAACACAGTACATCAGTGCAAAATTGGCCACACTCCTGCTGTTCAAAGCTCAGAATAACACTTTAAACACGACCCTTGGACACTACATATTTAGTGTTTGCGCCAGATGAGGTTTCAGTCTAAGTACAAAAATAAAATCTGCAAAATAATTAGAATTTTCCTAGTCTGTATATTAAAAGACTTAGCTCTTACAACTGTAATTAGTCACAATTACACCATCACATTAACATCATTTACATTATTTCCTCACTGTAAAAAAAGTGTGTGAATACTTTATGTAAAAGATGTACTACTGCTGTATCTCTTTATCTGTTTATTGCTGTTCTCTTATCAGGATGGGCAGACAGTAAAAGAGGAAGAAGATAAGCCTGGCATGTGGGAAGAGACCTTTAAGACGCACAGTGACTCAAAACCCAATGGTATACACACACACACACACACACACACACACACAAGCAAACACCCTAAAGGGTCATTTAGAAAACATAATTAAAATTCAGTTTAAAGCACAACAAATAGATTGTTTTAAGATGCAAATCAGTGGTGACCTGAAGATCAGGTCTGTTGATTCAGAATAATGCGCATCACTCGTATTGATATTACCATTTATTATAAGAAAATGTTTATTATAAATAAGCATATTATTATTTTAAATTCCCTGCATAAACAGGTTTAAAAAACAAACTTATTTTAAGTCCACATTGTCTGTATGTGGAAACTAAGTAATAAGTAAAAATAAGTCTTTTGAATATTATTATACTATTTATATGGAACAAAATGCATGGCAGGGAAATATTTTGTCAAAGAGATCCTGATTTATTTATCTTGTGTGATCCTGCTCCAAAAATAGCTTTGCCAGTTTATTAAACGGATAATAATGTATGCAATGGATAATGAAACATAAAGGAAATTAAATCACAGTTTAAGGAAAAAAGAACACCCAAACAGTGAAACTTAAGAGTTCTTAAAGCAAAACTCAATAACATATTGATCATGCTAAATATTGATTAAGATGAAATACTGCTTTTTTATTTAATTAAACAGAGGAAAGAGGACATTTACATATATCAAGCTGTTTGAAGACAATTTAGAAAATGTAGAAATTAATTGTGAATGTAAGTATTTTGCTGCACGAGAATGTAGTGAAATTATTTAGTAAATAATAAATACTGTAAATAAATATGTTATTGCATTAATTCAGCTTCATTACTATTTCTTTTCTCCTCTCTTCCAGGACCAACATCCATTAGTTTAGATTTTTCTTTCCCTGGTGTGGAGCATCTTTACGGCATTCCTGAACACGCAGACACGCTCAAGCTCAAAAACACAGAGTACGTTTTTTACTGTATTTACATCAGCAGGGCTCTCGACAGTGTGTCTAACAAGACTAAAATGCTCTGCACTCTCATTTAACGTATGTGGTTAATAAAGAGCAAACCGCTTGATTAACCTTGATTGGATGCTTTGTCCTCTCTCAGCGGAGGCGAACCATATCGGCTGTATAATCTGGACGTGTTCCAGTACGAGCTGAACAACCTCATGGCTCTGTACGGAGCCGTGCCTGTCATCATATCCCACAATACAGAACGCACTATGGGTGTCTTCTGGCTCAATGCAGCTGAGAGCTGGGTGGACATCAGCTCCAGTACCTCAGGAAAGGTGAGCTGCCGGTGTTGTGCATGTTTTATTATGTTTTTATGAATATTGACTGTAACAAACAAAGTTATCGGCCAGTGGAATCAGTAAATAAATTACTTAAAACAATTTACATTTATTTATCTTTAATAGTTATACACCATTGTAGAAATTTTAATTATCAGATATTTACACTAGAAGTAAAATGGATTTCTCCTGCTAAGTTTTTTTTTTGGACTTAATTAAGTCATACCATGTTCTGAGCTATATAGATTTGTCTGTCCAAAAACTCTGAAGACATTTAGACATAAGACATTTAGTGGGTTAAGAGATGTTCTGTTCATGTGTTTACTGAGATATACATTAGATCAGCTCTCATACATCAGATCTCTTAATCGAAACTAAAGAATCAAACATGTCTCGGCTGACTGCATGTTAAGTAAATGATAAATCATGTTTACATGATAAATTTTACTTCTCACCAAAAATATTTCCTTATATCAAGGCTGAATCTACCAGTTGATTTAAATTAGATTATTTTATCAAGTTACATTCTCTTATTTTGTTGGAAAATAAATAGGAAAATTCCTAAAACAAGTAATAATACGGGAAAATCAAAAACGGACTTAACTGCTAAAATACATTAGTAATAAATTATGCTTTTGTACTAATAATCTAAAATTGAGGGATATTATATAGATTAGATATAAGATTATTTCTTGTGCATGTTTGTGTTTTATGTGTGTTTAAAGACGGTGTTTGGTAAGATGATGGACTTTGTCCAGGGATCAAATGAAGCCCCACAGACAGATGTGCGCTGGATCTCTGAGAGTGGCATCATTGATGTGTTCTTCATGTCTGGACCAAGACCCAACGACGTCTTCGCACAGTATGCCTCGCTGACAGGTACATGTATTGACAAACACAAGCATGTGAAAAAATTCAAATTCAAATATCAGTTGTATATAATTGAATTAAATTACCATTTTATCCAAAAAAGTATTTAACCAAGAACTGCAGCTTAGTGTGCAACATTTTATTATGTCATTGCACCTCTTGGCAGTTGCAGCAGATAACATGGGAATCCCTGCATTTACCTGTATTTGTATTTGCCCATATTCTAGGCACCCAGGCCTTCCCTGCTCTCGCCACACTGGGCTATCACCAGTGCCGCTGGAACTACAATGACCAGGAGGACGTGAAGGCTGTGGACGAAGGCTTTGATGAGCATGACATCCCCTATGACTTCATCTGGCTGGACATCGAGCACACTGATGGTAAACGCTACTTCACCTGGGATCCTAACAAGTTCAGCCAGCCCAAAGAGATGCTGCAGGGGCTCATGGACAAGAGACGCAAGGTGCGTACAGTATATATATATATATATATATATATATATATATATATATATATATATATATATATATATATATATATATATATATATATATGTTCGTCTGTGTGTGTGTGTGTTTGTGTGTCCATTAGCATGCATTTTTGCATTCACTGAAGTCTAGCTATACAGACTATTATTAGTGGTAATTTGTATTAATAATTAAAATTTGTATCTTTCTATTTTTTCTATTTTCCTTAGATGGTTGCCATTGTAGATCCTCACATCAAGGTGGACAGCGGCTACAGCATTCACAATGAGATTCGCTCCAAAGGCTTCTACGTCAAGAACAAAGATGGAGGAGACTATGAGGGCTGGTGCTGGCCAGGTTGGTAAAATCAGTGCAATAGCTTAAGAAATACAGTACAAAAGTGAACACAGAGTCTTTATTTCAGCATTTATCGTTAAATCTGTTTCTTCTCTTGTTTTAAAGGAAATTCTGGTTATCCTGACTTTACCAACCCCGAGATGAGAGCCTGGTGGGCTAGCAAGTTTGCTTATGACCAATACACGGTAAGAATATGTATCTGGGCAAATGCCACCCTTTCATTTGATCCCTGGCCTTATCATAGCATTCATACACAAACATTAACCCAATACATTCAACAATAATTTTATTTAGTATTCTGTATATTGTTGATGTAAAAGTTGGGTCTGTGCACTGCTGCGTGTGTAATGAGCGGGGGTGTACGTGCATTAGATAGCAAGATAGCAATGTTGACGTCTGTCTAGGTTGTATTCAGTCAGTAGCACACCTGTGTTTTCTGTTGCCAAGATAACAATACCCCATAAATGTAACTGAACACACCTCACTTCCAGACCAGCACGTCCATCAGTGTAGATATATTCGTAAGCGCTATTTAAAGGCAAAGAAGCAGATTGAAGGTGTGAAAATACTGTTGGCGGGGAGTAAAATAGCAAGTCAAGAGTCAAGTCAAGAGGCTTTTATTGTCATTACATCTGAGTACAGGTACACAGTGTGATGAAATTACGTTCCTCCGGAACCATGGTGCAACATAGAACCACAAGCAATAGACAACATAAAGTGCAGGAGTGACGACAGTGCAACATAAAATTATAAAATTATAACACTAAATAACAATAAATACAATAAATACAAAAGACGAGACAATTTAAAGACAGGACAGTGCAGTACCGATACGGTATAATAAAGTGTATAGTGGGGATAAGGTGCAGAGATGTGTGACATACTGTAACATATAGAACATATATAATCACAGCAGTTACTGAGGTAGAGTTTATAGTTTTTAAGAGTGCAGCAAATAAAGTCATGTCAGCCTCTGTGTGCTGACTGGGTGTGTGTGTGGGTGAAGTTCAGTTCTTTGTGAGTGTAAAGAGCGGGGGTGTACAGTTTAGTTTTGTGTAAAGGGGGGGGGTGTACAGTTTAGTTTTGTGCGAGTGTGTTGGGTGAGTGGTGGGTGGGGTGGGGGTTCAGTTCTGTCTCTGTGCGTTGAGAAGTCTGACTGCCTGGTGGATGAAGCTGTTGCAGAGTCTAGTAGTGGAGGCTCGGATGCTCCTGTATCTTCTGCCGGACGGCATCAGAGCGAAGAGTCCGTGTGAGGGATGGGTGGGGTCGTCCACAATGCTGGTGGCTTTGCGGATGCAGCGTGTGGTGTAGATCTCAGTGATGGAGGGAAGAGAGACTCCGATGATTTTCTCAGCTGTCCGCACTATCTGCTGTAGGGTCTTGCGGTCTGAGGTGTTGCAATTCCCAAACCAGACGGTAATGCAGGTGCTCAGGATGCTTTCTACAGTGCCTCTGTAGAACATGGTGAGGATGGGGGGTGGGAGATGTGCTTTCCTCAGTCTCTGCAGGAAGTAGAGGCGCTGCTGGGCTTTCTTGGTTATGGAGCGGGTGTTGAGGGACCAGGTGAGGTTCTCTGCAATGTGAACACCGAGGAACTTGGTGTTATCCACAATTTCCACAGCAGAGCCGTTGATGTTCAGCGGGTGGTGGACACCTGGAGCTCTCCTGAAGTCAACAACCATCTCCTTGGTTTTATCCACGTTAAGAGATAGGTTGTTGGTTCTGCACCAGTCCGTCAGCCACTGCACCTCCTCTCTGTATGCTGACTCGTCGTTCTTGCTGATGAGGCCAACTACAGTTGTGTCATCAGCGAACTTGATGATGTGGTTTGAGCTGTACTTTGCAGTACAGTCATGAGTCAGCAGAGTGAACAGCAGTGGGCTGAGCACACAGCCCTGGGGGGCGCCGGTGCCCAGTATGGTGGTGCTGGAGGTGTTGTTTCCAATCCTGACTGATTGTGGTCTCTCAGTCAGGAAGTCTAAAACCCAGTTGCAGAGGGAGGAGTTCAGGCCCAGCAAGCTCAGTTTTCCTATCAGATGCTGAGGGGTGATGGTGTTGAATGCTGAACTGAAGTCGATGAACAGCATTCGAACATAGCAGTCTTTGTTGTCCAGGTGGGTGAGAGCCAGGTGGAGCGCAGTAGAGATGGCATCGTCTGTTGATCTGTTTGGACGATACGCAAACTGCAGAGGGTCCAGTGAGGACGGGAGCTGGTTTTTGATGTGCCTCATGACCAGCATCTCAAAGCACTTCATGATGATGGGAGTAAGTGCAATGGGACGGTAGTCATTAAGGCAGGACACTTGAGACTTCTTCGGCACAGGGACGATGGTGGTCGTCTTGAAGCACGTCGGCACGATTGCAGTACTCAGAGAGATGTTGAAAATGTCCGTGAGAACATCCGTGAGTTGTTCTGCACATCCTCTGAGCACTCTGCCAGGTATGCTGTCTGGTCCTGGGGCTTTCTGTGGGTTGACTCTGAGTAGAGTTTTCCGCACATCAGCTGAGGACAGGCACAGTACCTGGTCGTTTGGAGGAGGTGTAGTCTTCCTTGCTGTCGTGTAGTTCTGTGCTTCGAACCTTGCGTAGAAGGAGTTCAGTGCATCTGGAAGGGAGGCATCACTGTTACAAGCAGGGGAGGGTGACTTGTGGTTGGTGATGGTCTGGATGCCCTGCCACATGCGCCGAGTGTCAGTAGTGTCCTGGAAGTGGGCGTGGATTTTCTTTGCGTAGGTGCGCTTTGCCTCTCTGATCCCCCGGGAGAGCTTGGCTCTAGCTGGTCGGAGGCCAGCCCTGTCCCCTGACTTAAAGGCCTTGTCTCGGGATCTCAGCAGCGCACGCACCTCTGCAGTCATCCACGGCTTCTGGTTGGGGCGGGATGTGATGGTTTTGGAGACAGTAACATCCTCAATGCACTTGCTGATGTAGCCAGTCACTGAGTCTGTGTACTCCTCCAGGTTGATGGAGTCATCAGAAGTAGCAGCTTCTCTGAACATGTCCCAGTCAGTGTGCTCAAAACAGTCCTGAAGAGCAGAGATGGCTCCTGGAGGCCAGGTTGTAACTTGCTTCTTCTCTGATTTGGCATGTCTGATGAGCTGTCTGTATGCTGGGATGAGCATGACAGAAATATGATCAGAGTAGCCGTAGTGGGGGCGGGGCTCTGCTCTGTACGAACCGGGAATGTTAGTATATACACACAATCGAGCAGGTTAGCTCCACGGGTTGGAAAATCCACATGTTGGTGAAAGCTGGGCAGCAGAGCCTTCAGATTACTGTGATTGAAATCACCAGCAACAATAAACAGTCCGTCGGGGTGTGAGTTCTGGAGTTTGGAGATAACAGTGTACAGTTCTTGAAGAGCGTTAGCATTAGCACCGTTAGCATTAGCATTAGCACTGGGTGCTACATACACTATTATGTAGACGCTGCTAAGCTCTCTGGGCAGGTAGAATGGCCTGGCTCTGACTACAGCAAACTCCACCAGCGGCGAGCAGTAGCTGGAGATCAGCGCAGCGTTGTTACACCATGCTGTGTTGATGTAAACACACACCCCAACTCCACGTACTTTGCCCGAGAGGCCGGCGTCGCGGTCCGCGCGGTAGCTTAGCATGCCGCTCACCTCAATCGCGGAGTCCGGGATGGAGTCCGTTAACCACGTCTCCGTGAAAACGAACACACAGCAGTCTCTGAACTCGCGCTGGGATGTCCGCTGGAGCCGGAGATAGTCAATCTTGTTCGGCAGGGAGCAAACGCTGGAGAGAAGGAACCGCTGGCCGGCTGGAGTTAGCCATTAGCTTAGCGCGGACTCCGGCTCTCTTACCGCGCTTTCGGCTCCTCGCGCAACGCTTGCGGAGAGACCTCTTCCGGCTAGCAGGCTCAGGAAATGCCGCGGATCTTAGCAGGCCTAACGCGCGTAGCTCCGCTCGTAGACCGTCTGTAAGTAACGTTACAGATTTTTGTTCCCATAGCGAACTTTTGCATGATTGCGAGTTCAGATCGGATTATTTACACAGAAAAACAAACAAAAGCACCGTGTTTTGCTTCCGGAGTGGCCGCTGCGACTGCTCGCGCCGCCGACAGGAAGTGCACATGTTAAAAGAGCAGTTTTTACTATTAAGATTTTAATATCAGTATTAAAAAAGAAAGAGTTGTATTCTATCATCTCTAACACCTTATCGTCACACAAACTATTTTATGTTGTTAAGTAATCTCAAATAGACTTGACTATGTAGTGTTTAGTACTTTATTGTGTATTATTACTAATAAAAATGGGCTAATATATGTTGCATAAATAGTTAGACTTGGTTGGGCAATCATTATGTTATATATTTTGTCTTTTTACTTTTTGTTAATAATTTCTCCACTTTGCCCGTCTTCTACATGGGAGAGAACTGCCATGCTAGTTGTTCTTTAAAATATTTAGTTATTAATGGTAATCGAGTTAAAATTAATTTTAAATTAATAATGTTAAATAATGTTAATGTTAAATGTTAATAATAATGTTAATGTGATCTTGATTTAAGTCTTATCGACAGCTTTTCAAATTTGGAAGACAATGTAATATCAGAAAACACAGTTAAATAATTTTAAATCTCATGTATGTGGATATAAGCAAACTCTGTGTTAACTGATGGACTACATTTTTGTTCTTGTGTGTAGGGTTCCATGGAGAACCTTTTCACTTGGAACGACATGAACGAGCCATCAGTGTTCAACGGGCCCGAGGTGACCATGCATAAAGATGCAATGCATGGAAACTGGGAACATAGAGACGTCCACAATATCTATGGCATCTATGTGGTAAGAGAGCAGTTTGTTTAATCTACAGTTTTATTATAAACAGTGATTAGTCTGGATTTGGGTTGGGTGTTCTGAGACTTCCTCCTGACTGTGTTTGGTCCAAAGAGATGTGTACAGAATTTTCTGAAATTGCGCTTGTGATTTAATGTTAATCTGTGGTTTAATTTGGTTTAATTCTTCGTTCATTAGTTTTAAGTATTTTGCCAATATTGTGAATAATGTTTGAGTTCAGTATTATATAAGATCAGGTTAAAGTTCTAGTCTTGATTTCACTTTTATTCTCTAATCTTCAGCAAAGAGCAACCGCTGAAGGCCAGATCCAGCGCTCCGGTGGCACAGAAAGACCATTTGTTCTCACCAGAGCCTTTTTTGCAGGATCTCAGCGCTATGGTTAGTTACAGTTTGCATTCTGCTTAGAAGATCAAGATTTGTATTGTTTTTTCTTATGCATTGCTCAAGTTGTTTTTGTATTACATTATCTGCCTCTCTCTATTTACAGGGGCAGTATGGACAGGAGATAATGCAGCTGAATGGGGTCATCTGAAGATCTCTATCCCCATGTGTTTGAGCCTTGGACTAGTAGGCATCTCTTTCTGTGGAGGTAAACACTTGAAGAATGGTTATGCAGTTTGGCACAATTGTTACAGAACTACACATCATGTGTTTAGTAGTAGGAAACTTCCTCCATCCAGGTTCTTCTATTAAGATTTATTAATTTAAGGGTGCCAAGTGATCCAGCAGTCTAAACCACTGCCATTATAATCAGGAGATCGCTGGTTTGAATCCCAGTCATGCAGCTTGTCTTTAGCTGCCGGAGCCCTGAGAGAGCAGAATTCACCTTGCTCTCTCTGGGTGGGTAGATGGCGCTCTCTCCCCATATCACTCCAAAAGGTGATGTCGATCAGCACAGGACATCTGTGAGCTGATGTATCTGATCCAAGACGCTGCTCTTTCCTCAGAGCGCGCTGTGATGCTACTCGGCAATGCTGCATCAGCAGCTGATCAAAAACCTGTGTTGCAGGAGGCATGTGCTAGTCCTCACCCTCCTATTTTCACATTCTTGACTGACCACTCAGGGCCATTCTTTAGTTGCGCTAAACAAAATTTGGAGGCCTGATTGTCTTTGTGTTACTTTTGAGAATCAAATAACGGTTGACTATCAACAGCTATCTAAGCGCTGACTCAAGTTCGATCCCCAGACATCAGTCAGGTAGTCCTGCCTCTCAAACGGTCCTCTTTCTCCATCATGGGCTGTGCTGGCCAGTGTGGGTGTCTGTTAGCTGGTGTAACAGAAATAGCAGTTAGCGTTGCGGTCCAAGGGTATTGAATATTGGAGTCTGTGAATGGAGATTTTTTAATTTAACTGAGCAAATTATATAGGACTAGTTTGATACTTCAAACATTAAGGAATACTTTTTATAATGTAGTTAATTCTTTCATTGTATTTGCAAATTATTATTGTTTTATATACTTTATATATTATATTTACATATTGTAGTCCAGTAGCAGTGCTGTAAGACCCAGATAAACTGCGTTTCTATTTTCTCATCTTTTTTTTCTCGACTTTATTACTAAACTTTACCTGTCAGTCCTTTAATTCTTCTCTTCACTGCTAAAACTGAGACTGAGACGTCTAATGTTTATCTGAGCTAAAGGCACTGTTGCCATGTGGTTTAGCCAGACCTCATCATGTACCCGTTTTCTCCGGTTTCCAAGTGTCGTTTGAAGATGTAGGAAACAGTACTCCCCATCTTAATTACATCTGTAATTTCTCTATAGAAAAAAGACTTATACTTTTAATAGTTTCTATTTTACTAGTTAAAAAATTTCTGTGTTTCTGTGTCTTTTTCTTCAGCTGATGTTGGTGGTTTCTTTAAGCATCCTAGCACTGAGTTGCTGGTGCGTTGGTATCAGGCAGGAGCTTACCAGCCATTCTTTCGGGCTCATGCCCACTTGGATACTCCGCGACGTGAGCCCTGGCTCTTCGGCCCAGACAACACTGCTCTGATTCGAGAGGCTATACGGCAGAGATACACACTCCTGCCCTACTGGTACCAGCTCTTCTACAATGCATATCGTACTGGTCAGCCAGTCATGAGGTAAGTTTCCACAGCATTTAAAAAAAATTTGGTTTTGTAAT
Source organism: Astyanax mexicanus (assembly GCF_023375975.1). Taxonomy (NCBI): domain Eukaryota; kingdom Metazoa; phylum Chordata; class Actinopteri; order Characiformes; family Acestrorhamphidae; genus Astyanax; species Astyanax mexicanus. Next base: position 21,093,052 of record NC_064408.1, on the reverse strand, counting down.
AAAAACATTTTTTTGAATATGCAGATAAAATAAACTGAGTAAATAAGGCCAAAATTTGATGAAAGTATCTAAACACTGTAGCCTTCAGTATTTATTTATTTCAACAGTTTTTTACGCAGAAATGTTTTAATTTGCTAAATTTGTGTGGAGACCAGCTAATATTAATAATAATGTGTTTTTGTGAGTCATTCTAACAGTTTTCCACTCACCCACCCTTTCTCTCACTTTTTCTTATATATAGGCCTTTGTGGGTGGAGTATCCTGAAGATCCAGACACTTTTGCCATTGAGGATGAATACTTACTTGGTCAGTGAATAACTTTTTAGTTACCTACACTTATATTCAATGTTTAATAAGTAATATTTATTTAATTCTTCATATCATTGTCTTTTCTCTGTAACAGGTAAAGATCTGCTGGTACACCCTGTTACTGAAGAGGGAGCAAAGGGGGTGACAGCCTTCTTACCCGGGAAAGGAGAGGTGTGACAGAGCTTAACAGAGCTTATGCCTTTTTCTTCCCCTTTAACCTGCCATATTATTTTAAAATCTTTAATACTGCTGTAACATTCCTTCTGTCCTATTATTTCAGGTTTGGTATGATGTTCACACATTCCAGAAACACAAGGGGGCTCAGAATCTCTACATTCCAGTCACCATGAGCTCAGTAAGTCAGAATGGCACCTGTTTTAAGATTAATTGAAGTTAAGACCTTATCTAAGGGCAGGTTGACCTCGATGATGTACACTACTCACCTGTGATTAGTGGAATGAATGGTGGGTGATGAGGTCTGTTAGATAAGGCATAAAGAGTGAATAAGGCCAGAACAGACTGAAGTTTAGGCTGGGGGAGGCTGGGAGATGCTGGCTGAGACCAAGGAAGTACAGTCTGGTTATTTTGCATTAGTCAGAACTCTTAAGTCTCACAGTTTGTGTGTCATTTGTTCCTTAAACTTTGATTTATTTTATTTTAATTTTTATTATTCATTGCATTCTAAAAAAACTCCTAGACCAGGTAGCTTTGTGTGATAGAGGTTTTAATTGGTGGGCGAAGTCTGTGGGTGAAGATTTCTGAATTAATAAAACCCTATTATGAAACATTTAATGAGAACTATATTTTTCTTTTGTTTTGATTTACAAATAAACTAGTTTAAATTATCCTTCCTCTCTAACTCTCTCTTATCCCTTCTTCATTTCCATAGATCCCAGTGTTCCAGCGAGGCGGCTCTATTATCAGCAGGAAGGACCGTGTGAGGAGATCCTCTGCCTGTATGGAGAATGACCCCTACACCCTCTATGTGGCCCTCAGTCCTCAGGTACACTCACTGCAGGCGGTGTGGATTAGAGCACAGCAGTACCACTGTTGTTTCAGCTGTTTCACAGTTGTCATACATAACTTTACCATTTATACACAGTGTGTGTTAAAGGCATTGGGATTCAGTACTTGAAGAAGCTAGTATACATTACACATAATTTCGGAAAAAAGCTGTTTTTGACAGTGGATCTGTCTGGAAAAAAAAATACATCTGAAGTCTGGAGTACTGTATTTTTTTGCACTATAAGGCGCACCGGATTGTAAGGAACAGGGGTGTCGCCATGTATTCCTTCTAACTCAGCAGGTCTCGCCACCCAGCGGCGAGCTAAGCTAAGTAAACAAAACTGTAGTTTTTATTTTCTTGTAAACTCAAACAAGTACTTTACTCCTGTAAACTGTTTATTTGGGTGAGTAAATCACTTCTGTTTATTTACAGTAATTAGATTTTCAGATTTCCTCTAAGGCATTAGCAGTGTAGCCGGGGTTAGCAGCAGGCTACAGGCCGATAATACTCACCTCCGAACGGCAAAAGTGCTTAGCACTGTAAGCGTCTAATGCTAATACTAATACTGCTCCAGTCTTGAATCTCGGTGCTGTAGAATTAAACTAAAACACCTGTATAAAGCTGCACTTTAGCAGAGTGGCTTCACTGCTCCTTACAACCTGACTGGTAAAACTCATACATAAGGCGCACTGATAATTTTTGTTAAAATTTAAGTACTTTAAAGCAGCACTAGGTAGGATTTCATAGATTTTGTTCTATTTTTAAAGAAGTAAAATTACAGCTTGAAACTCACTGCAGCGCTGCATTGAGGTGTAATAGGAGGAATAGCGGTGCTCTTGTGTCTGTGCCGGGCTCCTCTGAGCTCAAACCAGACTCTGCAAATTTTCCTAGGTGGCCGCGACCAACGCTCGCGACCTGCCTTCCGATCTTTAGTTCTAACAGTTCTACAAGGACTACTGGTTCATTCTTTACAAACTAACATACAGACACTCTGGCAGAAGCTGGAAAGAGGCCGAATATGTCTGTGAAAGCCAGAAAACGAGAAAGAGAAACTAATCTGCCTGAAACATGTATTACACTCTTCAACTGTAGGGGGAGCCCACGAGCACAAAATCTCAATCCTACCTAGTGGAGCTTTAAGTGCACCTTATAGTGTAAAAAATACAGTAATGTATCCTCTGTTGTATAGCAATATAAAGCAGATTTCACAGGCTGTTAATGTTAAACAAGCCCTACTGAATTATTCAGTAATTGTTCTAATTATTCATAAGCTCTATGATGTTTAAGAGTTCAATATTTCGTAACTGAAGTTTCTAACGAACATGTTCTCAACAGGGCACTGCTGAAGGAGAAATCTACATTGATGACTTTCACACCTTCAAGTTTGAAACGGACAAGCAGTTCATCCATAGGCGTCTGCACTTCTCTGATAATGCACTTTCTTCCAGGTGTGGAGCTCTTTACTCTCCCAGTACACACAGATACACACACACTATGTGCACCATGTGCAGTTTGGGCTACCTATACCAAACTGGTCGATCAATTAGCTTATTTTACTGTTTCTGTGTAATACACAGTTTCATTTCATTCAAGTGGTTTGTGTTATTGGAGTAATGTGTTGAGAAGTGAAGAAAATTAATGTACCAAAAGGTTTAGAATTCAGAAACCTGAATCTGATTCAGGTTAGAACTTTACTCAAGATCAAAGCTTAAGCAGATTTTACTGATTTTTTTTGGATACAACAGAATACTGACACCAAATAATGTCCTGTATATGCATTTATATCTATACATCATGTATATTTATTATGTTAGTCAATTAATTATTTGGGTTGTTTTTTTTCCTCTTCAGTAATCTGGCTCCAGATTCACAGTTCACTACGGCATCTTGGATAGAGAAGGTGGTCATAATGGGAGCTTCTCGTCCCACCTCTGTCTCTCTGACAACTGCAGGTCAGTGTTCTCTTGGTCCTGGGTGTCTCTTTTAAGTTCTCTTACATATTAGTAGTATTGCCTCAGCAACAACATATATTGCCACTCAGATATCTAAAAGACCCCTAATGTTAGGGTATGTTGATACATTTGAGTGTTAATCCTGCTGTAAATCTACTCACTACCACAGTTAATATGTGAATATAGTTTTATATGCAATTTCTCCCACTTTCCTTTTAATTTGTGTATATATTCACATTGTGAATTGTATACATTCGCGTGTTTTTCCTGCTGTAAATCTACCACATCCACCCATGAAGGCCTTGTTAAAAGCCTCTGTGTTGAACCATAAGATATGATGTGCAAAATAAAAAACACAACGATTATTACCATTACCATTATTAACCGTTAATTTATTACTGAGTATCTGAACATAATAATAATAATAATAATAATAATAATAAAAATAATAAATGGATAAAAAAGTATAATTTTTATCCAAAGAAGTTGCAGATTTATACTCTGAAGGAAAATCTTTCTAGAACCAGCAGTTTATGAACCAGTCACAGTTACATGAGTTTAAACATTACAGTTCTTGAGATTAATAGTTTATATGTGAAATCATCAGCAAACACACAAATGTAGTCTTATTTGCGATTTCTGACACTTTCCTTTAATCTGTGTGTAGATTGATACACTCCAGTGTTTATCCTGCTGTAAATCTACTATATCCACCCAAGAAGACCTTGTTAATAAGCCTCTGTTGAAATAGAAACCATGATGTGCAGAATTAGACAAAACCAATACATTTAGTTTATTACTGTGTATCTTTTCCTAGAACCAGCAGTTTATTAACAATCACAATCACATCAGTTCTGGAGATTAACAGTAGATATGTGAACTTATTAGCAATAGAGCATTAGAGTTTTATTTTTTATGCAATTCCTCACACTTTCCTTCAATATGTGTGCAGATGGCACCAAGACTGCTCTGGAGTTTGAGTTTGATTCTGCTGCGTCTGTGCTGACTCTGCGCAAACCTGGCGTCAACGCAGGGGCCGACTGGACTGTGTTCCTGGTGTAACACACACACAGACACACACATGCACATATACATGCACACATACACCCTGTATACACCTGGGCATTTCTTCTGTCTTGAATATTAGGATTATATCTGGATAGACCAAACCACACAGAAATACTAGTGCAAACACCCCCAGGACACATTTAAAATAGATTAAAGTCTGATCACTCACATCCAAATCAGGAGGTGATCTGAGCTGCATTTGAGCCACTGGTGTATATACTGGTGTAAACACATTAGTCTCTTGAAGACACATTCGACGACCAAAACTCCTCTAAGTACAACCAAAACACCAGTAATAACTGTCATGGAGTGATAAAATGTCTATATTTCGTCCCACACAGCAATTTTAGTCCAAATAAGCGAGATGCAATCCAAACACTAAACACATGAAGTGACCAGGTGTAAACAGCATAACACAATTTACCAAGATGAATCAATCAACAGCACTTATTTTAAAACAAGATTGTTATATCTGCACACACATAGACAATAAGTATTTGGGATTGGATGGCTGTAGGTGACGTTAGTAATTCTACAATCACATGAATAAATTGACATTCATTCAGAAATGTGGGATCTTTTGCACTGACATACAATGTCCACATCTATCATGAGAGAAAGAGAGAGAGAGAAAGAGACAGCTAGTGAGAAATAGAGAGTGAGAGAGAGAGAGAAATAGAGATTGAGAGATGGATGTGGCATTTTCCAATAATGAATCTCCATTTCAAATAAATATTGTCACGTTTATTGAAGGAAAGGCCTAATTAATGTATAGAAATTCAACCCATGCTTATTTTATCATAAGTTACTACCTGGGTTATTACCTTAAGTTAGGACAAAACATGATTAGTTTTTGTTCTCAACTTGGCGCCACAATGAATTGAATCAAGGATACTTCTTCAAAATTTGAATTTGTTAGAGATTTTTTTTATGATTTGTTTGATTAGTTTTACATACCTTTTTATAAATGTTTTTTTTGGTTATGGATTAATTAGTTGGGTTACACAACCTCACACAAACCTTATGTATGTAGGATTGTCCATGAATATGTTTTAGTTTGTTTGATTTGTTTAAATTGATAGACCCAAATAGACTAATTTACTAATCCATAATTCTTTCATTCCAAGGTCTTTTGACCTCACTGAAAACCCAGCGATTACATAGTATTCTGCATTAGAGGAATAGTTTGGAAAAATATATACTTTCCAATCATTTCTAAGATTCAAGATTTATTACTGTGGCCCAGGTATAATCGGTCAGCTGTTTAGTATCTGATTGGTGCTTATTTACTTAAGCTAACATATTGGTACAAAAGTAAATTTCACACTATACCATGATTTGTCTATCAAAGGCATCTTATATCTGCCCAGTATCATTTATTTTAGTCCATCTTGTATCTATTGAGTGCATTATTAAAATCATGACGTATTAAATCACTGAGTTACATATATTGCAGAACAATCATGCAGTCTTTTGTCTGTGTGAAACCAATAAATATATGTTGGGGTTTTAATCAGATAAGGAATCCTTTGTTGTGTATTTACACATATAAAAAAGACCCATGTCTCTTAGAAATGGTAGCCTAACATCTCCCATTCTAAAGAAGCAAACTTCAGGTACCAAACAAACAAACATGTGTTGGTTAATCTAATCTGGTTGTATCTGCAGTCAGTGATAAATCATATTATAGATTTTTTACTAAACTATTCCTTTAACCCAAACTGCATTAATAATCATGCAAGCTTTAACTTAGATGCTGTTACTGAATACAAGCCAATTCAACAGATGCCATTAGATAGATAGAAATAAATGAGAATAAATGAAGAAATGATCTGTTGTTTAGATAAAATTGCAATTTTACTGTAAGACAAAATATGACACAATAAGAGTGAACATGTACACTGGTAAATGAGATGTCCAGGGATCTGACATGGAATTTATTGTTGTTTACATTTCCTATTAAAATGTCAGTTAAACATGTAATATTGGCATTAGTTTATCAGACCCACTATGTCAATGTCTGACTGAGACTCTAAAAACTGGATGGATAAAATAAAAGTGTCATCTTCCATTGTGGTGTTGTTTGTCTGCTTTTCATTTGTATTAAAATATCTATTTTTGTCCCCCTAAACTACAAGAAGTGATGATCCCTTTACATTTAGGTTTGTTGCATATAAACCAGGATTGCAGCATTGTTATACATTCTTACAGTAATTTGATGGCTATATTAACATCGTAATGTCATTTACATTCACATTTGAATTGCATATGACATTTGTCAGATGTACACACACACTTTTCTGTACATAAAAAAAAATCCCTATTAAGTTTGCATTGGCTCGAATCCAAAATACATATTTTATCTTAGATACTGCCAAATACAAAAGTTTGTATAAACAAATATGCATAGAACTCAGCATAGTCTACCCTTTGCTCAAATGTCAAAAAAAGAAATAAAAATTAAAGACATGAAAAGGATTAATGAGAAATACGTCATTGTGAAGGTATTAGTAACTTGTCCAGTCAGATATGTTGACAGCAATGCTGACAGGAACCAGATGTCCAAAGCATTTAATGCCTTTACTTCTAATTATTTTAATTAAAGTTAAGATTATTTAAAAGCTAATAAAAGTCATTTTTATATACTATAAAAATACTTTTTAAAGATATTTTACTATTTTACCATCACATAAAACTCCACAATAGTCTTTTTTATTATTGATAGTAAATAATATGAAACATATCTATATTATCTTTTTCTTTTTACTTTCATTACTGAAACAATACAATAAGTTATAGATTAATTTATTTCTATTTTACATTTTCTTCCTGTTATTTTTTATATGATGTAAAAAATATCTTAACCTTCTCATGGTCTTCTCTGTCTGAGTTTTTGCTGGTCTTGGTCCTGGACTATTGAAAGTCTTGACTCAGACTTAACTTGTTCTGGTATTGGTCTTTACTCTGACTCTGCTTTAGCGGCCTTGACTTCATCACTACTGATAAATTGCAATATCGGGTAAAAGAGGTAGGTGCATGTGAGTCAGGAAAAGGCATCCTTAATACTATATGTGAGACCCTACAAAAGAATGTTCCTTTAAAATGTACCTTTAAAAGATATTTTGAGAACATTCTGAGAACATAATTTTATTAGCTGATGCGTAAATACCTGTAGATACTATTTGGTCCTGATGTGGAATAACCGGTTCTGTAACTGCTACTTTTAGACGTCCGTGTTTTAGTTATATTCCGGGCTTTGTGACTGCCATCCATCCCACTAGAAGATGACATAATCACTAGCAACTGTGGTGGTTGTGAACTATTAACAGTGGGATTTAATAAAGAAGATACTCAAGTTGATGGTCGGCATGAGTTCCACAGCATACTTAGCAGCTTAAGGAGAACATCAGACATGCATTAATCCTGAGCGCAGGGTGAAGCAGTCATGTACCTTAGTAGCATCTCATAGCTGAGAAAAGTAACGGCATTGACAGGAAACGCCCGCAGGCTGTTCAGAAGAAGACCTTTGAAGAACACTCTGATGCCCTCCTCCCGCAGACTAGTAATGATGCAGTGCAGGGTGCCCTTGTATACCCGGCCTCCAGCCCCGGACATCTGCAGACGAGCCTTTATCACGTCCATCGGTGTCGCACAAGACCACGTCACCACCCCAGCGATCCCTCCAGCTATTAGAATAGCATATGTACCTGGTGCAAGTACAAACAACCCAGAGGTGAACAGCCTGCAGTAGACATGAACTTACTCATATTTTATAAGGCAAGCTTGATTATAACTTATTTTGTATTTAAAATACGCCACATGGCAAAGGTTTGTGGACATGCGAACAATCCATCCAATGAGCCCTTACCCTTTCCACTAAATTTAGAATATAGTCGGTAATTTACTTCTATTTATGTACGAAAGTGGTGCTTTCCCACTTCCATGAATCTCCTGATGAAGTTCTCTGTAGCTGAAGGTGCTTTTAGATGTGGGCTGCAAGGGCTGCAACTCAAGAACAGCGTTCACTGGACCCATTGTTGTATGAGCTTTGGTCTACCACATTTTGGCTGACCTAGTGTTGCTGCACATCTGGCAGCTCTAGGAGGGCAGAAATTTAACAAAAACGGACGTGTTGAAAAGGATATTAGCATGATCTATTCTAATAATAAAGTGTACAGAGATGAACCCATACAGATGAGCCCACAACCATACACCGTGCAGCTTGATTTAGGGTTTGTCTTTGCTATCGTAACGACAGGAAGCGTACACCTTGCACGTCCCAAAACATCTAAAAGGCATGTACTAATTCTATTAATTAATTATGGGTGTGTTTTAGGCTTAATGAGCACTAAACAACAACAGTATGTCACTTGCCATTCCCTTTAACAGCCAGATGCACTCTGACACAGATTGCTATTTTAACAGTGTAGCTACCTGGACATGCAATGAACATCTGACTGTTGACGTCTGCCTAAATTCTATTTAGTCAGTGGTGTACCTGTGTTTTCTGTTGCCAGAAATGCAACTACACACCTCATTTACAGACCACCATGCCCCCTGGTGCAGATATATTCACAAGCACTGTTGCTGTTTAAATGTTGCAAGGTGTGAAAATAGACAGTTGGTGGGGTCTGAGATAGCAATGAGCATAACGATGCGCCTATATGCCCAAATGCTGGTTGACATCCCTTCTAATGAATTAATTTAGCTACTTTTAAGTTGCACCTATTGCTGACACACACAAACACCGCCTTTCTAGTCCCTTTAGACTAGAAGTAGCGATGAGCCAATAAAATAGGACTCGGGGTTACAAAAACACAAACCTATTAGCACCATGCTCAATGACAGATGTGAGCTGGTGGGGCCTAAATGCACCAGTATTAAAGTTTATAACAGGACCCATCAAATATTTTAGGACAAGTCACTCATGAAAATAAATGCAAATAAATCTTTACAGCAATTTTCCATACACTAGTAGAAAGTCTTTCTTAGACAACAGAGACTGTATACACTTTGGAAGAAACAATGAAAAGAACAGGTGTCCCAGTAGTTTTGTCCATGTCTTGTATATGTCGATTTTATGCACATTAGTAATGGCTGCGACTTCAAACCTGAAGACATTCATAAACGTTTCTTGGACACTCACTAGGTTCTTTTCCTTTCTCCGTCAGCATCCTGCAGGTTAATTCATAGGGGAGGAAGTAAAGTCCAAAGCAAGGAACGTCACGCAGGGCTAGAGCAGTCACACCTCTGAACAGACCCCTCGCCCCGTCCTCCCTGACGATCATGACCATGCAGTGCCAGGGGCTGCGGTACCTAGCCCTATCCAGCTCTGAGCGTCCTTCAGTCTGGTTCTGAAGACGCACCTTTACCAGGTCGATTGGGGATGTGACCAGAACCTGGTTGAGAAGGTCAGGGCAGTTGAGTTAACACAGTCTGCCTACACAACACTCAAATACACAGTTTGATTGCATTTTTGGCAGTGTTCCTTATGAACTATAGTCTCTAGGTCACTAATATTGTTGGGTTTGCGTGCTGCAACTGTCTTCTTTACATCCAGCAAAAAAGTTTTATTGGGTTTTAGTCGGGCGACTGGGACGTCAACTCCAGAATCTGCCAGGATTTCTTTAGAAACCCAGCATTGGTTAATTGTCTCGTTGAAAGGTTAAAGTGGGAATGTGCTGTGTGTTGTTTAAATGCTGCAGTAGAGAGTGCATCAACACTCTCTGTTCCAATACTGCTTTACTACAGACAAAGGCTTTGTAAATTGACATTTATGATTTTTTAATCAATTTCCAAAGCTCAGTTTTAATGCATTGCTGCTTACCGTAAACTGTAAACACTTAAACAATGAACTGTTGTTTTTTTTAATTGTTTTATGATTATTATTTGTTTACAATATACTTTTAAAATATAAAATATTTACTTTTTTCAGTTTAAAGATAATTTTTTTTTTTCTTAAAACGCCCCCTGAAAAATTTTGTACACTGGATTTTGTACTATATCCAGTTACTGACTGGACCTGAGGAGCTTATATTGCCAAAATATAGGTATAAAAATATGTGGGTGATCTAAAACCTTTAAACATCAGTAGAATACATGAACCTAAATGTTGATGGAAAAGAATGTGCTGTAGAGCTACCTGCATCATTCCTGAGACACATCCAGCGGTAAAGACTGCCCACAGTGGTGCCTTGTTCCCTTGCGCACGCTCCTTGTGCTGGGATTGGGTGATGTAATCCAAAGCATTGCTATAAGAACCAAAAGCGACAGAGTTGCTGACAGCGACACTCAGGACAGGGAATGCCATGCCTTTTAAGAACCCGTGGAACTGAGCCAGCAAGAAGAGACAGATAGAGAGTCACTTATTAACTTTTATAGCAATACTGATGACACTTTCTGTGTCAGGTTCTCAAAGCTCTTGTAAGCAACTTGCCAGGGGTCATGATAGACAAAGACATGTCGAGACAAAGACTTTATGGCACAGTAATGTGATTAGTGTGGAACTTGTGCATCGATTACTTGCTGATAGAGGATGCAAGTTCCACTGTAGTTCTGTAAGGAAGTGTCAGGTTACAGTGCTATTCGCAGGAACATAAAGTTTAGCAGAAACAATGAAAGATCAAAAATGTTATTAACCTTATATTAACATGTATTAAGATAATAAACAGAGGGGCCTTTGAGTGTTCCAGCGGGCTAGGCGCTGCCACTATAATCAGGAGAGAGCCCAATTGGCCTTGCTCTCTCCCCATATCACTCCAAAGGGTGATGTCTGCAGCACAATGCCTCTGTGAGCTGATGTATCAGAACTGAGTCGCTGCGCTTTCTTCTGAGCGCACTGTGATGCTACTCGACAAAGCAGTTCAAAAAAAGGTGGTGGCTGACTTCACATGTATTGGAGGATGCATGTGCTACTCTTCACCCTCCTGGTGTTTGGGCATCACTAGTGATAGAGGTCCAAATGAGTGGGTTGGGTAATTGGCCATGTAAATTTGAAAGAGAATGGGATTAAAACATATATTTAAAAAAAATGATATTATAAAAAATAGGGTCACCAGTTGCAGGACCTTATTAACATAACTTTGGGCTGTCAAATATTTTGGAAACTTTAGTCAAGCTGGTGGTAACAGTAATCTAATCAGTGTACACCAGCAGCTTTATGTCAGAAGTCATCCAAAAATAGTCTTTGATACTTACCCCTTCATGTGTGTATGTTCGTACCACACAGTCAAATATCCCTTTGTAGATAGACTGAGTTTGAAGGCGCACCTAGGTGTAAAATATAAATAAAGAGGAATGATAAAATATTTATTGACTTTATGCTGTTAAGAAACTCAAAGCTGTGCACTTTAACAAGAGAGCTCCTCACCTTCACAGTATCCATGGGGTGACCCAGAACCAACCCAACTGCACCTAAATACAAGCTTTTTATTGGCCTAGTTTCTTATGCAGTAAATAAATAAACTAAATAATGGAAAGATAGAATATGTCAAATAGATTATAAATGATGAACATACCTGAAATCCATCCTGCGATGAATTCCACAAACGGCATGGTACCTGTTCAGCTAAAACACAATACATTTTAATGCTTTCCATGAAGACATTACATGATAACTCAGTTCAGTAGGCTTTTTTATCCATTGGTATCAATAGGTAGTTTGACTCTAAGACTTCTGAGTGGGGTTTGGATTGCATGAAACATTGCTGTGAGAATTTATTCAGGTTCAGTGATAAGAGCAGCATTGGAGGTCTATTCCAATTAATATCAAAGCATATAAACCCTGCGTGCTACAGTATCTCTACCCTAGTTTTTACCAATATTAACCATATACATATACAGATACATATACTGTGGTATATATATATATAGTTTGTTTGGCAGTATTAAAGCTTTAAACTATTAGCCATGGTTTTAGCCATACTATGGATTTTAAATGATTTTAGATGATTAAAGTGTTACACTTTTAGAGTTAAATTAACATTAACATTAGCATATTCCCTGTACGATACTACAATAAAATACAACAGTAATTACAGTACTATAGTTTAACGGTTATTATTATTATTACTATTAGTAGTAGTAGTAGTGGAACATTGTTATAGTATTGCATGATATCATGATACTTCTACTACGTATCATAGCCAAACATGAGTATACAAAAAGTATAATGATCGTTAATAACACAACAGTAAGCATGGTATAATAATTATAGTGTATAACAACCATAAGTTACCATATCACAGTAAAATCAAACTCCCAGTTTAACATGTTATCAACATTGTGACCAAAAGGCACAGTACTAGTTAATAAACACCCACAATAAAACCATGACAGTAGCCTATCAATGTTACAGGCACCACAGTCATTTATGACTGTGGTGGATACCATGCTAAAACTAAAATGAACACCTTTCTAAAAGTGAGGTGAACACCATTCTAAAAGTGAGGTGAACACCATGCTAAAAGTGAGGTGGATACCATGCTAATACTAAAATGAACACCATTCTAAAAGTGAGGTGAAAATCATGCTAAAACTAAGGTAAACACCAAGCTAAAACTAAATTGAAAACCATGCTAAACGTGAGGTGAACACCATGCTAAAAGTGAGGTGAAAATCATGCTAAAACTAAGGTAAACACCAAGCTAAAACTAAATTGAAAACCATGCTAAACGTGAGGTGAAAATCATGCTAAAAGTGAGGTGAACACCATGCTAAAAGTGAGGTGAACACCATGCTAAAAGTGAGGTGGACACCATGCTAAAACTAAAGTGAACACCATGCTAAAACTAAGGTAAACACCAAGCTAAAACTAAATTGAAAACCATGCTAAACGTAAGGTGAACACCATGCTAAAACTAAAGTGAACACCCTGCTAAAACTAAAGTGAACACCATGCTAAAACTAAAGTGAACACCATGCTAAAAGTGAGGTGAACACCATGCTAAAAGTGAGGTGGACACCATGCTAAAACTAAAGTGAACACCATGCTAAAACTAAAGTGAACACCATGCTAAAACTGAGGTGATTTTACTGTATAACAATAGTTATCATAAGTAACTATAGCATTCAATGGCACAATCACGGTTTACCATACACTTTAGCAAAACCATGGCAGTATCATTTTACAAGCAAAATTATTAAATTAAACCATAGGAAGTTGCTAGGGAAAAATGTGTCCTCTAATCTTGTTTTTCAAAATTTCTATATATTTTTATATATTCTTTGTATATTCCCATGCAAATTTCTACACTGTGGGATTAATAAAGGATTATCTTATCTTATCTTACTGAGAAACACCATGGTAAACCCACAGTGAATTTTTATGTGGGTCATTATTATTAAATAATGGTTCCTCAGAGAGCTGCACAGACTAAATGCAAGGGGGCTTTATACTACTACAGTATTTTCGAAGGTTTACTAATGCTTTTCTAATACACATGAGCTTGCTGGTTACCATTACATACTAAAATAGTAACTTATGCTGTTAGACACCTTTAGATTCAATTAAACAAACATTAAATACACCTATCATTACTTATACTCAGTGATGCCAATTTAAACCAAGTGAAAACAACTTTATCCAAGGAAATACAAATACTCTTAATTACAATGATACAACATTAAACCACCAAGAATCAATATAAACATTTAACTAAAGTTTCCTAAATATTTCTCAGCATGGTCTGGAAAAGGTCCAGATTAGCTCGTGCAGGGATAGATTCTAAGATAACTACAGATCATGAAAGCATTAAGATATAAAGAGATATAATGAGAGATTTTTACCTGAACCTTATATTCTAGCTAATCCAGATGTGTCCAAAAGGAATGCAGAGGATCTCAGAAAAAAAGGAGGAAAAAAGGGTAGAAACGTGCAGAACAGAAAATACATCCCTTCAATGAGCTCTACTTTGAGCAGTTTGGTTGTGCATGCTGGCCTATAAAGTATACACTTTAAGTCCAAACTAAGCTTTAAACTAGCTAATTAGTTACTTACATTAGCGCTTGAAGGAGCATCAAAACATCCATTATTCAGGCTTCTACAGTGAAAGCTGCTTTTATGTGGGTTAGCTCTCCTCAAGCACTGCAGCCTCCCCAGTCCAGTGATATCTGTGCTGCTGTAGAGCGAAGCCCGCTGTTTAAAGCAGTAAAGTGTAAAATATCTTATCTTACCTCATTTAAACAGGTTTGTGGGACATTTTACCAGCTCAGCACGGTGATTTACATTACTTTTAGCCCCTTTTCACCGTGGTGCCCCTTAAAAAGCATCTCTACTGACACCACATGGCAGTAAACATACTCTACAATATACTGTGTACACTGAAAAAAATAGTCTGCTTGATCTACTTAAAAAAAATTAAGTAAAACTTTTTGCATCAGATAATTAGGTCGATCAAGAAAGAGTAGTCATTGTATTTACTACTTATTTTTGTCCAGTAGGGCTAACATACTTTTTCAGGTATTGTCAACTTAAAAGAGTCCATTGACACTACATGGGAAATTTAAGTATTGTCAACTTAATTTTCTCTTGTACACTGCTGCCTTAAAAAGCTGAGTTAACTCAATTTAAGTGTTTAATTTGTCCTTTTTAAAAAATGATCTGTTTAGTCAAATAAACTTACAATTCATCTTTATTTTAACACACACTTTCAAGTTAATAAAACTTTAGTAATATTCACATAACTTATCATTTTAAGTTAACCATGGGTATTCTCAACATATTTAGTATATTATTATTTACCTGCCAATAAAATATGTATTTCAGAGACAGTATATTGTGATCACTAGGAAGATAGAATAAAGTTAATGTGCTCTTACAGCCTACTACATTGAGGCCTGGCAATCAACATGTATATTATAATCACTGCATGCCCAGGATAAGGTAGCTTTGGGCAACAGACAACACAAAGATAGTAAGTAAGGGAGAGGCCACACCCAATATGCAAATATATGGTACCAGGAGCCTATAGGAAAGCTGCATGAACCAACACTGTAGAAAGAGCATTGACACAGGTAGTGACTAAAACTCTAGTAAATATAACAAGACTTTTGTTTGTTGTGCAGGTGTACCTAAAAAGATTTGTTGGGATTACATAAATACATTATATTAGGGAATAAATACACAATGTCTTGTATTTTGGACAAATGTGGAGTAATTAAAAACTAGATATATTCATGTAAATGTAAAAACATATTTTTTTGTTGTTAATAACACAGATTTAATTACGTTACATTTACTTTATAACGCTCAGATTTATTTTTTTCAGTGTAGTGTACTCTACTATATTCTGACAAGACCAGTTTTAGATGAGTATATCTCAGTAATGTTATAATTACTAGTCTGAAAACTGTGACTGTAAATGGTTCAAATTACATTACAGTTATCTCAAACTGCAAAATACATAATACTAATACTAATCAATTTGCACTAATCTTAAATAAAAATACAAGTACAGGTTTGTAAACTTTACACTACTACACATTAAATAGGCAATATCTGGAATTACAATATTAAATAAACAAAGTAATTAAACAAAGTACTTAAACAATTAACTATAATTGAAGAGAAAGTGGATTAAATCCCATGTACAGCACCAGTCAAAAGTTTGGACACACCTTCTCATTCAATGTTTTCCTTATTTAACTTATTTACTACATATATACATGTAGATTCAAATAAATATTATTATTATTATTATTATTATTATTATTATTATTATTATTATTATAGGTATGAAAACAATTAGGCAACACATATGGAATTAGAAAGTAAACAAACAAAAAAAGTGTTAGCCCTCCACAATCCCTGACCTAAACCTGATTAACTGAGATGGTGATTTGAGGTGATTTGGGATGAGCTGGAGCTTCACAGCGTGAAGGAAAAGCAGCAAATATTGTTTAACACCTCCAGGATTTGTCCTCAAAGATAAATATGGATTCTTAGTAGAATCTAAAGAATGAGACATATGTTGTTTTGTTTAACACTTTTTGTTTACAAAATAATTCCATATGTGTTCCTGTATAGCTTTAATATAGCCTACAATATTACATTTACAATGCAATGCAATGCAAAATCATAAAAAGAAAGAAAACACTACACTACAGAAATCTGTAAAAAAAAATCATTAAAGCTTGTATTGTTAGTATGATTTTAAGCGAAAATTATTTGTTGGTTGATTCATTTATACTCATATGAAAAAGCAGGACACCCCATGAAAAAAATTGTCATTTGTAAAATATGTAAACATGTGAAAATTGAATCTTCATTTAAACAACATTTAATTAAATAAGGACATAAAATGTTAGGATACCCCCCAAACATTTATTAGGCTGTCTTATTTAAACCTCTTCAGACAGTGAACATTGTAAACTCACAATAATGTTAAAAACAGGATTTACTAATGTCAAGTAATGTATGCAAAATAAAAAAAACAGTTCAGCGTGAGGACACACAGATGTGGAAAGGTTTAGGAGACAGTAATGAAGCTCCATGGGCCTCCATGCTCAGCTTCACACCTTGTGGAGCGGAGATTGTAAAGCGCTGAAGGACAGAGGTGAAGAAGAGGAAGATCTCCATGCGTGCGAGATTCTCTCCAAGGCACGCTCTCTTTCCTGGAGAGATGTAGGAACAAATCGTCCAAATTTGAACTTTGATTAAACCATTCACTATTTATCACATTTAGATATGTTCTTGTACAGCCTTTTTGTTTGACTCTGGAACTGTGAAACTATTACTCATCTGACATCTGTATAGGATGTTTATGCATCCTTTACAGGCAAAGACAATATTTTGCAGCATTTTAGATCTACCTGAAACTGCAGAGTTATTTAGTTTACAGAGAAAATGGCAAAATCAGAAGTGACACTAATCTTTGTTTCCATGACCGTTGGCATGTCAGTGTAAATTACATTAAAAGTAAAAGAGAAGACCATGTTTCTGGAATGTCATTAAACATGTTCACACTAGTACGCACCACTTCTCACCTAAAAGTTTTAGTAAGGCAGAAATATGACAAAAATAAAACAATACAATAGAAGCCAAATTGGGTAGTATACTCTCAGGTGCTCCTGCACCCAAAATAAGTGTAGTCAAAACAGCTATATTTATATTTAAATTACACAAACTGTGCATATACCTGGTCATTCCTGATTACATAGCAAAACTGTTATTATGGGGATTTATAACAGTATAAAGACACAATAAGTACACAATAGCATTTATTACTGTAGGTTTAGTTATCAAAGGTGGGATTTTAAAGCTCTGTTTCAAATGTTTATTTGCTACTATTTGGTACTATTAGACAATAGTACCAAATAATCTGGCAACCATGTATTTTGTATATGTATTATTTACAGTAGGTGCATCTTCGGCAGGTGTGCATGTACAATATGTTACCTGCTGAATAAGGAAGAAATGCCTCCCTGTTCCGAAACTTGCCCTGGTCATCAAGAAAGTGCTCGGGATAAAACTGCTGTGGTCTTTCCCATTGTGTTTTATCATTCAGCACAGATGCCAGGTTGGTGACTACCACAGTGCCCTTCAGGAGGAATATATAAAGTAAATAAATACAATAAACATTTACAATAAGTGCACTAATAAGCATCAGAGCAATTGCACTTCAGAAAACAAGATTCAGATGGGTGTATATATGTGATAAAACTGTATTCAAATGGCATGGAAATTCTTGTTTTTTTTCTGTTATACAGATGGAAGAGCCACATTTTTAATTAATAACAACAAATTAAGTACAGTGCAAATGGTTTAATGCATTATTAACAACTGTTTACTTATCTTAGCTATTTAAACATAATTGGAATTAATTTACATAAACAAAGAAAAATACTAAAATAATAAGTGTTTTTTTTTGTTTGGTCTATCTAGATTTCTCCTAGATACCAAAAACCATTATAGTGAAAGCTAACATTAACTGTCCCAATGAAAAGCTAGCTTTTAGAACAGACTTTTTCTTAGGTAACTTCAAATTACAAATGTATTACTTTTAAGTCTAGCAAACATGTATTATTCCATTGTTATTAGATCTTGTATTTACTAGTAAAGTGGAAACTTAACATTTTTCTCAATGTTTTGCTTGATATTACACACATATCTTAAGGATTTCTATTTAAGTATTCATAGAATACATAGAATTTCATATTTGACAAGAAACACTGCTGAAAATCCTAATTGTAATTTCAACAAAAATATTTTAAAAAATTAAATGAATCTGCACCTGCAAAAATAATTATAATTAAACATGCTTTCCTGAACTTTATTTTAAAATCATTTAATGTCCTCCAAACCTTGCGTTTCATTAAAGTTGTTTAGTTTTTATGTCTTTTTTTTTAAACATGCAGAATTTGGGGCTGATTCCTGTTACTGGTCTAAAATATTAAGTGGAGTTGAGATTGGACAGGCTGCCTTCAAAGCCCTCAAAGAGCCTTCTCTGCAGAGAAAAGGGGGGTTGTATCATCTACATAAATGGCTGTTATGGAGACCAAGGCCTGTAAATAAGTTAAGAACGTAAATCATTACAATACCTTAGGAATGAAGTAGTTGCACACTGTGGTGTCTCTTCCAGCACTGTGAGGTATTCCCAGAGGCAGGATGTTGCCCACTCTCTGGATTTCATGTAATACTGCCTCAGTGTACGGCATGCTGGCTCTATCCAGCAGACATGGCCGTCTGGATTGTCCGATCACACAGTCAATCTCAGCCTGGACCCCCTCTGGACAACAGCAAAAGACTTTTATTATGCTTAGGAATATGGCAACTAAAACTACTCATTCAGTCCACAAGTACAAATAGAGTTATATACTCATGGCACAAGTGACTTATATGATGTCCCATGAGCCATAAGGCATGTACTGTAAGTGCGTATGTTATTGGTATTGGTGCTAATATGGGCCTTTCTTTAAATTACATTAAATAGCATTATGCTATTGGCAATCAGAGAAATCAGTAATGTGAAGTAACTTTCATTTACAGTATTTAATTTACCTGGATGACATATACCTACTCTGGACTTCAGGATGTTTGGCCATGAGGAGAAGACCCCAGCACAAGGTACTGGTCATGGGTCCTGTCCCAGCTTCAATTAGGTCCAGAACACAGTGAGCCAAATTGTCCACACTGAAGGCAGCATCCGTATCTCTCCTTCGCTGAAACAAAACAGCATGAAGCCAACAGTTTTACTCAGAGTCTTACCTAGACAGAGTTTGCATTTTAATTAATAAATGTGTAGACCAAAATAGTTGAGACCAAACAGACACCAGTGTACAGAAGGTGCTGTTGACTTGAGATGTCCTACCTTGTCTATTTCCCCAATATAAACATCAGAGAAGTCACGGTGGACAAATGGATCCCAATCCTTCTTGTGCATCTCAATCTGCTTCTTCAGAAATCCCACCATTGTGGCGTAGTTGGCCCAAATCTTGGTATGTGGTCCTTGAAAACGCTTCATAAGTGAAGGGAATTCACCATAGACCTGAAGGGATATCATTTTATGTTTAACATTATTCTCAGAAGAGTAAACTGATTATAGAACTACATTGTAAAAGTCAAGCCATAATCAAACAAGAAAAAGGCAATACCTGGACAAGTGGTGAACCTGCCAGGAGGGACGACTCTGCACTGAGGTTCAGGAGGTTCAGGAAATCAGTGTCCTCATAGTCAAAGCGCTTTCCAAACACCAAAGAGGCAATAACATTAGCTACCGCACTGTTGATAATGGGATGTGGATTGAAGGGACATCCTGTGAATTACAGATGTAATTATTCTCTGCTGTCAGTATTAAATTTAACCATCGCTGAACATAAATCATAAACATTAACGACACTAATGAGAATTTATAGGAAATCTGAATAGTAAAAGGAGTCGGGCCTCCATATTGCTAACTGTTAACATAATTAAATGCACACATACACTTTTATAAGCTCCACTAAAACAATGCAATTTAATCCCCACAGCAATATTCCTGTCAGGTCTTAGCCCTGTCTCGTGTCTCTGTGTGTCTTCCCCACGTGACCTGTGCTCCCCTGTGTCTCCCGTCTTAGTAGATTTCCACCTGTGTCTCATTTGTAGCTCCGCCCCTTCCCCAGGTGTTTCCAATCCTAGAGTGTTTCTTGTTTCCTTAAATAGACTTCCTCTGTTACTTGTCCTCGGTCGGTCTATGCACTAACCCCTGTTGTTTTGTCTCTCCGTGTTTCGTAGTTTCTCCGTTTTTCATAGCCTCTGTTCCTTGTTATTTTCCCTGTTTATTGCCCTGCTCAGTTTAGTCTTCCTAGTCCTGTTTATTTCTAGTTTCCCTTGTTATTCTCTTGTATATACCCTGCTTTGTGTTTATTTTCTAGTTTTGCTCCCTGTATATATTCCCTGTTTGTTTATCATTATTATCATCACTCGTTTGTTATTGGTTATTTGTGTTTCTTTGTTACATGTTTACTTGTTCCTCGTTTCCTTGTTTCTTTGTTATTTATTTAATAAATTATTTATTTATATCGCCCTTACCTGCACCTGTGTCCGCCTCCTCGTCTCCCTGCCTGGGTCACTTCGTGACTGAAAGACCGACCGAACATGGACACAGCAGGTTCTGCCTGGACTGGCACCAGAATGGCGATTCGTCGTGCTCCTTGCGGGACCCCGGCGCAGGACACCTCGAGGCCTCAAGGACGCCGCAGGCCTCGGGGTAGGCGCTCTAAGGGGTCCCGCCAGCCGGAAGAAGACCCCTTTTCCGGGGAGGATTTTCTTGGGGGGGCGCTAAGGGCTGGTGCGGTTAGCCTCGGTGCCTCCGTGTACCCGAGGCTCAAGGAGCGGGACCCGTGGGACTTTCTCGGGTGCGCTCCCAGTAGCTCCGAGGACGAAGAGGAGCTCTACCCTGCACCAGTCCGTGCTCCGTTACCGTTTCCCCCAGGGGCGGTGCTCTACCCGGCTCTCGGCCGCACAGCTCCAGAGGCCGTTCCGACTCCCGTCCGATCCCCTGCAGCCAAGGTGCGCTCCTCACCGGTGGTTCCAGAGCTAGCTTCCCCGGTGGCTAAGGCGTTAGCTTCCCCAGCGCCTCCAAAGCTAGCTCCTCCCGCGGCCAAGACACTCTCCTCTTCAGCGGCTAAGCCACGCTCCGTGACTGCTGTGAAACCGCGCCCCGAAATCCCCGCGGTAGCTGCCGAACCGTGCCCCGTGATTTCCGCGGTAGCAGCCGAGCCGCGCTACAGGAACTCCTGCCCAGCGAGCCAGCCGCGAGCAGAGACTTTCCCCGCGCTTGACTCAGCTGGAGAGAGTACTAATCCAGTCCGGGATTTTACGGCTACCGCACTCTCAAGCCCCACAGCTGCAGCGCCAGCACCTCAGGCTGAGGAGCTGGTTTTCATGGCGGCTGCAGAGCTGGATTCCGCCGCTGCGAACCAGCCTCTCTCTGGGACTATCTCCGCGGCAAATCAGCCGCGCTCTGGAACTCTCTCCGCGCCGGACTTTACCGGCGGCCCCGCGCTTTCTGCTTCTACAGTCTCTGCCGGCGAAGCTGCAGCTCCGGTCCGGGTTTTTATTTCAACCGCAGTCTCAAGCCCTGCTGCTGCTCCGCTGGATCTGCACACACCCAGCTCCGAAATTCTCTCGGCGGCCACGCCCATCTCCGAGGTGTCTTCGGCTGCTGAGCCACACCCCCGGACTCCTGCCGTGTCTGCAGAAGCTGTTCCAGTCTCCGTGTCTGCTGAAGCTGCTGAAGCCTCCGTGTCTGCAGAAGCTGCTCCAGCCTCCGTCTCTGCTGAAGCTGTTGAAGCCTCCGTGTCTGCTGAAGCTGCTCAAGCCTCCGTGTCTGCTGAAGCTGCTCAAGCCTCCGTGTCTGCTGAAGCTGCTGAAGCCTCCGTGTCTGCTGAAGCTGTTCAAGCCTTCAAGTCTGCTCCAGCTGTTCCAGTCTCAGTGTCTGCTCCAGCAGTTCCAGTCTCCGTGCCAGAGCCTGCTGCCCAAGTCTCCGTGCCAGAGCCAGCTGCCCAAGTCTCCGTGCCAGCACCAGCTCCCGCTGCCAGAGTCGCCGCGCCGCCAGCACCAGCTCCCGCTGCCAGAGTCGCCGCGCCGCCAGCACCAGCTCCCGCTGCCAGAGTCGCCGCGCCGCCAGCACCAGCTCCCGCTGCCAGAGTCGCCGCGCCGCCAGCACCAGCTCCCGCTGCCAGAGTCGCCGCGCCGCCAGCACCAGCTCCCGCTGCCAGAGTCGCCGCGCCGCCAGCACCAGCTCCCGCTGCCAGAGTCGCCGCGCCGCCAGCACCAGCTCCCGCTGCCAGAGTCGCCGCGCCGCCAGCACCAGCTCCCGCTGCCAGAGTCGCCGCGCCGCCAGCACCAGCTCCCGCTGCCAGAGTCGCCGCGCCGCCAGCACCAGCTCCCGCTGCCAGAGTCGCCGCGCCGCCAGCACCAGCTCCCGCTGCCAGAGTCGCCGCGCCGCCAGCACCAGCTCCCGCTGCCAGAGTCGCCGCGCCGCCAGCACCAGCTCCCGCTGCCAGAGTCGCCGCGCCGCCAGCACCAGCTCCCGCTGCCAGAGTCGCCGCGCCGCCAGCACCAGCTCCCGCTGCCAGAGTCGCCGCGCCGCCAGCACCAGCTCCCGCTGCCAGAGTCGCCGCGCCGCCAGCACCAGCTCCCGCTGCCAGAGTCGCCGCGCCGCCAGCACCAGCTCCCGCTGCCAGAGTCGCCGCGCCGCCAGCACCAGCTCCCGCTGCCAGAGTCGCCGCGCCGCCAGCACCAGCTCCCGCTGCCAGAGTCGCCGCGCCGCCAGCACCAGCTCCCGCTGCCAGAGTCGCCGCGCCGCCAGCACCAGCTCCCGCTGCCAGAGTCGCCGCGCCGCCAGCACCAGCTCCCGCTGCCAGAGTCGCCGCGCCGCCAGCACCAGCTCCCGCTGCCAGAGTCGCCGCGCCGCCAGCACCAGCTCCCGCTGCCAGAGTCGCCGCGCCGCCAGCACCAGCTCCCGCTGCCAGAGTCGCCGCGCCGCCAGCACCAGCTCCCGCTGCCAGAGTCGCCGCGCCGCCAGCACCAGCTCCCGCTGCCAGAGTCGCCGCGCCGCCAGCACCAGCTCCCGCTGCCAGAGTCGCCGCGCCGCCAGCACCAGCTCCCGCTGCCAGAGTCGCCGCGCCGCCAGCACCAGCTCCCGCTGCCAGAGTCGCCGCGCCGCCAGCACCAGCTCCCGCTGCCAGAGTCGCCGCGCCGCCAGCACCAGCTCCCGCTGCCAGAGTCGCCGCGCCGCCAGCACCAGCTCCCGCTGCCAGAGTCGCCGCGCCGCCAGCACCAGCTCCCGCTGCCAGAGTCGCCGCGCCGCCAGCACCAGCTCCCGCTGCCAGAGTCGCCGCGCCGCCAGCACCAGCTCCCGCTGCCAGAGTCGCCGCGCCGCCAGCACCAGCTCCCGCTGCCAGAGTCACTACCCCACCGGTTCCTGCTCCCAGAACTTTGTTTGGCCCCAGGTCCCACGTACCCAGGCAGGCACCGAGGTCCCCTGACTTTGTCCCCAGTACTGTGCCCAGGCTGGCTCCTTGGACTTCCCCTCAGACATTTGCCAGTCCTGGGCACCCACCCGTGTTTCTGGTCCCCATGTCTCTCCCTGTTTTGGTCCCTGTCTCTGTTTACGTCCCTGTACCCGTGTCTGTCTCTGTCTCTGTTCCCGTTCCAGTTACAGTGTTCGTTTCTGTCCCTGTTAATGTCCTCGTCCCTGTTCCCATGTCCAGTCCCGTCCAGTCTCCTGTTCAATCTCCGTCCCCTGTCCAGTGTCCTGTCCAGTCTCCGTTCCCCATACAGTCTCCGTCTCCTGTCCAGTTCCCCGTTCAGTCTCCCGTCCAGTCTCTGTCCTCTGTCCTGTCTCCGTTTCAGTCCCCGGTTTCGTCTCTTGTTTTCCCCGGCCTCTCCCCGCCGCCTGCCCCCGGGGTTCGTTTTTACGCGCCTCGGGAGCTGCGCGTTTAGGGGGAGGCTTCTGTCAGGTCTTAGCCCTGTCTCGTGTCTCTGTGTGTCTTCCCCACGTGACCTGTGCTCCCCTGTGTCTCCCGTCTTAGTAGATTTCCACCTGTGTCTCATTTGTAGCTCCGCCCCTTCCCCAGGTGTTTCCAATCCTAGAGTGTTTCTTGTTTCCTTAAATAGACTTCCTCTGTTACTTGTCCTCTGTCGGTCTTTGCACTGTCCCCCGTTGTCTGTCTCTCTGCGTTTCTCTGTCTCTCTCTGTGTTTCTTAGCCTCTCAGTGTTTCTTTAGTCATTGCCCTAGGTCCTTGTTTAGTGTTTATCTCTGTTTGTTTCTAGTTTCCATAGTTTACTCCATTTCCCTGTTTAATGTATTCATCCTCTGTCTAGTTTAGTTTCTTGTTTTATTGTCTTGTATATATATCCCTAGTTTATTCCCTTGCCCTGTTTAAGTTCATCCTGTCTAGTTTTATAGCCTCCTTGTTTATTTATCATTAGTCTCTCTCTCTTGTTTATTCCTAGTTTATTTTTCCAGCGTTTGTTTCTTGTTTATCACTAGTACCTCTTGTTTGTTTAGGTTTATGTTCTCTAGTTTCACTCGTTTGTTTTGGTTTTTGATTATTCATTTATCTTTGTTACGTGTTTACTTGTTTCATTGTTTATTTGTTATTTATTTATTAAATCATTCATCTTTCCCTTACCTGCACCTGTGTCCGCCTCCTCGTCTCCCTGCCTGGGTCATTTACGTGACAATTCCAACATCTAATGTAAGCCTTCCAAGGATTGAGGCTGGGGAGAATCTCCATATTAATACTCCTGATTTCTCACCTTGATGCATTATTGTATTCAGTTCTTATCCAATCGCCATGTAAATAGTAATATAAACTGTCTGTAAATTTTGTAACATTTTATATTTTAATACCTTGTACATTTTTAAACAGAGCAATAATGTATGTACAGTCTAAGTTATATGTAGAGCTCGACAATATATCAATATTTAATCATATTGTGATAAATTTCCTTATCGTATTGAAAAGATGCTTTAATAAGAACATTCAATGCATCATCAGTGCTTAAAGAACACAGACCTAACTGTACATTTTATTACAGAGAGTGTAAAAAAATCATATTTAACTGGGTGACATGCAGCAAAATTAAACAAAACTCACTATATAATGCATAAATGAGTATTTGAACAGCAGACTAGCAGGATCTGCCACTGCTGACTTCCTTTTGTCTGTGTGTTGAAATATGTTAAATACTTTTAAAATACTTTTATAAATATATTTTACCATATCACCCAGCTCATAGGCTGGTACTGAAATGTATTGTATTCACCAAAATTAAAAAATATATTGTAATATGACTTTTGGTTATATTGTCTAGCCCTAGTTATATGTATATGTTTACTGTATTTGACAATAAATAATAAACTTGACAATAAACTTTTTTGATTGAACTGATTTGATTTCAGTTGTCAACAGAATATTATTCATAGAAAGCTGTTTATAATGTCCCACTTGCCCACATACCTTTGTTCTTTTGGATAGCCTCACACAAAAAGACGCATTCTTGCTGAATAATCAACTCCTGCTTTCTTTTGGCTTCTCCGGATTTCTTCAGCTGAGAATCAAAAAACTGCCTCTGCCTCCTCCACCTGTATCCACTGCTTTTACATATGCCTGAACAGTTCAAAACCTTTAGTTAGATTGTTACATAATAAAGAACAGTCTAGAACCATGCATGATTTAATTTATATTACTATTTAATTCAGATCTGTATTTTATTTATAATGTACATGTAGAACATTAAGAAATACCACAAGAACATCATGAAGCTCACCATTCCCCTGGTACACTTCATTAAACAGTGGAGACACAGGGCGGTCCAGAAAGTTGTGTCCCTGAGTGAGCAGAACTTCTTCCACCAGTTTATATCCTGACACCACAACTATCTTCTGAGTAGCAACTCTGAAGCTGAAAATATCACCGTATTTCACAGACAGCTAGAGAAAAGAGAAAACAGGTACATTTTTGTTGTAAGTTGATGTTCAAGTACCTAACAAAGCATAGATGTGGAATTTTTCAGCTTTTGCAGATGTTCTGCATAATTTAAACTTAAAAAAAAGTAATTCAGTGTTTTCTGATGTGAAATGCATAATTTAATAATAAATTGCATTGATCAGATGACTGCCAGAATAAATTTTTTTTACAGTTATTGGAATAATAGGTGAATGTAAAAATGCACTATTTAGTTTTCGTGAACACTTTAATAATCATAAAACTACATAAATTTTGTTCACATTTCACGTAATTAAGCTAATGTTGGATTCCTGACAAGGTGTATTTAAATGTTTCATTTGTGAGAATAAAATATGCTTTCTCAACAGTTCTCTCATTTACACACTGTGATTTTATGAATCTGTATGATTCACCAGATATTTTTGTGGGCAAATTGTAACATGACTAATGAATAACTCTTACAATCACTCAACACCACAAGATAAATCATGACAGGCGAACAGAGGAAGCGTTTTGAAGTCTAATACTATACCTTCTCAATAGCATGCTGGTCCAAACCAACTGAAATGTTTCCCAGAAAAGGCAAACCCCACGGTCCTGGAGGAAAATTATGTGGATTTCTGCTTTTCAAAAGCTGATAAAACAAAATATACAAAAAGAAAAAGAGCAGACAGGTCCTTATGTTCAACAGGTCCTCAATGTCAACCAAGAGCATGGTAGACACTCCCTGTTTTAATAAGCAATATGCTTATTAAGGGTATATAACACATTACTTATGCATTCTTCATGTCATAATTCTTCATAATCCTCTTTTCTTAAAGCCACAAATGTCTAACACTTTTTCTAGCTGTCGTAAAGAACCTGGTATGAAAAGACAATTCAGTTCTTGTGTAAACACAGGTGAGGTTTGAAATAGTAAACACTCAAAGTCCAAACCAGTCAGGTTTTGACAGGAAACAGATAGGAGCTACAGCGACACTTACTGGCCTAATGACCAACCTAATCAAGGTAGACTCATCATCTTAACCAAACCTGACCATTTTGGTTGCCTAGCATACCAATCTGGCCAACCTGCACAATGAGGATGATCAGGCTGGTCAAAAAGCATGACCAGTTGACCAAGTGTGGCATATTTGACCAAGCTGGTTGATTATTTATGACCAGCATGACAAAGCTTGATGACCAGCATGCCAAGCAAGATCAAGCTTGTCAACTGAAAAAAAAATAATACTCCAGCAGAGTACAGATACATTATTTTAGTACTTCAGTACAGTAGTGAAGTAGTTCTACTTTGTTACTATACATCTCTGTGGATGAAGCCAGGTTGGAGCTTGCCAGGAGAACGGCACTTGTCTGACTGCACTGTGTCAAGTGTAAAGTTTGGTGGAGGGGGAATTATGGTGTTGAGTTGTTTTTCAGGGGTTGGACTTGGCCGATTAGTTCCAGTGAAAGGAAAAAAGAAAAGGAAGATTTTGGGCAATTTTATGCTCCGAACTTTTCAGAAACAGTTTGAGGATGGCCCCTCCCGTGGCCATGTTTCAACATGATTGCACCAGTCTACAAACAAGACCCGAAAAGACATGGATGAGCATGTTTGAGGTAGAAAAAACTTGACTTACCTGCACAAAGTACCTGACCTCAAGGATGAAGGTGAAGAATGCAAGCCAGGCTTTTTCATGAAAAATACAAGAAAAATATAAATATAAAGAAATATAAAAGATTAGAGGGAAATGTTTCCCCAGTATGTACATGTGGTAAGCAGTGACCTAAACTGTGCATAAATTAACAGTATATAAATGGCAAATAAACAGTGAATAAAATCTCGAGGCTTACGATAACTACTAGCATTACTGATACTGTAAGCTTATTGGTTGTCAAGATGATCCTGGAGATACAGGTAGAGCATGTTTAAAAGGCGTATAACTGGAGTTCAAAATAATAAAAAATCATGTCTGCTGAAATATTTGATATTGTTCTGTGTTAGGATATAGGTACATATTTCAGTATAAAATTATCAGACATTTATTTTACACTTATGATTTTACTCTGTTGCTTTTTATGACTTAATTCATAAAATATTCTCTGGCAAGGCATTACTTGTGTTCTTGGTGTGTTCTTCTCAGAATAAACGTGTTTCTGGTGGAGAGCAGCCAGATGAGTCTTTCACAAGGTGGAAAAAGTACTGAAAAATTGTAATTAAGTAAAAGTACCTTTACTTTGCAAAAATTCTACTCAAGTAAAAGTAAAAGTACCCATCTAAAAATCTACATGAGTAAAAGTAAAAAGTACTCAATTTAAAAATTACTTTGATTAAAAGTTACATAGATACTTTTAATTACTTGATGTAAAAAAAGTACAACAAATCATAAATTAAACCGTTTTAATGAAATATAAATCCACATAATAATTTGGATCTTTCAGGCAGTATTTTCAGTATGTTCAGACCACCCCATAAAACAAGAAGACTTGTTTTCAAGAACAAGTGGCATAGATTCTATGATACATTTTTTTACATTACATTTTTTTTAACTTGCCATTGCTTTGCTTTAACTGCTGTTTACATGATTTTTTTTAATTAAAGAAGATTGTTTAATGATAAACATACTTACCACCACATGTTTTTGCAGGTTTGATGTGCAAGTTTTGAAAGCTGACAGCTGTGTCCTGTGGGGCACATTTTGCATTGCATTTCAGGACGTTATTGCCACGTTATTCCACGCATGAGCATCAGTGTGCCAATTTATTTTTTATTCAGACAATTGTTTTTTTTCCCAGCATTTTATTTTTTAAACAGTAATGAGGAGGTTTCCAATGTAGCAACGTAAATTATTTTTTTTATTTTAAAAACTACTTTAAAAATTACAAATTACTCATAAAATCTACTCAATTAAAGTAACTTGAGTAAATGTAATTCATTACTTTCCACCTCTGGTCTTTCGTTTAGTGAAAGGGCGGCATAAGACTGTGAATAGTCTGTGAGTAAAAAAGTCTGTGAGTAAAAAGTCTGTGACTTGTCTTTAGATGTGAGAGGGTCTTTTTAGAAAAGAAAAGTCTTTTTAGAGTCGTTTATCGTATGTTTAGCATAAGTGAGGTAGGCCTTGATTTAAAGGCCATTCTGTACTGGATTTCAGTCAACATCCAGGAGGTGGTGTTGCTGGAACAAAGCTCTAAAATCCTCACTGGAAGAGTCAGTGTTTTGTCGAGGAGCTCCAGTACTCCTCCGTTTCTCCGCTGTAAACAGTAACAGTTTTATACAGCTTTCTCTCAGCAGCAGCAGAAACACCCACGAACTATGGCGGAGTGCGACTGGGACACGGTGACCGTGCTGAGGAAGAAGGGCCCGTCCTCAGCTCAGGCTAAATCCAAGCAGGTTAGCAGACGGAGGCGCTGCTCTCCGCCCCCCGCTTTAGCCGCGCTCCGACACGGCCACGGCTGCTAGTACACTCCGCTGCGGGGCTCCCCGCACCGAGACTGGACTGACGGTAACTCCAGTCACGGAGATTGACGAGTCTTCTCTTTATATTACTGTGTGTGTATGTGTGTGTGTGTGTGTGTGTGTGTGTGTGTGTGTGTGTGTGTGTGTCTGTGTGTGTGTGTGTGTGTGTGTGTGTGTGTGTTTGTGTTTTAGTGAGATGTCGTGTATTGTGTTGGTGAAACTGGTTTGGATGATAAATGATTTTATTGGGAGTGTGCTGGTAGTGACTGGTGTCTGTCTGGAAGCTTCTAGAAAGTGCGTAGTCGGGTTGTGTAAACGACCCGTTGCTGCTGCATGTTGTGGTATAGACTTTTAATTGTAATAATCTAACAATTTGTAGTAATATTAGAGGGAACACACTACTACACACACCATTTATTCTAACTATAAAGCTGCATTTACATTGTGCATTTCATATCGGAGACTATATTCAAAATATACAGGAACACTTGGAATTATTTTGTAAACAAAAGGTGTTAAACAAACCAGAATATGTTTTATACCTTAGATTAAGTATTTTAATCTCAGTGTCTTCATGAGGTGGAGTCACCCAAAATAGTTTTCTTATGGTCTTGAAAGAGTTTCTGGAGGTGCTCATCTATTAATAGAATGAATTAATTCTGGAGGTGATTGAACTTTTGACTGAAATATTGATATTTGTTTCCACTTACCGTTACAATACAATCAAAATGATACAATATATTGTGATAGTAATATATTGTCCCACCCCTGTATATATATACAGCTGTGGGAAAAATAAGAGACCACTTAAAAACTAGATTGAAAGTCCTGCAGAAAGACTGGTGGAGGAGAACATGCAGTGTTATTCCACCAAATATTGATTTCTGAACTCTTAAAACTTTATGAATATGAACTTGTTTTCTTTGCATTATTTGAAGTCTGAAAGCTTTGCATCTTTTTATGTTATTTCAGCCATTTCTCATTTTCTGCAAATAAATGCTCTAAATGACAATATTTTTATTTGGAATTTGGGAGAAATGTTCATAGTTTATAGAATAAAACAACAATGTTCATTTTACTCAAACATGTACATATAAATATCAAAATCTGAGAAACAGAATTTTGATTCAGAAAGTGGTCTCTTAATTATTTCCAGAGCTCTATATAAATATGAAATATTTAAAATCAATATTAATTCTCCTTTTAAATCATTCTCCAGGCTGTTGCTGCTGCCCAGAGGCGTGGAGAAGATGTGGAGACCACCAAGAAATGTAAGTTTGTTTAAATGACACAGTGTAAGCAGAATTGTGCTGGTGACACTTGCGTAGATGTTCAATAAGGATCTTGTTTTTAACGTAATGTTGTGTCATGGTATAGCAGTATAACTTGTTAAAAATAATGTGTACTAGTGGCAATATTTAAAATATTGTCTTATTGACTTTGTGTACATCTGGGGCCTCATGTACTAAAGGTGCGTACGCACAAAAACATTGCGTACGCCATATTTCACGCTCACGGTCTGATGTACTAAATTTGACTTGAACGTGTGAATGTGCGTTCCCCCACGGAAGTTTTGTATTGGGCGTACGCCTTTTTTTTGTGCGTATGTATTGTTTTTTTGTCATTTGGCGACACTTAGAGGCGATGCATTGAAATTACAACTCTTAAGATATCCTTTATGCACACATTGAAGTAAGCCATTATTGGGTAAAATAAAGTAAATTAATCAGACAGTTTCATTGTCTTACAGAAATAATCGTTTAACGTGTTTCCACTTAGCCTAGATCAGGTTTGCGCTGGAGTTGTTGGAGATGCAGCGTTGGCATTACTGGAAAATACTGCTAATGGCCGAATTCATTGAGCGCGCATTTTCCGTGACCATTATGTTTTTTTGGCCCATGATGATGACTGGCTTATAAGCAGTTTTAGATTTCCAAGAGCATAAGAAAACAAGCTAAGTGTGTGACGTGTGTCTTTTTGGTAGGCAACTCATTTAAAGCATTTAAATGAAAGCATTTATCTTAGAATAATAAAACTTAAAACATGGGTAATTATACGCTATGCGTATATAATATTATTATTATTGTTATTATTATTATTATTATTAATAATAATAATAATAACAATAATAATAATAATAATAATATAACATTATACTCTGCGTAATTGAGGGAGGAATCATGGCAAGTGTGATGCTTTCGTGCATTTGCGCTTGATTTCAAGTTGATTGTGATGTACTAAGAGAAAGTACGTGGAATTCTGCCTACGCACGGTTTGATAAATCCGTATTTTTTTGTGCGTACGGAACTTTTCAGGTCTGAGCGTACGGAACATTTTAGTAGGAAGTCCACGCAAGTCTTAGTACATGAGGCCCCTGGTCACTACATGCATCTTCTGTATCAGGATTATATCTGGATAAGGCCAAGCCTCATAGTAATACAAGTATAAACTTACTCAGTAGGCATTTAAAACGGATTAAAATGTCATCACTCACTCCAGGAGCGGGTCTGAGACGTAGTTGAGCCACATGTTACAGCAGTAAAAACACATCCAACATTTTCAAGATTACAACCAAAGTTTTCCTGTACAACCAAAACACCAGTAATAAGTGGAGCTAATTTGTATTTACCATCCTACACAGGAATCAGATTTCAATCTTACTAACTGAGTGTTAATGTATTTGGCTAAATTTAACCAGAATACACCCATTTAATTAGATACAGCCACAGTGGCCAGATGTAAATAGAGTCATAGACCACAGATGTGCACTTTATTGTACACCTGTTTGAACAAGATAGGATGCAAAATAGATTTTGACAGCACATGCTGTCTTAGATTAATTTTGATATAACTGAATTATTTAGGTTGAGAATGCTCCTTTGGTAAAGGCAGTGTTCGGTATCCTCATGCTAATTTCATAACCACTGTTTGGGAAATGTGATGCCTGTGTTTTTAAGGGGCAGCAGGGCAGAACAAGCAGCATTTGGTGACTAAGAACACAGCTAAACTGGATCGTGAGACAGAGGAACTGCAACACCAGAGAGTGCCACTGGAGGTGGGCAAGGTGATCCAGAGAGGCCGCCAAGACAAGGGAATGACCCAGAAAGATCTCGCCACTGTATGTAATCTTCATTTAAAGAGGCACTTAACCCTAAACCATATTTTTTCATTAATAGCTAAAATGTTTTTCTTTGAAGTAATAAAACATACGAGACCTGCTTAAATATTTAGAAACATTTCCTAACCTTTAAAAAAAAAACATTGCTGCTGCTGCAGCTTAGCCCAATCAGCTCTTCCTGCTGCCCTGCCTCTAAACCCATACATCACCCAGCGCCTCTCCCAAACTGCTTCTACCATTTTGTTTTAGCATTTTTCAAATTTGAGTTGAAAATCAGGGGGTTTATTTACCCTTCAAAGAAGAAATGCTGTATTTTTCAATAAGACTTAACATCAATCATGGACCGATGTAAAATGGGATTTGTCATGTAAATGATGAACTTCTTACATTTCTGCTTGTATTTCAGTGTGACTTAACATTAAAATGATAACAATAACACATTTGTGTCTGTTTAACAGAAAATTAACGAAAAGCCTCAGATTATTGGTGACTACGAAAGTGGAAAAGCAATTCCCAACAACCAGATCCTGGGCAAGATAGAGAGAGCCCTTGGTAAGATATGAACGTCTATGTGGTAGAGAGTTACACTCACCAAACATTTTATGAGAAACACTGTACCAATACTGGTTAGGGCCTCCCTTTGCTTTTAAAAACAGTGAGCATTGTGCAGTCGATGGATTTTATTGTAGGAGATTCTGGTCTTTAGCTGTGTACTCCAAAGCTTAGGCTGCAGTCGGGGTAGGACTGGTCTACAGGAGGACTGTCCTTTGAAGACTCTTTCTTAGTAGCCTATTGGTCACATACATGAAAGAGCCACATGATTGGCTGATTAGATAATGGCATCTAGAGTTTCTAAATAAGGTGCATGGTAAGTGTATGTTAAATGTGGTAAAAGGTTACATAATTTTATTCTAATGCTTTATGCATCACATATAAAGAGTATGCAATCATTCAGTGTTTCCTTTACATTGTGACACTTACAGGATTGAAGCTGCGTGGGAAAGATATTGGGCAGCCCTTGGAGCCTAAAACCAAAAAGAAATGAGGACAAAGCCTCGAAATCAGCCCCTTCCTCCCCTGATCTTCCCTCACTCCATATTCCCACTTACTAAACAGATTTATGCTACTTGCACACGCTTGAAATAGAAGGGTCATGTGACTACAGATGACAACTACAAAGAAAGAATGTAGAGAAAGAAATAATTATTTTTTTGTTTGTTGCTAAATATGTGGAGCTCTACAGAGTTGTATATAGTTTAATTTGTGTTAAATTTAGATATGTTTGAATACTGCACTCCCGTTTTGGAGAGAGTTTGTTTGAAAGATGCACCACTCTGTAGCTGTAGTTTAAATGACTGCTGTAGTTTAAATGACTGCAGCTTTAGTTTTTGCCTTTTAATAGTGCAAGAGGCATACACCAGCCTTAACCCTCTAAAACCCTCTGACTGTCCCTTGCTTCCCCTTCCTTGTCCTGGGCTGATCTCACACGGGTTCTACTGAAGAACCTGGTGTACCACTGCATTCAGAAGCTGCATTATAAAATGTCAATCAGAAAAATCCTTAAAACAAATATGAATGACTTTGTTGCAAGATCTAAAAAAGTGCTATGATTATTTTGGTAAAAGAATGTTTTTGCATGTAATATTTTTTGAGGTTTGCAGAAAATAAATGACTTTCACATGTGCTTATCTAATAAAGCTATTCAAAAGCATGACTATGTTTTACATATTTAATCATTTTTTATGTGAATTTTACAGCAGGAAAGAACTTTCAGTGGATGTCAGCTTAAAAATACTTTATTAGTAGTATTTTGGAACATTTCTATTTGGTCAGTTCATTCTGCACCCAATGAAAATGTGATTCCTGTCTAGAGTTGATTGCTTGGATTGACAAATCTAGCCAGGTGCTGCTGGTCAGTCATTACCAAGCCGTTCCCAAGGTAACGGAAAAATTGCCAGCCCATGAATTTTGGTAGGTCAGTGTACATCTGTGTTTAAAAAAGAGATGTGCTATCTTGGTTATTTTAGCTGGTTTGCCATGTTTGGGTTAAACTGAGATAAATATGCTTGAGTTCAAAACAATTTGGGACAAGTAACCATTTAACCTGTGTATCCAGGCCTAATGATGTCAAAATCATACTGATTTGGAAAATAGTTGGTTAAAATAACGCTTTTACATTGGACAGGTGATCAGATTTTATGAAGCATTCATTGCATTATATAAATGTGTGATGTACAGTTTTTTTGTTGTAATGAGAATAATGCTAATGTGCTTTATTTAGAGCTACTGTACTTTAAGAAGAAACACTACAGGTTTTAGGTTATGCAAGTATATTTGAGTTCACACATAAGTTGTGAAAAATTAATATTTTAAAATCAGATATGTACACACAAAACATCACAATATTAACAGATGCCGCCACAAGATTGTTTTGGATAGAAGAAAAATAGATAAGGAGTATACAGTAAAAAAACACCTCCATAGCTAAGAAAATGGAAGTTTACTATGCAAGGGATTGTGTAAACAACCCTGAGAATCCACAGTGATCACAGATCTCCAGCAAAAGTCTGTCCTCGAGGTTCAAGTTACCCTGGATGTTTGTTCACCTTATTAAAGCGGGTTTACACGTCCACAAGGAAAGGACAAGGGACAAACTCCTGTTTCACCTATTCACAACTAGTCAGAGAACACAAACAATAGAGAGTAAGGGAATACACACCCTTCAGATTAGAACATTATCAGATCATCTCTATTTCAGGTCTGGTGTGGCTGAGAGATAGTCACCCTCACTAACTGTAGTGTTAGAAGTACAGTGCCTTTTTTCATTATTCATGGGGAGGAATTACTATCATTATATTATTAGTTGTTTTGTAACTTTGAGGCTTTTAAACCATATTATTTATTGCTTGGTGCATTTCCAGGGTTTTTTAGCACTTTAATAGCAAAACTCTTTCAGATAACATCATTGCAAAGCCAGCTGAAGATTAGTCTGTTTAGGCTGTTGAACAGCTACCTCAGCTCATACATACGTATGATTCAAGTTCTTAAGATACAGCAACGGCATTGCACTGTGCCCCTCACAGCCATTGATTTTTGCTGTAAAGTTAATAAAGTTGCCTGTGCAAGAGAGCCATATTTCGTACTTAATGTTTTGGGCTCATCAATCCCAAAGTATAATTTAAGTGTATGCAACACACACACACTCTCACATGCATCACTGTAGAATACACATCTCCGCACTGTACTGATCCCGATGCTCTCCGGGCCTGTCTCCATGCCTTTTACTTTCAGTCTCTCCTTCCTCCTGTTCGTCCGGTGGGAGAAGACTCTGTCTGATCTCCATTAACAAGTCTTTTCCTTCACTGGGAGGAAGGTTACCCAAGTAGTACTGAGGAGCTAATTCCACAAACCTGCAATAAAAAAAAGATACATGACTATTTTTATGCTGCTTAAATTATGTTTTAACTAGGGCTGTCAAGATTAACGCATTAATTCATGCAGTTAATCTGGAAACTTTAACATGTGACAAAATTGACAGAGCCTGGGGACACATAAGCTATTTTATTTAGCGATGTAACACACCAACGCTTACTGTTCAGAAGGTAGATTACCTTTAATTTATACTGAGGTTTATTCTCTCTTTATCTTTTACAATTGTGTGGTTGTGCACACAAACACAACTGATGGCATGTTTCTCTTTTCAAGCGGTTTGAAGGCGGAATATGGAGCTACACTAGAGTTTACTTTCTGTTTTCTATTAAAAGTCTCAGTTAAACTCAATAACTAGGCACGTTACAATATTTTAGTGTAAAAATCTTCTAAACTCCCCTTGAGATCTTATAATACAGTACATAAAAGGATCTAGTCTGTCAAGTGTAAACCATACTCCATTATTTTTGTTTCCTTCCCAAAAATACAGTTAGGTGTCAGCATTTAAAACATGTAATATGATGATTTTATTCATGATTTAGTCACAGAATATTGTAATTAAAACAATTCATTTTAAGGGATTGGCACCAAAAATACAAATCTAAGTGTTTCCAACACTTATTCTTTTATTCACATTTAAATACCCATTGTCAAAAGCTTAGTCTTAAGAAAGAAAAGAGTGATTAATCATGATTAATCAACGTAATTGTGTTGCGATTAATTAAATTATTTTTAACTGATGTTTTAACACTTGTTTTAATCATTGGACTGAAGTGACATATCTAGGGACCAGTTAATAATTAGTTTAACAGCAGAATGATCTGATCACAGGTAGACAGTAAGTGATAAATCCACTTATATCTGGCACTCCATGCATCTCTAACACATCTCTGCTGCAATATTTCACGGCTTGAGAAAATGAACTGCCATACTTGTTAGACATCAAGATGATCCACAATGGAACATTCACAAATATCAAAGGCAGAAAGGTTGAGTTCAAGGGCCAGGGTTGGGCTGTATGATGGTAATACAGGGTACAGTGGTATAATAAAATAATGAATTACATGTATAAGTATCCGAAACATGCATTTTTATTTCTTAACACCACAGCACTGGTAAAGTGAAGGCAGGCAACGAGCCACAGACAGACTCACATGTGGGGGTGTACTTCCGATGCGGTGCGAATGCAATTGTCGTGGGAGATGGTGAAGTCGTGGTAGAGCACCCAGCTGGGGGGGTTGGGTCGCGGCCGGCGGCAGAGGTATGAGGAGAAGGGGTGAAGGTGAGCCACAT
The DNA here is from genome assembly GCF_023375975.1 of Astyanax mexicanus. Lineage (NCBI taxonomy): Eukaryota > Metazoa > Chordata > Actinopteri > Characiformes > Acestrorhamphidae > Astyanax > Astyanax mexicanus. The sequence continues at coordinate 21,055,501 of NC_064408.1, read as the reverse complement.
GCCGATGTGTCAACAGTAAATAGTTCCCTGAGCCGTCTACATCATGAGCAACCTGAGGAAGACAACAGTCCATTATATACGCATTTGGAAGTTAGTAGCTTTAATATTTCATATCCATCAAAGCTGCACGGATTCATGTCTGATAGAAATGAGAATACCCAACTTAATCAACAGCTCTGTCAGTGATCTCTTTATCTGTATAAACAGACAGACTAACTGCAACAGATGTGTGTTCTTACTGTTGTTACTGCTCTCACTGTGTGCTCTTACTTTACTTCATGTGAGATTTGTAAAACATGAAGGTTAAAAAAGTCTGGCTTTAAAGTGTGATTCTAAATAATATATTTTTGAATCTGTATATCTAAACCTGTTTTGTTACAATAATATAGAGTTTAAATTATTTAAACATTTACCAATTACTTGAAGTTCATATGTGATGTTAATCTAAAGTACAATTAATATATATTTTTAAATATTCATTTCATTATAACACCATTTTATTATTGTATCTATTATAATTACTAGTTATGTCATAAAATACATATAGTTTTGTGTTTTCTGGTCCTTGGTCCACCACAGACATTGCACTTGCACAACCTTGTATGTTGTTCATCATTGTAGGCCCTAATATCAGGCCTCATTTCTACACAAACTCTGAAATTAAAAGTAATAAATGTTCCACAAGCTGTCTAAGCAAGACCAGGGAGTTAATTAACACTTAACTGTACACTTTACCTTGAGAAAGAACCCTGAGATGAGAGCTCGCTTTATATTTGTGCTGTTGTCCTGGCAGCCAAAGGCAGGTGGTGAAACTGGCAACTCAATCCGTTGCATCACCTCCAGAAGCTCCGCTCGAATCACCACAGCCAATCGCAGCGCAGAGGCATTTAGGAAGTTAGTAGAGCACCAAGCTTCATCCTCATTGTCTATTAAAACATTGAGAGAAACAAAAATGCAATACTTTCAATTAGATCTTTACACAAAACTTTAGTGTCAGTATTTTTTAAATGAGTATTTTAGAGCTTTGTGTGTTTATCATATTTGCTTCTACTCAAGCCCTGCTGTTTTAGAGTTACTCACGCTGTAGATAAGCATTGTAGACATTAATGAGTGTAAGATGGTCTCCTTCTGAGTGTAGAAGTGGGCGTCTGTGAGTTGCTGCTGCCTCTTCTTTGTTTGGTGGAGGTGTTACGAAGCATGGAGGAGCTGTTAAAATAAAAGGCATCGTTTTCCTTTCTCTCAGTGAGATAGATAAATGTGAATAATATGACAATAACAATTTTAGGACATTTTTGGTCTTCTTTTGTATCTTTCTACATGGATTTGTGCATGTGTGCTTGTTTGAGCAGAAATTCTATTTACCAGTAAGCATTGCAGCAATAGTGAGCATTTCACTGACACAGTCAAACTCGCAGGCTGCAATAAGGGCTTTGGCCAGTGGTGGCTCCAATGGAAGCTCGGACATGATGATGCCCACCTCTGACAGATTACCATCATCATCCAGAGCAGCCAAGTAGTCCAAGTCCTCCAGAGCCTGCATCAGGGCCTCTGGAGCTAAAAAAACAGATGGGAGAGAGAAAAATTAGGTACTACTAAAAAGAATTTGCAAACTAAAGCTAATGAAATACTGCAGGCTGATATGCCTACTAAAGCCTAAAAAATAATATCCTAAAAATACCTTAAAAATACCTATTTTTGAAAATATCAGATATCTAGCTAATATCTGGAACAGCTGCTTTTAAGCTCTCTCTCATTATGTATCATGACTGAACTGGAGGTAGGTAGCTTTTCCTGTCCTGCCGTGGTCCTGAAAGGAGATTGTCATTTTTGATTGTCTTTGCAACTGCACTTAAGGATACTCTCAAAGTTCTTGGAATTTTACCATCTGACTGACCTTTGTTTATTAAAGTATTTTTTTCTTTACTTAGTCGAGTTGTTTTTGTCATAATATGGATTAGAACATTAATTAAATACCCTGTATACCAACTCTACCTCTTCACAACTTTACAACTGATGCTCTCAAACACATTTAGAGACAAGTTATTCAAGTGATTCACTCTTGTTCAGCACAGCTGTTAACTGAAAGCCAGTCCAGGTGACTCTACCTCATAAAGCTGACTGAGAAAATTCAGCCAAGATGTGCAGAACTGTCATCTATGCAAGAGGTGCTTTAAAAAGAATCTAAAATAAAAACATTTTTGGATTGTTTAACACTTTTTTGTTTACTAAACAATTCCATTTTTTAATCATAGTTTGAATGACTTTAGCTTTAATCCACAGTGCAGAAAATTGACATTAAAATAATAAAAAGATGTATTCAAACTTTTTACTGATACTTTATTTCTATAATGGTACGATAAATGAAAATGTGTTACTAAGCAACATTTTGATGATATTTGTTTCAGACTTGATATGTTTTACCAACAAAGCTTTAAACTTAAACTGACTTTAAATCAATACCTGGTCGGTCAAGGAACTTGCACTGGCCCATGTCTGCTATGTCCAGTCTCTTGAGCAGAAGCACTAGGTGGCTGAGGTTAGCTTCTGTGACTCCAGGACAGCGAGCTTCAGGCATCCCCTCCTCATACAGAGACTGATGGTAAAGACGAAAACACACCCCTACAACAAAGTGAACAGTATACATATTTTCATATTTTTTGCTGATGTTTATTTAAGAAGACAGTGAATGTGAACAGGCAATAAGCAGATTATTTCTATCTGCAGTCAGCAGCCAGAATGCCTGGCATTTTTCTGCCCTAAACCTATTTGATGTGGAAAAATAGAAATATGCTGCTAAGTTCTCATTAATTTAGAGTGATATTCATCCACATATTTAAACAAAGATTATTCATCAATTTTAGTGGACTCATTTTTTGGTTAATGGGAGGAACGGGAAGAGCCCAGGCACCACGTGAACTGGCTCGGGTGTCAGAAAAAAAAGCCTCACCTGGCAGCTTACTGTTCACTCTCTGAGATCGTGTTTCCGCCTGGTGTTTGCTGATTGGTTGCTGAACCTGAGAGTCAGCTCGGATCTGTGGATTGTACACCTGGAGAACAAGAGTAAATTGGGTTAATTAAATGAATCTGTATTTTTTTTATTTACCAAAGTAATGACATACTTTATTTATTCCAATTTGTTTGTTGTGGTGGTTTTATGCACTGAAAATGTTTTTTATTTCAACAAAAGTTTTCTAATTTTTCTTCTTCTAATCTCTTTAATCACCTATTAGGAAAAGAGCTATGTGTCATGAATTTGCTACCGGTGTGTCAATGAGGAACAGCAAAAACACACATAATCTGGCATTTTGTATTCTAATTTGGGCAATTTCATATGGTGTATTGAAAGCCGATACATATCTAAACTGTGGCAATGTGACTCAGTCTAAACTGTTGGATCGGAACTCATTTAACTGTTGCTTCAAGACATTTAATGTGGGGAAAGGGGAATTGAAAGACAGCAGTGAGAAAGGTTTTCAAACACTAGAATTTTTTGATAGCTTTTGTGATTCGTTTGCACAAATGCATCAGTTTAAGGGTGCTGTTAGACATATTAAAAGCATAATGTGAACAGCCTTAAAACATCAGATTTGGAGAAATATGGATTTTGGCCCTTAAAAGCTTTGTGAACTTTCTGCTGCATTTTGAATGCTTAAACAATTAAGCTCTTTAATAAAAAAGGTCAGTGTTTCCCAAGTTATATACTTATTTAAAATTCCTGTAATGGAAAAGGGAAACTTCTCTTTAAAATTTCTCTTTTAAAGACCAGCTCACCGTTTTGAGTTCAAGTCCTGTGTCAACAACATAGCGGATGTTAGGCAGAGAGAAGGAGGCCTCTCCCAAGGTGTCTGTGAGGATGACCCTGCGTTTCAAACCGGACCCTTCAGGAGTGTCTAGACCAGGTTGCTCTGTCTCTTTTGCTTCAGCCTGGTCTTCAGCTCCCTCCGTATCGTACACGTGTTGCGTGGCTGCACCGAGGCCAGAGTGGAGAGGCAGCACACGCAATGCCCCAAGATGAGGACTCAAAGCTACACACTCCTTCTCTAACAGAGCAGCACATTCAGCAATTTCCTGACAGAAAAAGAGCAGAAAAAAAGAAAAGATCATTCAATTATCTTTGACTTATTGACCATTTATGAGTATTTGTACATATAACAGTAATTTAAATACATTTAATGGACACCCCTTCTAATGAACACATTTAGCTACAAGCTGAACACATTGCTGACACAGATGTGCTTGTCTATTCTTTGTAGATAAAAAATAGACAAGAACAGATAATAAAATATGCCCTTTTTAAAGCAGATAAAACAAAAACGTACTGGCACTATAGCTAATACCAGGTGTAGAAGCAGTAGAACTGGAATAATGGTGCTCCATCCAACAAATCAAATCATTCTATCAATGCTTTACAACCTAGAAAGCCTTTCTTGGACAAAAGAGAAAGCAGAATTCTTAAACAAAAGCTGGATAAACGTTATTTCCACATCATTTCAAAACATACAATTAGTAAGCTAAACGTGGTTCTTCAATGGCAACGCTCAAAGAACATTTTAGAAGTGTAGAGCAACGATGACAGGATTACAGTTTTTTAGATGAGGAGCATGCCGGTTGTGGAGAGATCATGTTTACAGAGCACATGCTTTTTATACGTCCAAAGCCAGTGCTATCACACTGAATGCTAAACTGAATTTAATTAATAATATATGCATGCTCAGAAAGCAAACATCCTGCTCTTCTCAATACAAACACACACACACCCACCCACACTCACACACAAACCAGGTCATTTACTGTACCTAATAATGCACAGGGCTCTTTATCTCATATATGTCTTAAAGTCTTAAAAGGCAAGTAACACAAACATCTTAGAACACATTTACATCTTGTAAATGTTCCCACAGTGATTCATTTTTTTCTATTTATTCTTTCGTCTCTATTAGTCTACATTTCCAGCTCTGCAGTGGGAATCGAATGTTGGAATGGTTAAGATTATGAAATAGGTGAGGCCATGGAAATATTGACAAAGAAGGAGTAAACGTGTTTGTGTGTGACAGTAATTAGTCATGTGTGTTAAACAGACACTGATTATGTAAGCATGATTTTGCTAACAATGTTTCTGTCACTTTAAATACACATACTTGAATATCTTCCTTTTTTAACTCAGGCAAATATTTTACAGACAGTAAACTGATTCAAAATGTCTTCACAAATGAATGTTGAACAATCCTGCAAGCTATATTGACAAAAGTATTGGGGCACCTGCTCATTCATAATTTATTCTGAAATCAAGGCTATTCCTTTAAGCAGTACAGGAAAGGCCTACTACTTAATTTTGAAGCATTGTATTGAAGCAAGATCAGGATGCTGTATGTAAACCACTCCACCTCATCCCAGAAGTACTGATGCAGTGTATGTACATCTACATATGTTTCAGCAATGCATGCTTCTTAAAATATAAAAATGCATTCAATGTAAGGGGTTTCTACAAACATTTGAACATATAGCCTGTGTGTATGCAGTACCACTTAGAATTTTGAAGACCTTCTCTCTGAATGTTTTTCTTTATTTCTTTATTTAATTTCTTTTCTACATTGTAGATTAATAATAAAGACATAAAATTAGCGACACATATGGAACTACACAGTAAACAAAAAGTGTTTATCCTCCACAATCCCCTGACCTAAACTTGATCAACTGAGATTGTGATTTGGGATGTGCTGGAGCTTCACAGCATGAAGGAAAAGCAGCAACTATTGTTCAGCTCCTCCAGGAACTCCTTTAACCTCCTTAACCTCATGAAGACACTGAGATAAAAATACCAAAAGTATGCAGGTCTGTCCTCAAAAGTCAATGTGGCTATATAGAAAAATCTAAAGTATAAAACATATTCTGTTTTTTTTTTACTTTTTATTTTACAGATAAATTCTGTATGTGCTTCCGTATAGCTTCAATATTAAATTTCCAATTTCCAAAATCATACAAAGACAGAAAACAGACTGAATGAGAAGAAGTGTGTCCAGACTTTTGACTGGTATAGTACATGTTTGTGTTACAGTGGAGAAGGAATTGGTAATTTAAGATCTACTGAGATCCACCAATACTATTAGATAACTATAAACTATCTACCTCAGTAACTGCTGTGATTATATATGTTCTATATGTTACAGTATGTCACACATCTCTGCACCTTATCCCCACTATACACTTTATTATACAGTATCGGTACTGCACTGTCCTGTCACTGTCTTTAAATTGTCTCGTCCTTTGTATTTATTGTATTTATTGTTATTTAGTGTTATAATTTTATAATTTTATGTTGCATTGTCGTCACTCCTGCACTTTATGTTGTCTATTGCTTGTTGTTCCATGTGGCACCATGGTTCCGGAGGAACGTAATTTCATTACACTGTGTACCTGTACTCAGATGTAATGACAATAAAAAGCCTCTTGACTCTTGACTCTTAGATCATCCACTTCATGAGAGTAAGTAACCTTAGTGGTGTCACACCATGGACACCCAATACACCTATTCCATTCAGCACGTTACAGCTACAGAGCGTCACAAAAAAAGAGTGAGTAAGCGAGGGAGGGACAAGGAGATAGATATGAGAAAGGCTTACCAAGAGATAAGACAAAGAAATGAGTAATAATGTCCATAGACTAGAAAGCATTCCACTAAGAAATGCAACAAAAGTATCACTGTATGGTGTAAACGCTGTACGTTAATCAATAACCAAAACCAGACAATGCAGACTGAATTTGAGATCCTCTTCAGTTTTGTTTAGGGTTTTCTTTCAATGGAATCCCTCTTGGGTATTCTGGACACAATTATAGTTCAGCCCTTACTTTCCAAAGCATTCATTTGCTTCTAGCCAAAAGCAGCAGTGGACTACCCTGTAATTCAAGCTACTGAAACTGAGACATGGCAAAAGGAAGAGGATAGATTTTGGGGATTTTCCCTGCATTCATATAACTATAATGCTGGGTAAACACCTTATGCCGTCTCAAAAATGGTTATGAAAATGGTACTTAGACATTTCTAACTGCCACAGCTGGAGAAGAGAGCTCCTTTCATTTGAGACAGTAACTTCGCAAATAGCAGTCCGGCTAACTTGGTTTAAGGTGAAAATACAGTATCATCAGATATGCCTTGACGCTGCTATAATTTCCATTTTAAAGTTGTGGCAAACCTTCAGAGGTCAGCACACAAAGCCACAGCTCTGCTGGCTGAAGATGCACATTTTCATGTTACTAAAGATAAATTCCGAGTCAGAACCAAGTCAATAATTAAATTCTAAAAATGTGACAATACTTGTTTTTTAAGGGCACTGAAAGTAACTCAAACTACTGCAGCAGTCATAGGTACACAAGACTATTATTATTATTCCAGAACTGATGGAGGCAGCATTATAGCCTTATAGCCTTATAGCATTATAGAAGAAGAAGAAAAAGAAAAAGAAAAAGAAGAAGAAGAAGTAGAAGAAGAAAGAAGAAGCTCTGTACACATAATCCAAGACATGTGAACAAGGTGAACAATAGAAGTCACAGTAGCTGATCAGTAGGTATTGTTTTTGGTTAATTTGCATCCTCTTTTCAGTATCTGAATTCCAAAGGTCAAAGACAGATACAGTGTCACCCTACTGCATGATTGGTGTACCTAATAAACTGGCAACTCACCTAAGCTATCACGAGTGAACGTGCTAGACTGACTATCAGCTAACAGTTAAGAAGCACTTACCTGCAAACGACCTGGTGAATGAAATTAGAAAGTAACAGGATTAAAACGGCTGAGGGCTATAAATACCTGGCCGCTGGGGAGGAAGACGAGTATATCTCCTTCTTCACCTCGCCGGTGAAGATCCAACACCATCTGACAAGAAGCTGATGCTGGGTCACGTCCAGCAGGGGGGTCTCGGTACAGTGTCTCTGTGGTGGGTTTATCTAGAGGCGGGTCGATTACGAGATGAGGAACTCCCTCCCCTAGGAAGCTGGCGATGCTGCTCGCCACAGGGGGCGCCGCGAGCACCACGACCCGCAGGTCACCACGTTGCCGGCATACGTCCCGAAGTAGGCCCATCAATACATCAGTGGCCACGGTGCGCTCCTGAGCCTCGTCAACCACCAGCACACCGTACTGACGCAGCAAGGGGTCTGACATCATCTCCTGCAGGAGCAGCGAGTCGGTCACAAAGCTGGGAAAAGAGATATTGAGAAACAGTGAGATATGGAAATAATTAAGATGATTGCTGTATAACATTTAAAAACATAATTATAACTAAAGTAGATCTGATCCACAAACAATTATAATACACCTAATACACCTAATACACACATAATTTGAAATTTCAATATATTTTTTAGGTGCATTACTTAATTTTTGATTACTACTTTTTAAATTATGGATTGTCTCTTTCAGAAATCATACCAATATTTAATGCACGAGGGGCCAATAGTCCATGGAACATGGGAAAAAGTCATGGGACATGATAATAGTAACCCTCAAAAGCTTCTTTCACATGCTTGCCTGGTGACCACTCCTTCAGAGCAGAGCTCATAAGTCCATAATTAAGTAAAGTCTGCGTGTTTCAGTCTGATGCATGAATTAAAGCACATGTTTACAATATCTACATTACAAAAAAACAACTTAAGACATGCAATAAAAACATTCTATGATACCTATGATTCATATTTCCCCACCATATTGGAACCAAACAGCTATAAATGTGAGACATATAAATATGTACAGCCTATACTAGCCTATACAATTCTAAAATAATTTACTACAACTGAAACTGTCAGCAAACTCTTCCCAACGTTCATGGTTGTAATGACTTAAAACGGCCTTTAAGTGCAACTTTTAGGTCAGAAACTTAGATGTACAAATGTTAGGATACACCATACAAGCAGCATCATTCTTTCCTTACCGTAATAAAGTGTCTGGTGTGCAGCCATCATCGTGAGGCACTCTGTAGCCCACCTCCAGCCCCAGACTCAGGTCCATTTCATCAGCCACTCGAATAGCCAGACTACAGGCAGCTGCTGCGTACGGCTGGCAGCAGCAAACTAGGCCCTGTGTAAACTGATGAGATAGCGCATACTCCACACACCACTGAGGCACCTGGACGTACAGAAACACACAGACGCAAAACACTAGTCAAGATCCTGAAATGTTTGTTTGTTGACAACATTTTATGAAGCAAACCCTACAAAGTGTGGGTAAAAGTGTGTGACTGTTCATAGCTCCTTACTTGGGTGCTCCTGCCTGTGCCACCCTCTCCACTCAGCACCACCATGCTGTGAGTCTCCAGGTGCTCCAGCAGGCTGTACTTCAGGTTCCACACTGGCAGCTTCCGCCGCTCCTCCAAAAGAGAGTAATAGCGCGAGGAGAAGGGCAGGCTATCATAAGGGTTCACTTCCAGATCAGCCAGCTCACCCTCGCCACTCTCTGCTCCATCATCCAGGTCACCAGACAGCAGAGAGGACATCGAAAGGTTGTCCAAAGCAGGAAGGCCCAGGCCGGCCTTTGTGACTGCCGGGGAGGACGACATTATGAGAAGAGCACAAGGGCTGAAGATCCACACCTGAGGAACTCAGGCAGTCTGAATTACCTGCAGAGGGGGGGAGAAGATTCCACACATGTTTTACAGTGAGCTGTCAAGAGGCAAAGCATATTAAAAACAGAAAGAAATATACTACAGCATAATATGTTATCAGCAGCCTGCTCTGTCAGGGCTTGTGCAACAGCTACCTTAAGAAGAAAATGCGCTGCTTAAAATAAAACAGACAAACAATTAGGCATGCACTGACTTTGCCTCTCTTTGTATTTATTTTCTAATTTACACAGATTAATATGACAGACAATGATAGTAATTTGGCAATAATATTTATAATTTGTTCAATAATATTAAAAAAGGTCAATACAAAAAGGTTTACTTCAGGTCATTTTAGAATATTCGAAAAATTATTGAAACTGACATTCAGGACCTCTGACAAGGTTCAGAACATCTGTCAATTATTTAGTTTTGTGTTCACGTACTGTCCCCTTAAAAACATACTACTACATACGTAGCCTCATTTCTACTACTTCTTACCTCATTTCCTCCTTCCCCTCCTTCACTTCTCTATCCCTTTATTTCCCTTCAACCTCCTTTAAACCCTATCTAAAAATGTTTTGTCTTAACTTCTATTACTTTTGTATTTGACTATTGTAAGTTGCTTTGGACAAAAGCGTCTGCCAAATGTAATGTAATGTAATGTAGTCATATAACTCCACCTTGGATGGATAGATGTAACAAGGAGCAGCTTGTGCCAAAAAATACTGTGTCTATGACTCATTAAACTGATTGTGTATGACATGTAATTGAGTAATCAAAACTGTCTCATTAATTATCCATGATGCTGATTTAAGATTATATTGCCTTACACTACTATTTTAAAACATTCTGCTTTTTTGGTATGAAATGTTTTGCTACATAAAATAACTACTGTCTGATTAGCTAACTTCTACACATTCATTTGTTTGCCAAGAAAGTCCAGTTTATGATAAATTAGCTCTGAATACCAATATATCTATTCCAATATTTGCTCTTGTGTCTGTTTTACTTTCTGGCACTCTCTTTTCGGACCCCAATCTGATCTATTTAATAGGATTCATATATGTGCCATATATTATTATTATATATTCAGTCTTGTGTACTGAGTCAGTCAATCACTCTTGACTGTATGTGTGAACTAAGCAACTCCTATGAGAAACTGTCTTCAGCAGCTGCAGCTCTCTGCCATTCCACACATGTTAGGAATGTCAGCACACGCCTTACGGCTACTCGCACAAATGTTAATGGAGAGATGGGGGGTTGATGCCCACTCTCTCCGCGTTTGTTGTTGTATGTGTCATTCATGACATGACGTTTGGCTATGTGTCACCAAGAAAGAGATGAAGCAGCTGAGACTTCCTGATGTCATTGTAGCTGTGGTATTTCTTCTGAACACACACTCACCTCACTCTCTCTTTCTCACACACACACTCTCTCACACACACACACACACACACACACACACACATTGAGATTAGGGTGAGCTATCAACACTTGAATGCAAAGATGACTACTGTGCAAACTTTACTATGAATGTTCTCCAGGAAGGCCTCTAGTGGGGTGTTTTTTAGCTAAGCAGCACAAAAGCCACCAGGAGTCCCTCAATATCTGAATGTCTCAATGTAATTCATCACAACTACAATATATCCCATAATACTAACCAGCTCAACAATCTTAGGTAAGAAAGAGGCAAAACTGTCCCTGTGGTGATACTGCAAGTGTTTTTACACACATTTGGACCTTAGGGACAACACTGTACACTGTTTGTACAAAGAAAAACAGAAAGGATATTGCATAGGGCTCCTGAATACGATCATAGTTTTGCAGTAAAATGTAGCATATCTGGGTCAAATCCAAGAAGACAATTTTCTATTGTTCTAGTCACCGGGCTAAGTGGGGCAATTACGGTTTATCATCACACAGGGAATACAACCTTTCCAAAAATAAAACTATCTTGAGGGATTGTAAGCTATTAAACGTTTGGGAGACACCAGTGAGTCTCACTAACACAAAGTGAAATGTTCATTTTGTGACATACATGCTGCATAGACCATACAAATCATGAACAATTTTGTAATGTTGTTAGGCCTGTCACAAGAACAAGACTAAAGACTTGTACAATTAAGAACAATATATGGACATAAACTCAATAATGATTATTATTGATCTCAAGATTGTGAATGTGTTTATTTAAATTCTGTTTTGTTTTAGATAGTTCAATGATGTTTACATCTCAATACCAAGATGTAAATCCTCTTGAGAACAATAATAGTTCATTGCTCTTTAAAAGGGTGCCAGGTTGTTATTATTATGCTAAGGATTTTTTTTTATTTAAAAGGCCTTCATATGTTGTCATAAACTGGCAATAATATTGTTCACTCCGAAAAATACAGTAATCATCTAGCTAATAGTAAAGAGGTCTAGCTAAATGTTGTCTAATGTTAAGTGATGGTGGCTATTTTTTGTTTTTCTGCTAAAGTGATCTTAAACCCCATGTATAACAGGTGACCTGACACAGTGAGCAGTGCTAGACATATCTGGTCTCTATATCTGGGTTCTAAAGATGCCTTCCTGAAAACTAATGGTCTCTCTCTAATGATAACCTTGGCCATTCCCACTGGGTAGCAACCCCACCATTAGCTTAAGACTCTAATGGAAATGGTAGCTCTCTAGTTAATGGTTTTGTTCAGCAAGGGCATCAGACATGAAGGCCGAGGACAGAAAGATAGTTGGAGGAGGGGAGGGGAGGGGTAATATCATGGGGGGTAAAAATGGGGCACACAAAAACACAACAAAGGATTAGCTTCAAAGCTACACAGAGTGAGACAGCTATATATACGGCTCTGGAAAAATAAGAGACCACTTAAAAATTATGAGTTTTTTTTTTTATTTTACCTAATTAAAAATCTCTGAAATATAATCAAGAGGAAATTGGATGATTACAAACCATCAAGCCAAGCTGAACTGCTTGAATTTTTGCACCAGGAGTGGCATAAAGTTATCCAAAAGCAGTGTGTAAAACTGGTGGAGGAGAACATGCCAAGATGCATGTAAACTGTGATTTAATAACCATTGTTATTCCAATACTGAATTCTGAATATGAACTTGTTTCCTTTGCATTATTTAAGGTCTGAAAGCTCTCCATCTTTTTTGTTATATCAGCCATTTCTCATTTTTCTGCAAATAAATTCTGTAAATGACAATATTTTTATTTGGAATTTGGGAGAAATATTAGTAGTTTATAGTATATTTGTTCTTTTTACTCAAACATAAACCTATAGATAGCAAAATCAGAGAAACTGATTTAGAAACTGAAGTGGTTTCATTTTTTTTCAGAGCTGTATTATCTACAAGTTATATCTATTTATTTATTTAGCTTAGCTGCGAAGCTGAGGTAGCAAGGTTATCTAGCTAAACACTTTATTAAAATACGCCTTTATGGCGGTTTAGTCTGTTTTACACTCCAAGCAGATAAATTAGCAACATGTACTACAATAATACATCATATTTAATTAAATTAATGCGGAATAAATCTTTATTTTCTCAATAAAAGCAACGCTGTTTAGGTAACTATACTAGCTAACTCAGTCTGAATGTTTACCAACGGCTGTTCTACGTGTCAGCTGACTGTCTGACTGACTGTCACGAAGAGCAGCTAGCTAACGTTAGCTAAATGTTTCGTTAAATAAACCCCACCGTTCAAAAATGTTATAAACAGACGTTTATAAAAAAAACGACGACACCCAAATGTCTCTATACCTGAAACCCATCTCTCTCCCGGGGGTTGGGCACGCCTGTTACCGCTCTGTCATACCGGTCTGACACCAGAGCCTCCTGAGCCTCCTGCAGTCAACAACAGTGGAAATGTACTGGGTCACCGACCGACAGCTCCAGCCGGACCTCAGCCGCGGCCACACAGCGAGAATCCGCGGTGACGGCGGACCGGCCGGGCCCGCAGATTATCTCCCGTCTAATTCCTGACTGTTGACGTTGGCCATCGGTCGCGGGGCGCTACCGAAACTCCGCCATCTTTGCTGAGATCACCGTGCGCAGGTGGAGGCGGAGCCCGGAGCCTGGAGGAGGAGGAGGAGAAGGAGGAGGAGCTGCAGCCTGGAGAGAAGGAGCCTGGAAAAGAAGGGAAAGACGAAAGGGGAGGAGATGGCTCTGAGAAGGAGGAGGGGCTATTGCGGAAGAGGAGTGGCTTATATCTGAATGGGGAGGAGCTTGGAGGTGAAATAGGAGGGGTATGGATAAAGAGAAGGAGGAGTTGTGTTCTGGAGAAGGAGCATAGAGAAGAAGTGAAGGAGGAGAAGGGTTGGAGGTGGCTTGGAGAAGGATGAGTTATAGATTTAGGGTGAATCCCATTTCTCCCCTTGGCCCTACCCCTTACCCCTACCCCTTCTTTTCGAGTGTAATCCTTCCCCTTGAAACGGAGTTACAAGGGGAAGGGGTAAAATCCTACCCCTAGGAATTGGGACAACCCTTCAAGCACCCGGTGAAAGGTGAATCTTATTGAAAATAGCCTCCATAATATACTAGAAATTGTATATCACACTGGTTCCCAACACTGGTCCTGGAGCAGGTAATGTGTTCCAAAAACAATATAATGTGCAAGAATATGGGTCCTCAGTGACAGAGGAATCACTGGTATATCACAATGATGTTTGTCAATGAACAATAAATACATAAATAAATAGCACTGATTTATGACCAGGCTACTAGCGGTGGTGTGTAGGTGACCCTGCTGGGCTGATGTGATGATAGCAGTGGAGCGCTTAAGTTCAGTAGCCTAGCTGCTGGTTAACTAGTTAACTTTAGGGCATTGTATGTGTACAGAAAGGGGGCAAGATGTGCAGAAATTAATTAATATTGTCCATTCCTTAATTCCTCTGTGATGGGGAGCTGAAATTAGCTCTGATTATTTTTTATTTGATTTATTTTTTCCGTTCCGCCTTAAATGCGGTAGCGCCTGCCGTCTGTTGCACCATTTAAGGTGGAACGGGAAAGTTAGCTAGCTAGCTAGCTACCGAAACGAACTACTAGCGAACTTTTTATGCTTGTTACGAAGAATTCAGCCATAAAACATCAAAACTACACAATAAACTAAGGTAATACAGTGCTAATCGTAATTTTTAACATGCCATCTTACCAGTCATTCTCATACCCCTCGGTACGAAGTGTGGGTCTGGTAAATCTCCGTTTGAAGGGCTAACTAGCCCTACTCCTTACCCCTACCACTTCATCCTAACAGGAATCGGGACACCCCTACCCCTTGACGTGCACGCGCAAAACAGAGGGGTAGGGGTAAGGGGTAGGGCCAAGGGGAGAAATGGGATTCACCCAAAGATGTGTTGCTTAGAGCTGATGAAGGAGGAACTTGGAGATGAAATAGGAGGGGCTTGGAGAAGGAGGAGTTATAGATGAAGATGTGTGGCTTAGAGCTGAAGGAGGAGGAATTTAGAGATTAAATAGGTGGGACATGGACAAAAGGGAGAGGAGCTGTGTTCTGGAGAAGGAGCATAGAGAAGAAGAACAGAGGAGATGTGTGGCTTAGATCTGAAGCGTGAGGAACTTGGAGGTGAAATAGGAGGGGTATGGAAAGAGAAAGAGGAGCTGTATTTGGAGGAGCTTGGAGATAAAATAGAGGGGTTATGGAAAAAGAGAAGGAGGAGCTGTAGTCTGGAAAAGTCTATCGAAAAGGGAAAGGAGAAAGGGTATGCAGTTGATACGAGAAGGAGGAGTTTGGAGGTGAAATAGCAGGGACATGAAAAAAAGGGAAGGAGGAACTGTGTTCTGGAGAAGGAGCATAGAGATGAAGGACAGAGGAGAGGAGGGTTGGAGGGGGCTTGGAGAAGGAGGAGTTATAGATGAAGATGTGTGGCTTAGAGCTGAAGGCGGAGGAACTTGGAGATGAAATAGGAGGGGTATGGATAAAGAGAAGGAGGATCTGTGTTCTGGAGAAGGAGCATAGAGAAGAAGGACAGAGAAGAGGAGGGTTGGAGGTGGCTTGGAGAAGGATGAGTTATAGATGAAGATGTGTGGCTTAGAGCTGAAGAAGGAGGAACTTGGATATGAAATAGAAGGGACATGGAAAAAGGGAGGAGGAGCTGTGTTCTGGAGAAGGAACATAGAGGAGAAGGGCAGAGGAGGTGTGTGGCTTAGATCTGAATCGTGAGGAACTTGGAGGTGAAATAAGAGGGGTATGGAAAAGAGAAGGAGGAGCTGTATTTGGAAGAGCTTGGAGATAAAATAGAAGGGTTATGGAAAAAGAGAAGGAGAAGCTGTTGTCTGAAAAAGTCTAGCGAAAAGGGAAAGGAGAAAGGGTATGCAGTTGCTACGAGAAGGTGGAGTTTGGAGGTGAAATAGGAGGGACATGATAAAGAGAAGGAGGAGCTGTGTTCTGAAGAAGGAGCCTAGAGAAGAAGGAAAAGGAGAAAGGGTTGGAGTTGGCTTAGAGAAGGAGGAGCTTTGTCTGAGTGGGAGTGGCTTAGAGCGGGAGGAGGAGGGGCTTGGATGGCAAACAGGAGGGGCATGGTTAGAGAAAAAGAGCATCTGTAACCTGGGAGCAGTAGTCCATAGAAGAAGGACAAGAAAAAAGGGTAGGACGTGGCTTGGAGGAGGAGGAGGTGCTATTGCAGAAGAGGAGTAGCTTAAAGGTGAAATAGGAGGGGATAGAAGCTGAAGGAGCCTAAAAGATAGGTATGAATAAGGAGAAGGAGGAGGCTAAGTCTGGAGAAAGATGACAAATGAGGAGGAGCTAGAACTGAAGGAGAAGGAGCCATAGCCTGAAAGAGGAGAATGGATAATTAAGAAGATGAGCTGAAGTTTGGGTAAAGAAGCCTAGAGGGAGAAGGAGGACCAGAATCTAGGGAGGAAGTAGGAAGAGATGCCAGAACCTTGAGAAACAGCATAGATAAGAGGAAGGGAGGAGGGTTTTGACTTTGTGTAGTAGGTGTTCTATTAATGCGCTTAAAACAGGCACATGTCCGCCACAAAGTGTACCTAGTTGCATGGGATAGCTGAATTGAAGTGGATCTTACATGAAGCATGTATGACAGCATGACAGACATTTTTGGCCTAATATTAAATCCTTTGACTTCCAGTCTAAAGAATATCAACAAAATAATGCACAGCACACTTTAAAACTGCCAACATGACTGCATTTAACCAGTTAATGTTTGTATCTGTTTGTATCTGATATTTTACATTACTATTTTGTTTTCTAAGAAGCCAAGATTGGATGAAATTGTGTCAGTCAAATAAACCATACAGCTAAATAGTAAGATTTTATCACTGATAAATCAGATTACATTCAGACATTGGACTTAAATTAGTGTAATTAACAAAATCAAAATAATTCTGGTAAATGAACATCCATGGCATAAATACAAAATTTAATCACTTTATATAAATCAGATTCTTATTTTTTAATGTTATGATACATTTTTATTGTTTGTCATAGTTGTGAGCATAACAGTTCTATGGTGACAAATAACACACCTCGGTTAAATTGTATATCTGTTTTTTATTAAAACATTTTTTCTTATCTTCAAAAAAGTTAGCTATTTTTGCTGAATATTTTTTTAGTAACAAAAATATTCATCAAAAATAGCTCACTTTTCTTGAAGATTTAAAAAAGATAATAACAGTCAGTTCACCTTGACCTGGAGCAGAGATATATAATTACTTTAATCACTGAGACCTATTCACTGCTACACCTTAATAAGAGCTAAATGATTGGGAAGCAGAGAGGATGTGGTAAGTGTGACCGTTTCTGTGTTAGTGAGTGACCTAAAGTACAATCTGCTTTTACCTTTATTATAAAATCTACATTCCAGCCCTGATGTTCATTAATATCATGCACGCTTTCCACTTGCCAGTCTCTTGGAAAACCTGAATATTGGTGCAATTTTATATGGACAAAAGTATTAGGACACCTGCTTATTCATTGTCTAAAGAGTATTTATTCTGCTTTAGTTGGAGTAAATGTCTCCACTGTACTGGAAAGGCTTTCTTCTATACTACCATAGATTTATATAATTGCTGTGAGTATTTGGGTGTAGGATAAGGTCAAACCCCCACCTCACCCCCAACTCATGAACTAATTCCAGAAGTAATGTATGGAGCACCATAATTCCAAAAAAAACTCAGTTTCACTGCTCCACAGCTCAATGCTGGTGGGTGTAACACCCCTCTAACCCTCACCTGATATTAGGCCTGATACCAGTAGTAGTTTATGTTGATCTGCTTTAAAGAGTTTGCACATCTTTGGCAGCAATGTGTGCAACTTAACACGGGGGAATGCATTCATTAGAAGGGGCATTCACAAACATTTGGGCATTTAGGGGCAGACTAGGATTAAGCCTAGTCTTAGACTACACAGCTTTCTGAATGGAGATTTTCCATTGAATTGAAAATATAGTCCACTACTAGGCCTAATCCCTGTCTGGGAAACTGACCCATAGTGTGTCTTGTCTTAAAAGGCAATAACAATATTCATAGTTAAATTTATGTGGAGCTCAGAAGAAAGAAACCAACATACAAGAAATATGAAAGATATGAACTCTTCATTATTGGTAACATCATAGCTAATGCATTTAGCATACACTGTAAGCTCATCTTAGATTGTTTATGTTGAGTGTTGTTTGAGAGAATGCTAATGCTAAATGTGCTCACAGCTTTACACTCTTGAACGGGTGTGTCTAGGGTTTTGCTCTCACAGATCAACCAGGGACTTAACAGCTTTATTTTGTATCTATATAGTGTGTATGTATTTGTGACTCATATTAGCATTGCCATCAAACATTCAGCTCAAAATAAACATACTAATTTTACCACAACATTTTCTGCATTTTATATGTTTATAAAAGAAACTATTCCTTAAAACGATTAGCTCTCTTAGTTCTGTGGCAGTACAGGCAGTAGCTTCTTGAGTGTATGCACGGTCACGGGTTGTTCACTAATGACTCGTCTGTGATATTAAGCCACGCATTGACCAATCTTCTGCCCTACCCAGGTCACACAATTAATATTAGGCAGATTAAGGTCATTTGATTAAACTTAACAGGTAATGATGTGGCCATGTCATACTTTCAAAGGTAAGTAAGGGTATATAAAGAGACATCTCAAGGATTTAGGAGGAACATCATCTGCTACTGAACCACACTGTCATTGTCTACCAGCCTTGAGAATGTAAGTATGGTATCTTTATTGGTGAAATTCTTGTACACAGATTAAATGTAGTATCAAGTGTAGTATTAAGTGTTTTTTGAATGACACTAGCTTTTTTAGCTGATGTCATAGGGTTTTCTGCGGTATGATTTCACTCTGGTCATTAGGGTAGAAACACAAACCATGCTGGCAGAGCAGCTTAACTGGTTGATCAACATAGGATATATGTTCATTTGAATTGAATTGTTTATATGGTGGTCTATCCCATTGTGATCAGCATGTCAAAGGTGGCCATCAACCTAGTCAAGCTGGTAAGACAGCATTTACAGGTGTGCTTTAAGTCTTTTTACATAAAGACTACAGAGTTACTGTAGTAAATGACACAATTTTAGATTAAATCAGAAAATGCAGGAATATTCTGTTTATGGTAGAATTTCTGCAGTTGTTACTTTGTTATATATAATACTACTTCAGAGTTTAAATCCATAAGGCTCTTTAAAACAGGTAGGAAAAAGCATACAATTGTTGTTTATATGGCACAGACAGTGCACACGGTGAGCAACTGCACTTCTAAAAATAAAGGTGTTTAAAACATTGATGCAGGGATGCTATTAAAAAACACTATACAGAATCTTGAGTGAGTGTGAAGAACTTTCACATTAATAAAACAACGCTATTAAAAATATGGTTCTTTGTGGAACTTAAATTGGCTATTCTTTGGCACTGCTTACAGAACACTGGTATGTTGGAAAATGATAAAATAAATGTTTACTTACATTATCCTTACACAATTAACTCTGTTGCATCTGCAGACTGTGGTTAATTAAAACATAATCTTGGTCAATTTCTGGTTCTTCTTGAACAGACCTCACTTTAGACCTTAATCAGGGGGTTAAGGGGGTTGTATCTGCGTTGGATTTGGTGTTTCTTGTATTATATTTCTTTGCACCAGTATTATAAATCAAGAGGACATATGGCTGATTTAAGCAAACATATAAGACTAAAACATATAAGACTAAAAGTTGTAATGCAAGATGACTTAGGTATCTACACTCACCACTCACTGTGGTTTGTGATTAGGTTGAGTAGCTTTAAACGAAGGCATTTGTATTCATAGCATTGAAAGGCTAAACTACTTAATATTTGCTGGAATATTTTTTGCCTGATTTTCTTTATTTCAGCTCTGCCACACAGATGTCTGGAATGCTCTTCTCAGGCATCTGCCTGCTGTGCCTGCTCTCTGTCTGCTCGGCCTGCTACATCTCCAACTGCCCCATTGGTGGCAAAAGAGCGGTACAGGATTTCTCCCCTCGACAGGTACCTGGATGGTCTTTTATTTGCACTACTGTTCATAAATTGATAGAAAGCTTGTAAAAAACAGTTAACAGGCTTCTTATTTTTAGAGTATTCTTATAGTATCATTATCTTACACCACAATTCAAAAAGGTTTCATATTATTAACTAGTCACATATTTTTAACTAGTCAAGTCAAGGTTCCCCCGTCATCCACTATAGATCTGCTGCCGCCTAGTTTATGCCACCTGCTTTGGACTAGTTGCTCACTCTCCACTATCAATTACATCAAGTTTACAAAAACTATTACAAGGAATATTCTAACTGCTTTTACTGATGATGTGGCTATTTACTTGAATATATTAGATATATATTAATGTATAATGACTTTATAACATTCCTTTATACGTTGTCTGACCAAAGGAGGATGGGTCCCCCTCTAGATAGTACATGATGGGATAGTACGTCACGGTACATGTGAGTCTTGGTTCTCAGTGTATCCTCTCCTCCAGATATGAGGGAGTTTTTCTTTGCCTTTGTTGATCACTGGGGGTTTCTGTGTTGTATGTTTAATGTTTTGTCTGATTCTCTGTGCTGCTACCACTACAGCAGCAGTTGTAAAAAGTGCTATATGAATAAACTTGATTTAATTTGATACACATATTCATATTATATACTGTATTTCAAACAATATAAGTGTTTTAACACACTGTGAATGGTCTTGTCTCCGTTCAGTGTATGGCATGCGGTCCTGGAGATAGGGGCCGGTGTTTCGGGCCTAATATCTGCTGTGGTGAGGGAATAGGCTGTGTTCTGGGGGCTCCGGATTCCCTGCGCTGTTTGGAGGAGGACTACCTGCCCTCTCCGTGTGAAGCTGGAGGGAAACCTTGTGGCCCAGCGGCCGGTCGCTGTGCTGCCCCAGGAGTCTGCTGTGACTCAGGTCAGTTCCTGTACATATATATGTGTATACAGCACACATTCTGAATGATCACACACAGTAATGTATATGTATAGTATCATCATTCCTTATTATACTGAAAATTATGTTATGTATAAAATGTACAAAATGATCAGACAGGTCAAGATATCGGTACAAGAAGATATTTGCTTTAGAAAAGGTATGAGCATTGAACAATTTTGTGTTTCCGAAATTCTATATAAAAACTCATTTTTAGGAGACACTGAACTTTTTGCAAACTACTGTAATCTAGGAGAATTCTGCATTTATTTACCACTAGACACAACACAAGCAGGCCACCAAAGGCTGCACGCTTTAATGCACAGTTAAAGCTTATCTGCTGAATTTATGGTTTACAGCATGTACAAAGGTTACAGCATACCCTATATTGTTGCTGCCTCCCCAAAACCCCCACCCCATGTGTCCATCATGACAATATGTAAATAATTAAATATCTGATATTGATGTTGACATTGGCATGAATATATTCATTTACATGGTTTATTGGTGGTGATTTTTAAATTTGTTACCTGAGCTTTTTCTCATTTAAAAACCTTGATTTTCTGTATGAGCATTTTACAGACACTGCAACATCTTGCATCATACTGTATCTAATCTCATGCTACCTTTGGTACGCCGCTGTGTGAAACAGATGGCTGCAGCATTGATCAGTCGTGTTTGGACGGGGAAGGTGACGTCAACACCATCGCCCAGCCGGTCAGCAGCAAAGACCTCCTTCTGAAACTCCTTCACTGGACGAACTACGCCCAGCCCTACAGGCCCTACCAATGAGAGCTCCAACCACGATGACATCACCTTAGGAGAATCAAATACCAGCCATGATGACTGCGAAGGACCATAGTCTACCTGTGTACATAGGTTTTTGTAAAGTTAAGAAAAAGCTAGATGCAAAAATGTGATCTGAAATGTATATGCTCATGTAATTTACTTTTCTGCAACAATTAAAGACTGATCATTTGTGTGCTTTGCAGCCTATTAGATTTATTGGGTGATTGATTATTAAGTGTACTGTTGAATTAAAAGAACCATCATCCATTCCAAATGTAAGTAAAATCAAAGAAATACCTGCAAAATATATGCAACCAGAAGGTAGTGTTGGATTGCAGTGCACTCAAAAGGGAGATAAAGGTTAGCAGGAACATCAAAATAAAAAAAAAATAGATTGACTGTTATTAAAATAATAATTGAGCTACACATACATGTGTAATGTGTAATGCAACACGCCAGATGTCTTGGTATGGAGTTGTAGAGATGCCTAATAAGTGTCCTTGGATAATCCATCCCATGCAGCTTGAATATTCATACAGAACCTGCAGGTTTTGTGATCAGGGGTGGAGTGTTGATAGTGTGTCCAATAGCATTCCACAGATTTTTAGTCTGGGATAGATCATCTACCTTCAAGGCAAGTTCTTGAAACAGTAGCAGTATTTGAATGAGCATTTTCCTGTTGGAATAATGCTGAAGAGTACATTCAGAAAATACAGGGCTACTAGCTGCAGGACCTCAGTAACGCAACACTGGGCTGTTTTTAGTGATTTTAGTGAAAACCAATGGTGGGATCATACAAAAATTCAACTTATATCATGACATCAGGCATTCTGGAGGTGTAACGTGGGGCAAAAAACAATGATTTTGGCACTGACCACAGTGTCCACACACACACACACACACACACACACACACACACACACATTTCTTAGTCCTCTCACTGCCATTACAAGACACTCAATGGCAGCCTGGAACAACTACCCACCAAGTTTCATTCTTGTTAGTAACAAGAAGTGAGAGTAAGTGTGTTGAACTTTAAAGACTAGGTGCAATTTTAAACGCACAAGCTTACATTTTGTGTTAGATTATTAGGCTATGGAAATGTTCAAAAGCCAAGTGCACCTAATTTATGTTTAACAGCACACAAGCACAATGAAAAAACACCATTAGGACACACATGCCATTGAAAACAACAAATATATTCATTATGGATGCATCAATACTTTATGTTTCTATAAACACTTCAATACAAAACTATTAAATCGGTACACTTAAGCAAGTTTAGCTGCAGTGTGGCTCCTTCAGCAGAATGATCTAGAAACATAATTACTGTGGCCCTACCTGCCTCAAATAAAGCAAAGTCCAAAAGTTCAGTTCCACCTCTGTACAAGCATCATAAAACCTTAGTCACTGGCAGAAAAAGAAATTGTTCATTGCTGTGGGAAAGAAAAACAGCTAGTAATATTTACTGCAAAGAAAAACATAACAATATATATTTAATTAAGTAAATCTTTATTAAAATAATTTTACATAAGGCAAAACTATGAAACAATAGTTATCTTTAAAGATTGCATAGATGGTAAAAATTAGTTCTTGTATTGCTTAAGATAGCATCCATTCACAACAGGGCTGTCAATGTTAATGTTTATTATTTGACAAATTCTGTCTTCAACTTCCTCCCATCATTCACAGAACCTAATGACTAATGATCTAGCGATGTAATTATAGGTCATAAGTTCAGAAGGTAGTTGACTTTTTACATAAACTGAAATATGGATTAAATCTCATAACTAACAAACATCTTCTGTCTGTTTTCCTCACTCACTTACTCACTTGCACAATAAAACGTGTGATTAACTGTGAATAATCAAAGAATATTGCTGTGATTATTCTGATTAATTTTATTGTTTTTTCAACAAAAAGAGCCAATCAATTTTGTTGGTTCGTGAGGTATTTGTCAGATTTTATCTGTGATTTAATATATTTTTTTAAATGTTTGATTGTCAGTTTCAAGATGTTTGGTCTCATTTGCATTACAGTGCATGGCTTTTACAGAACGACTCTCAAAAGTGCTTAATCTTTTACAGAATATCCAAAGCTAGGGTCAATCAACTCCAATCACAAAATACTCTTCCTGTTCATAAAGCATAAAGACCAGAGCCACTGAACTCATGGCTGACTTGTTACTACTCTGTCACCACTACTGAAGTGTTCATTAGCATTCATAAAGTCTTGCCTAAGCATAGAATGGTTCTCCTCTTTGTCGTGCAGACCCTATAGCCTTGATGCACTCTCTTAAAGCTGCCTCCCAGTCCTCCCCTCGCTCCAGATCTTTACAGCGAGTTTCCTTCGTCTCCAATGATTTTAACGCTTCTGGGAGATCAAGGCACAGGCCTGCTTTCTGAACTGCACTCAGGAACTTTGCTGGAGAAGCTGTTGCGATGCAGCACCTGAGAAACAGATGGTGTGGGAACCAATGTTAAATGTGTATCATTACTGTTGTGCAAAATCTTTACTTTTCTTAATTTAAAAAAATTGAGGAAGTTTTTTTTTTTTACACTGTATTATTACTAGACTCGTCAATGTGCCTTTTAATCCAGTGTGATGTATGTATGAATATTACCACACAAGTTGTAAGGAACAGTTAAGCCACTCCACTGAAGTACAGCGTTATACAGGAGTTTCAGTTTAGTTCTCCAGCACTAAGGATGAAGCAGTATTACCATTAGCCACTAACTGCGCTAAGCACTAGCTCTTTTGCCATTCAGAGGTGAGTATTATCGGCCTGTAGCCTGCTGCTAACCCAGACTAGCACTACTGGAGCATCATTAGCATTAGCCACTAATCGTGCTAAGCGATAGCTCTAGTGCTAGCTCTTTTGCCATTCTGCACGCGCATTATCGTGCTAAAACAAGATAGCTAATATTGCCCTGACTTACCAGAACACTTAGGCCCCCCCTTAGTATAGCGCTGCAGGCAGCAGCTAATGCTAATGCTGCTGCACCCAGCCTTAGTGGAAATCTGGAAATCTAAGGTAACTGCAATTAACAGAAGAGCGGAAGAGCTTTACTCACCCAAATAAACAGTTTTCAGGAGAGTTTTCTGTGTAGATAAACATCCAGCGCTCATTTGACTTTAAAAGAAGCCTTGTGTATGAAAATAGACTAGAAAAAAGACGTGCATTGATAGTGCACCTTATAATCCGGTGCGCTTTTTATTGCGGAAAATACGGTAATCCCTGTCAGGTAAACCAACTCATAGTTATATAGTCTTCTAGTTCGTGTTAAGTGTATTTTTGTAAAGGTAAAAGTTTGGATATAAGGTTTTGTACATGTTCAATGTCTAAGTGTGTGAGTGTGTAAAAGTCTCTAACCTCTTTTCCCCTGGGGGAATGGGGCAGCGGTAATGATGGCAGAGAGCCACGGCAGTATGAGGGCACACCAAATACTGATTCTCCTTCCAGCATCTCACCATGGCCTCCATTATACCCTCATCAGAAACAGAGCCTGAAGATAATACTGAACACAACTACACATACAGAACACAGAGAAACAGAGACAAATGGAAACATAACATGGTTATATAGGTGTTTATAGGTGTTATATAGATTCGGCACTGCACTGCATCAGTGAGGTGTAGTGCCCTGTGGTGGCTATTACTGATGAAAGTTTATACTCCAAAAATTAGCACTATTAAATTCCATACAGTACTTAAAGATGTTCTTTTTTAATAGTTTCTAGGGCTGCATTATATTTGGAAAAAACAATGTGTGCAATATTTCTTTCTGTGATATATATACACCAAATACTGATATTCTACTTTATGAATATATTATGAATATATTATTTGCATTATTTGAGGACTGAAAGCTCTTGATCTTTTTTTGTCAATTTGACAATTTCCTTGCATTTTCTGCAAATAAATGCTACATATACCTATATAATATACCTATAAATAAATCAGAGAAACGGATTCAGAAACTGAAGCGGTCTCTTTTTTATTTTTGGAGATGTATGTAAGAAAAAGGTTTCTGGGCATCTTTCTAATATTTCAATGAAAATAGTTGACACTCCAAGCAGAGTACTGACTGACTGATTGGAATAACAGTAAAACGCACAGCAAATTAAACAAATCATTTATTGGTTATTGTAAAGATATTTGAAGCAACACTAAAGGACACAATTTTTGGACAAGCTGAGAGATACATAGCAGTCACTAAAAATGAAAGAAGCTTATAGATTATTGGATTTTACATGAATATGACTCTGGTTATGTAGCAATGCAGTTAGAACTATTCTCCCTATTACACATCAGTAAAAGCATCACAGTTATGTTGCTAGATAGTATTGCTGTATGCATTAAAATTTAGGTTTAACACACCTCTTTGTGGAGTGTCTCTGGAAGAGTGAGCCTGTGAGTCTTCTGAAACTGCTCCATCATGTCCTTCACTAACGCTCCATCTTCCCCCGATAAAAGCCAGAACACACGCTCCATGTTATAAGGGTCCTAAAAAGACGCAAGTCAAATCACATGATTTATCTACTACATTGAAGCAGCACTGGCCTCGAATGTTAAAGGTACCTGAATATCAATGGCTGGAGCCAAAGTTTGCTTGACACTTTGTGCCATGGAGAAGTCCCCGTTCTGAACGGCGCGGTGCAGTATGTCGTTGGAATTCACCACGGCAACCAGTCGTAGAGGAATCCCCATGCGTTTCACAATGCATCCAGCTACAGAGCAGGACAAACCAACAACACAAACAACATGTTAATCAGAAGCCTTTTGCATTGAAACAATAACCCCTGGATGATAAAAGGAATAATCTGGTAAACATTTAGTGTTTCAATTTTGTTTCTTAAATTTGCACACATGTTTCAAAGCTGTGAAAGCTTACAACCATTTATAACAAACCACAATCATCAAATTAAATTTGTTTCTATTATTTCTTTACAATACACTAGCTAGGTTTCCATTTATGTTTTTTTTACCCACCTAATCCATATCCAATTCTTCCAAATAAAACAACCCAGGATGAATACTAGCACATGCTTCACTCAAGTCACATAAACTGACATGCCCCTTCATGAGACAGAAACTGATATCGCAATCCAAGACATTTGCTACATCCCATGGAAGCTAAAAACACTGCACTGTGGCCTCCTGTATTGTATGTAATTCTGAGTGATTTCTGAGTCACTTGTCTGGTTGCATGGACAATTTGAGTCAGAAACTGCTGGTCATGATCATTACCACCCAAACTTTGTCAAAATTAGACTGATAGACTGATTAGGCATTGTCGTGCCTCATTGGTTAAACAAAAGCCATTAACTTCTAATCTAATTCTGTACCTGTTATATTGCCTGCTCCACCTGTGGGCACCACTACCTCCAGTTCTGGCAAAGTGTCTCCCTCTGTCTTCTGTACATCACTCAGTTGTAAATATGCATAGATAAAGTGGGCCAGCTGTACCAGAATTCGTGACCAGTTCACCGAGTTCAGGCTCATCAGTCCATGGCTTTTCACCAGGTCCAAATCTGTAAACAGCTTCCTCAGGGGCACATCGATTTCATCTGAACTTCCATCCGCTAGAATCAGTAGAAAGAGAGACATGTGGGAATAGAAACTAATACAACAGCACAACTGCAGAGAGTTGGTAAAACATTAGAAAAAATACTTATATAAATTCAGACCATTGTTTATCCTAGGACTTTAATTAGTTTAGTGTAGGTAAAATAACAGCAATATAAATATTCTAAAGCGTTCTAAAGCGCTGCCACTATGAGCGGGAGTTCGCTGGTTTGAACCGCAGCTCATGCAGCCTTGCCATCAAGATGCCGGCGCTCAGAGGGCGCAAAATTGGCCCTGCTTCCTCCAAGTGGGTAGATGGCACTCTCTCCTCACATCACTCCTAGGGTGATGTCTGCAGCACAGGGCGTCTGTGAGCTTATGTACCGGAACCGAGTCGCTGTGCTTTCTTCCGAGCGCGCTGGCTGCTCGGCAATGCTGCATCAGCAGCAGCTCGAAAAGAAGCGGTGTCTGGCTTCACATGTATCAGAGGAAGCATGTGTTAGTCTTCACCCTCCTGGTGTGTTGGGGCATTACTAGTGATAATTGGCCGTGTAAATTGGGGAGAAAATTGGAAAAATTAAAAATAAAATTAAAAATAAATAAATAAATAAATATAAAATAGCAGAAATTAGATAGATTTTTTTTTAACCAATTTATGTACACTCCTCAAAATGAGTGATGTTAAATCTATACTTTTTAGTGTTTGGTTGGACAGCTCACACAAATATACTTAAATTGTATAAAATAGTGGCAAATTAGTGCAAATTTATATAATTTTAATTACAAACAAGTAGTAATTAAGTACAAATTAGTGGTTCCAAAAAAACTGAACTTAAGTACAGACCTAATTCAGCATAATTTAAGTATACTTTTTTCACAAGGAAATATAGTACTTATAACATTTAAAGACAACATTTAACTAAGTCATTGTTAAGGAAAAATCCAATTTTTTTTTACCCACTGCAGTCCACACTGTGTGTATGGTGTCAGTTATTGAAGCATTGGTCATTTAGCATAAATGCACTGGCTTAAATACTGTTCACTGTTACACATGTGAACAAACACACATACACACAAACACACATCTATCAGAAGTTCTCACATTCCAGCTTTCTCAACCCAACACACCTGCAAACACGTGGACATTGTCCTCCATATGAGTGGTCATTTGTTTCTCCTGCACCATAGTGATGCGGCCACGGGGAAAGACCACAACCACATCCACCCCATTCAGCCCACATGCACTGCTGATAGCTGAACCTCCAGTGTCTCCAGATGTTCCTGCAGTTATAAAACAGAAAAAAAACATTGAGTAACATCTTTGTCTTTTTTCTTCTTATATGTAAAACCTAGTGCTATGTGAATGTAGAGATTGCATGACTATCCCTTATATAGTTAACTAGATAGGCACACCAGATTATAAGGTGCACTATCAATAAACGTCTATTTTCTGGTCTATTTTCAAACATAAGGCATACCGGATTATAAGGTGCACTAAGTGACACTAGTAAGAATGTATACTTGAAGTGAACAAGAGTGTGAGTTACTGTGGAGCTCATTTACCCACAAGGATGGTGGCATGGCGGCTCTCCTTGGACAGGAAATATTCCAGGAAGCGTGTGGTGCACATCATAGCCAGATCTTTAAATGCCAGCGTCTCTCCATGAAACAGTTCCAGGATGGACACAGAATCCTTCAGTTTGACCATCCTCACCGCATCCGGCACAGTGAACTTGGAGAGGGCACTTGAAATGAGGGCTGTGGTGAGGACAGAAATAAAGAAAGAGAGGGGTGGTGTATATCTGACATTTGTAAAACCAAGGAATTACTCTTATTATTCTTCAAAACAAATGTACTGAGCATTTACAGAACTTGTACATTATTTTAAACATAGTTGATTAACCAATGTACGTTTAGTGTACAGAGTTTGATGCTATAATCCTGCACTGAAACTATAGGGCTTATAATCTAATAAACTAATAAAACTCATTTAATTCTGTATGATTTCATGCCTAATGATTCAAATCTAAATATATAACAAATAAGCATGATTAGAGAGGAAATGTAAAAAAATTGGGGAAATTGTTACATGGATTTGTGCATCCAAACCTCCAAAATTGTTGACATTTGTATAGCAGATAAGGACTTGTTTCATTTCTTTGTTGTTAAAAGCAATGGAGCTATTTAGCCATGTAGATATTTTTATTTTAAAAAGTTTGTTATTCAGTAACAGAATATGATCGAGAAGGAGGCACGCTTGTTACCTTCCAAGTCATGTCTGGGGATGAGCTGCTCAGGGATGAACAGAGAACACACTTCACACACCAGCTGCTGGTAGGATAGAGAGCTCCAGGATCGGAGAGTGGCAGGGGGCAGAATGGGAATTTCTTCGGGCATAAACATGCCCCCATCTGGGGCATAGCCTGAAAAGAGGACATCCCGGAAACTCCAGCCGTGAACCTCTCCCCGTGTGCTGCAGTACTGCATCTCGTGCCTAATAGGGAAAAGGTTTTTTTTGTATTAAAATCTTTCATTTATTTCATGTATTCACTGAATTTCAAAGCTATTTCAAAGTAGCTCAGTCTTAAATGTGTCCCCTTAGATATAACATTTTAAATTACATCTAAAAAATGATTAAATAAGTAAATGATTACAGAATGCATTACAGAATGAAAGCTAATGCAGAGTCACTTGTCTGTTTGCAGATGATGGTCACAATCATCAGCACCCACTGTACTGTCCACTGTGGGTGGTAATGCACAACATAACACTGCCCTATCCTAATGGCACCCATTATCAGGACTCACTTAACTTCAAACTATTCAACTAATTGACCAGTGTTCAACCTCACTCACAAGATAACACCTCATAACTTATACAGGTGTGGCTGTTCCCAAGCCACCCTTTGAGGACACACTTTATGACTGCATACTGCTATCCCACGACTTTTGCAGGTTTTGCCATATTTGTATAGCAATAGTTTTGCAGAATTTTTCAGTTCAATTTAAAGTTAAATTTCCTTTAATAAATCTGGATGAATCTACAAATAAGGGCTTGCTGACACTCTTTGAAATGAGCTGGATTATCTCAAAATCTAAATCAAAGTGTTTTTTAATTATTTAATTAATAAGTTTTAGTGCCTAGTGTCAGGGCTCTGAAAATTCTACCAATGAAGTGTGGATCTCATTTGGGCTCTATTTTAGCAGTATATATTGCGCCAGTCATTTGCAGATTGTGCAGCTGGATTTACGGCACGCTGGTGTGTCTTTAGTATCGTAAAGGTGCACAAAATACACCTTGCGTGGCTTGAAATGCTCAAATGGCACGCACTAATTTTCTTAATTAATCATGTGTGTTTTGGGCGTAATGTGAAAAAAACATCAGATGCAGGAGCGCTTTGACTTTGGTGTGTCGTATCTTAACAGCGTGGCACTTTTGCACGTCTCAGCAGAGCATATTGACCTGTGCATTCACGCAGTGAAGGTATGCCAGCAGCTCATTCAAGGGAACAGCATTATTATTTTATTCTTTATTCTGTTTATTGTTAAGGTAAAAGTCAGGTCTACGCTCTGCAACACGTCCGTGTGGGTGTGTTTATTGAGCACGGGTGTACGTGTGTGCGGTGCTCCAGCATGGCTAAAATAGGATTGTGCGGCTGACTGTTAACTGTTGTCAGGGTTTTAATCAGACAGTGACGCACCTGTATTTCCTGCAGTCAAGATAAAAACACGCTAGATATTTACCTGAACACACCTCAATTCCAGACCAGCTCACCTATCAGTGTAGACATATTACTAAACACAGATGCTATTGTGATGGCATAGGTGCAAGGAGTTAAAATGGACCAATTGTAAGATACCAATTAGTACTTGTTATTATGTTTCACTACAACCCAAGTCCATTTCACACTGGATTTCTCCTTTAAGTGGTTTATATGTGAAATTATAAAAATGTATGTGATATTAGTCTGGGGTTCTATGGAATAAAGGCAACTTCACAACCTCTCACAACTCCACATGCAAATATACATGCATTAAAATGTGTACTAGATACTTGTCCTAAAAAATTAAACAAATGAAGGTGACAGTATGAAAATCTCTTCTGCCTACAGAAAAAGTCTACAGGCAGTTCTGCACACAGACCTAAATAAACACCAGGCTGAACTTTACCACCTGTTAAAAACGAGGTCAGACAAGCTCCATTCTAACGTGAGGGTTATATTAATTACTACAGGTTTTTTTTTAGTTAGGTAAACTATATTAACTTGTTTACTTATTATAAAGATACCTCAGTCAGAACGTCACCGCAGAGAGAAGCTCAGGCTGCAGCCAGTCGGACAGATTTCAGTGTACCACCCTGTCTCAAAGGGCAGAGTTTTTCAGGGTTGCCAGGTCCATCAAAAATATCCAGCTCAAAGTCTGAAGCTTGAACTAGCCCAAAATATATGTCTGTCACACGTTTGAATAAACGACAAAAAAACTGTGTTGTTTTAGTGTTAGTATTTTGTTTATAATTGATTTATTATCAATGTTGCTATATAAAATATAACAATAATAATAATATTGTAACATTAGAGTTTTATCAGTTATTTTATATAAGTATTATATCCCAGTAAAGAACATTTAAAACATAATTAGCAAAAAAATTCTGTTTTTGCCCCTCCTGAATTCTCTTCTCTCCTTTTTAACATTTGTGTCATCCCTTTGTTATTTCTGGTTACATTGTGATTCATTTAATTTTTTTGTTTGTTTGTTTGTTTTTTGTGATTTTTTGTCTTTTGTAGGCTGCGGTCATTTTTATAAGTAGGCCAAAAAAACTGCACCGCCCTACACCTGAATTTTCCCCCGCGAATGGATTTTTAAACAAGCCCAATTTGGAGGTAAAAAAGCGAACCTGGCAACTTTTACAGCGTTACACATGGAATCTCTACAGCGCGGATTTGTTTTACCACTAGAGGGCGCTCCCGAGTGAGTGCAAAATGAATAGGTTCCTATGGAGCAATTGAGTTTATTAAGGCTTGGACAGGGCAAGGAAAGATTATGAGTATAGAACCTTTTATACACAGATCAAGGCAGTTCAAAGTGCTTTATAAAAGGATTTAAGACACAATACAAGTTTAAGAAAGTTATAAGAAATCATAAATAACACGGAAAAGACTTATATTGTAGCAGAAATAAAATTTATTAAATTGGAATATTAAAAATAAATTAAGACATAATACAAAACAATGTTAAAAGAAAATTAGATTACAGTCTCATAAAAAAGCTATTTTAAAGTAATGAAAATTAAGAACAAAAAACAATACAGGAAATAATGTTCTAACAATGTGCCAAAAAGAGCAAGTTACACAGTTACAGTTTCAGCACCATATTATTTGCTCCAGGTTAAAAAAAAAAACCTTATCCAGCATCAGCACACAGTAGGAGTAATAGTACAGTATTTACTGCCTGCAACTTGATTACTGCTGAAAAAAAAATATTTAGGTAAATTTTCATTCTACTTTCAAAAATCCAAGGAATTTGCTGGCAAATTGTTTAGTTATTATTTTTAAGGTTTTAGCCTTTTAGATAATTTCACTCCCCATTAATTTTGGTCTCACTCTCGGGCTCCCTATATAGCGGCAGAGATATGAAGTGGGAAGACTCGCTATAAAAAACAGCTCTGGTTGTTAGTACGTATCTAAGTCTGTGGTTAGTAGTACACCAATGACGCCCCCTTGTGATGGAAATGTAAACAAATTTAAACTCGTCCATATACAGCTCTGGAAAAAAATAGGAGACCACTTCAGTTTCTGAATCAGTTTCTCTGATTTTGCTATTTATAGGTTTATGTTTGAGTAAAATTAACATTGTTGTTTTATTCTATAAACTACAGACAACGTTTCTCCTAAATTACACATAAGAATATTGTTGTTTAGAGCATTTATTTGTAGGAAATGAAAAATGGCTAAATTTTTGGTCTCTTATTTTTTCCAGTGCTGTAGTTTTATTTTATTTATCTGTTTCAGCTTTTTAACTCTTCTTTAGTGATTCTAAAAAACTGTAAACAAAATGCATAAAGGTCAAAAACAGTCAGCATGCTCACAGTGGCGGACCTAGTACTAAATACCTGTAATCAAAATTTCATAATTCAAAAGAAAAAAGTGCTTGTTGAAAATTTTAAACAGAAAAAATATAGCCAATTTTTTTTAAAATATACTTGGTTAATTTATTTTTCTTTGCATTTGAAAATTATTTGCAATTATTTGTTGGATTTTGCCAGACTTTGCTTTCATTTTTGTGATTTTGTGAATTTTCTGTGTTAGCTGCTAGAGTGTTTTGCTTCTGGAATCTCTTGTTTGCTTTTCCTTTATTATTTGTGCTTCTTTCTGTATATAATATACAATTTTAATGTTTGTGTAAAACATTAAAAAACTCCATAAAATTCTGTACCAAATTTACATGCATTTTATCGTAAATGGGCAAAATGCACACGGCATGTGAGAAAATCCAGCATTTTATTTATTTTTGAAACTTTCTACAATATCTCCTACATAAGCTTTAATCACAGTGGACTTTCCCATTTGGCCCATTTAGTGCAAATGAGTAAAAGGACAGGTGCACTTCAGGGGGCCAATCAGAATACAGTTAGGGCCATTGCCTCTGTGGCCCTGGGACTAGAACAGCCAGTGACAAATTATTAAATAAAAAAGCAAGAAATAAGTTTGTACGGTATGACTCGATCTTGCCAAATATTTAGCCTAATTTGAACCATTCTGAGTTTACTAATTCCACCTCAAACCACCACTAGGCTCTGAGTACAACCAGAGGAATGCCCTCCACCTGCCAGCTTTCTGGTAAGACTAACCTTTGAAACAGCAGCAACAATGCCACCATTTATCAGAGGAATAAGCTGCCTTTCCATGACCTGTTTGTTTACTGAGAGAGGTTTAATGCAGTGATGCAGATTATAGTGATTAAAAACAACCTGACTCACTTTACTTCTCCCAGACTGCTCAGTTCACTTCAGCTGGAAATCCTGGATGGTTGCGGTTGAGCCTGTTCAGGTGAATGAGAGGTAAGTGCAGGATTTTGTGCAGGCTGGTCTTTGTGCTTACCAGTCATGTGATACTTGCTTGACATTAAAATTAGCCTACCAGGTTTAATTCAGTAGCTACTAATTTCATGTGGAACACAGTTTTCATATTTTTCACCCTACTAAAAAAATACAGCTTAACTCCAGCAGGTCATTCAGAAAAACATACCATATGCTGCTGTTCAAGGACTAGTTAACAGGCTATTATACCAGCATAGGGTTAAAAACCCTATTGTTGTTTATCTGATTTTGCTTTTTATAGGTATATGTTTGAGTAAAATGAACATTGTTGTTTTATTCTATAAACTACAGACAATGTTTCTCTTAAATTACAAAAAAAAAATACTGTCATTCAGAGCATAGAATCAGAAATGGCTGAAATAAAAAAAAGATGCAGAGCTTTCAGACCTCAAATAAAAGAAAACAAGTTCATATTCATAGAGTTTTAAGAGTTCAGAAATCAATATTTGGTGGAATAACCCTGGTTTTAATCAAAGTTATCATGCATCTTGGCATGTTCTCCTCCACCAGTCTTACACACTGCTTTTGGATAACTTTATGAAACTCCTATTGCAAAAAAATCAAACAGTTCAGCTTGTTTTGATGGCTTATGATCATCCATCTTCCTCTTGATGATCATATTACAGAGGTTTCCAATCTTTCTTTTTTTTTGTCCAGAGCTGTATAAATAACTAGATACTTAATGCTTGTTGTTTGTGACTAGATAAAACAGCTTTCCTCAAAAAATAAAAATACATATAATATAAAAATAAACTTTTCTTTTTGTTCAAAGCTCACAATGGCATTTGCTGGGAAATATCAGCTTGAGTCTCATGACAACTTTGAGGCGTTTATGAAAGCTGTTGGTAAGTAAACACAATCATACTTTGAGCCCCCTCCCCCTTTGTATTTAATGTTATATAATGCTAATTAGGGCTGCAAATTATGATTATTTGTTTCAACTAGTATTGGAAATAAGTATTATTTATGTCATGCCCATCTCTGCTGCCTGTGGTTACAGCTCATGTCTAGAATGATAGAAACAACTGAATGTGAATTTAAGTGCCCTTTAAATGCCCAGAACACATCAAATAGTCTGATATTTAGTGAGAAAATATATAATATGTCGTGTTTGGGCACAATGTTGATTATGTCGACTAATTATTACAGCCCTAATGCTAATGTCTTCACAGTAATGCGCAATATTTTTAGAATGTATAATCTGTGTGATCAGTATGTTATAAGAGCAGTGAAATGAATAAAATGCAAATATTTATGTGCAGTAGCACAGCATCCCCTATACATCCCCCCTATCATGGGTCTAAACAATATGCTTTTAAATATTGATCTGAAACAATGGCCAAATCTGAACATCTGTCCAATGTGACTATTCATTTAACCTTTATTTTATATGCAAATACTGCTTGTTTCTTAGATACCTTAATGCATCTTTTAACAAAATAGATGCATAATGTTTTTACATAATCCTCTGCATGATTCTGTGAGACACAGTTAACATGATGTTAATAATAGTACTAAAATATGAACACACATTCATTAAACTAGGGCTGCACAATACATTGTTTCAGCCTTGCCATTGCACTAAGCCCATGTGCAAGTCCTATCACAATTAGATATTATGTTTCTTGCTAAAACTTGCTTGTTGCAAAAGGAATGTTCACACTGTTCTCATTTTACAAAACATATGTATTTACCATATGATAATAATTGCAAAATATCATTTATTTTATTCCAGTTTGTGGATGCACAGAAGGCATTATTAATGAAATCTGATACAGTATATAGTATATACTTCAATACAATGAAATATCTCAATATATATATTTTCCTGATATTGTGCAGCCCCACCATAAACACAGCTTCTAATCCTAAATTCATATTCTGAATCCATCATTATTCTATCCTGTAGGTTTATCTGATGAGCTCATCCAGAAGGGAAAAGACCTCAAGAGCATCTCGGAGATCGAGCAGAATGGAGACGACTTTAAGGTCACAGTTACTACAGGCAGTAAAGTCATAGTAAACTGTTTCACTGTGGGGCAGGAGTGCGAACTGGAGACTCTCACTGGAGAAAAGGCCAAGGTGAGTTCAGTATTCAGTCGAGCCCTGAAAATGACAGGATTTGTTCAGTTTCCAAGTGAAATAATCTTACAAATCCTTTACAGAATGTACAAATTAAACAAGGCCTTGTTTAACTCTGTTTTTGGGCATAACATTTGTACATGCCCTATTCTGTTTTATCCTTACAATGGGAAAACTTTGTATACTGCTATATAATGTAGATTAGTTTAAGTGTGAATCATATATGTTGCATACTGAATTTTTTTCTTCCCTGATTGAGATTATCAGCAACTAATAAAGACCCCAGTTAAAATGGATCTTCTGTGTTCATGCCATTTCTTTAACAGGCTACAGTACACATGGATGGGAACAGGCTGACTACCTCAGTGAAGGGGATTAACTCTCTTACTGAGATTGATGGGGACACTATTGTCAATGTAAGTAAGAATCACTAAGTACGAATCAGCTTTGGAAAAAAAAAGACCACAAATCAGTTTATCTGATTTTGCTATTTATAGGTATGTTTGAGTAAAATGAACATTGTTTTTATTCTATAAACTATACACAACATTCCTCCAAAATTCCAAATAAAAATATTGTCATTTAGAGCATTTATTTGCAGAAAATGCAAAATGGTAGAAATAACAAAAAAGATGCAGAGCTTTCAGACCTCAAATAATGCAAAGAAAACAAGTTCATATTCATAAAGTTTTGGAAGTTCAGGAATCAATATTTGCTGGAATAACCCTGAATTTTAATCACAGTTTTCATGCATCTTGGCTAGTTTTGTTCCTTCACCAGTCTTACACACTGCTTTTGGATAACTTTATGCCACTCCTGGTGCAAAACTTCAAGCAGTTCAGCTTGGTTTGATGGCTTGTGATCATCCATCTTCCTTTTGATTATATTCCAGATGTTTTCAGTTTGGTAAAATCGAGGAAAAACATCATCATTAAGTGGTCTCTTATTTTTTCCAGAGCTGTATATATACATATTAGTAGATATTGAAGTATAATTAGTAAATTTATATGTATATATTTTCTGTTCTTTTCCTTTTTATAGACTATGACACTGGACGGCATTGTGTATAAGCGGATCAGCAAGCGGATCTCCTGATGTGACCCTGAATAACTGGAAAATAAACTATCCATCCATTTTCTTTACAATCTGCAATCACGTTAGGTCAGTCTCTGAATCCATGTTATAAAAGCATGAACACAATGAACCGGAAGCACCTTCATTAAACATATATTTAATGATTTCCGTGTACTGCAAGGTTTATTTACACAAAACAGTCCAAATCCTAATCCATTTAGGGCCATTTCCAGCTATTCAACAATAGGCTTCTGCAATCCCAAGATTAACAACTTTAGTACACCTCATTATTATTCATTGCTTTACGGCTTTTTTCAGTACTGTGTTGGAAATTTTACTGCATGCACACACAAGTGCAACATTGTAAAATAATGCTAGAATAAGGCACACTGTAGAAGATATGAGATCAGTATAACCTGCACAGTAAGCTGTGGTTAATCAGAACTGTGTGCAAGCTCTCAAAGGTCTGTTTGCTCTGAAAAACAGCTCTTTGATTGGTTAATGGACTTTTCCTGCTCCTGTGGGCTTGCTGTTGAGGGCCGCCTCGCGCATGCTGTGGTACATGGCCTTGTTCTGCTTGAACATGCGCAGCTCCATCTCCGTCTGCGTGCGCATGGACTGGGGAAAGACAGTTTAAGTGGAAGAGTTAGTGAAGGATCTCTGACATCACTGTATCTGTAAACTTATAATACTTACAATAAAAAATAAATACAAACATAATGCTCTGTGGAGACTCTATTAGTCTGTGAACTAACAAGGTAAGAAAACATTAAGATAGATAGATAGTTAATTCAGTTATGGAAAATATATGGGAAAACCATGTAAAGTGTATTAGCTGGACATTTAGTCATCAATTTGGAAATGTATCCAGCAGCATGACACAAATATATATATATATAAAATAATAATAATAATAATAATAATAATAATAATAATAATAATAATAATAATGTCATAAAAATGTGCTCAGTTGATGCATTACCTCTAGGTCCTTTGTTATTGGGTGATGGGGGCCGTGGGTAATCATGAGGATTGCGAAAGCTTGGCAGATCATTCCATGGCCAAGTTCAATGTTCCCAGCGTGCCAGTGAATCACCCCTGCCCTCATGGTGGCCATGCCCAGCTGAGCACTGTTTGGTTGGTAGAGCTTCCTGACAGAGGACAGAAAGACAATCAGTGTTTCTGTAATTCAATACAATGACCTACTCAAGCTGCTATCAGGTTAGACCCCAAAGCTACATTATACAGCTCTGAAAAAAGATGAGAGACCACTTAAAAATCATGAGTTTCTTTAATTTTACCAAACTGAAAACCTCTGGAATATAATCAAGAGGAAGATGGATGATCACAAGCCATCAAACCAAGCTGAACTGCTTGAATTTCTGCACCAGGAGTGGCATAAAGTTATCCAAAAGCAGTGTGTAAGACTGGTGGAGGAGAACATGCCAAGATTCATGAGAACTGTGATTAAAAACCAGGGTTATTCCACCAAAATACTGATTTCTAAAACTTCTAAAATGTTATGAATATGAACTTGTTTTCTTTGGATTATTTTAAGGTTTAATAGCTCTGAATATTTTATGTTATTTCAGCCATTTCTTTTTTTCTGAAAAGAAATGCTCTAAATGACAGTATTTTTATTGGGAATTCGGGAGAAATGTTGTCCGAAACTGAAGTGGTCTCTTAGTTTTTTTCCAGAGCTGTAATGTTCAAACTAGCATCTTGAAACTCTTTACTCTTGAAGGAAGGCTCAAACACTAGATGTTGGCACAATGCTATAAAGATTTGATTGCATTCAGCCACAAGAACATCATTAAATGTTGATGTTAGTTTTTAAAAGTAGTATTTATTTGTGTGAAGAAATGAAAGAGCACAGAAAATTAGCAATGCAGTTTCACCAAGTGACAAGTAAACAAGAAATTATATCCTATTTTTTCTGTTGCTGTTAAATATCTGCCATTATTGCTCTGGTAACTAAACAGGCTCCAAAACTTGGACAGTCTGCTTTTAATTGATCTTCCCTCGGTTGTGATTAGGTTTCAAATTCGACTTATCTTAAACTCTCATGTCAAATGAATGTATTGGCATTGTATTGGTGTCTGTCTAGACCAGGGGTGTCCACACTTTTTTTGTTGGGGGCCAGAAGGAGAAATATATTTGAAGTCACGGGCCACAGACTCTGTAATAAAACAAATCATGAAATATACCACTTTAAATAATACATTTTTCCTCATTATTTCATTTACACACCATTTTACTTGACTTACTATCTTTATCTTTGACAGTGTTGTGTAAACTGAGATTTTTCAAATTGATGTTTTATTTCATGATGTCTCTTAATATTAAACTCCTTAATTACGGCAACTTTTAGACTCTTTGGTCCGTTTTTCTGCGCTAGAAATGCGCACCCTCTCCGCTTTTAGACTCTTTTACCCCGTTTTTCTGCGCTAGAAATGCGCACCCTCTCCGCTTTTAGACTCTTTTACCCCGTTTTTCTGCGCTAGAAATGCGCACTCTCTCCGCTTTTAGACTCTTTGGCCGTTTTTCTGCGCTAGAAATGTGCACCCCCTCCGCTTTTAGACTCTTTGGCCTGTTTTTCTGCGCTAGAAATGCGCACTCTCTCCGCTTTTAGACTCTTTGGTCCGTTTTTCTGTGCTAAAACTTCTCTCTCGCCGCTTTTAGACTCTTTGGCCCGTTTCTGACACCTAGCGTTCAAACTTTGAATCTCACGTTATAAAAACCTGCTTAACAGCGGGCCAACTTTCATTCTATTTCT
Organism: Astyanax mexicanus; assembly: GCF_023375975.1. Taxonomy (NCBI): domain Eukaryota; kingdom Metazoa; phylum Chordata; class Actinopteri; order Characiformes; family Acestrorhamphidae; genus Astyanax; species Astyanax mexicanus. The sequence goes on along the minus strand of NC_064408.1, from coordinate 21,015,102 downwards.
GAAATACCTCGCGTAGTTTGGACACCCCTTGCCTAGACATTTTAAATCCCTTTTAAAATGTATTGGAGAACTTCAAGATAGATCAGAATGAACTACTGGTATTGAAAGAGTCCACCTCAAACTTGCATGCTTACGCATATCCTTCCACCAGTCTGCTGGCGTAGTTTGCAGCATCCTGGAACATCTGCAGGTAGGAGAGCACCTCACTGGCAATCCTGAGCACACGCAGCAGGCTGAGGTGAGTGTCTGCCAGGACTGGCTGCTGCTTCTCCAAACACTCGCGGCATAATTTAACCACCTATATCAAAAATAATAGCAAAAACGAAGAATTTCATTAAATGCTCCATATTCCATTTGCATTTAAATTAGTAACAATTAAATTTAAAATGATAAAGTGGTGTTTTGATACAAATGATACAAATAAGTTTGTTAAAATGTTAAATGTTGAAAAAACAGATCCCTAATCCCAATAAAGCATTGGTTCAATTTGCATACTGATCACTGCAATTTGAAAAAACATTGCAGTTGGTCAGGTCTAGGTTCAGCAACAGTATGTGCTGAAAGAATGAGGTCAGCTGACTACCTGAATATACTGAATATAGACCAGGTTATTCCATCAATGGATTTTTTCTTCCCATGAGTATGTATTTTTTATGTGTCCTGCTAATAAAACACGCTCTTAATGGGATTATGTCTCTGATGCAGTAGCTCACCTCTTGAAAGTTGCCTTCAGTGCGGGCTTGCTCAATCTGGGCCAGTGCCTGAGTGGTAAACTCCGTCACCTCCTTCACCTGCTCAGCAGAGGGCTGAAGACACAGAGCAAAGATATTAGATAGTCTTCACATTGGACGTTACCCTAGTTTATGTGTCAGTTTATGTGTATTTAATGTTTCTTATGTTCTTATTTAATGTTTCTGCTGTGTACTGGAACTGTAAATGGTTGATATAATTTGGCATAAATATAGTTGCTCTTATGTAAATCCATCCACAGTCAATTGGCTATGCACGACATGTGTGGAACAAACTTTAGAAAATCAATTGAGCGTGCTTAAGATCCTCTTACTCATATCCTCATGACCTTGGATATGCATGATTCTTGACTAATTCTTGACTAAAAGTCAGCAACAGGCCATCACTTCAGCTTTCAGGCCATGTCCTTTATATGCTCTTATATGCCAGTACATTTCTTTATATACTAGAGCATCCTAAAATGCCAGTTTACTGAACTTCTTAGAAAAATGCCCTGGTGAAAAAAATATACTTAACTGTACGTAAAACATTTTGAGAAATGTTGTTAATATAATAACAGATTTATGTACGTACTTAAAATATATTAAAAGTACATTCATATTTTGCTTTCCTCAAATTTTTGACAGTAAACTTTGATCAATTTTTTTAAAAAGTACCATATAGTGTATTTATTTTTTTAAATATACTATTATAAAGTACACTTTTAATTTATTGTAATTCAATATACTTCTTAAATACTTATTTCCAAATATATTTTTATACATTTTTTAGTTTTTAAGTGTGTTAAAAACAACTGGTACAGTAGTTCACTTAAAGTACAATGTATCATGTAACTTTTTAGAAAGTAAATTAAATTACTAATACTAAATTTAAAAAATTTAAGTAAATTTGTAACGGGCTAAAAATTGTAGAACAGTATATTAAAATATATTTTTATACCCAACAAAGAATACTAGAAGTGTGCTACTTACAAAAGTACTCTAATGTAAATAGATCACATATATTTAACATCAATTCTTAGTACATTTCTAATATACCTGGTGTATAATAGTGATACAGTCGTAATACACATTAAATGTATTATAATTTTACTGCAAGCATATTTAAAAAATATGGGGTTACAAAAACGTTGTTCCATTTTTAGAACTACTTAAATATAGTAATTAATAATGTGGCTACAAGTACACTTCTGCACTACAACATAATAATGGTTAGTATATTTTAATATACTTTTTTTTGCTAGGGTGTTCACCACTGTGAGACTAATTGTTGTATAGAACCACACCTTTTTGCCGTCCTTCTCTTTGACGGCCGCCATTAGGTCGTCCTTGACGCCTCCAGCGCAGTATTCGCAATTGCAGTCGAAGTAGTACTGCCGCTTGAGCTGCTGCTGCCGATCCTTGGACACGTTCAGGAAGTCCACATAGCTGACTGTCAACTCCTCACCCTCTGAGATATTTCCCAGGGCACGCAGCTCAATCCTGGCATTCCAACAAAGACAGCAAACTCATCAAAGTGTTTGTTGGATGGGAAAGACAATACACTGTAGCACTGTTCAGTATATTAAGCTTACTGTATTATACTGAGCAAAATGAACAAAAGTTAATACAGAAGTAGGGCTTAAATTAGCTCTATTATGCTTCTCATTTGCTTCCTGGCATCAGGTAAACATGTTCAATCGCTACCCCTTACTCCCTCTTTTCCAGAGACAGTAACAGATATAGTAGTTTTCAGCATGCTGCTTGCCATCAGCAGCCGGAGTCAGAGAGAGCACAATTAGCATTGCTCTCTTTGGGTGTGTAGATGGCTCACTCTCCCTTCATCACTCCCAGGGTGATATCTGTCAACACAGGCGACTGTTAACTGGTTTATGTCTTCAGAGCGTGCCGACTACATGGTGATGCTGCATCAGTGGCAGTTTAAAAAGAGACAGTAGCTGGCTTCCCATGTGTCTTCACTCATTACTAGAGATAGAATCTAATGAGTGGGTTGGGTAATTAGCCTTCAGAATGGGCAAGAAAATGCGAAAAATCTTAAATAAATATATATAAAAAGATTGTCCTCAGATTAATTTTATTTCTTTTTATAAATGAGGATTAGTTACAGTAGATACAGAAATCACAGATGTAATCTGCTACAACCAAACTGCTGCAGTGATAACACACCCTTGCTTCCATATGGACTACGGAATATGTTTACAAATTTTAGCACTCTTCACATAGTAAACCAGTAAACCATTTACTGTATTTTATACTGTTTTTAAAGGGGGAATTGTTTTATTGTGATACAGCTCCTTTAAATGCACACTGATATCTTTATTGCTCATAAATTGTAGTGCTAACTAAATGTACAAAGGCAAAACAAAGATGCTGCTTAATCAAAGCACATATTTATAAAGTGTTAGTAAAAGAGAATGTTACAGATCACAAGACGATGCATTTCATACTCAAATTCCAAATGCATTTCAAAACTTTAGGCACACAGTCCTGCACAAAGCTTATCACAAGGTCTTATTCACACACATGCCTTTAGGGTACACATACTGTACATTCAAAATGAACTCAAACTGAATATGCTGTTAAGTGGTACGAATTGGTTATTTAACAGTCCAGTACACATTTTTTTCACACTGTTTTGTAATATTATTACCAACAGTAAAAATAAAGCGATATGAGAAAGATTAGGAGTTTGGTATAAAACACAGCTTTATAAGCAATTGACAGATTCATCATGTTACATCAAAAAGTCACAAACGACACAAAAGCAAATACAAAGTTTTTGTCTGGCAGCAGCATTATGCATTACCAACCCACCTCCTCTGAGAGTGAAAAGATGCATCCAGAAATGTCTGACTGAAAGAGAAGGCAAGAGGCTAGATCTCAGACAAATGCAAAGCAGCACAGTTTACCCAGATAGCTTAACTTAGCTTAGCTTCATTGAGTTTTTTACATTTTGTTTATGGGGTCTACTAATGATCAAACACTAGCAGAAACATTAGCTGAGAATGGTTACATACATCCCTAAAAGCGATCAAAGATATATAACAAATAACCTGTAATATTTATTTACTTAATGTGTCCTTTGGTTTACATCATGAGGCAAACTAAGGGAATATTACTGTGGCCTTTTTACTCACTTGCCATGGTTGAGAATAACTGTACAATTTGGCCTGCAGTCGTGGTTGACCAGGCAAAGGTTTGGGAAGAGGCCTACTCCCACCGCCTGAAGCCCCTTCTGGTCACTCATAGTGTAGGCATTGCAGTTGATCTGAAAAAGCGAAGCAGATATCAGCCTTTACACCACATTTTCCACTTTACGGCCATCATAAAAAAAACAACCACCACATTAAATATGTGCAAGTTTTTTCTTCTGTCTCTCAAAAATGAAAGGTGCTGTTTATCTTAGAGATTGAGTTGCTTGTGTGATTGTTTGGACAGTTGCCTAGATGCCACTGGTCACAACTTCCCATCATTTTTGATCATTGCTATCCACTACACTGTCCACTATGGGTGGTAATGTCATTTCTTGTACATATATGACAATGTGGATCAAGGAATTTAGGAAATGAATGTCCCATCCATCAGGCACCCAATTTCAGGCCTCTTGCAATCTCTAATAATGCCTTGCCATGAGCACGCTGGCCAGTCATCCCAGAACTCACTCATTTACTCCTCACAAGTTATTTCTAAATTGTGCATAATAGTCGTGCCTGGTACAAACGTTTAAACCTAATAGTTTTGACTAGAAATTAGTTTATTCATAGTACTGCATAACACAACATAATTTGTTGTACTAATGTACAGTATGGAAGACTATTGGTTGTACTCTGCATACTCTGTCATAATGAATCAGTTCTGTGTTTAATCACATGTGTGCAGAAAACGTGCACCTACCACACCAAAGATATGTTGGAGGTAGTCAACTCCAAACTGCTTGCTTTTGCTTGGCCAGTACTCCTTGAACTTCTGGACATTCCCATTGAGCACTTTGAGGTCCTCCGGAGACATTTTGGAGATGTGGTCTTCCAAGAAATCCAGGGTGGTCAGCTGACCATCAGAGACCTTGCTTGTGTGCCTCTGCATGCGCCACAGAGTGCGAGCTGCCAGACTGGGTTAAAAACAAGAGGGTTATAATAGGCAAAGGAAAACAGTGACACACTTTAAATGAGAATGTCTTATACATGTTTGAAATGTTCATGTTTCTGTATGGTCTGTATGTTTTTTATAACAACACTGCTTTTTTAGTAGTATATAGGGTTTAGTTTCCTGGCTGGGAAAGCACAACATGCCACACCTATAAGATTCTTTGGACAAGACTCCAGTCAGTACATGTACCTGCAAGGGTACCATCATTCAAATCATCATTTAAACACTGTTTTGCAAGAAGCAGACTATAGCAGACTATAGTTTGATATACTCACAGTCCGATATAAAAAAGAGCTAGCGCTGCGGTTAGCGGCTAATGTTAATAATGCTTCAGCCTTGGTGCTGGAGAAACTTTGCTGAAACTACTTTACAGGCCATAGAGACAGATATGTGAATCAAACTAAACTGAAGTTTTCTTTTCTTTTGCCCAAAACATGTTGCTTAATATTCAATAGGGTTGTTTGAAACAGTTACTCTGTGGTCATTTTGTATTTTACTCAATTAAACAATTCTTGGTCATGTTGAGCTGTGAAATGCTTCGTGATACCCACAGGTCTGGCTGCCAGCTCTACTTACCGCACGCTCTCATTGGGCGCTTTGCCTTGCTGTCTGATGGCGGCGCACTCCTGCTTGTGCTCCTCCCAGGCAGCATGCTGGCACGTGCGGTCGCAGTAGTAGGCAAACTTGCACTGTGCGCAGCGGTGTGGGTAGGCCTGTCTGCGGAAGCAGTTGTGACACACCTGCATGGACAGACTGGATGAAAGAGGATTAAGGATAAGGGAGAGCCTGTGGTACAAATGTAGGAGCCATGCAGCATCAGTCATGAATACATTCTCCTAGAGAAGTCCCGATTTTCATTGCCATTACAGTGGAATGCCCTTAAACCCGAATTCCAATACCGTGGAATGCCATTACCCCCAAATTCCATTACCCCTGAATTCCATTACCCTGGAATGCCATTACCCCCAAATGTCATTACCCTGGAATGCCATTAAACCAGAATGCCATTACCCAAGAATGCCATTACTCCCAAATTCCATTACCCTGGAATGCCATTAAACCCAAATTCCATTACCCTGGAATGCCATTAAATCCACATTCCATAACCCTGGAATGCCATTGAACCCGAATTACATTACCTTGGATACCATTAAACCCGAATTCCATTACCCTGGATACTATTAAACCCAAATTCCATTACTCTGGAATGCCATTAAACCCACATTCCATAATCCTGGAATGCTATTAAACCCGGATTCCTTTACCCTGGAATGCCATTAAACCAAAATGTCATTACCCTGGAATGCCATTAAACCCACATTCCATAATCCTGGAATGCCATTAAACCCGAATTCCATTACCCTGGAATGCCATTAAACCAGAATTTCATTACCCTGGAATGCCATTAAACCCAAATTCCATTACCCTGGAATGCCATTAAACCCAAATACCTTTACCCTGGAATGCCATTAAACCCGAATTCCATTACTCTGGAATGCCATTACCTCTAAATTCCATTACTCTGGGATGCCATTACCTTAGAATTCCATTACCCTTGAATGCCATTAAACCCGAATTCCATTACTCTGGAATGCCATTACCTCTAAATTCCATTACTCTGGAATGCCATTACCTCAGAATTCCATTACCCTTGAATGCCATTACCCCTGAATTCCATTACCCTGAAATCCAAACAAATCTCAACCTCTGGCTTTGATGTGGATACACTATTTTATTAGTAGCCTACACTGAGTAAATGCCGCACGGTAAGCCAGGACGCTATCAGCAAGCGGTTCGTCCTACATAGCTTGTTTTAACACAGTAAACACGCAGATTACAGTTCAATATACTCACAGTCTGATATAAAGAGCTAGCACTGCGGTTAGCAGCTAATGCTAATACTGCTCCAGCCTCGGTAATGAGAAACTTCACTGAAACTCCTTTAACGCTGTAGTTCAGCAGAGTGCCTTAACTGCTCCTTACAACCTGACTGGTAGAATTAAGGGATTTTTTTTTAATGCGCCTTATAGTCTGAAAAATACGGTATGTTGGCTACATGTAGACACAATAGATGGCTGAAATAAATTTTTTAAATAATAAAAAACAGACAGAAGCCTCTGTTACCAGCTCAGACTATCAAATGCATTATGGTTGCATGTGTAAAGTAAAGCTTTAATTAAACAAATAAGATGATCCCCAAATAAGCTCCTAATGTCTTTCTCTCATTTATATAGCCTCGGTCTGCATGCACCTGGCATGCTTAGGTAGTCAAATAAACAAGTGTACTTGGCCCAGTGTTGCCTTTCTGTTGTCTTCACGGCAGTCAGCCCATTCTAACAGATGAGAGTAGTCCCACCCTTCCTCCTTCCAAAACACAACATAAATATTCTGCAGACCACCCTTTATAAGGGCAATATTGAATTCTGATCTTATCACAGTTGATGTAATGTTACATATAAAAATCCACGGGGCGGGGGGAGAGGGAGGGGTTGGATGATTCCTAGCCTGAAAACCATTGTAGTAACTGCAAGTGATTTTCTATATGTAACAAAGGGCAATATGTTCTTGTGCTTTCATTTATGTATTGTTATATCATTTTAGAAATGACCCTGGTTAAATTTAAACCAGTCAAAATGAGACAGGCAACAGATATTAGTTTGACATCTCCAAAGATGTTGGACAGATGTTGGGTTTTAGTGGAAAATGAAAATTGTGTTGATGACAAAATTCAACATTGTACAGACATTGAAATTTAGTTGGAAATCAAATTTACTTATCTGTTAAAAAACAACATTGGACTACAATCAAACTTCAACATAAGAAAGATGTTGAATCTTTGGTACAAATAAATAATATGTAAATGTTGAACATCATAACAATTTCAGGCTTATTGAAGCTTTATAGACGATATCGAGTCTTTAGCACTAAATTATTTGCATGTAATGTTTGGAGAATGTTTGTACCAAAGACATTTCAATGTTCACTCTGTTCATATGCACCCAATAATCCGATAAGCACATAAAGTCTGATTTTATCAGTAATCCAATCAACATATTTACTTGCATTTAGGTTATTAGATAATTAGGGAATACTCTGGGTTTCAGCAAACAGAATTACTTTGCAATCAGCCAGTAATCTCACTGAACATTATGATGTAAGCTTCCAACTTCCTGCTAAATATAGTATATTGTCGCTGTCCAATGTAAAACAAGTATCTCCAAAACAGCAACTTTACAGGGGAGAGAAAAAAAACTTTTTTTTATGGAAGTCAATGTAAAAAGAGTTAATTTCAGGTCATTCAGGTTCTATTGGTCCCTTTATCAAGAAATTTTGGCACAATGTAAGGAACACAGTTTTATGTAGTAAACTGAAAATCAACAAAAATAGAAACAATGAATGGTTTCTAATAGAACTCAACACTGTGCTTCTTGTGGCTTTCTTTATATTGCAACATATAAGTTCACAATATTCTAAAAAAAAAAAAAAGAAACCTCAGCATGCACAGACTGTACAAAAGAGGGTAAACTGTTAAGGAGGTCAAGCCTGTGGTAAACATATTCTCCTGGAGAAGTCCCAATTATCATTGCCATTACCCTGGAAAAGTTACTAGTTTCTCACCTGAAACTACCTGAAGATATTAGTGGTCGCCAGTGTTATGTAACTGGCTTTTTTAAGGTACCTGAACCCCATGACAGTACATCTCTGCTCCCTATGTCTTTTTTTAGAATGTGCCCTGCTATCCATATCATTCAGACAATAATGGAAAGCAGTGTTTCTGTTTACAGAGTCTTTAAGTGGAAGGCTCTGTGTGCTAGCTTCTGTTCTGCAGAAGCCAACTACTATGCAAACTCTCCTTACTTTTTATGGAGGTGAAACTGTGATCCAGTCACATGAGAGTGTCATCTCTCTCCTACCCTTTTGCTGTTTTACAGTACGTAAACAAGACTAAATACTGTGTGCTAACCGCTGTGGCTAGTCTGGAATCCACACTACATTTTTCTCTTTTTTTTTTTTTTTGGAATGAAGACCTGACACCTATAAGTAAATTGCCATAGACTTCCATATAATATATTATTCCATATTGTCTATGTTATAAATCCTCAACTTCTGTCAGTTTAAGAGATGCACAGAATAAAAGACATGAGACGTGAGTGCATAGTCCAGAGCACTTGTAACCCATGGCAAGTGTAACCCATACGAAGCATGTATATATATTTGAACACTGTACATACCTACGTCTATGAATAGACCTTAAGCATATCGTCATCAAGTCACAGGGTCTAAATCATGTACCGCATGTTCCCCACACCACACCACCCCACCCCACACCACACCACACCACACCACCCCACCCCACAAACACAACCAACTCTCCTAAGGCACAGCAGTCCAATCAAAACAATGCTTGCTGCCCATAGGTCTCTCAAAATGTGAAATATTGGCAGGTGCTTGGTCAGAGCATCTTAAAACTTCTTAAATACCTTCTCAACAAAGATTTTCTTATAGCCACAGGTAAGTGCTTAACTGCAACAGGCATAACTGCTCATTTATTTAATCAGCCTGTATAAATTAACATGTCATTAGAATATAATATGAGCAGAAATGGCAAACGTAATCTCTGAAGCGCTCTAATTATTTCTTATCATCACACACTCCCATTCATTTCCACTGACAGCTATGTTTTATGCTTAGGGTTGCTAGCCTGCCTGCTCTTAATGTTTGCCAGCAAGGGTATCATGTGGTCAAAAAATGTGCCCTCAAAGCACTTGCCCCATCTGTAAAGGCCTTTACACTGCTTTACACCACCAGATCTTTTATTAGTTTACTGTAGCACACAGACTAGCATGTAGCATAACAGCCTGTTAGCCTTTCACTGCTAATTATTGGTTATTAGCAATGCCCACTCAATTACAACCCTTCTAAGGTGGAATATCTCAATGCTGGGTTGTACTAACCCAGAGGAGATATCATTATGGGTGTATAATGTTACAGTGTTAATATGTTTCTAGTGTTAATGGAAATGCATGCTAAGATGCATGCTACCGATTTGCTTGTTACTGTTCGCTAAGCTCTCTTAGTGCCCAAGGGTTTTAGGATGAAGATGCCACCCATGTTCCCTGCTCTGAGAGAGAGCGTTCATGTATTTCAAGCATCTGGTGCTGGGATGGGGTATCTATGATCAGCATTCCAAAGACAAGGAGACTCTCAGCTGGTCTAAGGTGAAAACCAAGGTTTAGTTCATCCACAAGGTTTATTTGGTGCCAGTTCTGGAGCTAAACTGAAAAAATTGTAAATATATTAATGATAAGCAGCAATTTCTTGCACTTCATTTCCCTAATATAACTCCTACTTGAATACTTATTACATATGGAGGTTAAGATGAAGGAGGTGTTTATAAGGTAAATACAACCAGGGTGCGGATTATGTAATGATAATTGGGGGGTGGGTCAAGTATTTATTCGGGGTGTAAATGGAAACAAGTACGCGTGCTTCGCTATATTGAAGTCTTACAGTCCTTACAGTGTCTCGCTTCCTTACTGTAATGTGTACAGCATGTAAAAGATAAATCAATTACATCAGCTAATGTAGCACATACCACACAATTACCTTTATAAAATCCACAGTTAATCCTGCTGAATGTTCCGTTCCACCTTAAAAGTATCTACAGCCTGAAGCCTGTGTGTCACCACAGCTGCATTTGAAGGGTAATAGTAAATTAGCAGCATTTAAGGTGGGATAGCAAATTCATGTGAGTTATTTATGTAAGGAAAAGTGTGTTTAATGTGCATATTTAAGAAAGCTAAGTAGATAGCAAGCTACTTACATGTAATGCTGTAGCGTGAGCAGCTTGTTTACCTTAACTTAGACGCAAGCCACCTGGCCAATAATGAGCCAGCAGCCAGGTAAACGAGAGGAATGCTTATTAACATGGAATGGTATGATCCACTTTAGGGGTGCTTGAAATCGTATCACAATATTCTTACAGCCCTAGATACTGCATTGTTTTTGTAGTATTTAACATTATATGTAAGAAGAGTATATTTAAATGTTTTGACCCCCCAAACTATTGTTTTTTTTTACTTTTTGGGGCATCCGAAGACACGACTACACCTGTATACGTGGTGAGGTGTTATCTTGTGAGGAAGGTTAAACACTAGCCAAAGTACTCATGGCAAGGTGACATAGTACCGTAGTGTCGTAGTTCGAGCAAGACCTGATAGTGTGTGCCAGATGGATGAACCAGTGTCACCTGAATCCCTGATCAGCTGATTGTGATCGGCAGCATCTGGCTGGAATTGTCCGTGCGAACAGACAAGCAACTCTAGCAGAAGTCACATTCACATTCACTGCAAAGGTCCCACACATACAGTATGTTCTGAGGGTCAGTACCGCTTTCTTGTGCAGCTTCTATGGAACATGACAAAAGTCATTGGACATGATACTAGTTTTAGTTAGTAGTGTCCCATGACTTTTGGCATGGTACTAAAACATTTACTCATTGATTACTTGTAGCAAACCAGCTTGTTGTGTAATAGAAACTCGAATTAATCAAACCAGACCTGCTCGTTTTTTTCCAATATCAACATCATGGCTGTTTTTAAGGCTTTTTTCAAAAAAATTATCGATTGCTCTATCGTGATTGGTCCACTCTCACCTATAGAGGTAGACTGTCCAAACAATGGACCTACCTGTCAAAGACCACAGCAGCAAAGCTGGCCTCCGCAAAAACCACTTCACCAGGCTGCATCTCCTTGGTGGTACGGAGACCACGGCCCTTCTCTCCAGCCGCAAACACCTCCACGGCATCCTTCTTCTGCAGGGTCATCTTCTGGACACAGGCTACCGGCCGCTGCTGCAGAGGGAGGAATAACACACAGTGCACACACTGACTGTCCTCAGAACTTACCTACAGCATCCAAACCCCCACCTCATTCCACCCCCCCGCCACCTCCTTCCTTCCCAACCCCACGTAAACCAGCCAAAAATACACCCCTCACTTTCTGAGCTGTACCACGTGCCGTGCTGTACCGCGGGGCAGAGGGAGGGGTAGGGGGTGCTGGAGTTTGGCCTATGAAGATAAAGGGAATGAATACTCCGGATGTGTGGGTGGAAGGTGCACGCACTGGGTTCTATGAGTGTGTGTGTATGTTTGTGTGTGTGTGTGTGTGTGTTCTCCCCTTCTTTGGGAGAAGCTAGGCCCAGCCCTTCAGAGTATTTTTATCCAGCAGCTGCGTCTGCCTGTCAGCAATAAGAGATGTAGAAAAGTTTGGTCAGACGACAGACCGTCATCACACAGGCTTCAGCCGTCAACCAAACCACTTTTCCTAATGATAATTTGATCTGATTGTTTGTACACTGTGTAATGAATATTTCAACAGCTGCCGGTAGCCACCAATAAAACAGACAGTATATTTAACACATATTTAAATTTAATAAATGTAATAAACGTAATAAACTTAATAAATATACACTGCCTGGCCAAAAAAAAAGTTCACAGACCCCCTTTAGCTTTAATTGCTGCACACATTCACTGTGGCATTGAGTTTGGCCACTGCACAAAGCCTTCTCCAGCACATCCCAAAGATTCTCAATGAGGTTAAGATCTGGACTCTGTAGTGAACAATCCATGTGTGAAAATGATGATCTCATGCTTCCTGAACCACTTTTTCACAGTTCCAGCCCCATGAATCCTGACATTGTCATCTTGTAATATGCCAGTCCCATCAGGACTCTTAACAGTGAATTGCGTAGTGATATTTAAATGATCACCACCAGACTAAAACTTTGTATCTCAAAAATGGCAACTTTACAGGAAGAGAAATAACTGTCTTAACCTTTAATGGAATTCAATGTAAAATGTAAAAAAGAGCATTTATATTGGTCCATTCAATATATAAAAAAGATATTCTATAAAGAACAACTACCAGATTCACATTATGTCAAAAAGCGAAAAGAAAAATGTAGATACAAGATTGATTTTCTGACAGAAACTTTGATCAGAAAACATAAAACGTAAAATAAACAAACATTATATATATATATATATATATATATATATATATATATATATATATATATATATATAATATTATAAACTGGTTAATTGCATCTTTTTAATGCCTTACACATTATAGGATTGTAAAAAAAATTATATTGTAAAAAAAAAAAGCATTGCATTTTTTATCATAAGAATCAATGTTTACACTTTTACACAATTATAACATACAACCAACATTTCCGGGTAATTTCAAAGTTTAATTGATTTTTTTTTTGTATTGATTTCTCAGAGGAATATTTTCACTGACGTGTTAAAACCTTGCATCTCCAAAAGGACAACTTTTCTTGTGAAATACTGCAACTTTTAATACTCAGTATAAAAATGTTTTCTTTCTGTCATTATTTTTGGTAATGTTTAGAGTTTAGGATTAATTCAAGGTCAAAGTTAAGGTCAAGTTCATGGTTAGATTGAGGTGAATGTTAGATTCCATAGGGAATCATTTACATGTGGCCTACAGTTTAGCCTGCCTTTAACATGTATAATAATAATAATAATAATAATAATAATAATAATAATAATAATAATAATTGAACACCAATGCACAAGTTTAAGGAGTTACTGTATAAAGAGTGTGTAATGACTAAGTGTTAAGGCATTTTGGTAATAAGCGTGTTGAAGTGATAAATGTGATTGTTTTATAATGTTATCCTTGAGCATAGTTACTTCTAATAAGAAAAACTTCCAGACACCTTTCTGACAGTAATGCACCATAACCTTCCCTCCATATTTGACTCTGTGTGAAATAAACATTTGTGAATCACAGCAGAGTTTATATTTGCGTAAGAGTTTTTATTTGCCGCTTCCAGCCGTGATTGATCTTCGGAAAAAATGTCACTCCAAAAGGCATTGATATTATGTTTCCATAATCTCACTGAAACAAAATGTTTACAGTAGGAGCAGGGAAAGGTGGTGTGTGTGTGTCTGTGTGTGTGTCTGAGCCGCATTTAGCCAGACGCTCTCCAGAACCTGGGGAGGATCAACAGAGATGTAAAAGCGCAACAGTCTGCAGTCTGTAGTGTGTGGTGGTGACAGGCATGAGATAGAAGCATATCTAGCATATCTAGTCCCACATCTTGGTGTGCGACAGTAATACACTCTCCACACACATCAGTGATCAGGTCACATCAAGACTAAACACTTTAAAGGAAAACCCTTTATAATGCTAATCTTTAAGATGTTTCTAACATTCATAAAAAAAGAAAAGGAAACAAATATCAATTCAGATTAAAAGAGAGATTTATTCTGTAAGTAAGATATAACTGGGAAACAATTCTAGCATTATTTGTAGAAAATTAGTAGTGTGTATAATTATATTACACTGATATTTACCACAAAAAACTATAGAAGAGATAAGAAAGAAAACATTCAATCTTCAACAAGACAACAAAAGACAAAACAAACAATAAGTGATTAAAAAATTAAGTTTTGATTGGCACAGAGTCTATTAAACAACCAAATACATTTGGGTAAACATGCAGCAAGCTGGTACTGTAAAGACTTGCTGGTGAGGTGCTGAGATGTATTTTAATGTATACAAATACATTATTCAGAATACAAAACGAAAATAAGGCAATGTAAACAAGCACTTTTAGATGTAAAGATTTTTGGGAAAGTGAATTTCATGCAAAACAGTACAGGAATGTGTAAACCAGAAATGTAACAGAAAAGAAAGCAGATCAGAAAAATGTAACACAGTATATGTTAATGGCCACTTAATTACATATACTTTTACGATTCTTTCAGTCAATCCTAGATGTTGCACTTCAGCACCACCTTCTCAGACCAATCAAATGTACTGTATTCAGAACTGTCACAATGTGACAAAGCCCAGAGAAATTAATGCTTTTTTATTATGCAGTGTATTATATGTGCCACAAATAATTCCGTTTGAGAAAGATTTCTCACGGTCAATTCCTAAAAAAAAAAACATACTAATAATAATTATAAATAATTATAGCAATTATAAAGAATGAATTTAAATAGTACTAAATGTATAAGGCACCAAGTGCTACGCTTTTAAGAACAAAGTAACAGTTTCATTAGAATTACGACAGACACATAACAGAGAAATTGGCAACTCAGACGAGATTAATTATGTTAATCACAAGTATAATTTGGAATGTAACAACTACTGGATTTGGTCAAAGCTAGAGATGCACTGATACTATCTGTTCAAGTTTTAAGTACTCACCAAAATACTGCCAGGCAAAGCTAAAACAAGCCAGCCCCTAACGACCTGGCAATAGTCAATACTAAAGAGCCCCAGAGATCTTAAAGCTTTCAGTACAGATTGGATTGCCCCAGAATTTCCTCAAAATATATATGAAAGACAAGCATATAGATTTTCTTCTGTCCTGGCATCAGGGTTAAGGACAGAAATATCCCATGGGTGTCTGAACATCACACTGCCCTGATATGTCAAATGAATGAATATTTAAACAGGTAATAAAAAGACTGTGATTGGATTGATTTTCAAGTTTAAAATCTCTTTAATTCAGAGATATTTTATTGTTTGATCTAGCTGTTAAATATTTTGCATATCTGGGTATCAAATAGGACTTTTTATTTGACAGTACTGAAGTTAAACTGTCTCTCTGACTCAAATATATCCACACTAGCTAGGGACATTTTCTGATTAGACAGTGAATCACTTATATAAAGTTGTTTGGAATAAGTTTTAGTTCAGCTGAGCTTTTCTCTTTAAAACGTGGTCTGATTCAGGCTAATATGAGTCTGTATTAGTCTATTTGACTATTTAAACTAGTACTTATATTGCACATTTTTTTGTAGCATGTAATATAATATAATGTTAAAGTATCAGTACTAATTTGTAACACCATAAATTAAACATATGGCATATTTAAATAGTAAATATATACCTGTGTACCCAAGTAAGTATTTAGTAAATTGCACTTTATCATTATTTAAATTATTTATTTAATTACATTTTTTTTAATTAATTAAATTATTATTTAATTGCAATGTTTCTACAGCATAATTTGGGCAAGACTGTACTCTATTGAGTGTATTTCCAAAACCTAACCATTTCCACCATCCATGCACAATCATTTTCAGAAATAAAGTGCATTCAGATGGTGCTATATTGGCATGATATTCTGAAAATAAATTGGAATATATTGTATTAAATGGTTTTCAATTTATTGATAGTGACAATATATTGTCTAGCCCTACTATTATGATAATTCTTTGTCCAAAACAGAAAATATTTGTATAAAATATAAAGTGGTAGGTGTTAAATCGTTACTAATCATCTTAAATGGCTGGAATGTCTTAATTTGTGTTCAATTACAGAATCAGACTATGCTGTCAGGCATATAAACAGCTTTTGTAAACACGGTTAGGGTTAACCTACTGGTAAAATATGAATAGCTATATCCTTGTCACTGACACCCATGTTCTTTCAATAATAAGTACTTTAATTTTGGAATACTGAGGCCAGCACTGCCACTGGTATCAGGGAATCTCTAGTCAACATTGTAGTTTGTCTTTCACCAACACACCTACATATCATAAAAGTCCAGGTGAGTTCCAGAGGGGTAGTCGTCTTCCAGTAAGACCTTCAACAGCTTGGCAACAGACTCCTCACAGGTGAGTAGGCGGCCCTCTGCATGCATGTCTGCAAAAGACTTCCTCATGTTTTCGTCTGCTGAGGTGGACCTGGCCTGGAGCTGCATATCTGTATCTAGAGGGCCTGAGAAAAAGTAATGAGATTAAAACAGATTAGCAGACTATTGTTACTGGCTACTGTTGAATAGAAGGCATGTGATGAGGATAATGCTGCCAGAAATCTTTTTAATTTCATTCACGCCAGACAATTTTCACACTGGTCATTGTCAAAGAAACATTTGTAAAAATGGTTGTACCAAGAAGAAAGTGCAGGATTGCAATGCTTATCAGAAAAAAAAATATAAAAGCTAAATTTAGACTGATACAGGTACAGTACTCATATTGGTCATATTTTTGAGCTACAGAGGAGTTTGTAGAAGTGTTGTATGCAATAGATGTGTAACAAACATGCCAGACATCTCAGTACAGAAAAGTGTTTTTTAAAGGTGTCCTGTGATAATCCATCCCATGCAGATTGAATGTTCATGCAGTTCCAGTAGATTTCGTGTTGATTGCATGCCCAAGATCATCCCATACATTTTCAATCAAGGACAGCATCTGTTTCTTCTAGGCAAGATATTGAGGTGGCAGCAGTATGTGGATGGGCATTGTCCTGCTAGAATAACACAGCTGCAGGAACTGCATGAAAATTCAAGCTGCATGGGATGGATTACCCCACACTAAGATGGTGGGGTATTTTTAATGTTTAAATAGCGCACCAGAGTGAGAGTTCAGAAATGTTGGGCCACTGGTCACAGGACCTCATTAAAATGTGGCTATTAAATTGCCCTAAAGGAGAACTACGGTGTAAAATTGACTTTGGGTGTAGTAAAACATGATGAAAAATGCTTACCTTTGTTGAATAGCCCACCTCCACTCTCCTACAGCTTCCTGAGATAAAGTAATTTTGTGCATTTTGCCCAGCACTCCGTACAACGGCTGTATTGGGGGCAAAGTATGAGCTTTCAGCTCTGTCTGCCACCATCACTGTACTGATAATGACAGACATATATACATAGACTCCGCATAGCCTGCCTCCTGCGTAGCAACCGGCACCAGGAGGCAGGCTGTGCAGAGTCTATGTATACATATCTATGTTATAGGATGTAAACAGTGTTTTTTTACAAGCTTCTTGTGCACTTTTAAAGTTTGTATTACTTTTTAAGAAAAAGTAATCTCAGGAAGCTGTATGAGAGCGGCGGTGCGCTATTCAACAAAGGTAAGTACTTTTATTATGTTTTACTGCACCCAAAATCCATTTAACACCGGAGCTCTCCTTTAGTGAAGGTCTGGCATCATATGAAATTGCACCCTACACTATGACAACAGGACATCTGTACACATGATGGTGTTCCAACCAGGACAAAAGCAGGACTCATCACTGAAGATGAACCTGCTGCTATTCTGAGTCACTCAGTGACTGACTGGCATGACTATCAACCAATTTTTATTCTCGGTTGATTGAGATCTGGGTAAAAAAGTGATGATAATGAGTGTATATCAGAAGGTTCAGTCTGGAAAAGCTAATATTGCTGATAAATGAAAGCAAATACACACAACACAAATTAAATTTTTTTGTCCATTTTGACAAAACATTAAAGTTAGAGATATCGTTACTAACATTGAATTAAAACAAATGCCCAACAATTTGGATTGTGCAAACCTTATAAAAATTGCATGCAAATTGATGTCTTTCCCATTAACCAATGGCCTAATTAACTAATAGCATCTTCAGAAATACTTGGGAATGGTGTTCTGGTCGAATAACTGGCCTACACTAATGTGGTAGTTCAATATAGCGCTTACCTGGTGCATAGTTGAGCACCCTGAGCTCCGGCTCTTCCTCAGCCAGTACACGGAACATCATGTCTCGTGCAGCTTTTCCGGTACAGTACATCACCCACGAACGAAAGGGTTTCACGGCACATAGTGAACTCACGTTCACCACACAGCGCTGAAGGCCAGAGCGCTGTGGAAATGCAGTAAGAATGCCTGAAGTCAAGCTCAAGGCTGAGCTGACGTTGAAAGACAAGTAGGAGTCCATTTCGCTCATGTCGGTGAAACTTTGTGCGTAACGAGAGATGTCACCAAGTGAAGCTGTTAGAAGGAAAATGTATTAAAAAACATGTTATTAATATTCATACAATATTTACAACACATACATGGTCATTCTGCATTTTGTCATAGTTGGCAAAAAGTCGTCTCCCTACACGAACTATTTATCTAGTTTGAATCTGGCAGGTTTTTTTTTTTTTTTTTTTCATTTTTTCAAAAATCTGGGGTAAAATTCTATATTTTTTAATGTTACAATAGGTAGGGCTGGGAGGGTAAGTGAATTGATTTGATTTATCAAATTACTGTTTTAAAGCAATTTAAAAAAATGGGATATTAAGGATTGTACATCTTTACCTAAATAAGCTGTCAGAGTGAATCTCAGTAGAGAATTTGCTTCTGTCTGAAACCTGTAAAGAACTCTTACGCTGCAGTGATTTTCATATTTCATTTATATGAAATGTAAAGACAACAATTCTTATGTAATCAAGAATTACTAAACAAATTGAAGAATATCGTTTTTTTACAGTATCATCCAGCCCTAAGAATAGGTATTGTGGAAACAAACATATACTGTATATTGCAATGTAGAGGTGTGTAATATAATTATGTTTGGTCATATCATGATTAATTATATTACTGTTTCGACAATATACTATTTTTTAAGAAAGACTGACCCAGGAGTAGCTTACTACATTTCGTTACAAACATTGTCACTAGGTAAGAATGGATAAATATTCTGTATCATGAAAAGTTATTCAATTTTGTGATATATTTTTAACATATCGCCCAGGTCTATTGTAAATTTTAACTTTTCCTTTAATATCGTTTAACAGACAATGAGCTGTGTGTCAGACAGTTAAACAGGTGAAGGAGGAGGTGAACAGGTGAAGAGGTAAACAGTTGACCAGGTGAAGGAGGAGGTGAACAGGTGAAGAGGTAAACAGTTGACCAGGTGAAGAGGTAAACGGGTTCACCTGCGTTGTTGAAGAGAAGGAGATGGTCGATATCCTCGCAGCGCGTCTCTTTGGCCTCAGCTATAACGCTCTCCACTCCCTCCTTCTGCCCCAGGTCTGCCACTACACAGCGGACCTGCAAGCCGGCGCTGCCCGCCTCAGACGCGGCCAGGTCCGCCTGCAGGGTCTGGAGCTTATCGCCGGATCTGGCCGCCAGCAGCAGCACGGAGCCCGGCTTCAGCAGCGGCGCTATTTCCCGAGCCAGACTCCAGCCGAAGCCCTTAGAGGCCCCGGTGATGATACACAGCGCCCTGCCGAAGCCCTTCTCCTGCGAGGAAGCCATAATACAGAAATTTCACCCGATAAACCAGAGTGATCAGCTCGGAGATCAGAACCTGCAGCCTCTCTGAGTTTCAAAATCACTACACTCCACATTTCCTGCTCCCCGTCCAATCAGATACCGCCACGGGAGCCACGCCCCCTCAGCTCACACTAATCAATTTTCACCATTATCAATAATCATGCGTGCAGCTGAGCACGAGTTAGAAATACAAGCAAAGCGTGGAAATGAAAAGGACAGAATTTCACATATTTCTGCATATGATCACATGCTGTAATTATCCCACATGAAGTTTAAACAGTCATATGCTAAGGTTTATCACCTCTGGGCAAATTCTTCCCAATTTACAAAGAAAATCATATATATATATATATATATATATATATATATATATATATATATATATATATATATATATATATATATATAAGAAAAGATAATACTTTATTACTCAGACACCAGGGAAATGACAAACTTCTGCAAATGATCACATGCTGTAATTATTCCACGAGGTTTAAACAGTCATATGCCAAAGTTTTATCACGTCTGGGCAAAATAGGGTACATTTAGTAGATTTCATGCAAAAAAATCTTATTTATTAAAATCTGCAACTTTACAGGAGAGGGTAAATCCTTATTAACCTACAAACAAAATCATATATAAAAAGATGTTGTCTAATTTAAAGTTTTTTATTAATCAGCCACCAGGGAAATCATCACATGCTGTAATTATTCCACGTGAAGTTTAAACAGTCATATGCTAAAATTTTATCCCCTCTGGGCAAAGTACTGTACATGGAAAATAATGGATTTTATGCCAAAAAAATCTCAGCTCAAAAAACTAAATAAAAAACTTCAACTCTACAGTAGAAGGAACATTCTTCTTATCATACAATGAAAATCATGTATTAAACACCTTTGTTCCTAATAAAAAAAGTAATTTAATAATATAAGATAAGCCTTTATTAATCACACAGTGGTAATATTTGCAATGTTACAGAAGTGCAGAAAACAATTAATACTGAAGACATCAGAACTTTAAAGGAACACCTTTTAAACTTTGAAACGATTTAGTGTCGGAATTTCACATATGAAGGAATGTTAAATAAAGGTGGTTTTAATGCAACCAAAAATGTATGTTTATTTAATGTTCCTTGTATCAGGGCTGGTTTACAAGTGGAGGCCACATCTATGTTCAATACATACCAGGTGCTGGTCAACGAATTAGAATAATTTGAAATAGTGAAATCATGACATTTTTTGAATGCATTTTTTGTGCAGAAAGCAAATCAGGTGTTCACCGCACCTGTCCTACTCGTTAGACTAATCACAGAACTCGTTACCTGGAAAAAAATTTGCTCAGCTGAGCTTTCCAAAAGGCCCATTTAGGCCATTTAACTGTGACACTGTTGTTTTATTGAATTAGAATAATGGACAAACCGTTTCATTGAATTAGAATAAATGCTCGAATTTTTGTTTTCTGTGAAGAGTGTTCACTGTGCAGTATAAAGTCAGGGTTGAGTAGAATTTCTAAGTTGTAAAATCAATCATGGGTAAGCAGCGTGACCTCTCAACCGGAATAGTGGCTCAAATTCAAGCCCTTCGCCAACAAGGCTTGACCCAAACTAAAATTGCTGAGCAGCTCGGCATCAGCCAGTCTTCCGTCTGCAAAGCTCTCAAGAAAAACTGCAGCAAGCGCACCAACTGTTCCGGCGTCCGAAAAACTTCTGCTCGCGACAACAAGCAGCTGAGAAAGATCGCAGTCAGCAACCGGTTCAAGTCCACTCCCGAGCTCACCGACTTGTGGAACAAGCAGACCGGCGCTGACGTCTCCAGATCAACCACTTACCGTCGTCTGCGCGAACTCGGCTTCAAATCTCGCGTTCCAGCAGTAAAACTGATGCTGAACAAGAAACAAATGGAGAAACGGCTGAAGTGGGCCAAAGAACACGGCGAGTGGACTGCTGAAGACTGGCAGAAAGTGGTCTTCAGTGACGAATCACGCTTCTGCATCTCCTTCGGTGACCAAGGTCCTCGTGTCTGGCGTCGTGGTGGCGAAACCTACAACCACGAGTGCGTGAAAAGATCCGTCAAGTTTCCCCAGAGCGTTATGGTCTGGGGATGCATGTCCGCTCGAGGTGTAGGGAAACTCTGCTTCCTCAAGAAGACTGTCAATGCTGCCGTATATCAAGATGTTCTGGAAACGTTCCTGATTCCGACTGTTGAGGAACAGTTCGGCGAAGAAGACTTCATATTTCAACAGGATCTTGCACCGGCTCATGCGGCAAAGTCGACCAAAGATTGGTTCACTAAAAAACAGCTTGAAGTTTTGGCATGGCCGGCCAACTCGCCTGACCTCAATGTCATTGAAAACCTTTGGGCCATTGTCAAGCGGAAAATTCGCGACAGAAAGCCTACTACGCTGGACCAACTGAAGCAGAACATCGCCACTGCCTGGGAAGCTGTGAGTGCGGAAACTTGCGACAAGCTGGTCAAATCGATGCCGCGGAGACTTCAGGCAGTCATACAAGCCAAGGGGGCAGCCACAAAATACTGAGAAAGTGATGATTGTAATTATAATAAAAATTATTCTAATTCAATGAAACGGTTTGTCCATTATTCTAATTCAATAAAACAACAGTGCCACAGTTAAATGGCCTAAATGGGCCTTTTGGAAAGCTCAGCTGAGCAAATTTTTTTCCAGGTAACGAGTTCTGTGATTAGTCTATCGAGTAGGACAGGTGCGGTGAACACCTGATTTGCTTTCTGCACAAAAAATGCATTCAAAAAATTTCATGATTGCACTATTTCAAATTATTCTAATTCGTTGACCAGCACCTGTATATGGTGAATATGGTGCTGTTTTTACCTTTATTTATCTTTTATTATTTTATTATTATACAATCTATATTTTGTTGTAAAAAGGTTTTAAATAATTGTAATGCTTGTAAATGCTTTTAGGAATATAATAATCTTATCTGTATTACTTTTTAAAGCAATAGTTTGTCAGTGCATTAGCTGCTGTGCTGTGACATATGTTGATGTAAAAAGGGCTATGAAATTAATTTATTTGAAAACAGACTCAGTTTGCCAGACAGGGGTTAAGCCTAGTGTTTGATTATAGAACGTTTTAAATTTAAATGTTCTGCTAAATGCTTACTGACTCAGTTTAACACATGTTGGGGGAAACACAGCTCTACAGCCCCCTCTAGCGCCACACAGAAAAATCACGTTTTAAGACAGGACAGTGTATTTGGATAGTGAATGTGTCCTTTGTGTACATTATAATGTAAAGGGTAAAGGACACTTGCTTCTCATTATATGTGTCTACACTATATATATATATATATATATATATATATATATATATATATATATATATATATATATATATATATATATATATATATATATATATAAATAAAAACATTAAATGAGAACGAGTGACCAAATATATGAATGGTACTGTAGTATAAGTTGCATACAGTTGTACAGGTATGTGTGCTCTGTTTATTTCAATAGGGTTTATATAAGCTGAAGTGTTTTTCTTTCTTGTTATGGGTTTGTGTTTAAACCCAAAAACATTTTTTTTGACTTTTAATGATTGTTTAGAAATAATTTTTAATTTTGAGATCTGTAGCTAGAATTGTACACTGCACTCTGTGGGGGCACCAAAGCCTAAAGTGCCTTCCACTGTTACACCCACCTCCCCAAGCACAGATTCTATTATTCACGTGGGCTGAATGTTAATATATAAGTGCTTGGCCTTAATTTGGCCTCTTTTAAATAGTCTTAGACATTGATTTGAGATATTTTTTTGTAATTTTGCAGGCTGCCAATTGTTTTTACACAGTATGCCCTTTCAGAAAATCTGTAGATTACATTTTACTATTAGGGTACTTATAGTGCACTTTTAGTGCATTATTAGTGTACAGTACAAGTCAAAAGTTTGGACACACCTTCACATTCGATGTTTTTCTTTATTTAATGTATTATCTACATTGTAGATTAATATTAAAGACATGAAAACAATTAAAGGGCACGTATGGAATTATGTAGTTAATAAAAAAATTGTTTGTCCTCCACAATCCCCTCATCTAAACGTGATTAACTGAGATGGTGATTTTGGATGAGCTGCCTGGAGCTTTAGCAAATATTGTTCAGCGTCGTTAGGAACTCTTTTAACACGCTGAGAAAACAATTTCAAGTGACTCTACGTCATGAAGATACTGAGATTAAAATATTAAGAGTGTGCAGATCTGTCCTCAAAGCATTTTCTGGTTTGTTTAACACTTTTTGGTTTCCAGAATAATTCTGCATGTGTTCCTGTATAGCTTTAAATTGTCTTCAATATTACAATTTTACAAAAAAAAAAAGGTGTGTCCACATGTTAGACTGGTCATGTATTTTGTGCTAAAATGCTGTTGGTTTTGGTATTAGTCCTCGTAGCTTGTGCTTGTTCTATGGTTTCTGGCGGAGTCCCTCTTTATACCAGCAGTGGCCACACGTGGCAGGAGTCTCCCAGTCTGTAGATGTTGGTGTTTCAGAGAAGAAGAGCTCAGCCATTTTAGAAAACACAGCTCTGTGGGACAGCATGGCTGTGGATATGAGATTACCCACTGCCCGAAAACTCATCTCCCTGCCCGGCTCTCTGTCTAACGCTGAGGGTAAACACCTGGTGGTCCCGGGAGATGTGATCACATCTGATACAGGGTTTATGAGGTAAATATGCGCTTAAACAAACCTGCAGGAGGACCACAGGTCTGATCTGACTAGCCTGCTATCCCTACATTAACTAACCTAACCAGGCTAAATTAACTAATATCTGTGTTTTTGCTTCGGTGTCACTGTCTGTTCACCAGCTAAGAGTTAAGATAAGTAACGTGTGTGGCCTGTACCAGTAGCTCGACTGAGAAACACAAACATTTATTTTGTGTATGGGTTCAGTGTTGGCCCCACATATGGATGTTAGTTAGTGATGGGACCAGGCAGGAGGGGATTGGTCAGTGTAAGTTAACGTTTAGCAGTTTAATTTTCTGACCGTATCAAGCTAAATTCAAAAATACAAAATTGAGTATAAAACCTTTTTTTCCATTTAGCATAGTGAAGAAGAAATGTGTTTTGGTCAGTGTTACGTTTATTAGTTAAATTTTCTGACCGTTATAGGCTAAATGCAAAAAAATAGAAAATTGCAAGTAAGAACTCATTAATTCTTTTTTTTAAGTGTAGTGTACAAGAAATAAGTTTTCATACATTTTTCCAATGTTAGTTTTTTAATCTTTGCCCCTTACAATTATAATTTCAGGAAAAAAAAATCTTTTATTTTTAATTTTTTGCATTTTGCAAGTTGGATTATAACATCAGATTTGTGTTACATGATACAAAAATGGACAAATCTGAAAATCGAGAGAAGATTTAACTTTTTATTTTCTTGAAATTCTGTTTGCGAAAGGCTGAAATAAAAAAAAACTCAATAATTGAAAAATGGGATGCAAATCTATTTCTTTTCAGCAAATTAAATTGCTAAACGTTACACTGACCTATTTTTATCTTTTTTTTTCAATTATCTTGTTTTTGTTTTGGCTTTTTCACAACTGTACATTTTATTACAGAGAGTGTTAATAATGTAAAAATAAAAAAAATGTTAAAATCCTGTTTATTAGATGATGTGCCGCAAAAGCAAAAAAAAATCTATTCAATTGAATTATGTGCAACAAAAATTACTGTATTATGCATGAAAGATTATCTGAACAGCAGAATCTTTCTCTGCTGATGCATTTTGTCTGCCTGTTAAAATATGATTATTACTGTTTTTTGTAATACAATATTTTTATTTTTTATTTAAACAGTGTCAGTATATCACCATGCTTACTTTATTGCAATATATTAATGATATTCAGTGATATTGAATCATAACCCCTAGATCAGGCCTGGGCTTTTTAAGGCTGGGGTAGTGGGCCTTTTCATACAAAGCCCTTCACTTATTACGCATCAGTACTGCTTGGGTGGTAAAAACAATAAGAACAACAATAACCCATTTTTTAACCCCCGGTCCACTTTTTAACGCATGTGAATGCATACTTTTTTACGTAAATGTTATGTACTTAATTTCTCACTTCCTGTCTTCAGGGGTCATGGAACCTACATGGATGATGAGAAGCTCACAGCCTCAGTGGCTGGGGAGGTTGAACGTGTCAACAAGCTGATCTGTGTGAAGCCACTGAAGACACGGTCAGTGGTCTTCTGAATGCTGTGTCTAAAACATTACAATTAACATGTATAAGATTTAATATTCTTTGGGTGTTTTTTACAGGTTCAATGGTGAAGTTGGTGATGTGGTGGTTGGCAGGATAACAGAGGTACTATGTTTATGTTTAGAGTTCTCAAAATTCTTACATTCTTTCATACATTTTTAGAAGCACTGTAATTTTAAAATTAGTCATAAGCCTCATCCCTCACAGAAATAAGCAACATTCTTCTCAATCATCTTTACCTATTCTTTCACTGTAGGTTCAGCAGAAACGTTGGAAAGTGGAGACCAACTCTCGGTTGGACTCTGTATTGCTTCTGTCCTCAGTAAATCTTCCAGGAGGAGAGTTGGTGAGCTTAAATACTGATTTAATAATGTTTTTATATAAAAATATTGCATTGTTGTTTGAGTTGCGTTGAGCTGTAATAAATACTGTAAACCCTATTTATTCACAGAGGAGGCGATCAGCAGAAGATGAGCTCACCATGAGAGATTATCTTCAAGAAGGGGACCTCATCAGTGTATCCTGAAAGTAGTGATTGTTTTAAAATAGTGAAATTATGTAATTAAATAAGACTGTGTTATTTTTGATTATGTAGAAAATTTAACTTAACTTGTTCAAGGCAGAGGTACAGTCCGTCTTTTCAGATGGAGCTCTTTCGCTTCACACCCGCAGCTTGAAGTATGGCAAGGTACGAACAACAATTCTTCAGTATGATTTTATGAAACTCAACTGAGAAATATTGATTGAAAAAAATATTGATTTTATAATTTATTGTTTGCTCAAGTCAGTGTAATTGTAGGTACTGTTGAGAGCTTACTTTCATTTTGATAAAAGAAAAATGGACATTAATGCAAAGTTAAAATTTACAGCTCAGGTGCCCATTTATGAATGTAGCTTTAGCTTTTAGAAGAAGTTAATTGACAGGTATATGTTTACCTATTTAAAAAGAAGGTTTAAAATGCATCTTAATATTTGCGACAGTGATATTTCAGTTTACTTGGCCTGATTTGTGTTTTTCCATTCTTAGTTGGGACAGGGTGTACTGGTGCAAGTATCACCATCTCTTGTGAAGAGACAGAAAACCCATTTCCACAATCTGCCCTGTGGAGCTTCCATAATCCTGGGGAACAATGGCTTCCTTTGGCTGTACCCTACACCAGGGCATCAAGATGAAGAGGCAGGAGGATACTACACAAGCCTGGAGGTCAGGAGAACATGATTTTATTAATGGTTGAAAACATAATTTTTTTTCAGCATGTTTTATACTGTGTTTAGAAGTCCATCTGTGTTCAGATTTTCTGGTTGATTTTGAAACAATTCTGTTTGATAGGTTGTAATTTGTTTAAGTTTGATATTGGATTCCATCTGTTATTAAATCCAAACTAGAATGAAAGCCTCACCAGACTTTTAGATAAGAACTGTAGGTTAATAGAGAAGTTCCAATATTCTTACTTCAGAAAAGTTTATATGCACAGATATGTTCTTTTAAAGAGGTGTTCAGAGGGAGTTCTTAGCCATATAGCAGCAATCGCTAAGTTTCTAATATGGTCCAAGCTAACTTACACTTCCCACAAGCTAATATGCAACAACTACTCGCTTATGAAAATAGTTGGTCTACAGTGACCCCCACCCCTCTAACTCTCTAACTCAATGTTTTTCTAGAGCTTGCGGAGCCTGCTAAAACCCTGAGTTTTTTTTCCACCTTAAATTCCACCTTAAATGTGGCAGCTTCACCAGCAGTCCCAAAACAAATCGTAGTTTATTTAGGATAACATTAGTGACAAGTTCTCTTTTTTGTCACTGAGTGTTCCTAGAGCCTGCTAGAGTAGTTAACCAAGGTGTGTCTCATTTATATAAATTTATTTCTCACAGGCAGATTTCTGTTCCACCTTAAATGCAGTGGCAGTGACAGATAATCAGTGAAAGATTTAAAAATAATCAATTTTTAAATAATTAATTTTAAGCCTTTTTTAATTTTTTTTGTGACTGATATTGTGTGGAAGTGTTTGAGAATCACAGCTGAGTGTATATTTCCATTCCATACACTGTTGTTATGTTGTTAAATGATAATGTAAAATGAGTAATAGTAAAATTAACTCTCGACTTAATTCATTATGTTAATGCTTAAATATTTTTAATACTGGTAGGATGTATGTTCCTAATACAAGTACCACTTTAATTCCGTAAAATATTTCATATCTGAACAATATCTTATCAAATATATTACATATATTTTAAATAAGTGTTTTCCCTTTTTTTTTATAATCAACAGCTTAATTGATAATCAAAATAATTTAGTTGCAGCCCTGAACTAAACATACAAAACACTTTTTTGTCATATAGTAATGTGGAATGTGTATGTCTATATGATTTTTTTTTGATCAGTTATAATACTGTATACTAAATATACTAAACTAAATATACTAAACTGTTTTCTCTGTGTGGCTTAGCCTGTTGCTCTATCAGATCGCGAGGTCATTTCGAGACTGAGGAACTGTTTGCTGGCCCTGGCAGCTCACAAAGTGCTTCTGTATGATACCAGCGTTCTCTATTGCTATGAATCCTCCCTCTCCCATCAGGTATGACTGGATAGACTGGGTTCAAGTTTTTAATCTAAAACTGTGATCAAACCTTCACTGGAACTGCAAACCATACCATAGTTTTGCCGTTACCAGCTTCTTGATACAGGATTAACTAAAAACTTACACTGTCAATAGTCAGTCTTAATTGCTGCCATAGATATATAGAGTAGTACAGATGACTTGATCTGATTTGCCTTTCTACCTACCAATTTTAGATCTTTATTGCCTATTTTTTGTTTGTTTACTGGCATTTGCCTGAGAATACTCAGTATTTATATCAAAAGTCAACTACTGAGCTCTCAGATCTGCTAATCTGACCAGGTTTTAAGTAGACTCACCTGTTGTTTAGCCACAGATATGACATGTAGCTGTGCTCTAGGTGTAAAGATGTGCATATGTCTTACAAAGTGTTTCTCTGTGAATTTGTTTCAGATCAAGGATATCTTGAAACCAGAGACTATGGATGAAATTGTGATGGAGACACGACAGCGACTTCTTGATCAGGAGGGTTAAAGTGCTGGTTGAAAGCTATATAAACACGAGCACAGGGAGCAGCTGATTTGAGGCAGATAATGGTCATCAAATTCCAGGAGATCCACAGTCCTGCAGCATTCACACATTACTTTTTTTTTTTTTACAGACTGTTAAAGGCCCAGAAACTAAGGAAATATTTAATATGTTAATTTGTGTAAAATGTTTTGATACTGTTTAAACATTTTGTATGAAAAGCTTTGATCTTTGTTTAATAAAAAGTGCAGTGGTTTTAGCACTGTATTTGGTTTAGTTTTTGGTTTAGTGTGTTGGCAACTGCTATGGTTTAAGGAAGAATATGCACAGCATATTAGAAAATTGTCCACAATATTCAGTGTGATTTCACAAGGGGGTGTCAGACCAGGGTTTTTGTATGGCTTCCCTCTTGTGGCCACAATCAGGATTGCACTTAAAACTTTTAAATAATTTTGAATACTTTAAATACATAAACACAGCATATTCTCAGTGTACTGAAAAAAGATTCACATGGGTTGTGGGCTGTTAAGTACAAGGTCAAATGACACTGATTCTTTGGGTTTACAACTAAAGGTATGTTCTTCAACAAAATGCAAAGGAGAGTCGGTCAGTCAGAATTTAAATTCAGTTTAATTGAAGTTTATGTAAAATGTAAAAAACATATTCAAGAGATGTGATACTGCCTACATCTTTTTATATATTCACATCTATACTCACATCTTTGGATGTGAGACCATAAATGTTTTACTTATAAAAATATAGTGTCTGTAATTACAGGTTTTACTAGTAAAATATGACCTTTTTAAAGGTCATAGACTTTTTATTTTGCAATTACTTTTTAATAGCTATAGTAGTTTTGGTGGAGGTGTGATTCAGTCATTATAATGTAGTCAGAATGTCATTATAGATCTGTAGATCTATATGTTATCTACAATTAACATGTCTTCTAGAATTACTACATTAACAGAGTTACTCGTAAACATTGAGTTTTGTATCACTACTGGTATTTATAGACTTAAGCAAAGTTATCAACAATATAAAAATCTGTGTAATTTGCAATAATAATACGAATTTTTTTAAATGCAGAAATGAAATGGAAATCCAAAAACTAATGAAATACCCTTTTTCTAAATCAACATTATAAAATAAACAGTAAATGTCATTATCTTTTCTAAACATTATGAATTTTATTTAAACAAATGGCACATATATTTTCATGGAATGTCTTTATTCTGAGAAAAAGGGGTTTAAATGTCCAGTGTTTGTGAAGAATGAAAACCAAATATTAATTAAAATGTGTCTCCAAACTTATGAGCGGTACTGTATACATATGTGGAACAGTGTGGAACAGCACTGGGGTCTTTGGGTTCAAGTCCCTATCTGGGTGGAGTTTTCATGTTCTCCCTCCCTTCTGCATGGGTTTTCTCCGGGGTCCTCGGTTTCCTCCCACAGTCCAAAAACATGGAGATCAGGTAAAGTGGATACTGTAAAATTACCCAGAAATATGTATTATTCTAAATTGATTTGGTGTGTAAGTTTCTATGTGGCCAGATGTGGATTGGCACTCTTTCCTGAGTAAAATGCTGTAGTGCTCGATGCAGTCCTCCAGGTGGATGGTTGTTTCCGGGTGAGGGTACGCTGTGCGTTATTGGCTGCCACTTCTCAAAGGAGTGTGGATGAGGGCTGAGAATTAATGATTGTGTGTAAAAAAAATATATATATATATTGTAAAGCGTCCTTGGGTTTTTTTTTTTTTTAGAAAGGTTCTGTATAAGTTTAACTAAAGTTTCCAAAAGTCGTTTGAAGGTGTAGGAAACAGTACTTACAGCTTCATCTGTAATTTTCTAAAGAAAATACTTAGTAACATAGTTATGTGTTTTTGACTTTTTCTAGTTATTATACAGAATTTAAACGGCCTCTCACCCAGTTTGTTGTTGCATTTAATTTAGAAGTTCGGAGCCTCAGGCAATTGCTTGGTTTGCTCCTTTTGCAATGGACCTGCTTATGTAAGATTTTGAAATGTATTTCTCTGATCTTGTTAGACATGCAGTATTTATGTGGCAAAAGCCAAGTTTTTTTTCTATTCAATATCTCCAATAAAAGACATCTAGTAACATTTCTCTCTAGGAGGAATTTGTTTTGGGTATGTAACATTTTTTTTTTTTTTGCATTTTTTAAAATAAAAAATACTTAAACCATCCAAAAGTATAGTTGACTGTATTATATGCTACTGGGTCTGAAACTCTGCCCCTCTGTTGGCGGAAGAGGGCGCCACGTGACGTCAAACGCACGCAAACCGAAACACCAGCCCACCTTGCGTACGGAAACATGGCGGCCCCTGCGTCGACGGCTGCTCGCTCAGCATAAACTTCTGTAAAAACTCTTCCTACACTCAGAAATACTGCAGGACATTACGCGCGCCTGTAGCGACAGCTCCTGCCTCAGTCGGGCGGGCGGGTTAGCGGCGGGAACGGGGCGAGCGGCGGTCGGTGGAGGCGGGGGAACGGCAGGTTGTGTGCCCGAGCTGGAGTGCCTGCAGTCGGGCTGCAGTATAGAGAGTTTGGAGCCTCGGAGGGAAAGAGAGCTGAACTCTTCGGATGCGGAAGTTGCGGGAAGGAGTTTCTGACTGTGAATAAAAGCCTGTCGGTGTGAGAGAGCGGCTGGGGACGGTGTTGAGCTGAGCAGGGGCTCGGTGTGTGTGTGTTCAGGCACTGCTGTTAGTGAAGTTTCCAGCTGAGGGAACCTGTTGTTAAGCAGCGCTGAGAGTTAACGCTCGCTGAGGCGGAGCAGCAGCAGGGTGAAGTTAGCTAAGCTAGGGGAGCTAAGCTAACTAACGCTAGCTTTCTGTCTGAGACAGACCTAGAGCTGCTGGATACTTAACCATATATTCTTAACACGTAGTTAACGCTAGATATCTAACATACACATACATACATAAACTCTAACGTTCAGTCGTAGGTAAGTACTGAAAACATGTCAAATTTAATGTTAAGCTGGTAGGAAAAGTCCTGTGAGATTGGGTTTTAAGTCAGAGTAATGCAAGAACGTCTTATAGGTTAGATGGCTAGCTACGTTAACCAGTTCGTCCCCTCAATTTAATTTTTAGTGAAGTTAAAGGCAAAGTTAAACCATTAAAGAGTTAACTTTCCTGTGATTTTGGCTCTCAAGCCAAGTCTCCTAAGTGTCACAGTAATATTATCACTTAATGTAAGTTCAACAGTTTTTCCTCTCAATTTAATTTTAGTTTTAGTTAAGTTAAAGTATTTTAAGGCTAAAGTTAAACAGTTGCACAGTTAACTCATTTGTGATTTTGGCTATCTAGTCAAGTCTGTTAGGATTTTTTTTTTTGGTGCGGTACACCACATTAATATTAGGGCTTAATATAAGTTTAACAGTTATTCCCCTTGATTTAATTTTAGTTTTAGCTAAGTTAAAGTCTGTTAAAGTCCACCATAGAAATATTAGCTAGCCGACTTGTTGTAGCCAGCCTAAGTTGATCAGTTAATCTTTCTAAGTCTATTCAAAGACGTTTTATATTTTAGCTAGTTATCTAAGTCTGTTAAGATTGCAAAATACCAATATTAGGCCTTGATGTAAGTTAAAAATTTCTTCCCCTTGACTTAACTTTAGTTTTAGTTAAAGTAAAGTCTGCTGAAGCCCACCACAGTAATACTAGCTAGATCACTTAATTTGACCAGATGATTTGTGGTTTGGCTATCTAGCCAATAAAAAAAAAAACAATCCTTTTAGTTTTTTGGCTAGCTAACTAAGCCTGTTGAAGTCCACCACACTAATATCATTACTTAATATGAGTTAACCCTTTATGTTCTACCCCTTGAGTTAATTTTGGTTTTAGCTAATTAGGTTTGATGAAGTCCACTAATATTAGGACTTCTTTATAATGAGGTAGCTAGCTAACATGCTCTTCCCTTGAGGCATACTTCCAGTTCCTCCCTATAGACACACATCCAGTTCCTCACTGGAAATAGAAAACCAGTTCTTCCATTGACATAATTAGCTAGTCAATTCCTCCTAATTCTTCACAGTCAACTACTACTGACTTTTTCTTCCTCATTTGGTCTGTGAAATGATATTCAGGGTTAAAGTAAAGTTCCAGGTTGCTTGTATATTGTTAATGCCTTAAAAATATCTTTTATATGGAAAACAAATGAAAGTAACTCTTAAATATATGCAACTATCATTTTAAACCTTTGAACCTACCATATCTTTTTATTACTGCAATATAACTGCAAGGTCTCATACGTTCTCAAACAGTACTGGTTTTCTCCACTTAGTCCTACATGTGCCTTGTCTCATGTATGTGCCTTGAATGGTACTGTGCACCGTGGTGTTTTAATCATAGTGTAAAGGTCCTTTTAATATCAATGTGTGATCTAATAATACCTCAGTGACAGTGCAGATTTTGGTTGTTTTAGCTCTACGTCTGTAAGCGTTTCTTGATGATGCTGAAACTAGTCACCATTCTACTCATTAACACTACTGTGCCCAGAATGTAGGCCTAGTTATCGTTTCTTCATTTTAATGCCTTTATTTTATTTTGGAATGTTTAGTGTTGTGGAACTCTTGACAGTAGCTTATATGTATGTTTTAACATCTGAACATCCATACCTCCAGGCTAGACTTTGAGGAATGTAAGACTGGGGCAATCAATGCATGATACGGACAAAAACATATCAAGTATCTGGGTGTGGGGTCTGCCTTACCACTATAGTGGACACAGAAAAACGTTACATTGGTGTCAGAAAAGGGACTGGGGATCTGGAGGTCCTGACGCTCACCCACCAACGCTGCACCTCGCTTGTTCCTTTCCATCAAATTCAATTTTACCTCTCATCAAGGCAGTGACTAACATCAGCTGTGCTTCACGGCTACGGCCTGGCAACCTGCCCTTATGGGGCAGCAGCCAGGGAAGTCTGTTGGGGACCAAAGGAGACCAAGTCTGCCTGCTCTGAACTTCATCAAGGGTGGCGGGAAGCGGGACTCATCAAGGCATGGCGCTCACAACTGCAACGTGTTTACAGTGCATGGTAAGGATTTCTCAGTTCAGTTCAGTGCTTTTTCTTGTCATTTAATGCATGTTGCAGTAGCTGGAAGGTGTTTGAAAAGTGGAAAATGCTATGAGGCTCTGCATTACTGATATTTTCCAACTTTAGATCACTGCCATAAGCAGATATTTGCCAAACATTGTTAAAAAAAATCTCTGTAATGCATGACCACCTGGTGTAGCTTGTTTTTTTTATGAGAAATAATGGAATGAAATATTCAAAAATAATACATTTTATAAGAAAAAAAAACAATTAAAATAAGATTTGTTACCAAGCAAAACACTGTAAATTAAGCATAGACCACAATGTGCTTTTTTAAACTGTTTAAAAATTAATGCATGACTAACATGTGATTTAAAATAACTACAAAGAATTTTCAGTACTTAAAATGTGATGCAGTTATTTTAATGAGGTCCAGCCAGGCAGATTTTACAATGTTAGAATATTTCCTAGCACAATGTGTACCTAATCCTTTTATTGTTCTGTAACTTTTTTTTTATCTTGGAAACTATTTGTCAATCATTTTTGGTAATGAATAACAGGATTTTCAGAAAGTGAATTATAAATATCCCAATATATTGAATCTCTCTGAAATGTGTGTATATTGCAATATAAATGTATTGCAGTGTATTTTTCTTCAATATTGTGCAGCTCTGTTCTGACACCCAGTAATATAATATTGAGTGTGTCTGTACTATAAAGTAAAGCAGTAACCTTTGTACATTCAGTGGAAGTGTTGAAATGCCTGAAATGCAAAATGTATAATCAAATATGAAAGAAAAGGGGTGAACCATGTGCTTTTACCTAAAAAAGCATAATGAAGACCCTTTATTAAAGCTCACCTTCCGCGAAAATCCGATTTTTCTTGTTTTTTGTGGAATACAGTAGGTCTCTCCGAGTTGAATGTGTACACCTGCACATTAAACTGTTTTGCAGCCCCCATTGTCTGCAGGAGCTAAGCAAAGAAATCCCCCCTCCCCCCCTCCGAAAAACGGGTGAATTTTGAATTATCTTTCTGCCTACGTAGGCAGAAACTCACAGACCAGCCCACCTTGGCTCAAAAAACTCCCAGAGGCGGAGCTGAAGCGACGCAACATCACCGCTCATCAGTTAGGAGGTGGGAGGCAGTGAGCGGCAGAGCGGCGGAGGGGCGTCGCAGTGCTCCTAGCCAATCAGAGGAGAGATATTTGCATGCTGTTTGCATGTATGAATATTCATGAGCAAAGCTGGAATCCGGTCATTTTGGACACACCCCTAAAACAGTCCATTAAAAAAGAGCTATACAGAGACACCTGAGCACTTTTTTTTTTTTTTACAAAAACGGCTCACGTCATTCATTCATACTAGAGACCACAACTAGACATTTTAAAATGAAAGAAAAAAACGACGGAAGGTGAGCTTTAAAATCAACAGCATAAACGTTACAAGTTAACCAAACTTCCAAATCCTCTGCTTGTTGTTGGCAAGCCTGAATGACTCTATGTGCAGCTCTGGGATGCCCGGCCACGTCTCTCTGTGACCTGGATGTGTGGGCCAGCGATAACAGGGTCTGTGCTGACTCCCCTTTTGTTTGGAAGGCATACCAAGCCTGACTGTCCTCAGCAGTTCCTTCCCATAACATGACCATTGTCACGGCAGGCAGAAAGATCTCAGATTCTTGGATTCCGGCGAGTTGTCTTGCGCAACACTAGTCTGATGAGTTGGGGGTGGGTTGGCAAAAAAACAAAAACGTCCTGCCAGCTGCCAGTAAGCTGAGAGAGGAGAGAGCAGTGGCTCTTGTAAATTGGCAAGAGGGTCAATGGTGGGATTATTTTCGTTGTCTTTTAGTGCTGTTATCCGGAATGGAGTCGGATGTGTTACGAAGGGATATGAGTCACTGAGTGAGAGCAGGGCCGTGTCAGCACTATGATCCCGCCTGCCGTTACGGAGCCTCTTCTGGTTGGAACAGTCTCTCACCAAGCAGGTTAAGACTTCACATGCTCTGTAGCAGGGCAAGCAAAGACCTGCTTGACTGCACGTCCGTGAATGCTGCATCCATTGAAGCTTTTTGATGGTGGTGTATGTTCAATCTGGAAAATAAAAGTGTGAAAGAGAAGGGTTCCTTGGAGCTCCTGTAGAAGAACCAGTTTTTAAATTCCGAGGTGAACGACTAACCTTGTTATTTTCCTAATACATTGTAAACTAGGGCCTTGTATGGCTGCAAATGTGATTCATTATCCATGCACACTTTACTTAACGCCCATGTATGTCTGAATTTATTCATGCACCACTTTAGAGGAATGAATTCAAACACCCACCAATTCTACTAGTGTCATGTCCCATGATTTTTGTAATGTCCCATGGAAGTGGAAGAACACTGCAATCGACTGCGGGATTTGCTTCTGGGGTATCCTGCAGTTATGTGATTTTTGTGGATGTGATTTGTGCTAGTGAAAGTCCTGTGGATTGAGAAAGGTCACTGCCAGCACAACATTTGGAATTGGAATGGTATTTGTTGTAATGCTTCATTTTAAATTTATGTATTTGGCTCTTGAGTAGATGCAAATAAGCCTAAAGTCAATGTGTCTAGTGCTGAGCTTCAGCTTGAGGGGTACGAAGCCCCTGAGCACTGGGCTGCATGAGTAGTTTGTGATTAGGATCCTCACCTGAAAAAAAAAAGATCATCTGCTTATAAGATTTAAAATTGATTCATCAGGTGCATCAGAACCTTTCTGCTTCACTTGATCATGAAATGTTCAAGGGGGGACTTAATGGGACAACTTGTGAGGTGCTATCTTGTGAGTGGGTGACATGAATTATCATAGTTTGAGCAAGGCCTTTTAGGTTGTGCGAGCATTTATCGTTCCTTGATCCACAGTCTCTTGTGTGTACAGGGCATACATTATAGAAGGTATTACCAAACACCACAGTGTAGTGACAGTAGTGCTGGACGATATGGCCAAAATTTATATCACGATATATTCCTTAAATTTCGGTCGATACGATATAATTTCGATATCGATAAATACTTTGAAGGCCTCAGAAAAAGAATCCCTGCAATCTCTGCAGCTTGCACTGCAAATTTAAATTATTATTTAACTGTGTATTTGCACTTTTTGTATCAATCTATCTAATGGAAATCTGTACCTACTACTGTATGAAAATGTTTTTTAAGCCTTTGAAACCTCCTTTCACAAAAACTTTAATACTTTAGAAATAAAAGTAGTCAAAATAAATCAATGCTCAATTTTATTTGCATATAGCAAAATAATAACATGACATCCCTGTCAAACATAAGCCTATATAACTATTACAAATAAAAATAACTTTAAATGACAACAGAGGCAGAGCTTCTTATTCATTGTAAACAAATTTAACAGATTAAAACAAAAGTGTTTTAACTAGGATATATAATACAAGAAGCCTTTATATACATAAAAGCAACAAGATTTTCCCGTCAAATAAACAAACCTATAGGATTTTTCAACTGTAAATAACTTAGTGACAACATAATCTATTAAAGTGCTTCAGCCAGAATACAAGAGGTATTCAACATGATATCAACGGCAAATAAACAAACCTAAAGGATTCATAAACTTTAAATAACTTAGTTTCAACATAATCTATTAAAGTGCTTCAGTCAGTATAAGGAAAATATTGTATGTAGTGAAGATGCTTGAGGTGGTGGAACAGATTAGATGTATTAACGTTACGCTGCTTGTCGGCTCCACTCACCGGCACAATTTGCAGCAAAGCGGCTGGGCGAGCGGACCCGCGGCTGGGCGAGCGGAGGCGCGGATGGGCGAGCGGAGCCGCGGATGAGCGAGCGGAGCCGCGGATGAGCGAGCGGACGCGCGAATGGGCGAGCGAAACAGCGGCTGACCGAACCGAGTCTACCCTAGCCTTGGATCCGCTCGTCCCGGCTCCGTTTCGAGACATTTTAGATGCGTAGCAGAGCGGACCTGAACCTAACCTAGCCTAGCCTAGCCTAGCCATTTTAACCTAGCCTAGCCTAGCCTATCTGGCTACGTGCCTGTGTGATTGCGTCATCACGCACTGAGGTAGCACAGCTATGGGGGCTGAATGTGTTTGGCTCTGCGGCGAGCTGACGCCAGTAAAAAACGCCTGTCCGTGACAGATTCTGTACATAATACATATCGATATACCACAAAAGTGATATCACCGTTATTGAAACATTTCTTATCGCGATAAATACCGATATCGAATTATTGTCCAGGCCTAAGTGACAGTGTAGTGAGTGGCAATGATTATGATCGGTGAGGCCTGGCTAGAATTGTTTTTGTTAACAGATAAGCAACTCTTGCAGAATTTACATCCATATTCAATGCAAGAGGCTTCACATACAGCTCTGGAAAAAAAATAAGACACCTCTTATGATGACTACTACCAAATTAAAAACCTCTGAAATATAATCAAGAGGAAGATGGATGATTTCAATCCAACAAACCAAACTAAACTTGATTTTTTGCATCAGGAGTGGCATAAAGTTAACCAAGAGCAGTGTGTAATACTGGTAGAGGAGAACATGCCAAGATGCATGAAAACTGTGATTAAAAACCAGGGTTATTCCACCAAATTGATTGATTTCTGAACTCTTTTTTTTGTTATTTCAGCAATTTTCTACAAATAAATGCTCTAAATGACAATATTTTTATTTGGAATTTGGGAAAATTGTTGTCTGTGGTTTCTAGAATAAAACAACAGTGTTCATTTTACTCAAACATATACCTATAAATAGCAAGATCAGAGAAACTGATTCAGAAACTAAAGTGGTCTCTTAAGTTTTTCCAGAGCTGTACGTAATCTGCAGGTCAATGCAGTGTTCTTTAGATTCGATTATACATGATAAAAGTCATGGGATATTATACTGGTTCTTTTGGCATGTCAGTATAATAGCGTGTAAATAATTCGTTTTTTAAACATACATTTTCATTCACTAATGCTTGCAAGGATTGTGCAAAGCAGAGTTTTGATTTTCGTTCCAATTTTGAGCTTCTGTTCTATAGGCACTCTTAGCTTCCTAAGTATTATCTTTGTCTCTAGATTCCCTACAGAAGCAACAGCTGTGCTGAACATGTATGGACTGTGGCAGAGTGGACCCTGGCGTTTTTCACTTGTGTTTTTTTTTTCTCTTTTTGGCTGGAACTTGTGGAATCTGCGCAGTCTAGACACCAAAGCTCCCTTACGATTCCTATGGGTCTTGGAGACATGAGGGTTTATTTTCAACTAGGGGGGTTGAGAGGCAGGCAGGCGCCCCCTGGTAAGATTTGTTGCTCGTCTTGGCCAGCTGTTGGATCCTAGTGGCTCTCAATGTCCTCGACGTGTCGCCAGTGCTCTGACCGCCGTTGCACAGCTTCTGCTGTTGACACTGGATATGGTCTGGACTAGAGTGTATCGTCTTGAATTCCTTTTGTCTTTTGGAAATGCAGATCAGCCATGTGCATATCTATCTGTCTCAGAGAAAAGTGAGAGAGTGGGGAACTCCAGTAAGTGGCAGCTGCACTAGGTGTCACTTGCTGTCTTGAATGATTCTGATGCTGTTTTTGTTTATTCTGCATTAAACGGGCTTGCCTGTGTATTTCTGGGATATATTTAAGGATATAGAATGTAGACAGCACTTTGAATTCCTGCATAGTTTCAGAAATTGAGCAATGTTTTCTGTCAGTAAGCATCACTGAAATTCGAGTAGATACATGCCTATCAGTATCTGTACCATATCAATGGACATTTTTTCTCCTCCATGATGCAGATGTATAAAGTAAAGTGCATTTAACATACAAGCAATACTCATAATGCAGCACGCCATATAAAAGGAAGTGAAAATGCATTATGGTTTCATATTCAAACTGTCTTATAATAATAGTGTGGACATTTATACAAGCAGCATGATCAGCAGCATGGTATGTGCCAGCTGGTAATTAGTTTGAGAAACATTTTACATCCCCATCAGTGCATCCTCAGAATCATTCTTCTGTTTTGGCATTTATTTTTGGGAGTAACCTGTATTAGCAGCCTATATTTCTGAGGTCAGAAAAAAATATATTTTGTTTAATAAATCGACAGGTTTAGCTTCAGTATGAACAATATACATAGTTGTTTGCTTGTTTCACAGTTCTCCTAAAACATTAGGAACAGAAGAGTTGGTCTTTATTCCCATACAAAATGCTTATGCTGTAAAACAAGATTTTATTAATTTAAATTAATATTATTTATTAATTGATTAATTTTTGGCCAAAGGCTGAGTAGTGTACACAATTTATTGCAGGTTCTTATTTATTTTGCTTTTGCAGAAATCAGATAGCCACATAAAGACATTACAAAAGTTACAGTTTATTCAGTCAAGTTCAGTCTTTATTCGGTACAGATTTTCAGTCTGAAAATGCCTGAAAAATTGCCTGAAAATTTAGTGCATCTAGGCTTCTTTTTTATGGAATGAAATTTACTTTGTTTTCTTGTAAAAACCCTAGAGGCTTCCTAATATCTATACATGTTTAAATGTATTTTGTCTGGTCAGGTCCTCCTGACCACCTGGAAAGCAATTGTTGCAAAGTGTTGGCACTTGTGCAGGGGGACTGACAAAAGCAGGTGGTCAAGACGAAGTGCCCCAAAAGCCCCTTGTGTGCACTTTATGACCTCGCAAACATGAACCCGTAAACCCAGGCCTGTTCAACTCCCAGGGTCACTTTCTGCAAGCTCTGCTGACTCACTTTTTTGCATTGCACTCTCATGCCAGTAGGGATTCTGCTCCGTTTTGTTTTGTTAAACTGGGACCATGCATGTCAGTTTTAAGCCAGTTCCCGCTGATTTCCCATAATCTCTTTCCCTAAAGAGGTTAGCCCGCACCTTTTCTCAAGTGTTGTTAAATTACAGGGCACTTACTCGCTGAAAAATTCACATTGTCCTGGTGTGCTAGGCAGCCACTGAAAGCATAAAGATTTTGGTTGCTTTAGGACCGTTTGTTAGCCACAAGATTATATCTTTTGCTATTGAAATGCGATTTTCAAAACACGTTGAACTTGCCGTGGGGTTCACTGGTGTTTTTACTAAAAAATTTCGAAGAAATGGTACACGTTAACCCTAGTGAGTGATGACAAACTTTGGAAGGCTGATAGTTTAGTCTCAGTGACCATCTTATCCTAAGACCCTCTGGCACCCTTTGAAAAAGATCCACTTTTGTCTGTGCAGAAGTGCAGGCTCTTGAGTAATTCTTCCTGTTTTGAAGGCATAGTTGAACATGGGGCAAGCCACAGCAGTAGAGTCAGGAATGTGACCTCCTATGCATTCCTCTCAAGTCTCTCTCCCTCTCTTGCTCTCTGTGTTTTGCTCTCACTTGCTTTCTGTCTTTTGCACAGTTTAGGATGGGTTATAAATACTGCACTAAGTACAGTACTGACAAAATGTTATATCTAATACCAAAATCTGACTAAAAGTTTCCCAGCCTTAGTATTTAATAGGGAGTATGCAACAGGCATTGTTTAGTTTAGCCCATGATTTGGAACAAGTTAAGTACAACAGGTAACAAAAAATACTAAATACAGAATACTAGAATATTTTTATTTTCTATTTTCATTGAGATAGCAGTATAACAATTGGTCATGAAATGTTAAATGCTCACACCAGAATAATTTGAGTTATGTTACGTGATATTAAACACTGACCAGCATGCTAATATTAATGTGGCATCAATGATCAAAGTTACAGTAAAGTCTGATAGTGGATAGCACATTCCATTTTTGTGGATTCTGTGGGTACAGTGTCGTGTATGAACCAGGTATTTTGCAGATGTTAAAGACTGGTCACACGTTATTTGCTGTTTTATTCAACCTCTAGATGGCAATCTAGACCCCAGTCCAGTAACGGCAGAAGCGGCAAAGACGGCTAACAACACTTTAAGCTTCACAGTGAAGTTCTGCACAATTATTCAAGTATTCACAATCTCTCGCACCTGGTTCTCGGAGGTTGACAGCATCTTAAAGTTTGTTCATTCCAGAAAGAAAAGTATTGCTCAAGATTGCGCCAAGTATGGCTGCTGTGTTGCAAGTGCCCACTTACTTCTGCAGTTTTTTGTTGTGTGTGTGTTTGTCACTCTTTTTGCAGTATTTCTGTTTTATTTGATTATTCTACTTTACTGTAAATATTGTTTATTGCATGCTAGTGGAAACCTGCACCCAAGTTTTTCAATCTGACTAGGGGTGGGCGATATAGCCCTAAAATAATATCACAATATTTCTAGTATTATTGCGATAGCGATACTCTTGGCGATATGACAAAAAAAACACCACTGCAACAAAACTAAACTTTTTATTATTATATACGATATGATATTGCACACCTTTAACTAAGATATTTAAAAAATATATATTTTTTTTTTGCAGATTTGTAACAGAAGTCATTGATTCAGAATGTCATGATACTAATAATAATAATGCACTCCAAATATCTCCATATATCCAGGAATAAAGTAAAATAAATTATACTGGACAGATATAATCTGTCTCTAGTAGATATTTAATAGGAAATTAGAAATGTGTGAGTTTTTCTTTTGCTTAAAACAGCAAAAAAGTAGTACCCTGATGTGATAATTAGGGGTGGGTGATGTGGCATGATATTTCAGGGTATAATATCGTTCACGATATTTAAAAATGTTGGCGATATTATCACGTACGATATGATATGGCACACCCCTAAATCTGACAATAAAAATCTTGATTTGACAATAAAAATCTTGAATCGTTTCGAATTGTTTCGTCATGGGAGACAATACAGCGAACATTACTGAAACACCCGAGAGGAGAAAAATTAAGCTTGATTAACAAAATAACGATATTTTG
Organism: Astyanax mexicanus; assembly: GCF_023375975.1. Lineage (NCBI taxonomy): Eukaryota > Metazoa > Chordata > Actinopteri > Characiformes > Acestrorhamphidae > Astyanax > Astyanax mexicanus. Next base: position 20,971,934 of record NC_064408.1, on the reverse strand, counting down.
TTATAGGTATCACCCCAGGCTACAAGTAGTGACAAGAACACAATAAAGACCTGAATACAAAATGGAAAACAAAAAAAAGAATCAGTTGGGAAGGCTAAGAAGAGGGTGTTTGCCTTTAGCCATCACCTGCAAAACCCTTTTATATAAACGCTAGAAACCTTTGTGCTGAAAATACCAGAAGATCAGTGTTTTTAGAAATTTTTAAACCATCATGGAATCACTTTTTTTTCTGTTCATTTTTATAGGTTATTTGACCATTATAAAACTGATGGCCCCTGTCTGTCTAATTTCATGCACTGCTCTGCATTCACACACATTGTTGTTTAGATAATATAGGTGTTTCTTTGGTGAGTGCGTGCGAACGCCCTCATGCGTGCGCACACAAAAAAAAAAGGAATGCACTGTCCGAGTCGTCAGTACCACTCAGCAGCACGGCTGTTGTTAGGCTTCGCCCCTGTTGAACCCTTTCTTACCTATGTGAATTCCAGCCTGTGATAAAAATTCCGTCTAGTCACAGCTTGTTAATGCTAAGCTCTGTCCTTTAGGAATGCTGTGGTTGAAGATTCTTTTAAAATCTGCTCTTGATTTAATCCAATTTATTTATTTATTTACTATCTTGCATCAAATAGAGAAACATTTCATGTTACCTATGTTAATAGTGCTGCATTTGGGTTTGGACAGTGTTTTGTTTACAGTGCCCTGTGGTTATTAATTGTTTCAGTTGTGGTTTGCCCTTTGCACTAAGTTCTTTACAACAAAACTCAGCATTCCTGATTTTTTTTTTTTTTATAAGAAATTCACTGTGCAAGAGCTTAGTCCTTGCTCTGACTGACTGTAGGAATGTATGTCATTATAAACGTTTTCAGGTTCAGTATGTTTTTCAGCTCAGAGGTCAGGATTTAATTTGATTTTAGATATTTAAATACATCTTGATTTTACAGAACTCTAATTATATGCTGCACAGACTACTGGTTTGGCTCAGATAGGTTTGCCTGTGCCAGTCTTCTAACAAAATAAAGCCCACATTTGCAAGCCCTACAATTTATAAGTGACTTCAGGGGAAAAAAACTTAAAATGTCATTTGATCTTTTAAACCCACTCCCATCATTTCTCCTACTACACTTTAAAAGGATGCGCTCTTAGGAAAAAGGGAGCAAACGTAGGGCCGTAAAAAATGACAACAACAAACATGGTAATGAGTGTTAAGGATGAAAAAAATATAATAATAAAAAATTCATTCTGGGCCAGAACACTGCTAGAGCACTATGTTTCATTGGTGGAGCTGTACGAGGCCACTCATTTTCCAAATTGATTTGATTACGATTCATAAGGTCCCAATTCGATTCGGTTTTTGATTCAGAATCAGTTAATTTAGGCATATTTCTGTTACAATTGCAGGTTAAGTTTGCATATGAAAAGAGATTTTCAGAAGGCTGATGCTCTAATGGTACATAAAACATTACATCATAGTACATCACATACATATCTTATGGTGCTGTTGTGCTGAGATGCAACATTTACCCAACGTCATTGCTTAGATACTGAGAGGCTGGCTAAAAAAAACAGTGTTTTTTCATTTTCATTTTTCACATTTTCCTCTCAATACGAATCAAAACGCTCCCTGTTATCTCCCTGTAAAAAATGAAAACAGCTGTAAACTGGTTACACACATTTCTGTCTGACGAAGACTGACCTTGATGTGGTGGGCATGTCCTGATTTTAAGAGTGTTTTTTGGTCAGATTCACAGTTAAAATAGATGGAATCCACCAATTACAGATAAGAGGCAGAAATCGCAAACCCAGTGTCTTAGCCTTCATTCATAGGGTCCACGTGCCGACCCTACTGATTTAGGAACAGTTTGAAGTGGATTTCTGGCTCTGGATTTTTATCTAAGCATGCAAATAAAGATTAGTTTAAAATATAAATTTTACAATAAGCCCCTGGTGCATAAATAGTCACAATTTTGTGTAAAGAATTCTGTAGGATTACTTTAATTTGCCTCATTTGTTTTTTACAGATGACTGTAACACCCAGCTTGACAAATCCACAATTGTATATCTGTCCATGGGGAGCTCAAAGCGTAATTTTTATTTATTTATTAATGTTTATGTATTTATTTAAATCAATTCCTTTCTTTTTCCTCTTGTATATTAAAAATGTTTACTCCCTGAATTTGTAAATGAAAATGTTTACTATGGTCAGTATGGTCAGCAGTGGAAGGATGTTAAATGTCCAGTGTAGCCAGCACTGAAGAGTTGTTGTGGTTCAGCTTTTATTTAAGTGTGTGTCTGTGTGTGTCTGTGTGTGTCTGTGTGTGTAAGCAAGAGCTCAGTGCAGCAGCCACTGCCGCCACACTCTTTTCTGGCCTCTGCCAAAACAACATCTGCAGGACATCCCACCATTGTCCCCCACATATAAAGGAGCATAACCCTCTTGTCGCCTCTTACTGCAGTCAAATTAGTTTCAGTTAAACCAGTGGGTGGCTGGAGGCCAAGTGTACTGGTGCAGCAGTGGTATAGTACTGGGGGACATGCTTCTGCCTCAGGCCAGATTTTAATTTCAGGTTTAAAATGGCAGCAGAATGATTTGAGACACTTCAAAATAAATCCTTCTTTTGGGAATGCATAATTTTACATTGGACAAAAATGATTTGAAACAGCTGGTTGTTATTTGTGCTGTGTGCACATATAACAGTCCAATGCAGTAAATCTGATCTAAAAAAATGCATTTTAAAAATGTAAGGTTCTTTAAACTTTTCTATAGAATAACAGAGTTTGGTCAGTAAGGAAATATATTTGTATTAGAGAAGGTAACTAGTGCAGTGTGGTCCAATAAGTTTCAAAAAATAGTTATAACTAATTTAATGAGTGTTGCTCAGGGTTTCAGTTGTGCTTCATGTTGCTTCCATGTTGCAGAGTTCATGGGTACTGGGGGTGTTATGTTATGCAGTTGTGTTTTTTAAGGAGACAGAACATTAACACACCTGGTAAGGGGTGGGATGTAATACGTTTAAACAATTAAAAAATAAAAAAACACCACATAGCCAAAATAAGCTAGATTAATTTGGGGGGAAATTCCGATTGAATGATCTTTACATTGAGATAAGGTTCTCTCAGCCATTAAAAATTAGTTTCTTCGCTCACTTACATCTCTATTTAAAAATAAATATATGGCATCTGCTAGTATAATTGAGGGCTCTGCAATATATCGTTTCTGCATTATCACTGCAATGTGCACATGTTCAGTAGTCACACTGCAGTATGTGATGTGTCCCATTGGTAATGCAGCCCAATTTTGGTTTATTGTGAAACATTTATATTGGTCCATTAATCTAATAATTCATTACAATGTGAGGAACTTCTGAACGTTGTCGAAAAGAGAAAAAAATATTCTTTTTGTGACAGCCATGATATTTAAACCTTGCAAAATCTTGGAATTTACTCTAAAATTCATAAACATAGTGGATTTAGTAGACTTAATAGACTTTAATAGACTTATCAAGGCACCAGAATAATTTCATAGTTATAAAAAAGGGGCCCTAAGCATTTTCACAGCAAGGCCAGTGCCTTTTAGTGCCTTTCTTCAAATGTATTAAAAAATGTAGGCTTGCGCACCATGTTGTCTGGCAACTGTACACAGCTAAAAAAAAATCTCTCTTAGGAAAAGTGGCAAAGCTTATATCATACAAATCTCTTTTAATATTATATCATAGTAGTCAAGTCAAGGTCCACCAGATTTTTGTGTCCGTGGGCCTGTACCTTGTTGAGGCAAGCCTGTGCCTTTTCAAGTTGTCTTTTTGTTAAATCTAGCTTGATGCAGCTGATATGTTTGTTTCTTATCAGGAGCAAATGTTTGCTGTTTTGAGTCTTCAGAGCCTTGTGCACGCTGTCATCTTCTGCTGATCTTTGTGTTATGCTGTTTTGGGGTAACAGGGGTCCTGCATGAGGGGGGCCCACCCTGACCTTATCTTTGTTCTCCCTGCCTCTTCTAAATTTGTTCCATGTGATTGTGGGTCTGTTTGGTCTTGTCATGCCATTCATGCATTGATTTTTGAACACTGAGCTTTGTAGATGGAGTGTCTTTCCCTGCCATAACAACTGGGTCATCTCAGTGAATGGAGGAGATGAGCAGAGCAGAGCAGATTGCCTCTGGTGTTGTATTTCTCCTGGTCCATGCAGTTTAGTGTTAATTGAAAGCTTAAATGGGCACATTACTTGCCATGTCCAAGTATTCAGTAGGGTGATTATACTTTGTTTTACCAGCCGTTCCAAGCTGAAGCTAAAGTATGTGCTTCAGCATACCATTAAATATTTAATTGCTGCTTCTTATCAGCTGAGTGTTGTTGCATGTTATGCCCAGCTTCCATCATCTCAACTCAAACAGTTTTGTTTTCATGCAGTTCAGCTCTCAGTGGAAGGTCTGCATTGAGTAAGGTGTGGATGATACAGTAGCTTGTTTAGCCAAATTGCTAAAATTATGTACATTTGCAGTAGTTATGTGAATTCCTACCTAATTGTAGTCAGTTGCAATCTGAGGTTGCTTGGTTTATATTAACAGACTGGCAAATTCTTAAATATAATTCTTTTATTTTCAGTCTCTTTATGTTAGCTTTTAGCTTAGCTTATTTCTTTTTTTTCCCAAACTCTAGGGCATTAGCAAATGAAAGCCCACAATCTGCTTGCTTAAGTGGCCTACACAACTGGACGGTCCTTTTAAATGTCAAAAATTCTACCAAATTGCATAGTTTGTCGGCTTTAAATGTTTTGAAATGATAATTTGACCTTTTAGTTTAGTATTTTTAGTTCTTTTAAACTTGTCATTATAACTACTTTTTCTGTAAAATATATTATTCCAGCAATAATTGTGATAAACCATATTATTGTCAGTTTATTTCACTGATATTATTCTAATATAATAGCCTAATCTTTCAATTGCACCCTTTTAAATTGACCCTTGAATGAATACTATTTTTTATTTTTTATTTACCTACTGCAGTCCACTATGTGAATAAAGGTGCTTGATCTTTACACAACTAGAACATTAGTGAAGTTCAACTGTACGCAAGATACACAATGGACAATATCAAGGTTAGCAAAAATTATTAAGTTACATACTTTTATCATATGATAAGACAATAATGTAGTTATTGTGAGAGGCCTAGACTCTCCCTGTCCATATAGATGTTTCAGAGATGGCCACCGAATAAACAAACTTGCTCATAAGGACATTTGTAACACATTTTTGTTTCTTTGCATATCCACAAAGCTTTCCCCTCCCTCAGTCAGTCTCATCTGGCAAGGCTGCGATGTCTGGGCTTGATATCATAAATGACCTAATATTACAACAAATTCCATTGTTTGACAGTGGTATATAAAAGCCTGAGAGACTTCCTTATAGACACATACTATGATCATACTTTAAAAACATACTTTTGTCAATGCTTCTAGGTGCTCTACCTGTAGTACTACTAGAGATATCACTATGTGTTGCATTCATGGAATTTTTAACAGTAGACAGCGTAGTCTTTAACTTTGGCAGTTATGGAAGGAAGTTCAGTTTGCCCACAGTTGTCAGCTCTGAATCGATTACCGCCTCCCCCTCAACTCATCTCTTATTGCATGTATTCTGGAACTCGAAACGTAAGCCAAGCACAGGCCCAAAAGCCCCAGACACCCAGATGGAATTCTCCAGAGGACCCTGGATAAACACTGTGGAATCGCTGGACTGCTCGTCTGGGGCTCGGGGCTTGCAGGCAATTTTTTGTGGTGGTGGTGGTACTGGTGGGGTGAAGTGATGGAATGAACCTGGTGCATAGCTTCGTGTATATTAACCACAGCAGGCCTCCACTTTTCCTACTGTCGTATTTCTCTGCATGCTTGAGTCAATACCTTGTCTGTCTCCCCCTGACCAAATTGGGTAGGCTGGGTGTCGAAGTTGAGGCTGGCTGACATTTCTGACATTGTAAGGTGGTGTGGTGTTTCATCTTAGGGAATCTCTATACAAGTCTTTTTTTCTCCCTCTCTCTTACTATGGTTGCGTATGTGTGCAAAAAAGTGATCTCAGTTGTCCTGCAATGTCCTAGAAGCTTCTTGCACCTGGCTCATATTTCCACTCTCCAGTAAGGTTGAACTTATTGCAAGTTAAAGTCAGAACCCTGCAGACTTTCCAATTTGGGAGAATTCTTTACATTTAAAAGGCCCATCCAGTTGTGTAGGCCACTTAAGCGATCAGGTTGTGGGCTTTCATTTGCTCATGCCCTAGGGTTTGGAAAAAGAAGTGAGCTAAGGAGGTGAAAAAAAAGACGGGACAGGGGTGGGAGGGGGCAAGAGAGCATACTGTGTACGTCAGCTAACTGTTAACATACTGAGAGTGGGATTATATAAATCGCAATGGAGTGATTCTCCTATGAGCTCATCACTAAACAATGTGCTTCATGTTTCTTCATCTGCAACCCCCCTTTTCTAAACCTTGCCTCACTTCGCTCACTTTGCTTTGTGGTCGGTCTGAGTTTCCAAGCGGACGAAATTGCTTGTAGGTGGTTTTTAAAGTTTCAAAAGGTTTAAATTTTTCTTAGGTCAGTTAATGTCCTTGATGCAAGGTTTGGCTAAATGTTTAGCATGCCTGGGATTGCGTAAAATTTTACGAAGCTTACGAAGTGCAGGACGTGCAGAAAGTTTGCTCGCAAAAGCAGGCTCCATCTCCGTTTAACCCCATATACGCATTTGTAAGCCCACCCTTTACTTTTACAACTACTTAGCAATTATGACTATAATTATTATCAGTTTAATAGGCCCTAAAATTGAATCTTGTGTTGCTCCACAAGATATGCTAAACCAAGTGATTCTTAAAATTATTTACAATAGTGCCTTCCTTAGGATGAATAACTAAAGAATAAACCTAGGATTATAGGAGTTAAATAACTATGCGTCCTATGTGCTTTCTTCTACAGCCATCAAATTTGAATCAAATTCTGGTTACGGAAACAAAATAGTTTCCTATGTAATCATGAAAGGTTGCATGCAGTTTAATTACTTTAGCCCTCAGGCCAATTGACCTTTTTTGGTATGCAGAAATTAGTTGCTTTTGAACTCTGATCAGTTCTACTGTTAATGAACCAGGAAGATTTGAATACCATCTAGCCCTTCACTGCAGCGTAGGTGGTACAGCTCATTTCATACCTCCGTTCTATTCTCATTTCTTTGGCCGGACTACAGAGGCGGAATTGTATCGTTGTCACATTTTCAGTCATTTTCGCTCTCTTATGACTGGAAAGTCGAGACAACGTATTGGCTGGCCTGTGCGCCTCTGGGCTTCAGAGCTGCCTGGGTTCCCGCCTGTCTGGAGACACCAGTTGACTGGTGGAGAGACTGGTGATGTCAGCTCCAGACACTGGCCCAGAGAAACACTAATGCCCCTTTTCCACATGCTCATGGAGGAAGACCATAGCCTGGAAGTCAGCGTTTATTTGGAGCTTCACCTTATGCAGACCTGCGAAGTGTAGAGTTAGTTCTGGCTCGAAGTGCGGATCTCCGTTTCGGGTTCTAGTTCTTGTCTTTTTTTTTTTTTTTTTGATACTATGTGGGTTTAAAAAGTGATGTGTATATGTATGTATATTACCATCTGTGTATGATTTTAATCCAAAAAACAACAAAGCTTGCATGGGTTATTTGTTTCGAAATGGTTCAGTTTGGAAAGATGACAGCACAATGCGGTCTTGTGCAAATTATTCTGAAGAAAACTCACAATTAAAGAGTTGCAGCATGGAGAATTTATTTCACCCTCTTAAACAGCAACCTCAGTTGCTAAGATTCCATTTTATCATTTTCATTCCATTGTTATTTTCCTTACTGATGCATTAAATTCATAACATATTTAAATCAATATTTAGACAAAATCTACAAAATATAAAAAAAAATGAAAATTGAAATTGTAAAATGAAATTGTATTTGTTTTGAAACTGGTAACAATTCTGGAACACTCCTGCACAATGCAATATTTCAAGTAGTTTAGACAGCATGCTTCTGCTGCTAAAATCTGAGATTTTGGTCATATTAGTGTTGTCACATATTTCAGTCTGGTTAAATTAGATTGTGGTTTGTTTTCACTTTTTGGGACGTTGTGCTTGGGCAGGTGTGAATACAGTAATAACACCTGGGTTGGCTAAGACCCTGGTAAAGCGTTGGTCTCTTAATTTGTGGTGAGAATGCGGTCTGGCAAATGGCAAAAATGCAATTTGCTTATAGCTGTAGTAAATAGCTGGGAAATAATTCAAGTTAAACTCTAGGGATTCACAACAAAAGTGTTATACCAGTACCGGACAATGCTTTTTTATAGAAGCATCGGCCGATTATCTAGATATTTCAAACCGATATTTGCTGACATATTTATTGTATGCCATAAATCAAACACTGGCCACGCTACTCCAATTTTTATTTGTTTTTATTACTTTCAATAGATACATTTTTTAATTAATTCTGTTAAATGAAAATAATTTTTGAACTGATCAGTTTGATGATAAATTTCTCCGGAGACACCTTTCATTTTATTGTTTGCATACCGTTGGTTAAAAGCTGAAATGCAATTACATTTATTTCTAAAGTCTCTCTGTAGTTTGTAAACAGATATATACATGTGCATTATTGAATATCTGCATCGGCCCAGAATTCCTACACCAATGCATCCCTCTTAAACTGGCTATAGAAGCTGTTCCCAACTTTATTCAGCACTCTAATGAATGCATTCTGCTTCTTTACGTTGCAGCCACCGTTGACAAAAAATGTGCAAATGCACATACACAGCTTGTCTAGTTTAGTCAAGTCAAATCAAATTAATTTGTGTATCTTTTTACAAATTTTGTAATCACGCCTGAAGAGAATCATTGCCACTATAGGACACTATAGAGCAGATAACCAAATAAATCTATTGGCACCATACTACATGCCAATCATGTAGTAGCAGGGTTTAAAATACAACATTGGATCTGTTGAATATGGTGATGGGTGTTTTTATAATGATTGGCATCCATCCTACACTTTTTTGGATGAGGTGGTGATGGATTTTCACCACTCCACCCAAAAAACAGCCTGACCTTCCTAACCTAATGATTGTGTTGTTGAATGCAATCAAATATTTACAGCATTGCAGCATAAAATATTTTAGAAATCCTTACCTGGACAGAAGGGGTGTAATAGATCACAATTATGATGGGTGTGATCTTCTCAAGAGCCAGGTGTCCCAATAGTTTTTGTTCATAAAATATATTTTAGATAAAGTTGCCCAACTCTTGTGTACCACTCGAGATTTTTTTTTGTTTGTGTGTGTGTAATTCATTTATCAAGCTTCTTAACTTCCCGAAACGGCCTGTTGCCTAGTTAGCACAGCTCTTCAAACAAAACAAAGAGGAAGAATGCTTGTCATGACACTTCACAGCACACTTGGCAGCCGCAGCTCCAGGCGCCATTCTTTGAAGCTGTAAACATTTCAGAATAGAGCAAGAGACCAGTGATGATGGGGAAAGAGAGAGAGAGAGAGCAAGAGAGAAGTGGAGATGGGGGTTGTGGGGGAGGGGAGGGGCCTTCCATAAAGTGCCTTGTGACTATCCAGCAGGAATGACAAAGGCAGATTTTGTCTGCAGGCTTTTCATAGCAAAGCACATTCTCCCCAACTTTGACTGAAGTTTAGCCTCGGTGTTCCTCTCTGTTGATGTGTGAGTGAGTAAGTGTGTGTGTTTGAGAGTTTAAGAGTGTGTGTGTGCGTGGTTCTGTTTGTATGTGTGTGTGTGCGTGTGTTTTAGGGGTGGTGTGGGGGGAGGTGGGAGGATCCAACCAGCTGATGTCATTCAGTCCAGCAGGCAGCGCCTGAAAGAGGCCCTTTGTTGGCAGAGAGCAGCACGAGCGCTCGGCTTCTCCCGCTATCGCACTCGCAAGCCGCAGGATGGCAGGATCCAGAGAGCACCTCTTTATGTCAGGCTGGTAGATTTGACCTTCGACTAAGTCTCAGGAGCGAGTTGTCAGTGTTTGGATGGGTATTTTTTCCAAGGGAAAAGCGTGAGTTCGAGTGAGGAGTGGACCAGGGAAGAAAATGGAGCCTCTTGGACTGGAAACTTGGTAGTACGGAGTCATAAAGTGAATGCAACTCTGGAGTTCTGGGATGTGGATATCTGTCTTTTTAATTTGAAACTTGATACCTGCGATTATCTCCATGTGGGGCACTGCTTAACAACTTCTTCTAAAACTTTTAATCGACTTTTCACAAACTTTTGGATGACCAATCACTAAGTCGCATAACAAAAGGAAAGACCGGACTTTTTCTTCAAAGTGGAAGCGTGAAAAAGCAAATGAAAATGTTGGAGATCTGTTTAAAATTGGTGGGGTGTAAATCTAAAAAAGGCCTCTCGTCCTCCTCCAGCTATTACTTCGAAGGTAAGCAAAACTTAGAAGATTTAAGATTGTGTTAGACCAGCTGCAGAAAGCTAGCATGGCTTTGTGTCTGTTTGGAGGGGGGCTGAGGAAGGGAAGGTGGGGGGAGGCAGTGGGGGGTTGCAGGGAAGTGTGGTTTTTTGTGATTTTTGGGGAAGAGGAATCTCAATTACAGAGGAGGGGAGTTGGAACAAGATCCAGGAACGCAGACAAAGAAGCAGAGGTGAAACCTGAGTTTACAGTCTTGCGAAAATCACAGGCTTCGGCCTCACTTCCAGGCCTCAGAGCTCTCTCCTCAGCCTTGCAGTTAGGAAAGTGGAGGAGGGGGAAGCGAGCAAAGCCAGACACTCTGGCTCGCAGCAAGAGAAAGGGAGGAAAAAAAGTGAGGGAGGAGAGAATACTAGGAAATTTGACTCCTGCTTAACTCCTTGTGTAGGTTCATAAACATATTTTTTTGTGTGTGTGTGTTTCTTTTTGGTATGTGTCTAGGTCTCCAGTTGTTTCTTTTGTTGTGTGTGTGTATTGTTCACATATTGAGTTTATAAGGTAAAACAAGCTTTAAGGCTCCATGGAAATTAAGCAATAGAGGGAAGATTCTGAAGAAGTTTAATCAGTACACAAAAGGCCCTGACATAGGATTAATGTTTATTCAGTCATGGTGATCCTACTGATAGTTAAGTTTACTCTAAAACTGTAATAATGTGCTATGAATTTGATAGGGGTTTGATTCAACAAATAATAACTATGTCCATGACCAAACTTTCCTTATTGCTTTGTAGGAAAATAAGCTAGATGGAAAATTGTAGATACTCAAGGTTGTAGTATCTTCATCAATGTCGCCTGTGCAAAAGTGGTTTCGTGCCATGCTTATAATGCAGGCTGAAATTATTTGTGTTGCCTTAATTTAAAGCTGTTTTCTCTGACCCAAGCTCAAGACTAAGACAGTTTCCAGTGTTGAGGCAATGTTTAGGTGTGAACCAAAACAGCAGGTCTGAAAGATGACCAAATGGACTGGAGGAACTGAACCATGATCCAGTTTATTTGTAGTGTGGAAATACTTTTCTACATGGTTTAGACTTTTGAAACAAAAACAGGAAGAGGAGGCAGGATATTAACCCTAATAAACAACAGAAGAAGAAAAAAATGGCTGAGATAAAATCCACCTCCCTTTCAGGTGCACAACAGGTTATACTGGTGGTTCCTGTATCTACTGTAATTGTAGAGTTAACCCTAATACATTAACAGGAATTATAGGAATCTGAGGATAATATTGATTTGTTGCCTGGTGCACATGTGCACACACAGGTAGTTGGATTCTGTCAGGGAGTCACATTTGGTAGAACATCGGAAGGGCAACTTGCCAAACTGACAAGAATCTACAAACCTACAATCTACAAAGTACAGGGAGATTCAGTTATTTAGTTTATTCTATAAACTGCAGTTTGCCATCAAAACTGAGTAATGGACTAAATAAATAGAATCACTTAAGATGCATAAAACTTCGTAGGAATTCTTGTTCCAACTTTTGGCCGTGAAAAATACACTTTCTTAGTGTTAAGGGAACTGACACTTGGTATTTCGATAATAATAAGTTACTTGTTGATTTTCTTATTTGTATATTATAATATTGGATTAAAACATTTGATTTTTTTTAATCAAAAACAAAAAGGTATGATATTGTGACATCAGGTATCAAATGTATGTCCCCTGCTTGTTCTAAGAACTGTAAATGTTTCTTTTCCTGGATGACACTCACTTATAAACCTCAACCATTTGTGAAAGTTCTTGTTCCATTTTGCTCCATGTTAGCATGAGATTAGTCTCAGTTCATGCTTCTTCACTAGTCTAATGAATGTTGAGAGTGTTCTTATGGCTGGGCTCATTTTTGGCGTTCTGCCTCCGGCTCTTCACGAGAGATTTGCTGTCCTCCTCCCTGCTCTGGCCTCTGCTGAGTCTCCATCACCATCTCTTACTCTCTTCCCCTCTTGGCTGTTTATACTTAATGGTTCAGGTTGTGGTAAGACCACATTAACTCCGGGAGACGTTTGGTTCATCATATGGTCACCAGGGCTTAAGCTCATGAAGTCTCCCTTTATACAACTAGAACAAAATGAAAACACCTCAAAGGTTGTTTATTACGTAGACAAATTGCAAGAGACCTTGATTTTGAAAGGAATGCCACTATGATGCGAGAATATCCAGCCCCCCCCCCAGATGTTGCTTAACAGGAGGATCACAGCCAGTTCTCTCTCATTTGTTTATCTTCTGCTGTCACTGCCTCATTTCGGTGCCAGACCAGACGCCCCCGTTATGTCTCATCTTACAAATAAAACTGTTTTTCAAGATGCAGGTCTATCAGAGGATCGTCTCATTAAGCGTGCTGTATTTAATTAGTGGAATTAAAAGACTTTGGAATACAAAACGGTAGAAATCTTTATTGGAATTATCTCATCAGCTGCGTTTGTGGAGTTTCCTAAGAAGACTAGTTAGGAGAATATGCATTCGGAATTGCACAAGACCTTTTAGTGGATGCCAGATAGATGGGACATTCTATAGCTGTATTGTTTGTTTGGGCATTTAACAAGGCTTGACCCATGGTGTTGCAGTGTGTGTGTGTTGGGCATTACCACCCACAGTGGACAGTAAAGTGAAGTGGCAGTTATAATGATTGTGACCAGTGGTGTCCGGCTAGAATTGCCCTTGCAAGCAGACAATCAGGTCTGGCAAAAACCACATCCACATTCAATGCAGGAGACCCAGGTTCCATGGAAAAAACATGGGACACAATACTAGTTATTGGCATGCCACTGTACAGACAAATTATTTAACTACTTAAAGGTTGTGAAGAGGATCTCAAGTACATTTTAAAATGACTTTTGCTTTGAAGTTTTTTTTTTTTTTTTTTTTTTTACCTTTTTACCCCCCCATACTTTCATACACAGACAACTATTAGTAACTGAGGGCAGAGAAGGACACATCAGTTGTTTCCTTGAAATTTCTCCAAATGTAGCCTGTATTTCTAGGCTTTGGAATGCAGCTATAGTCTCTCAACCATTTCAAAGTATTGTTCTGAATAACCACTTGTGTTCTAAACAGTTTAGCAACTTCATAGAAAACAGTCTAAGTAAAGTGAAGCGTGAATCATTCCATATGCAGTTTGTAAGTATTTGAAGAAGAAATGCTTATGAAGGAATAGTCTTTGGTGCTTGAAACCAGAACTGAGACTTTCTTCAGCATGTTGGGAATGTGTGATGACACATGCCAGACCTAAAGCGGTGTGTATAGGCTGTGTGTGTCTTTGTCCCTCCCTTGTGTGTGGTAAAGAGGTACAAGGTGACGGAACACACATGGGGACAGCTGAGCAGCTGAACTGGCTGCACAGAATGAAATCACTGAGTTGGCTGTGCTTATTCTCACTGAGGAATTTCATAATTTCCCTTATCAGGCAGATGAGTAAAATGAGTTATGAAGGAGAAGAGGAGTCGTGACAGTGTTGACAAGGTTAAGAAAGAGCTTGAGTTACAACTAATGTGGATTTTGTCTCATCTTTTTGTTTCGTGGGTCGCTTGAAGGTCAACTCTATTTCGTTATTAGATTAACCCTTTAGAATGCAGACATATCTTTATGCTCTACATTTAGTGATTTAAGGAAATTTGGAAATTAAAATATTACAGTACTAATCAATTAATCACTATAAGCACTGTTTATGTTCTAGCTTTCACCAGCTAGGAACAAGTTGATCTTGTAGTTTGCCCTAGGACCAGACAGTAATTCAATATCAATGTTTTAATAACAGTGATATAATTTTAAAACAGACTTCCCACATTTTATCTTGGACTATCTGGATACATTACAGGAGTGGGTAGATTGTTGAATTTCCAGGAATAAATATAGTTTGTGAGCATTGTTGGCAGTAACCAAAATTAAGGAATATATTGTGATAGACATTTTGATGTCCAGCCCTAGTTTCTTACTGATGAGAAAAAGCACTACCAGCAAAGAACAGACAGCTGAGGCTGCAATGAGCTGACAGTGTAACAGTTGAATACTCAGATGTAATGTAGCTCTGGTCTGGTACAGATGGTAGGGCCAAACCTTAGCACCCAGTAGTGTTTTGGAACCAGCCTTTGTTGGTGAAAATGATGTAGTGGTGTAAGCAATGTTCTCTTGGAACACTTTAAAAACAGTAATTTGTCGCTCAGTGGCACAGCATATTTGAGTACTATTGACCGTGTGCTTCCCTTCATGAATAACCTGTCTTCAAATAGCTACCTCCTTTATGATGAAGTGCTCTGTTACTCAGCCAAATGACTTGTGACTGAGTTCATCAACATGACAATAAGTTCCCTGTTCTTCAGAGGCCCTCCCACTTACTGTATCTAAATAGATTTGTAATTTGTCAGAACGGAAGATTCACAGTATAAAAGTGCTGCTGAGTAATCTGCTAGGACTGTGTGACTCAAGTCATGTCAACATGGACCATAATAATCTCAGTGGAGGAATCTTTACAACATATTGTGGAGTCTATTCCATTAAGAAATAATTCTGTTTTAAGAACAAAAGGAGGCCCTACCCACTATTTCATCCTGTTTACACAAAGCATACAAGTGTAAACACAAAGCTCACCAAGATAAATGTATTAATCACCAGTAATAACAGGCAAATTTGCATATTTTGTCCAATGAAGCAATCGAATTCAGTCTGACTAACAAACTCCAGTAAATCCAAGAGCAAGAAGCTAAAATCATATTCATATACAGTCAAATACTAGCCATTGACATGCCTATGTATAGATGGACTTAATATTAAACTATTTTAAGTGCATGTTTTATATAAATATTTACCTGTGATTCACCTATTTCTTTTGCACTTTTTTTTTTTATTTGCAGAAGCTCTCCAGCGGCCAGATTTCGACTCCCCTGGTCTGTCTGAGGCGGCACGCTGGAACTCCAAAGAGAACCTGTTGGCGGGACCCAGTGAAAATGACCCAAATCTGTTTGTAGCACTGTACGACTTTGTGGCAAGTGGTGACAACACACTCAGCATAACTAAAGGTAAGGCATCAAAGTGTAACAAATTTTTGTGTAACCATGTTTTTTTTTTTTTTTTCCTCTGTACGGATTTACAAGTTTAAAGCAAGTAGTGAGATCAGTTAACCACGCCAACACTCAGCCAAGTTTGTTTTAACCCATGATTAATCAGAAAAAAAGTCTGTGTCACACAGAGAAATGAAGACATTTAAAGTGTCTTGTTTACACTTCAGTATAGATGATATCCCAGCAGTGCAGCAATTAATACTAATCATTAACAATAATATATATATCAATCCAATGGCTAAGTGAATAATTACCCTGTTCAGTTATACCCTTTGGGCATATTTTCCTTATTTACACTTTGGTCACTTCATATATACTCTAATGACTAAAATGTGTTTTAGATTTACAGAAAATGAATGTAATCACAAATATCCAGATTTATACAACTTACTTTAAAACCTTAGTGTGTTTAAAACAAACTGCAGAGCCAGTGTCAGACCAATGTAAAATAACCATTACTCTGGTTTAGTGTTAAAGCTGAGAGGCCTACAGCCTTCTCTCTGGGGAGCAGAGTGACGCTGCTGCCTGGAAATCCACATATTTGCCTCACATTCTCTATCTCCCCTCTGCTTCCTTTATCTAGCGCAGCACGTGACCTTCTTTCCACTTGCCTTACTGAAAAACAATACCGAGCTGAGCTCAGGCCAGGATAGTCAAAGCTCTTCATAATAGCCACAGTTCATACTTGATTTAATACACTTAAAAAATAAATACATCTTTCTGTTAGTAGAAATGTTTTTTTTTTTTCCTAATAAAATCCAGCATTTTCCTCCTTGTTTACTTTAAGGTTCACATACAGTTTTACAAAAAAAATGTGCTCCTTTCTGATGATCTTGAATAAAATTATAATTTGCAAAATGTAACTTCAAACGTAGAGAACTTTATTTAAGCCTAGTCAGTCAGGATGGGTCATGTAATTTATCTTGTTAAAGCTGGAAATGACCAAAATAGTTGTAGCTTTCCATGTCCCAAGTTAGCATTGTTAAAACATTTCCAGATTACTTATTGTCAAAGATACCAGTTGCTAACAACACATTATCTATAATTTTGCACATCCAAAAAGCATGAAAACATGACCAAAGTTGGACATCACAATATGTACTGTTGTTTAAATTGCTAAATACAAATTTGTAGCACCTTTATCTATTCATCGTTCAGTCATATTCTCTCAACACTAGGGTTGCAACGGTATGAGATTTTCACGGTATGATAACTGTCTCGGAAAATACCGTGGTATCACGGTTATCACGGTATCACAGTTTGTTACATATATTATTAAACTGACCCTTAAAAAAATTACAACAAAGGTTTTTTGTTCAATTAACTATTTATTGTAGAAACTACACCATCAGGTGAAGGGAACCATGTTTTTCCACTACTCTTAAGGGCATTAAGAGTGTATATATATATATAAAAAAAGTTGGTATATAACCAGATACTGCAGAAAGAGGGGATTTATATCTGACATGATCCTCACATTAGATATTTCTATTTTAAGGCTTTCACACCTTAAAACCTTCAACATATGAAAAACAGGCACGTCAGAATTTGAAAATGAACGCATGTAAATGAATGGCGTCTTTCACATCCAGTCCGGCCAGGACCTTTACACGGACACGTGAATCCATCGTAGCACGCACTTCACGCCTGTACCTGCGAGCCCAAATTTCGGATAACTCAGCGCTTTTGCGGGCGCTTACCGCATGGGTTGTGCACGACTACATAGAGGTTTTATTTAGGTTCAGATTAAAATTATAAACTAAACACATACTTTGCGCTGCACAGCAGGGTGGTGTTCTCGGAGATGGAGAACAGGTTTGATGTATTTCCTCCTTTAGCTGTGACTTTACGGCCACATTAATTACAAGCTTGTTGATTACAAGATTACAAGTCTGTTTTCAGGCTGTTTGAATGAGCGAAATATGATCAGAATTATGTTAATTAACACTAACATAGAGGCATATAACTATTATTTAATTAAAATGATTTTTAAGAACAGCTAAACACAGTGCGGAGAAGTTCACGTGCGAGAGAGAGACAGAGAGAGAGAGAGTGAGAGAGAGAGAGATTTGCTTGTTCTGATGTGAGCTACTCACACGTAAAGGTTCTCTTTGATCTCCTCGTGCTCATTTTAGTCCAATACATAATTCTGCAGTTTCTCAGTGTTTTCTGTCGCATTTTGCGGCCAGCGCGAGCGCTTACAACTAATACCGCGGGCCGCGAGGTGCTGCCGCGCTGCCGCTGTTATGCCGAATCAGACTCCCTGCTCAATCCGACTCCCGCTTCGCGGACAGAATCGGCACAACACCCTCCGCTGTACAACTGCGGAAGTGAAAACAGCGCTTATAAATAGGTTAGTTAAGTTTCACTTTCAGTTTTCGTTATTTATTTCTCCGCTGGCTTGCGTTTTACCGGTAATAAGCAAACACACACGGTATGATAACCGTGCATTTTAATACCACGGTATACCGTGAAAACGGTTACCGCTGCAACCCTACTCAACACTAATGCTTTTTCTGTAGAATCCTGAGTAGTTTCAGTTCTGTATGTGCTAAATGCTTTGCTTTATGCTAATATTATGTTCAAAGTTCCAATTAGATTAACGTTTTACCACCGGATGAGTTCACAGACGGTAATGTCAACCGCAGTAACCTTGCAGTGACACATGGAAAAACCTGTGCATCGTGGTTAAAGCAGTCATGACGCAATTCAGAGGATTTTAGTGTGCAAGAGTCAGAGCCCTACTAGGGCATACTGATCATTCACTCACCATGAGTCTGTTCTCTGTCATTTCAGGATGTTGTTATGAGTCAGGTGTGATATTCTTTTTTTTTTTTTTTTTTTTTGTTGGGTCAAGAATAGCTTACATTTGATTAGATAGTATCTATAGCAGAAAGGGATAGCATAAATTTAAAATACCAAATAAAAAATAAAACGATTACTGAAGTTCATTTGATGCTGTTGAACAGCATTAAATGCCTAAAAAAATCTTAATAGTGAGTCTTTTCTTACCTATTGTATATCTTTTACTTTGTTGTGTTTTCAAAGGTTTGGAAATACTTTTTAAATGAACTTTTTGGGGTGCAAGAAGATAATATTAATATAGTATTGTATTGCAATATTTCTTTTTTTTTATTAGTAGTGTACATGTAAATATTTGGCAAAAATGTATATAAACAAGTGCAATATATTGCATTTGTATAGTAGAAACATAGTGCGATATATATAGAATCATAGCCCCTCTATTGTAACAGTTACAGATATATTTTGCCATGTTCTAATGCACATCCATATTAATTTCTATTCAAAGGATCCCCCCCCCCATTTTCTCTGAACCCTTTATCTTCTATATTTGCTGTTATGGAGTTACATTGTTTTCCATGGCAGCTACAACACACTGCGCTGCCATAACAATCTATAATTACAGACTGCATTCATTTCTCTGCTTACATCCTTTTTATCCTCCTTGCACCCTGTTGTCAGTACTGCTGGAGGTTTTAAACACTGTGTCCACTCACTGTCCACTATATTAGACACTCCTAGCTAGATGCTCCACCTTATAGAAAATCAGTACTCACAGGACATTGCATAGAAGTTGGACATGTCTGGTTAGTGGACTATTCTCAATCCAGCAGTAACAATATGCTGTTTAAAAACTCCAGCAGCACTGCTGTATCTGAGCTGCTCCTACCAGCACAACCTACACTAACAAATCACCACCATGCCAGTCTCACTCAGAATGACCTACCACCAAAATAATAACTTTATTGGGGTCCTGGCCATTAAAGAACATAATAAAAGGAGGATAAAAATATGTAGAGAAATTGATTAATTAAAGTGTTGCTATTGTACAGCTGCTAGGTGTGCTAAGGTGTTGCTACAGAAAGGCTTTAGTTTGTATGGAAATGTAGAAAACTGGCCTTTGCTGGTCTGCTTATTCCTTTTCCATCAATTATTTTTCTTTTGGGCTCTTTAAAAATCTCCTGTGTTTGTGCCATAATACACTTTCATAAACATGTTTTAAAGATCATACTGATGGATCCCTGTCCTTTAAAAGAAACAGGGTGCCTGTTGATACAACTTTAAAAATGAAAATAGTTGGAAGATTGTTTGGTAAATGGAGCTTATAAAATGGACAATGAGTGCCAAAACGGTGAGATTGCTGCTAGGTCTATATATTGCTCCTACATGCTCTGCTGCTTTGTTCTAATATCTAATATATTTATTGATTTAATAATCAAAATTGTCTTCACATTCAGCCAATCAGAAACCCTGAAGTTCTTTTGTTGTTTAACTAAAGTCTTGTGTACTTTAAAGCTGCAGAGGAAATCATCTTGTTATATAATGCCATGTAATGCAATGTTGCAATGCTCTGCTTCTCAGGGGAAAAGCTGCGTGTGCTCGGCTACAATCACAATGGGGAGTGGTGCGAGGCGCAGACCAAGAACGGCCAGGGCTGGGTGCCCAGCAACTACATCACACCGGTCAACAGCCTTGAGAAGCACAGTTGGTACCATGGACCTGTATCACGCAACGCTGCTGAATACCTGCTCAGCAGTGGCATCAACGGCAGCTTCCTGGTGCGGGAGAGCGAGAGCAGCCCGGGCCAGAGGTCCATCTCACTGCGGTATGAGGGCAGAGTCTACCACTACCGCATCAACACTGCCTCTGATGGCAAGGTGAGAATATACAGCAGCCTGCAAAAGTTTAAGCACACCGTGTCAGTGGGTTTTGTAAAGAAAAACCTTCAAAAATCTTAAAAATACAAATCAACATTAACTTGTTGGGGCCATTGGGTTCAAATTTCTGAGCTTTAAAATACTCTTTACTCTTCAAACCTTGTCTCAATCAGCAGATTGCACAGTGTTTCCTTGGTTTGTAATTAAGAAATTTATTCAGCTACGTTATACACACACGCCCAATTATTTTTGCACTTCGATCAATTAATGTTGCCTTTTATGTCTCTTAGCAGTGAGACTATCAGCTGGTATCCTGACTGTTTAAAACGTTTTTAATTAATTCATTTATTTTTTAAGGATATTTAAATATTATGTTCCAATACCAATGTCTGAATCTTCTTAATAATTAAAGTTTCATTGCTGCAAAAGAGAATAATTGCATTATTATGCTATTATATTATCATTAAATCAGTAGCATAAAATGACAAATATTGTTTGGATATGTTTTTTTGATTACATATACTATATTTCCAAAAGTACTGGCTCACTCATTGAAATCACTGAAGGTTCCAGTCACTTTCATGGCAACATAAAACCAAGTAATTAGGCATCCACACTGCTTCTATAAACATTAGAGAAGGAATGGGTGTCTCTTAGGAGATTAGTGAATTTTACTGTGGTACTGTGATAGGATGCCTAACCTGTGCAACAAGTCCAGTTGTGAAATGTCTTTATCACTACTAAACATTCCACAGTCAAATGTCAGTGATAATATAACAATGTGGAAGTGACTGGGAACAGAAGCAACTCAATCTGTCAGTGTACAATAGTAGAGCAGGGTGCATATTGTGCAGAGATATCCAACTTTCTGCATTGCCATCTCTCCAAACTTCCTGTAGGCTTCAGATTAGCTCAGGAACCGTCAATTGAAGTTCTGTCCAAGCCTTACATCACCATATGCAGATACTTTTGGCAATATAGTGTGTTATTATAAGAATAAGTTCTTATAACACATCTAGTTCTCATGGTGTAGAACTAGATGTGTTGCACTAAACTTAAGGTTGTATAATGGATAGTTGTAAATGGGGAGAAGTGTTCCCATAACATTAACATCTCTAGATGCCTCCCAGTAGGATACACCCTATAAGAGCATCAGTTAACTTTAAGGTCACTGTTCATTTTTCCGTGTGTTTCCCCTGAGAGTGCTAGGCGTCAAACACGCACACACCCAACAACTTCAAGCAAAATCTGTTATCTATTAAACTCTGGGGAAATCCAATGACTTATTTGGGAGTGCAAGTCCCCTCTACTTCAGCTCCGCATTCCTCTGTGTTCTGAGGTGAGGCTTTGGAATGGCAAGCATGATAAAGATGCCTGCAGTGGCCGTCGGGCTGCTGTTGTCAGGGGAGGATGTGCTTTCCCTCCTTCAGGCGACTCAGATTCTAAACACCAGATGCCAAACTGAGATTTAAGACATAACTTGATTTCAGACCAAACTGGCTGAATAATGCAGTAGTTATTTGTTTAACCTATATATATTTTTTGAATTATTGGAATTGTAAGCTTTTGTGACTTTTGTTGATGGTTCAGCTATGATTGCGAAATTTCAGGCACTTTGTCCAATAGATGAAGTGTGTACTGGGCATGTTGTTAAAATTAACTGTCATGATATTTTCATTATACATGTCTGCATCATAATGCCAGAAGAAGAAAAGGTTATCAGGAACTATAAATGAGTAAAAACAGCATTGTAGAGGTTCTTAATGGTGTCCTGTGATAATTCAGCCCATGCAACTTAAATAATCATACAGTTCCTGCAGATTTTGCTGTAGGCATGGCATGTTGATACACTGTCCAATACCATCCCTCACGTTTTTAAGCAGGGATAGGTCTTGTAGCAGTATGCGGACAAGCATTGCCCTGTTGAAATAGCAATATTACAAACAAACAAACTATTGTCTCATTGCTCACATCTACTTTTTATATCTGTATATAATAATATTCATTAGGGTTTTTAGTTAATGTTTAGTAGTAACAAACATACAAATGCAAAATACAAGTCCATATTATGGTTTTACAGATGAAACAAAATGTGTACAAAATACTATTCAACTCTTACCGTACTCACTGTAACATGCTCAGACTACCCTCCAAGCTTTTTAATTTTATATATATATATATATATATATATATATATATATATATATATATATATATATATATATATATATATATATTTTCCATCATTTCCATTTTTCCTTCTGTTCCCTAAACAGTTATACGTGTCCTCGGAGAGCCGCTTCAACACACTGGCTGAGCTGGTGCATCACCATTCCACTGTGGCGGACGGGCTCATCACAACACTACACTACCCAGCACCAAAACGCAACAAGCCCACAATCTATGGCGTGTCGCCCAACTACGACAAGTGGGAGATGGAGCGCACAGACATTACTATGAAACACAAGCTGGGCGGAGGCCAGTATGGTGAAGTGTATGAGGGAGTCTGGAAGAAGTACAATCTCACTGTTGCTGTGAAAACACTAAAAGTTAGTAAATTAATTGCTTTGCAAGTGGATATAAAAAGCAAGTTTTTTTTTTTTTTTTTTAGCTTAAGTTTTATATGGGACACTTGAAATAAGTTTACATCCTCACCAGTATACTAATGTTTGCCTCTCCTTCTGTTCTATCTGCAGGAGGACACAATGGAGGTAGAAGAATTCCTCAAGGAGGCTGCTGTCATGAAAGAAATCAAACATCCCAACTTGGTCCAGCTGTTGGGTAAGTCTAATGTTGGGAAGATTTAAAGGCTACGTTCGCATTGCAAGCCACATTGCTCAAATCTGATTTTTTTGCTCAGATCGGATTTGGCTATTTTGACGGTTCACGTTCACAAATGTAAGTGAACTGTATCTGTGTGTAATGTAAACAAATCTGTCCCTGAAACGCCATCTTCACCAACAACAAAAAAACTCATATTTGAGAGACCACTCGTAGCTTTATAAAGGGAAACAGATGTGTTAGCAGCTCATATGTGGAGCATTTTTTGCTGGAGTGGAGAATAATCAGCTGGTCTGAAGTACATGCCCAGGTCGATGAGTAGAAAAAAGGCCAGCCAGTATGCTTTTGCTGTTTTTGCAGCTATAGTTGCACAGTTGCACCAAGAGACGTGTAGGTACGAAAGAGAAGCACATAGTGAATGCGTAAATGCAAAAAGATGTATGAATTCCACATTTATGTTGCATGTTCATGGATCAGATACGTATCAGATTAAGGACCACATATGGAAGTGGCTCAAAATCAAAATCAGATCTGAGCCAAATTGAGCAGTGTGGCTCAAACATTTAGCATCACTTAGTTTTTAATACTTTAGCATCACTTAGTTTGTATTATGAAAGAATACATGTTGTGTAGATTTATCTGGGTTAATTTCTAAGATATATATTATTATTTGACTGCTTTCTATGAAAGTAATGCTATAATCAGTATATTAATAAATAAACACAAAATACTGTTTATCACAGGTGTGTGTACGCGGGAGCCTCCCTTCTACATCATCACAGAGTTCATGACTCACGGTAACCTGCTGGACTACCTGCGTGAGTGTAACCGTCAGGAGGTGAATGCTGTGGTGCTGCTCTACATGGCCACTCAGATCTCCTCTGCTATGGAGTACTTGGAGAAGAAGAACTTCATCCACAGGTAATGGTCAATGAGACGTGGTCTCAGCACAAATCAGACATGTTAGGCGTATGTTTATTAAAGTCCTCAATAGTAATACAGACATTCCACCCAGTTAAAACTCCTATTATGCTATACAGTTCATAAAGTGTGTGTGTGCATGTACACTTTTCTTTTTTCTGTTATAACATTTAGCATGTTCAACAGAACATTAACAGCTAGCATATTTTAACATAAGCTGTATCAGTAAGAGATTTCTGTTCTGGATATTTTAATTTAAAACTAACGAGTGTAATTTTGTCATCTTTCTTCTTCAGGGATTTGGCTGCACGCAATTGTTTGGTTGGGGAGAACCACTTAGTAAAGGTGGCAGATTTTGGCTTGAGTCGCTTGATGACTGGAGACACGTACACAGCTCATGCTGGAGCAAAGTTTCCTATTAAATGGACTGCACCAGAAAGCTTGGCTTACAATAAGTTTTCTATCAAGTCAGATGTCTGGGGTGAGTGAATTAAATATTTTATGCATTATGTATGCATTATTTCAGTTGCATAATGTGAAACCAACCTTGTTTCTGGTAGGCCTACTACCCTGCGACCCTTTAACTCAGTATCCGCTTAAAGTTAGAGTTAGTTAGTTGATTCAGATGTGCTGGAAGCAGTATAAGCCATATATTTTATTGGACAGTGGGCCAGGGTTAGGGTCCACTGATGTAAAACACCTACTGTTGAAACTGTGGTGTCAAGAATCTTTGATGGACTAAATATAATGAACTAAACTTGTTTCTCTATGTTTCTCTCAGCTTTCGGAGTTCTGCTGTGGGAGATTGCCACCTATGGGATGTCTCCATACCCTGGGATCGATTTGTCTCAGGTATATGAGCTACTAGAGAAAGACTACCGCATGGACAGACCTGAGGGATGCCCAGAAAAGGTCTATGAACTTATGAGAGCCTGTGAGTAACACCTTTTTTTTTCTTACATTATATTTATATTACATTTTAGTATAAAACTTGTAATTTTGCACTGCCTTGACTGCTTGAATTACCTGGTATGTGGCCAACAGGTTGGAAATGGAACCCAGCAGAGAGGCCTTCCTTTGCAGAGACCCATCAAGCTTTTGAAACAATGTTTCAGGAATCCAGCATCTTCGACGGTATGTGGTACTTACAAAGTGAATTTAAATAATGTTTGTTTTTTTTAGGTGAAGCTAATATAACACAATATTTTTTTTTTTTTTTTTTTTTACAGAGGTGGAGAAAGAATTGGGTAAAAAGAGTAAGAAGCTGACACTTGGCTCCTTACAGCAAGCTCCAGAGCTCCCCACCAAAACCAGGACACTACGCAGAAACATGGACAAAGATGGAGACAGCCCTGGTGAGTAAGCCATTAGCGTGAAAGTGCACTTGCACCACTGTAATCTAATTCTGGGGAAAAGCTAAATTGTTTGTCCAGTATGTTTTTCAATTTGGAAAACACAAAATCATGTTTCATAAAATATTAAAACATGCGAACAAAGAAGCAAGTGTATGTGTGCTGCCTACAGCTAACCACTGTTTTTTATTGTTTTTATGTCTGTATTATTACCAGATGCTGCTGAGGCCGAGGTAGCCATATCCCCAATGCTTCCTCGAAAAGAGAGGCCTTTGGTAGATAGCAACCTAAATGAAGATGATAGGCTGATCCACAGGGACAAGGCTAAGAGCAGCCTCAACCCCTTCAATTTAATCAAGAAGAAGAAGAAAACTGCTCCTGCCCCTCCGAAACGTAGCAGCTCCTTTAAAGAGGACAGGCACCATGATCTCAGAGGCCTGGTTACTGATGCTAGGGACGATTTCAACAATGGTTCCCCAACTAATGACGGCAATCCAGGGATTGATGCGTTAAAGTTCCTCTGTGCCAATAATAATGGAGCTGGTGGCGTCACTAATGGAGCACCTACATATCCTGGTCAGCTCTTCGTTCAACAATCACGGAAAAAGGTCACGGCAGCAACGTCTTCCATCAGTGGAAAGATGGCCACGACACCCCCGGGCGAGGAAGATTTCATGTCGTCCAACTCGAAGCGCTTCTTGAGGTCCTCATCAGCTTCCAGCATGCCCCCAGGGTCTGACCGTACGGAATGGAAGTCAGTCACACTTCCCCGTGACCTGCAGCCTCGCCACTTTGAATCGGGTACTTTCGGGGGAAAGCCAGCCCTTCCCCGGAAGAGAGCAAATGACCTCAAACCTGAGAGCACTCCACGCGGAGGAACACTAACTCCACCTCCACGCCTGCCCAAGAAGACCGATGATGCTTCAGACGATGTTTTCAAGGACCCGGAATCTAGTCCAGGATCAAGCCCCCACACCCTAACCCCAAAGCTGGGTCATCGAGCACAGACACTGTCGAGTGACAGCTCCAAAACGAGCATCCTGCAAGCAGAACTTCTCAAGTTCCCTGGCCTTGGGGCCGCTGGGGAAGAGTGTAGAGCTCGCAGACACAAACAACCTCTAGACCTCTCTACCCAGAGGGAGAGGGATCGGGGCAAGTTTGCAAAACCCAAGCCTGCTCCTCCTCCACCGCCACCTTCAAGCATGAAGTCTGGAAAGTCTTCGAGGAGCCCCACTCAAGACCTGTCTTCTGATTCTAAAGTCAAGGATTCTAAAGGCACTTCTGACAGCACCTCAGTCTCTGGCTCGGTTGATCAAGGAAGACCCCCCTCATCTCAGGAAGGCACCAAAAAACTGAACACCTCGAAAGGACAGCAATCGAGGACCTCTTCTTCAACTTCCCCGACTAATCCACCACTGGGTGTAGGGCCAGGATCTCCTGTTGGCGATCAGGCCTCGGCCACAGCGTTCATCCCTCTCATGAATACTCGCCGCTCCTTGCGGAAAACTCGCCAGCCCACCGAGCGCTTCTCCAGCTCGGCCATCACGCGGGAGATGGTGCTGGAGAGCACGGAGCTCTTGCGTGCTGCCATCAGCAGGAACTCTGAGCAGACGGGCAGTCACAGTGCAGTCTTGGAGGCTGGCAAGAACCTGTCGAAGTATTGCGTAAGCTACGTGGAGTCCATACAGCAGATGAGGAACAAGTTTGCTTTCCGCGAGGCCATCAACAAGCTGGAGAGCAGCTTGCGGGAGCTGCAGATCTGCCCTACAGCCACTGGGGGTGCCAACACACCTCAGGACTTCAGCAAGCTCCTCTCCTCTGTCAAGGAGATTAGTGACATTGTCCAGAGGTAGCGGAAGTGCCTGAGTTTTACACTTTATTTGTGTCGTTTTGTTTTATCATTGTGGTAACCAGCAGAATAATCATTTCGACGAAGCAAAAAGATCTGAAGCGGGGGGAGCCTTATTCTGAATAGTTCTATTCAGTTTATATACACTAATCTGACTGAATTCCCCTCGCAGTGTCGCAAAAGGCTTGTTACTGCTCACAAATGCAAAGGAACCTAAATGTCCATTGGGTTTTGTCCTTAAAGAATCTTGAAATATGAATGCAATCCAGTTTGGCCTTTTTTTTTCTTTTTTTTTTCCTAAAAAAAAAAAGAAAAAAAAAAGGTCCAAGCCTGAGTCTTAGTTACTTGAGAACTGTTGGGTCCTTAATTCCACTTCTTGTTTCTACTACTCTTGTCTTTTCTCTTAATGTTACTTAGGGAAATGGAGAGATTCACTTGCTGTTAACTGCATGTTCACGTATGCGTGTGTCTATTTCGTGCACATGCGGAGGAAGGTGGAGTGCACACACTCAGTAGCATCAATGTTTTGTATGACTGTAAAGACCAACATTTGTATGGATGGGTTTTTACCACTGTGGCAAGTGGAGGCCTCTAGTGGATACCTCCAGTAACACACTACATTCACAACACAGCAGGTTGTCTACATGCATTTATAGCCAAACAGCAAGAGTATCTCTGGCCTTAATGTTTTTATGTGCCTTCTCTTCAATACCAATGACAGTATAAAAAAAAAAGTAAGCCAAACCTCATATGCTACAGTGTCTGGTTCCCACTTTTGGGACCAAAATCCACATATGGAAATCGTTATGGTTTCATTTAAGTACACAATAAACTTCCATTCTTCCATGTGGCTGAAACATGCAGCTCTCCCCTCCTCTGCTCAGACCCTTGTTCCTTTTCTTAGCTTTCCATCTTTTTTTGTCTTTTGTCTTTCTTGTGGATGTAAATGTTGTAAAGGGCTTTGATGTGTGATGTGAATGGTCCCGTGATGTGAGGAATGGTTGGTTCGTATTGAGCCCAGTTTTAAGTATTAAGGAATTGTAACACTGTGCCATGAAGATTCCAGATTCAGTGCACTTCTTGTCGCTGTGCCACTGTGTCACTGGCCTATGGGAACACGTGTGCCTTAAACACTATACTTACTCTATTGCTCTATTGCAGTAGCTCTTAAAGAATGCCTTCATCAATCACGGCATTGGATAAAGAATGACTGACTGAACATTTATAAATAAATTATGCATCTGTCTGCAGTAGCGTGGATGCATGTGGCATGGATGTCGGATTCTGAACACTACTGTCTCCAGGAGCTGGAGGACTAGTAAGCAATACCAGCAACACGAGAACCTGAACTGTCGTAACTGAATGTTTTGTTTTATTTTTATACAATGTCCTGAAAAGAAAACCAGCCACCACTCATGATGTCATGATTTCATAATGCTCCAGACACCACTCGCAGAACTGCCTAACCAACGGCTTTAAGGAATATAATCACTTTAAAATCAAGGACGTCCCTCCAGGACCAGTAGCACCATCACTTGGCTCATCTTCTGAAATATCTTCTCATTGTTGTTAATGATAAGACGGTAATGGATTGATGATGATGAGAAATTGAGCTCTAAGAATTTATCTGCTTAACAAACCAATGAACCTATGAACCTTCACTGCTAAGTCAGAAACTTGTACTAAAACATTTGTTTTTGTTTTTATTCGTATTGTCGAAATAATGCAATTGTTTTACAGTATTAGTGTTAGCGTCTCCAACACTTAGCCCTCTGACTGCGATGCTTGAGGATGAAGCCAACCACAAGCTGCCTTTGTTTCAACATGGTACTGCCAATGTTGACCCCCCCCTTTTTTCCATTCATAAAACCATGCCACTACTCTTCTCTCTTTTGTACGCGAGCGCCACAGTTTTGTACACTAATATGCTCGCCTTTGTAAATACACTTTTCTTACTCTTTTCTCTTTCCCTCCCTGTAACCATGGTGCAATGTAAAAAAAAATGTAAAAGCAATTTTGCTACTTGAACTATTTTTTGTCATTTTGACT
Organism: Astyanax mexicanus; assembly: GCF_023375975.1. Classification (NCBI taxonomy): domain Eukaryota; kingdom Metazoa; phylum Chordata; class Actinopteri; order Characiformes; family Acestrorhamphidae; genus Astyanax; species Astyanax mexicanus. The sequence goes on along the minus strand of NC_064408.1, from coordinate 20,942,788 downwards.
GTTTTTGTGTGTACAGGAAAAGTCCTTTGAGTTTCAGATACAAATAACCAAAGATGCATCCAAAGATTTTTTTTTTTTAAATAAAAATGTTTTGGTGAGTTAAGTTTGTTGAGGTGGACACAAAAAATACAGTAATATTTGGCACTGACTAAACATATTTTGTGCACCTGAAAAATTTAACATATATATATATATATATATATATATATATATATATATATATATATATATATATATATATATATATATATATATATATATATAATTTTTCTAAAAAAAAAAAATACATACAGTTGTAGTAAGAAGTGTACATTCATTATGAACTTGAATATCATGGCAAAATTGAGCTTTTAATTATTCCTTTACACTTAATTATTTAGGACACTATTAGGGGAAGGCAGTATAAAAATATTTTATTGTATGGTGATGCATTTTATCGTGATCCACACTATAATTTTTGTAACATATTGAGGGTATCAATGCTAAAAGAACAATGCTCCATTTAACGTTTCATTAAAGTGTGAAGCCTCTTTTTTTATTGGAAGAGGTGCAATATATTTTCAGTAAAAATACTTGCATTAAGTATGGGTGAGTATCTGAACAGCAAATTCTGCTTTTCAGATTCTGCTGCTGCTCCTGTCAAAATATTGTGGTAAATATTGCATATTTGTAAAAATGTGTATGAATATTGCGATATATACATTCTTTACCATGTCGCCCGGTTTGGGTGACCTTCATCTATTAGTTTGGTCTTTTTGAAATCAACCCAGGGTCAAAGTGTGCATCTTAACATTTGGTTAAAGACAGAATTAAGTCTAGTTAATTTCCGACTTTCATCTGGTCCATGTATTTTTGATTGGGTTTGTGTCACAAATTTGGGAAATGCCATTTCAAAAGGGTAATGTTAAAATGCACATATGTGCCTTTTTGGAGCAAAAATGTAGTTTTAACAGTCTGAGGGTATGATTATGGCTTAGTAGCTTCACTTTCCAGTAGCTTGTGCATATGTACAGTTGTGAGAAAGTATGATCTAGGTGACTGAGAGACATTCCTTGGGGTGCTGGTTTGTTTTCGCCCTTGGCGCCCTCGCTTAAGCATGTGTGAAATACAGTATTTGCATTCTAATGTGGACCAATCCGGTTCCAAACGAATTCTGGAGTGTTCGTTTGCGGTGAGAACAGCCTGACCTTAATCCAGTCCATTTCTCAAGTGTAGTCCTCAAGTTTGAGAAAAGTCTCCTATAGCCTGGTTTATCCTGGTATACTGTTCAGATAATTACTACAGCCGTGAACTAATATCAGCTCTGCTGTTGCTCCAGGTTAACATGCACTGAATTCCTGAAAACAAGATTTTTTTTTTCCTTCTTGGTTCACTAGAAATGTTCCCTTTATGAAAACAAACCAAATCAAGGATGAATGCTCCTGAGTTTACAAACTGGTTACCTTCTTCAGACCAGAACAAACAAACCATAGGTGAGAAAATGCCTGATGCCCTAAATGCCCCTTTTTTCTAGCACTGTACACTCGTCTGTGAAGTGAGTGCCATCACAAAACCCTATTTACTTATACTTATACAATACTATACTATACAGCACTTATATAATACAATAGAAATCATGATAAATAAGAAGTGGATGCTTGTTATTGACCCTGTGTGCCTGATGTAACTCAAAACATGTTCCTGTTAAAGATGCATGCAGGAAATTAAATGGTTTAAAAAGAAAAAAAAAAAGAAAAAGGCCAATTTTGTCATGCCGTTTTTTATGTGCATGATGAGAGTATGTAAGCGTACACCACAACTGGGGGACAGCTACAGTATATTTGGATTCTGATGTGCATAGTATTTGTATTTTGGTCACATTTTCAAGTCAGTTTGATGCAAACAATCTATTTGCTTGCTTGCAACATGTGTTAAAAGTCAGTGCACACATGGCTACAAAGAAACAGAGTACCAAGAAATATGAAGAGAGAAACACAAGTATTTGAGTGTTCAATTTTCCATCACAATTTCCAAATAGTTTGAAATGTGTTTACAATCCGAGTTGAAAAAATGTCTCAGTCTGGCCTTGCTTGTCAAAATCACACTTCAGGGTGTCTTTTCTGTCACGCACTGAGCAACAACTAACCACCACGTCAAAGAGTCCAGAGTGATGGCTAATTAGTTACTGATGCCAGCATCATTACCACAACAATCAAAGCAGTCCAGGAAAGTTGCAAATACTTCAGCACCTCAGCAGATCTGATGTGTGTGATGTGTGCTCTAACAACTCAACATTATATTAGGAACTGATGATAAAGAATGGAAACGTAAAAGAACCTCATTAAAGTCTTGATAAATCCAGAGCACAAAAAATCTTCAATCAACAGATGAAACGTAATACTTTCTGTCTAGAACATTTTTATTATCATTATTAAAATCAAAATGTCAACATTTTAAAATCATATACACGCAAGAACGCATTTTAAATGTTAGCACAGCTCCTTCAAAATGTATACATATGTATAAATTCATACATACGCTTTCAACTCGTGTGAGCACATAGAAGTGGTCATTCAGATGGACAGAGCATAAGGTGGACTCCACCCTCAAAAAAACAACAAACAAAAAAAATAATAAAAAAATAATAAACACCTCTCACTCTCCAGACAGCATGACCTCCTCAGTAAAGTAGAATGTTTGTGTGTAAAAGGTAAGAGTTGATTAAGGACATGAATAGAAAGATGATTTGTTTGTTTGTTTTGCCAGATTGAAGCTGAGTTTTAATCAGGATGCAAACTGAGTGCTGCACCAATCCATGCTTTAAAAGTCTGCTACTACTGTTTTAGTCATAGAACAGGTAGGTGCATAGTGGAGCTTCAGTAGAACACCCAGTGAGCAGAGAGAGTGAGTGAGTCTGTCCACACGCACACGATTAGTCATAGAAAATGTTAAAGAATTTCCTACCAGTGACCCGGAACAACTGTACAACAGAGTCAGTGATGCTGTCTATTGTGCCACTCCCTCCCTCCCTCCCTCGCCCCATTGCATTATTGATCACCAACAGATATTTAGCCATATTTACAGCTGCTGAAGAAGAAGATTTTTATAATGATACATACACAAGTCCAATCCAAACCCCCATTCCTTTCTAACACTGCAGCAGAAGCTGGTTTGGTGGGATTTAGGGTTTGTGCAGTTTTGCTGTTAAGTTAATTACTATACAAGCCTATATGACAGCGGCCAGTCAAATTTACAGCCCGAGACAAGCACGTCTATCGCAGAGCAGCGCAGCGTAGCGTAGCGCAGTTCACTAGACCTTTTCCCTATCGCGCTCTGTTGCGAGAGCTAAAATAAAAAGTAGCGATGTTGTATAACCGTAATGATTTATTTGGACGAAGAGAAATCCAATCTGTCCAACAACACAAACAAAGTCGCAACGATGTAAGATGAAACAGTGATGGTAATAATATAATAATAAGATTAACATTAATATCATAAGGCAACAACAACGAAAATGCTGGTATGGACAGAATGAGTTGTATTTGATATGGTCGAGCAGAAACAGCAAAAACAAAACGTATAGAGAGGCAGCATTAGAGAGATGGAGGTGGAGTGGGGGATTGATGCAATGAAACATACAAATCAGAATAATCGGAAGAGGAAATAAAGGCTAATTTATACTTTTGAGTCTGAATGTACGCCATAGCCTTCGATGTAGCCTGACGTGGACCTTCCCAGAAATGTAACCACGAGTCACACTGTCAGTTATGCAGATCGCAGCAACTGTGATTGGTCTGCTGAGTATCATATTCCCGCCTGTAGACTCCTAGTTGACTTGACGCAGAAATCGATAATCGCTTTCGATAATTGGAGCGGATGTGAAAAAGGTTGGGTTTGGGCGTCTTTCCTTAAAGTGTCATTTTCTGTGAGTGAAGACTCAACCCACTACAACCACCTACAACTTTGTACCTCCACCAAGATCTAGCAAACATGACGAGCTCATAATACCCCTCCACTCATCAAATGTACGTACATACATAATACATACATATACACATTATATATATATATATAACATCTGGGGACTTCTCTCTTTGTACAGAAGCTGTAGATCAAATTTGTAGATTCTAAAAGGGCTGTTTCTCAATCATTCAGTGTTTTGTCAGTATATCAGTATATTCTTTCTGCAGGTCCAAAAAAGGGCAACCTAACAGTGGAGCACAGGTAAGAAATCTATCCATCTATCTATCTAGCTCACTGACCAAGACCAGCTCACTCTGCTTTTACTTGGTCTCCCACACATTTATTTCTGAAGCCTTAAAATAAACAGTCACACAGCTAACTGCTTGCCACACCATCTTTTTTTCACAGTCGTGAAGCTGCACTGTACATCATCTTGTCTTACGAAAACATCTCTATCCCTCAATGCTGAGGGTCGAACGTCATTACTGAGCTCAGCATAATCCTATTAATATTGTCCGCTTTTCTTAAATAATACCGTTGTCATAAACTGAACCGTGCGGGAGAGGCATTAACCGAGCACTACTTTCTACGAGGCTCTGGATTTGCAAAATCTTGCAAAGAAACTGATGTGTGTGCAAATTATGGAGCTATAAAATGAACGAATGAATGAATTAATGAATAAAAAAAAATACATAACCTGCTTGAATCTCTCAGCCGGCCTTCTTATAGTCAGTAACCTCAACTTTTCCTCAGAACAGGTCTGTACCATGTGATCTGTGTATCTATCCATGGATAGCGATAGCAAGTCAGTGCTCCAAATCAGATGGAGGGAAGGAGGGAGGGGAAAAAGACCAATGACATGAAAAAAGACAAACAAGTGAGAGAATCGAGTCGTGAAAGGGAAAGAGAGGATGAGAAACAGCTGAGCCTGTCCGTCGTTCCCCTCCTGTCTCCGGCCCCTGATCGTGCTCCGCTGCAGGTCAGGACAGGGCAGATTGGGGCCTGGATGGGGTGATGTGAGAGGAGGAGGAGGAGAACATGAGGAGAAGGTTTAGGGTGGTGCTGGGTGGGGTAGGTAGGTAGGTAAGTAAGTAGGTCGATAGGTAGGTAGGCAGGTGGTGTTGGTCATTAGCAGCCGCATCCTTCCCTCTGAGGTTGTGGTTCGCTCGTTAGCCGGCCGCCCTGAGGTGCAGATGGCTTGTGCTGGACCCCCGATTCGGCTGCGTTCAGGTCCAGGCTGCCGTCTTGAATGTTTTGGTAGATCTTTTTCGCCGCCTCCAGGAAAGCATCCTCTACGTTTTCACCTCTGGAAGAGACAGACACAAGTAAGATAACCTGTAAGGTGCATTTCCCGCGTATTTATATTGTTTCTCATACTTCTGAGCTTCCAAGTTTCAGATATGAACTTCTGAAAAGCTCTGGAAGTCAGAATTAGACATGTAGTTTGCACAACACTGGCTAATGGCTTTATAGCTTCTACGTCTATGTTTACATTCCAAACCAGACTCATCAATTCAGATCAAATAATTATTATTAATTTTTTTGTTGCAGAGACTAGATTAGGTTTGACAGTTCACATTTGTAAATGCAAGTGTTCTGTCTGTATCTGTCCGCAATGTAAATGTACCTGTACCTGAAACAGCAAGCATATACATATTGATTCTTTTATGCACTCTGCTGTTTTGACTGCAATTGCAGTATTGTTCTGAACTGTGCCAAGTCCTCACCAGAATCCAAGTTCCCTTTTTCAGGCAGGGAGACAAAATTTGGTCTGGCTTATATCAAAAGCACTAATTGTTTGCGTACAGGCAAACAAACAAAATAATTTATATATATATATATATATATATATATATATATATATATACACACACACACACACAATCTGACGAATCACATTAATGACACTTCTCTAAAGAATCTGGTGTAGGGCTGGGCGATATATAGAGTTTAAGAATTATTGCTATATTTTCACACGAGATACAAGATTAGAACATATTTTTTTATCTCTACATAGAATATGTTGCATTCCAATTAGCTCCGACACTTTCTCTTCTCAGTTTGTTCTCTTGAATACATCCCATGTTCATCTACAGCTGAATGTTAATAAAAAGTGCCTGTATAAAACTTGGAACGGGAAGATTTGTCTTGGAAGAGTCTTTTTGTTATTGTCTTCAGGGATTAAAAAAAAAGAGATACATATATCATATATCGCCTTTCAGTTTAGATCCATATCATTGTAGTTACAGACACCCATTGTGGACGTTTGTCATTTTTTCTGTGGCTTTTGTGCTGTTCATATCGATGTCAGAATTATCATATTGACTAAAATTGTGATCATACATACATATATGAGAAGTCTTTTAAACACACTACATGTATTAAGGGGGGGGGGGGGGGGGGAATAGATGCACTTTTCACTTTACTGTTTGTAAACGTTGTTTAAATATTAAAATCAGGCGAGTTAGATTAAGGTTTAAATTCAAATCTGCACAAGATTAAATAGATATGCTCCAGAAAAAGATTAGACACTGCTTACGTTTTTGCACTGGCTTCCAGGAATAGCAGCCCTGCAGAACAAAGGACAGACATCAATAAAGCAAGAACAATTCAGCAGAGGCAATCTCAATCAGTTAATAGATGTTTACAGGAAGCAGAAGCCACAACATATCAGATCATACTCGGTCATATGTTTTATGTTCAGTGCTGTTCTGATATTGTAAGGACAGTGGCCGTGCCTGGTCTAAACTATCTCACCATTCTCCTCTGCAAACTGCTTGGCTTCTTCATACGTCACATCTCTCTGAGCTTCTAGGTCTGCTTTGTTTCCTATGAGAATGATCACCTGAAAAAAAGGAAAGATTAAAAATAAATAATAATAAATAAAAAAAAAAACATTTATCTCAAATATTTTTTTGTAACATCAGAAAAGGCTTTGGCTGGCGTTTACTCACAGTATTGGGGTTAGTTAGGTTCCTGGCGTCAGTAAGCCAGCTGCTAAGGTGGTTATATGTGCTTCTCCTGTAACACACACACACAGACAGAAAGAGAGAATATTGGTTGTCATGACAGCAGCCGAGGACACAAAGCACACCAGCAGAGCACAGCAGACAGATGGTACATAAACACCTGCCATTAGATTCCCAATTGACCCATCACTGGGTGCTGACACTGAAATGGCTGCTTCAGCAAATCTTTCAGCCACACCAATTTAAACACCTCTTACAATAACATTTCGTTTTCTATTACCTGTCTTTTGTATTGTCTGCTCCAACAGATCAAGCTAATAAACACTGTGGTGACTGAATGAATTGATGGAAATTGTGCAGCAAAGAACAGGAATGCCTTTTCTTCAATAACACAGGTCTTGGAAATCAGTTAGATGTGCTGTTGCCATGGTTTAAAAAAATATTTTTTCCCATGATTAAGTTAATCAAATATAACAATGCTGTATTAGAATGGTTCAACCACTACCCCTCAGTTGCAGGGTCACAGGGTCAGGTAAAAAGAAAATGTACAGCTCTAAGTGGCCCAGCAGCCTAGGTGCTGTCAAAATGGTACAGGGAAAACCTATTTGAATGCCGGCCATCGGCAGCCAGAGCCCGAGAGAGCATTAAATTTAAATTTAAATCCAGTTTTGTTGAGGGCATTACTACTGATAGAGGGAGTTCATGTGAACACGTATTGGGTTTTGTGCCTTTAAGGAAAAAAATAATATTAACAGCATCACTGTTAAACTTAAAGTGCCTTTCTATTGCCCAAGTTCTCATTATAAATAAATGCTATACACAATCCTTTAGGCAATACGTTCAGCCCATAAAACACAAACCGGTGAGAAGCAGCAGCCAATTGCACAGAAACGACTGTCCAATTCAGAACATTTTAAAAGATTGTCAATCATTTAGAGGACTGCTAAGCTGCAAGCAAAGCTAAACAGACTTAGCTAACACTGGTGTAACAAAGACCCAACCATGCACATTTGATATTGTCTTAGTAGGCTGTGCAGATATACTGCAGCAGGTTTAAATAATAACTTTAAAATAAGTAAAGTAATGTGGGTCACTGAAAAACTTTGGCTACACAAGTATGTATTCGAAGGATCCTACAAAACGAAAAACGAGGCAGCTTTCAATGACGTAATGGCTGAGAAATGCAGCATTCCTCGGCTGCAGCCTACGCTTAGGGGTGCAGCTAAGAACAAATATTGACAACAGCCCAGGACTGGAATTGGAAACCAATGTGTTTAACAAAAAAAAAAAAAAAATACTAAAAACAAAGGGCTTACAAACAGCAGCAGAAACCAGATTTAGGAAAACATTGTGTGTGGCACATGTGGAATAATAGATGATACATATGTTTTTACTGAGAGATTTTTTTTACAGTACAAGCAAAAGTCACACATTTGCTCTGTTATTTAAAATTAGAGCATTAGTGTGATCTATAAGCTATGTGTGAATAGAAATTTATAGGCAGATTGCCATATGATGCCATTTGGAAAATAGGATAGAATTATTTGGACCCGGCATGGTAAGACCTTACTTAGTGTGTCTCATGTTTCACAAAAAGCCCAACAAGCCTGCTAAATAAAACACTTGCAGCACTGATGAACTTTAGATATTTAATTGCTAATTAAAGAAAAGTGCTTTGTCCATGCATTGCTCTGATGACAGTGAGTATTAATGGCATGGGTCCTCTCAAAACACGTGTTTGACTGCTCAATGAATTTAAAACCAAGGAAAATTCAGTGGAAAGCAGCTGCTCAGTCATACAGCTGGTCGTGTGACGGGTATTCCAACTCTTCAGTGATTCAGATCAACTTGCTCAGTTCATAAAGAACAGTTAACCGTTTCAGCTCCTAAACAACTCTTCCTTGATTGACAGTATTTATGTTATCAGTCAAGCTTCTAGTTAACACAACCTTTTTTAAATATTAAGAGCTGTCCCTTTTCTATCAGTCTTCAATGTACATTAACAGCAATATGAAGTAAATCAGGGTAAAATAAGACCTTTTATGTGTTAAGTTGCATCATCATATTCAGCACGTCAGGTGTGGACTGGATTTTCAGAGGCAAAAATGAATGTTGTTTTTTAAAAAATCATCTAAAATCATATTCTGTGGTAAATGAATACATTCAGAATCCTTTACTTTTTTTCTTTATTTTCTTTTTCTCTTTATACATTATTCTCCTAAATATGACAGATTTTCAGGTTGTTTAGCAGTTGTGATACTTTTGCTATATTGCTAAATGCAAGCTAACGCTACTTTGAATCAGTTAAATTTAAATACAAAAAAATCTTTAGAATTTGGACTGAGGTTTACATTTGGAACCTGAAGCATCTCTCATACATCAGGCGAGAAGAGCTAGTTAAGTAATGGAATGTAACACCAGGACAACATATTTTCCTGGAAGGAGTGGTTTCATTGGATATGGTCATAAAGGAGGGGATGTTCTTTTAGTTCTATTACTCATGAATCTGATCAGTGTTTCAGCTTTGGTTTGGGTAAAGATGCTTTTTGTTGTTGGTTTTATACTAAGATGGCATCTTTCTGTTAATAAATGCCTGACTGTAAGGGGAGATTTGCAGGTTTCGCAGAGTGGGGAACCAGGCCACCGGAGAGCGGGGGACATACCTGGTGATGTCGTACACCATAAGTGCCCCAGCGGCTCCCCTGTAGTAGCTGCGTGTGACGGCCCTGAAGCGCTCCTGCCCCGCCGTGTCCCATATCTGCAGCTTGATCTTCTGGCCGTTCACCTCAATTATCCTCGTCCCAAACTCCACGCCGATCGTGTGAGGGCAGTCTGCCATGACTGAGGGGAAAGAATTCATGAAAGATTCAATGGATCTACAGTAATATTCCAAGCTGCTGGTATAGTGCAGTGCTCTATTTGTAAATTCCACCACCTATTCGTCTGTTGACACTTATAAACATAAATATGACTAATACTGGGTGACAAATATTGATCAAGCTCAGTAATAAGCTAAGCGACTGCTGGCTGCCTTTCAAAGGCATTGGCAGACAAAGGAAGATGAGAGGTGAAGGCGATCAACACTAATAAAACACAACCTGTGTCAAGCTCATTCCAAGGCACTTGCAGCCCGACTCCACTGCTGGAGCTGCCCTTCCTGCTGTAATTAACCTGCTGGTGTAAAGCTGATAACAGTAATTATATCAGTTCCATTTCACTCTCTTGCACAGCACTAAGGACAATCCCGTTGAGACTCAAAAAAGCTTCAAACACACACATAGAGAAGTCTGGATTTGCTTTCATTCAAATGAGTTTTTCATCCCTATTTTTATAACCACAATCACAGACACACGCCTAGATGTTCTTGCCTGCTCCCTCCAACTAAAGACGACAAACGATGAGCGTACATGAAAATGAATAGCAATTTCTCTCTGCTAAATGGTCTTAAACCCTAGACCAGCTGAGGTTACCACTTAACACTCTAATGCTCCATTTTGTGGATGTGCCCTGCAAGCCTTTCTCTTCAGAGTGCACACGAGGAGAGGAAACTCTTCAGACCTGAACATCCACACGCACACACACACAGTTCTCGTTTGTTTTGTGCTCTCAATGGGCCGCTTGTGCAGGATGCGCCCTCCGTGAACGATGAGCTTTGCATCTGCAGATCCGCTCCCTTATTTAAAGGCCCAAGATCTTACAGTGAAAAACAGCAGCATTTTGTAGCGTGCACACATACACACACACACACACACTACCCAGCACTTCTCCACATAAGCAATCATACACCATTCACTATTAACAGTCCCTGCAGCTACATCCAGACAAATGATCAATTCAGAAGAAATATTACCCTCGCTTGTCTCACACATGAATGCTACTGGAGACACATTATGAATTCCGATTCAAAGCCAAGAAGCAAAGTGTAGTACTTACATTTCTTTTCTGTAAACTGGTGAAGCAAACATGACTTCCCTACCCCCATGTCCCCTGAAAAGAAGAAGAGAGCAATTTGAGAAAGTGTTAATACACACACACAGAACTGCACAGTACATTGCACCTTTCTGGCACCGACAGTGAGAAGGCATTGATAAATAGCACTAAGGGAATCATGAGGGCAGGCAGCTGAGCGAGGGAGTAATGACTGCATCGTCATCACAGATTAAATATGAATGAAATGTAGGCTGCCAGGAGAGAGCATTAAGTATCAAGGAACTACACTGTATAGACGGCTCTGTCTGACCCATATATTACTTTAGTGCTCTTTCATTTTTACTTACCGATGATGATGTACTTAAAGATGTAGGAGTAGTTGTATGGTGCAGTGGCCATTGTGGCTCTGAAAGAAAAAAAAAAAAAGAAGAAACAAAATGAGAAAAGGCCAAAAAGTTAAAAAGGCATACAATACTGGTATAATTCTGCATTCTACAATAAATTAAGTGGTTTATAGAGTTGACCTGAACAAAAACCTTTGCTTGCACATGCCTGTATTATGTGCCTGAGCCAACCCTTTAGATGGATATAATTAGCATTGGCATCTTTATTACGTTTACCTGGACAAAAGTAAAGCATCAATCACAAAACATTGTAACATAATGTAACGTAAAGCCTACAGCGCATACCTGCAACAACACCGCATGTCTACACACGCAGATGCTTCACGACTATGAGCACTGTTCTGTTTCTTACCAGTACTAGATTAAAGTAAAGCCATATCAAGACACAGACAACCAAAGATCACATTTTAGTGAAAATTATTTTAGGAATTCAGCCAGTCTTTTATAAAACAAACAGATAATAAGGCAAAGTTACATCTGATAATGTTACTATTCTAGTCCTGTACTGCTCATTTTTTCAGCTTAAAACAAAAAAGTCAATTATTAAAGATATTTTAAACTAAATACTGACACAAAGCTAAGTGGCATTGGGAGTAGATTGTATAAACCTCACCTTTTGCTTCTCTCATTTACACCTACTCATTTTCAAAAACACCTAGCAACCAATTTGCAACACCACAGAGAGAAGGACTACACAATATATTGTTTCAGCATAGTCTCTGCCATGAATAAATTCACAATACTCAAATTGCAGGAGATGTAATGTTGTCAAATACATTTTAAAGCTTTTTTGCTGCCTGATACCAACAAAATTCTGGTTTGCATAACAATATGTACCAGATTACAAATGGTTCCTATTTTATTTATATTACTACAATTATTAATACAAGACTGCATTCCAAATAAAATTAAATAATGGATCATTGTAGTCATTTTTTATGCAAATTTCTCTCTCTCTCTCTCAACTCATTACTGCAATATATTTTTTTTATATTGTGCAATACTAACAGAGAGCATCTGAGACATAACTGCAAACATTAACATAGAAACCATTAAGCAAACACTTAGCAAAGCCATATCAAAGAGTGACAATAACTTTGGTCATTTAATTTTAGAAAATATATTTTCTACTTTTTAGTTCACTCTTCTATAAGTCCATAAACCTCAAGAACTAAAAGTGGCTGTATCCTACATTAAGTAAAGTATACATTCTTTAACCTGTGATTTTACATACTAAGCACAGGCATAAATTATGTATACATGACAATGTTCAGTTTTCTTTTTATCTCTAATTTCCTGGTTCAGACAACATCCACTAAACCACAGTATTCAATAGATAAGCTGAATCAGGGAAATAACCAATTTGTGCTGGACTCCCCAGGACTAAAATTACAAGAATTGATTCGTTTTAACCTTAAGGGACACATCTGGTTAAATGAGAGTCAAATAAAGAACCAAATAATGAACCAAAGCCAACAACAGTGGCAAAGTCAGGCTCAGCTGGGGAAAAAAATCTAAAAATCACTAAACCAATTTTGTTAGACAAGGAAACAGACAGGCACAGACTTTAATAGGATGAAACAAAAGCCAGACTCAGAAAGGTAATAATTCTGTGTTATGCTTTCAGAGCTGTACTTGCAACAGTAATCTGTCCTATCATCCATCAAGCTGAAAGGAAACCTATGTAATAAGACCTAAATATTGTGTAAAGTTTCTTTGAAAGACCTATTCTAGGAAGTCTTTCAGGCAAGCATATTATTTATGTTGTCAACATGATGCTGCATAATTTTTTGTTTACAAGTCTTAAAACAATATTATTTTACAGACACAATTACTTCTCTAAAGACTAGGGATGCACTAAATATAAAAATGGCAAAAAAGCACTTTCACTAATGAAAGGGCAGAAAAAAAAAATCATACTGCAGTATTTCTTCTAATGTGGTGGAGACACACCCATGCTTTACAATCTCTACACAAACTAACTGTTCCAGCTAAAAGATAAAGTTGTACAGGGCTAGGAATGTAATGTTAGCTGTGCTAGGCTTAGCCTTACCATTTCTACGATCTGCATACCAATTTCAGTTACATGTGACTTCAGTAGCACTGCTGAGATACATTTATGACTAAAATTTCAGCCAAATGTTTACTTTTGTTCAGTTTTGGCCAAAGAATTTTGTTTTGGTACATCCCTACTACAGAGCAAACGAGATATTCAAATTCAGACTACATACAGTCTTTTGTCCAAAAAAAAAAAAACACTGAACTTTAGTTAGCACTCCTAAACAGTGTTCTTGCAAAGCTGTCAAACCAGCCCTCGAGGTTAGCATGGGTTTTAGTATTACTAATTAGCTGACGAGCCTTCAGACACCAAAAACTTTTAAAATAAAGCATTTGACAGTTATACTGGCTTCTCAAACATTACAGCTCCATTATATGCATTCGCACACATGGTACCACCACATATTTTGGAGAAACGTCCCCCTTTTCAAACCCACAATAAGCTGCAAATGTCCCTCAGCCTGATTCCTCACCTCCCCTCACATGACTCGACATCATGTGCTGCTTTCATCGAACCACATCTTAGTCACAGCCCAACCTTCCAGCTATCTCTCTGAAAAATAGTGTTGCTGAGGCCTATTAGCACCTCATCATTGTCCTGACATGCATCTACCATCCTTCAGTCTGGGAAGCACCTGCCCTTGCCAGCTAATCCAAGACAAACCATAAGTCTGAGCTCACAGCAAAGCAGCCCAACCTCTGGTAGAAAAAAATGTTTACGTCAGAATGTTGTAAACTGATAAAGCAAGCCCTTCCTACTTCAAACTTCCTGCACAGGGCTAGAGGCATCCATTAAGGAGAGGCAGAGGAAAGCATGTGATCAGACTGCAGTCTCAGCATTTTCCTCATCTGATTCAGAAAATACAAGTTCCCTCACATGGTTTTCTGTGTTTAACATGATAAACACCTACATTCAAATTAGTGTATATCCCAGGTTCGACCACTTAGCTAGAAGTGAGAAAAACAAAATAATCTATTGTGTAGGTCCTAAAATACAGCAATTGACAACATAGAAGATGACGTGTTTTTTAGTAGTACTAGCAAGGTTGCATTAAAAAAAAAAAAAAAAAAAAAAAGTTAAAATGAAGATAAGTAATTCTCGGGCATTTAGTTCTATAAGCTATATGTCGGTTAGTCTGTCAGTCTGTTTGTCCCAGTTAGAAAGTAGCTAGTGTGGTTTCTCTGGCCTACTTGTCACAAAGTGCAGCAGTTAACAGTGACCTGAGAAGAGTGTCAGTGCATCTTATGTACTTAAGGTTAACCCTCTTACAGATAACCAACAGTTAACCCTTTTCGTGTTAACAGATGATGGTACATCGATGAAGGAATGAACAAATATATTTAATATTTATTAGTTCATCCATTCATCAATTAATCAATGTACAATCATCTGTACCACTATTTACACTGGACACATCAACAGCCATGTTTAGCATAATGTGCACAAATAATGTTCATACTGTTTTATATTGTACTGTATTCTACCTGTTTAAAATACTGTACTGCCTCTTTACTGGGGTAGACACTCAACTATAGCTAACTAACTCATCCTGGTCTGCACACACTGTATCTTTGTATTTATAAAACACCTTAGACTTGACTTAACTACCCTCTCGTTTCTTTCTTTATAATTTCTCATCAGATACCACAGGAATTAATAAAGTGCTCTTATATTATATATTATCTCATTTCAAAAAAGGCTGTCAGACATGTAACTATATAGAATTTGCTAAGCTAAAGTATGTAAACAGCTAAAGCATAGTAGGTTATACTTGCTACAATAATGGTAACAATGGAGACCTGAAAGGCAATAGCTAACTAGGCTTCTACATTCTACATATACAGCTATGTAAAAAAAGATACCATTTTCTTTGATTTTACCAAATTGAAAACCTATGGAATATAATTAAGAGGATGACGAATGTTCACAAGCCATCAAACCAAGCAAACTGCTTGAATTTGTGCACCATGAGAGGCATACGTTAGTCAAAAGCAGTGTGTAAGACTGGTGGAGGATAACATGCCAATATGTACTTGTTTTCTTTGAAATTATTTGAGGTCTGAAAACTCTGCATCATTTGTTATTTTAGCCATTTCTATGTTCTTCAAACATATAGCTATAAACAGCAAAATCAGAGAAACTGATTCAGAAACTGACGTGGTCTCTTATTTTTTCCAGAGCTGTAGTTTTCTTACTATACTTAACCTAGTCAGCTAACGCTAGCTATTATAGCTAGGTAAATTCACCATGGGCTGACATTACATATAACCTAGCTTAACTAGCTTGCAATCAATCTATTATAAAATCTATTAACCTAGCTACCTAGAGGTTATATAGGTTCAAATATTCCGACTGCCAGTTGTGAAGTAAGCAGTAGAAACATATATACGCTAGCAAAATGACGATTTAACTGCAAGGATAACACAATGTCAGATAATGAAACTGGACAATAACGAACACCTCCAATCCTTGACATCCAACTCTGCTTCAGCTAACCTAATGTTTATGTTAGCTAACTGAATACATAAGCTTTCTTCATGAATTAGCTAGGTTCAACAACTGTCAATAAGCCTATTCAATCTGAAAAATATCAAGTGTTTCTTTTAACTGGCTGGCTAGCTAGCAAACCATGCTAGCTAACTAGCTACAACAGTCATCCCAACGTAACAAAACAAACTCAGCTGATATGTTAAGTTAGCTTATACCCTAGCTAGGTTACATAGCTAGCTAACATATCTAGCTAGCTATGCACCTTGCTATAAAATAACCGGACAACGAATAAGTTACAATATGACACTTATTTTAACATTTGCTAAATTAAAAGAATAAAAAATATAAGGACATTTTGGGCGTAGTCCAATCACCTGCTTCCTGTTTTTCCTAGCGACACAAGCTGCCCACTGATTTTCTCTCCGCACCAGCTAACGCTAGCTAAGCTAAATAGCTAAGCTCACTAGTAAGCTATCAAGCTAGCTAGCGCTTAGCCTGCTTTGCTTACCATTTTATCTATCTTATGTTAGCCGGGCTAAGCTAATGGAAAGCTAGCAAAGATAGCTAGCTGGCTATCTACCTGTGCAAGTTAGCTAGCCGTGTTGCTAAGCTACGCTACGCTAAAGGCTAGCCAGGTGTTGATACTCCAAATGGTCCCTCTAATAAAAGACACGCACAGTGACACCAGCCGCGCTCTCGATATCACAGTGTCCGAGTAAACCGCGAGCTCCTTCCCGCGCGCGGTGCGTCCTTACCGGGGTCTGTGGTGCTGGTCTGGACGCCGTGGGCTTCCCGGAGGGATCTGCAGGTCGCCTGGGCTGGAGAGAGGGAGAGAGAGAGACTGCCTGTCCAAGATGGCGGGGCGGCGGCACAGGGTTTCCTCTGTCGTATACAATGGGCTGTGCGGGACAAAGGGCATCTGTCTAGCATGTTAATTCATCTAAATCTGACCAATACAGGACCGTGACATTAACATCTCCAGCGCTCTTCATTTACTGAGCTGGAACTGTTACCTACGGAGCCCCTAGGGTGACATCATGTTAAAAAAAAAATAAATAAAAATAAAATGTGGCCACGACTTATTAATGTGTGGGAATGAGATTCAAGACGTGGGAACGAGATAATCAAGGTGTGGAAATGAGATAGTAAGACGTGGCCACTAGGGATGTGCCTTATCGTATCGTATACAATAATATCTCCAACATCTTTGAATATCGTGAATGATATTATACTCTGAAATATCGTGCCATTTCACCCATCCCTAATTAGCACATCAGGGTACTACTTTTAGCTGTTTTTAGCAACAAAAAAATTACACTATTCTCATTTTCCTTGAGAGTATACCTGTCCAGTATAATTTATTTTACTTTAATCCTGAATATATGGAGATATGTGGAGTGCATTATTAGAATCATGAAATTCTGGATCATTGCCTTCTGTTACAAATCTGATAATATCTCAGTTAGGGATGTGCCATATCATATCGTATGCAATAATAAAATGAAAGTTTTATTTTCTTGTAGTAGTGTATTCTTAAAAGAGTTTTTTTAATCTTTTGTACGAAAATTAAGAGTGAATTGGTTTCATTTTATTTTCATCTTGAAATAGAGTCTGTTGTAGTAAGACGTGGTATAATTTTAAGTAAAACACGCTTAATTCGTATACTAAAAGCTCACGGATACAGACAGTATGCAGACCTGTAAAACTTGTAAAGTTTACCATAATGTGAAGTTTACTTCTTATTTATTAAGGCAATATATTTTATAGTTGTTTGGTCTTATTGAGCTTTATTGCGTTTTTTTGTCTGCGTTTTAGTCAGGAAAATAGTCCAAAAAACTCCATAAAACTAGCTAGAAAGCTCTACAATTTGTGGTATATTTTATCTGGATGACCAAAAAATCTTGCAAAAATGTGTTTATTTTATTCCAGTGTAGAAATGTAACATTTATTTGCCATACATTTTAGCTTCTAACCAAATCACTCTGTTTAAAAATTAATACATTTTTCGAGGCAAAATGGGTTTCTTCTGTATATCTCCTACAACCACGTTTCATGGAAGTACCTAGTGAATGTTTGTGATACTATATGTTGCTGAACTGGTAGATAGATTTGGTACATATACATTGTTATGTCATTTCTTGTTTAGGTATCTGCTTCTGTCAATTGTTTATATATGTATGTGCTTTCCCTCTCTTGAAACTTGAACATATATGAAAGTAAACATATACTGAAATATAAACGCAACACATTTTCGGTTTTGCTCCCTTTTTTCTTGAGCTGAACTCTAAAACTTTTCCTATGTACACAAAAGGACTTTTTCTCTCACATTTTGTTCACAACTAGGGCTAAATCTGTGTTAGTGAACACTACTCTTTTGCTGAGATAAACCATCCACCAGTCACAGCTGTGGCAATTTAATGGGTTTTTTTAGGGTTTTATATGTGGACTGGGAGAAAATCATAAGAAACATTTTAGTAAACCAAAATATGTTTTATTTAGTACATTTGCTAAAGTATATTCCTTGGACAAAATGACATCACTCTTCACTAAGTTTGGTGCAAAATGACTCAGTATTCTTTATGGCAGTCTTAATCAGTACTGTTAACATTGTTAAAAGCATACTTCTGTTGCCATTTAAAGAAATAGAGTGTATCACTGCTGTTTTTGAAAGTTAAGCAAATTATGTGCAAACATGACAGATTTGCATCAAATTCCACTGACATGCCAAATGTCATAGGATAGCAGTGTTTAATTAGTAAATAAGAGTTACCTCAGGAGACAACTTTGGAAACCGTGGGGTGTTGATCTTGTGAGTAAGGTTGACTAAACACTGCCAGTGTGCTCATGGCAACAAGATATGGATATGAGCAAGGTCTGATAGTGGGAGTGAGACTGGTGGGACATGTATGAACACTCCTTAATACAAAGTGGCAAAGTGTGTACTAGGAATGTGCATAGATATCACCAACAGTGGACAGAGCAGTAGGTTGTAATGATAGTGACTGGCGGTGTCTGGCTCAAAGTGTCCATTTGAACAGATTAGTGACTCAATCATATCAACATTTAATACTGTCGGTCCCATACACACATATCATATGAGCCAATGCAGAGTTCTATAGCTTCCATGAGAAATGGAATATATCATGGGGCACAGTATAGACCCTACATTTCATCATCACATTTAGCATGTCAGTGTATTAAATACATTTTTAAAGTTAAAGTCTGCCTATATCTGAATTGCTGATCTGTCATGGTTATTATACAAAATTGTCACACCTCCCTTTAATAATTTAATACAGTTCAAAGATGGCTTCATTTATATACAGTCCAAAAACAGCAATACTTTCATGCAACACGTGAGAGAGTTGTGAATATCAGCCCAAAAATGGACTATCTATTTGTGAAGAATGTTTGAAATATGTGAAAAACCACATGATGATAAAATAATTTAGTCCATGCAAGAGCATTACCTGCTTCAAAAACAGACCTTGTTTATGTTCTTTAAAAAAATCTTCTCATTTTCTCAGTGATTTACACAAAACAATGATTACAATGACCACAAAGCAATTATTTACAAAAAACACAATCCTTTTTACCACTTTTTTCCATTGTTATTCTCTTCCTATTAACTCTAATGGTGGCCTCCATAAAATTAACTAAATACATATTTAGGAAATGACAGTTGTAAATCTTTAAACCATTTTTTTTCTCACATAAAATATGAATTCTTATCCTGATCTTTCTTATTTCCCTTCCTGACTGGCAGAGGGAATGTAAGGTAATGACATAAATATTACATAATTTAGAAGTGCTTTCAAATCCTGTGTTTAGAATGATGAAAGATGACAAGTTTTGTTTTCAACTGAATTGCCACTGACAACATTTCCAGAGAACGACTATAAACAGAGTCCGGTCGTCCTCAGGCAGTATCCTTCCTCACAGTTGCATCCACATCATTGTTAAGCTGACCAGCAGGCAGATGTAGTGCAGTAAGCCTGGGTGTCGGGAGGGGGAGCTGTTACACAAGTCAGAATCGCAGCAGTGGATGCTCACTCCCGGCAGCTCCTGTTGTTGGCAGTGCCTGGAGGTCGCGCAGCCACTGGTCAGGACGATGCCCAGAGCCGCTGTAGAGGCAGAGAAAAGACACAAGAACTCAAAAAGGTGATATGAAGGTAGTCTACTCGTGTTATAAGCAGTGGGAATTTGAGATCATGAAACATTTGGGCACCACCTGCCAAATTACATATTTAGGTTGCGTTTACACTACAATCCTCATTATTCAATTCAGTTTGTGACGGTTCACATGTAAAAAAACTCTTTCCCTGGAACAGCATGCACATACCCATAATGATAGGTTTATGTACATCACCTCCCACTAAATGTATGCATACAGACAAAAAAAGATACATTAATTCTGATCTGTTCATATTCTATTCATGACACATTACCAGCCTGTCAGGGTCTCAAATCTGTTGTGGCCTTAATGTAAGACAGCTCTTCTTTTTTCTGCACTGTACGAACATGTTTATCATGGTTATAAATATGTAAAATCACATTTGGTGTCATACCAGGTGAGTAATTTGAATGTAGCTTTTGTTTTAAGTGAAAAGTAAATACATCCTATTGCAGCAAACTCTTAAACAAGTAAAATAAAAATAAATGAAGCTAAATGATGTCTACAAAACAACGAGAAAATAAAAGAAAATAAATTCAAGTATAATGGCTTTGTTAAAGGCTATTGGTTTTAAGTTTAGTTTGTATGACATTAACAAACTCCTCCTCTTCTAAAACACATTATTTCTATTCTATTGATGTGTTGTATTTATTTTGTATTGTGTGTCTTATTGTTGCTTAGCTCTGGTAGTGATTATGACAGTCCACGGAAGTCAATTGCTTGAATTCCATCCAAAAATCTCACAAAAATGCTGTGCAATTATGACATTTTAGCAGCCACTACAGTTTGTTAAGAAACTTTGCATAATGTAAAATATAATGGAAATATTTAACTGGACCTTCTTTTTTTCAGAATCCTCTTTACTGCTATTTACAGTATGGATATGTTTGCAGTTAAGGGACACAGGATAGGACAAGCATTAATGCACCTGGGATACATCTGGGGGCACAGACACACCAGTCAGTTCTCGACGAGTAGTGTAGAGCTTTGAATTCAGCATTTCAGAATGTCTAAAGTAGACTTTAAAAAGCTGTGTCATGAATAGACGATCCGTAGGGCCAGTCATTTTCAGTCACTGGCCAGATGTTCCAAATACTGTATAAACAGTGGACATTTGACCACAATATTGAGTAGTATAGGGTAGTGGAGAAACATTTGGTTTAAGAGTAAGAACAGTTCATCATTGTGTCAGGGTCATTCTCCATTTGGAGTGGAAAACCATATTGCAAAGGTTGCAGGGCCTAAAAATATGCTCAGCATATTATGCACAGCTCCAGGAGTGAGTATACAGAGTCACATAGTCGACCTGCAAATAAAAACACATTTTCCTGTATGTCTAGACATACGAATGAAACTAATGCAATGGTATATTGTACACCCTACACACACCTGAGATTCTTACAGCTTGATACATCATCGTTTACTCAAAAGAAAAACGTTTTTTTGTAATTTGGCTTTAGCATTTTTCTAACCCTTGTTGCAGCATAAAAAACTACAGTAGAGTGCTAATGTGTTTTAATGCATTTTTAGAAAAAAAAATAAGGTAGTACATAAAACAGAAACCAACAACACTGGCCACAAAACTACCATAAAGTACCATAAAGGTAATGTTATTCATTTCTCACAGCACTTGACAGGGATCAAAATAAAAGACTCTTCAGTTAATGGCTCTCAAGTGGCACAACTGTCTGAACACAGACCCTATTATCTGAAGATCACAAACTTGATTCCCTGTAATAAATCTGTGTCCAGAAAAGTAATATGTTATCTCGAATTATTATGCAAAAGGAAAATTTCTGCTAAAGTTTTGTCCTGCTGTGAGAAACATCCTTATTAATATCCTTCCAGCAACTTTCCACTGACTGATGCCAACTGTCTAGATGTGTAATATACTGTAAAACTGTATAACTGTAGTATGGAATATATGTGTGGGAAAAAAGTAAAAGCACCTTGTCTGTACACTGAAATGTGATGAGGATTTCCCCGTAAATGACAGTAAACATGACCAAAACCAATCAGCATTTCAGTGAGATAATGCTTATTACACAGACCTGCCAAAGACATATAGCAGTATGTAAATTGATCATGACGCTTTTTCACAGGGTGCCTAAGTTGTGAGGTGTTATCTTCTGAGTGATGTTAAACACTGGCAAGCTTTCCCATGGAAATTTAACGCGAATTATAAACTGTTCAGGCGTTTTTAATTCTTTGAACCACAGTATCCTGTGTGTACTGAAATTGTCATAAAAGCATTACCACCCACAGTGGACAGTGCAGAAAGTGGTAATGATAGTGACCAGCAAAGTATGGCTTGAAATGTCCAAGCAAACAGACAAGCAACTCTTTAAAACAGGAGCGCCCACAAGCATATCCTGCAGGTCAATAGAACATAGTAAAAGTAATTGGACATAGTACTCATCCATGTCCCTTGACATCTGGCATGTCACTGTTCACTAAAATCCATCTAAGGAAAGTCATTTTCACCTCAAAGGCAGGTGTGATGTTTGCAATGGAGCTTCATCCTAAATAGACCACATTAGATTTTGAATTATAATTCATCAGGTAAGATACAAAAAGATACATGCATGAAGATTTCCTGTGATTCCAAGAATTCACTAGTGCTGCATACAAGTTTTATCGTGCAATAGCTCCACATTTTTTTTTACTATTTCTGGCAGTGATCTTTATAAATCTCACCCATAGTGAATATCATAAGTCACAGTGTCTTCCCTGAAAACATCAGGCCAGAGAGTGAAGTAAAATTAAAGCACATCAAGAGTTGATATCTTTCATTTCCTTCACCAGCATATATTATGCTGGGAAACTCACTATTAAGAGCTTTTCTACCCCCTTATCATCTCTACGGTAGTTATCGAAAAAGTGCAGTTTGCATTAATACATGATATTCTGAAGCAGGCTGATAGTCTATGCTTTGGTGATACTATAGGACAAAGGAACGTACGCAGCTAAGCATGTTACGCAACTGGCCTCTAGCAGGAGTGAAGCGCTCCTTTGTTGGGATTAGGACAGTGTGCAGGTCCAGATCAAACCCAAGACGCTGTTCAAAGGCCTCCTGCTGCCGGCTCAAAGCAGCCCTGTCCGACACGTCAGTCCACGCACTCAGTAGTGACAGCCTGTCATCAGCAGTCTCTGACCCCGTTATTTCCCTGAGCCGGTAGAAAACAGTGCTACCTCAGCCGTTTGCCAAACACACCCGGCTCTCCAAATGTCTACAAGATTGACGCTGTGTCTTAGGTGCACGTCAGCATGATTCATTATTGACTATGTAAGTCTTTTGAGGTCTGGGATCAGCCCCATGCAGAAAGATTAGTGGTTTTGGGATGAAACGGGCACATACTTTTATCAGCTCATGAATTTACTATTGTAAAAGGCAGCTAAATTGCTATCATTTAAGCATGGTTTTCCGCTGGCCTCTAATGTGAGTTCTACAAAGCTTAAAATACATCTAGGCTTTGTGTATTTATCTGTGGCATCCATTACAGATAGATAGCCATGGACAGGGATTCCTAACATCATAACACCAGTACTCTACAGATGTATAGTCTTTAAGATTAGGATTATGAATGTAGATGTATGCACTCATTTTATTTAGAGGGGATAAAGATTCCTCTAGGCTGAAGATTAAGATCAAGGATTTGCAGGAATGCCGATGTAGGCCACTACAGATTCATCCACACAACATCTTGCAGACCGCTGACATGTGGCTGACCACAGATGAAAATGTGAATGACAAAACAATAGAAAAAAAAACAGGGGAAAGGGAGATTTTCGAGGATTTTCAGGAAAGCCAAAGCTGTCAGAAAAACTGTTGACTCCTAAGCAGACCTTTTTAAAAAATGTCCCCAGCAGTGTTAAAATAAACTCTAGAGAATACTTACTGCTTTCTGTCTTGATGCAGAAGCGGTGTTTAAACCCTTTGTGGGAATGAGTACAGGTGATGACCTCAGGGTTGGAGCAGCCCACATCCACATACCTCTGCCCATGGATGACGTTACAGCCATAGCACTGCAGTCCATGGACTAAAAGAACAGAGGAGAAGTATAGATCAGTAAAATTCAGAGTGACAGAAGCAGAGTTTTAAGATACATTTTAAATGCATTGTGAACACTTTATATACATATATTTAAATTAAAAGCGTATTTAGTAGTTGGGTGTGAGTAAGTGTTTTTTTTTGCATGACATATTCCAACAATTAGGTGCATGCCTGGAAGTTTTCTATTAATGCACTAAAAACAATATAAATATGAATATTTGCAATGTCTGACATGAAATAGTAAGATTATGTGCATTTCCATGAGTAAGTATGATTATGGCACATTTTATGCATATGCATTGTGGTTGCAATTGTGGCCCTATTGGTAGTTGAGTTTATTTTGTCCCTTAACATGAATTCCCTTGTATAATATTATTGTATGGCTCTTGATGTACGATGTAATCAACTACAGCAACTATCTATGAAGTATTTATTTAAGAGTACAATTATACTTTTAGTGTTCTTAAAGAAATCTAAAACACCTGTGTAGAATTAGTAGTATACTAAAATAATGATCTATAATCTAACTCTTTTACAAAATTAGCATACATACTGCACTGTGTTGAGGCTGAGGACGCTCTGGCTGAGTTTAATGCAGATAAGTTAAATAGCTGTCTAACTGACCACATATATTTAATCTGAACATGGCTTGTGGTGTCAGACATGACGCAAGTGAAAAAAATAGTTTCAGTTTGTCTCACATACAAAAATCAGTTGAAAATGTCTGTGTTTTGCTTGTTTCAAAGACAAAGACTACAGCAGCAGTAAAACTGTACTGTGTATGTGTTATGTCTGCTCACCTCTCAGAGTTTCTAGAATTAACATCTCTGCTAAAATACACGCAAATGAACACAGCACACAATAAAGAGGGGTAAAAGTTATCTATGTTATGTTCCTGTATTGTAAGATAAGTTGACGTAATTATTGTGACAGACCTATGCACAATACGTCTCTGTATAATATTTTCTGTTACTTTAATAGTGTTTAAAACAGTTTTTATTTTAATATTGCAATGATTGCAAATCTAAATTAGATTCTATAATCTAAAGCTATAATTAACAGTTATCAAATTACTTTGTATTTAGAGAACAATTTTATCCAAAATGACTTAGAGGACAAAAATCCAACCCAAAATGTAACATTTATCAGGGCCTGAAGAGGTCAGAATGGTAATATTGGGATAGATGAAGAGAGGAGGAGGGCAGCAGTAAATGAGGTTAGAAGTAGTTAGTTTGTTAGAGGTGTTAGGGGAGTAAGTGCTCTTTGCAGAGCTCAGTCTTTAATAGGTTCTTGAAGATTTGCTCTGTAATGTTGTGTTAATGCATATTTCCAGTCTGAAGCTCCTAGTCAAATCACCTGTATGTGTGTGTACATGCGTGTGTAAAAGTACATACTCTAAACTCTACTACTCTGTTGCTGCTTGGCGACTATTGATGTGTAATTACTATTTAATAGTGATTCGTTTAACCTTTAATAAGATTTAAAAAACCACTGGATTGGCTCAGGACATCCCTAAAGATTCTTACAATATTCTCTTTAGACATTAACTACTTGCCAAAGATGAGAAACAAAAGATCAAGTTAAGATGATGTCACATGGGTTATTCCTTGAATGAGGAGCAGTGACCTCAAAAGTTTCATTCACAACTTTTCTGTCCTGAAAGCACCTAGAATGAACTTTTGCCTCCTTGTTGAATGAATCTGTAGTTTTCAGCAAAACACATTTCATTAGATACTATTGCTAATGTTTAAACATGAGTAAGATGTTAAGAACTTTTATGCTGATGCAGAAGCAGCTCCTTGGCATCTAAGAAATGCCCCAGATCAGCTTATACAGCAACCTATGCCTAGAATCTGAATGGTGCTAACAGCATAACAGTATAGAAATTAAACTTGTTTGTTTGAAATGCCACACATTTAGTGTCAAGGCACTGAAAACAGGCACTGTGATAAATACATATATATTATTACCACATTTTAGAAGTAAATTAATGAATAATTTGCTGTTAATAAACACTGGTGAACACTAGTGAACAGTATAAAAAATTATATAATGAGACAGTCTAAAATAGTTTACTATATAAAAACAATTTATATTAACACACTCTATATTTTTATATATCTTATAATCCAGGGTGACTGAGCTATCTGACCATTCAGCTCTCAGGTCCTTTAAACACAGCAGCCAAATCACTTTCTGCGTGTGTATGCCTAAATAATACGGTACTACATTCTCTGAACACACTGTTGATTATAGTGTTTTTTTTACCTTTGTTGAGTGACAGTCTGTACATTTTTGGTGAGAATGTCTAACTGCACTGAGATAGCTAAAAAGTACTTTTAAAGCGTACATTGTGGTGCAGTATCTTTTCAGACTGGATGAATCTGGTAATTATAGAGATGATGATGTTCTGATATCTCCATGTTCACAGTAACTCTTGTACTAGCACTATTAGCAGCACCATGGTTGCTCAGGTAGCAGCCAGAAGAAAGTCCTAGGACTTTAATAAAAATCAATCTCCAAAATTGCATTGGCAACTGTACAGGGAAAGAAAACCTTAACTAACAAAAGGACAGTCGATTAATTGATTTATTTATCGTGAAATTTTGACTTTTTGGCAAAAATAGATATTTTATTTATAGGTTTTGTGATGACTTCAATTTTATGTATGAATTTGATCCAATCTAGGTAACAGTTATGTAAGCCACATACACTGCCTGTCCAAAAAAAAAGTTGTCACCAAAAAAAAAAGGCCACAAATATTTTGTAGCTTTGATTGCGCCACACATTTACTGTGGAATTGCATTGATGATGTTAGAGTCTGACCGCTGCACAAAGCCTTCTCCAGCACATCCCAAAGATTCTCAATGAGGTTAAGGTTATCTGGACTGTGGTGAACAATCCATGTGTGAAAATGATGATCTCATGCTCCCTGAACCACTCTTTCACAATTCCAGCCCCATGAATCCTGACATTGTACTCTTGGAATATGGCCGTGCCATCAGTGAAGAAACAAATCCATTGATGGAATAACCTGGTCTATATTCAGTATATTCAGGTAGTCAGTTTTACATATGTTTTTAATTTGTTGTTAAATTTATTTGAATTTAGAGATGACTGACATAATGAAAACAATCTGAAATTTATTTTACTGTCAAACTGCATTATGTGTGCACTGCCTGACTGAGCCCTGTGTAGCTGCCACTTTAAAAGGATGAGGTGACATTCTGTGCTTGAGATGAAAGGTGGTGTGTGAAAACATCTCAGCTCTCCAAGACGGATGCTGCCGTCAAGTAACACAGACTGCGTAACAGAGAAGACGTAGTAGGAAACAGAAAACAGGAAATCAATATTTTGATTAAATCAATAAATCCATAAGTAGCCAGATCTTGCCTTAAACTTTGATATTTATTTTTTTGTAAATTCCAGAGCTGATGTTCATTATTAATATTAAATAGGTTGGCCAAAACAACTATATAACGTTTTATGTTGCTGCAGTGAATGATTTTAGTTAAGGTGTTTTTTTTACTCATAATAAATATGGAACCTTTCTTGATGTAACAGAAGCCACAGTTCCTATCATGCCATAAAGAAAAACATGTATCCAGACAAAGATGTATTTAATAAGTAATGATAAATAGGTATTTAAGCACACTGTTAAAAAGGAGGTTCTTTATTAAAGACAATGGTTTTGCCTGGTTAAAGCAGCTGTCCTTAAAATATTATAGAATTAAATCGCATCAATGTGTCTCTGCTATCATTTCTGCAAAGCTAAATATTTCCACTCTAAAAACAGGGTGTTTAGTTTTTGCTATAACAGCTTTTGGTGGCTACCTGAGAAACCATGGTGCAGCTAATGGTGCTGATACAAGAGCTACTGCGAACATGGAGATATCAGAACAGCAAACAGCAAACAGTCTTCATCTTCTTATTCACTCATTGTAAGCTGTCAAGAGCTGTAATCACCAGGTTCATTCACTCTGAAAAGAGACTGTGTACCACAATGCATTTTTTAAAAGTACTATGTTTCATGCTTGTTGCAATTACACATTTCCAAATACTTATGGACTGTCATTTTTCCATAGATGGTTCTTCATTAAGATTTTTAAAAATGATTTCATAATGTTTGCAAAAGGTGTTACTCATATGTGAAATCTATGTGTCCAGTATTGAAATGATTTATTTGACAAAGGTGGAACACTTTTAATGCTATATACACTATATGGATAAAAGTACTGGGGCATATGCTCATTCTTTGTTTCCTTATGAAATCATTGCTATTAAAAAAAGTTTATCCTGCTCTTGTTGGTGTAACTGTTTGTCCTGTCCAAGAAATGCTACTACATTTTATAGCATTGCTTTAATCTGGATCTGAATGCATTCAGTGACAAGAGCATTATGGTTCTGTATAGAATTGTCGCATTTGATACAGAACAAATTCAAGTGTGTGAGTGAAGCTAAGCGAGTTTAGAAGACTTTAATATATAAATTAAACTGTACACCCAAATAAAGAAGCATTTAAAATCCTTTATTTTTAGGAATGCATGTAGAAACTGCTCTCCACAACACTCTATAGTACTGTACAGTACTAAAAACGGGTTCTTTCTTTTATCATAAAATGTGTTACCTCAAGGAATGGCACGAAAATGCCCACATGTGTATAAGTTAAGGTATTATCTTGTAAGTGAGTCTGCAAAATTATAAATTATAAGCACTGACTTAAAATTATATTTTATCAAAATTATTTAATATTAATTTTTCAAACCTACCTGACCTACATAATATTTAAATGGTTGTATTTAGGCCTGGACAATAATTCGATATCGGTATTTATCGCGATAAGAAATGTTTCAATAACGGTGATATCACTTTTGTGGTATATCGATATGTATTATGTACAGAATCTGTCACGGACAGGCGTTTTTTACTGGCGTCAGCTCGCCGCAGAGCCAAACACATTCAGCCCCCATAGCTGTGCTACCTCAGTGCGTGATGACGCAATCACACAGGCACGTAGCCAGATAGGCTAGGCTAGGCTAGGTTAAAATGGCTAGGCTAGGCTAGGTTAGGTTCAGGTCCGCTCCGCTACGCATCTAAAATGTCTCGAAACGGAGCCGGGACGAGCGGATCCAAGGCTAGGGTAGACTCGGTTCGGTCAGCCGCTGTTTCGCTCGCCCATTCGCGCGTCCACTCGCTCATCCGCGGCTCCGCTGGCCCAGCCGCGGGTCCGCTCGCTCATCCGCGCCTCCGCTCGCTCATCCGCGCCTCCGCTCGCTCATCCGCGGCTCCGCTCGCTTGCCGCTTTGCTGCAAATTGTGCCGGTGAGTGGAGCCGACAAGCAGCGTAACGTTAATACATCTAATCTGTTCCACCACCTCAAGCATCTTCACTACATACAATATTTTCCTTATACTGACTGAAGCACTTTAATAGATTATGTTGAAACTAAGTTATTTAAAGTTTATGAATCCTTTAGGTTTGTTTATTTGCCGTTGATATCATGTTGAATACCTCTTGTATTCTGGCTGAAGCACTTTAATAGATTATGTTGTCACTAAGTTATTTATAGTTGAAAAATCCTATAGGTTTGTTTATTTGACGGGAAAATCTTGTTGCTTTTATGTATATAAAGGCTTCTTGTATTATATATCCTAGTTAAAACACTTTTGTTTTAATCTGTTAAATTTGTTTACAATGAATAAGAAGCTCTGCCTCTGTTGTCATTTAAAGTTATTTTTATTTGTAATAGTTATATAGGCTTATGTTTGACAGGGATGTCATGTTATTATTTTGCTATATGCAAATAAAATTGAGCATTGATTTATTTTGACTACTTTTATTTCTAAAGTATTAAAGTTTTTGTGAAAGGAGGTTTCAAAGACTTAAAAAACATTTTCATACAGTAGTAGGTACAGATTTCCATTAGATAGATTGATACAAAAAGTGCAAATACACAGTTAAATAATAATTTAAATTTGCAGTGCAAGCTGCAGAGATTGCAGGGATTCTTTTTCTGAGGCCTTCAAAGTATTTATCGATATCGAAATTATATCGTATCGACCGAAATTTAAGGAATATATCGTGATATAAATTTTGGCCATATCGTCCAGCACTAGTTGTATTTATTAATATAAATACATATTAGTTTAGGTATGAATTTCCCCTTTTATAACAACAATAATGATAACAGTAATGGTGATAAAACAAGCTTTCCTGTTGTTGTCAGTAACTAATAAAGTAACTTGTAATCTAACTTAGTTACTTTTAAAATTAAGTAATCCATAAAGTAACTAAGTTACTTTTTAAAGGAGTAATCAGTAATCAGAATACTTTTTTAAAGTAACTATGCCATCACTGTTGGTGACTATATGCAGCCCCTTGCAGGATCTTGCACAGGTTTGTCCAAAATGTGTGTTCGAAAAGCATTCTGAAGAGTTCTAATAAATGGTGTGGCCATGGGTAGGTTAACTGGCTTGGCAAATTATCATGCATATGGTTCTTTTAGTTGTAATATTTTGATATGGAAGCCTTTACTAAAGGGTTCTGGAGAAACCCAATTTTTAAGAGTGTAACAGTTACTTTATATAGGAAACACTGAGAAACAAAGAGATGAGTAAATGCGATTGCCCCTAAACATCCTAAGAACCACCAGTCACTTTCACTTTACTAAGTGTCTGGCAGGTTACCAGCATAATTCCCTTACATTTAAAAGGATTGTCAGTGTAGCTGGGCTCTTTCTTCACCTGCCAATGAGCTCCACTAGTCGTGTGGAGTAAACGTTGGGATATTCCTGTCGCGTGCCTGTCAAAACATCCTCTTCATCCCCCCTCCCCTGAAGCGCTCTAGTGCAGGACTCAGGCTGCACTATCCTGCCACTCCGGTAAATAGCCAACCCCAAAGCTCTCAGCCAGATTTCAGAAGCCCATTAATCCCAACCAAATGCTCTTATGAAAATCACTTGGTGGGTAAAAAAACCTGTTGGAAATCAATGTAATGCCTCAAGGGGACCAAGGCCAGGTCTTTTTAAGGGCACACTCGTGGATATAAAGTAGCCTTCCTGACCATACTCTACTATATGAGACTTTTGCATGTAGGCTAATTCAGGTTGCTTTTTTACAACTGTCAGGAATAAGGTGTACTGTACAGGCATACCTTTATAT
Source organism: Astyanax mexicanus (assembly GCF_023375975.1). NCBI lineage: Eukaryota > Metazoa > Chordata > Actinopteri > Characiformes > Acestrorhamphidae > Astyanax > Astyanax mexicanus. The sequence continues at coordinate 20,911,606 of NC_064408.1, read as the reverse complement.
CAGCTTTTATCTGATTTTAAATAGAAATATGAAGAACTGTATATGGATTGGATATTCTATTCTATGGGAATAAGGCCAAAATTGTACACTATAATGTTAAATTTGCAACCAATGGGATTGCCTGCGACCTTTTCCTAGAAATGTCTGTGAAATGTCCCTGCATCCCATATACCCACTATCAGGCCTCACTTGAACTCTTGATAATTCATGTCACTTTGCCATCTGCACATTGGCCAGTGTTTAGCAATATTCACAAGATAACACCTCACAACTTACACAACTGGGTGTTCCCAAGCTTTCTCCTTTTTATCACTCATTTACATACTGCTATCCCATGATTTTAAGCATGTCTTTATATAACACTAAAAATGGTTCCACTATCATGAGTCAAAGAACTCCCTTTCAGTACTATTTTACTTTTGAGCATCTTAGTGGCAGTTCTGTGTGTGAAAGATGATTTTATCATTTTTCAAACAAATTATTAAATTATTAAGAAATCATTTATAGCTGTTGGCATGTGCCCAACATTACTTACAAGATTTAGAGACTGTAAAAGTCTTAAAAACTGCTGTTTGAGTGGTGAGTTCAATGAATTATTTAGTCAGGGATGATTGATGCGTCTTTTTTATTTGGCAGGAAAATGGATATGATTTCATTCAGTTTTCCAATGTCTCACAGGGTAGTTGAACAGCATTAGCATCAGAAGAGTTATTGGAATAATTGGCTCTCATTGCGAAATATTAAAAGGCAATTTTAATGCTGGCATTGACCTAGCTTTCTTCAAAGAAGAGTGGCTTTCATAGTTAGTTTATTTAATGCAGTATGATTTGTATAATGAAGGCAGGAGTGTGCAAACGCAATATGTGCATGAAAGCAGGGGGTGGACTATTGATATTAATATAGTTGTATTCATTTGTTTTCTTACCTTTGTCATGTTGACTCATGACCTTTATTGCATTGTGTGTCAAATGTGCTGTTTTATTTATATACACTACATGGCCAAAATCATTGGTACAGCTGGTCATTTAGTGTTTTTTCCAAAATCTAGGCTATTTAAAAGAGTTTATCCTGCTTCTGTTGGATTAACTGTCTGTCTGCTAGCTAGTGTAGGCTTTCCACTCGATTTTGCAGAATTGCTGTGAAGATTTGATTGCATTTAATGACAAGAGAATTAAGTTGAGTGAGGTCAGACTCTTGCATGATCACCACCTCCCCTTATCCTTTGTTCTCCCTACTGATCCCAAACGTACTGAATGAAGCCTCACCATTCCAGAGAAGACACCTCTTTTCACTGCTCCACAGCTCAACGCTACCCCCCTAGTCCATGCATAGCATTAGGCATGTTGCCAATAGGTTCACGTTTATCTGCTCCAGAGAATCCTATTACACTGGCAACATGGCTATATAATAAATCAGTTTTTATCACATTTTTCTCAATAGTTTTCACGATAAACACATCTGCTGTGTCTGAACACACACTACTAACACATCACCACCATGTCAGTATCACTGCAGTGCTGAGAATGAACCAGCACCCAAATAAAACCTGCTCTGTGGTGGTCCTGTGGGGTCCTGACCATTGAAGAGCAGGGTGAAGATAAAGAACTAATCAAAGACACTGAAGGTCTACAGTCTGTAATTATACATAGGACTACATGGATAATAGGTATAGAAACAGGAAGTAAGGTATTTTTATTCACACTAGGCGACTAGCCTCCCTATTCATTTACTGCACAGTACATTTGCCAGTGTAAAATGAACACCTTTAGGAACAGGGATTAAGCCTAGTCTTGGACTACACAGCATTTTAAATGGAAATGTTCCATTAATGAGAAATATAGTCCACAACTGGGTTTAATCCATGTTCGGGCAACTGACCTATTGTCCTCATTTAACATTAAGGGGTCTAGTTTCCCAAACAGGGATTAAGCCTAGTCTTGGACTACACAGGATTTTGAATAGAGATTTACCATTGAAAGAGAAATATAGTCCACAACTGGGTTTAATCCCTGTTCAGGTACCTGATCTATAATCTGCAATTAAAATTAAGGGGTCTAGATTCCCAGACAGGTATTAAACCTAGTCTTGGACTACACAGCATTTTAAATGGATATTTTAATAAATATGAATATAAATACATATAAACAGAAACCATGACTAGGTTTAATCCCTGACCAGGTAACTTGCCCTATTCATACTTTATCATTAAGGGGCATTTTTCCAGACAGTGATTAAGCATAGTCTTGGATTTAATAGCACCTGAATGGGGATTTTCCATTCATAGAGGAATATGAGAAATATGGTCTAAGACTAGGCATAATCCCTGTGTGGGAAATTCCTCTTGAATGATAATTGAAGACTAAGGGTCAGTATCCCAGACAGGGATTAAGCCTTGTCTTGGACTACACAGCATTTTGAATGAAGATTTTATATTAAAAGAGAAATATGGTTCACGACTATGCTTAATCTGAATCTTAATCCTAATACCTGAGCCTCTCAATAAACAGCATATTTGCAACTTCTGTAAGACACATTTTTAATGTTGGTGGGGTATCTAATTTCCATAATCTTAAAATGATATTTTTGGCAATTATCATCCCACACATGACAGCAATCAATAACAATAACAATCAAAACCATCAAAAGCCACTGAGAAACCAAACAGAGCCATTTCCGGGGGTTTAGGAGAAATTCCTACATTATACACCTCTGAATAACAGCCAAATACAGCTCTGGGAACAAATAAGAGACCACTTAAAATGAGGAGTTTCTTTGATTTTACCGAATTGAAAACCTCTGGAATATAATCAAGAGAAAGATAGATGATCACAAGCCATCAAACCAAGCTGAACTGCTTGAATTTTTGCACCAGAAGTGGCATAACGTTATTCAAAATCAGTGGGTGAGAGTGGTGGAGGAGAACATGCCAAGATGCAATGAACTTGTTTTCTTTGCATTATTTGAGATCTGAAAGCTCTGCATCTTTTTTATTTCAGCCATTTCTCATTTTCTGCAAATCAATGTTCTAAATTATAATGTTTGAATTTGGAGTGTTGAAAAAATGTTGTTTATAGAATAAAACAACAATGTTCATTTTATATACATATATATCTATAGCAAAATCAGAGAAACTGATTCAGAAACTGAAGGGATCTCTTTAATTTTTCCACAGCTGTATATCATCCCAGTAATTGTTCATTTTAGGTCACATCCAAAATAGAGGAGCCAGCATGTGAATCAACACTTTAGTGGCAGGGATTATGTCTAGTCTTGGACTACACAGCATTTTGAAGGGATAATTTCTATTGAAAAAGAAATATAGTCTAAGACTATGGTTCACCCCATATATGAAACTGACCATACACTAGCTAATTTAAATGTACTGTGTGCTGTTTACTGTTGTTATTCATATCTTTGTATTGACTCTAATTTACCATTATGGCATTAATAGGGCTATTTTAAAACATAAATACAAACAATAGATAGCATTTACCAAACTTCACTTTTTTCTTTGTTAAACTGAACCTGTGTTTGTTTTCCTTTTTTAAAAGAAGATATTCACGTTTTTCATCAACGCAGCAAAAAAGTGGGTCCCCATATAGAACTAAATACACGACCACACATGTTGTCTGCGCTCAAATCCCTTTATAACTTTGCCCTCCTGAGTCACTCACCCCGAGTGCTGAAGAACGCTGCGGCCAAAGTGAACACAACCCCGTGCAGCAGCCAAGTCCGTAAAGTCATGGATGCAGCCGTGGCGAGGGTCCCGTCCGCCAGCCGCTGAAAGGAGAGCGTTAAACCCGCGTTTTCCTCCGAGTCCCCCGCTCACACTACAGCTCCATGGACAGAGAGAGAGAGAGAGAGAGCGCCCCGTCCTGCCTGCTCTGCCTCGCGGAGGCGCGCGCGCTCTGAGCGCGAGCTCGCAGTAGCAGCGGAGGGCGGGAAACGCACGAGCGAGCTCGCGCACTAAAAACCAACGGCTGTTTTCTTCTCTCTCACAGGAAAGAAGCCTCGAGATCCCGTTTCTGACTAAAATATCTGACTGAAATACGAATACACGAGTTTTTCCGCGATCCTGAGGGTTTTCGAGAGAAAGAAAGTGAAGTAAATCCTTTTTTTTTGTTTTTGGCTAAAATGTGTGACTGAAATTTGAATAAATGAAAAATACTATTTATCAGAAACAAAAATGTATGCACTGCCTGGAAAAAAACAATCTTCACCTGGATTAAATGATGTGGGGTTGCTGCAGTTAGTCAGGTCTAGGTTCAGCATCAGTATGTGCTGAAAGAATGAGGTCAGCTGACTACCTGAATATACTGAATATAGACCAGGTTATTCCAGCAATGGATTTTTTCTTCCCTGATGGCACGGGCATATTCCAAGAGTACAATGCCAGGATTCATGGGGCTGGAATTGTGAAAGAGTGGTTCAGGGAGTATGAGATCATCATTTTCACACATGGATTGTTCACCACAGAGTCCAGACATTAACCTCGTTGAGAATTTTTGGGATGTGCTGGAGAAGGCTGTGTGCAGTAGTCAGACTCTACCATCATCAATGCTGCAAGATCTTGAGAAAAAATTAATGCAACACTGGATTGAAATAAATCTTGTCACATTGTAGAAGCTTATAGAAACAATGCCACACAGCGAATGCTTACTGCACTCAAAGCTAAAGACGGTCCAACAAAATATTGGAGTGTGTTTTCTTTTTTTGGCCAGGCAGTGTACATTTTATCATATTTTTAAGAGCCTTTGAGAGAATAGTAAGAGCTAGGTCTATCGATGATTTTTGTAGCTAAAATTCTGTACGAAATTTACACAACATCTGTGGACGATTTTCGGAAATTTCTGAATAAAAATGTGGCAAAAAGTTTAATAAATGAAATGTGTAACTTTTTCGAAAGTTGTTGACTGTGAAGAAAGTAAACTAAACAAGGTTTTTGAGGGTTTTCATACGTTTTAATTTTTTTTATCACACTTTCAAAAGTCTTTGACTGGAAAGAAAGTGACTTGAAGTAGGTCTGTCAATGTTTTTTTTTTTTCTGTAGAAATGTGTGGTGGAAATTTGACTAAATTAACCTCATCTTGTTTTCATGATTCTTTGACTGAAATGAAAGTTAGCTAAATTATGTCTGCCAGGGATTCTCATAGCTAGCTACGTTTTTGTCAGAAATGCTAAAGTTAGCTAAAAACATTTCTTTTGTTCCAGTTTTTTTATAATATGTAGAATATCTGCCCTGTTTTCTCTTACAGAACACATTTCTGATGTTTCTAAGAATATATAGCACATATAAACACTAAGAAGACTAAAAAGAGAAGCTCAGTACTTGGATGGAGAAGAGGAACGGGATTAATTTCTCATTGATAATCCATGGTGTCTAATAATAGCACTATCACATTGCATGGATGCCCAGTGGTGATGTTCACCTTTAATAGTGTAGTGAGCTCGAAGATCATTTTCTCCTTTTGAGCTTGTTGGATCTGTTCAGCCCATCGCCCCGCTTTCGTTCAGTAGAGACATTCTATCTAATCAAGAATTAAAGACTAAATCCTTTCTTAGAGTCTGTAATGCTGCGGATAAGTCAGGCTTTGCGGTAAGCTCCGTTCCCTCTCCACCCAAAAGCAACATATGGTCATGCTTGATAGATGATTGCCTGCGATTCTCGCTCATACCGAGAGATATATTTACAGGGATCGTGACATATTTCACTCAGGACAGCTTTATTTTCTTTTTCTGTGTTTTTTCTCAAACTAGGCCATTCATGGTTGAGTAAGAGCGAAGGGACTTCCTGTGGCCTTATTCCCCGGGTGAGTTCAGCGTGTGCTCTCCTGAAAGGAGATGGATGATGAATGATAAGTATGCTGGAGAGCAGCAGGAGCTGAGCTGAGGGCTTTTGAAATCCTTGTCAATGTTCCATTCAGAGCTGAGCTGTGTGGAAAAGGCATGTGATTTTCCACCATTATGAACCATTACACTGTTCAGGTGTTTTTCAGACTTTTGGGAGCAAGATGCAGCAAACCTTTGGTAGTATATAAGGTTAAAGGATGGAAGAGGAGCCGCTGCAGACTTGAGGGCTGTTGAGTAAATTTAAAACAAAACTGCCCCTTTCAGTCAACATGGATGATTGGATCTGCCTGGATGATTGGCTCATCTGTGAGAAACGTCAACAAAATGTCTAGAGGCCAACCTGACCTTTCAAGCAAGAAATTTGTATTCAAGGGTGCTATCAAAGCCTCTGAAGCCTTTGCTTCAGAGTTTGAAAATGGTTGAGCTGTGCTGAGATGAAAGCACGCCGCTGTTCAGCAGCTTGCTACTTATCTGAAGTCACAAAACGGCTTTTTAAAAGTGTCTTTTTTAAGTCCCTGAGCGTGAGAGTGACAGCTATAAAGTATATAGTTATATTCTGCAGCTTACTTAATTCCTGATGAAACTGCAATTAAATGGATCGCAGGAGTGCAGCTGGAAGCACTATGCAAAAAATGAAAATAACAAAAGTGTGAACACAAAGCGTGAAATGTTAAAAGAGGCTCCAAGGCTCCTCTTCTTAGCTTCAGCTCTATCTTTTGCCCCTTTTCTGCCAAACAGCAAATGCTGAGTGTTTGGTCTCTGCCAGTGCAGCAAAGGGTTAAATGGTTATTCTAGCTGGTTAAAGCACCACATCCATTAATTCTAGAGGAATTAAAATCATGTGTATTAGGTTTGCATGACTGAATCGCTATTGGTTCAGTCATAGGCAAAATCCCATCCTGCCTCTGTGGCATACCCCAGGGATAGATTTTTTCTCCCTGCTTTTGTCACATGTGCTGCGATTATCGCCTTAATGCTGGCACTTGGAGTGAGATTAACAACTGAGGACTAGACGGAGCAGCCTTTTACTGCCTGTGTGGAGTAATTGAAAGTTTCACTGGATGGTGCCGTTCTCTGCAGTTTCACATAAGTGGGTGTACAAAATCCTATGTGACCTCATGCAGCAAAGAGCTATTTTAGCAAAGGGCCAAATCTGTTTTTGTGAATGGCAAGCAAATTGGGGTTTGCTTCTTTAAGCTTGTGATTAAAAAGGGCAACAGTTTAAAACCGACATATTGCAAAAACAACAAAAGTTCTAACAAAATAACATATTACTATTACTACATATTAATATTCATAAAGCAATTCATAATACAAGAGACAGATGCAGCATTAGGGAAAAAGTAGTAATTTCCCTTGTTTTCATTTGTTTTTGCATACTTGCAACATCAAATGGCTTGAAGTCAAAATGACATGGATAACATATACAAATGTTTTTAAATTAACCATATTAAGCCAAGTTACATATTTACTATTCAGACATCAGTGAGCAACTCAAACTACTTAATAGAAGCAATACATTTCACATTTAAATAAACACCACTTTTTTTTAACACAAATTAAAATTGTGTAACTCTTAGTACTGCCACAGCATCAGTCAGTTTCAAGTGCTTGTTCTAGTGCTTGGATAATTAGTCTTGCTGCATAGCCTATGTGCGCTTGAGTTTTAGAACATGGCCAGTGACCACACCTTCACCTGCAGAATTTTGTACTAGAAAGCAGAATTCATTAATAATGGGAAGTCACCCAGGCCCTGACCTTCTCATGCTGGATTTTCTAGTAGAAAGTAAAATTCATTAATTAATTATGAGAAGTCATTTAGGCCCTTAATTAACAAAGAATCCCTACACCAATGAAACGTTTATTAGTATGTTTTTATTGTAGAATGCTGTGCTACCTTTATGCCACATGTAACTAAACCTGTGATTTTTAAGATCCAATTTTAACTCATCAGTTTAAAGAACACTACTGCAAAAAGGCTTTTAATATTTTTTTTCCTCTTTAAAAGTAGTTTTTGTATACAACTTTCTGCTGGACATTTTTTAAAATCTAAAAGCAGAATCATAACCTTTTCTGAGGGGAGCAAGACCTGCAATTAAATTTTGTTTAAAGTAACACAATTTTTGGTAAGAGTTATTTGTGTATTCGGCACCCATTTTCTGGACAAGCTAAGAGACACAGAACTAGCATCTGAAATAAAAGAATCATGTGGACTGTGGCGGTAGTAGAATATAATGTGCCAGAATAGAGGAAATCAGTTACTTTTTTTCATAGCACTGTAGATCTGACAGAATAAACAACCAGGCTGGGATTAGACTGGCTTCTCACTCGTAATATTTCTGATTGTAGCTTGCTGTTTGTCCACAGTGAACCAAACAGAGGCAATGATTCTTAATGCATGAACTCACTCTGGAATGATGCCTGTAGACAGAGCTCGGGGGTCACCCACCATCTGTGCTTTTTCGGGTAACACACTGTCATGTACATTATGCCAACCCAGATTTTGGGACCAAACTCTCCTGACGCCCATGTCTCCCTCAATGAAATTTGTATGCTTTGCTGTCAGAGGAGTTTATGTGTATAATGCATTTTATGTGGTATCCTGTTTAAAACACTTAATTTCTATTTCTTGACTTGCACAATCATGTTGACTGAAGCTTTTCCATATTCCATCTATTTGCCTGCTTTAACTGGATGGGTTGTAAATACATTATATGTCCAAATGTATGTAAACACCCCTTCTACTGAATGCATTGTGCTACTTGCACCCATAGTTGATACGGATGTGCAAATGCAACTTGTAGGCACACACTCCCTATAGAGAACTACTACCAGTAGAATGGCACCATGCCATATTTGAGCTAAAGGAGAATAACCCTGTGTAGTTGTGGAACTGTGCTCTCTGGAAGAATGGTGTTACTTAAAAAAAAACTCTTTCAATAATTTTGATTAGCAAGAAACAATAAATGAGCAGGTGTCCTAAAACTTTTGTCCATATAGTGTAGCTTTAGAATTTTTGACCGCTGAATGAACCTCTAACCCGTTTCTTGAATGTGTAAGCTCAACATATTCAACATCTTCTTCACCATAATGTTCTGAGATCCAATATCCTACACAATCAGTAGCCTGCCAGACTGTGGCCAGATTTAACTGGTCACTGGATTATTTCTGCATTATTTCCTTTCCCATGCATGGCCTAAAAACCTCTAGGAAATCCTATGTGCAAACTTGTACTGCTTGTATCATAATTTCACAATCCAGTGTCATCCTTAAGAGGATTGCTTCTTCCTCCTCTCAAGGTTTCTTCTTTATGTTCTTTGAATGTTAGTCCAGCTCTTGCCCTGGGCTCACTATTCAGGGGTCTTTGACCAAAAACATGGCAGTAATAGCAACGTATTTGATTCCTAGGTTCTTGTAGAAATAGTCACATATATTTAGCATTGAAGCTGTTTGAAAGAGGTGTGTACGAATCTTTTTTTTCCCTGTTTCCCTGAGTTTCACCAGCATTAGGGATTCAATCTTTATGTTTGACTAAATAATGCAGCCACACAGTTTCGGTAAGAAGTGTTGCTAACAAATGCTAAAGTGATATCACTTTATTTTAGTAACAGTTTTTATAACAAGATATTATGGACTGATTTATTCTGTTTAGTAGTGCCTTTTTTAAATTACTGTCACATATTGTGTTTAATGTCGTAATATTAAAGGAGCAATCTGTAAGAAATGGGTACAGCAGTCCAATTTCAAATCACTCACCTCCAGTCCAATTTCCCCGTCCTCTCCTCCACAGACGGGAAGCTCATCCGGGTTGCCAGACTAAGGACACTGAACCAACACAAATGAGTGCAAGACGAGTTCAATAACTTCTACCATGGCAAGCAGAATCAGAATTAGAATCATTCTTTATATTATTAATCAGGCTTCTACCTGTAACCTTTTCATGTGCAGAATTGTATATTACAATAAAGTGCTGAGTGCAGCAGCAAAGGACAAAGTGCAGAGTAAATTAGACATATAAATAGAATACAGACAGAGAAATCACTAATGAGTTTGAGGTGTTTTGAGACACTGTCTCAAATAAATAAAAGTGCACTACAGAAGGACGTTAGCAATGTTAGGAACAAGCTCATCTAGATTCTATATAACTTTGTCCCCAGTTAGTTTAACAACACATCTGCTCCCTTATCCCTTATACTGTCTGCAGTTCACGTTAGCATGGGTAGCAGTGCGTCAAGTACTGTACAGTTCTAGTTATAAATTACTAGATTTAGCTCTGACAGTGCTGTATCCCACTCTGAATGTGCTGATCAGTGCTGGTTTAAAAACAAAAAATAAAGAATGTCATTCTCAAAGTAAATTGGATCAGGACATTCCTATTATAAAGATTATTGCAATTAGCTTTTTATTATTACAGCTTAATACTCATCATGGTCAAGAGAGAACCAATTGAGGCCATAAAATAATGAATGTAATTATATACCAGTGTTTTATTTTTTTTTATTGGTTTTAACAGTAATGGCATGGGGTAAAACATACACATTATGTGATAAACCCGAAGAAGAAACCCGAACTTTACCCCCCACACCTCCCATCAACCAACCACCCCCCACCCAACACCACCCTCAGGGCAAAAAAAAAGGGAGAAAGCCCCTTGTAAAAGTTTTTTTTTTTTAAGTTTGGGAAACATCACTATCATGTTCAGTCAATGTCACATTAATTCTGATGTATTCAAAGACAGGGTCCCATATCTTGTTAAAGAGCTTTAAGTTTCCCCTAAATATATACCAGTGTTTAAGCCCGAAACATTATAGTTCGTTAGAAATTAGCTGTGTCACTCCTTAGTCCCTTCTAATGAATGCATTCAGCTGTTTTAAGTTGCACCCATTGCACACTTACATCTTGTAGGAAAAATAGGATTCTCTGGAGCAGAAACCCCTGAACCTATTGGCACCAAACCTAATGCCAATTTAGGTATAAGTTGAGAGGTACTAAGCTGTAGAGCAGGGGAGCTGTGTTCTCTAAAATGATGTTGCTCCACCAATACTTTTTTGAGAGGAATTGTGGTGTTGGGGATAAGGTCACTAATGGTTGGGGATAAGGTCACTAATGCTCTTGTCACTGAATGCAATCAAATCCTCTCAGCAATGCTCCAAAATCTAGAAGGAAACATTTCATGAACAGTAGGGACAGTCAATCTGAGAAAAAAAGGGTAAACTCCATTTAATACCCTTAATTTTAGAAAAAAACATTAAATGAGCAGCTGTCCCAATAATGTCTTGAGATGATGGGTTTTCAATATGAATAGGTTTGCAATACTGGCATGCTATTTTGTACCAAGGCTACAGAACCACACTCTTCGGTACCTCTTCTTACTCTGAAGAGAGTGATTCCAAACTTGCTGCACTCACCATGTTAATTGGACGGTCTATTTTAACATTAGCCGAACATACGGCCAGGCTTTTAAGAGCTGAGGATGAATAATTAAGTTGACACAGATATGAGTGAGTAATGTTTAATGGGGACTCACATTTACGGCTTACGTTTGCCATCTGCTTTAAATCTTTTTCATTTAAACAGTTCCCGCAGTCTGTCAAGCTTAAAATGCCTATCCACTTGACACACTCTCTACATTCATTAACATATTCTGAGCAACGACGTGTTGACATTTGGGTGGCGAGCCTAATGATGTTCATTACGATTTTACTACTCCGGCACAAGATACTGGAGATACTTCATGATTACTCATGAGTGTGTTAATGTTAATATGCATGCGGTTTAATTCATCTTGAGGGGTATTTAAATATTGGGAGCTAGTTCTTCTGACAGATTAAAAAGTGTATCCCCTGAGTAAATGATGATGTCCCTTTGAAATCCAAAATAGCCTGTGAGTTTAACATGCATGAGGCGAAATTGCTCTTTTGATGGCTTATAAAATCACAAAAAAAGTTTGAGCTGTTGCAAATATTTTAAAATGGTTATAGATTTGAAATGATTGCATTCTTACCATCAAACATTTACACTCAAGTAGCTTCATCTTGAATGAATCCTGTAATTTGACACAAACCTTGCCAGACGTATGTGCTAATACCATGAGGTTTATCCTCTAAAGCTCTCAGAGAGCCAAGCCTGATCCTATGGAGGTGGCAAAGAGATCCACCCACTCCAACATGCAACGTCACCCATGTGGTATGAGACTGTGATACGTGAGCTTCTCCAATGCCAACGAGCATATTCTAAACTGCAATATTATAGAGCTTTGCATTCAGCAACCATATTCTTGAAAAGAATATAGGATTTGATGTTCTAGGCTACTACTTGTGAGTGACAGCAAAACAAGTGGGTCGTGTGGTGGGAAAATGATTACTTGAAAGAGAATAGCTGAGAGTTGATATCATGTTTGCTGTTCATCTTGCACCAGATGCTTTGAAATTAGGTCGGAGCCCAGTAGAAATCTGTTTTTGTAATGCATTATACACAACATCCCTGCATCTCATTGAAGGCCGAGTGGCGCACACTTGCTTATAACTCATCCTTCAGGCCCACACAGTTTTGGCTTGCCTTAAAATACATGTGCCACATGCGAAACCCAGCAAAAAATATCAGAGTATAAGTATTTGTCTACTGTAATCACCTATTGAAGATGAGGATTATTTCAGATTCCCAAAAGCCATATTTTATTGTTCAGTTCTGAATAATCATGTAAGAGATTAAAGCAGCCAAAAATGTTGTGAATACTCTTTCCATGTTAAATCCTTCTGGTGAATTTGCCCCAAGCATGCTATAGCATTAAATAAGGAAATAAGGGAGGACTCATCACATATTTAAGACTAGAGCAAATATATATATTTTGGATATAAATAAATCTATCGGTTGATGTCAGAAAAAAATTCTAGAATCAGTTAAACCACTCACAAATACAAAAAAGGGCATGAAAGTTATCTTTCTGATCAAAAATCATTAGGTCATTTAAGGCCACCAGAACAAGAAAACATGAGAAAAAGCACTATTTGTATTTTTGTTTGTCTTCATCTATGGAGAAAATGAGCTAGAGGATTATTAAAAATAGTTTGCACATCATGGGATAATACCTTTTCTATTTCTCTCATTTGGTTTAGCTCTTTCTTAAAGGAATAGTTCCGGACAAGCTGAGAGACACACAACCATTACTGAAAGTAAAAGCAACGTTACAGGATTTTAAACAAATCTTACTGAGGGAATGCAGTTTTACACAGTTCTTGCTTGCTTTACCAGAGTTACATAGTTCAGTTAGCACGGAGCAGCAATGATAATCACTGATAACTCTCCCTGTTACACGTAATTGGCGCGTCAACTTGATTTGAAGCTGTTATTTTAGGGTAAACATGATATATAATGTTGCTTTAAAATCTGCTACTACTAGTGTATTTTGTCTGTATGTCAAAATGTCAAAATCAGTCAAGTGTGCTAAGTTCGCATACTTATTTCTGTGGATAACATACAATGATCAAAAACCTTTGTATTCTTTTAGGCACTTTTCTAACAGACATAAGCTCGGTTGCCATTTAATAAGCCTTATTAACCAAAACTAATATGTGCTGTTAGGTAAGAATAGCCCATACACAGTTCTAAACGTCTACCTCAAAACTATGTTTCACAGCCTTTAATAATATGTCTCTAACTCCTAATGAATTATTCAATTTATTGCAAGCTTTTGCAAGGTGCACCTGGCACCTGGGAAAACGCATTAAGAAAGAATGTTAGTACAGACGAGATCTGAATAAGTAGGAAAAAAGGATAATTGCTTCCTCCAGCAATTATTTTTCTGCAGGGAAGGTTGCTTGAGTGCACGTAGAAAAGCATTGCTCAGCATTATATAGGTTCACACATCAGCTGGGATTTGGGTCCAAGTAGAATATGGGAGAGAGTGGTAAGATAAGCCAGTTTTACTTAAGTCTACCTACTGTATAACAGGGAATATAACACAGGTATAGATCAAATACATACAACACAAGATCAGAATGTGTGGCATCAATTGGAACCTTAGTAATGTTGCTAATTCAATTCAAATTAACTACAAATGAGGGATCAAAAAAATGGGCTCTTGTGGGTCAGTTTGCCTCATGTAAGGGGTATGAGATGATCTGAGAAAACAGTAAAAAACCATGTGCAATAATAACCAAGTTTAATTCTAAACTTTTTATTATTATTATTATTATTATTATTATTATTATTATTATTATTATTATTATTATTATTATATTTATATATACAGCTCAAAAAATAAGAGACCACTTCAGTTTCTGAATCGTTTTTTTCTGATTTTGCTTTTTATAGGTTTATGTTTAAGTAAAATGAATATTGTTGTTTTAGTCAACAAACTACGGACAACATTTCTCCCAAATTCCAAATACAATTTTGTCATTTAGAGCATTTATTTGCAGAAAATGAGAAATAACAAAAAAGATGCAAAACTTTCAGACCTCAAATAATGCAAAGAAAACAAGTTCATATTCATAAAGTTTTAAGAGTTCAGAAATCAATATTTAGTGGAATAACCCTGTTTTTTAATCCCAGTTTTCATGCATCTTGGCATGTTCTCCTCCACCAGTCTTACACACTGCTTTTGGATAACTTTATGCCGCTCCTAGTGAAAAAAATTAAAGCAGTTTAGCTTGGTTTGATGGCTTGTGATCTTCCATCTTCCTCTTGATTATATTCCAGAGGTTTTCAGTTTAGTAAAATCAAGGAAACTCATAATTTTTAAAATAATTTAATAATTTAATCTCCAAATTTAATGTCCCAATCTGCTGTTCTGTTTTTATTAAATACATATTTTCTGTTGACTACTCATAAACAAGATATTTTAATTTGCAGAACTGATACTCATTGTATGCTTTTTAATGCACCAGTCTGAATAAACTTAAGAGATTGATGTGCTGAAAATCAACACAGGAAATCAGCATCTCTATAACAACTGTCTGATATCAACCACCATGCCAGGATAATATATATGTGCTTAATGTAGGCTTAAATCACAAAACAATATTAATGTAAAGTTGCCTAACTGGCTCATCTTGCCCCACTTTACCCTACTCACATTTAAAATAGGCTTAAATGTTTAACCTGTTTCCTGTGGTAAATAAATGTTTGAATGCAGATGTTTTAAATATCATGTCAGTGTTTTTTTTACCTGTTCTTTCCTTTCTTTCAGTTAGGTGAAGAAAAAGATCATCCAAATTGGATGAATAACTGTCAGAATAGATAATGAAAAAATAAAATGAGGCCAAGGAGGACAAGAAACATCTGCTGTCCCAATTACAGTGACTTCAGAGTAAAATCCAGTTAGTATGGGTAGAACACATCAGAATGCTAAAAAACTGCCTTGGCCCAGCCATATATATTAATGATACAAGAAAGAATTGCTTCCCATAAACAATCAATTCACCTATTTATTTAACAAACAAAAAAAATGCATCAGTATCTCCATCAGTGTAACCAGTGTAACCTTAATTTACATTACCCTTGCATGCAAAATGTCATAGGATAGCAGTGTGTAAATTAATTATTAAGGGGACAGCTTTGGAACATCAAAACATGTTGAGGTTTTATCTTTTAAGGTAGGGGGAACACTGGCCAGTGTCATCATGGCAAACTGATGAGAATTATGGCATGAACATTCCTGGGAGTACTGGGAGAACATCATAGAAGGCTTTATCACTACACACTACTGAGAGAAAGTGTATCCTCACATTGCACAGCAAGGCTCTCCACTGCCCGCTGTGAAGCAGTCTTGCTTAGGAACCCTGCAGTTACTAATTGGTGCCAAACTCCATAGCTGTACAGATATTTAAACTGCATGGATTTTACCATGAACGTTGAGCAGAAACTCACTTACTGATTAATTCCTGCCACACTCCAGAGCTGTACATACAGACACTTAAGCTGCCTGGACATTAACATCCACTCTGAGCATGTTTAATCACTTACTCAAACTGATAATTCGTAACCTGTTTCTACATTATCTATACAGACATCCCAAGTTGCAAAAGTTGATTTCAGGGAGGTTACCAAGTCAAACCCCACACACACACACACCAAAGGATAACGAAACTTTACTTTTATATTAAATAATTTTGCTTTTTTTTAAATTACATTTAGAGTATTTAGAGGTGACATTAGTTTTATCTTTTTTTCTTTTTGGAAGGCCCTGCCGCTGCTTTCCTTTTTTTTTTTTTTTTGGGAAAAAAAGCCTTTATTTGACAAAAAATTACAATATCACAAAAAATTCCACAACATCAGAAACATTTCATATCATATCACAATAATTATTAATATTGCCTCCGCCATGATCTGCTTTCTCTCACTCACTGAACAAATCCCGTCTGGGAGGGGGGAAAAACACTGCCCGCCCACACTAAAAACTGATTGGCTGCCTCACAGACTCTTTGCAGAGAACAGGCCAATCAGAATCCTCTCTGTTTTCTCTCTCTCCTTCCCACACGCGATTAGAGAAAAAAGTCTGTGGCCTGTGTGCGCGTTTGGGGCACTCGTTCTGAATTCCGGGAGATTGTATGTGACTCGCGGGCATCAGGGAGCCACTACCGAAATGCGGGAGACTGCCGCAGCTTCAGGGAGACTTGGTTTGTCTGTCTATAGCTCCCCATTATCTCTCTGTACAGTTGGTTTTGTTGTGTTATTTGTTTGTGCTGCCAGCAGTGACACTAAGGTGTTAAAAAACTCAAGGAGCAATGCTGTGTTTGATCCACTCATACCAGCACAACACACACTACTAACACACTGTCACCACCATGCCAGTGCCACCGCAGTGCTAAGAATAGTCCATCGCCCAAATAATGCCTGAAGTGGTCCTGTGGTGTTCTTGATCACTGAATAACATAATGAATATAGGAGTCGAGGTTTAGTTTGTAGATATAATGTTTATGAGGTTGTTGGATTATTGTAAATAATGAAATAGTTCAATTATTCACTATTAATATTTCAGTTCATTATTAATTACAGGTAATTTAGTTTGAAGGATCTGGTAATATGTACAATTTAAGGTGTTTACACATATATGTATAATAGAATAGCTGTGGGTAATTCGATTATCACATGAGAAAGAGGCTGTGGGAGGAGCTAAGATACCTCTCTCTTTTTAGATAGCTCCCCTTAGGTTAACTTTTGGAAGGACTTTGGATAAAAACAATTCTGTATCAACCTATTTTGGATAAATAAACTGTTCAACTTTTAATCCAGTGGTTCTGTGGATTTTTTGTTGTGGTTTCTTTTTTTTTGTTGGTGGACTTAAACCATGAAGACTGTGGTAAGGCTTTTTTCATATGTGGAAACTATAATGAATAAAAGAGTATGTAAAGAAACAGGAGAGCACCAGTAGAAACAAGGTGGTTGTCATAATGTTATGCTCAGTGTAATACATATGGGTCAAATTTGAAAAAAAAAAAGCTAAACAATGGGAGGAGTATTTTGGAAGAGGCACTGGGTGGTTTTTGTATAGAGCTGATTGTGCTGAGCAGTGTGCCTTTGATACAGGGCCGTTTCAAGGCATTTGGGGGCCCAAGCAAAATGCACCTTACCACAAACCAATAAAATTAAGATGAGTAAAGTACAGTTAATCAAATATTATCAAAAATAAAGGTAAGTTTTATCAGTTCTAGTGGTAAAGACAGTGAACAGCTGGTGTGCATGGATACTGCTTAACATGTTTCAATCTGGTTAATGGGTGGTTAATGGGTGGATAACTGATGTCAGCCATACAGAAAGTGCAAATACACAGTTATATAATAATTAAATTTAACAGTGCAAAAGATACATAAACCGTAGATGAATGAACTAGTGAATGAAATACTAGTGCAAAATAGGGTAGAACTATAAAAATATTGTTATAGGCATCAGCAAGTCTGAGAGTGTGACCATAGCTGAGGGTGTGTCCATGGTGTGACCAGAATTGCCGGAATGAAATAAAAAAGTGTCACAGAGTCTTTAGTTTGCTGTGCTGAGAGGAGTTGAACAGTCTTATGGCCTGAGGGACAAAAGACTTTCAGAGTCTGTCGGTGGAGCAGGACTGGGACAGCAGTCTGCCACTGAATGAGCTCCTCTGCCTGGTGATGGTGCTGTGCAGATGGTGGTGAACATTATCCATGATGTTCAGCAGCTTGCTGAGGGCTCTCCTCTCTGCCAGTGGTGTTAAGGACTCCAGCTCTAAACTAATCCAGCTCTAATCTCTGTGCTGCAGAGGAGGAAATAAAAGGCTTTTATAAAGGTTATTAAAGGTTTATAAAGGTTTTTAAACAGTGCTGGTATGTTTCATTACTTCAAATGAGCACATTTCAGCTATTAATGGAAAAATATGGTTTAGGGTTAAGTTTGTAGGTTTGAGAAAGTTAGGTAGGTGCTGCCACCCAGAGGTGTTTCCTCACACTGCACAGCTTTAACGCTCTACGTCACACACTGTGCGCCGCCGCAGAGAAGACGCCGGACCACACGTGTTCCAAAATGTCGAGCTCCTGCGCTTGAGGCTTGTGTTGATTCGCTAGTATTTGCTGTATATTATTAATAATAATAATATAGTGTAGATATTTTACCTCGGCGACCCGAGAGCGACCGGCTGGGAGGTGAGCAGAGGCCCGGGTCTGTGTACTGAGACTGAAGGATGGCGCAGAGAAAGAAGAAACTGACTAAGAAGAGGAGGAACACGGGGCACAGGGAGTCTGATGGAGACTCGGATGGAGGAGATTTTGAACTGGCTGCAGAGATTAAAGACGACAGTGTGGCTGTGAGTGAGATTAATAAGTACACGTACCCTTCATGCGACTGTTTTCTCTATGTGCGGTTTGTGGGTGTTGTTATAAGGGCAGATATGCTGCCTGCTTATCTGACCAGCAGCTTAGCTAGCTAGCTAACTAACTAGCCGAGTGGCTAATGTTGTCTAAACATTGCCAGAATGTCCTTAAACTCCTAAGACATGAACTCTTGCATGCCATGCATTTATTTTTCTTTACCATTTGGGCTAATTGGTTCCTGATTAATGTAAAAACAAAGAATGATTTTTTTACATGATGTAGTTTCTCACATATGAGGTCTTTTAGTTAAACTTTCAATAAAAGTTTATTGTTATTTAAAAGGATTTGAAATGGTGTTGTATGCTATTATATATCCTTACATAAGTGGTATTAAAATGACAATAATATCATATATAGCAATTATTTATGAGGCAATATATCACCCAAACTACTATTAAAAAATACTTTAATGACAGGCTTACTAAAGTGCACCTTTCATATGTTTTATAATACAAATATTCAGTTTGAAAGAGCAAAAACAAGAACAAGACTTGCTTAACTCTGGAGAAAGAAGTGAAAAGATAAACAGCACCAGTCAAATGTTTGGGCAACTTCTCATTCCATTTCTTTCTTTGTTCAATATATTTTCTACATTGTAGGTTAATATTAAAGACAATATTAAGAACAGTTATGGAACACAAGTAAACACAAAAATAGTTTTTCTCCTCCACAGTTACAGAAACATATTCCAGGTGACTCTTCCTCATAAAGACACTGAGATTAAAATACCAAGAGTGTGTAGATCTGTCCTCAAAGATAAATGGAAGAATGTAAAGTATAAAACATATTCTGGTTTGTTTAACACTTTGTTGTTACAAAATAATTCTGCATATGTTCCTGTATAGCTTTAGTATAGTCTTCAATATTAAATTTACAATGTAAAAAAAAAAAAATCATAAAAAGAAAGGAAACATGTTCAGTGAGAACAGTGTGGCCAAATTTTGACTGGTACTGCATATAACATTTAAAGCCCCACTAGATAGGATTTTCTTGATTTTTGATTTTTTTTAAAGAAGTGAAATTACAGCGCTGCATTGAGGTGAAATAGGTGGAATAGCGGTGCTCTCGTGTCTGTGCCGTAGCTCCTCTGAGCTCAAACCAGACTCTGTAAGTTTTCCGAGGCGGCTGCGACCAACGCTCGTGAGAACTGCGACCTGCTTTCCGACCTTCATTTCTAATGAAATATTTATTACACTCTGCAACTGTAGTGGGAGCCCACGAGCACAAAATCTCAATCCTACCTACTGAAGCTTTAAATATAACTTTTTATTAAGTGAAGGTGTTGTATATGTTGCAGATAAAGAGAACTTTTGTAGCCCCTTTGTACCTTTTGTAGAATTTTTAGTTGTCAAAGAACAAATGATCTTTTATTACTGATTTTGCATTTGTAGGATAAAACTGATTTATGTTTTGCTTGTAAATAAAAGAAACCGAACAGTCCAAAGATCAATGAAAAGTAGTTTGAATGTTATAATTTACAAATCTTAGCAGAAATATGTATATGAACAGTATGCCGGGTAAAACTAAGCTAAGCTAAACACTAGAACTAGGGTTTAGGTCACTGAAATAATAGATGTGCTTCACATTGAGAAAAATACAGATCTATTTGTGTTAATATTTAATTTCTAAATTCACAGGCTGGTTCGAAACTACCCCGCTTTCCTGCCTCATCAGATTACCTGTCAGATGTGGAGCCAGACACTAGAGAGATGGTTAGAGCTCAGAATAAGAAGAACAAAAAGTCTGGTGGCTTTCAGTCCATGGGTAAGATGTTTTTCTGAGAGTGGAGTGTAATGATGTGTTATTGGGATATTTCTTATTTAACATAACATATTTTCTGGATATTTTCAAAATTTAAAGAGTCCAAGATGTAAAATTTACAGACTTGAACCTACTTTTATGGCCATGTTTGATTCTTTTTAATGCTGTGGACATTTTTGATTCTGTACAGCTCTCTAGTACTACTTGTCTGTAGGAGAAGCTAAATATAGCTTCTAAATGATATAGTTCTCTATTATTCACTTTTTTAGATTTTAAGTCTCAATTTCCACTAGAGCATATCTAAACAGGTTAAACTGAATTTTGATGTTTGCTCGTATTTTACTGTGTTTCCTCTGTATCACTAACCCAGAGCTCTAATAGTAAAAGCAGTTTTTCCCTCTTTTAGGTCTAAGCTACCCAGTCTATAAAGGTGTAATGAAGAAGGGCTACAAAGTTCCCACACCAATCCAAAGAAAAGTATGTTCATTTGCACTGTTAAGTCCTTTTTTCTTACATGCTGACGACTTTGTGAGTCTTTAAAGATTATCTCATTCTGTCACAGACGATTCCAGTAATCCTGGATGGTAAGGATGTGGTTGCCATGGCCAGAACAGGAAGTGGAAAGACGGCTGCTTTTTTGGTCCCCATGTTTGAGAGGCTGAAGGCTCCACAGGCTCAAACTGGTGCTAGAGCTTTAATCCTCACACCCACTCGAGAACTGGCACTGCAAACCATGAAGTTCACCAAAGAGGTCAGTAGTACCAAGTAGGGGTGGGCAATATTATATCGTATACAATATATCGTAACACAGAAATATCGTGATATTAAAAATCCATATCGTGATAATAGGGCTGTTCTGTCTTAAAAGTAGTCTAGTATTTACTGTGAAGCTTTAAGTGAATGTATTGTATAATTGTTTTAGTTTGCAGTTTATATGCATGCACTAAATATTCTGCAATATTTTTTGCTGCATTATATTATTTTATGCTATATTATTTATTTTGCCACATTATGATTATGCTGTTATATTCTTATACTATATTCCTGAAATTAATTAATTATTTTTCTGTTTTCCTATATCGCCAAGTATATCGTTATCGCAAAAATACCCTGAAATATTGTGATATTATTTTAGAGCCATATCGCCCACCTCTAGTACCAAGTTGTAATTCTTTTAAATTATCACTGTGTGTGTGTGGAGTTTACTTCTAAAACACTGAAAAGCTAAATGTATTATGAAGATCGGTTGGTTTATAATTAGGGAGGGAGTCTTTAATATTTGTATTTTCTTTTGTATCTTTTAGTTGGGCAAGTTCACTGGGCTGAAGACTGCACTGATTCTTGGTGGAGACAGGTACTCTTTAAATAGTGTTCAAGTTTTAATAGTTTTGATTTTTAATATGTGCATCGATCATTGACTGTTACTCTGTTCTTTCAGCATGGACGATCAGTTTGCTGCTTTACATGAGAATCCAGACATGTAAGTGTAATCTTAAATTTTCGTGTTTTTTTTAGTAATAAAGATTTGGTTTGTTTTTTCCTTTTAATATTAAACAAAAAAAACTCTTAACTTTGAGAGTATTTTAAATAGTTGATTTACAAATGTAATATTAGTAGTTTGATTATATATTTTAAATAGAGGTTTGCGCAATTTTATCTAATAATACTTTGTATGGTAGGTGTTTCCACTTGATGTTCTGTTAATAGAAGAAACCATGTTAAAATGTTTTACCCATGTGTATACAGCGTGTCTGATGGTTGTAAGGGTGGCTTTGTCATGTTGTCAATCAATTCATTTATTTATTTATTTTTGTGTGTGTTTGTGCTTGTGTGCGTCCAGCATCATTGGTACGCCTGGTCGTCTGATGCACATTGTTATGGAAATGAACCTGAAGCTGAATAATGTGGAGTATGTGGTGTTTGATGAGGCAGATAGGTAAGCTTCAATCCATAGTTTTTATTGTTTTTTTATTTATTTTTATTGTTTTTAATGTTGTCAGATCTGTGCGTCAGTTCTTACTGTGATGTTCCTCGACAGGCTGTTTGAGATGGGCTTTGCCGATCAGCTTCAGGAGATCATCAGACGACTCCCTGAAACTCGCCAGACCTTGCTGTTCTCTGCCACGCTGCCCAAACTGCTTGTGGACTTTGCCAGAGCTGGTAAGGCCACTCTATTCAAAGATCACAGGCACAGCTGTTATGTTGTGAGATGCCCGATAGCATTAAGTGCGATTGTCAGTTTGATGAGCTCTGTTTAATGGACTCTCTTGCTCCCTCAGGGCTGACTGAACCAGTCTTGATGCGACTGGATGTAGACACTAAGCTTAGCGATCAGTTAAAGGTAAAGTGAATAATCAGTGACCATCAGTCACTTATTACTTTTATTCTATTTATCAAGAATGATAAGTGTTTTCTACTACCACAAAGTGCTTTAAAACTAACTTCCTCTTTTTTTTCTCACTATTTTTCCCCCTCTTACAGCTGGCATTCTTTCACTTGCGCTTGGATGACAAGCCAGCACTGCTGCTGCATCTGCTTCGTAATGTAGTGAAACCTCAAGAGCAGACAGTGGTGTTTGTGTCAACTAAACACCATGTGGAGTACTTGAACCAGGTAAATGTCTATGAAGTTTCCTATATTTCTAAGTGTCTAGTAGCCCACTTATGTTAAGAGTACTCTCTATTGCTGTAAAATAAGGTTGCAGTGGAAGCAAGTTTCATGGTATGAAAGTGCATGCTTATCAAACGATGGATGTTTGTTTATTACCAGTATAGTGAAATAGGGCAAACAAATAGAGAATATCAGTGGCTTATGCACATTTTTTTTCCACTTAAGCTGCCCTTTATCCTTAGCCACTAGCACCACACTAAAACACACACATGCACACCAATCTCCACATTCCCCAGAAATAACTGAAAAATCATCAGCGAGGGATTACTTTGAATACCCCCAAATGAGTGCAGGGTTTATCAACACTGTTGGCAACTATCAGCGAGTAATCCAGCTCAGAAAACACTAGCATCACGAATAAAGTGTGACGAAGATGACTGTTAGAATTGCTGCTAAAATGCTCCAACACTACAGAGGCTGGCTGCTGTGTCTGTTAGCATTGTGGCTTTAACCTGGGTGAGCCTGGCTGATACCGTTGTGGCTAACGCACTGTTTTAGGTTTCACAATTTAGGTTCAGAGTAACAGGCATGATTTACATATCCTAGCAAACAGCAAATGTACTCTATCTAACTAGCCCTCTGACTATCAACAATAGTCAGCAAGTAATTCAGTTTGGATAACAGAACATCACAGTTAATCTGCTTAAAGCGTGCCGAGGCTTGTAAGCAATGTTAGCATTGTTGCTAACGCAAACTTAACATTTCTGAAGTCGACTGAGCATGGCTCAATGTTAGTGTCGAGGCTAGTCCACTTCATAATGCAAGATTAGAATGAGGAAAAGACACGATAGAATGCTAAAATTCATGTGTCCAGAAATCTAATCACATTTTAAATACTTTGTGTATTAATCTGTGATTTAATCCAATGTATAATTCTGTTTATTCTTCTCCTTTTTCTATTCCTATTATTATTATGAGGTGGATATCATACCATAAACATATTATACTATTGCAATCCTGGGGTAACACACATTTGCCTATTTGTATTATCATTGACTTTATAAAGATTTTACACACCGCTATAATTGTTGACTTTTTTTTTTTTTATTCTCTGAAATAGCTTCTGACTGCTGAAGGAATTGAGTGTGCCTACATCTACAGTGCTCTGGACCAGACAGCCAGAAAGATCAATATTGGCCGTTTTGTCCACCGTAAAGCAATGGTTCTTCTGGTGACTGATGTGGCAGCTCGTGGTATTGACATCCCCATGCTGGACAATGTCATCAATTACAACTTCCCTTCCAAGGCCAAGCTTTTTCTGCACAGAGTCGGTATGTACAAGGCAGTTACCTGCTTCAGTGTTTTAGCAGTTAATTCTAGCAGAGTTCATAATTGCAGTGAGATTTGTGCAGCCTGTTATTCCTCATGTATTGCTGGTATTTTATATTGAGTTTATTTTATTTTTTTTCTGTTTTGTGGTACAGGTCGTGTAGCCCGTGCTGGCAGGAGTGGAACAGCCTTCAGCTTGGTTTGCACAGATGAAGTGGCCTTTGTTTTTGACCTTCACCTCTTTCTTGGTCGTCCATTGGTGTTCGCAACCATTGACCATCCCCAGGGTAAGTTACCCTTCATTAGAGTCTTTTAGGTGACTCAGGTTTTTTTTTTTAAACAGTAAGGGTAGACATAATTCACAGAGTCATGTGTATTAGGAATAATTAAAAAAAGGCATTAGTACCGTTCAGTGCAGAGTGGTAACTATCATGACCATCGGCATCTGGCTTGAATTGTTTTATAAAGCGTATCGGATTAAGGCGCACTATCAATGAACGTCTGTTTTCTGGTCTATTTTCATATATAAGGCACACCGGATTATGAGGCACATTTTAAGAGACACTATAAGGAACTTCTAATTCAACAGGTCTCTCCACTGGGTGGTGGTGGTGGGGGGAAGCTAACTTGGTTAGGTAAAGCTAAGTTAATTAAACAAAAATTAAATAAAAAAAGACTTTCTCAAACGAGCGCTGGATGTTAATTTACACAGATTTCTCCACTGAAAACTGTTTATTTGGGTGTGTAAAGCACTTCAGCTTGTTCATAGTAAGCATAGATTCCCAAATTTCTTCAGCACTAAGGCTGGAGCATTAGCATTAGCAGCTAACCGCTACCAGGGAAATAGCGGTTAGTGGCTAATGCTGCTTCAGCCCCGGTGCTCGAGACACAAAACTGAAACTCCTCTGGAAAGCTGTACTTCAGTGGCTTCGCTTTAGTCCTCCTTACAACCTGACTGATAAAATTATTATACATAAGACCCACTGGATTAAAAGACACACTGAAGATTTTTGGGAAAATTTAAGGATTTTAAGTGCACCTTATAGTGCGAAAAATATGGTACATTCAGTTTCAATGCAGCAAGGCCCACACACGCATCCCACACATTAGTGCAACCTTTTTTCTTTATAAAGATTCCTTAGGACATGCCAAACATGTTTGGGACACTACACTAGTCCCATGACATGTTAATGTATGATGTCAAACATTATTTGCAAATGTTTTGTTTTGTGTCATATTAAAATATATATATAAAAAAACCCTATTCTGTTTTTTTATCGTCAAGATGCTGATGGTGTCATGGGTCGTGTGCCACAGAGCATCCTAGATGATGAGGAAGCACACCTCTTCACCACCCATGATAACTCACAAGACCTCCAGACCCTTAAACGAATCTCGGAGAACGCTTACAAGCAGTACCTTAAGTCACGACCCAACCCCTCACCTGAATCCATTAAACGAGTGAAGTCCACGGATCTGTCTTCCATAGCTGTTCACCCATTGCTGGGTTTGTAGGATTTCTAAATCTGTTTATTTTGTTTTTGAATGTTTTTGATGATCTCTTCCATCCTAAAATACTTTTGTCACTTTTTTAGGGTCAGGACTTGAGAGGGTGGAACTGGAACGATTGCAAATGGTGGACTCCATCAAAGCATACAAGGCAAAATCTGTAAGTCAGTGTTTACAGCATTAGTACTGTTAGTATGTCTAGGACCATATAAAGCTAAAATATACAAGGTATATTTAAAATACATGTTTAACTGCTTCTTTGTTTCAGACTATATTTGAGATCAACTCCAACAACAAAACCAGTGCGAGTGAGGTGATGCGGACGAAGCGCTCTCGGGATAGTCGGTTGGTGGACAAGTTTCACAGGACGAGGGAGGAGCAGCTTGCAGAGAGTAATCTCAATAAACCAGCTATTCGGAGTGCTAACACACCAAAACCACAACACAGTGAAGAAGAGGAGGAGGACCTTCAGGTGAGTGTAGAGAAATAAGCTTCCCATGTCCTCTGAGAATATGTAGTTTATGTTCATATATAGCCGTAGTCATTATGTTTGAACTTGAATCAAATTTAGTCATGTATTTTGCAAACACCGGGAAAAACTTAAAAGTAGAAAAGTCATTATCTGTATGATATTGGAAATTTAATTATTGTAAAGTGTGTTAAGGTATGTCCTCACATTTTGTTGACTAAATGTGAAAAATCGTAAAATTCTCAGGATGCAGGTAAAACAGGGTTCCCACGTGTCCTGAAAAATCTGGAAAAGTCCAAACACTTGGAAAAATAGAAAATTGTTGGAAGTGTCCGATTATTAAGGAACAATTGCTTTGAATTTGGTGCTAAATTAACCTGAATTAAAAATCACACATCTGTAGGAAACAGTATTCACCGCATTCTGGCTTTATTTGTGTGTAAAGACTTCAAATTTTAAAAGTTACAGAATTATGAGTTTCTGTGTCCTTTTCTAGTTATTCTGATGAAAGTCTGTATGTGCTGTGTGTTGCAGTAACACGATCAGTTCCAATACTGGATAACTACAGACAAATAAATACATTTTCTTATTTTTTGCATCCATTTCCAAAACTCAGTTTATTTTAATTGCTTCAAACCAGCTTTAAATTGTTAACCACTTACCTTTTTTCAATTTTTTTTTATATACATTATATGTTTCAGTTTTTAGTTAATTCAAGCCCTGCCTGTTTACTTTTTTTACATCTATGTTCACTGGATTTTGTACCATTCCAGGTTATTAACTGAACCTGAAATGCTTAAATGGCAGAAATACACAGAAAAACAACAGTTAATGTTCTCAATCTTTTGGCCAGTGGTGTCAATATTAACAAATATAAAATTAGGTATTCATATTAATAATACTGTAACTAACAGTAATTCTTCCTCTTACTTTCATTATGCTTTCAGTTATCATATAATTTCAATTGTGTCTTATCATGTTGTCCAGATTATGATTTAATGTTTTCAATTCATAATGCCCTCTCCTATCACCAGGGTGTATTCTCAGAAGTTGTAGGAGGAAAAAGACGGAAAAAGGATGAAGAAATGGAGGTGGACAGACCGAAGAGCAAAAAGAACAGGCAGTCTGGTCGAGATGAGGAATTTTACATCCCTTACAGACCCAAAGACTTTAATTCAGAGAGAGAGTATGATCATATCATAACTTTCACATTTTATTATCATCTGATGCTAGAAAAATATATCTATATTATGTAAGTTGTGGAGACTGGAGTTGTAATTACCGTATTTGTGCTTGTTGGACAGACTCAGTCTTGCAGGGCAGGGCAACGCGTTTGAGCAGCAGGCTTCCTCAGCTGTGCTGGACCTGATGGGGGATGAGGGCAACACACTGAATCAGCACAAGAGCATAATGAAGTGGTGAGAGGACAGATACATTTGCGTTACAACAATTACAACGAACCTAAAGAAAAAATGTTTATTCTGTTGTTCTAATGTTTGTTCTGATTCTTCAGGGATCGCAAGAGAAAACGCTTCATTTGTGACACTGGAAAAGAAGATAAGAAAAACAAGATAAAAACAGACAGTGGACAAGTCATCAGTGCCAAGAAAAAGAAGAAGAATTTGTATCCTTTTTCTTTATTATGTAGATTTGGAGTAAATTTGATAGTGTAATGAATATTTGCCTTAAGGCTCTCTATAATGCTACTAGGGTTTATTCCTTCACTCTATGCTTTAGCTATGAGGAATGGAAGAAGAAGTACAAAGTTGATGAAGAGGTGTCTGATTCAGATGGAGAGAATGGAGGAATGAAGGGACAGAAATTTGGAGGTATGGGAGCATGTCCTTTCTAAACAATCATCTGTCAGCTAAAGTTTTTGTTCAAAGTAATGTGCAAATTATTATTTTTTTCTTCCACCAGCCTTAGATTATTAGACAACAGGACATATGAATGATCTTATTGTGTACGATTACAGTTAGTAGATACTGCTTTCAGTGATGTATGCCCACCATCACAATTTTAATAATATACTACTATAGTTGAATTAAACAGACCCTTTTGGTGTTGTTTTTTTTTTTTTGTAAATTGACAGTTATTTGATTTATTTGATTAATTAGCTATTTTGTTTAGTTGCCTACTGATCTCTCCTACAGTATTAAACACAGGGTGAGAGATACTTATCCAAACATTTAGGTTCAATTGTGGCATACATTGTGGGAAATTACTTGATTAATTTATTAAAATCCTGTATATAAGTCTCTGCATCTTACAATAACTTCATTTGCTTAAATTAAGATTGGGTTTAAAGCAAATAAATACATGAATGAATGAATAATTAAATAAATAAATCTGTATAGGCTATATTCAGTTTATTTAGTTACACTTTTGAAATCAACAAAACTTTGTATCTCAACTTTACAGCAGAAGAAAATAGTTTATTCATTATTCGTGGCTTATTATTTTTAAGGTTTCTTTTATCAGGTGGCATTTTCTACAATGTCTGCTATGCTTGATTCTTTATTAATGAATGAATGAATAATTAGTTCATTAATTAATAAGACTACACAATCAAATCAGTGTCTGTAGCCTTCATAACCATTTATATCTATGCGTGTTTTTTAGGACGGAGAGGACGAAAGGGGCGTGGCTCTCAGCCCCAGAGCAAAAGTGGCTCCAGAATGAATTCAGAGCTGAAGAACAGAGATCAGATCCTCAAACAGCGAAAGAAGAAGGCCAAGCAACAGTTCCTGCAGAGTGGCGGCCTGAAGAAGCTACGTGGCAAAAACAGACAGCACGTCCAGCAGGTCATGAAGTCTGGCTTTGGCCGTG
The DNA here is from genome assembly GCF_023375975.1 of Astyanax mexicanus. Lineage (NCBI taxonomy): Eukaryota > Metazoa > Chordata > Actinopteri > Characiformes > Acestrorhamphidae > Astyanax > Astyanax mexicanus. The sequence goes on along the minus strand of NC_064408.1, from coordinate 20,882,410 downwards.
GAAGCTTTAAGAAAGGCAAGATGAAGAAGAGACTGTAAGGATAAAGTGGTTTAATGCTGGTCCAAATTCTCTTCTAGCCAAACAGCTTTGCAGTGGATTTAAGATGAACCCTCGTCTTCATCAGCAGATCAAGTGAACTGATTGAATCGAGTTGAATGTGACACCCAACTGCCTTATTTCTCACACCCCTGCTTTTGGCATTGTGTTGGACAAAAGTTAAAGGACAGTAATGAACTGGAAACATTACGTAATGCAATGGTAATATGGGGTAACATTAAGACTTTGTGTAAACTTCAATAGTTAAGCTTTAAACAAAATAATTCAGAGTTGTTGATTTAAGTGAAATACTCCATTATTGCTGACTCTTAGTAGTGATGGTATATTCAGAGTTGATATCAGGGCCAGAGTTGATATTTGCAATGTAATGTTCTTGGACATTTGAGAGCATGTTTGTAACCATTACAGTAACATGTAATCTAAAGCGTTTATAGCTTTAAAATATGTTTACACTTAAGATTAGAGCAGGATACACAAACGTGTCAGACAAGAGAACTTTATTTTTCAAAGATCTTAAGGCGGTTTTGATCTTTTGATCAAAGGTACACCTCTAAAACGATCAGTTATAATAGTTTAAATGACTAAAATTGTTGTCTAATGTATTATGATTATTCTTAGTGTTGTGTCTACATAGTGAAAAATTAATAGCAACTGGTTTACTGCATGGATATGTCTGAATATCGAAAAACAGTAAATTAAATTTTCCCTTGCCATGTTCCAACCGAAGAAAATATTACTTTCCTACAATAATATTCAGGAGTGTCTTAGAAGTCTCATGATTTTCCATAAGTGTTTTATTTTAGGAATGCTTTTGTGAATCATGCCACCACCGTTATGAACAATTAACAGCATGTCACAATAAACAGCTCTGAATTGTTTTGTTTACATCTTGACCGTTTAATTATACATGATGTTGGAAAAATAGTGAAAAAAAAGCTCCATTTACAGTGTTGAAAGACCAGTTTACTTCTGTAAAACCAGTAAGGTGACTTAACATTTAGCCAATGGTTTGTGTCAAATTTTGTTATATACAGTTTGTACATGTGTTATTCTGAGATCTGTGACAAATACAGATGCTAATGAAACATATTCCACTTGTTTTTATTGATTCCTAATTGTATGAAAGCTAAACAGAAGTGAAATCTATTTAGTAATTGTCAGGTTAGGGCTTTTCCACAAGATGGCAGCAAAACACAAGTTATTTGATGTATTCAACATCCATATTGGTTGTTGATGTGCTTATTTTACTTTCCTTTAAAATAATCCCTTATTAAAAAGTAAAAAATGTTCTTGCATTGTACATAAAAACTAAAATATGTACCTTAAAATCGAAGATCTTAAAACATTCCATATTGAAAGTCCAGTCTTCTGCTTCTGATTCTACTACAGAAGTATGCAGTCAGTTGCAGGACACATGTAGAGACCCTTGGTGGGCCCATCTGGATGTACTTAGATTCCTGCTGTTGTTTAGTGATATGTAACCTATGTTATCGTGGGTTATCTCTGGCATATCTGAGTTATGCTGCGATCTGATTCACCACAATGATGATTTGTTAGCTTCAATTCCGAGTTCTTAGTGTATATTGGACTATAGACAGTATACAACTCTTAGGGCTAGTTTCCCAGGTGGGTATAAAGCCTATATTTTCTTTTTATTGAAAAATTCAATTCAAAATGCTGTGTAGTATAAGACTAGGCTCAATCCCTGTCTGGGAATCTGCCCCTTAAAGTTTGAAGCAAGATATAAAAACTCAAACTAGTATCTCCCAGGCCCCTGATCACTTTTTTTTCTTAAAGAAAAAAGACACAATGATAAGATATGTGGACCTTTCTGTAAGTTCATGTGAGAGATGGCTCATTTTAATTGTTAGTAGCACCTAATACCATATTTAGCAAAAAGGCAAAGATATTAGATATACAAATATACAGTATTTGCTATTGTGTTAATGTAAGGATTACATAGTTATGCATATTATACAAAGCAAAATTTTGTACATAACAAACAGTATGTCCAAATGTTTTTAGACAGCCCTTCTAATGAATGCATTTACCTAAAGTTGCACCCATTGTCAACACCCATGTGCACATGCATATACACAGCTTGTTTAGCTCCTCTAGAGAAATGGTGCCAATAGAAAATGACTAAGACTATGGAGGTCATAATAATGAACCTACAATATTGGCACCATGCCTTGTGCCAGATGTGGGCAATATCCCTAATGCTCTTTATGCTGAATGAAATTAAATCCTCACAGCAACGATCCAAAATGTAATAGAATGCCTTCCCTGAACAGTAAAGGCAGTTACTCCAAAAAAGGTGAAGAAACGCCAATAAGAAACAATGAATGATCAGGTGTCTCAATATTTATGTCACAAAAATGTAACAGTGTTAATTAGGATACACAGTTCACTTACCTTGTAACAAAAATGGAAAAATGACTAGCAGGCTCACATTACAACCATGTATTCATGTATTCAGAAAGAGAACAATTAATTTGTAATTTTGAAGATATTATTCAGAGCTCACTTTCAGGATTATCACTTACACTTACACACTTTAGGGTTCAGTAGAAGGAAGCTGGCTGTCATAACTGTGTTCAGTTTAACACTCCAGGGGATTAAAGCTGTAGACCTCTGTAAAAGGTCTTTGTAATATGTATGTGTAAGCTTGACTTATGTGATGTAATGTGATAAGTGTAAAATAGTAAAATATACAGAAGCTTTTACTATTTAATTAAATTACTACCAAGTCAGAAGCAAAATTCAAGCAAATGAATAAAAATCCTCTATTAGAAACCTGACTGCAAATGTCCAGTTTCTGTGAGTTGAATTTTCAGAAATTTATTTATGATACAAGATATAATATTCAGGTATGTGCTCTCCATTTTTACCAATTTAGTCTGCCAGTGTAGGACCACTGGCAATCCAAGTATCTGACCTAAATAGTCCAAGTCTAAATATTTAATTCAGGCAGGCTTTATACTGTATGTAATTATTAATGGAAAATAAACAAAATGGCAAAAGCCTCAACAAATGTATTTGACAGTATTTGGCAGCTATTATAGTAAATGCATGGTAAGGGCCATTTATTGACCAATGTAAATAATGTGTTGAAAGTAAATCTTTGTGTTTGTTTTGATTTTTTCAAAGTAAATTCTACTAATTAAAAAAGAAAAGGTATTTAACACTTTTAATCCAAATGTATTTTCAGTAATTTTATTCTGAACCCTATTTGGCAATCAGAAGTTTCCCTAAAAACATATTAAAAGACTTTTACCATGATAAGAGAGTCGAGGGAGCCCTGAACTGGATGCCCACCTTCATAAGCCTTATTGTGTTCTACCTCAAATCTGCTGCTGTTGAGCACTAGAAGAATCAGCGTATCTGTGAAAGGAGTAAGTCATTCCTAAATGGTCATACAATTTAAAATTATATATGTAAACAAAAAGCATAACTAGTCTAAAGTTTTGAGTGTTTTGCCAAACATTCAAGTCATGTTTATAAATGTAACGTTTTGTCACAGCTAGCGTGGGCCATCTAGTGCTAGCTTACTAATAGCTGGCTAGCAAACTAATAGAGATACATTTTATTAACTAACTTACATATTACCTTTTTTAACACTTGCTAAAATTGTGTTTAAACATAGTATGATTTGTCAGGCTTTTTGTCCAAGGCATAATTCTCAATAGTTTTTCAGTTAACAGTTAGCTAGCAAGTTGTTTGCTAAAAAACTGCATTTGCAAATGAGGTAGAAGCAAGTTAATTCACTTCAATGAAAAATTAAGTGTTTAACATTTTAATTTTAATTAAATACAATGTTGCCTGGTTTTATGCATTTGAGTTTGGTTCAAAACAGCAGACTGTTGTATTGTTTTGTTAATACTGGAGGTTATGCTAAAGTCATACCTGTAGCTAGCTAGTTTATTTATTTACATGTGGCGTCCATTTTTGCCATTAAAATATTACCTAGCTATTTGTGATAAAAGTTTGTTTGTTTGTTGTTTTGTAGCTAACGATAATAAATTACTATGCTATACATGTTTAAAGTACCAAAGGTCAAAATGTAGTAAACTTAAAAAAAAAAAAAAAAATCAAACCAGGGTAGTCGGTGAAGCATTTAGGTAGCTCTAATCTGCTTTTCTGTTAACTTGTGGTTCCTAAAGGTTGATAAATTTATCCTGTGCAACAGAGGTAACTGTTGGTCTTCCTCTCCTGGGGCGGTCCTGATGAGAGCCAGTTTCATTAGAATGTTTTGATGTTCTGTGCCACCCACTGCACTTGAGGATATGTTTAAAGTAATTGATTTTTTTTTGTTCAGATTGACTGACCTCTACCTCTTTATAACTTCACAACTGATGCTCTTAAACACATTAAGAGGCAAGAAATTCAAATAATTAACTCATTCAAATATTTAAGTTCAGCACAGCTGTTAACTGAAAGCTATTCCAGGTGACTCTACTTCATAAAGCTGACTGAGAAAATCCAGTAGCCAAGATGGGCTACTCAGAAGCATATAAAGTTTACTAAATAATTCCATAATGGTTTTCGTCATAGTTATACTTTAGTACTTTAATATTAATCTGTATATTTTTTATGAAAAAACACTGAAATTAAGGTGTGTCCAAACTTTTAACTGGTGCTGTATGTATCTACATTTCCATTATAATTTAATTATTTGATAAGTACATGCTATACAGTGCCTTAAACATACCCCTTGAGCTTTTCCACATAGGCCTCATCAAAATACATACAAGTTTGTGAGTGTAACTGTATATCTGTATATCCTTTTTAATTTTACTTTATTAAATATAGGCCTTAATATATAAAACTTTCCAATTAAGTACATATTAAATGCTTTAATGAATACCTATTTGTTTGTATGTGACCTCTTCAGTTCAAAAAACCTGAGAAGCATCATGCAGTCAGTATCTGCTGATTGTGTAGATAAGACTGAAGATGAGCTGCACTGTCACATTTGGCATTCTCGTATGGTCCGCAAAGTTGATCCTCAGGAAAAATGCCTATCCTTCAAAGGGGAGCCTGTATGTGAGCTATTAAAACCCCTCAGATAGGACCTAATCCCAGAGAGGTACGAGAAACCACAGCACTCTTGAGTCTTCCTATCGCATTGCTCTTTTGGAAACCCCAGCTCTATTCTGAAGTGAAGAGGAGCGACCACCTTATCTTCTTTCCCAGGGCTGACACAGCATCCACTTGAGATATGACTGAGAGACTGCTGCTGCAAACCATGGTGAGACCGCAGTAGCCTAACCAACTGTCTGTGCTACAAGGCTGTGCGAATCCAGTCCTGAAAATTGTTGTGCACATTATTAGCCAGTGTAGGCCTTGTGTATCTGCAGCCATAGAGCAGATTTAGCAAAGCCAGCTCAGAAAGATTGTGGTCTCTTTGAAGGACTGGCTGCTCTTCAGCACTTTTTATAGATATCCATTCTTCAAACCATCAGCCAAGTCAGATTAAGGCCAGAATGACTGACATGCCAGATTGACATTTCCTGTTATTTTCTCGGCTACATAGCTGTTGAGTGTCCAGAGTGAAGAGTTGTTGACATGGTATTTCAACAAAGAATTCCTTTATAGTTAGTTCCTCAAGGTGCACCTTGCACAGTGCCTCTCGTTTTAGTCCGTTGTTCTGTTGTTGGCTGTTTTGGTTGCATTATTGTTTTGAAGAGATACTGAAAAGAACCTAATGGGTGTCATGGTGGCATGGATCAGTAAGTTAAAAAAAGTTAAATGTGACTCTGCTTAATATAATTCAAGATAACTTGCTCTAGCCAGTATGTGTAGATATACACCATACGTTTTTAGATTCCTACACATTTGATTTTGATTGGATATTCTAAGATTTTCTGGGAAGGCTTTATTTTAAATGTTGTTTTTTAAATGTGGAAAGGCCATTTATATAATCATGTGTTTGATGACAAAGAAAATAATTACAAAAAATGTCTTAACATGTGTTTAACGTTCTTACAGTGAACACACCAGCATGGACTGAGAGGCTGCCAAATGAGAAGGAATCCCCCGTATCAAAATCAACACCTACAGGCTTGCCTATAGTAGTTTCCAACTGACCATGGAGGGCAACCTCTGGAGGAATGTTTTATGGTCAGGTGAGACAAAGGTGGAGTTGTATGACTAAAATGACCAGAGATAGATTTGAAGAAGTAAAGATGAGACATTTTAGAACCAAAAACACTGTAAGCATCATAACTAACTGTTAAGCATGGTGATGGTAGCAACGTGCACTACGGCTGTTTTGCAGACACATTGGGTTGTTTTGGCATGTTGCACAAAATGGATGTAGTCATTAAGAGGATGACTGCCTCAGAATTCTTTATCATATCCTTCTAAAAAACTATATCAAACCTATCAAAAGAATGTGGACTGGGCTTAACCATTGAATTGAATTGATTTTTTTTTAAGAAAGGCACATCCTTCTAATTGAAAATAATTCTGTTTAGTCTGACACTGACTAACTGCATTAAGTCAAATTTTATCAGAATTTGATAACTGTAATATGTAAGGTAATGGCCACAAACAGCTTCTAACAGAAATCTGATCATTTTGTGTAGGGATGCATTGAATATTTAGCAACCGAAAATATATTGATGAAAATAAGGTAGAAAAACACTTTCGGTGTGCGGACAAAATAAATGAAAATGTCGCTTACAATTTATACAGAACAATGACTCGTGTATTTTAGAACATATTGCAGTGTTAGGATTGTTTTCAGCAGTGATGGTCAAGAAACAATCTGTTATGGTGCAGTGGTCTTCAGTTAGTACAGTAACATAGGTGTGGATTGTTAGTAGGATTAAATCTGATTGATTGGCTGATATTGTAAAAAAAAAAAAAAAAAAAAAAACTGATACCCATTGGTGAAAAGTCATGGTCAACACCTGACTGGACTTTGGCACTGAAGATTAAACAAAACATATATACGGGATAGCAATTCCATAGGAATTCTAATATGGGATTAAAATTTTTGCCAACAATTTGCAATTTTGCCCAAAAAGATAGGATTGAGTAGACAGTCCAACCCTTTCTGTGTGTCCATTAGTTACTCCAACTCAGTTTGCAACATATCACACGTCATCCTTCCCCAGTGCCAAGGCTTGAACCCATTCTCCTCCACAAGATGGCACTAACTAGCATGAACAGCTCCCATTGCCTCAACCCCCATCTCCCCCCACTTTAGTTTTTTTGTCCACTTTTCAATAATCTTTACCATTCTGAAGCAGGCCTAAGCACAACCAATTACCCATGTTGCCCCTCTTTGCTTGTTTAATCCATCATTCTGTTCTGGAAGTTCTTTGCCCACAGTCACAGTGGAGCGCTTGACGTAGACTTTGCTAATTGGGACCATAGGACCCACTCTGGGAATTTACATGCCTGCGCACCTCTGTAAAGGCCTCTAACCCCCTATAGGGAGTCAACGTGCAGCACAGCACACTCATTGGGCAACCAGGAGCCAATGGTGCGGTGAGATCTGTAGTTCCTCTTGTGTGGATGTAGACTCATACCTGCTGGGCTCAGATCAGCTTTGTGGTGTTTTAATGGTACTAGTGGGCAAATCTTTTTTTTGTTGCACCCGTGGGCACCAGATGCAAAGTTTGTATGACTGTACAGAAATACTGGAGTAATTACAGCCGGTGCTGCACTTGCTTTAATCACCCAACACTCTCCAAAGTTGTAAGGCCTGGGTTAGAATCAGACGTTTTTCGCTTTGCGCTCAAATCCAAATTATTTCAGGAATTCTTTTTGTATATTTAAATTCTACAATGGGTTGTATTTCCCTTTCCTGCCTTTTAAACTTTTTTGGAATAGGCTCCTTTTATTTGACCCTCAGAGTCCTCTGATGCTTCCGCCCAGCCTTCCAATCTTTCCCAATGCTTTGTGTATGATGATGTGCTTATGGCATATAATGTACACTGAATTCCCATTTATTCTAATAAAACAGTGGGGAATTAAACTTCTTCTCCAGCTCCTGCTACCACCTGTCATTGACACGTGAAATACGGGTTAAGCCCAATGCAAGTCAGGCTGCAGGATGATCCGCTCAAGTCTTTTTTGTCCCGCTGCGATAAATCTCCACGCACCCTATTCAAACAGCTAAGTGAATTTGAAGCGCAGGCATTTCGTTACACCATGCGGAGAGAGAATGCACTCTGTCTGCTCACTGGAGTCCTCTCAGCACGCGAGGCTCACTTTCTCTCCTCCTTCATATCCTTCCTTTCATTCAATCTTTCTTTACCCGCTATTTTTACCGCTTGTGCCAATAGTTCCGTGGAATTGCAGTCTTTTTTGTGGGCATAGATCATTTTATGTGTAGTTATATAACAGGACATAAAAACCCCATATAAGTACTTGTGTATATATATACACAATACTCACATATGTATACATATATATATAACTTACAACACGATAGGTGCATTAATAGCACATCAAAGAGAATCCTCACACATTTTCAATTGCTGATCAGTCTGGCAATGCAGTCTTCAAGGAAAGCTCTTTAGTCTTGAGACAGCAGCAGTATGTGGATAACACAACAAACAAGTCCAGCAGTGTAAATATGTGTAGTGCACTCATGCTATCTGCACCCATCTTGAAATTGTTAGAGTTGTTAAAGGTGACCTTCTGCTAAACTCCTCTTTTTCTTCTTCTTTGTGAAATACAAAACTTGTATATAGATGCTGCACATGAAACTGTTCCTCAACCTCTATTGTCTGCAGTAGCTAGTAAAAAGAAAATACCGTGTCTACATCAACCCGTGAATTAGTATTCATGGCCTGGCCCACCTTGGGTCGTGACCGTCCAGAGGTAGCGCTGAAGCCGACACGTCTTGTCCTACATGAGCTAACAGAGCTAGAAACAGCATGGCAGTCCGTTCCTGTGTTATTTGTGCAAATAACACATCAGGGTTATATGCTTTACTCAGTGTTAGAATGAAACACCACCAGCGAAGTACAATTGAAATAGGTAGGTGTATTTTAAGAGCAGTTCTGTTTACACTAGTTAAAAGTAAAAATCTGGGGTGGATTTTAACTTTCTGGAACTCTGTGTGTAAGTAACTAAGTTTACAAAGGACCTCCAGTGGATTTCACATTTCACAGAGACTCAAAGACTAGGTCAGTGGCTGAACTGTACTTAGCAGGGCATTACTCATGTTATTGAGTAACATATGACATTGCAAAGCCTGTTATTAGTGTAAAAATGTCTTTATTTTAAAAAATTTCTAACCGTCGTCCATCTTGATGCCTCCTGGTGTCGCAGTGCTTTTAGCCAATCAGAAGCGATATGTTTGCATGTATTATTATTAATGAGCAAGAGTCAAAATCCTATGTTTTTCCCCACCCACCCCTCCACCAGACTAAAGCAGCGTTGTACCGGATCACTGGAGCACTTTTTTCACGAAAAACAGTTCACATGGCATCCACTCATACTAGAGACCACACCTAGACCTTTTAAAATAAATGAAAAAAACGATGAAATGACACCTTTAATGCTTAATACACTGCACCTTATGGAACCCCGTACACTAACAATAGTAATAACCGCTCAAGCTATAGGCCACGCTCTGAAGGGTTATTTTCGTGTGCATGGGGGGTACTCGTGTGGCCACAGTCCAAATGAGAAAGCCCTTATAAAGACGTCGGACTGACGGGCAGTGGGAAAAGTGGGTTATCGCTGCGACTGCCGTGCCTCGTGACACTGACTCGTTTGCATCTAGTCAACACCTTCAACCCTCTCCCAGGCCGAGCGGCCTCCAGCTTCCTAGAGCGACCTCTGCCTTTCCAGGCTCTCCTCATGCATCAGGGCCTGGTTACGAAGCCCTATCTCTCCATGTGGCTTATATTATTCATGAGAAGTCACTGGCCTCTGTCTTGGCCGTGCCAGCATTGAACGTTTGCTTTGTTAATGGCTTTTCAGTGTTTCCTTGCTCTCTTTTCTTAAAACGATTCAATGGTGACTCGGATTAGATGTTTAAATCCTTTGGAAAGAATCTCAAATTTGTGCTGTTTGTTTTAGAGCTAGTAAAACAAATATTTATTTAAAAAAAAGTTTTCTAAAAGAGACAAGTGTAAGTGTTAAAGATGTAAAATGTAGAACTTATGCATACGCTCTAAAATGAGTGTAAACCACTTTTCATAAACAAGATTGTTGTCTGTGAAGAACGTTGTTAAGGTTAATAGGACTCATACATTATGTAAAATCTTAAATTGATATAGAAACTTCACATTATATGAAGGATCTTTACACCCTTGAATGGTTTTAGCCATGTTTTTTGATTGGCTTTTAGTCTTTTTGTAAATTGTTAAGTGTAAAGAATGCTTGAATACATCATGAAATTATTCAGAAATTGGTTTAATGCCCATCTGGAAAACTGTCCCTATATTAAAATTCTTTAAACTTTCAACATATTTGTAATATATAAAAAAATAGTAAGTTAAAATTATATTTTTTAAGTGAATAATTTATTGCAGTTGTCTTAGTATTCAAATAGCCATATAAACATCAAACTACGATTTTCAAGATCAGATTTTGGAGATTTTTGCTCAGTAATACTTTTTTTACTTACATTGCTTACGATTTTGTCAGCAGTGTGTACTATTAAAACTATATAAAAAACATATATTTATATTTTGCTGGTAAGGTGCATGTTGAAAAAAAATGTGGCAGGAATTTTACTGATTATATCACATGCTTCTGTGAGAGTTTGTCTGGCTGCAAAGTACAAATCAAATTATTACCTAACTAATGCAAAAAACAGTTTTCACATTTTTACATTTATTATTAGAATACTAAAAGAAATCGGACTATTGTGCAGTTATTGTAAACGAAATCACTGAAAAAAAAGGGTTTTGCAAGCTTGATGTTTTCAAACGTTTTTTTTTTATATAGATTTTTTTAGATGTTATTTATTCAACTTAAATCTTGTGTCAATCACCTGATGTGCAAATGTAATTATGAAAACATTTTTGGGTTGCAGTAAATATTTAACAAACAAAATAATTTAGCTGAAAAAAAAAATGCACTTTTGGTGATCAGCCAAATAAGTAAAAAAAAAAAACAGGATAATTTATACTAAACAAGGCAAAAGCAGGTTGCTTTGTCTGTTAGCATCATGGCTTTAATCCAACTATTTGCATTGTGACTAAAACAGTCCAGGAGGCAGGCTGCTGTGTCTGCATCCATCATTTTAATATAAAAGTCCTCTATAGAGTTTTGTTATTGTAAATAAATGAAACCATGCAAAAAAACCATGTATTTGTCCTAATATTTCCTTTTGCTCAGTTTTAGTTTAGCTAACTTTCTGCTCATTGTCCGCTTGACCAGCTTTAATCCTTCAATAATTTGCCGTGTATAGTTTGACTTCACTCACTATCCAGACTATGTTTCATGTTTTATATTTAGTAATGTAGTTTTTAAGACTTTTCTTTGAGGGTTTTTTTCTTCACTAACCCTCAGAACTCTTTAGTCATGCACTGAGTGACCTGGAACAGTTTATTACTGTGAAGGGTCACAGCATTTCTTCCTTTCCATGAATCCAGAAAGAAAACCATCCCTCTTCTGTGAGTTCTTGCTTTGAAAACTTGTTGTGTACAAGATAATATTACAAGCCAGCCTGCGTTTGGCACAGCTTCTCAGTTCCCTTTTATTCTGCGGATCCCCTTTACTCACTCTCTCTCTCTTTCTCTCTCTCTCTTTCGCTCTGGTCTTCTGCTGCGGCCATGTATTCTCAGAGCCTCCCTGTAACCGCTCTGATGTGCCCTGCCCCTCAGTGGTTAGACACTTCATTTGTCATTGGAGGGATCAGAGAAGGCGGAGAAAATCAAAATAATCATTGGACAAAGTCACTAGACAAAAAAAAGGCAGCCCTAAGATAACAAGAGTTCTTGAGTTGCAGAGGCAGGTATTTATTTTGCCTTGCTCTACTGATTTCACTGAAAAATAAAAAAAAAACAAAAGTAGAGTACAAGCAGAGTTCCTCATGACATAAATGCTTATTTTAATTTTTTTTATAGGCAAAAATGTTGCAGTAATTCTTGCTTACTTTTGAGATTTTTTTGAAAAAGCTTTTTAGGTCTATGCATGTTTAGTATTGTAACACATGGTCAGTACAGGCTATCATCTGTACAGGCTGAAAAATAGTCATTGACTTTTCATAGTTCATGTTTTGTATGCCAGAATTTGTATGTTTCTGGTCAAATGATGAGTAAATTTACAAAGCAGAAAATGAGAAATGGTCAAATTAACAAAAAAGAAAAAGATACAGAGCTTTCAGATCTCAAATAATGCAAAGAAAACAAGTTCACATTCATAAAATTGTAAGAGTTCAGAAATCCATATTTGGTGGAATAATCCTGGTTTTTAATACAGTTTTCATCTATCTTGGTATGTTCTCCTCCTCCAGTCTTACACACTGCTTTTGTACAACTTTATGCCTTTACTCCTGGTGCAAAATATTCAAGCAGTTCAATTTGTTTTGATGGCTTGTGATTTTTCATCTTCCTCTTGATTATATTACAGAGGTTTTCAATTAGGTAAAATCAAAGAAACTTATCATTTTTAAATGGCCTCGTATTTTTTTCCAGAGCTGAATGTCACACAACCACTTGATCACTTAAGTATTAAATGTGTTAAAATTAAAAGCTAATTTGTAGCTAGTTCATAATTCAGGAAATAAAAAAAAATCTTTTGTTATTAACATTAAATCATTATAGCTTGTGCAAAACTAGTGTGAAACTAGTGTGATTAGCTCAGGTTGTTACGCAGCTGGCAAAGTCTGCTTTTGGACAGCAGTGGACTGTGAGTGGCTAATTGTTACTGCTGTTATTCTACAGTAAAATTACTCTGACTTTCCTCTTTTCTGCTTTATCTGTTAAACTCTTTTTCAAGTACAGTCCCATTGTGGAAAACAATTAGCTTCTATTATTCTGATAAATCAAATACATACACTGATTAGACCTCCCACAACATACAGCACATCCCTAAAATGCAAAGTGAGCAGAAATAACAAAACATAACAGAACTGCAGCTGCGCTCCAGCAAAAAGAGATAAATCTGAGTGGATCAATACAAATAAACAGAACTTACTTTCGAAAGGGTTCACAGTTATTTAGCTACTGATTTAATTTGTTTCAGAGTTCTGCCTTTTTGTGGCTGAATTTGTTCTTGGAGCCTTGTCTTTGTTGTAGTTTACAGAAAAGAGTGATGTAGTACACTGTTAAGCCAAAAGTCACAGGACAGAAACTAGTATTGTGTATGATGACTTTTGCCATGTCTCACAGAAGCTAAAGTAAGCTGCGCTTACCTGCAGGATATGCGTGTGGGGCCTCTTGTTTTGAATATGGATGTGATTTCTGCCGGAGTTGCGTTTCTGTTTTGCCACCCACTGCTTTGTCCACTGTGGGTGGTTCTGATGCCTTATTTGACATCTACTGCCATCCCATGACTTTTGGCATGTCTGCATGGAACACTGCATTGCATTGTACCAAGTTTTTCTGGAAGCTACTTCACTAATAAATTTATTTTTTTGTTAAAATCATCACTGTATTTATATTTTGTCTGTGTGCTCTGCTAGATTTATTTGTGCTGCTGTGCATGTTGGGAAATATTTCATATATTTTTTATATGTGCAGTATGATAGGTGTTATCTTCTGTCTTTAAAACTTTTTTGTGGTATATTCTTCTTCGGTAACAGCTGGATAGGGACAGCAAATAGACATAAATCTTCCAGGCCAACTTTAACCCATGTACACATTTTGACTCAAATTTTAAAACATTTGGATTTTTGACACTGTGCTTGACAATTTCAGTGAATAACCATGTATCGACCACTTCTGTGTTTGTTGGAAAAAATGGTTTATTATTTCTTTATTTTTATTATACCTATTTTATAAAAAAAATGAAGTGTGCTTTATTTAGACTTATATTTCTTTCTTTATTAAGACACTTAAAATAACTCTAAATAGGAAAGAAAAAAAATATTTCTTTCTAAAGGGAGGAATGGAAAATATTTATTAGTATATTAATTTAAATGACAGTATATCTGTTAGTTTCTTGTGATGTTTAATAGTTACAGTGATTTATGACCTGCATTTTAATCCTCTTTTTATGATTTTTGTGATGCATGTCCACTGAAATGTTCTTCCTCACACTCTAAAAAACAGAGGTACGATATGAGTACTTTTTTGTACTTAAAGGTACACTCTTTATAATTGTTCCCTCAAAGGTACAATATTGGTCTTTACAGGGTCAGATTTGTTCCCTCTGAAGTACAAAGTAATTTCTAACAGCAATAAGTACAGATTTGTACCATTTAACCTGCAGCCAAAAGGTACATTCAGTTTTCTGTATCACTGTACTAATGAACAGTATATATTTAAATTGCACATTTTTTATTTGAAAGCCAGTCAATTTTGTTTCATCAAGTTTTTGAGCCATATTTAGTTGATGATAATGTTTATAATCTTTATGATCTTTACTGCCACAAAAACCATGGGTACAAAAAAGGACTTTCACTGAAAGGTACTTTTTTGTACCTCAATATAAGGTACAGCCCCAGCAACAAGCTTTGTACTCTTTTAAGTACAAATCTGTACTTATATTTCTTAGAGTGCACGTAGTTGTTATTGATTGGTTTACCATTGGGGGGCAGTGCAGTCATTTTTCTTAAGTCTAGGATCATCTGAACTGTTTGGGGCAGTTTCCAAGACAGGGATTTAGCCTAGTCTTGGACTACACAGCATTTTAAATAAAGATTTTCTGTTGAAAGAAAACAATATATAGTCTATGGATAGGCTTAATCCCTGTCCGGAAAACTGCCCCTTAGTGTTCATACATTTTAAGCCATTAAGATTTAGATTAGATGAATTAAGACTTAAATATATACATTATCAGTTGATTGTATTCTAAATAGAATATCTTTTCATTTAAATATATATATATATATTTTACATTTTGCTTTAGATTCTAAAAAATGTTTAAAATAGATATAGTGTAAGAGAAATAATGTCTTTTCCAGTTGGAGAGGCTTTGTGTTGCAAAGTATATTTAGATTTGTTGTTGCGCATGTTCTAAAAAGACCTTCTGGCCCTTTACCAGTCCAGCAATATCATGGGAAGCGATTGACCACCAGCACCGCACGGCGCCCGCAGAGGCCGGGAGGGGGCTGGGCCAGAGACCCTGGACATGTTATGGAAGTGTGCAGTGGACAGGGGCAGACAGGACGTGACCCGTGAGAGGAAGTCTTGTGCCCACTAGGAGGAGGATTCATCCATCAAGCTGAGCCAAGACCAGTGGCTGAAGCCTCAAACGAGCCGAGAGGATTAGTGTATGACTCAGACGACTATTACGAATACAATCTAAAACATATAGATTCACAAATAGTTCTTTGCTTGGATCTGTTTCTGGATTTTGGGGAAAGCCTTTAATTGGTGTAGAACTTAGAACTGGGTTCTTCTGGTCTGGTCTTGGAGGGCTGGCGTCCAGGACAGTTTGATGACTTCCCTGCTCACACACACTTACTAAATCTGGCCATTAACAGATGAGTCGAACCACGTGTGTGTGAGCACACACATCACCATCGACTGTGCTTTAGAACTGGAACTTTATGTTATGTGGAGGTTCTTCTTATTGATCTTCTTAAGATCTCGTTCACACAAATGGTTATTTAAAGAATTATTCAATCACTAAAGATACATTTAGTCATCTTTTAGTCTTGAGCAGTGTAGCTTCAAAGAGCCGTCTCTTGTGTATTTGTGAGTGTGTGGGTTGGAAAACATCTGCCTTTGCTATTCAGTTGCTTTAATGAGATGTATGAACCAGGGCTGGACGATAGACCCATAATTTACAACAATGTATTGTTAAATTTTGACAGTATTTGGACTCATCCCATCTAAAATCAAATAAGTACAATTATACCTGGTTTTTAATCACAGTTTTCATGCATCTTTGCATGTTCTCCTCCACCAGTCTTACACACTGCTTTTGGATTACTTTATGCCTCTCCTGGAGCAAAAATTTAAGCAGTTCAGCTTGGTTTGATGGCTTGTGATCATCCATCTTCCTCTTGATCATATTCCAGAGGTATAATTTGTTTGAGGACTCTTTTGCAGTATGAACAAATCTACCCATGACATTCCTACACTCCTAAAAACGTGCCTAAAAAGGTGGCAAAAGAGTAGCGTAGTCATGCTCTGCTGACAGGTGTCCAAACCAGCAGACACTCCAAAAAGACACTGTCAGAGCACGAGACAAAAGGCCGAACAGTAATTCGTACTGGTACCGTTCATTAGCATTGTTATTGAAGTTGCCCTTAGTTAAATTGGTGGTATCTCGCTCATTGGTCTGTCTTTTGAAGCTGCTCTAATTTGTCAGAGGAGGTTCATTACTCCAGCATCAAGGCCGGGCAGATCAAAGAGGCGAGGTCATTTGTGTGGCCACAGAATAATACGGAGCCAGGTTGGTTAGGGCACTGGACAAATAGCCCAGGGGTCATGAATTAAATTCCTGCACCAAGCAAAAAGACCACATGCTGATTCCGTTTGCACAATAGAGGCTTTCTGTTTAGGAAACACAAATAGATAATTGATCAACATCTACTTGTATCTCTTGATGTGCACATCATTTTATAGTATTATTGTTATCTGCAACCTTTGATAATCATGAAGAAACTGAATGAAACAAAAAAAATTATCTTAAATTATATATTTGTAATTGTATTGTTTATACATTTTTCCTTAAATTAATTTTCATTGAATGTTAAAACATATCCAATACATGTATATCTGTAGTTGTATCATTACATTAAAAAACAAAAAGCTTTAAGGACTCTGTTAGTAGGGTTTAAACATAATGCAAGACAAAAAAACTTCTACAGACTTAATCACATATTAAATGATACAATATGATACAAAAACAAACAATCAGAATTAGCACTATGAAGGACCTCTCCAACAATGTAATAAAAAAAGATTTTTAGAAGAATACCTTTGTCCTATGACACTAGTAAATACCACATAAAATCCTAAATGTATCATTTCTCAGTAACAGTATACCTAAAAATGAGTAAAGATGAATAGAAACTAATTTTATCAAAAGTAAAAATGGATTTCTAATATGTATACATATGCTTATTAAAGTTTTACCTTTTAGTTTTTTAGCATTCAGCATTATAAAATATATAAAATAATATGTAATATTATTGCTAAAATCTCATCGTCACCTAATATACACTTAATTAGAAATGAACTTTTCAATGTTTTTCAAGTCAGTATTGTTCTCTGATCATCTGTCAATTGACCATGATGAGTAGCAGTTCTTTGCTTTTTGGAATCAACTACATTCAAAATAAACAGGGTGCTCATCAATTTCTGTTCATCTAACACTGGAGCGTCCATAGCTCTGTTGTGTTTTGATACTCACTGTACTGGGCTGAATGATGTACTCATGACAGGGGTATCCAGTTAATGGAACTTTGCTTCACCCATAAGGCGTGTTAGTTTTAAACAAAATTGTTGTGAGTTTTGATTTCTACACTTGATTTAATGGGGGTCCATTTGTGAGGTTGAGCAAAGAACTGTAACATCCTGTGACATCTCATATTATATATGCACAAACTTGTAAAATATGGATAATAGGATCTGACTGGTTTTCAGGATTTTCTGATTTATCAGCCAATACTGATACATAGCCTATTAATCATTCCATCTCTTATTCTTATTATTTATTATAAATTGAAAGAAGACATTTAAACAATAAAAAATATATAGTTCTTAGCATATTTGGCATAAGTGTAAAATGAAATTGATAACATACCAGTGGCCATTATTTACATTATAATTTTATGTCGAGATATATGATAAAAAGCGATTTCACATTGATTTTTGTTGCAATATTTACACCCTAATTCCTGCTGCAGTGATCAGTGAATGTGTGTAACTGTGTTTGGTCTGCAGTAGTTTATAGGTAGTATTACTTTCTCGTCAGCAGTTTTGTACATACCTAGTCTTCGTACCAAACCCTTATCCGTGTTAAACTTTTTTTCTGGCTGGATGACGGACATATACAAGCACCTATCAGCACATGATTAAAGAACGCACACTGGCTCAGTGCCCAGCGGGTTCAGGGGTTTGTGTAGAGTGACTAACTGGGGGGGTTCTTTAGCTTAGGGAACCGGGTCTAGGTGCTAATTAACACTGCTGTCAGTGTTCCCTTGAAGTGAAGTGAAGCCTCAGATAAGTGGACTGGTGAATAAAGGCAAGCGGTCAGGCCTGATCAGCCATCTGGACCTTGTTCCTTCATCTTGATTGGCAGCATTTCTACCGTGCTCCTCTGTAGCTTCATGTACAGTCCCCAGTAAATGTGTGGTAGAATCCAAAGCTTGGAAATTTGCAATATTGTTAACTGAGGTGAAAATTAACCTTCTGTTTGAACACGAAATAACATGTTCGGTTGGTGCCACACCTGATGGCCTTTATTTAGAACATACAATTTGTAAGATGGTATCAACATGTTAGGGACCACCTTTAATTTCATTTCACCCAACAAACTCAAGGATTTAGGGAGACTTTATTGTCCTTCACATCACATGTGTTACATGACGTGGAACAAAATTGTGATCTTACAGTGAAAGAGCAATTGTTAAAATAGATAAATATAAGATAAACTAACATAGAATAAACAATAAAACAGAATAAAATAGATATCAAGATAAACACACAAAAATAGGGCGAGTAGGCAAGTAGCAGCAACATGAAATTCAGAGTGTAAGTTTTGCTATAGCAGCATGATAGTGTGCAGTAAGTGTCTCAGTGCGGTTAAAGTGACAGTGTAAACATGTAAACAGTGATTTTTAATAAGCTTCTGGTGCATGTATGGTGTATATATGGTGTAAAAATACAGTGCCACTGATATTGAAATACATCATGGATTCTGTTTTCCAAAGCAGCTGTTTACAACTCAAACACTATAAAATTGCTGTTTTTTTTAGATTTAAATTGTTTTTTTTTTATTAAGTTTATTGCGTTTTTTTTTTAACATCAGCACTGGTCAGCTCAGATTTAGTCAAAATGGTGATTTAATACAAGTTTAATTCATGTCCATTGCAAGCGAAATAGAAGCAGTTCAAGAAGGGTTCTGTCCTAGTACTTTAGGATGTGGGATGGTCTACTTATTGCATGCCATACTGATATTACCATGTGCAGAGTAATGTCATCCCAGACTGTCACAGTGTAAGTTAGACTGGCAGTGGGTTTGATGCCATGTACCTAGAGTCTTTGGTCTTCAATAAAGGTCTTTTGACAGCCCAACGTTATGTTAATAAGGTCCTGCAACCAGTGGCACTACCTTTTCCAAACGCACACTTGCACAGTGCGCTATTCCAGCAGGACAATGCTTGTCCACATACTGCTATATAATAAAAAAGGAAAAAGGTAAATCTGCTATCCTTTTATTTCTTCTGAATAGCATTGCAATATAACGCTTCCTCCTTTCTTTCCAAATGCCTCCAAACTTCAGTCTCAGAAGCTGGAGCGTTTTCTATTTCTCACCATGGAAGTGATCCCAAACAATTTCTATTTTCAATGTTAAATTTCCTGTGGTCTATGCTGGCTTGGTAAGAACTAGCATCTTCTTTGTTTTATTTGCAAATGTTCTTTTGTCATCTATTTGCTTTTCTCATTAAGTGCTTCGTGGTCAGCTTTACTTCTTTTCAGACCCACAGTGTTAAGCCTTCTCTACTCACAGTGGAAAAATGGATGAAAAAAATCAACATGAATATTAAGCAGAGAATGTAAATAACTATAATAACTGGTTGTTGGGTTATTGTACAGTACCACTGTAGGCCGGAGATTAATGGGTAATCTCAGTTTACATGCTGACAGATCTATCAGCTAATAATTCTACAATGAATTTTGTTTTTTTTAGTTGGATCAGCATCATTCACGTTTATCATTTTTAGATCAGAAACATGTAAAACAATTCGAAGCTGGTCAAAAATGTTAAACCCTGGTAGGACTGGAAAATTCAGCAGACTGCACAGCATATTTTCTTTGATTTAATGACTGCAGGTAAAAAGCTTTAGGGGTTTGGCATTGCTCGCTCAGCGGTGGACACTTTGTACCAGGTTCTGTTGCTGGCGTGGTTTATTGTACTGCTGTTTTATATATTAACTGTTATTTTAAAATAAACAGGTCGACTTATAGCTATAAAGAAACAATATCTTGGATGAAAGGATGGGCAAACTGTACCTGAATGGCATACCAATGAAATCTCCTATCTGCTGTGCTGCTGATACAATGGGTAAGAAAAAAAAAAGTCTCCTTTCCTTTCTTGTGTGTCCCATCTCATTCACCTTGCCTGCTGTCACTTTAGAAGCCCTTGTGTTATTTGCTGTTGTAAAAGTGTCATCCTGCTGCTTTGGAAGCCCTTGCTCGTCTCTTTACAGTTAATCCTCTATCATTTTTTAATGAGGCAGTGAGTGTGCCATAAAGCCCTAGACCCGTCTCCCCAGTTCTGCAAGTAATGTAACTACCTTCACTTGTGGGTACATGGCAACCTGACCAGAAGTCTCTCTGCCAACTGTCTGTTGCAGGTATGAACTAAATCTGAACAATGCTTCCAGTGAGCAGTGCCAGGTAATGACAGTCAGTCTTAAAAATATAGGTGCCTAAAGAGAATCTCTGGGACAAAGCAATATAATAACTACCATATTTTTTGCACTAAAAAAACCTTTCACTTTCCCAAAAATCGTCAGTGTGCCTTATAATCTGGTGCACCCTATGTATAAATTTGGTAACACTTTACTTGGATAGTCCATTTGATGGCCTCATTGATGCTCACCTGACATTCAACTAAAATCTAACCCTACACCTAACCCTAATCTTACTCCTTAATCAACCCTAAAATCTAACCCTACACCTAACCCTAACCTTAACCCTTAATCAACCCTAAAATCTAACCCTACACCTAACCCTAACCTTAACCCTTAATCGACCCTAAAATCACCCCTAAAATCTAACCCTACACCTGACCCTAACCTTAACCCTTAATCAACCCTAAAATCAAACCCTAAAATCTAACCCTACACCTAAACCTAACCTTAACCCTTAATCAAACCTAAAATAAAACCCTAAAATCTAACCCTACACATGACCCTAACCTTAACCCTTAATCAACCCTAAAATAAAACCCTAAAATCTAACCCTACACCTGACCCTAACCTTAACCCTTAATCAACCCTAAAATCAAACCCTAAAATCTAACCCTACACCTAACCCTAACCTTAACCCTTAATCAACCCTAAAATAAAACCCTAAAATCTAACCCTACACCTAACCCTAACCTTAACCCTTAATCAAACCTAAAATAAAACCCTAAAATCTAACCCTACACCTGACCCTAACCTTAACCCTTAATCAACCCTAAAATCTAACCCTACACCTGACCCAAACCTTAACAATTTAACACTTTAAATCTATCTCTAAACCCAATTCTAAAATGTTAAGATTAGAGTTTGGGTTAGAGTGTGATGTTGAGTTACATTCAAAAGAGAATCATTTACTTTCACCTTTCAGTACAATTGCATTTAATAGACATGCAGTTGAATGTAAGTTAAGTGTCAGTTAAATGTCAGTTGAACATCATCAAACAGGACCATCCAAGTAAAGTGTTCAATACATTTTACCCAAATAGTTTGTAAGGAGCAGTAAAGCCACTCCACTGAATTACAGCGTTATACAGAAGTTTCTGTTTAGTTCTCCAGCAGTATTAACATTAGCCACTAAGTAAGCGCTAGCCCTTTGGCCGTCCAGAGGTGAGTATTATCGGCCTCTAGCCTGCTGCTAACCCCGGCTAGCACTGCTGGAGCAGCATTAGCATTAGCTGCTAACTGCACTAAGTGCAGTTTGGCCATTCAGAGGTAAGTATTATCAGCCTGTAGCCATCCAACCGGTAAGACACCCCTGTTCCTGATTACTGTCGCATAATGCCACCTATAGTCCGGTGCGCCTTATGTATGAAAATAGACCATAAAATAGATGTTTGTTGATAGTGTGCCTTATATGTGAAAAATACGGTAGTTTTAGTTGCTTCTTAAACTTGTCTTGTCTAAATCTTCTCTAAAATAATCTACTGGAATCACTCAATTTGAAGAGTTTTTTAGGGAATCAAACATTTTATTGCACATCTTCATTTTTAGTATGTAACAGAGATGGCCTAAAAAATAGAAATCCTTTGCATTTTGTAGCAGTGATGGAAACAGAATCATTGCTGCTTTGTATATTTTATCTTCATTTCCTGAAATATGGCTTAAGATTTGTACAATTGACTAAATGTTTTTCTGTCTTTCATGCATGGCTCTAACCTGTCATTGGTAAAGAGACATTACAATATGTAGAGGTCTATTAAACCTTTGAAACTTTTGAAACCGTTACAATTGTAAAGGGATATTTCCATTCCAATATCTTTATCTAAACATTTTTAATGATTCAAATTTCAGTGTTCTCACATTTAATTGGATCATTATGATATTGGATTAAATGGTCTTAAAGTGGCAGTAATATTGTTTATTGAAATTATTTCTGTGACAATGTTCCATCCAAACAAAATAGTAATTGAAGCAGAACTTAAGGTACCCTATACTATAGTCTATAAAATGATTTTTTAAATATATAATAAACCCTGCCATGCCTGAGTATTTTAGCTCTGGCTTCTTTTTGTAGGAGGCACAATACAATACAACTGATCCACTAGAGTTATTAAAAAGAACTTCATGATATAGACTACCATAATTAGAATCAGCATTGAATAAAGCTTAATGGAGGAATTTAACACAGTCTGCTTTAATGAGCACTGAAATCTCTATGCCAACTTGATGAAGTCTGCCACTCATCTAGGAGCACAAATGCACCAGACAGTTCTGACAGAGCAGTGCAGAGCCATTTTTCAGGCCAGCTTTGGGTTCGGAAATACAGAATGTTGAATGCAAAATTCATAAATTTCTGAGTGTCATTAACACCTCATTTTTACATAAAAAAACTTTTTTTCTTTGCGATAGTTGTGATATTTTTATGTACGTTTATGTAAGTTTAAAATGTGCAAAACTTAAACAAATTATATAAAAAATGAAATATGCATACATCTAAGTTATAGGGAAATTTAGAATTTATTTTGAATTATGATGTATATGGATACATCACTTATTACCACATGTGCATCCAATTAGCTCACTTGCACATTTGTATGGTATTGTAATTTTGGGGACTAGGGATTTAGGCTAGTCTTGGACAACACAGCAATTTGAATGGAGATTTTTTTTAAAAGAGAAATACAGTCTATGACTAGGCTTAATCTATGTCCGAAAAAAATACCCGATGTGTAAAAGTGATATAAAATGTTTATGAAATGAGATCACATTCTTGAGATTTACTGCTAGCATGTTAGCTTCATCAGTTGCTTGCAGAGAATACAGTATCTAACAGTTGCCTCATTGACTATATAAATTATTTCTTTTTTCTTTTACAGTGAAAACCTGAAAACTGAATCTCAAGGCCTCTTTTTCCAGTATGTTCTTATATCTATTCCTTAGACACGATGCACTGGTAAGTCTTGAGTTATTGTGTTCCAAACCTGGCCAGAGCGAAGTGAGCGAGGAGGGGCAGACAGAATCTGGTGAGGACGAACCCAGAGGAGCGATAAAAAGTGCAGAAAGGGAAAGCTGAAAATCTGCAGCGAGTTACTGGGCGAGCTCTGTGGCTTGCGTTAGTGGGAGTCTGGGGAGAGAGTCAGAAGTGTGGTGAAGTCAGAGAGGCATGATGGGAGACAAAGAACAGGCATCCGCGGCAGACGGACCTCTCTCTGACAGGACCCAAACTCTGGCCTGTATTGTAATGGATGAGAACTCCTGCCCCAACCACTTCAAAGGCACTAATGGATCACTGATAACAGCAATATACAGCATTTTTTGGTTTCGCTTTGTGGTAAAGGCTTACGTTGAAGTGCTTGCCTTTGGTCAGATGCTGCCATGAGTTTGTCAGCAAAGCTGTCAGAGTGCACGCCCGCCTCTGCAGCATTGCACGCATTTACTGTACGTTCTTAAAAATAATGGGGCCGAAACAGGGGTTTCTTTGAAGCATTGTCACAGAGCAGTGGTACTTAAACTGTGGTACGTGTAACACTGGTGGGATGTGAAGCATCTCAAAGAAGTACATTAGATAACCTGAAAAATCATTTTAATTTGTATTTTTTTTAACTTAATATTTGTTTTTGTTTTACTGTTAAACACATGGCTGTAGTCCCACATTTTAGTTCTTTATTCTTATAACAATATTATTAATAAATATTTTATAAACATCTATTTCATTGGCCTTACAATAGAACCCTGTGGGACACCACAATGCCCAATAGTTTCAGCATTAGAATCCATCACTTACTCACACTCATAACTCATAATCTGTTTCGATATTAGCTATAGCTCCACACTGTCTCTCTTCCTGTATCTCTCTGTTGTTTTTTTCAGTTCTTTTTTGTGATATTTCTGATTGCGCTGCCCGGGTTGACCAAAGGAGGATGGGTTCCTCTTACTGAGTCTTGGTTCCTCCCAAGGTTTCTTTCTCTCAGTCTACGGGAGTTTTTTCTTAGTGCCACTGTTGGCACTATCACTGTGGTACTTACTCATTAGAGGCTTGGACCTGTATCTGTGTAAAGCTGCTTTGTGACAACATGTGTTGTAAATGTGCTATATAATTACAGTTGAATTAAATGGAATTTGAGTTGACTTTTTAGCTAAACCTAGAGTTCAAGGGGATGACATTCAGGTTACGTTTACATTACCAGGCTGAAGTGACTCAAATGTGATTTTATTGCTCAATGTGGGTCAGATCAGATTTTTTTCATGGCTGTGTAAAGGTGCCAAATCCTTTTTTTTTTTCAAATTAGATTTGAGTAACTTTTGTATGTGGTCCTAAGTCGTATACGTATCTGATCCATGGACATGCGAAATGAATGTGAACGGTCAAATCGGTCTCTTTTCCTTTACACATCACACATCCACATGTCTCTTGGTGCAGCTGTGCAGCTATAGCTGCAAAAATAGCAAAAGCTAACCGCCTGGCCTTTTTTCACCTCCTCGACCTGAGCATGAACTTCAGACCAGCTGTTTCTCTCCACTTGAGCATCCATTTCCCTTTATAAAGCTTTATAAAGGGTCGTCTCTCAAATATGAAGTTTTTTGTTGTTGGTGAGGAAGACGTCATTTATACATGTATCAATGTGCACATGTGAGGCGTTTCTGGGCAAAAAAATCTGATTTTAGCAAAGTGGCTTGTAATGTGAATGTACCCTTAGATATTATAGTTCATTATGTGGTCACATACTCTTTCTGAGATACAAACAGCGTTGACCAGCCTGGCCAACACACCCCTTTAGTCACTTATGCTCCTTCCATGCAGATGTTTTGGACGCCACTGTGAGAAGTCAGAATTAGACATCTAGTTGGTGTAGTGTAGTGCATAACCACTTGACCTTCACCTAGCTCTACTAGGGTTTGATTCCACTCCCAGTAAAGAGCACTATGTTATTGCCATTACAACTAACATAACATACATGCGATATTTTGAGTATTTTAAGGTTTACAGATCTGCATAGAATATCTTAGCCTATGATTGTTTTTAGATCTTTAACTAAAAAAAGAAATTTGCGAGCTTTAGATATAGCAGAAGAGAGTGTAGAATGGGTAGGTAATGTTAGCTTTTAGCATAGCCGCTATAAAAAAGTCTTATATGTACTTCATACACCTACAGGGCATAGAAACTGTAGAAAAATGCTTAATTTAGGCATGTATTCACATGCTAATGACTGGGCTAATGACACTTACATCGCAAAAGTCATAAACAGGAACTAGTATAGGGTCCCATGACTTTTGCCATGTTCCATGGAAGTTAAATAACACCACATTGATCTATGGAATATGTATGTATGCTCGAAGGAAAGCGCAACGAATAGGTTCTGATACATCAGCTCACAGACGCTTAATGCTGAGCGACATCACCCTTTGGAGTGATATGAGGTGAGAGCTCCATCTACCCACCCAGAGAGAGCAAGGCCAATTGTGCTCTCTCAGGGCTTCGGTAGCTGATGGCAAGCTACCTGAACAAAATTCAATTTGGTTGCAATATTAATATTAATCCACATAAATTTGTAAATATCATTTTAAGTTAAATAAAATGTAAGAAATATAGATAATATACTGGTTCTTCTGCTAAAAACAGAGAAAAGCGGAAAAGCAGTCTAACTGAAGCTCACGGGGGCTTTCAGGGCCAGAAGGGAGAGGACATCATCTCTAGTGTACTATTCTTGCAAGGTTAACAGGATAATTTGTGCCAGCTTTATGCTAATGCACTTGAGATGTACTTGAATGAAAAAAAACATTGGATTCAAGAAGGAGCTGAGTGTGAGGTTCACCGAGATGGGATCCTTGCACCCCTGTGCACGTCAAACAGGCCTTTTAAAATGGCTACACACACGCTGGTAAATTTTTAATGGAAGTCACATTTCTGTGCCCATGCTTTATATTCTGCCTGCAGGAATGTGCAACCTTTTACTGTCAGCCATGTGTGCCGCTTTCTGGTCCCTTGAAATAGCAATGATAAAATCTGATTGGTTTGATTGTGTTAAGAGTAAAAGTCTTAGGCACCTATGCAAGTTGTTAAAACCTATTTATGTTAACTGCAACCCTGAAATCATTTTATTTGCAGGATTTTGCTATTAATTCGAAGGAGATTGTTCACTGTTAGGTTTGTTTTGGCCCATGAATATATAGATATGTGTATATACAGTATCTCACAAAAGTGAGTACACCCACCACATTTTTGTAAATATATTTTATATACATACATATATACCTTTTCATCCAATAATACTGAAGATATAACGCTTGATACAATGTAATGTATTCAGTGTACAGCTTATATAACAGTATAAATATTATGTGGCCTCAAAGTAATTCAACACACAGCCACTAATGTCTAAATAACTGGCGTTAAAAGTGAGCACACTCTTAAGTGAAATTGACCAAATTGTGCCCAAATTGTCAATATTTTGTGTGGTGTTCATTATTTTCTAGCACTGCTTTAACTCTCCTGGGTACAGAGTTCACTAGAGCTTCACAGGTTGCCACTGGAATCCTCTTCCACTCCCCCAATGATGACCGACATCACGGAGCTGATGGATGTTAGAGACCTTGTGCAGTTCCACTTTCCAATTGAGGATGCCCCACAGATGCTCAATAGGGTTTAGGTCTGGAGACATACTTGGCAAATCCTTCACCTTTACCTTCAGCTTCCTCAGCAAGGCACTTGTCAATTTGGAGGTGTGTTTGGAGTAGTTATTATGTTGGAAAACTGCTATGCAGCCCTGTTCCTAGAGGTAGGGGCTCATGCTTTACTTTAGAATGTCATTACAGTACATGTTGGAATTCAGCTCCCCAGTACCGAAAGCACTCATACATCTCCACAGCATGATGCTACCACCACCATGCTTGCCTGTAAGCAAGGGACAGTTGCCTTGGTACTCCTCACTAGGACGCCACCACACAGCAAGTTTTTCTTGATGTTGTTAGACGACAGGATATGGTTCCAGTAAGAAGACTGCTTGTTTTCAGCAAACTGTTTACAGGCTTTCTTGTGCATCAGCTTTAGAAGAAGCTTTCTTCTAAGACAGTGCCATGCAGAGAGAGTTGATGCAGTCAGTGTATGCATAAGAAAATATAGTCTAAGCACAGCAGGATGACCTCCCACTTCTTAAAGCTCTGCAGCAATGCTGGCAGTACTCGTGCGTCTATATTTTAAAGCCAACCCCTCGATACTACGCTGAGCATGTGGACTCAGCTTCTTTGGTCGACCCTGAGGAGGGAGGCCTGTCCCAAATGGACCCAGTCCTGTCATGCCTTCAGTGTTGTCCCATGAAAGACATAATAAAATATTTACTATTTAACTACTATTTAACTGACATGCCAGATATCATGGGACAGAAACTTTTGCTGTAATCTGTGTCTTTTGCCATGTCCAATGGATGTTAAAGAATGCAACACTGACCACTGGCCACTTGCATTGAATGCGGATGTGATTTCTACCAGAGTCACGTCACAAGACAACTGTTCACACAAGCCAGACACCATTGGTCCCCATCATTACCACCCACTGCCTTTTTTTATATATATTTCTAAACAGGTGACGCTGTGGTTTAAGGAATGTTCAATGCCTGCACAACTTTGGACATACTGCCAGTCCTTACGTGATAACTAAGATAATTCACGTTGCCTTATCATGGGCATGTTCTGCCCATGTTTCATAACTCATACTAGGTGTCCCTTAAGGTAACACGGTAAAACTATCCCATAACTTTTGGCATGTTAGTGTAGATGCTATTTGAATAAAAACATATAAAAATGAATGCAGTAAAAATAAGCACACATTTTTCTAAGTTTAAATCTGCACTTGTATTTTTTAGTTTCTCCTGAATGCTGTTAGTGAATAAATTTCACCTAAATCGCACTACTTAACCCTTTTTAGGCCCTGTGTCAATTACAATGGACATTATGTATTTTCTTATTTCTTTCAACTATTTTCTTGCATATAACACTAATTGAGACCTGCTGTTAATCAGAATAGACTATTAACGAGCCAATGAAAAAGTTTATAAGCCAACGAAACAATATCTTAGCCCCGCCCACTGCACTAGTGCCAAAGAGGCAAATTAAAGAGCTAATTTTTACTAATCACATTTTTCATAATGTTTATTTTAGTGTTTAGGGATGGTTTGTGAACAAAAATGTCAGTATCAAATCTAAAAAAAAAAAAGTTTGGCATAGGCTTCCAATCCTATAGACGTAAAAAGCAGTTACTTGTTTTAGTTCATTGGCCATATTTGCTATATAGATTTTGTAGTAGAATATTAGAGTCTTCCTAAAAGCGTTATTATTATGTATATTTCTCCATCACTGGCACATAATTCAGGTCTGAAAGGGTTAATAAAGTACTGGGCAAGGTATTGAATTTTTGTCTGGTATAACTTTTTTTCTACAACTGCTTACAATATCTATTATATAATCATTAAAGCTTTGACATAATTGATGACAATAAAATAATACAAAACAACAATAAATACAATCATATTGCACATCCCCACAGTACTGTATGTTTTAATTAGGCAGACAGATTGAAGTGAGACTATTGTGACTGTCATGTTAGTCACACTTTTTTTTGAGCCGAGTCTTTTACTCACTGAAAGTCATATTGTATCACGCAGTGTTTAGTGACTGGAGATTATAGTGAGGTTAACATCTCACCTCATTCATATGGCTGAGTGGTGCAAATGTAGCACCATTACACACATGCTGAGTGACTGTGCAAGTGGCACAGAGGAGCGTAGTCGCTAGCTGGTTTGCTTATTTACAGTTTGTGTCTTGACTTCTCCTTGAGCACTGATGACAGGCCACAAGCCAGAAACAGCTTGGTAGGCGTGTGGTGAGCGAGTTCTGAAAGCCAAATTCGCTGTCTTCTTTGGCAGTTGTCTGGGAGAGAACATCCAGACTACATCGTTTTTGGAGGCTAGACTGTTTAATTAGACGGTGAAACGAACCGCTTGAGTGAAACCACTCTTATGATTTCCATGTCACGTTGTTTCATGTGCCGTGATGAGCTTCTGTCAGCTTAAGATTTGAGTGACTTAAGCTCTTTTGCTTGTTTGTTTATTCATGTTGCCATTTTCAATTATGCGTGTTTCATGTGTGATAAGCTTTTCTGCTTAGAGAATTAGATGGAAATGCTGACTTCTATGACATTCTTAAGTGCCTTAAGTATCTAATTTTACGTCATTTGGGCCTAGTTTGGGGATTATGTGCATATGTTCTTGACGTTCTGGATGTTCAGTTGTAAAGACTTTATGGTTTTATATCACGCAAATCCTGTCTGGTTATTTACTGTATGTGTTAATGTTCCTCTGGGCCCAGCTTTGTTTTTGTTTCTTGATGATTGTAATTTAATGCTGACTCTACAACAAAGGAAAGTTTTGATGGCAGCATCAACAGCAGCCAAGAAATGAATCTTGAAAGGATGGTTTGAACCCAATCTATCTTTGTTTTTATATTGGAGCAGGCAACAGCTAGATTATACAGCGCTAAGACGACAATAAAACATTTTTGGACTCATAAATTATGTAAAACTTTATAATGATGAAGTATATGTTTTGTTCTCGTTTTTTTTACTTTTATATGTAATTAACCCCTAATTTGTTTGGTACAATTGCAATATCCCATTACAATGCAGAGATTCCTAATTGAAAACATCAATAAAAAAGATGTTAACAAAAAAAAAAAAAATATATATATATATATATAAATATATATATATATATTATTTAAGCATTATATAAGTGTTTGGCATATTTATACAATTATACACAGAATTCATATTTTTTCAGCTTAATTTACATTGACATTTTACATTTAAGGCATTTAGCTGAATTTTTTATCCAAAAAGAGACTTTTATTTTCAAGGGACTGAAGACACTTGCTGCATGTTTAGCAAACGAATATTTCTCATATCATCTCAGTGTTTAGCTGAGGTAGAACTGTCCTGTCATGGTAAAATATCACAGTAAAATCATTTTTAAAAAGTAACATATCGTATTTAAAACAGATTCAAAATATTTGCAACTGTAGGTCAACCCTGTTTTCATCAAATTCCATTTTTTCTGCAATGTTCTTTTCATAAAAAGTCAATAAGCTGGAAAAAAATATGATACATAGTCTATATCTATATAGAATTTCTATATAGACACCAAAATGCACAATTTTCTAAAATACACTTAAAAATGTGTTTGAAAAGGTGTAAGAAGGATTCCACCCTAAATGGCTGTAAATATTGCCCCCTTTTTCCATACCAGCGTACCCGTCCTTCACAAAAGGTTAATTTTTCAGAGCTTCAGTAATTCAGAATAGTCTTCATACTAAACGAAACAATTTTCTGATTTCCTCTCATATTATATTTAATAAGAAAAAGATTTCTCTTCCATTTGTTAAAATATACTAAATATGTGAAATGTTACTTTTGGAATATACAAACTCTGAACTCACACTCAGTAAGTATCTAGATAAGATTATTATATAATAGAAAATAGTGCTTTAATCAGAGAATATTGCATTAGATGATTAGGAATGTGATAAAGAATTTCAGGCAGTAGTCATTGCCACTGAGTGTGACTAATGTGCTTCTGTCACTTCCTCATTAGTCATTTTATGGAATTTCCAATGGATGCAGAAACGCTAGAGCTTTTACCGTTGCTTTTTAATTGGGGGTCACTTTGGTCAGGCTATGAACATGCTTTTGTTACAGGCATCTTTGGCCAGGCTCCCAACCGGCTGTGTCAATACCAGAGACGGAAATCGAATTCCTGCTGTGCTGACTCTCACACTGGATGGTGTGTTCAGCGATGGTGGGTGTAGACAGTGTATCCCAGATTTAGATTGGATATTTTTTTTATGGAAGCATATTGCTTGGCCATGAGCAATGAATTGTCTCGGGGGGGAAAAGGGAGACATTTTTTTGACCCTGTTGCAGCAGGTTGTTGTTGTTGGTGGAGTGCTTGACTGGTATTTTCATAGCAAAAAAAGCTAATTAATGACTCAGCATGCAATGTGTGAGCCTTTCACTCGGCTTATATTTACACCTCAGAAATAAGCAGAGTCCTCCTTTAAGAGGGGTCATCCAGAGGTTGTAACACTGGACTTGTTTTTTGACTGGACCACCACTTGGGGGAGTTTGGTAATCACTGCTGTTTCTTCCTTGTCCAGTGACTAATCGTCTGCCCTTCATGTGTGTGAGGGGGTTGCAGGGAAATGGGAGAAATAGAGAGAGAGAAATGGAGAGAGAGAGAAAGAGAGAGAGAGAGAGAGAGCATTGGTTAGTGGGGGGGCTCCAGGAGCGGATTCTTGTCCAAACATTCTGCACGCGGATTTGTATTCATTGCACCCCTGCTGCTATTGATATCATTACGCAGGGCTCTCCAGCTGAGAGAAGGGACCCCGGCTGGGCGGATGGGGGGTCACGGAGCCGGCAGCCCTAATGAGAAGTGACACTGGCTCCAGGTCGGCCAAGCATCCACCGGAATTCAATCGGAGCCGCACTTTCCCAGTCAGCGCATTAGATCAAAGATCATTACCTGCTAATCAAAACACATGAGCTCGAGGGCTCCCCCCTTTTGAGGCGCTTAGACGGCAGCGATGACGGCGGCGGCTACTGGATCAGAGACGATGCTCTGCCCTCTGGAAAATGAAGAGCCACTCAGGCAATTCTTGCTCTAAAGGTTGTAGATTCCCACGCTTGGACTTGATCGCTTATTCATGTTTGTCATTCATGAATAGCATCAGCTATACACACATTTAGCTTTCGCCGTCATCCTTCGAGGAACACACAGAATGCATCCTGCAATCGTGCATGATGAGTGACTGCTAAAAATGTTACTGAGCCCCATGAGCAATGAGCAGAAGCACCACCCCAACCCTAAGAGAGAGTGAGAGAGAGAGAGAGAGAGAGAGAGAGAGAAACAGATCTATGAAAAGAGTCAGAGTCTGTGGATTAGTGAAAAAAAAAACATGCATAGTTAGAATTACAACGAAATCTCAATGAGTTCGGCTTAGGTGACAGATGACATAATGCGTGGCAGGTCAAATTGCGGTCAGTCTGTAAATGTGCCTCTTCGATGCTTCACATTGAAACGACTGTGGCTCTATACAGTAATCGCTGACAACGCCAGAGGATGCACTTCTCTGTGATCTGTGCTCTGCACTCTAGTTGAACCTGCCCTGAAGTGCTGGATCGGTCTCTCCCTCTGCCTGCCTAATCTCAGCCGTTGCAGAATTTAAGAATAGAACTGATTTGAGAAATAGAGATGAAGATGTTCTGTTGGAGCAAATGTTTTATAGCGGGACCTCCATCTTGGGGGAGGTTTGGGGAGGGGGGTGGCTAAGCTGTGGCCTAATAACCCCCCTCTAATCCCATTTGTGCTGTGCCACTACTGCTTCATTAGGTCACAGGCTCCACCCGAGCGTAGCGAAGCGACTTTGAGCTTCTGGAGCTCAGAAGGGATTCGCCAAGACCTCTGATGCATCTTCGGTGCCGTGCGATTCTTCCTTTTATGCTAAGCACCGTCCATACATAGCACCAACTTGACGTCATCACTGCTGTGTTCCCTTCTTCTGCTCTCTCACTCCAGTGAACCCTCACACAAACACAGAGGAAAGATGACAGTGCTTCTCTTTGATTGGTGCACAGTCAACAGCCATGTAAACAGATTTAATTTTGGGTCATGTTGGGTCTTTTTTTTTCAATCTCAGACAACACATACAACATTTCAGACTTCCCTCTTGGTGGATACAGTTGGTCTTTTGTAATTTTGTCACATAGGAAATCCCATATCCCAAATCCCAATATCATGTAAAAAAGTTGCTAATGTGGCTAATAGCACTGCACTTCGATAGCTATTTAGCTTGTCCGCCAATTAGCATGTCCATGCTTCCGAAAATGGAATAACACCTATTGTGCCGACCGCATATTTCACAGTGTTGTGTGGGGTGTCATGGCTGTCATCCTTTGAGGCTGCTTTTGGCTGACTTTGCTTTGGGATCCTCCAGGCATGTGGAGCTTGGGAGGGGCGAGGCTTGTGGTGAGTGGGGGAGGGGAGTACCAGAAATATGCCGTGTCTCTGCAGTGGCCAGAGCCCAGAGATGCCAGCATCAACCAACAACAGTGTGTGGAAGATGAGAGGGGAAAGCGAGGGATAGGAGAATGGGAAAGAGGAGAAGGAGGAGGAGGGAGAGAGGGATGCTGTGCTGAAGGGTCCATGGCCCATTAATCGTTTGTTTGAGTTTCCGCCCTGGTGAGCATGTCATGTCTCCATTAGCAAGGGTTTGTTTCCTCCTTTCGCCTGCCTCTAGGCAGCAGGGGGCTCTCACACATCCCGCTCGACTGTTCGCTGCTGTCTGGTGCCATGCAGACTGTCTGGTGTGTATATGTGTGTGTGTGTGGGAATAAGGTGGAGATTATAGCTTTGGGTAAAACTGGATGACGAGAAATGCAATTCAGTTTTCTGCCCAATGTCTTCTGTGTGTCTCTATTGTAAAACGTTGATAGTGGCATCGAAATTTGGCTTATTTCAGTCTGATCCTCTGTGTTTTTTAATTGTAAAACATTTTCTCCTTCATTTAGAAAGTATTCCATCCAATCCTCATTTATATGACCTATCAATAATAATGCCCCTAAGCAACAGAAGGTTGAAAGTTGGCACATGCCTTGTTTTGAGCATAGGTAGCTCAAAAGGAAAGCACTGGATCACCAGCTTTGATTAATCAGTTAACATATGCCTAATGTAGGTAGAGAGCACCATCTACCAGACCCCAAAATGTTCTCTCTTGGACTCTGGCTGCTGATGTCTTATGAATCGTGGTTCAAACTGGAAGTCCTCAGATTACAGCGACAGTGCCTTAATCCACTACACCTCTTGAAACCTACTGATCTTGTGAAGTTGCTTCTTAGTAACTAATGTGTACAATAGCTAGTATGTTCCACTCCTCAAAATCTAAGTAAACATCAACCATACTTTCTGGATCAATACATACCCAGTAGAAGCTCTAGAAAAGGAATTCAGTCATACAAATTCCAAGCAAGGTAGGTCTTATCTGTGCTTGCACTTTGCCTTTCGGCAATGCCATGCTGACCTTCTTCATAGATCCCCGGCAGCTTCTACTTCTCTGTGTGCTCAAAGCTCTGATAATGAGGCATACTAATCGGTCTGTCTCGGTGCGGCTGTCTCCTTGTGGCCCAGCAAATGACCTGTAGTGTCACTATATCTTGATGTTAGTTTGACCTTTGACTCAACCCTCCCTTTCTTTCTGTGACCTGCCAAATGACTGCTATTCTGTCGGGATGACCTTCTGAGCCTTTCCATTGCATAGGGAAATATGACCATCCGGCTTGTTGTAGCCAACTAATTAGGATAGAGCACAGTACAGCATAATGATTCAGGTCTAAGGAAGTGTTGTCCTATTCTGCAGCCATCAAGCTCTAGTTAGATGCCTGCTTGTTGTGGACTGTGGATTGTGGAAGACCACACAGAACCATTTATCTGACTCTGTTACTTGGATTTTTTTCCAGGCTAATGCCTGGAGAAATTAGCCATTTCTTTTTAAAGAGCCTACTCAGGTTCTATTGGAGTCCCTTGGTATACCATTTTTTACTGATGCAACAGTGTTCTGTCTGGACTTTCTATAAATGCATAAGAATTACTTATCTTTACTATCCCTGATGTTTGCCTGCAAAGCTAGAAAACAGACCAACTTCTCCTTTTCTGCATGACAAACTTCAAATCCAAATCCAGATCCAGATCAATCCAAATCAACATCTTTTGAGCAACTTTTCTCAGTGTCATGAAAGGTTGATTAAACTTCTCCTCAGTGATTTCCTTTTGGCTATACACCTGACCACATTTCACGCTTCCACTGAGTGATGGTCCATCCTAGTTTATCCAATATCCACGCCCAAGGAAGTTGATGGTGTTTATGGACATGGTTAACATAAGGCCTCAGTTTTGCATGGTATTTGTGAATGTATTGTACTCTGGATTGTAGTGGTCGACAAAGATTTGCCAAAGTAAGGCTTTGTGCATATGGTTCTTTCCGCTATTGTTGAATGATAGTTCTTGATGGGGTGCCGTCTAAGGGATCATAGTTCACAGGTATTCAGGTTAGGCTTGCACCCTTGCCTTTTAAACACCCTTTATTTCAAAACCCTTCCACTCATTATTTGAGGAACACGTGGAGATCTTTTGCTCATCTTTGCTTCCTTAAGTCTCAGCCTCTTTTGGATACTGCCTGTTAACCAAATTAATATTGCAGTCACCTGTTTAAAATCACATCATTACTTAGTTTTAATAACCCATATGTTGCCCCAATCCTGCCTTTTGAAAACTTTTGTGTGGAATTTGTTCCAGGGCTGAGATGCAGTAATGAATGTATATTAACAATTACATGAAGTTGGCCAGACAGAACATGACATATCTTGAGAACAAGTGTCATGAGAGAGCAGATGCAAATCAAAATAAACTTTATTAAATGTTGTATAAGACAAAGGGATGGTCAGACAAATCAAGTTCAATACAAAAGAGATAACAGCAACAAAGAGATAACATACCAGGGTTAAAAAACAGTCCAGAGGTAAAAAAATAGCAAGGCAATATCAGAGGGCAGGTAAAAATGAAAGTCGATAAAACAAAGCAAGGTTAAAAAAAAAGAGAGTCAATGGAAAAATGCATTGTCTGAGGATAAATGTCAATACTCTAAGAGCAAATGAGGCCCATTTTATAGGGCTAAACCATGTAGCTAGTACTCAGGTGACTTGCTTCCTGGCAGTGTCATATGCTGTGTCATGTGATAGGGATTGCCAAGCTGGCCACCAACATCAATAGACGTTAATTTCAGGTTGAATGTTGGTCATGACGTCTGATGAGCAATTAGATAAGTCTAATACTGTTATTGCAGGGTGGGTGTGATGTCAGTGTGTGGTGCATCCTGGGCAATGTAGTCCGGAGGTTACAGATCGCAGGCAGAGCTGAGTGTAGGAGAGATCTGAGCGCTTTCAGGCTCTACTTCACCAGCATGATGGTTTATTGGTCCTTATGCTAAGAGACTTAACACCAGGGCTTTAAACAAAAGCTGACGATCTGCTCTATAGTGTTTCAGATTCATTCCCACATTAGAAATCTGTTCTGCACTGATTAGTATGGATGTATTGAAGTTAGAAGTATCTTGAAAAGCTTTTGACTTCCCTCTTTGTAACAACTTTATCAAAAATTGCGGTTTTAGAGTTTAAACCCAGCGCCAGATGATGACATTATTTTGAGGTGAATAACACCCCATCAAAAGGTTCAGTAGACCCTTGATGGGAACATGGTCACACTCGGCATCGTAAAGCAGAGCTGGCTTGTGTATTGATTTCTAATATGCTGGTAGCTTCTCTGCTCGACCGCACCTGTCCCCACCACCTTTCATTCATTTCACCAATCTTTACTTAAAGCCTGGGGAGTCAGTCACGTCAACCAGGACCCAAAGCTTTCACTGAGAGTCCCTGTTTGTATTTAACTTGCGCAAGTGAGAGTTGTCCTGGGATGTCCCGTCCAGCCATCCCAGACCATTATCTCAGTTTAAGAACATCTCATCAGCTCCACTGATGGTTCCTTCAGCCAATTCCTCACACTTTGAAAGTCATGTTGGAGAAAGACAGCTATTTTTTTCAACGTCTCTATAGACTAGGAAGAGTGCCATCAGATCCCTTGTGAGTGTGCTGTTTTCTAGGCACCCAGTGACAGAATCAATAGTTTACTAGAGTGGAACTATCATCGGCTGTGAGCTTCCATTTTTCACCTTGTCTGAAACCCAGCTAATGTTTTCCCATGTCTCTGTGCGCTGGATTGATATCTGTTGCACACATGAGGAAGAGGCTGTTGTCAGGACGAACTCTGCAAGTTTTATCAATAGAAGGCATTTAGAGACTTCGATCCAGCTGTGTGAGATTCACTTATAGTGATAGTGTTCTGTGATGACAGAAAATGTATTTTCCTGCTGCTATGGCTGAGGGTCAGTGTGTACTGCAGTAGGATTACCCATGTGTTGAAAATATAGAGTAAAGATTGAATGCATCTTTTGGAACAAATATACTTTTATTGGATTGTAGCATTTCTTGAATTTTACTCCACATTTACTTAAGTGTTAGTGCATTTTTTGATTGGACAACATTGATGTCTTAATTAAAATAAAGTTATTTTATACCATTTTTATATCTTATATTTAATGTGAGCAGTTGCTGCTGAATTTAAAAGATAGATTTCTTTTTATTTATATTGAAATATGGATTAAATCTGATAACTAACTTTCAGACCCTTTCCTCTCTTTCTGTCTCTCTCTTTCTCTCTCTCTCTCTCTCTCTCACACACACACACACACACTCAGCTAAAAATAATGTTTGGTCAACTGGTACTTTGACTTAAAAAGATACAATTAAACAAACATATTTAAATATTTATAAAAATTACATGGGTTATTTTAGTAAAATCTACCTTTCAGTGGTAAGAAGGAAAATGTTATAAATCATGATACATTACAACAAATTCTGCAACTAGTATATTTATAGTATATGTAGTCACATCATTATAAATTTTTTTGCTGCTTGATACAAAAGGAAAAGGTACATGACCAATCTTCCAGAGGCAGATAATATCTGTACAGTATTGTTTATTTTTCTCCTTTACTGGATACATATAATTAATTAATAATATTGTGACATGCTGGACCTTTGACTTCAGGAGATATTTTAAGAATTATAGTGCAATATATACTGTGAAAAAAATCACAAATCTCGTATGATAACTGTATAGAATTTAAATTGGTATTTTGAGTTTTTCTATTTTACGGACATTTTTCTGGAGGCTTATTAAAGATGAGCCATTTACAATCTTTTTGTGAAGGGAATTTTTTCAACTATAAAAACAATATTGATTTTATATTGCAGTTTGTATTATAATTGTGCATAGGTTTATGCTTCACTATCTTGAGCTTACGAAAGCCATTCACAAAAATGATTAAAACGTCCAGTAAATGAAAATGAATTGTCTCACTTTTCCTGCTTACCGGAGTTAACTCACTCCGAGTCACAAGTCTACAGTTAACAGAAGCTTGCCAAAATAGCCGTGAACAGATTCCGATGGCACACCGAACTGAATTCTAAACCGGTTGATAAGGCTGACAGAGTGCAGATGGCGTTATTTATAACCCGAGCATCTACTTACTGTCCATCGAGAACAGATAATGAAGATGCTCTCAGAGAGGTTGATTAGCTCAGGCCCATGTCATCCCATCCCGTTCCATCCCATCATATTCCAGCAAGCGTTCCCCGGGGCAGAAGCTGCTTTGTTAAGTACTTGTTAAGAGTGTTATTATGTAGGATGCACACAAACATTGCCCTGGTGACTGATCCGTCTCTCTAGAGAGAATGTGGGAGGAGAGTGGATAACATTATGCACCACTTCAGGCACTTTGATCAGTGTACATTAACTGTCCTCTGCAGAAGAGGGCTTGTGTATATTACAGTGACAAGCAAAGTTATTATTAACATGTCCGCAGCTATATCAGTCCCGCTATTACCAGCCATCGTACTTGGATGAGAGACATTAGCAGACACCTTGTTGGGTAGCTAAGAAGCATTGAAGCAATTGATATGTATGAAAAAATAAATTTTCTTCAGTTCGTTGGCGTTTCTTTTTTTTTTGGTGTCTCGTTTTTAATGAATTTCTTTTGGAGAAAGCATAAAGGATATGATTCAGATGGTTTGAACTGAAGTATTTCATGGTGCATTTGATTATAAACTTCTGACAACGTACTGACACTAAAATATACAGCTAAGGACCTCCATACTTGGATCTCACAAAGCAGTTAGCGTCATTTTCCTTTATCTATCACGATTGTGGCCTTTCAACATAAAGAATTTCCTTCTAAACATGCACAGGCGGTTGATCCTCAAAAGCAGACTAAACGAACACGGAGGATTTTTCAAACATAAGTGCTGACCAACCACCTGTGCTTTCATCAATCTCTACCAGAGTCAAATGAATGGGAGATAAGCATGAAACTGTATACATGCTCCAAGATAAGGCTTAAGCCTTTGTAGAAATTACAAAGTGGAACAAAAGGCTTCACTTGTGATATCGAGTGCTTCAACCTGGCCCTCGAACGCCATTTTTCTCCACACTTTTCCTTGCTAATGTAATCGCTTCTATTTGTCTTCCCTTGATAGTGTTTTGACTTGTCATTCATCTGCATTCCAGGCCCCGAGGCTGAGTCAGAGGACTGGACTGCAACTGGACCGCCATTTCTCATAATTTCATCCGTCAAATGCGATGTTGGACCCGCCCACGCTCCTCCCCCGCGCTTAGGTTCGTCCAGCACACTGAATCTTTGAAATGGGGACTGTTTCACTTTGTTTTGATGTGTTAAGACTCTCTCTGATGCCTGCTTAGCTTTTCCCTTTTCTCTTTTTTCACTGAACTACTGGAGGCTCCTGGGTTTAGTGCCCTGTGTGCAGAGGATGCACAAGACTGAACTAAAGACTGAATGAAAGTGAACATTGTCTGAATGATTTCCTGATGTAGATATTTTTACATGTTAGAATTTATTCAGTTAGTTTTAAAACAAAACTAGATAAGCCTATCTTAGCTAGAATAATGAAAACATTAAGTTTTAAGTGCATTTATGGCTGATGATTGTATCCATACCATAGAAACTTACCATATAATAATGTTATATAGCAATAGGAGGGTGGTATACATGTCTGGTCAGAGAATTGGACCCTAGTCTACCATGGGGAGTGTTGTTATCCACTACACCTACCACACTACACTAAACTAAAATAAAGAAACAATAGCAAAGCCATGTATATCAGTTAACATCAGAAACCTATCCCTTTCTCCTGCCTACATGGCCCTTCATTCTGTTGCATCACTAGCCTAAAACACTAAAATGCTTCTAAAGCAACCTTATTAACTTTGTATTTGACAGCTTCTTATTCAGATTGTCCATCCCTACCTTAAAATAGGCTACTAAAATGTTCCTGCAGCATTATTTAAGGTGGAGGGGATATAAAAATAAATGGTATGCATATGATTAACCCGAGGAACCTAATAAAAACTAATGTACATTTATGTAATATGTATTTGCAACTTGTTCACAATTGAGAGAAGAAGCATGAAGATGTTAGAGAAAGAAAAGGAGTCTTGAAAATAATAAAACATAATAATAATCCTTATCCTTTTGTAATCACATGATACTTCATTCATAAAGAAGGTAATGTATTTCTGGAAGTGTCATACGTCACAGAAGTGTAATATAGGAAGGTATCTGATGTAATACTATACATTAAAATGCATAGATGTCATTTAAAGTTTTTGAGTCCAAATAAAAGAAATAAATAATAATAGCGTAATACTGTGTTTATAGAACTGTGCAAACACCACACTTAAAAGGTTATTTAATGACAAAAATAAAAAAAGAAAATAAGCTTAAATGAAGGAATTAATACACAGTACATTAGGATGTTAGGAATAGGAGTTGACAGATATAAAAAAAATGCAACACCCCAAAGATTGTGGCCAAAATTGATTGTTTAAAGCAAGAATGATAGAAAATATTTATTGAAAATATATATAAAATAACGTATATAGTTTTTTTTTATTATACAGTATATACTGTATATTTTACAGATAACACGAACATTTCATTAGAAAAAATCTGTCAGGTGTTAATTTTAACAACGAACCTCACATATCTACTCAATATTTTTTGTTTCATCATAAAAGCAGAGAATGACATGACATAATTTATCGTTTTTTTTTTGTTTGTTTGTTTTGTTTAGTTTTTTTTACTGTGAAACTTAAGACCTACCAAATTAAGACCTATAATTTTACACTTTTAGTGGATTACCATTGAGCAAATATTTCTTCCTATTCTAAGAAATTGGTTGTTTTTTTATTTATTTTTTTATTTATTTTTGTCCTTTATGATGTCACTTAAATTAAATAAATT
Source organism: Astyanax mexicanus (assembly GCF_023375975.1). Lineage (NCBI taxonomy): Eukaryota > Metazoa > Chordata > Actinopteri > Characiformes > Acestrorhamphidae > Astyanax > Astyanax mexicanus. Next base: position 20,840,646 of record NC_064408.1, on the reverse strand, counting down.
ACAATAGTAAAGAAAATGCCTGAAAAGGAAGAAATAGTTGATATATGGTTATTTATTATGGGTATATGGTTATTTGTATGGGAAAAGCTTAATAATTTTTTATTTCTTTTTTTCAATTGTCTAATCAATATGTGAAAAGTTTAAAGCTCTTCTTATTCACTCAGATTGTTTTTTTTTTTTTTTACAGTGACTCTAAGAAAGCCTAGCTGGCTTTGCTTTCTGGGTGAGCTGGATAGTAGTCCTCCCTCTTTCTCCATTACTGAGTGTGAAGCTAGCCAATGTAGACATATGTTAGCTGACATAACAGAACTGGTGGTTAGTGTTCTCCTCCGAGGGTGTTGATCTGTGGGATGACATTGTGTTAGCAGCAGTGTAAAAACAGTGGTTTGGCTGGGTTCTCATGGCTCAGAGGAAGCGCATTCGTTTGGCTGGCTTCGTGTGACTCACACTTCCAGCGCTGGTGGCACTGTGTGGGGGAATACTGGCTGGTGGGTTGGAATTGGCAGTGATGAGACTGGAGACAATATTTTTTGTACTGTATATATTATATTACCGTGCTGGATGTTCTGCGCTATGTTACACGCTGCCAGTGAACCGATGGTGATGGATGGTTGTAAGCGAAGCCCGTGACAGTGAAGCCCCTGCCTCGGTGTTGCCACTGCCACAGTATGAGGCTTTATAAGATGTTATCTATTCCTTTCTCATCGTTACATGACCGCCCCGCCCCTTGGAGAGGGTTAAGAGGGAAAGCAGTCCTTAAAGTGTGTGCCGCTTAACCTTGACCCACGCCGGGCTCTTTTCAAAGTGTCTGTGTGTGACTGCAGCTGCCCCCCTCGCCACTTCACAGAGTGTTTACATTCTAGCGAGAAGTCTTTATCTTCCCCAAGCCTGGGATCTCTCGCCGTGAGTTTACACAGCGCGAGAGCAGACACACACACACACACACACAGTGTTGCCGTCTCTCCATCTCACTCTGTCTCTCTCTAGGTCTCTCTCTCTCTCTCTCTCTCTCTCTCTCTCTCTCTCTCTCACTCTCTTTCACAACCACACACACACACACAGGCCCAACATGAGCCTCCCGTAGAGATGGGAGAGAGAAGAGAAAGCTGTCACACTCTCATCCATCTTCACTGTAGCCGAGGCCAAGTTCCCTTTCTACAGCATAGCACTTTGAGGCCAACAGACCTGTTTGCATACACACACTTGAAACGTTATATATCTAGAGTGCTTGAACTATTTTTGGGGTTAAAATGTGTTTTTTTTCAAGTGTACAGACCAGTACTGTACTGCGATGTTCTTCCACATCACCACATTAAAAGACAAGCATAGATTCAGGTCCTTAAACCAAGCTCTTCAGCATGTAACTTCATTCACATAAAAAAATGACATGCATTCAATAACACAGTGCAGTCTAAATATTATGACCACCACTTTGTTACTCCACTGATTAAATAGGAGCACTTTGTATTGTTATAATTACAGATGTTCTAGTTCTAGTCCATCTGATTCTCTGCATATTTTACTATCCTCCTATTGTCCCTATTCTTCAATTATCAGGACCACCATTATTATTATTTCTCATCACTGCAGTAACACTGATTGGCGTGTTGGCGACAAAGTGTGCTAATGGTACATGATTGTGGATGAGACACAGCAGTGCTACTGGAGTTTTTAAACACTGTTGTGTCCACTCACTGTATTCCACTCTTTTAGACACTCCTATTTAGCTGGTCCACCTTGTAGACGTGAAGTCAGGGATAGAAGGTCTGAATTTGTTGCTGAACAGTTTATGTTGGTCAAGCTATTCTCAGTGGTAATGGGATGCTGCCCACAGGATACTGTTGGCTTTATTTATTTTTAAAATTTTATCAAATTAAAAACCTTTGAAATATAATCAAGAGGAAGATGGACGTTCACAAGCCATCAAACTAAGATGAACTGCTTGAATTTTTGCACCAGGAGTGGCTTAAAGTTATCCGAAAGCAGTGTGTAAGACTGGTGGAGGAGAACATGCCAAGATGCGTGAACTGTGATTAAAAAACAGGTTTATTCTACCAAATATTGATTTCTAAACTCTTAAATCTTTATGAATAGGAACTTGTTTTCTTTGCAATATTTGAGGCCTGAAAGCTCTGCATCTTTTTTGTTATTTCAGCCATTTCTCATTTTCTGCAAAAATAAAAAAATCTCTAAATGACAATACTTTTATTTGGAATTTGGGAGAAATGTTGTCTGTAGTTTATAGAATAAAACAACATGTCCATTTTACTCAAACATATACATATAAATAGCAAAATCAGAGAAACTGATTCAGAAACTGAAGTGGTCTCTTCATTTCTTCCAGAGCTGTATTATTGATGGGTGGACATTTTTTAATTTAGCGGTGGCACTGAGGTGTTCAAAAACTCCAGCAGCACCGCTGTGTCTGATCGACTCGAACCTGCACAACACACACTACTGCTAAAACACACTCCAGCACCATGACAGTGCAGTCAGTCACTGCAGTGCTGAGAATGACCCTGCTCTATGGTGGTCTCTCCTGTAGGGTCCTGACCATTTGAAGAAAAGGGTACAGGAGAATAATTATGTAAGCAGAGAAATTGAAGGACTACAGTTTGTAATTTTAGAAAGTACAAAGTGCTCCAAATGTTGTCGATCAGTGTAACTGGTAAAATTGAGAGTGTATGTAGAAATTCTGACTGGGCTGTGTCCTAAATATTAACTTCAAAGAATGAGTAATAATTTGGCATTGGTTTATCTACTGAAAACCTTCTTGTGATTCTTTAAGGGATGTTGAAACTTCAGATAACTCTTCACATGAACTTCTTGTTGCCCTTGTTGATCTCGCTTCGATTTTGCTTTTGCTGAATTCTTTGCAAGCAGGCTCGTCCAAATTGTTGAATAAGGCTTATCATCTGAACTGTAACAGCACTCCTAGCAGCCAATCATGTTCTCTGCCTGCAGATGTGATTGACAGGAGGACTTTGGTGTGCATGTTGCTGGGTAGTTCTGTGGACTTTCAGTGGTGTCATACAATCAGCATGTGACTGGTCTGCACTGGCCATTCATCATGATAGGGTGTCTGGTATGGATAGCTGAGACGATGAGTGCTCTTCCCTGTTTGTATTGTCACACGGCCGTCTTGTTTGTGTCAGCCAGACGTGACAGACAGGTCTCTCTTAGGTTAACCTTAACAGTAAAATCCATGGACACTTAAGCCATGATACTACCTCCACCATGTTTAAACAGTGAGCTTTTATGTTGGGAATCATGATCCAAATTTTAACCTCTTTGGCCTTTATATCACCTTGGTATAGAGGTTAATCGTGGTCTTATCGGTCCATATAACTTTGTTCCAGAATGTTTTTGGCTCATTACTGTATTTCTTTGGAAAATCATATATGCCTTTCAGGAATTTGGAGAACTTACACTTACAGTTGGGATATGTTTGTGGATGATCCTGCACTGCTTATGGTTTCTTTCACACTTATTTGCACAGAATGTAGCCAGATGACGCCAGTCACGATCATTACCACTCCCTGCTCTGCCCAGTTATATATATATATATATATATATATATATATATATATATATATATATATATATATATATATATATATATATATATATACTCTGAAATTCAAATAACAAACAGATGTACTTAGGCCTTGTAAAATACTCTAAAAAAAATAATACAGTAACAGTCAAAATTTTGGACATGTCTCTTGTCATTCAATGCATTTTTTTCTTTTTATGATATTTTACATTGTAAATTTAATATGAAAGACACTAAAGACTTTAATTACAATCGATCTTAAGTACTAGTTAACAAAGTTCTTAGCTTTACAAAGCTTTTGGGAAACCCACCCGTTGTCCATGTGCTTAAAAATGGTGAAGAAAATAAAACAGACTTGGGAAAAGACAAAAACAGGCAGATTTATTTTTGCATAGTAGGTGTTGTCTGATACAAGTAGATCAGACACAGCAGTACTGCTGGAGTTTTTAAACAGTGTGTTCACTCACTGTTCACTTTATTATACACTCCTACTCAACTGCTCCACCTTGTAGATAAAGTAAAGTCAGAGACAGAAGCTCTGAATCTGTTGCTGAGCAGATTGTGTTGGTCATACTTTAAACCTTCCTCAGTGGTCACTTGATGTTGGTCACAAGACACTGTTTATTTATTAATATGTCTGGTGGGTGGACTTTTTTTTAGTTCAGCAGCAGCGACACTGAGGTGAGGTGTTTAAAAACTCCAGCAGCACTGCTGTGTCTGATCCCCTTATACTAACACTAACACACCAGCACCTTGTCAGTATCACTGCAAATAATAGCTGATCTGTGGTAGTCCTGTAGAGTCCTGACCACTGAAAAACAGGGTAAAAGGAGAATAAGTATGCAGATAAAATGAAGGACTACAGTATTTGAAAGCCAGTTTGCTCTTTTTCTATAATATTCTGTACTACTTGTATGACTTAAAGATAAATATGAGTCTATGTGAAGTGAAAGTGAAAGTGATGCACAATATAAAACATATAGTTTTATGGGCAGTAATTAACAATGAACAATAATTAATAATATAAAGCTGCACACCTCTGCTTTTAGAAGCAACCATTGAATTGAATGCCTGCAAATGTTACAAGTAACCCCTCAGGTAAAAGAATGAATTGCTAATTGTATCACATTGTTATATATCTGAAAGATTTAGCGCAAACAACCATTGAGTTAAAACACTAAGGCCGTCAACCCAAGGCTTATTCTACTTTCACATGTAAACCAGAGTCAGTGGGAAAGAAAAAATCCTTCATCAGACCTGGCATGAACGAACCACTCCTCTGCAGTAGCCTGTACTTTGCATGCTCTCATTGTCCATCATTATGACTGATGGTGTCTGCTGTTCACAATGTGTGCATCAGAGGAGAGAGACAAATAATCTGTCAGCAGGACATGCACGTGGGCCTCCCCACCAACCCATCTGCTGCACTTAATTGGAAACACAAACAGAAAACACAAATTCGTCAAGCGAGGGAGAGGTTGACAAGCTGGGTGAGAGATTCTTCACTCGCCTCTTCGGGGTCTTTTGATAGTCCAGGCATATTTATTTAACACCGGGCCGAGGGCTGGAGCGATGAAGGGCCCAGTTTGTTTGTAAGGCGAATGTGGTGCCGGACCACCAGCATGTAGAGAATAACAGTGCCCCCCAAACATACACACACACAGACCCGGAGCTCTGAGGTGAGGGTGTGCGCTTGGTGAGAGAGGGCTGAGATGTTACCAAAAGCCAAACAGTCTGTTGAAGTGAATGACAGACCTGCAGTCTGTCATTGAGTCCTGAAGCAACACTGTCAAGCTGTAGAGCTTGTAGGATTTTGTAGGATAATTAAACACTGCCATGCCAAAAGTTATGGGATAGCAGTATGTAAATGAATCCTGAAGTGCATCTTCAGGCAACATCTTGGGAAAGTACAACTCTGTATAAGTTATGAGGTGTTATCTTGTGAGTGAGGCAGTTTACTGGGCAGTATGATCTTGGCAAGACAATGTCAATTATCAGAGTTCTAATGAAGCTGATAGTGGCTGCCAGATGGATAGGGCATTACATTTGTTAAGGTTCTGCAACCATGCCAACATGTTTGAATATCGTGAACGATATTATACCCTGAAATATCGTGCCATATCACCCACCCCTAATTACCTAATTATCACATCAGGGTACAACTTTTTGCTGTTTTTAGATTCACAGAAAAATTCACAGAAAAATTCACACTGTTCTCATTTCCCATTATATATCTATTAGAGACAGATTATATACAGTATATCTGTCCAGTATCATTTATTTATTTTTAATCCTGAATATAGGGAAATATATGAAGTGCATTATTAGTATCGTGATATTCAGAATCATTCAGGACTTTTGTTACAAATCTGAAAACAATCTTGTATTTTTTATTATCTGACAGAAAAAGCTCTGCAGAGGGTGGTGAAGGCTCCACAGAAGATTGTTGGAGTCAGCCTTCCCAGCACCACAGACATCTACACCTCCAGATGCAGGAAAAGCTCCACTGCCATTAGGATGGATCTCACCCACCCAGCACACGCACTTTTTGTCCCGCTCCATCAAGTGCAAAACAACCAGACAAACAGCTTCATTCCAGAAGCTGTAAGAGTCTTTAACTCCACCTAACAACACAAAACAGCACTAACACAAGGACAAATTACTGTTTACAAACACTGTCACTTTAAACCGCACTAAGACACTTTATTTTGTACTGCTCTTAATTCCATTATCATCACATTATCATGCTGCATTATCATGCTGCATTATTATCACATGATCATGCTGCTATAGCAAATTTGCACCTTGGACTTCATGTTGCTGCTCGCTGTCTACTCTCCCTATTTATTATTTTTTTGTGTGTATTTATCTTTATCTATTTTGTTCTATTCTATATTTTATTGTATTTTATTTTGTCATCTTAATTTATCTATATATCTATTTTAACAACAGCTCCTGGGTGTAAACTGGATCGTGAGATCACAATTTTGTTCCACCTTATGTACCACATTTGATGCGAATGACAATAAAATCTCCTTGAATCCTTGAATCTCAGTTAGGGGTGTGCCATATCATATGCAATAGTAAAATTACATTTTTATTTTGTTGCAGTAGTGTATTCTTAAAATATTGTTTTAAGTATCATCATCGCGAAAATACAATGAAATATACATTTTAAATGATCGTTTAATGAATTAAATTATCAAAATTAGCCAGCACATGAACCACCCATGTAGAAAACATAATGCCTCACTTGGTTACTCAAGCAATAAATGTACTAAAATCAATTAATGAGACTTAGATGATTGAACACAGCCAGGCCTGAATGCAACCAGCTCAGCTGAAGGTACATTTCTCTCCAGAAAGAAGAGCTATTTTAATATATAAAAGTCTGGAATAAGGTAAAACATTTCTACATCAATGAACCACAGTGAGAGCTGTGAAAAGTTAATGGATGTGCCCAAAAAAAGGAAGTCACCAAAAGTCTCCAGAGCTATTATTAAAGGTTTTCTGTATCACAAAACGTATCAGTCCATGAACTAAAGCTGAAGTTTAGTCAGGTAATGCACCAAGACAATGACTGCCAACAGAGATGCTGTGACAATTGCATAAACTCATGCAAATACAGCTCTGGAAAAAAATAAGAGAGCACTTCAGTTTCTGAATCATTTTCTCTGATTATGCTATATAGAAGTATATGATAGAGTAAAATGAACATTGTTGTTTTATTTTAGAAACTATAGACAACATTTCTCCTAAATTCAGGAATTGCAGAATTGCAGAAAATTACAAACGGCTAAATTAACAAAAACGATGTAGAGCTTTTAGATCTCAAATAATGCAAAGAAAACCAGTTTATTTTCATAAAGTTTTAAGAGTTCAGAAATCAATATTTAGTGGAATAACCCTGTTTTTAATCACAGTTTTCATGCATCTTGGCATGTTCTCCTCCACCAGTCTTACACACTGCTTTTTGATAACTTTATGCCTTTACTCTTGGTGCAAAAATTCAAGCTGTTCAGCTTGGTGTGAAGGCTTGTTATCATCCGTCTTCCTCTTAATTATATTCCAGAGGTTTTCAATTTGGTAAAATCAAAGAAACCCATAGTTTTTCCATTTTTCTCAAAATACTAACTTTGTAAAAGTAAAACTTTCTCTCTTTTAGAAAACTCTGTGAACCAACAAGCTCTGATGTCTATTCCATTCATCCAAAGATGACCTCCCTGGACCTGCATGCACCCACTCTGACCATGGCTTTCTGTGGAAGTGCCAGCATGCACATCTCTAGCCCAGAGGGCTTCGAGGCACAAGGTAAAACCCAGAGATGTTAAGCTATATGGATCGAGACAGCCAGACAGACCGGAGTGATATTGAGTGTTGGCATCCTAGAGTGCCGCTTTCGGCTGAGGTGAGTCACGAGCGACGCGCCATCTGACAGCGGTGGGTCGTGACTCCAGTCTGTAGCAGGAGGGAATTTTATTGATAACATCAAATCACACATTGGCCTCTTCGGAGGCTCCTTGCTGGCTCGCGTGGTGTGCAGAGCCAGGTGCTCTCGCGTTCAGACAGCCCAGAGGCGGGTGTTCCCACCAGAGAGCGAGGCTTCCAGACCCCTGCATTTAGAGAGATCAATACCCCTCAAATAACAGCTTGAGCAATGTCCAGGGACAGGCCCGTATCGACCTCGGACTGGTGTTAATAGAGCAAGCGGATAGAATTGGTACTGTTGCTGTTTTCTTTATACAGCAGTGTGCCGTGTTTACCGTTCCTGAGAACAAATGGTACAGTGTTGTGAGTTTGTGACCTGAACTGCACTTGCTTATGGTGGTTAGGTGTTAATATATTCAGTCCAAAATCCAAATGAAGAAGCTCATGATGGGATTTTTTTGCACATATGTAATGGATCAGTATTATAGACTGAACTGTCAACGAAAATAAAGCCTACAGTATCAGTGTGTTGATTAGGTCTGAGGGTACGTCCAACTGCGAGTTAATTGACCGTGAATCTCAGGCTTGGTCAAAAGGTGTCAGATTCATCAATAATGTTGGCTGGCCGACACCATATCAATTGACTATACATGAGTTTTTCTGGTTTGTTGAACATACAATATGAATTATGCAGTCTGCTATTATTTAGAGCTTTACATAAATGTGATATGATTTTGTTGTTGAAGAAACTGTTGAGAGAAGTAAAAAAATTAGGACTTTAGTCGGTCATTTGATATGATAGTTAGAGATAAACAGTATTGCTCTAAAATAATATCACAATATTTCATAGTATTTTAGCGATTATGGTATTCTTGGTGACATAAAAAAAAGCTTTTAAAGAATAAGCTTTTAAATAAAAAATCTGTACTTTTGTCTATTAAAGCTTCACTAGGTAGGATTGAGATTTTGTGCTCGTGGTCTCCCCCTACAGTTGTAGATTGTAATGAATGTTTCAGGCGGATTAGTTTCTCTTTCTCGTTTTCTGGCTTTCACAGACATATTCGGTCTCTTTCCAGCTTCTGCCAGAGTGTCTGTATGTTAGTTTGTAAAGAATGAACCAGTAGTCCATGTAAAACTGTTAGAACTAAAGGTCGGAAAGCAGGTCGCAGTTCTCGCGAGCGAGCGTTGGTTTGGAAAACTTACAGAGTCTGGTTTGAGCTCAGAGGAGCCCGGCACAGACACGAGAGCACCGCTATTCCTCCTATTACACCTCAATGCAGCGCTGCAGTGAGTTTTAAGCTGTAAATGTACTTCTTTAAAAATATCAAAAATCAAGGAAATCCAACCTAGTGCTGCTTTAACAACAATAACATACCAAGAGTCTGTTTATGTATAAAATAATAATAATGTAACAAAATAAATATTCGTACATAACAATATTGTAATTCACTTTAAAAATCTACCACATTACTAAAGTGCAGAATATTAGCTGTATACATATAAACTACAAACATACACAATTATATTACTAGAAGTCTAAGTAATAGGCTACTTTCAAGACATAATATTTTATATTATTACAATATGGACACATTACTTTGTCACAATATTCTGTGTATGATATGAGATGGCACACTTCTAATTGTGGTCACACTTTTAGCAGCAACAAATACACTAGGGTTACAAAATATATTGTTTCAGCATCATCAGCACAAAGTATAATAGTGCAAAAGCCACATCACAGTTCATGCAGTGTCTTTTTCAATGTTGAATTACATTTTTTAAAACATTTTTGCTTCCTGATACAAAAGGAAAATGCACAATGTGCTCATTTTACATGAAATATCTACCAGAAGCAGATTATATCTGTCCAAAATTGTTCATTTGTCTCAGAATACACTGTAAACCCTAATAAGTTAAATAAGCTACTCAAATCATTTTAAGTAATTTATTGCTTCAAATGAATTAAGTTTTAACTCCGTTTTTTTTAGTAATGTATAAAACTGTACAAACGTTCATTTTTAGGTTCAACAGACAAACCAAAGTAAAGTACTTTTCACTTAAAATGTGTTGTAATTATTGTACAACTGCTCTATCTTACTTGTTTAAGTTTATTACAGTGATTACATTAAGTTCTTTTCACTTAGAATGTGCATGTTGTAGTTGTTTTTATAGCTAAATTAAAGGGTCACCAACAAAAAAATAAAATAAACAATGAAATCAAAGTTAAGTTGAATTAAAATAGACTCATAACAGCATGCAGTAGACAAAACAAGCTAACATTAGTAGTCTTTTCTCAAAAAGAGGGAACACTATTGAGAGCACAGCCAACCCAGAGTTAGCGGTTCAGGAAATGATGCTTGTTTTTACAGCCTACAGCACAAGAGGCCAGGCAGTTAATCCTATTATACACTGTAAAAAGTGTAGCCCTGCTCAAATTAAAAAAATTGATGTCCATTTGTTGCATCTAAACTATTTGACTTCACTCAATCTAAATAAAGTCAATTGTTACAACCTTATTATTTTATTTTGACATAAACCCTATTACTTCACTCGACCCAATATTAATTATTCACCTTGATCCAAGTTAAATTCTTTACATTTCAGTTTCGGAACCAAACTAATACATTTAAATTGAACCGAACTTAAAAAAAAAAAACATGGCAGCATATTCAGAAGTTCCAGAAGTTACTGTGGCGTGGAAGAGGACGGATTACCAGCGAGATTCGTTTCAGTGCTCTCTTGCTCTTTTTATTTTGCTCTGAGGAGGACACTAAGAGCTGGATTTACATGGGATTCCACTTTTGTAAGTGAAACTAACTACAGCTCCAACGCAGCTAACCCCACTCCCACACACAGAAAACACACAAAGGGTGAGGCACAAAACAACCACATAACTGATAACTACATGAATAATACTAGAACAGTGATAATAAAACATGACATGAAACTCTGGGATAAACAGTAACATAAACACGCAGAAAAACACCCACTTCCCCCAACAGGGTGAGCTCCCATAATTCCTTGCGCCCCCCCTCCAGTCCCGACGCCACAATACCAGCATGCGTTGCTATCTCGCGAGCGCGTTCAGGCACTTTCTCCCTCTCTCATTCTCTCTCTCACGAGCGCGTTCAGGCACTTTCTTCCTCTCTCCCTCAGTGCTCTGAAGCACTTCTCTACAACTTCTCCCGTGCTCCACAGTGCGCATGCGCACTTCATGTTTGATTCAAATTAAAAATATTACATCCTTATCTCTTTTCTTCGAGTATGATTTCAGTGGAACCAAAACATTTGGTTTATTTCCTTCAGAATTGTAATTAATTTAGTCTGAATCAAAATTGACACATCAAAATTCAAAAAGGTTGAGTTTCACAATAAAGTCAATAATTGTACTATGTGTTCAATCATATTTATTAGCTTGAATGAACAGCTCCATGCTTCACTTTTTACAGTGTATGATCTACAAGTTGACCTATAGTAACCTGGAGGGAATCACTACACACTGATGGTGAGTGTCAGAAAATAAGGGAACAAATTCCAGATTGTGCCAGAAGCCAATAGAAAAGAAGCTGCCAATGGAAACAGACTAAACATAGTTATTTTAAGTTGGTTTAACCCAAAGATCTCAGTTAGAATAAATGTTAAATTAACTCAAAATAGTTCGGTAATGCTTAGAAAATTCCATTTCTGTGTTAAACAGACTTGTGAACAGAATTAATAGAGTTCAAACACCTGATGGGTTTACAGTGTAGTATTGCTTACTTGTATTGGAATGCTTTTCTAATATTTGGACATACTAGATCATGGACATCTACATCTATGGGAATCTGGTAAAAAAAAAAGTTGATTTAAAAAGTGTTTATTAATATCGCAAATATGTCAAATTTTTCCCTCCAATGTTGTGCAGCCCAACAAATACACAATAGTAACAACAAACAATATACCCCAACAAAAACATACAATTCTTATTGATCATGGTTGATTAGGGTTGGTGCCCCATAGTGATACGGCGAGACTCATTGACCTATTGTGTTGGCTGTTCATGCCCTCTCAGGAGTAGGTCACCCCAGGTAGTGTATTGATTGATTTCTTCAGGGCTCTGCTGGTCCTTGGATGTTCTTCTCCAATGGCTCCATACCCTGTACCACGCTAGACAGCCTCTCGGATGGGAAAGTATGTGCACTCCTGTCACAATATTGGTTCATTTTGAGCTCTTATATGACCTCATTACTACCGCCTCATGTCACTAATGACCACTGATTGTGAATGACACTGCGCCTATTCATTGTGCTCCAGTTTGTCGTGCCCAGCTAAAATGTGATATCTGAGCAAGCTGAGCAACCACATGCATGTTCTTTCAGGTATCTGCAGCGGCCGCCAGTGTTTTGGTAAAATTTAAATAATCTATCCTTCTTGTGAACAGCTTGTAGAAATGAAAGCAGATTTTAATCTCCATTTTTTTTTTCTCTGAGCAAAACAGTCCAGGCCTGCAGTGGTCAATTTATATGTAATTTAGCCCCCCAAAAATGTCCCAGCTGTACCTTTATGAGCATGCGTGACAAGAGAAGAGCGAGTGAGATTGATGCTGTCAACAAATAATGAGAAAGACAGAGTCTGAAATGACGCAGACCCTCATACGTAATGTCCACCCACCCTGCGAGCGAGGAAAGGGCCCTCGATGTCTTCCATGTGGAAGACAAATGCAGGTGAAAGAACTTGCTGGGTGTACCAGAGCACCCCATGGGCCTCTTACCTTTTCCCACAGACAGCCTATAGGTGGAGGGAATGGGGTGCCTTATCAGTCCTAATGATTAGACAGCTGGAAGCCATTTTCCAGGCCTGGACCGAGATTAGGCTCGAAGCCTTCACTGGTCCATCCAGCCATCCCCTGACAAGGACAAATGGAGGGACTTTGACATACATTAAAAAATCTGATATGACTGCATTTTACATCAATGCCATTATTTCACCCTTTTGTTATCTCTTGGCCTTTGATTTTCACCTCACCATCAATCACGTGATCCTGTCCGGATCTCATGAATCACAGGGCTGGAAGCAAAATGATGAAATGAATTTGTGATTAACGGCGAATGTTGGCGCTCTGCGATTGTTGAGGTGATGATGAATTCATCACTGAATTCCTCTTCAGCCTTCTTTCATCCTTCTTTCCTTGCCTTGATTTATCATATATGTGTTTACACTCTTATGTAAAAGTTTGGGCACTCCTGGTCCAATTACATGTGTTTTTGATTTGTGAGAATCATGTGAGGTTCAGATCGTCTATAGAGAGCACACTACTGCACATTTGAACTCATGCATTACATAAAATGAAGTTTGGTAGCTTTAATTAACATATTAAAATAACTTAAATGTGGTGTGTTTTAAAGTAATGGCACATTAAATACATATTTTTTTCTTTTCCAAAGTCCATACCAAATACAGTCCTTTGTAAAATGATATGGGACAGTGATTGTAAACATTTTGATAAAGCACAATTTCTGTTTAATAAAACTGCTATATGGGAAAAAATTAACATTAAATATAAAATGTGTCATAATGTTTTGTAGCCAACACATTTTCTTAATAATAAAATATATTAATATGTTAAGTAAATCAACATAAATTAGGCATTAAAACTGTACAGGCATCGGTTTTGTGTAGAGGATATATGCTTGTTTAAATTAAGAAAAAACAATATATATTGAATTTATCATTTCACTGAGGTGCCCAAACCTTTGCTTGTGACAGCCAATATAATATTCACTGCAGCTGTGTATAAGAATATCTTTTAAATAACCTGACATATCTCCTCAAAAATAATGAAATAAATAATGACAACATTTTAAATACATGTTTACTTTTATTAATTGTTTATTAATGTAGTTACAGATTCGTAAATAAAACATAGAATGTGAAATTAAAACAAGGGGAAGACAGGCAAAACTACTTTATATTATTTTAAAGTACACTAAAAGATTTTAAATCGGAAAAAATATATATATTTTGCTATAAAATATCATATTTAGGATTCCTGTATATATTGCTATATTAATTTCTACTCACTTTAAAAATGATCAAAATGTGTACTTTGATTGCACGAATCTTTCACTTTTTGATTTGATAAATGATGTTCCAAAATTAATTTTATTTAAAAGTGAGTAAATTCATTACTCATCTTTTTGAAGATAATGATTTTGCATATCACAACAATGATCTATAACTCACGCTGCATATCTAATCACCAGATTCCTGAGCTTAGATTAGCCTTTTTTAATTGTTTTATTAATGCCTACATTTTTTTTTTCTTCAGTGTAAAGAACTCGCTCTCGTATAAGTTGCTTGCGTGCCTCCTCAGCTCAGCAGCTCTCTCTGTTTCTCACCCTCTCAACACCCCTGTTCCTCTAACTTCAGCCTGGCCTGGGTGCTGAAAGACTCGATGTGGGGATAGTCGTAGGGCCTCAGTTCCCATCTCGGCTCAGCCAGGTTGCAGAGCGAAGTCTAGTGCTATGCACAGATGCTGCATGTCAGCTGCATGATGCATGTCCCTGTTGATACGCTAGACGTCTTTACATGAACCAGAAAACATGCTGTCTGATGGAGGTTTGGCCTAATTCAGCGCTGCTTAATCGCTCACTTGCGTGGCCTGAGTGAAAATGGTGGCAGGAATGTTCTAGTAGCTGCAGGTGAAGAACAGACAAGTTTCACACTGTGGTTTGTAAAAATATTGGTAATACTTTTAATAGTTTTGAAGGGAACCTACATTGGGGCTTCATAACACATTCACATAACACAAGCAATTAATAATGCATTTACTGTATAAAATAACATTATTTAATAATTTATAAAACAGCTTATACACCTTTAGCTTTTATTGCAGCACTCATTCCCTGTGGTATTGGTTTAATAAAAGCTTCTGCAATGCCCCAAGATTTATTTCAATCCAGTGTTGCATTAATTTTTCCTCAAGATCTTGCTGCATTTGATGATGGTAGAGTCTGACCACTGCACAAAACCTTCTCCAGCACATCCCAAAGATTCTCAATGAGGTTAATGTCTGGACTCTGTGGTGAACTCTCTCAATCCATGTGTGAAAATGATGATCTCATGCTCCCTGAACCACTCTTAAACAATTCCAGCACCATAAATCCTGACATTGTACTCTTTCCGTGCCATCAGGGAAGAAAAAATCCATTGATGGAATAACCTGGTCTATATTCAGTATAATTATTCAGGTAGTCAGCTGACCTCATTCTTTCAGCACATACTGTTGCTGAACCTAGACCTGACCAACTGCAGTGATATTGATATTGTATTGATATGACATGCATGCGTGTTGAATATTAGATTTTAAGCTTTGAATGTTACATTTTAACATTTTATAGATATAGCTTATGAAAGGGACAGCTACTTAAGACATGAAAGAACACTTTAGATACATAACATGAATTCTTATGAATTCTGCTTAATGAATTTGTTACAAAGGAAAAATGTGTTATCACTTTAGTTTAGCATAAGCTATTCCAAATAATGCTTTATAAATACATAATTCATTGCTTATTAATGTGTTATAAAGCCTATATGCAGGTAGCCTTTTAATAAAGTGTAAAAGGTAAAAAACAGAGCATAAATAAATCAGTACTAGTATGTTGTTAACTTACTTATTTTAAGGATTTATGATCCTTATGTTGGTAGTTGAATTGAATTCTTTTTGGTTCATTGAATTACTGTTCAAATTGGGATAGTTGATATTGTACATATTTACATATAGGACCTTCCAGAGGGAAATGTGATTTTTGTTGAAGTGATTTTCATATTTTGCACCATTCCTTTACTGAAATATAAGCAGATTAATTTTACAGCTTGTTTAATATATAAAATTTAAACAATTTATAACAATTTAAAAAACCCTTTGTTTTAGTATTGTTTTTATGCCATATTTTTTTGTGCTTGCGTTGTTTTGACCGTTTTGGCCTTTTTCACTTGTTTCTTAAATTAAAGGTTAAAGAAAAAATATTTAGATATATATTTGATATCTCTCTGAATAGTGCTGTTTATTACTATTTTGGCTACTATTATCTACAAATAAAAAATATATAGTTTTTTTCAGTTTATATGCTGGAACTAAAAAAGCCAAATGATAACATATAGAATCACATATATATTTGAATACCTTTTGAATATATATATTTTTTGTTTTATGTATTTTTTTTACAATATTGCCTGGTTCTACATGTAACTATGGTAGTATGAAAACCAAACCGCGTGCCAAGTAAGCATGCTTCGTCTCCAGGCTGCTAGGCTGCTCATACCTCAAGCCGTGTCTGATACAGCCGTCTGCAGGGCCAGGGCTGTCTGGGAGTGAGACATCCTGCATTTCTAGTGATTGGGCTTTGACTGCTACAGTTTGGCCTGGACAAACTTTTCAAAGCAGCTGTGCGACTCCCGCGGCAGATAGATTTGTCTCCAGGACTCTTCCTTTTTGAACTAGTCATCCATCACCGGCTGGCCGCGTTTCAGTACATCTTAATAAAGTAATCCCCCCTTTCTCATTTTTTTTCTCTCTCTGCTTTGGAATGCTCTTGTTCTTTCTGTTTCTCTTTGCTCATTCAAGGCACCCCAGTGATGATTTGTTTTCGTTTCAGATTCTGGGTTGAGAAGGGCCATGGCTTATCATTACTCCAGCCTGACTCTGTATCTCTTTTGAAAATCGTTGGTTTGCTGGCCGTATGTTACCTTGAGTGTTATAGGAGAAGCCCAAGGCCCGGCCAGAATACAAAATTCCACACGGTGCAATATTTGTATAAATGAGGAATCATTGCTGTAAAATATGAGTGGAATTGTTACCACAAAAATGTACGTGCCAAAAGCCCAACTACAGTGAGATTCCCTTCATTGCAACATCTGAGACTTCCAGCAGTGCCCAGCAATGTACATTTCTGCTATTTTATATAATTCCATTCCAGTACTCTAATCTTCTTGTTTCTGTTTTTTTTATTATAACAATGCTATAACCCACGCAGCTCCATATTATGACAGTCAAACAAGCAAGTTTAAAAAGTTTTTTTGAAAATTGACCCTGGATTAAAACAACCTTGGAGGAATCTGTCCTGGCTTATACATACATGTTTGTCTGATGGAAGGATGTGTGGGGTGGGCACGGTGATAAATCAGACGTTAAGCAGTAGGCTGCGAGGTTAATGAATTTCTCTGGCCTGTGGTGGGGGGACGTCGAGGATTTCAGGGATGGATAAGACCGGCCGCGTAGGAGCAGGTAGTCCAGAGAGGCCCCATCTATCAGATCAAAGCCGTCTGCGGAGAAGGTCACCGCGTTTGGCCGAAGACCTGCCCGGAGAAAGGGAAAAAGGGAGGGAGGAAGAGGGGAAAAAAGCAAGACGGGGGGATGGAACTAAGAAAACTGTCTTTCTGCAAACCTGCTTTCACTGCTGGCTGTCATTCTGCACTTTCTTCAAGCATAGTCTAAAATGTAGACTCTGCATTCCTTAAGAAAGGCAACCTAAAATATTCCAGGGCATCGCTTTATATTTTGTGAGAATGGGCTGTTAGCACTGTTATGGTAGAGTTTTAAAATTAAAGGAAGAAGCTTCAAAAGGTTCTTTAAATAATCATGTCACAGAGATTTGTATAGATTTGTGTGGTGGAAATTTGCCTCTGAACAATGACTTTTGCCTGTATATCATTACCTGCTTTTAATACAAATAATAAAATATCTCTAGAATATAAACTTTCCACTGACATTAACTACTGCCTTACATTTCCACTTCCTGCTAAAGAACTAATTGTTTGTTCATTATAAAACAAATCCAAAAATCTTGCTCTCAGATATATAAATCCATGACATATAAATAGCTAAATTATAGCTGATTATTACGACAAACAATTTAGCATACTAACACAATTCACTGAAGGATGTTTAGTCTCTGGTGGTGGGATCCTTTTTTTAAAACCCACAAGACTGTATACTGCAGTGGGAAAACACTTCAAAACTGGTCTGGTAGTTCTCCATCATGGAAAGCACACTTGCGTATACATATCTGCATATACAGTAAAAAAAGATTAAATAAAAAGACACCCTCAGCATGTATTGTTAATTGCTGAAGTTGTTAATTCTGCAATACACTATGCAGGCATATATTTGGAGGTTGTTTGCTTGTTTAGTACTAAGAAGATCAATTACAATGTATGTATGTATAATTTCACTGGCACCTCCAAACTTGGATCATTGTCTTGGTGCATGACCCATGTTTGACTGTCGGGCTAATATTCTTAGTGTGGAATGCTGTGTTAGCTTTATGGCAGATGTAACCGAATCTATTCATTTTTATATATTCATGTGCTCTTTTTCTGATCTCTTTATTTTTAATATCAGCTTCATCTGCAACTTTCTGAGACATTTTATCCTGCTTACTAAATGTTGAAATGTGGTTGAAAAATGTTTAATTGTATTTTCAATGTTAATGTTGATTCAACCTTATAATTATGTTGATTCATTCAAGATTAAAAGTTTTGGCTGGATTAAGTAATGTTTAGATTGAACAGAACTAGCAATTAAGCATTGATGTCTGTTTGATCCATATCCAGTTATTAAATAAAATGATCTGTTGGTTGATTGGTCACAGCATGCTAGT
The DNA here is from genome assembly GCF_023375975.1 of Astyanax mexicanus. Lineage (NCBI taxonomy): Eukaryota > Metazoa > Chordata > Actinopteri > Characiformes > Acestrorhamphidae > Astyanax > Astyanax mexicanus. The sequence continues at coordinate 20,822,016 of NC_064408.1, read as the reverse complement.
GATTAATAAAATATATTTTTTTTTATGTTTAGTCATGTTAACAAGTCTGTGTTACAAATTTGCCACATGAAAAAGAGTAAAGAGGTAAAAGAGTCCTAGTAATTTCTGACGTTTGAGGTGGTTGAACACTTACAAGACGTTCATGGTGACTGTGTGTCTGGAGATTAGGAAGCTAATTCTGGTTCAACAGCGAAGTGAAGAGCTTTCTGTGACAATTTAGGAGATTTAGGATGAGGAAGATGTTATCTTAAGCACAGCAGTGTTTTAGTAGAGGTTAGTGATTCACTGTCTAATCCATGGGATTTTTCATTCAACCACAAGATTAAGTAGTTTTTAAACTATTTAAATTGGACAGACAATTATTATTGTAGCATCTATCCAGTAATAAGAGCCTCCCTTTCATGTCCCAATAAGAAATGGATGGTGATCATGATAGAGCATGGTAAACAATTTCAGTTATTGTGCCCTTCATCTAAATCCATTTTTATACATTGACATTGCTTCATTTATCGTCCTATAGTTTTAGGTTATAATCAGGCATGTATGAGGTACAAACTACAATATATTAAATGATTATTTAGAGACTCATAGATATTAAATAAACAGTCCTTACGATTTATAGTTTTAAATTTAAAGCAATAATATTTCTGAGTAGGAATGGGACAAATCATTTAAATACATGGCATGTGTGCTCCTGCTATCATTCCTGCAAAGCCAAATACATTCATTCTCAAAACAGGATCTGGTCTGGTAGGTTTTCCCTGGTGTTTTTCTAGCTTCAACACCTTTTTTTGACTACCTGGGCACACATATCACTGCAAACTTTGTCTCCATCTGCTCATTCACAAATTGGTAAATAAAAGAAGGACAAATTTAGAAATATGAAGAGCTGACAAGCTAAAGGACAGTGCAACCCCTTAATAAAATCACTAAGTTAATGTGCTCTGAAAGAACCCCACATTTTAAAAGTACTTTTCTGCGTTCTCAGTACAACTACACATTCCCACCAACGAGGTCCCAACATTCCCAATTCTACCGACTGTCAGTTTAAATAAACAAACACTGGAGGGATCAACAGGTTTTAGGCATTAACTGGGTAAGTAGTATAAAGTTGTTCAGTAGAGATTCTAGCTTATTAACACTAAAATACCCAATAAGTATTAGCAAGTAAGCTGAGAAATGAGTAATGATATAAGATAGTAGAACAAAATTGAATCAAGCTTTAAAAGAAAGCATTTTGTCTTACTATGGTTTTACTGGTTCTTCACTATTCACAGATATATACTTCACCTTTTTGTGCCAAATATTTAACAGGTTTAAGTTTTTGTCCTTTTTCAGCTTAATGTCATTTCTTTTCTCACACTTCTCACACTAGTTAATACCTAGAACCTGTTGGACATTTCAGCATAATATATTTAAATTTCACTTCTATAATGTAACACATGAATCAAATAATTATAAAAGCAATGGATTATTATTGGTAATTAATTCAAATAGAATACATTATCATTCATTTTACCATAACAGTTCAGCTCAAAATGCTCAATGTATTTTTCTTGAACATGGAAAAATAAACTTCAGTTTCAAGACATATCTTTTAGATTTATTTGTTCTGTTTTCTATGTACAATTATTTTATTTACATCCAAGTAGTTCATGTCACACTGTACGGTTTGCTCTTCTGACAATTATTTATATGTGTTCAGATTTCTAATCCAGCTTGTTTTGTTTTTCAAAAAAAAAAAGACAAAAGAATTCTAAGCAAAAACATTAGAAAAGGAAATGACAATCTAACAAATATTTCAGATAAAACAATCAGAGGCTTTATAATACAGGAAAAATAAATACTATTAACAGGGTGTAATGTGGTTACAATGAGCTTTTCCCAAAACAAACATTTGTTTGTACCCAGCCATATTCCTGAATGTCCTTAAGATTAATTTGAAGCTGTTATTTTGTGTATGTTAATCAGAAGGTTCTAGAAGGTTCTTCATATGAATAAAATCCATAGGAGTTAAATATTGGTAACATAATGCTCCATATAGCACACTTGAAGCAGTCATTCTAATGTTGAAATAGTATACAGAGTATACCTGACTTTAAAAATGACTGAAAATAACCCTGTGCAGTTATTATGACTTATGGTGGGCTTTTAACTGGTTTATGACAGCTAGCATTAGCTAGAATAGTGCTATTAAAAAGTACTGAGTTGTTCCATTAAATGGAGATGGTGATGTATCATTGGTGGTACTCACCATATAAAAATTTAATGCTAACTGATATTGAACATATTGTTGTAACAGTCACTTTAGCCCAGCCATAGACTTCATGAGAGACACGTGATTGTGTGGCCAAAATGCCAAGCAAACTTACTGTAGCATATCCCTGAATGTCTAAAACTACTAAGTGCATTCATTCTGCGACAACTAAAAGTCGTGCTCAAAACAGCTGTGAATTAGACATGAATGTGCTCACTGGTGTAAAAGGCTGCTTCTGATTCGAGTTGTAATGTAATACAAATAGAACTGGTGGAAAATTCAACTCAAAACATTTTCTTAGAAACACTACATTTTAAAGACTTAAGAATCTACGTAATTTCCTCCAGTATTTCAGAGTACAAAAACAGAGCATAACAACACAAACATAAAAAACTATAAAAACTGATCTTTTCTTTCCTTTTTTTTTAAGAAAATTGTTTCATCAATAAAACTATGGGCAGTCCAATGTGTGTCCTTTCGATGAAAAAGCAATAGTATTTAATTAGCTTGTCTTCAGCCCTGATTTAGAGAGCACAGTATAAACTTTCATACTTCACTACTTACTGCTCATACCGTGAAAGAAAATCTCTATTTCTCCGTATCTCCTGCCTTCTAGTACAGCAAACTTGCTGGACTGCTGAGACATTCATTGCTGTTTTAGTCAGTTTCTGTTTTTTCTTTTTGTTCTGAGCTGATGCTTACAACGTTTGTGTCCAAATCAACAATGCTACACAATTGCACAGAGCGGTGGAAAGCTTCAGAATATAAATATACAATTACGCATTTGCGTTGCAACAGTCTTCCCTCCGTACTTTATCTTGCGTGTAAAGAATCCAATTAGCTGCCCTCGTTCCATTCAGGCATGATGCTAACACTGTGCACAGTATGGTACTGGTGGGGGGACAGAGTGCGGGGTATGCCATGAGTGTACAAGTACTCGTTCCCCTGCAGGCTGGCTGCACTTGGCGACTGGATCCCTGCCCCAGGGCTGCACTGTCGGCCAAGAGTCTGGTGTGGCATTGAGCCCTGGTACATGGCGTGGGCGTCGCCTAGCTGTGGTGAGGTGTGGCCCGCTACCCCGCTCAGCCTGGACACTAGAGGTCCAGAGGTGAAGTGGGCAGAGAAGTGCTGGTAGGGCAACCGCTCCATTGGTTGCATGGTGGTCACAGAACAACTGCTGTAGGGGGACACGCCAGCCCAGGTGTTGCAGCTGATGTCTTCCAGGCTTGGCTCGTTAGCTTGTGTAGCACTGGCGTACATGCATGCCTGCCGCTGCCCCGACTCGGTCCGATAGGGAGCACCAGTGAGGCCCAGGCTCTGAGAGTAGCTGACAGGCCGGTAGTAATGGTCCTCTTCACTAGAAGGACTCTCAATGTAGGCCTTCTTGTAGGAGTGCTCTCCTGTGTGGCAGTCATCTTCAACTAAGACCAGAGAAAATGGACAAACAAATGACTGTCATGACTAATAGGGTTTGATAATATCATGCCATAATACCACATCACATTGCAAATAAGGTCCATGGGCAAGGTTTTAGTGATAGTAATCATATCTTCTCTTATACTTGGTCACACATGTCACTTGTCATAATAACCAGTTAAAGATTAGTCCCTATCACACCAGTCAACACTAACACTACCCCTTCCAAGATGCTAAGTGTATGGTACACAGATTTATTTTTAGAATTTTTTATTTCAATTTTTTATTCAATTTTCTCCCCAATTTACAAGGCCAATTAGCCTACCCACTCATTAGCCCCAACACCAGGAAGGTTAAGCCTAGCACATGCCTCCTCTTTTCCAACTGCTGCTGATGCAGCATTGCCAAGAAGCATCACAGTGTGCTTGGAGGAAAGCACAGCGACTCAGTTCTGATACATCAGCTCACAGATGCCCTGTGCTATTGTGCTCTCTCAGGGCTCCGGCAGCTGATGGCAAGCTACATAAACAGGATTTGAACCGGCGATCACCTGACCATAGTGTCAGCGCTCAGCCTGCTGGACCATTTGGAGCCACAGATTTAGATTCAACACATATTATTAAGCACTGGAACATTTAAACTGAGAGGCAAATTTAATTCTCAATCAATTCTTAATTTGGAACAGCAGGAAAAAATTACCTTCACCTAAATAGGAACATACGGGAACATATTTATCTTTAAATCTGCATCTAATTAATAGACTGTTTTTAAGGCAGGATTTATATTACATTTATATTACATACAGTATGTTTGGCCAAGGGCTAATAAACATTGCTTCATTTGAAAATTTGAAACTAAACAAATTTTCTACTCATATCTTGAGTTTAATTCATTTTCTTTTACATTTTATTAAAGAACTAATAAAAAAAGACTTGAAAGAAATGTAACATAAGGAAGGTAAAGGGCAAATATTAACCATGTAAGCTGTTTATATTGCTTTCAATTTAGGTGAAGCAAGCATGTGTAAAGCATTTTAATGTAGAATTGCTTAATTTTGCTGAATTAAATACAAGTAACAAAGTAAACGAGTAACAAAAATATGAACACCACACAAGGGTTAAAGGTCTGTATTCAGTAATACTCTATATTGTGAAAAGTAGCTTGCTTGCCTTGCATTTGGTGATGTGAGACTTAGAGCTGTTTTTCCATGAAAACCCATTCAATAAAGCTCTCTACGCTATACTTGTTCTTAAGCTAATCTGTAGCAACCTTTGTGCTAACACTATACACCTCAGCTTCCGCTCACTCAACTCTGTTATTTTCTGTTGTCACATTTCCAAGTAAATTCCACTAATTGTTATAACATCACTGAAAGTTGACTGTGGAATATTTAGAAGATTTGTAAGGAATTCTAACGACTTGACATGATATGTACGTAATACATATTATTATACATACGTATACGTAATACATCAATATTCCTACCTTTTCTCTTGATGCAGTGATAGTCTTGACTGTGCTCATGGGGTAGTGGATAAGAGCTGGACTGGGGCAGGAGATCCTGGGAGGTGCTGGTGACCCCATTTTCACATGAGTACTGAGAACTGATGGCACTGGGTGTAGGCATGCCCTGAACATCTCCACTGAATGGGCTCTGACTGGTACCCACTCTTTGACGCACTGTGCTTCGGGGAACCACCGGATACTCTTTAGTACTGCAAGAACAGGAAAGAAGTTTCTTAGCTTCAGCTGTACATACACTTACATGCCATCTTTCACTGCTGGCTCTCCGTCTCTGAATGGTAACTAACCACATCCGCTCAGTATGCAGCACTCCCTCATATTATGCTTGAGCCAATTGTAAAGTCTGCGGGTGACAGACAAGGATCTGCTTTATTCCTATTAAACTGTAGAACTCATTAAGGGTTCTTCTATTTTCCATGCTTTCTCTGATGTTTCTTTGGTGTTTGAAAGTAGGGATCTGTTTTTCTGCATACGTCCAAGTTCTAACTAAAAACAGATCTGCATTAGCTCAGATAAGGAAGTGATTGAGAATTGAACGAGTAGCAGGACCTTTCAACAGTGTGTGATAATAGAAAGTAAAGATGGAGCTTTTTTTTAAACACATTTGCTAATGTAATAATGATTGGAAATTAAGGCCCAATCCCATTTCACCCCTTGACCCTAACCCCTTACCCCTACCCCACAGTTTTGCATGATTCTTTTTTGGCTGAAAGAGTAGGGAAAAGGAAAAGAGCTTGTTAGCCTTTCAAACGGAGATTTTTCCGAGGCACACTTAAAACGAAGGGGTATGAGAATCACTGGTAAGATGGCAACACAAGTGACCAAAGAAACCTACAAATTGTAAAAAGTGACGATAAGCACTATTTTACCATAGTTTAATGTGTTGTTTTAATGTTTTATGGGAAAATTCTTTATAACAAACACAAAAAAGGTCGCAAGTACTTTGTCTCAGTAGTAAGCTAGCCAGCTAACTTTCCTGTTCCACCTTAAATGGTGCAACAGATGGCAAGGGCTGCAGCATTTAAGGTGGAACAGAAATATAAAATGAAATAAAAACTAATCAAAGCTATTTTCAGTTCACCTTCACAGAGGAATTAAGAAATGGACAATAATAATTAATTTCTGCACCACCTCCCCCCTTTCTGAAGACATACAATGCCCTAAAGTTAACTAGTTAACCAGCAGCAGCTACTAAACTTTAGCGCTCCTGATGACGTATGGGGTGCTTGAAGGCTTGTCCCAATTCTAAGGGGGAGGCTTTCACCTAGAAAGGGTGGTTACACTCAAAAACAAGAGGTAGGGGTAAGTGCTAGGGCCAAGGAGTGAAATGGGATTGGTTTTCATTTGCTTTTATAAATTAAATAGATACTTTACTGAATGAAGTGTTGGTCATTTAGGGCTATTTTATGCTAACTAAAGAACTTTAAAGAGGAAGTGCTTTTTGAAGTCTCCTAATCATTGTCTTGAAGCTCAGTAGAAAGCTATCCCATACAACTTTTTTTTATGGGAGACATTAGTAAGAATGTTCTTCGGTTGAGAAAATGTTAAGTACATCATGGAAAGCCCAGTCCCACACTTTTTCCTCGGCACTGCTTCTTTTAGAGCGGACACTGCCTTTATTGGCTGGTGTGAGCTACAAGACCAGATTTTTTACTTTGAAAATGTGTTTTTCCACACTGTATGGATGTGTGTTCTACAGCAGTCATCTGGAGTGAATAAGAGGAAAAGCCATGTGGTCTTTGCCTCCAAAGGACCAACTGCAGCACCACCACAGACAATTGTTTAGAGTATTCATGAAAAGCAAGGCTTTGCATGAAAGTAAGATATTACTGTGGTTTCAAGTCCAAGCCAGATCAGCCATGAAAGCCATCAGCCGAAAGACTGGCCCTTCTTCAAGATCTACACTTACATCACAACCTTCCTATTAGAAGAGACAGCATCTTTCTGAAAACAAGAACTTCTGGTTTGTATCTAAGGAGCTGTTTGTGTGTGTGTGCAGGCACGCATTGATTAGCACAGCTCTGTTTGGTGATAATTAGGGAGCTTGTTAGATAATTGGTTCTTCCTGTAATGCCTGGCCTATCTCTTAAAGCCAATCAGGCCTCTTGTCAGGGATGCACTTTCAATGAGACCTGTGTATTTATGGCACCTATATCTAGTGGGAGAGTACTCACTTCAACTTAGCAGTTAGCTCTGGGGAAACAAACAAGGCATTCAGTCTTAACTTGCCACATAGCTCTGTGAACAGGGCACCGATTCTACTACCAGAAACCTGCAAGTGCCCTGTTAAATCTGAGTCTAATAAAGGTGAACTAGTTCCTAAAAACATCTGCACTTAATAATTTGAGTAACTCCTATTTATGGCAGTGTTGTTACATGCACTAATATGTATATGGTAGTCTAGTCATAATTTTTATTTATTTATTTTTATGTAAACCACAAAGTCTCTCCTTACCTCTGCATTCTTGACATGCGATGTAGTTCCATATCATCACTGCCCCGAAAACCCTTTGCAAATGGGTTGTTTTCAATCTTTAACTGGGTAATCTGCATAAAACAACAAAAGACAAAACACAGTTTATTTGTTTATTTGGGGTATGTATTAAAGGCGAGCAATATCACAATATTTTAATATATCCTTTCAGAGAGTTTAATTACTCCTTTTAACTTGAAGGCATGCATCATGCTGGAAGTAACCATTAAAAGATGAGTAAATTGTGGCCAGGAAAAAATCCAGAAGATGGACAACAGCAATGCTCAAATATATTATGCTATTCAAATGATAAATGTTTTGTATTAACTGGGCCAGAATAATTCAAATATATTCCCCCAGAAAATACACCACCAGCAACTTAAACTGTTTGCACAGGGCATGTTAAGTATATGGATTCAAAATGTTGTCCCCAATGGTCTGTGCTTCAATAGAAATCAAAGTTCATGTTCAAGTTTTGTCCTCTTCCTTGACAATAAAGTGTCAACAATTGAAAGGTTGATCTCAAGGATGGTTGCATTTTGTGTTCTGTGGTGCTTTTCTTCTCATAACAAGTATAGTTATCTGAATTAAAATATAACAAGATGTTTCTGCCAATAGATCTGCCCCTCAGCTGAAGTTTTTTCTATATTGTACCATTCTGACTAAACTCTTGATACAATCTCAGATGATCAGCAGTTTTAAAAATTAAACCCCCCTATCTGGCAACAACAATCATGTCATGCAGTACTCAGACACAAAGACATATACTATAACTGACACTGGGACATATTTTCACTGTCATCTATCTGTTTCATATATCTAAATGTAAAAAACTTATTATATAATTTTGGAATATTTTCATTGACATCGAATGTATTACATTTGATTTTTTTGTATTTGACCAGCAGATAAGCAAAAATTCGCAATGAGTTATTTATGTCTTTCTATTGTCCTTCTTTAGTGTAGAAAATAATGCAACATGGTTGGAGTCCGCATGAACTGTGGTTTGTATGATGCCGCCTTGATTGAAGAAACAGCCGTCAGTTCTGGAGTAAACCGATCTAAATGTGTAGCGGTTTGTAGAGCTCAGCGTAAGCTAACGCCCAGTATAGATGGGAACAAACATGTATACATAGCATTGTATACCCAATTACGGAAATGTAATGTTGTCTATTGAATTATTATGAAATAAGACCATGCTACAGATGGATATAGATGGGTGTGTGTGCGCTTCTGGTCGTGTGTATACATTTTTTAAGTCCTTGGAAACGATGTTTGAAGAATATCTTCCTTGAGTGAAGCAGGCTTTTTCTGGCAGGTTGTTTGTTGGCGGGTGTGGTGTATGAACTTTGACTGCGTGCTGGCTCTCACTTTAGGCCCTTTAAAAAGTCTCCATGTTGGGACACGCTTTTAAGCACTCGTAAACGCGCAGGACACTTGGCACATAGACAACTGCTTTCAAAAACATTCATTTTTGAGTGCTTGCAGCGCTAATAATACCAAGAAATGCGTTTATTTCTGGGAAGCCAACCACGACCAGGTAGAGAGAGTAGTGAACACACATTTTTAAGCAGAAGTAACTATGCAAAAGTGTTAAACGTACCAGACGGTCGTTCTCTTTAATTACTAAATGCCATGCAAACCTGCAGTGGAACTGTGACCTTTGTCCGTTATTCCGCAGACTTTGGTCTAAAATTAAACGATACACTGAAGTAACACGTTATAAACGGAACAAGCTAAAAATAAACACAAATATGGAATTAGGAAGCAACTCAGCGTGCTGTCACGCAAAAGCTCTGAAAGAGCTTCCAAAAAGCTCTTATATTTTATTTAATACAATTCTAACATATAAACTCACACCAAAAGTTCACAATCACTTTTACTGGTCAATTTTTGTGAAAAAATGACTCAATTATAAAAACAACTTCCAGAAGGTATACTAAAAACTAACAAAAAATAATTAAATGGTGAAACTAGGTTTTGCGCAACAGTGACTATTTTTTATTATTATTATGAAATATACTTTATTAAATGTACAAATGTTCCATTGACTGTAAGTTGTATTTTAAGTATACGTTATGTTTGAGTTAATGCGTTTTTATTATTATTATTATTATTATTATTATTATTATTATTATTATTATTATTATTATTATTAGTAGTAGTAGTAGTAGTAGTAGTAGTAGTAGTAGTAGTACAGTATTAAAGTACATGGAACTAAATAAATTCAATAAATGCATTGTGAAATTGTATTTTGTACATTCTTTACGTCTTACTCAAGCTATTTATATACATTTTCACAATAGAGTTTAAAAAAAGAAAGAAAGTGGTAAAATTTAATAAAATAAAATACTACTAACTAGAATTAAATAACTGAGGTCACTTTATTTCCCAGAATAAATACAAAGGCTAACTGGATAAATAAACACAATATTGCAAATAGCATATCAAACATAATTGTAGATATTTATAAATGTATATAAATAAGTAAGAAAATTAATTAAATAAAATTATTGGGTATCGGAGCTGTCACAAAAAAAACTCCGAAATCTTCTTATTAACTATGGAAAAGAATAAAAAAAACTTCCGTGCAAGAAACACTGGTCTGTTTACATAAAATGCTGACACAATGTTAACCAAAAACAAGAGTCAAAAAAAAAAAAAAAAAAATATATATATATATATATATATATATATACATATATATATATATATATATATATATATATATATATATATATATATATATATATATATATATATATATAACATAAAAATATATATATAAATATTTTTTTCTCAATTAAGTAAATAAAAGCGAATAAATAAATACAACAAACACGCAAACGTATTTAGTTTTAAATTCATGAATTCTTATTTTTGAGAATATTTTATAGCTGTCGTTACTACACGCTGGTTCGAGTTTCCAAAAACAGTCTGGAATAAGAGTGGGAAGAGAATCCGGCTGCTGGAACCCATCAATTACCCCGCTGAATATAATCACTGTTCCAGGGTTCTCCTGCGCCTGGTGGCTTTGGGTTTTGATTGGCTCCTGGCACATTACGAGCAGCTGCCTCCCAAAGCTCATTTCTGCAGTCTACTTCAGCACCTGCCCCAGCCGCGCTCAGCTCGCTGCGAGGATGTGAAACAGACATGGCAGGAATGTTTCTTCAAATGCCCACCACAGGAAGTCTGAACATTTATCTGCGAGTGTTTCAGTCTACTTACAAGTAAACTAGCTAAACGACACACTTGGCTAATAGGCAGTTGTGAACAACCCCCTCTCCTTAGTCATACATCATCAGAAGTCGTTATGGCTCTTTCTTTAAAGCCTCTGGGAACACACAACAGTAATGACTATTCACTAGTGCATTGTCTCTTATTAGGGTATGGATTATTTTTTAAACAAATTACAGTTTGAAAAAACAAATCTCTGAAAACAGGACTTTTTCGTGCCCTCCTATTACTAAACTGGACCAAACAAACTTTGGAATTATGCAAAACTAAAGTCTGAAGAGCAATAAATAAATTCTTGTTATTTGCGATTAATGAAATATAAAAATGGTATTAGATGTATGTATTGTTTTTTACTAGACGTGATTTAGAAGGCATAGATTCATATTCAATGCTTAAATGTTTAAAAACATTTAAAATATATATATGCAAGTTGATATTTTTTAAAACTCTATTCTACAGAAATTAAACGATGTAACAGTTCCAGGAATACACGACCTGATGCAGCATGGACTTTATGTGCGCAATAAGAAAGTTTTTTTGTGTAATTTTTACTTCACGTAAAATTTCCCACTACCATTTTAGACAGGTTTGTATTGTGGTGGTGCAGAGCACAGATAAAATATATTGATAGAAGTTGCTGTTTTAAGCAGAATTGTGTTGTAATAAATCTGGAATCAATTGACACAAGTAAGCAAATTATTTTTTTTCCCTTTTGGAATAATTAGTGAATACAATAAGACTAAATGTTAAAATAAAATTTGTTTGAATACCGCTTTTTGCAACTGATGTCGCAAATCATGTTTTCTGCGATAACATAACATATATTTAGCCTACTTAAATATTGAATTTAGCAAATGTTTTTTCCAACTCAGCAAATACGGTTAAACCCAGCTAATTTACTCAATGTATGTTCTAAAGGTAGCAGAAACATATTACAAACTTCGTTTAACTTACTGTCCAAAAGAAAATCAACTTTTGCATAATATTGTGGATTATGTAGTAATGATGGGTTATGTAGTAATGAAATGCAGAGTGGACGTGCTACTGCGAAGGATTTAAGGAATTAATATATCCTAATCCGCGCTCTTTTCAATGAACACGACATATCTTGAATATTGGAATGTATAACTCTATTAATAAATGCTATTTATTTCGTCATCACTTAGCAAGACACACTTTTTCTATTACATCAACTTACGTTTACAAACTTGTCTTCATCATACATAATAGAATAGCCACTGCATGAGATAATTTACTCAGTTAAAGGGAACCAATCAAAACACAACAGTGTTATGAGTGATAAGCGATGTAAAGATTAGCTTACAAATTAAGTCTTACGTGTCAGCGTAAGTTAATCAAGCCGTGAAATAATTAACGAGCTATTCGCTCCCTTAATTACAAGCACTCCTTTGCAGTTTAATGACTTCTAATGCATTTATCTTAAGCCTTACTCTCTTTCTCTCTTTTAATCTATGAGTGACCCCAACCAGTGATCAATTCATGGCGCATCTGTGGTCTGCATTATTGGACTGCTGCAAATAATTACGCAATGAGTAAACCAGGGTGGGTTTCCCAAAAAGTTCTTAGCGCAAAATTCTTAGATGGTCGAGTGAGCTTCACGCTGAGCACTCTCTTTCTCTCAATGTTAAGATATTATTTATGCTAATATGCTTTTGGGGAACTGGACCCTGACCAGTGACCGAGTCCCGAATCCAGTCCTCATTGGTGCCCAGAACTACATTACCACGTTATACTTTGAATTAATCTGAAATCTGAAATTAATCCGAAAATAACACCACTGGTTAGATAAATTAAAACAACACAAAAAATACATTTTAAACTCAGTATCTGCATAATATACATTGACCTTACCTTGTGGTTCTGGTACGAAGTGACCGCAATGAAGGCCGTTTCGGTGAACACGTGGGTGCAGAACGCTGTGTTTTTAGAGCCGAAGCCGTTATTTTCGTCCGCCTTCACGATATGGATCCTCGGCTGGTATTTATGCATAGAGTTCAAAATAATCTGGAGACAGAACCACAAAAATGTCCTTTACTTACAACCCTTTGCAAGAAATATCAACACTGTAGCCATGTAGGCAAAATCTTTTCGCATTACTATTTTATCACTATTTGGGAAAAGTGCTTTGAATGCAGTTGATCATCATATTATTTTACATTCAACCATGAAAACCCCTGAAAACAATAAGACGTGTTGGAAAAGTGCCCCTACTATTTCATGTTCATCAGTGAGTGTATAAAAAGTATAAAATGGCTATTGAACGTGATTACAATCTGTCAAGTAGTCGGCAGTAAAATGTTAAACGCTTTAAATAGTGTTGGAAATAATTAAAGATACAGCTGATGGACTTTTCTATTTTGTTCAACACGTGAGACCTTTTAGACTGAATTATTTTTTCCATTATATCGTATTTAAGAATGGGCAGTGTAAATCTATCTAATGAATAAAAATAAATGAATGAATGAATGAATGAATGGACACTTGTGTCACATGACTCGCGAACGGTTGCTCCAGGGTGCAAAGAGCATTGCAAACAGGTCTTCCGTCGCTGCCTGTCTGGTGTTTTTTCTATTCCCCGCTGCGATGTGCGAACACCTTCTCGTCGCTTCTGCTTTCCTCCTGACCTCCTCTGACCCGCGCTGGCGCGGCGACACGGAGACGCTGTTCGCTCAGTTGAACTTGAGCCCTGCACCTCTACTCCAAAGGCTTCTGTTATCCACAGGCCTAAGCCTAATTGTACTGACACGCTCGGGAGTCGTGGGCATCAGCCGTGAGGGTCTAATGGCTTTTAATGTCCACTTTAAGGTAGAGATAGCAAAACCTCCCCCTCACAAAAAGGAACCCATGCAATCAACTTTTTGCTGTGTTGTCATTTATATCCTACATCTAAATTTAAGTGAAGGGAAAAAATATATAAAAAAAAAATACTGCTGCATGTTTATTAGTTATGGTTTGGATAATACAATTATTCATAATCGAATTTCCTTATTTATTATTCTTTTTTAGTTTTAAACACTTTGACAAAAGAAAATTACATTTAAATTGACATGTAATTTACTTTTTTTTACAATGACAGATTTTAGTGTCATTAATGTGTTATGGATCATTCTGTACTTATTCAGCACATTTTTTAAAGAATAAAACAACATATTTGACATTCTGTATTATTATTATTATTATTATTATTATTATTATTATTATTATTATTATTATTATTATTATTATTAGGTACATCTGATCCATGCTTCTTATGAATGTTTAATTATTTAAAAAGTTGTCTTTGTGATTATGGGAGTCACTGACCTTGTCCACAATAATATGCACATAAAAATGTTAGCTTTATAGGAAAATGCAAAATTATTCTGAATTTTAAATGTATGTTAATTTAAAAGGTTTTATTCCCACTTGAAGAATTCCTTTTGGTTTATATATACAATGTTAAGAACAGTTTGTAATGGTGTACTGTAAACTTATGCTCTGTGCTCAGCAGTAAACAACCACTTCCACCATCATTTGGAGGAAAACAACTTATAGGAAAAGTTTTATTTTTAGATTGTAAAACTGTATACTTTTAACTTTTATTATGGTATATATATTAACATAAAAAGCAATTAATTTATGTACATATATTGAAACTCTACCACATAAGCGTATGGCTCAGAGTATTCGGAAATCACTGTTGATATCAGACAGAGGACAGTTTTTCTCGCATGTTTGTGGTGGGACCACCCACCAGGAGTGCAGCATTTGTCTGAGTTGGTGCCCCCATTGCTCCGTATCTCCATTCGCCTCAGCTTTGTGTGATAGTTTTTAATGATAGCGAGGGATCACAGAGGGTCCTGAACGCTTGCCCTTCGCTTTCATGTCCCTGACATCACAAGGTTTCTGAAACCCTCCAGATTAACAGTCTTTGTATACCTTTGTCCATCACTCATCTCGCTCTATCATTAAAACATAAACAGTTTGAAGCACAGTTATCCAAACTCCGCCATTTTGACTCAAATATTTCTAGATGGCTGTAAAGGGGGGAATGGGGGAATGTGTAGGCCTATTGAGGGGATGATAAATGGTGCTAAAATGATCAAAGCTTTGGGTGAGTTAGACAGGGAAAATGAGAAGTTTTCTACTCAGGAAGCTCAGAGAAACTTGGCTCCTACGATATTTTCTGGTTAGAACTATGCATGCTTTTTCAGTGCAAAATGCTCAGCAATAACTAGAGTTTCCCTTCAGAAATCTTTGCCTCATGATGTGAGCCCAATTAGGACCGATCTCAAAAACACTGCGCTGTTTTATGTATTTCCTAACTGGATCCAGCCAGCATTGCATGTTCAGCTCCCATCTTGGAGCTTAGTAATTATAAATAGGTCTGAAATTATTTTAACCACCTGGAACAACAAGTCAATGGATTGTTATTTTGGTAGAGAAGCCATGTTTCATTTATAAATCCCAGGGTGCTTTCTCTGTGCAAAATAGATGAAGGGGGCATGCCAAGAACCACTGCAACCAATCAAAATGCATTCTGGACAGAAATTTACAAGACTGCTCACATTCCAACTGAGCTCCAGTTTCACTCTACTAGCTGGGGTTTGGCAGAACAACAAGCATGATCAACTTTAAATGCAAGCCAACGGAAACTTGTGACCAGCATTAAATAGTGACATGGGACAGTATGCTGAATCTCTCCACTTGGAACAGTATTAAAAAGTCAAACAACATGGATTTCACGCAGGCTCAAACAATTAAGCAGCACACTGTCATGCTGAATGCAGATGTTTTGAGGCAACTTTCTGATTAAGCCCAATTTTGAATTAAAACTGATTTTATATATGAAATCACCTTTGAACTGAAGTCAGAATCAGAATCAGAATCAGAATCGGGCTTTATTGGCCAAGTATGCTCACACATACAAGTCAATGTATCATGAGCCTATTGTAATCTGTCTGTCATCACTATATCAGTTTTGTTGTGGTAATGCAGCTGCATTACATGCAGCACTGATTAACATGATTTTAATGTGTATAGTTTGTTAAGTCAGTTTTGGCAGTAATTGCATTTACATATTACATTTTTGGAAGGATGAACACATCTGAACATGTGCATATTTTTAGTGGCATGCACAGTATGTAAAATACAGTATGTAACATTTTTTAAATGCAGTTATCCAGTTATCTTACCACACAAATGACTATGGGACTACAGTTTCTACTTCACTTGGAACTTAGCTCTCCCACCAATTTACAATCACTATATTTCAAATCCAGCTTTAATAGTATGTTAAAAGGCACAACATCCACATTAAAGACTTTCTTAAGTATCATAGCTGCCTAATTGGTTGTCACAATTAACATTACTGCATTTAAGATGGCAATTTTGTTAATGCAAGTTCTGGCATTTGTCAGTAGCGCCTGCTGAGAGGCATTTTTCACTCTCCTTTTTTCTCCATTCTCTACTGCTTATGAAAAACAAAAGCTACCTAGTGTGGAAATCCTGGGCTAATACACTTTATGTACATACTAGATATTGACTTGATTTGATGTTGATGTTGATTTGATCACACTTATAAGATGCATAAATTTAAAACTAAATTACCAGGAAATCTAACAATTAAAATCTTTAATTTTAATTATTACTCTAAAGAAACTGACATTTGAGCAACACAGCTTAGTGTCATACAAATATTTTGCTTTTTGAGAAAACAATAAAAGCAGCAACTTATACTGCTATAAACTTTTAATCAAATCTCAATCTATCTGTAACCAATAAACTCTATAGTAAGTGTTACAATAATTAGCTCCGCCAAGGACGACTAGTTCATTTGCAATTATACATCTGATAATTGACAAGATTTTAATTTAAATTTATACCTAAATATAATGATAGATGCCATATAGTTACACGATACAGGTGCGCTACATCAACACCGTTCTTGCTAATACAAAACGTTTATGACGTATCGCGTCATGTAGCAAAAACAAAGCACTATTTGTTTTAAGTCATTTTAATCAATAATCAAAAATGGAATCCAAACGCACAAACATATAGGTCAATACGTTAACATTGACTGTGTACTTACATGTCCAAATGGGTCGAGGTGGTTGTTAGTCAGTTTCAACTTCTGAAAGGAGACAAGCTGGCGCATCCAGTGCGCTCCAGTAGCTGGAGAGTCTGGGTGAACATATAACCTGCCAGGCATCGCAGGCTCTGCCTTTCCTGTCACTGACCTGCACCACAGTGTGAGAAAAAAATGAAAAATGTTTGTGACACATAATTAATTTACTTATCATATGAATATGTTTTTCTCTAAAAGCGCTCATAATTTCGTATGGACATGATCATATAGGATTTGATCCTCTCCAACATAGTTTATAAGTGATAATTCGATTGACACGAATTACATATTTTCTTACATCACTGATAGCAAAAAACATTGCATGCATTGTTCCTTTTTTGGTTGTCTGACATCTTTAAATGTTGATGATGGGATGAAAAAAACAACCTGGAAACAACCTAATAGACATAGGTTATTTATTTCTATACGGCATCAACACAGTACATGCTATACAAGCTATAATAATATAATACACATAAAATATACAGTTATTGTACGTAAAGTTAAATACAAGCAATATATATTAAAAATAACGTTAAATCAATGTTAACGCTGAATCTACTTAAAATGTGCAGTAATAAATACATATTTACTTTGATTAACTTTGTTTTAATGTATTAGGGATGAATGAATGAACGTTTGAAGTTAATAAAACATTTGATTCAACATACTTTTGCTATCTATGTGTCACAAAGCAATATTCCTACAGCGTCACAAAGCAACTTCATAACGATGTAACACCGCTTTATAACAGACATGTCATTCAATATAACATGTCATTCAAACACAGGCCAAAAGTCCATTGGGTAACTTTGTTTTGCAATAGGACAAAACAAACAAATTACACGCAGTCGCCAGGGTGATCGTTCCGTGTTAAGGGTTTTGCTGGGTTTTGTGAAAAAAAAATCACACTTATGGTATAAATCCCAATAGTTTAAAGGTAGTATACGCCCCACGACTTAGAGCATTAGGAAGAAAATTTGAATAAGAAATCAACGCCCCTTCTACTCTTCAAGTTTTCAAAGAAATGTGTTGATGCATTTGCATCGCATAAACTCAACGCACATATTATGTACGGGGTAATCCGTATGCACATCCTGTCCTCTGAAATAGGGCGATGTAATCTAATTTACTCTGCGCATTGTGCATGGCTCATTAGCTTCCGTAGTGACACACTGACACAAATGCTCCCTAAACAAGGCTCAGTTGATTTGGGTAAAGACATGAAAAAACGGATAAAACAGTAGCTGATCAAGAGAGTCATTAGTTCCAGTGCGTGCACCGAACGGATAATTTTCAGCGATATTGGCATGTGGACATCTTTGCAGAGAAAGCTTTCATTTAAAAGCGCTGACCCAGAAAAGGTGACTCATAGCTGTAGAAGCTGAGATCTAGAGATCACTGTTTCCCTGTGCTCGCAGAAAGAGAGAAAGAGAAAGAGAGAGTGGGGTGGGGGCGAGCAGGTAAAGTGTTCAAGGGTTCCTTTTCATAATTTCTCGTCTTGTTTCGTCCGAGAAAATTTAAGGCATTCCACTAACTTAGCAGGGGCAAGGGTTTGGCAAGAAACCATGTTACGCTCACCACACACACACACACACCGAGAACACGTTAAGAAGATGCTAAATATTCACCCCCATTTGCAAAAAAAAAAAATAAAGAAAGAAAGAATACTTAGGAGCGATCGTGCTGAAACGGAATCGTTCATGTAATAATTTGTATAAAAACCATTTGATTGGATTCTTCAAAGCAATTTGCAACATTGAGCAATTCTAGACCGAAAAATGAAATGAAAAACAGTGGTCATGTTAACGAAACCAACTTATTGACATAATTATATCATGAACCATATAATGTAAATTTTTGTTTTCAGATTTATGGACTAGTGTTTTATTATAATAGTAATAATAAACGCCAACAAGCTAACTACACTGTAAAAATAGACTCTCGATCTACAAACCGAAACTGTTAAGCATGTCAACAAGCTAGCTAGTTTCATTAAGCTCAAATAAATATTTTAAACGAACAAGTGTTTAAACAGTTGTTTAAATAAGTTAAAAAAAACGACATCTTAACTTAAAACGACATCTCAAATCGACGCATGGTGTATTCTACAGTGGAATAAACTTCTTAACTATCAATAAAAGCCAGTATATAATGCATTATCCGAAGTCATTTGGAACATTCATTGCGGAATTTAAAAAAAAATAAACGTAAATATGAACAGCTAAAATACAAAAGATACAAGGTATTCCAAAAACCCTAAGCATTTCTCTATGACAACCTAGAGTTTTTAAAGTTTGATTTCATCGTTCTGAGCCCTACTAAAACATTCTGCCAAGCCAACTTAAACATGATAATATAGTCCTGAAAATTAAATAGTTAAACGCCCATAAATAACTTTCAAAACTAAAACAAAGATAGGCATTGTTACGAACCATTTATTATCGGCGAATTTATAGCGGTGGTCGTCCGCTGGCACGACATCCATCAGCAGAATGTATTTCGTTTTGGGGTTCAGTCCAGTGACCTTCACTTTGAAGCTTGGGAACATTCGCCTGTGGACGAAAATGTGAACATTGTAACGCGGGGAACATGACATTGCCTGCACTGATCCAAACAACACAGCATTTAAGTTAGATTTCCCCTTCTTCCTTGTCTGTTTCTTTTTCTCTATTATATTTTGGCGTTAAAACAATGAAGGTTTTGCTGCACGTTTGCGCTTTGCCTGAATTTGCCCCCCGAGATGAGTCCTCTGACTAGAATTATTCTGACATGCTACCAGTTTAGCTAAACGGTTTAATTTGCCATGTGTACACACGCATACACAAACACAAACAAACATGTATATATGTAAATATGTTTAGTATTTTAACGTTTTCTTATATATAATATGCTATTTACTTATTTATTATTTATTTATCCTTTTTAATATTATTATGTTGTTCATTTTCTAATGTAACGCGTATATACTGTAGGAATGGTGCTCTTTTCAACACATACAGCTTGCATGCACGGATGGTTCACAAATACTGAAAGATGAATAAGACTAATAAAATACAAATATTCCCATGCAGGGGAAGAGCGTTTTCATAAACAATTTTGTTATGTAATTTTATTTACCTGATTCAAGTTACCACATGAACTAAAATGCATAACAACAACATGCCAAAAGATTTAAATCATTACATAGCAGTGTTTTATTAAGAAACATGCTATAACATATTGACACGTTTATAAAGGTTTTTCTTCACTGTATGGAGATAGATATAAAAATCTCGCTTCAAGAAACAACTTCAACTCCAATCCAAAATTGCCAACCACTCAATGCTGCAAACAACCCCAATCCAAAATTCGGGTCCTGAGCTTTCTCAAATGTTGCCACACACGGCCTTTCCCATGATGCTTGTTATATTTATACACTCTTAAACGAGGAGCATGTATGTGCACGCACAAAAGCCCATACACCACATTTGGGCATATTTAGTACGGTGTAAGCGGAGGAGGGGTTGTGTCAGGCCGACTGGAGCCAGGCCCAGGGTGTTATAACATCAGACCTTCGGGAGCTGCATCGTTGAATTTAGCAAGGACGACTAATGTGCTTTCGCTAAAACGAAGGGAAATGGGCCGGGTCATAAAAAATGCCTTATGCGGTAAAGTGTGATAAAGGCAAACAACTGAACAAACAATCAAACAAACAAACAAACAAGCAAACAGAAGCTCTCAGCGACAGTAATCTGCAGAATATCGGAGACCCACAAGACAATTTGTTTCACGCTCTTGGACCACCGACTTACTTAGGCCTGTGGGCCGATAAGGGCAGTCGGAGAAAGAATCTGAATATTTTTACCGAGCGCAAAAGCAAGGAACTGATTCAACACGTTTGTTTTAGGCGAGGTTAAACTTTGGTGCAGTTTAATTTTACAGATTTATAGAGTAGTTTGTGCTTTTTATGTTTTAAAAATGTCTATACAAAACTAACTGACTAAGTACATGTATGCTTACTTTACAAGTTAATATGTATGTAAATTAATCTATATTAAAATGGTTATTTGATTCGTCCTTTGGAGACAATAGAGCAATTCTGGTGCAATATACAACTATTAGCAAATATGTTTTAATATGCTTAAACATTTCAATCAAGCTGTTATTCAAGCTGTCGTGATATAGCTGTATTAATCTATCTTTGAAAAACCCTTTTTAAATTGTATGTGAAATTCTGTAAAATCTAACGATGTCTACATAAATGTAGAATACGATATAATAATATAATTACGTTATATTATAACATTATATAATATTATATTTATATATAATATTTATCTATATTATTTTCACCAAAACTGATGTGGACAGTGAAACAGTGGTTTGATTTTCGAGATACTCCCTCTGACTACGACTAAAAAAACGTTATACAAGTTATATGTCTGAAGAGAAATTTGTAGAAATCACAGGGAGGCATGTGGAGTAATAATAATAATAATAATAATAATAATAATAATAATAATAATAATAATAATAACAACATAGCAAGTATTTACAGCACATTAAAATATGTGGTAATGTCGAAACAGGCTTAAACATGAACGTCCTACCTCCCTGCTTTGGTGATAATCATTTCGGTCCCTACTTCATGGAATTTCATCCACAACTCCCGTTCATGTAAGTAAACTTTGATTCCCTCCATTCCCTGTAAAGGAAACACGTTTAAGAATGGAGCATGGACATAACCTCTGTAATCTGATAGAGACATACACCACATAACAAAATCAGGCAAAAGTAGAAATCTGTTTTTAAAAGGTGCAGGACAATAAAATATGATTTTTCATAGTGGGGTAATAAAATAAAAAATCCATCCTAGAGGTTTAAAATTTAAGTACATATAAAATAATTAATAAATATCATTTGTTGAATATAAAATATCATATAGTATTACACTGACTTAACATTGAAAAGAAAAATAAAATTAGTTCAAACAGAAAACAAAAGTATATTTATTAACGAAATCTTCCTCAAATTACACTTTAAACATACATTATTAATAAATAGAATAAATAGTTACAAAACGCTAGCATATAAGTATGTTTGTTTAGTAGTCATTTAATTTGAATAAAAAAAAAACATCTAATCTACTCTTATGAAAACAAAACGAGTCGTCATGTGGTGTGTATGTAAAAAGTCTACTTGCAACTCCACTCAGAAACAAAAACTTTTAAATCATAATAACATTTTAAATTGGGCTGCAATTTGTTATTAAAAAAACATCTATTTTAATTATTCAATTATATGCCCCTCTTATAACGTCAATGATTTAATGTAGGTTTTGTGGGCTAAATATCATATTGGTCAGTTAATTATTGTCTGTCATGTGCAGTAGCTTATGTTTAGATTCCTTTCTTGAATTCTCAGGCAAAATTAACGTCTTAAAATGCAAAATCTACCTATCCGTATCCTGTAACTGCATCAAGGCCTGTAATCAATGTATCACAATGTACACAAGCACACAAACACACACACACACACACACACACACACACACACACACACACAAACTCTGCAAACAAGTAGCTCTAACCTGTTGAATGTACGTTGTTTGGGATGATGGGGATTTGCCCGAGTTCCCATTCTGTTTCTCAGATTTACTCTCATGCAAATCTTTTGCATCAGTGTCGTTTGGAGAGTTTTGAAGCCCAAAGCTTTCTTCGTTGTCCGCCATGTCAGAAGGCCTGTTATTGCTTCTATCGTGAGGCCTATGTGATAGAAAGATTTGATCATATTAATATACTTTTTCATGCAGGATTTTATAGACAAATACATCTCAGGAACACGTCTGGAACAAAACAAGCTCAGCACACATGATAAACGATAGACATAAAAATTAATACATTCAAGTGTTTTAATAGTACATGCAACATACATGTTTAATCCTACTTAAAAACAAATACAAAATAATGGTCCGGATTTGAAACACATAGGTATGCAAAGACTATCTTTTTTATGTATCATGTTAATCTGTTATAGGCTTGGAATTATATTGCGCAGTTTTCATTCTGAAATGACTAATAAATAATGTCTAATTAGTATTAAGTGATGCCATATAACAACTGTGGTTATATAAAGAACATTTTTTGTAAAAGAGAAATCAGTGTAAACTCATTTAAATAAGAAAATTATTTTGCATCGACTTTTTTACATATCTTCAAGTCTTTGGCCAAACTGGTTCTTCTTTTGCATCACTAAAATAAACATTTGTAACATCTTTATTTTTTAAAGTGTATGGTTGCTAGATATATAGGGTGTGACATTATTATTATTATTATTATTATTATTATTATTATTTAATTAGCATTGTGTTGAAGTAAAAGGAGACAGAATGACTAAATCACGCCATGTCAAACTTTCTTTGAACTGTAGGCAAACTCCGTCAAAGCACTTGATAAATGGAGCTCTCGAGTGAACAAGCATAAAAAAAAATGTTTTTGCCAATCATGGACGTTTTTAGAGTACACCAACGCGTAAACTCGCCGTGAAGACAACGGACTGCAACACATCTGTAGCTACACAATGACTAGGATTGAATGAAAGGATTATTATTATTTTTCCTGAGGCCCTATTGGGAACATGCTCGGCGATAACAATGACTTGAGTAAGCTAGTAAAACTGAAACATTAAAACAGCCCATCGGTTAGCAGTGGAGATACCATTACCTTTTACGTAGATACAGGGCGTACTACGTCGCTAAATACGTATCCTTATGCACGAGCGGTATACAGGCGGTATGCTATCTTCTCCCAAAAAACGCGTTTAACGTCACATATATTCCAGTCGTGCTGCTTACGGAATGCTACCATGTGCACCCATGAGGTATCTACTCCGTGTCCGCGGTCAAGCAATGGGGAGGTCTTCGACGAAAAGCTCCAAATCGCCGAGCTTTAGAGGTCACTCAAAACCAGGCGCTGGCGTGAAGAACGGCAGCACCGTTTTTCGGTGGACCTAGCCTAGTGCTCGCACATACCATTGTAGTGTTCCTCTAGGATAGAAGCAGCTCTGTCACCGCCTCTCTCTCTCTCTCTCTCTCTCTCTCTCTCTCTCTCTCTCTCTCCCTCTCTTTCTCCCTCTCTCTCGACTGGTCAGCTCTGCTGATGCGTCGTGGAAAACGGAAGACGAAAAGCGGAGGGAGCCAGAGCTGCTAGCAAGCCACTGTGGACAACATTGTGCCGTCATAAGCATTGGTCCACCCTCAATGCTGCCCCTCCTGCTCCTCGCCCCCCACCGGCCAGGGGAGTCTGATAATTTTACCAATATATATATATATATATATATTCTGAAAAAAATAAGAGACCAAAGAGTTTCTTTGATTTTAACAATTTGAAAACATCTGTAATATATATATATATATATATATATATATATATATATATATATATATATATATATATATATATATATATATATATATATATATATATATAATATAAAAATATTATAATAAAGAATAAGATTGATGATCACAAGCCATCAAACCAAGCTGAACATGCCAAGATGCATGAAAACGTGTGATTAAAAAACAGGGTTACTGATTTCTAAAATCTTAAAACGTTATGGATATTAATTGTTTTAATTATTATTATTTGAGGTCTGAAAGCTCTGAATCTTTTGTGTTATTTCAGCCTTTTCTCATTTTCTGCAAAATAAATGCTCAAAATGACAATATGTTTATTTAGAATTTGGGAGAAATGTTGTCCGTAGTTAATAGTATAAAACGACAATGTTCATTTTAATCAAACATATACCTATAAATAGCAAAATCAGAGAACCGATTCAAAAACTAAAGTTGTCTTTTATTTTTTCCAGAGCTGTATATAGATAGATAGATAGATAGATAGATAGATAGATAGATAGATAGATAGATAGATAGATAGATAGATAGATAGATAGATAAATAGATAGATAAATAGATAGAAAGAGAGAGAGAGAAAGAGAGAGAGAGAGAGAGAACACCTGCAATGGTTCAACTAGCGCCATTGGTATAAAGGAACTAATAAGCATTCCTCCCCTAGCAAATAGCCTAATGCAAATGCAGACCACCAGAGGAAATGGTGCAGTAAGGGCTTTTATGAGCAATGTTTTAAATACTTTACAGCTTTTTAAAGCTTGCATCGCGGAGCAAGTCACTATCTAAAAAATTGAGGAGCGCCTGCTGTTTTTGTTGTGGTTATTCGGACAAGGCCGCTATTGGCCATATGAACGTCACATCATTACGAAAGATACAGCCTGAGCGCTCATTATGAAATCCAAGTCACCGCAAGCTATACACGGTGATGAATGAACATATGCAATGCCATTGATAACGTGTCAATGATATCAAACACATTTATGCAGACGCTAAGTTGCAAATTAATTACGTGCCAATGACCCACCGCAGCGGGTGCATTTTGTTTGATTCACGGATTCAGCCAGGCTACACAGCTGCAAAGGCATGTCATGCTGATCCAGTGCTTGCACTGCTCATAAAGTAGATCTACTAAGATGACGTTATGAGAAAAAGTCGTTTATTTTCTCTTATTCCTTCTCATATGCAATTTAATCAAAATGCATTTAGTACAGCGATATTTAAAGGGCAACAGATCGCCACTGTCACTCACTAATCTTGTATCCTCGAAGTAGAAACTATATTGGGCATATTTACTGTCCCTACCGTGCACGTATCTTGGTTACTTTAGAAATGCCTCTTCAATCTCATTTTTGTGGTGACTGCTAAATCGTAATTGCTAAAATGCTATGCGATTAAATACTAATAATAAAGCAATGTAATAAAGAAATATAGTATATCTAATAAAGTATTTTTTTCTATGTCTATACACATATGACACGAGACTCTATTACACGCCTTGGAATTATATGTAGCTTGATACAGTATGACCCAAATGTCTTCTAAAATGGCTTACGAAAACAATAAATGTCGTTTGCTTTCCACAGCGAATATTTAACGAATTTGTACAATATTGCTGAGTTTTAATTTTAAATATCTCCCGGTTTGATGGAAAAACGCCTACTAGACGACTATTAGAAATAGAAGGACGGTAATCGTGGCAGGACTGAGCACATATAGCCTATTCACATATTACACAAATGCACCTCATATTTGACAGGATTCACTTGCTGTCTAATGACATCTGTGGAGTTACACGTGCAAGATTAAATCAATAATACATAATTCATAATCAATAACTACTTTTACTTTAATTCAAGTTAACTTGTTGGATTATATATTTGACGTTTATGCGTTAACATTTAATCACTAATTTAGTTATTTTGAGTTTCTCATTGTGTCACTTATGTTGCGCTTTAGCATTTCATTTTAGGCCAAGGTCCATCAAAACAAAGGAACAGCAACACTAAACTTAATTTTCTGTGTTGAATCTGTGGTGTTAAAAAGTTCCACTGCAGTTTTAAACGTTTATACATGCTTAAAAATACCTTACATTTGAACTTTTGGGACAGGTACTTTTTTACATTTACTTTACATTATAATTAGCATGAGATTACCTTCACTTTGCTTCGTTTCTGACAA
The DNA here is from genome assembly GCF_023375975.1 of Astyanax mexicanus. NCBI lineage: Eukaryota > Metazoa > Chordata > Actinopteri > Characiformes > Acestrorhamphidae > Astyanax > Astyanax mexicanus. The sequence continues at coordinate 20,795,408 of NC_064408.1, read as the reverse complement.
CATTATCTACCTTTTAGGAGCATTGCTAGTCCCATTTTTTTTTAAATCAGCACAGTATAAAGTAAAATTATTAAATAAATAAATAGTGGTGTGTCTGATAATCCAGTTAATATATATTACATATGAGGGTCTATAATATACGTAAGTCTGTTGTATTTACAGTATATATAATGTGCATGTCCCTTTCTCAAAATTTCTGGTTTACTAGACATGTATTATACTGGAAAATTATAATAAGCCTAATCATACTTAGAGCACTGTCATAATTAGTCATAATAATGTAGATCGTTCGAGTGTTTCAAAAGTGCAACAGGAGCTGTTGCTTGTGTTGATTGAGGAACATTTAAGTTTTATGAAATATAATAATGTCAGGAGGTGTCATAAAGAAATTCAATTTAGTTATCCAGGTAAATTAAATCAAAGCGTTAGATAAATTAAACTCATAAATTATAGAGATCAGCTTAAAGAAGAATATTCGTTGATTTTTGCATTAATGTAGTTATTCTGAACATAGAGGTAATACTAAAATGATGTTTAGTTCCTTGTAGCCTGTCTCTGTTCACAGATGTTTTATAAAAATATTATTTATATTGCGTGCATTCAAATTTGTAACATCCGCAACTAATTTTTATGTTTGCCCAAACTTTAAACTCAGGTCAAACACCAGATTTCTGATGTGCTGATTATTCAACATTGCTGGCCCAAATTATGTTCATGCGCACATATGGAGGAAAAAAGACTTTAGCTCAACGTTGTAACTTTTTTTATTTTAGAGAGTTTCAACGAACTGTCTGTGTCAACACGGTTGTGCCTAATTTGTTTCACGTTAAAGCTCGATTACCAAAAATGTGGAGTTAAGTAAAACAAAGCGGACGGATTACTTTAGAGTTAGGCTAATCCAGTCAATGATACAGTCGCATTAACTCATTGTGAACTACGATTCAGTTGAGATAAATTCTTAACTACTTATTATGAATCATTTTATTTAACACCGGTAGCCTAGTATTGTAGTCTAAATAGCAGAAACCAGTGCTTTAAAAAAATCCCTATATAAAAATCTAAAGGAATTTTCGTGGAATTCCCAAATACGGATTTAAAATTCAGAAAGACAGAGCACAGGAATTCAGGACATATCACAAAATTTATAAATGTGAAACATAACTTCATGACTATTATTTAAATATTATGCATACATGCAAGAGATTCCGCTTTTTAATAGTTCAGTCATAGTTTGTTTTTTTCCAGCTATCTACAAAGATAGCCATTGTGCTTGCAAAGTAACTTACAAAGCACATGCGTTTTTTTGTGTGTTATTCTTTTAGATTTTATTGTTTATTTTTTTAATGAACAATAATTTATACTTTACAATGAATTAATTTCATTGAAACCCATTACTCTATTTATTTATGTGCCAATTTATGCTACTAACTTACAAACATGATAAATTATAGATAGCCAACGGGACTCATTTCGGTGTCCTGTTTTCGTTTAGAGTATAATACACGGCCTATTTTTAAACAACTGAAATAAAAACACGTGCTTTGAGATAGTGGCTTCAAATTGAACGACAAGGCATCAGAGAGAGCCCTAAATTCTTAAAGAATTGCTTCAAACGATTCCTTCAGACATACCAGAAAATAACATCTTCTGGTTCCATCAAGAGTCATGTTTGTAATAAAGGTCTTGTTTGATGTAAACATTCTGTCATTTAAAGGTTCTCTACGATCACACCAGAAAACATTTCTTTTGTGCAATCGCTAAAGAACCATTTCAAGCATCTTTATTTTAAGTGCAGGTGTTTACTAAAAATAAACAATACGCAACTAATATATACACACTGTAAATGTGTTTGTTCAGTTCTTAAATAATAATTAGTAGTATTAATAGTGTAAAACAAGAGTAAAAAAACTATCTACAGTCTGAGGAGGTAGGTTAGCTGTACGTGTAGGTATGTAGATCCTGCCAAATGAATTCGGAGGAAAGCAACAGGTGGTCAGTCTCCGATTGCCCGCGGCTTTAGCCCAACGCAAACCTTTAATATTACAAGCAGCACGCGCTCCCAATTACATCTATTTACTCATTTACTTGCACGTTAACGTTTAAGAATAACGCATTTTGCTTAAAAGTATATTCTGGCCGCGACGCATTGTGGTGATTTTTGGTTAAATGAGCTTTAAACCATTCATTCTCCACCACTGACGAAATTACAAGTTAATCATATATTGTAAAACGACAGTAAAAATGTGACTCCTCGCTTTCAGCCACCGTGAGTTCAATCCTTCATACAATGTTTGTGATAACTGTTAGATTAAATAGAAACGCTTAAAACACTAATTAAAACAGGAAAATGACTGTTATTAAATGTGTTCAGTTTCCTGACCTTTCTGTGTTCATTTACATTTAAATATTAATAAAACTTAGAGCAGTGTTGTCATACCTGTCTGCAAAACGTGTAGAAAACTGTTCATAGTTTAAAACGACTTAGAGAAATTGGATATAGTTACAATTCGTTGTTCTTCCTTATTCTTTGTTACATCTACAACTAAAACATCTACAACTAAAATGTAGTTTGCCAGTTATGGTCAAAACAATAATAAGTAAAGCAATTAAACAAATTATAGAAAAATAATTATTGTAATTACAGGAAATATTTATAATTAATTTTATTTCTTTCTAAAACAACTTGAACAAACATATTTTTAGCAACAATATTTTTTTATTAAATCAGCTATATTCAACATAGTAGCTACAAGGCATATATAAAACGTATATAGAATGTTTACAATTACAGTTACATAAATAAACATTTTAAATGAATGCATTAGTTTCCTGATCACAGCTTAAACATAATATTATCTTGCACCATTTTGTATTAAAACTGGTGTAATGAGAGTATTCAAAGGCTGTGACTCTGAAGACATTTGCGTGATTTAAGTGAAACACAAATTAAAGTAATCCTCGGCCCTAAATGTGTCTTTGATTCACTTAAACTTGTGGTAAGGGCTGAGATGGAAAAAAAAAACAATTATTTAATAACAAATATAAACATAGCAAGTGGCCATGGAGGCATGTTGCTACTTCCGACCTGCTGACAAGACTAGGACATGAAGGCTGATCACGTTGGTGGGCATAATGAGGGGTGTGCATACGTGTGTAATCAGAGGGAATTGAGGTGGCAGCTGGATGGGAACTGCATGGTGCACATATTAACTTGCTTTAAGCACTGCTGCCAAAAGGAAAGAAAGCAGTTCAAGCCAGCAAATGAAAAACAGGCCAAAGAGACCTACCACTGGTGGAGTTTCCGTGAGATCTGTCATTCCTTTCACATAACTTTGAAATACTCTGGATAATAGTCTTCACTCTACTGTAGCACACACACATACATATTTCTTTGCACCTCAATAAGAATATGTTTTTGGGATATGCAAAGTCTTTTTTATATGTATGTGCATGAGGGATGAATGGATGAACCATTAGGAATCAGTATTGATTTCTGAACAGAGGTCTTGGAGATGCTTCAGGGTCTTTTACTGATGGTGTGATGATGGGAAAAACAAGCAGCACTCAATACGTCTGCCACAAATTGAACGAAAATATCCTTTAAGCAGAGGGAAAGGATCTTGGTTGTGTTTTGCTTTTCACAAAGTTATTTCCAAATGAAGATTAATATGCAGGTACAGATTGGATCTTGAAGGATGCATCATGAATATGAACCAAGAAGAGCATTTCAAAGTGGCTGGACCTTTGGGTTCTTGGGATCTGATATGGCCACACATGGCCATCCACTGGGGCTCCCACCACAGCCCATCCTCCGTTCGCTTGTTCCACTAAAGGCTTGGCCGATAAGGTATCTGGGGCCTTACTAGAGCGCACCGCTCAGGAGCGTCGTCCCCCACACCTCACGCCTCACTCACAACTCCACAGCCTGTCTGGGGCCCAGGACTCTGGGGTTGGTGGGCCTAGGCTGACACATTTCTGCTAACAATCACATCACACACTGGACCAACATTCCGCTTCCCTGGTCCTTTGCTTTTTTTTCCATTCACTTCCACAAGCCTCCCACCAGTGGGTTCATCAAATCAGCCCCCCTCCAAGCGCACACATGCCTGACTTGCATATACGCACATGTACAACTGCAAGGCCCATACAGCCTTCAAGTGCTCAGAGGTCATAGTCATTAAAAGAACCAGAACATGTTTTGCATGTGCTGATGCGATATTCAGACACACTCTGGATTACAGTATCCATACCTCTGTTGGTTATCAGGCCTGTGTAATAAAGTAATCTCAAGAAGTAGAAGCCAATCAGCCCTTTAAAAATGTGTAGATTAACGGTTATTTAAATGATTACATAAACCATCATTGGTAAAAGATCAATTCATAACTTTATTGCTGTGTTGTGGTGCCCTCTACTGTTCTAAGGCTGTATTACATACAAGAAACAGGTTCTCAGGTTTGCAAATCATCACCATGCTCGCAAAGAAATGAGAGGACCTGATAAACATTTCATTGCTAGACACCTCAAAACAAGCCCAAACAAACATTTACTTTAATATAAAATCATTATTTTGTTGGATACTACATACCATCAGTAACCATCAGTACATTTTTTATTTCATTTGGAAATCAAAGGACCAGAATCTGGAGGAAGAGTGGAGAGACACACTGTCCAAGCTGCTTGAGGTCTTGTGTAAAGTTTCCACAATCAGTGATGGTCTGGAGAGGCATGTCATCTGCTGGTGTTGGTCCACTGTGTTATATCAAGTCCAAAGTCAGTGCAGTTTTGTTTTCCCGCAAAATCATACAGCCTTTCCTGCTTCCCTCTGCTGACAACTTTTATGGAGATGTGGATTTCATTTTCCAGCAGGACTTGTGGCACACTGCCCACACTACCAATAGTCCAAATTTGTCTTATATAATATTCAAATTTTCTGAGACACTGATTTTTGGGTTTTCATTGACTGTAAGCCATGATCATCCACAATAAAATAAATAAACGGTTAAAATAAATCACTCTGTGTGTAATGTATCTATATAATATTTGAGGTTCACATGTTAAACTGAGTTACCGAAATAAAGGAACTTTTCAATGATATTCTAATTGTTGAGATGCACTAGTATATACTAAATACAAATATACAATATACTACAATGTATGTTGTAAAAACAGTGAAAAACAGTGTAAATCCAAAAAGAACAATGACATATAGTTTCCTATGTTTTTTTTAAATAACTGAGCCATCTGGGTGGCTCAGTTATCCCCTTTCCCCTTGTTTAATGTCAGAGTTTGATTCCTCTTTCTGCTGCAGAGGTAGTAATGTCAAGAATATGTGAGGCTTATAAAGAATGAGATTTTTGTTGGTTCTGAAAACAGTGATGAGATGGTCTCTGCAATATGTGGGTTCTCCAGTGGTCTGGGGTCATAATTGTTTTAGTGGGGGGCGGTGTGTTTTGGACAGGGGTGGTCCATGAAAGCAGTGGGATCTGTGTGCTGTCTTCCTCACCTGCCCTGTTGGGTCAAGTTGATCTGAACTGCATCTCATTACTCACAATCTCTCACTCACGATTTATGACTTTCAGTGGTGGTTTTGAAGGTAATTCACTTTGAGCATTCTCATAATTGATATTGACTGTCCTTGGAGTTATTCACAGTTTATTATGTTTCAGAGCATTTGACTAAAATCTAAATAACACTAACTAGTTTTATTATTTAATTAAATCTATCTATCTATCTATCTATCTATCTATCTATCTATCTATCTATCTATCTATCTATCTATCTATCTATCTATCTATCTATCTATCTATCTATCTATCTATCTATATAAATACACACTATTGCTGAACAATTTCAGGTCATTTTTGCTATTTAAGCTCTTCAGTGAATAACCTGAAGTGATAGAAAATCCAGTCAACTTAAATGGTACGTTAGCAGTAAACTGGCAAGGCTGTTAAAAAATGGGAAACTGAAAAAAAATTCTATTGTCAGCTGTGAAGTGAAGAATTAGAGGTTTGACAGGTGAAATGCAGTAATAATGTCATTGCTAAGATGACAAAATAAATAAAAAAAAGCTTGTTTCAATCATGCAGCACAACACAAGAAACAAACAAACAAAAAATCCTCCTGACATACACATTCACACCTGACACATACATATCTAACATGTATTAATCCTCTGACATTTAATATACAAGCATGAGGCATTATGTGAATATTTAATATTTAAGTTGTAATTGATATTTTCCTTATTACATATTCCGTCATTACAAAGCATCTGGTGCAGCAATAATTATATCTAAAAATGTATCCGGTCAGAATAAGAAATGCAACAAAATAATATAAAGCCTAATAATGCAACCACCCCACCTGTCTTATAAGTGGTCAAATGTCTCCATCTTGTGGTACTGCGGAGTTCTTCTTTTATTAACATGGCAATCAGCTGCATTACTCTTTATTTTACTTTCTACTCAGTGCTTCTTTATTGTATTATTAGTGCCCCAGACATATTATTCTAAATTACAAAATAAAAGTCCCCTATCCAGTCTGATACTAGATTTTACTTGTTAGAAAACAAATAAATATGGAATATGGAATAATAATATAATTTAACTGTTTTACATGTTAAGGTATTACAATACTGAGAAATTATTTTATTATTATGTCCTTACGTCTGGATGACAGTTTACCACTAACCACTATATTATATTAAAGTTAAAATATAAAATCGTTTATAATGTGCGCTCAAAGTGTTAAACTGTGGTCTGGACAACAGGCTGTCACTCTTAGTATAAGAAAAAAATACGTAAGGACAAGAAAACAGGATTCGTTAGATAAAAGTCACGAGCCCTCTGAAAACAGTGGTCATTGACTGCCCCCTTTTGGTAACAAGTCAGAAAAACCCTAAATCTTACCAGCCACATGTTTTATTTTGTAATCACATTGAAACTTAACCAAACAAAAATATGTTTGGGACACTTTAAAATGTCTCACCTAAAATGTTCATGCAACATGCACTACTATATGCACTGTAAAGCCGTGATTATTATACTAGTGCATCTAAAAAATTGAATATCATTGAAAAGTTACTTATTTCAGTAATTCAGTTCATAATGTGAAGCTCATATTATATATATATACACACAGAGTGATCTACACTACTCTAACGTTGATTCTTTTTATTGTTAATGATTATGGCTTACAGCCAATAAAAACCCAAAAATCAAAAAATTAGAATGGTACTTTTGGTAGCATGACAAGTCCTACTGGAAAATGAATTCCACATCTTCATAATAATTGTCAGCAGAGGGAAGCATGAAGTGCTGTAATTTTGTGGGAAAACACTGATTTTGGACTTGATAATAAAATACAGTGGACCAACACCAGCAGATGACATGGCTCTCTAAAACATACCATCACTGATTGTGGAAATCTCAAGTAGTTTGGACTGTGTGTCTCTCCACTCTTCCTCCAGACTCAGATTTCCAAATAAAATGTAAAATTTACTGATGGTCAGTGATGGTTTGAAGAGACATGTCATCTGCTGGCGATCCACTGTGTTTTATCAAATCTAAAGTTAATGCAGTGTTTTTACAGAAAATCTTACAGTACTTTATGCTTCCCTCTGTTGACAACTTTTATGGAATATATATATATATATATATATATATATATATATATATATATATATATATATATATATATATATATATATATATATATACAGTTGTGGTCAAAAGTTTACATACACTTGTAAAAAAACATAATGTTATGGCTGTCTTGAGTTTTCAATAAGTTCTACAACTCTTATTTTTCTGTGATAGAGTGATCGGAACACATACATGTTTGTCACAAAAAACAGTCATAAAATTTGGTTCTTTCATAAATTTATTATGGGTCTGCTGAAAATGTCACCAAATCTGCTGGGTCAAAAATATACATACAGCAACAAAATTTGTCAATTTTGGTGATGTAGCGAGTTGTGTCAATCAAATTAGCTTCATGTCATGGCCTCTTCACTTCTTGTAAGTGATTCTGATTGACTACAGCTGTTGACTTCTCATGAGCCCATTTAAATAGGGCTCATTTGACCCAGTGATTAGACTCAGCTACAAAAGCTACAATGGGAAAGTCAAAGGAACTCAGTGTGGATCTGAAAAAGCGAATTATTGACTTGAACAAGTCAGGGAAGTCACTTGGAGCCATTTCAAAGCAGCTACAGGTCCCAAGAGCAACTGTGCAGACAATTATACGCAAGTATAAAGTGCATGGAACAGTTGTGTCACTGCCACGATCAGGAAGAAAACGCAAGCTATCACATGCTGCCGAGAGGAGATTGGTCAGGATGGGCAAGAGTCAACCAAGAATCACCAAGAAGCAGGTCTGCAAGGATTTGGAAGCTGATGGAACACAGGTGTCAGTCTCCACAGTCAAGCGTGTTTTACATCGCCATGGACTGAGAGGCTGCCGTGCAAGAAAGAAGCCCTTGCTCCAGAAAAGGCACCTTAAGACTCGGCTGAAGTTTGCTGCTGATCACATGGACAAAGATAAAACCTTCTGGAGGAAAGTTCTCTGGTCAGACGAAACAAAAATTGAGCTGTTTGGCCACAACACCCAGCAATATGTTTGGAGGAGAAAAGGTGAGGCCTTTAATCCCAGGAACACCATGCCTACTGTCAAGCATGGTGGTGGTAGTATTATGCTCTGGGGATGTTTTGCTGCCAGTGGAACTGGTTCTTTGCAGAAAGTAAATGGGATAATGAAGAAGGAGGATTACCTCCAAATTCTGCAGGAAAACTTAAAACCATCAGCCCGAAGGTTGGGTCTTGGGCGCAGTTGGGTGTTCCAACAAGACAATGACCCAAAACACACATCAAAAGTGGTAAAGGAATGGCTAAACCAGGCTAGAATTAAGGTTTTAGAATGGCCTTCCCAAAGTCCTGACTTAAACCCCATTGAGAACATGTGGACAGTGCTAAAGAAACGGGTTCATGCAAGAAAACCATCACATTTAGCTGAACTGCACCAATTCTGTCAAGAAGAGTGGTCAAACATTCGACCTGAAGCTTGCCAGGAGCTTGTGGATGGCTACCAAAAGCGCCTAGTTGCCGTGAAAATGGCCAAGGGACATGTAACCAAATACTAATGTTGCTGTATGTATATTTTTGACCCAGCAGATTTGGTGACATTTTCAGCAGACCCATAATAAATTTATGAAAGAACCAAATTTTATGACTGTTTTTTGTGACAAACATGTATGTGTTCCGATCACTCTATCACAGAAAAATAAGAGTTGTAGAACTTATTGAAAACTCAAGACAGCCATAACATTATGTTTTTTTACAAGTGTATGTAAACTTTTGACCACAACTGTATATTTAACATGCAATATATGTTCATACATGTTTTAATACAATAACAGAATATATTATTAATATCCTTACTATAGTTTACTTTAAGAATATGCTGCATTTTGTTTTATAATGAATCAGAATTCCATTGTTAGTGTTTAGCTATGGAGATAAAACTCCACTTACACAAGCGTGTAAAGGTAATTTGTTGGACAGATAAATTGCATAACAAAAAGAAGTTTAAGCCCCCTGATTCCAAAATCAAATGGTGAAGACTACGTGACAATATGCAGCATTTTACATTGAAAAGCAGTTTCAAAATCATTGTGATGTTCCACTGTGTTCTATATTAGTGGCCCAAAGGTTGAATGACATTTTCTTACAGTAGTGGGAGCCTAGATGGAGGAAAGGCAAATTCTTTCATGGTACTGATATAATTAAAATTTGTTTCCTTGGAGATTTCTATCCCTACAAACTCTCAATGGGAATAAATTAGTACTAAAATACTTTTCTTGTGTAGTCTATATAATTTAGTCAAATTATCTATATAATTCAGTTAACGTATATTTTGTTAGTTTATTCATATAATAGTTTATCTTTGAAAATGCTATTTTTACATTTGTGCTTATTTATTGTGATTTTTCCTCAGCGATATCTGTTGCATTCTTTCAGAGCACTATTATTCTGGAATTACTTGACAATAAATGCCCTAAAATATGGACGACTTGTGGCACTTGGTTATTTCTGTAGAGTGGTTATCTGAGCTACAGTAGCCTTTTTGTCAGCTCAAACATGTTGGGCCATTATTTGCTAAAATCCTTATCAACATACTGTTTCTGTTTGCAGTATTATCTTCTTTCTTTAATGCATCTATAATTAAGTAAACTGTTGAGACTGTTTTGCTGCAAGGAGATCAGCAATTCAATAAAATAAAGATTCTTTATGGTATATGCAAATATTTATGAACATCGCTCACTTGCCTTTCCTTTTTTTGTTTTGGAGATTGCTGGGATGTTTGAACTGATATTTTAATACAAGAAAGAAACATACTTAAGCAAAACTCTTACCTATGTTTTACACAGACATCCTGAGCTGAGGGTCCAACTGATGCTAGTTGTTTCGAAATTCTTTGTTGTGTAGGGGAGGGAAAATGGTTTAGGGCATACAGTAGAGAGACAGGAATCATCTTGAGTTTTGTTTTGATAAGATTGCAGGTATGATTTCTTTAAAAAAAAAGAAGAATTAAATACAGTTTTCCTTTACCACATTCTTGTTACACAATAAATTACATTTTACAACATTATAAAAAGTAGCCCATACAGTGATTTTTCAAATACAAACAACATTTTAAGACATCAAAGGTTACATATTATATTACTAGCAAATATCTCTCCAATAAAACACGTGCTGTATAATCATATCAATATAATAGCTCCCCCCTGTGGAGAACCTTCTGCCTGCAAGTTTAAGTAGCTTTTTTCCCTTTTTAATCCTATCATGATATTCCTACATAGCAAAAAGTGAAAACATGTCTATTCTAATTTTTTTTTACATAACTTGAATGTAGTTCACGGAAATATACTTACTGTAAGGATAATTTTAGATATTAAAGTATTGCAAAAAAAAGTTTTAAAGTCCAACAAAAGTTTATAGTAAGCTTGAACATTCTTTTTTATTTAAAAAAAAAATCCAAACAAAAAAAAATTCTTCACAAAAATTTACAACTTTAATCTACCATTTCATATATTTTTAACTGGCATTCTTGAATTCATTGTTCAAATATAACCCTGTGCAAAAACATCAACACAGGCTTCCTGTCTATATCAGTAGTGAGTTAGTTTTGATCACTCTCTTTGCTCAGTTATAAATTACAAGAAGGAACTAAAATTGATCAAATTTATAATAAATCTTTCCTTCACAGAATACTTGGTGCATCACTTTAACAACCTGTGCCAGCACAAAACAAAGCATAAGATTTTTTTTTTTTTTACCAATTTTCTCCCCAATTTTATTCAGCCAATTACCCAACCCACTCATTAGGACTCCTCTATCACTAGCGATGCCCCAACACCAGGAGAGTGAAGACTAATACATGCCTCCTCTGATACATGTGAAGTCAGCCACCGCTTCTTTTCAAACTGCTGCTGATGCATCATTGACGAATAGCATGACAGCACGCTTGGAGGAAAACGCAGCAACTCGGTTCTGATACATCAGCTCACAGACGCCTTGTGCTGATCAATATTACCGTAGGTGTGATGTGGGGAGAGAGCGCCATCTACCCAGGGAGCAAGGACAATTTTGCTCCCTCTAAATCAGGGGTGTCCAAACTACGGCCCGCGGGCCATTTGCGGCCCGTTTTCCTTTTTTGGAGCGGCCCGCGAGGTATTTTAGAAATAGAATGAAAGGGGCAAATGAGTCTAAAAGTTGCCGTAATTAAGGAGTTTAATATTAAGAAACATCATGAAATTAAACATCAATTTGAAAAATCTTAGTTTACACAACACTGTCAAAGATAAAGATAGTAAGTCATGTAAAATGGTGTGTAAATTAAAGTAATCAGGAAAATGTATTATTTAAAGTGGTATATTTCATATTTTATTGTATTACAGAGTCTGTGGCCCATGACTTCAAATATATTTCTCCTTCTGGCCCCCAACAAAAAAAGTTTGGACACCCCTGCTCTAAATGTATATTTATTTATATTTAAGCTTTATGTGAATATATTTATATTCACATAAAGCTTCACCAACCATGGTTTCCTGCTAAAAACAAAATATTTCATAAAGAGATGTGATTTATGTGTGTTAAAAGAGCTAGCTTAACACTAATACTAATCACTAGTACAGTCCCAAAATACATTGTTAAATGTGAAAATGTCTTTTATTAAACAAGATTGTTAACTAAAATAGCTCTTTCCAACTTTTTGTCTCTGCTAAGCAGTTACTTAGATGAGCTCATGACTGCTGATTACTGGAACAAGAGTTTGAGAGTTTTTTTTGCATCATCTGTTCTTTCCTAATGAAAATTAACTATTCATAGTCAAAGTCTACACAGCAATGCAATGTGTACACAAATTAGCAGTCTTGTTTATTTAATGTTTGTTAGGTATTTTGCATTTGTTTACACCTTATACAGAGCCACTCAAATGTTTGGACAAATTTTGTAAATTTAATATTGATCATAGAAAAGCTGTAAAGAAACATGTGGACATTATTTTCTAAACAAAAAGTATTAAACAAACCAGAATATGTTCTTAATATACGTTTGATTCTTCCAAGCAGCATATTTAGCTTTAATGACATATATTTTCTCATTGTCTTCATGAGGTAGAGTCACCTGGAATAGTTTTCTCAGTGTCTTGAAGGAGTTTCTGGAGGTGCTGCTTTTCCTTCATGCTGTGAAGCTCCAGCTCATCCCAAATTTCCATTTCAGTTAAGCTAAGGGGATTGTGAGAGACAAACACTTTTTATATACTACACAATTCCATTGGTGTGGTTTAAAAATGTTCCTGACAATTTTGGATAAGTGTATTTTTGAATAACCAATTACAACCTCAGTCTGTGTTCTGAGTTTGGGTTAATATGGATAACATGCACCTTATTGGAAGCTAAACTGGTCCCAGTTTCCAAAAAAACATCTTATTAAAATAGCTTAAATGGAAAGAAAGTGCTCAGTGTGAAGCTCACTGGAACATCTAAGAATCATTTTAGTGCTAAAAACCTTTTGGGAAACCCAGGGTGCAGAGTTCTGAATGAGTATTGAAATTTAAATGTTTTCAAGAACAATGTAGATACATACTGTATTAAAAAATGCTATTAATTATAGCAAAGTATGGTAATTTTGTTTATTAGGCTATATGCATGATGTGACATTACACAGTGACATACACTGCCTAGCCAAAAAAAAAAGTCGCCACCAAAAAAACTCTTACTCTCTAAAATGTTGTTGGACCGTCTGTAGCTTTGAGTGCAGTAAGCATTCGCTGTGGCATTGTTTCAATAAGCTTCTGCAATGTTACAAGATTTATTTCAATCCAGTGTTAGATAAATTGTTCACCAAGATCTTGCAGCATTGATGTTGGTAGAGTCTGACCACTGCACAAAGTCTTCTCCAGCACATCCCAAAGATTCTCAACGAGGTTAATGTCTGAACTCTTTGGTGAACAATCCATGTGTGAAAATGATGATCTCATGCTTCCTGAATCACTCTTTCACAATTCCAGCCCCATTAATTCTGGCATTGTTATCTTGGAATATGTTTGTGTCATCAGGGAAGAAAAAATCCATTGATGGAATAATCTGGTCTATATTCAGTATATTCAGGTAGTCAGCTGACCTCATTCTTTCAGCACTGTTGCTGAACCTACACCTGACCAACTGCAGCATCAGCCCCACATCATTTACTTAGTTACTTAGTGAACTTTTTTGGCCAGGCAGTGTATTTTTAGGCCCCATATTGGAAAACAAAAACCTTTTCTAGAATCATATAATGCTTTTTATTGACCTCACTGGTCATCTGGCCACCATTTACTATATAATGAGGCAGTAAAATCACTGATATGCACATTAGTCCTAAATAATGTATTAGCTTATACCTCCGTGGCACAAATGATCTGAAGTGGATCTGGTAAAAATGGCCAATACCTGATTCTTAAAAATCAATCCCCAAACCCTTCCAATGGATTGTAGATTGACCATTATTCTGAACCAATAAATTGGATTTGAACATCCCTTTTAGTGATGATATATAAATAGATTTCACTTTTAATTGAGCTTGATATTGAGTAGATTCGAGAAATCACCAAACTGTGCTAGACACATAAATTCCAAAACTATACTTGGACTACATATGTGCCAATATGCTTTTGCAGAACACTCATTCCAGGCCAATAATGATACGTTTACTAAATCACTTGTTTGGCCCATTTGTTGATTACAAGTGTAAACACACTGGTCATCATTCACTGTAATGTGCCTGAATATACTATAATTAATCTCACCATTCAGATCCCACCTCAATTTTAGCACCATCTAGAGTTTTTGTATATTAGATCTCAAATTAAAAAAGGTTGTAACAGTATAGAATATACACAAATTTTGTGTTTCTTTAATTTGCTTTGGCTTTTATTTGATTGCAGAAATTAATCCATCCCTGCTACATTTCAGACCCACAACACATTCCAAAAAAATTGGGACAAGTGCAAATTAGAGCTAGAATTTAGGAAAAAAAAGACAGATTTTAAGCCGTTGATTTGATACAAAAAGCATCTACAAAAGTCTTTGAGGAGCAAAAATGAGAAGTGGTGTTCAGTTTTTACAAATGTGTGAGAAATGTATTGAAATGTTTATAATCAATGTTCAAGATACATCGGAAAGTATTTGCCTATTTCTCCCTCCACATTTCATAATATCATTAAGCCACTCGAGTAATAGAGAGTTATTTCAGTGTGTACAGTGCAAGGGCACAAGCCTATGTCCAGAAGCACCATCAAGTCAAGTTTTCTGTGCTATTAGACATCTGTGATGGACAGTCACACACAAGAAACATGTATTTTGGGTTTAGAAATTCAGTATTTCAATTGTGTTTGAAGAAATGGAAGCTATGAGCTCAGGCACAAAACTGATAAGGACCATCTAGACTAATGTAGCAGGGATTCTTACAATCGCCTACAAGGTGATGACAGAACAGGCTCCTTCCTACCTGCACTCACTCCTGAAGGTCTCCCGGCCGCTGCGCTCCTCCAATGAACGTCGCCTCGCTTTACCAAACACTCACACAAAGCAATCCAGACTGTTCTCATACAGAGTTCCCCAATGGTGGAACAAACTACCTTCCACTACCAGATCAGGAGAATCTCTCGCTATCTTTAATAAACTCCTGAAGACAGAGCTCTTCAAAGAGGACTTACTCTCCTAACACCTCTAACTAACTACCTTCCACTACCAGATCAGGATAATCTCTCGCTATCTTTAATAAACTCCTGAAGACAGAGCTCTTCAAAGAGCACCTACTCTCCTAACACCTCTAACGCACTAACTACTTCTAACCTTATTTCCTTCTTCCCCTCCTTCACAAAATGTTTTACCTTTAACTTCTATTACTTTTGTACTTGACTATTGTAAGTCGCTTTGGACAAAAGCGTCTGCCAAATGTAATGTAATGTAATGTAATGTAATATCAGTAACCAGTCCAAAAAAATTCAAAAGCCAGGGTGTGCTGTGCTATGGGGTTCTGTCAGTACACTTCTGTGATTGAAGCATTAATGCTAAACAGTATACATAGATCTGAGAGCAACATGTTCTGCTTTTAATGCATCTCATTCAAGAATGTTCATTGTTTGTATATTCATCAAGACAGTAAAAAAACACATTCTGCCCATATTACAAAGGCATGGCTGCAGAAGAAGAGGGTTCACATGCTGGACTGCCCTGCCTGCAGTGCTGACCTCTCCTCAAGAGAGCATGTGTGGAAAAAATGCAACAATGGCCCCTTACTGCAGTACACCTTAAGACATGTTTACAAAAAGAATAGGACAAAATAACAGCTGAATCATCTAAATGCAAAAAGTCAAAATACAATTTTTTTGTGAGGAAAAAATGGCAACATTACAAATGGCAAATGCTATACGGTCCCAACTTTTTTGTTTTGTAGGCCTGAAATGCAGAAATTTGATGACGTATGTTGACAAATAAAATAATGTCGACCACAATAAACTACTGTTTGCAATTGCACAAAAAAATTAGGAAACACTGCACTTTCTCTCCTTACTCTCAAAAATCCATAATGGAACACCTCAAGTGGTTTGAGCTGACTTTTTGCCATGGCTCTTACAGTCCCCAACCACTGAAAGCAACCTCATTTGAAATACTAAATAAATATATTATATTTAACTTCTTAAACTAAATCAGTTGTTGTTTAACAATTTGCTGTACCATACATTTTAAACAGAACTGGTCGCAGTTTTGAATTCCACTCTGATTGCTTAGTTTTTTTAGTTACATGCTTTGGGTTCCAAGATAATTCAATTAGTGATGACATCAACAACAGTTATGATAGTATTTATTTACCTCATCTATGATCTGAGGACATTTTTCTATATATAGTCTTCTAGTGCATCTCAAAAAATTTGAATATTTGAATAGTACTTTAGGCTGTGTGGACAGTGTGCCAAGTCCTGCTGGAAAATGAAATCCACATCTCCTCTATATAAAAGTTGACAGCAAAAGAAAAACATGAAGTCTTGTAAGATTTTCCGGGAAAACTTGACATAACACAGTGGACCAACACCAGCAGATGACATGTCTCTTCAAACCATCTCAAGCAGCTTGAAATGTGTGACTCTCTACTCTTCCTCCAGACTCTGGTCCCTTGATTTCCTAAAGAAATGCAAAATTTACTGATGATCAGTGATGGTTTGGAGAGACATGTCATCTGCTGGTGTTGGTCCACTGTGTTTTATCAAGTCCAAAGTCAGTGCAGTGTTTTTCTGAAAGCACTTCCTGCTTCCCTCTGCTGACAAGATGTGGAGATGTGGATTTCGTTTTCCAGCAGGACTTGGCACACTGCCCACACTGCCAAAAGTACCATATGCATAATTATATAATATTCTAATTTTCTGAGACACTGATTTTTGGAATTTCGTTGACTGTAAGTCATAATAATCAACAATCAAATAAATAAATTCTTAAAATAGATCACTCTGTGTGTAATACATCTATTTAGTACATGAGTTTCACATTTTGAACTGAATTAACTGAAACTAACTTTTCAGTGATATTATGACTATATGACAACTTTTGAGATGTACTGGTATATATAATATTTAATTCACAAACAGATTATGTTATAAAATGACCTAGGGCAGTTTATTAAACAAATTATATTTAAGAGTTCAATTATTAGACATTATGCTTCATATTAGCCTTTTAACAGAACAAGCTACTGGAACCTCCTCTACCATTGGCTTCCGGCAATGTTTGCACACTGGATGTGTCCCCCCAGTTTCTAACACTCTCTGTTAGTGGGTAGTCATTCTCCTCAGGCTACCTTAGGTAAACTTGTAGATCATAATTTTCTAAGCTGGTACCAAATGTGTTGGCTGTGAGCTATACTGTTCACAATTTTGGATTTTCTTTATTTTCAAATCTATATTTTTGGTAGAGGAAATCAAAAAGCATTTCTTTTATTCATTTGATTATAAAATCTGAAGTAGAATTATTGTACAGTGCAACCGATTAAATTTTATGTTATTTAATTAACACACAATGTAGTTATAAGTTAAAGTTTTTATTCATTTTTATAGTAAACCAGTTTCCTAATATTATTTAAGCTCAACTTAGCCAGGCCTACAGAGTGGCAACACTTGCCTGCTAGTTTCTTGTTATAATGGTTTTCTTTCAGTTTTAAATGTAACAAATCCAAATGTTGCACCATAATTTTGTAAAAACAAAACAAACAAAAAAAAAAAACAATGTGGTCGCACTAAGAGATGTCGTCAAGTCCTTATTTCATCTTTACTTACACATTTGTCTTTATCAGCTAAAAAAAATTAAACTTGCTTACACTCTAAGAAAAGTAAGTACAGATTTGTACTTAAAAGAGTACAAAGCTTGTCGCTGGGGCTGTACCTTATATTGAGGCACAAAAAAGTACCTTTCAGTGAAAGTCCTTTTTTGTACCCATGGTTTTTGTGGCAGTAAAAATCATAAAGATTATAAACATTATCATCAACTAAATATGGCTCAAAAACTTGATGATACGAAATTGTATGGCTTTCAAATAAAAAAATGTGCAATTTAAATATATATTGTTCATTAGTACAGTGATGCAGAATACTGAATGTACCCTTTGGCTGGTTAAATGGTACAAATTTGTACTTATTGCTGTTAGAAATGACTTTGTACTTCAGAGGGAACAAATCTGACCCTGTAAAGACCAATATTGTACCTTTGAGGGTACAATTATAAAGAGTGTACCTTCGAGTACAAAAAAGTACTCATGTCGTACCTCTGTTTTTTAGAGTGTACTGCGCATGCAATATATAAACAGTTTGTTGCTTAACAAAAGTTGGGAGGAGAGATAACCTATAAGCTGTAACAGCATTTGTTGTGTAGCCTCAAGCAGGGGCGGTGGTGTCATATTCACGTGTTTTGACGTTTAGGTTGATTGTAACTGTGAAATAGTTGGGGTGAATCATATTTACCTTAGTGATATTTGTGTGTCATCCATAGCAACTATATAGCATAATGACTAGCATAAACCAGTTTTATGTGTTTACTAAAGCGTTAAATACATGTAAATGCAGGTAACCCAGATTTTTCAGTGGCTTAGAGAAAACCATCAATGCCTGAAAATAAAGCGTGTAGAACACACGTAAGCATATACACGTCGTTTTTTCCAGATAAAAACGACTTCTCCGTAAGACACCACTAGATGACGCGCAAACCTCATGAAAACACGCCACAGTTGTGCATGTGCGTGATTGTGTGTGAGCGCAGAGGTATATGCGCAGATATGCACGTGGTGCTCACGGAAAGGATCTGATGAATATTTAAATAAAAAACATTAGATTCTCTATGGACCACCATACGCTGTCAGAAAATCTGTGCTGTATATATACATAATTGTTCTCTTTTGTTGCCCTTTTATAAAGTACAAATGTGCCATATATTGCACTTCATTCATGTTTACAATGAATTGCATACGTGTAGCTTTGTGGCAATAAATATTTTAAAGAGAGAAATAATTATATTTATTTAAATAAAACGAAATACAATTTAATAAAACGCCTGGAGTCACGTCGGAAAATAGGCAATGCTTCATATATAAAAACAGACAAACAGCACCTCCGTCTTTAAGCTCTTCGAGTCTGTATCTCACTGTACGGTGACACGTCATGCATTATGCATAAAACTGTAATCACTTAGGAATTAGCCTAAAGGTGAAGAGCTCTCCTAATTGAAAATTTATGGCGTGAAAATTATCGTCAGATACTATTTAACAGCCTATCAGTAGATGCAATAGATCTTTGGCTACTTCTAATGGATCTTTGACCTCAATCCAGAATATGGGATGCCTCATACCGAATGAAAAGCTATTACAGTATCATAAAGCACTTGCACACTGTGATCGCTGGTTATGATGACGGTTCCAAACACGTAGCACTGTGACAAATCAACTAATCTGTCTTA
This sequence comes from Astyanax mexicanus, assembly GCF_023375975.1. NCBI lineage: Eukaryota > Metazoa > Chordata > Actinopteri > Characiformes > Acestrorhamphidae > Astyanax > Astyanax mexicanus. The sequence goes on along the minus strand of NC_064408.1, from coordinate 20,775,868 downwards.
TTGATTTCGTATCTAACGCCCATTTTTATAATGTAATGATATAGTGTTCTGAAACACCCGCAAGACAAAGGCTGGATACATACAGATGTCAAATCTGTGTTGAGGGAGCGTCAAATGGTCCACGGTTTTATTAAGATTTTTGTATTAAGCTCGTCAAGTTGCTTAGAAAACATATTTTTCAGTCTCGATAGTTTCAATACTCCACGAATCAAAAGTTGTAACCTAAAAAATAAATAACATTTTTAGTATAACTTTAAACTCAGTTTTTACAGAATATATTGAACAAATTTCCACAAATGCACAAAAAGATGTCAAATCTGGTGTTAAGGGAGCGACAAACCATCCACGGTTTTATTTAAATTGTATTATTAAACTCGTCAATATTAGTCGCTTTGAAAAACATATTTTTAAGTCTCGATAGTCCAAGAACCAATAGGTGTATTCTAAAAAAACGAATAACATTTTTTTTACTACAACTTTAAGCTCACTGTTTTTTAGAACAAATTATGAACTAATTTCCACAACTGCACAAAAAGCTGATCTGAGCAAGTTGTATATCCAAGATCAAATACCGGCCATGCCATTAATTATTACAATTAAAACATTCCTTTTGTTTATAAAATACACGTCGCCTTTCACGATAAGACTTGGTTGTGATTTACCACATTGAAAAAACTCCGATATGACATTTTTTGTATAATACTGGAAGCTATAAAGTGTCTGGGCAAAAGCAAAACCACTCATCTGATTAGCGCTGAGGTCGATGTTTACTAAAATCCATGCTCTAATATATATATAATAAATATGCTATTTTCTTAGACTTAATAATACCTATATCTATCAACCTGACTAAAATCATAAGGTTTCCTAAATTTATCTCTTTGTTCCAAAGCAAAGGTGGGGAACTTTTTCTAAATTCAGCTCAAGTAATTAAACTTATTAAAACAGGGTAAAGTAAATGCATCCGACAGACAAGTGAAATAAATTCAAACAAAGAGCAACATAAGAAAAATATACCTATAAAACTCTGGATACATGTTTGCATTTAACTTATGTTTTTTCCATGTAAAACGTTGGAATTTTAAAGGGAAATAAAAACACTCATATTTGTCACCAACTGAGCTAAACGTAGCTGAGTACATAAAGGAATGACTGAAATAACCTAAAGGAAAGCAGAGTGTTTTCCTATTCAGGCCTACAATACTTGGGGAGAAGTATTAGCTCATGAATGACAGAGAGATTTTAATTAGCAGCAGTGAACTGAGGAAATACAGCTACAGTCCACATCACCCGACCGTATCGCGATCCGTCGCTCTTTGTCGTGTACTTTGCCCTGTAGCCGCTGGGTGGCGATAAGCAGCTGACCTCAGCAGGAAAACTCCCTTCCAACATTTCTGCAGACGCACCGTCGCCTACCGAGTAATAAAATCAGGTAAGATATCGAAGGCGCCAGGTGAGCAATAGAAGGAGCAATTGAGATAGTTTGTCTAGAGTTTACTCCTATTCTCTAGCGCCATTCTCGTTACTGATTAACCATACAATATACAAATAAAGATACGGTCTTGATAAACCTGTGACTTTAGGGCAACCGAGGGTGAGCAATCACGTTATTTATTTATCCATTTGTTTGTTTATTTTACATTCTTTCAGGTTCCTTCCGGTCCACATAAACGTCCCGTAAAACCTACAGCGGCCCTCATAAAGCTCGTTCACTGGCTCCATACAACTCAGTGCCCTGTAAAGCATTTTAGTTATTACAGTTCGACCCGTAATATACTTGCCCTCCTCATATTTATTTTTGTCTAGAGGTGATCTTGAAAATGTTTTGTGACTTTTGTACATAGCATTAGCAATCCTAATAAATATTTTCTTAAAGATATGTAAATCCACCGAAAAAACAGAGAGGTGACCAGACATCCAGAATACCCGAGGTGTGCATGATTTTAGTAGATTTTTTATCAAGCGTAAATCAAGATTTTATAATAGTCAATAAACAAAAATATTATTTATGATTGTATATTACCTGATGTTCCGCTGCACTTTTAAATTTGACATATTTTATGCTCTATAAAACAACGCTTTTTGATTTTTGATCAAGCTTTAGCTTTTTGATATTTCCGTGCTTGCCATCTACACATCCATGCATTACTAATAAGAAAGCTTCCACTAGTATCAAAAAGAGTTCTGTAAAAAATAGTGCAAGTTTTTGTGAAACAATTAGTTATAATTAACATATATATGTATGTAGCCATTGCCTAAAGACATTTCTTTAGGGTGTAGGTGTTTCTCGAAACTTTTTCGAGTGTTGGACTGTAACTACTAAAAAAACATATGCTCAAATCTATATCGATTTTACTCTTAAAAAAAAAACACTTTTTTTTTAGAAATATTTATTTAGAAATATATTATATCTGGCAGTAAATATTTTACCGGTGTCAGAATAAATTTTTCAAAAAGAATAAACCAATATAAACGTTCGAAAATTACTTTTTTTTCAATGCAAAAAAACTTCAATTGATACACGACCCACACACATATTATATGACTTAATTTCTGCATACACCAGATGACAAGGGCAATTTGAGCACATTTATTTTGACTTTTGTTATAAAAAATATTTTAAAATAATAAAGAAAGAAGTTCTTGAGGAACTCGACGCCACTGGTGCAATGTGCTGTCGCCTTTAATTCGTTTGAACAGAAGCACTTAAAACACAGACAACAGTAAAAGGAAGGATGGCACATGATTGTGTCCGCTAGAAAATCTAGCAGTGTGGACATACTTTCGGGGATGGGGTGGGGTGGTACATTACAATCCATAGTCAGAGGGACGTAAATGAGAAATGTCATAAACAAGGCTAATACCTCACAAACTATTTTTACACAGGTTTATCAACAATAAATTAAGAACAACTCCCCCGATGAAGAAACAAACTTCATTATATTTACACGCAATATCCATATGAAATAATTACATAAATATTTTGTAGCTACAGTATATGTCACTATTTACATTATAGTCAATAATACCATGTCCGTTGTGATTTCCCTTTTCCCGATTTAACTCAATGCTGAATTCAGTGGTGCAGTTTTTGTACCGTGGTAACCTACAGCAAATATGGGATAAACATTTGTCCTCACTGTTTGGGGCAACTTTTGGACTTTTAACATCATTGCTAAAGCTCAGTTTTAGTCAAACTATATAAATGAGCCTCCCAATAGTCAAAACAAACCCGTTGCGTAATATTGTAAGCGCTGTCTTGTGTGGATTATTTAATTAATATTATTACTGTATTCAGTTAGAATGTTTTTGATTATCTAAAATAAACGTTAAAGTCCAGACTAGAGTAACCCGACAGTTATGAGGTGGTCTTATGACATGCAAACCGCCGGCTGCCAAAATCCGTAAGAACTACATTTTCACACAGCAGTCCTTATAAGACAAAGAGTTATCCAATAAACTAAGACCCTATAGAGTGCATATTAAATTAATCCATTTTCAACCCAGAAAATTGATGTGAAACGTAGGACAGCAGCAGCTTATTCCATCTGACATCTTCAGCCCAGCTGTTCAATTTCAATACTTCTATGGTAGCCTATTCAAATAAGGAGGGAGAACTGGGAAAGATTCATAGTTTTTGTATTAATTTAACAACAAAAAGGGAGACATACAAAGTAAACGGTGTTGTTTTGTGTATTACCAAAGTGCATTTGAAAATCTAACTTTTTTTGTTTGTTTGTTGTTTTTTTCCCAATATAGGTCCGTGTTGTAAACCCGCTTTCGCTAGAAGGGCGTCGTCATAGACAATCCTTATATAGTGTCTTTACGCAGTCGTCATTTAAACACCTGCCCTCATGGGGACACGCTCCGAGCTCTCTCCTGCTTGGAATCGAGTCCGCTGACCAGGCGCTGGATGCTCTGCAGCTCACTGCTCGAGTCCTTCTCGTGAGTTGTTTTGGGCGACAGCGAAACGGAGCCTGAGGACATGGTGGACGAGCGACTGGTCACCTCTGAGGTGGAGTCCAGCGTGGCCGATGCAGGGCTTGAGGCCATGCCATCCGCCTTCAGATCGATGGCGCCGCCCCCCACGGGTGGCACAGCGGTGGTCAGCAGGGTGCTGTCCGGCACGCCGGGAAGGGAGTACGGGCTGTATCGCAGGCGCGGGCGCACGGCGTTCAGGAACGGGTGGCGGTGAACCGTGGAGGAGGCCGCGGAAGAGGCGGCCGCAGCAGCTGCCATGTATGTGTAGGGGTAGGGAAAGAGGCCTCCGAAGGGGGACATTGCCAGGCCCTGGATAAAGAAAGTGATGGTGAGAGGGAGCTTTAGAGAACCCAGCAAAGAACACTCAAATGAAAAAGTGGTTTAAAGCAATGACTGCATATATAAGCCATTACTGCTCATATATGGTTATATACATTTATTAATTTAATGTAAGTGATGAATTAGCCATTCTGATGTTTGCTTCTTTAGAGCTACACTAGAGTTTTGAGGGTATGTGGCTAAGTAAGGGAAGACGCTCACCTAAAATTACATTTCTATTGGAGACTTGTAGCTCCAAAACCAAAGCAGCAAACCTTTAGATACTATTTTTTAGGTGCAACTCTAAATTACACAATTTAATCATTTATATTCAAAGCACCATATAGAGCTACACGAATCGTTGTGCATTTGATTTAAAAGGCAACCTACACAATTTAGTAATATTCTGAAATCGTTAAAATGCGACAAAATCATAGCCAGTTAAAATGACGGTCTTGTAAAATAAAATAAAAACAAATATGATAACAATTCATTAGGGCTGTAACATACATCGCTAAAATCAATATGTTGTTGATTTAGAAGACTCTTTCTGACCAACTGTCCCAAATTTCTTAAATCTCAGATTTGAATATCCAAACGTTTTCATTCTTCTTGTAAATAAATATTTTAACTACATTTACGAATATGCCAATAGTTGACAACTGTCCAAACATTATTGTTTATGCAATTTTAATGTGTATTACTTACTTGTTTGCTGTATATAAATGCATTGCTGTGAACATGAATTAATTATTATCCTCTTGAAAAATATAACTATAACACACACTACAGGCTATGGATGCACATTATTTAACACAATCAGTAAATGGGAATCACATCGCCCACTTGGTTGTGTCTATGGCCCAGTGGACCAATGTCAGCTTACCTGCGACGCTAAGACGTGTTGCTGCAGATGGAAAGGCAGTCCTGGGGCTCCCGTCAAGCTTTGTGACGGTGACGCCATGCTGGCCGTGTCCATGGTGCTGACCCCTCCGGAGGATACGGCCGCTAATAAGGGCCCCATTCCCGCGGCCATGTTGGAAAAGGCGCCTCCCATGTTGAACTGGCCGGGGTGCAGGAGGAAGGGGTGGGCGCCGCCCAGGTGGTTGAAAAACTGCTGGCCCGCCAGCCCCGGCGGGAATCCAAAATTGTGCAAGGGGCCCTGGTTTAAGTGCGCGCCGCCGTCCGTCTGCACGGTCAGCGGCATGTAGTTTTCCTTGCTCATAGGCCGCGGCTCATCGGCTTTGCTCGACTCGCGTGCTGGACTTTTGAGGTCTTCCGCGGAGCGCGTGGTGCTGGAGATGACTGTGACGGGACTCTGGCGAGAGTCGGCCCTGCTTTTTTCAGTCCGCAGGCGAGTGGAAGAGTCCTCATCGCCGAACAGGTGGCCTTTGCTGAGCGCAGGGTCGTGCTCCTTAGCGTCCTCGGTGGTTGTGGTTGAGATCTTGCTGGAGTCCGGTCCTTCTTTCAGCTGGGCGTCTTTATCGTCCTCGTCGCTGTCTTCGTCGCTGTCACAGAAATCTGTAGCCAGGTTGGGAGAAAATGACACGTGTTTTAAATCCAGTAAATATTGTATATTTATCAAAAATACTGTGTTGCTTAATTAAATATTTTATCCCAGCAGTTCTTGTATATTTATCATAAAGACTGTGTTGCTTTAGCAAATATTGTATATTGTAATCCAGTAAATATTGTCTTTTTATCAAAAAATACTGTGTTACTTTGTCAAATATTATTTAATTCAGTAAATATTGTATATTAATGAGAAATGCCTTATCAACATGTAGCTATTATTAATTTTTACATAAAATTGCAATAAAAACGATAATCTTTTTCTAATGTATTGTTAAATCAAAGTTCCTACTTCCCAATGACTGATACATATCTGATAATACAATACAATTACATTACAAGGAAACATACACACACACATATATATCTATATATCTTTATTTATCTGATTACGTAATTGAATATTATTATTTAGCGCTACAACTGGCCTAAAGTTATCTATACTGTTTATCTGTACACACACACACACACACACACACACACACACACACACACACATATATATATATATATATATATATATATATATATATATATATATATATATATATATATATATATATATTATGTATCTCCATTCAAATTAATTAAAATATTTGTATTAGGCACAAGAATTGGCCTAATAAACTCATCTATATTGATATATTGTTTTAAAAAAGGAAACTTAATTGGCCTATACAGACACACACACACACACACACACACACACACACACTACCTTACAGCCTGTAGCAGTAAGGTATTTGGATAAGAAATCAAGGTGGGCTTATTGCAGTAGGTCACTTTTCTCGGAGGGCGCACATTAAGGCGCAGGTTACCTTTTAAGTTGGGCTGACCCGCGGTGGACACTGCGGGAGACGAGGCCTGGCGAAAGCACTTGAAGGAGGCCTGCTCGCCCGAGGAGTCATCGGACGTGCCGTTCTCTTTCTTCTGCTGCTCCTCGTAGGATCGTATGGATTGCAAAGCCAACTGTTTCCTGCAGCCCAAACGCAACATACGTATACATAAAACACACACCGCTAATATAGCAAGTATGATGTGCAAAAGCGTTAAATTTTCACGATGTGGGTATTTCGTTTTACAATATACACAGGATTTGTTTTTAAGCAAATTTTCTATTACGCAAACAACATTGAAAGCTTTACTTTTCCCCCACCTTTTCTCTCGTCTTCCATTCCCAGTATCACGAAACCCTTTAGCAAAGGGATTGTGGTCGATTTTCAACTGTGTTATCTGAAATACAAATACAATTAAAACATTTAACAAAAAAGAAAATACATTTAATCGTTTTTTTCAATGACAAATCTGACTCCTACGAAGATTTGTATTGCACTGATTTGTTGTTCTTTGTATTAATTGATCTACACGGTTGTTGGCCAATATGACGTTATAGTGTAAAGCTTTTTCAATTATTTTTCACATTGACTCAACCTAGGTGGTCCTCCACTCATAAAAAATACGTTTACATTCACAGTCTTGCAACACTTCCACAACCTCTCGCCCACCAAATAAGCGATAGGGTTATTTTTATCTCTTCGAGAAACAGCAAACACAGCTTAGTAAAAACAAACACAAAAATGAAACATACACTTTCTTTTAAGACCATAATCTCACTACTTTCCCTCAATCCCTCTTTTCTCTTCCCCCTTTCTATCTCTCTCTCTCTCTCTCCCTCTCTCTCTCTCTCTCTTTCTTTCTCTCTCTCACTCACACACACACACACAGAATAAGGATCGTTTGGCCTACAAACTTTCCGTGTGCAGAAAAAAAACAATGCTTTAATCTTTATCAATTTCTAAACGCTACAGTTAGCTAACCTATATAAACACTTGTAGGCTAGTACTGGCCGCTTAGTGTGAGACATATAATCCATTAATACCAGCGTGCACATTTTAGGTTCAGACAATTCAAAAATCGCCTCAGCTCGACACACAAAGCACATCTTGACCTACCTTGTCGTTTTGGTATGCAGTAACAGCAATGAAGTCAGTCTCGGGGAAAACGTAAGTCCTGAACGTACTATAAGGAAGTTTCAGAATGTCGTTGGCTCGCACAATATGAAATCTTGGCTGGTATTTGTGCATGGAGTTAAGAATCGTCTGCAAAACAAATAAGACGGATCTTATAAATAATAATAGTAGCTGAAAGGTTTGCCATTCAAGACCATGCCCCCCCCCCCCCCCACACACACAGGTCTTATTCGCATAAGTTGAGGCCTATTCACCAAAGTTTTCCCAGTCGAGTAAAACATGAGTGACTTATTAGACACGCGTTTGACTGCATTAACTGCACTGAAATGTCCACTATTTTATACAAAATAAGTGTGTTTGCGTGTTTTGTATATGTATTTAATAAGACAGTAATGCCATATAAGACCTAAGGATAATTGCAGAAACAACCAAAACAACAACAACAATAATAATAATAATAATAATAATAATAATAATAATAATAATAATAATAATAATAATAATAATAATAATAAATTTACTAATTAACAAAATAAAACAAGCCACAATACAACGAAAACACTATTAATTATAATTAATAATTAAACGTATAACAGCCACAAGTAAAAGTCACTTACAAATCCATGCTTGTCGGAGATATTGTTCGTCAGTTTAAGTTTGTGAAAGTTGACGACTTTGGACATCCACTGTTCGCCAGTGGCCGGACTGTCGGGGTGAATGTACATCCGCTTTGGCATTTCGGGGTCAGCCTTGCCTGCCACCATCCAGCGCGAGTTGTGAAATTTATACCTACAGTCGTCAGCTGCTACGATATCCATCAAAAGAATATACTTTGCTTTCTTGTCCAAGCCAGTGCACCTCACTTTAAATGGAGGAAACATTCTCCTGCAAGACCAAGAAAAAAAGGGGAATTTTAAATGATGTTTAAAATAACTTTTTGATATTTACGGTCGAAATGTAATTAAACAGGATTCAACCCACATTGCCAGTGTCTGCATATTAAGTCTAGAAAAGCATTAAGGGATCGTCCTGATATTATTTTGGTGTGTCTTGCACGTTTAACTAGGCCCAACCCTCTGCTACTTCTTGTAAAACTATTCCAACACTGAGTTCACAATATTTTATTGCTGTCACATATATTTCCAAAATGGTGACTTTACAGTAAAAGGAATAACATATGTTATTGGTCATTTTTAGCAAGGCTGAATATATAAAAGAAATTGTATATATATATATATATATATATATATATATATATATATATATATATATATATATATATATATATATATAATATTATTATATAATATATATTTATTTTATATAATATTCTATATTCAGCCTTGCTATTACATGATTTTTAAAAAGTACATTGTGACAAATTACGTCTGTGTAGTAATTAAAATATTGTGCAGTTGTAAAACTATGGGCGAATCCAATCCAACATTTATAGTATAGGTTGGGTGCGTTTGAAAGTTGTAAAGATTAGATGAACATGCTCGGTGCCCATATAAAGATAATAGGCCACATAATAGCTATTCACAAGCCCGATTATCTCGCGTGATGATAAGTGCTGAATGTAAATACCACTGAATCTCAGTTACCCAAAAATAAAGTAACTTCGAAGCCCCCAAATCAATAAATCAATGCAATCAATCTCTGTGTCTCTTGATAACTTAAATCAGGCATTTTATTTTACTTCTGAACTGACATACTGGCAGCCCAGTTTGGTGTTGTTTTGTTTTTCATTATTTCCCCACCAAACAAAAACTTAATCTTTACCTTCCCGATTTCGTGATAACCATTTCTGTGCCACATTTGTGAAAGAGCTCCCACAGCTCCTTGGCTTCTAGGTGTACTTTAGGGTCGTCCTCCACCTCCTCCTCGGGTTCCAGGGTCTTCAGAGGCCTGAGGTGCGCGGCGGCAGCGGCGGCCTGATGGCCGAGAGACGAGAAATGCAGGCCAGTCTCCGCGGCACCCATTAGCTGCTCCATAATGGGCTTCCCCAGCGCGCCGGGAAGCGAAAGGGAGCCGCTTGGCGGCAGCGCCAGGGCCGGGAAGAAGGGCGGCTGGTGGCCCAGCATGGCGCTCATGGCAAACTCCGGACCTCGGTGAGGTAAAAACGGGTGGTATGCCATGCTCGATCCTTGGATGACTGGATCTCTCATCAGGAAGCTCATTCAAGGCCAGCTCGCAGATACGTTGTGCCTCGAAGGAAAAGGCTTCTATTCTGCCTGGGCAGCTTCTTTATCCAGTTTCTTTAGGCTGTTCAGAAAGTCCTCCACGAATGCTAAAAATCCAGCCCGTCCTTCGGTACAAATCTGTAGGTAAGCATCCACTGGCTTGCTATGGATCAGCGTTATATGCTAGACAGGTTCCAAGAAAGTGTCTGTAAGAGAAAAAACGAGAAAAATCCCATCCATTAAAATCTTCGCTGGTTGGTAGTTTGCCTTCAAAAGCGGTGGAACATTTTAGTCGTAAGCAAAGAGGACTAAAAAAACAACAGAAATCAAAGCGTTAGTGCTAGTCAGTGCGTTTTGACGTGACGTCCGATCCCGTTGAAACTCGACATTCTTCTGCAGGCGCGTTCGGATCTTCTCAGCTCGTTCTGTTCCTCACGATTATTCCCGTGCCCTGATCCGTTCGAGGCGTGCACGTTCAAGCGCGCAGACACATTCTCCTTCTTGGCCGTTCCGCGCGCACGCACATTTCCGTGAAAGGGGAGCGCGAGGCGAAAGGCGAGGCAAGGCAAGGCGAGCTCTCAGCAGCATACGAGACGCTCCCGCCGCTTCTTCTGAACTCCATAAAGCTCGCGGCGGCGCGGACGTGTTGACGCGTTGCAGGGACGCTCGCCTCACGTTGATTGGCTCTTTGACGCTTTCAGGACCAATTGTGGGCCTCCGTAGGCGTGGTTTTAACAGGTCGGGTGGAGGGGAGAAGACTTCAGACTTATAAAAAGGTGTTTGGAAAGTCCGTGGCTGCCGCGGGAACGGCGCTGCCTCGCTGCGTGGCGTGTGAACGACTGCGACGTCATTAGGGATGGAGGGAATGAGGGGAAGGGGAGCCAACGGGAGGAGAAGAACACAAAGCAAAGCCCTCAGTCGTAAGAAATCACTGTGTGTAGCGTCACGACTAGGAGCCCTCTGTGTTTTTATCATTTTTTTTTACCACACCACATTTCCTAAAATATTAATCTGACGAGTTTACAACTAAGCAAATTAATCACATTAGTATTATTTATAATTTTGTTAAAAGTCCCACATTGGTTATAACTAAAAGCAGCTTGGCTGTGTAAGACTTACTTGGATAGTTTTAAAATAAAAAAGAAACTTATTTTTCATATTTTTAAAATTCTAAGTAAAAAACATTTGCTTATTAAAAACGAGGTTGTTGCTCTCCGTTAGTTTCTGCAATTTGCCCCCTCCTCCCCCGGCATATATTTTATTTTCTCCCCGTGTTTTGACTGAGCAATGTGTGAACGTTCTGTTGCATTGCTGTTGCTTTTGCAGTTGTCCAAATCAGAATAAATTCTTATGTCTCTTTCGCTGTAGTGTCAGTGCGTGCGGGTGTACAGTCAGTATGTGACTATGTGTGACCAGCCCACTTTACATAGGACCGTGCACTGTGTTAGTGGCATCTACTGTACTGTTTTGAGCAGATTAACGAGTTAATCTAGTTAACAATAAAACGGGACGTCGTAAGAAATACCGTCACTAAAAACGGCCTTATTAGTGTAATTCAGAGTATATTTACTGAAAGTGAGCTGATTCAGCACTTTTCATTAAAGATTTACTCCCGTCACTCGCTGTTCGATTTTATTGGCCTACTCTATTCTTGCACTAATATTTGGAGCAGCGTCTATTTCCAAAAGCAAATGTCACAAGTGGTGCTTGGTTTGGTTCGCTGTGACTCTTAATTACTGCAAACTTCAGTGGAGGTTAGGCTGTGTGCACATGACAAGCTTTCTGTTTAACATTGGAGACAGGCACACATGGTCGGATTCATTTGCACGTAAATAACAGTTAGCCGTGGCCAGTCATTTAAACTGAACCCAAGAAAGCAAGGCTCCTCTGACATTGCAACAAAGAGCGACCGAAACGTCCAGTCCCTCTATATGATTTACGTATTTTCTTGCCGAGATCGTGAAAGGGCACTGCAGATATTTAAATATTAAAAAGAAATTGTACTGTCATTTAACCCTGGTCAACTATAGATGTATGACATAGCACATCACCCATGCATCTATCGTTATGTTCGTCCTATTTTTCTGATTAGTTTTCTACCTTAAATTATTACATATAAATAAATGTAAATGCGAGGCTAATTATTGTTTGATTACGCCACTGGATCTAGCAGGGCATGACACTTCTTTCTGTAGCCTTCTCAGAAAATTTTGGATTATTGTGCATATTTTATAAGGGAAGGCGCTCTGAAAATTTTCCAAAACTGTGTGCCACATTCATTAGGGCCAGAGTAATAATTCTGAGTATCAGTACAAAATCTTTACAAAACAACAAAACAAGACTAGCGCACAAATACTATTTGTATAAAATACATTAAAATCCAAACGTGTAAGTATAGTTGCTATTAACTTGCTATTGTTGGCTGCTTTGCACCACAACCTCACTGTAATGTATAAAATGATGCATGCAAGCTTTTCAAGTGTTGGGGTATTTGTATTTGACCCTAAACCGTTTCTTATTTTCATAGCAATTGTTTAGACATCTTCGCCCATTAGAAGGACAATCCAATTTAGCAGGAGGTGACACTAGGAAGCAGTGTTGACACAGCAGCACCCTTTCATTTTCAACAACCACCAGGCTTAATTAAGTAAGAAACCCTCAGTGAATGGTCAATACACTGTCTGAAGTTTTACTGGGTTAGGCCTGTCAAGACTAAGAGTGGCCATAAAAACCAAGCCCATAGCTGACTGATGAAAGTGCTTCATTTATCTGTGCAATATTTTGTGTTTGTCCACCTATCCTTTGTATTTGCTAAAATTTTGATGATGTATGATGTACAAAACTTAAAACATCTACATGATTGATGAACTGCACCTATAAGTAAATTTTTATTTATTAATTACTTAGTCATCAATAGGTTAAATACAAATTATCATTCAGATTTGTGACTACTAAACCATTCTGAAAACTAAAGACCTTTAACAGATTTTATTTTTAAGCACAGTTATCACTAAGCATGAGCGAAGAATCGATAATAGAATGTTCCTTCATTGCACGTATCTAAAATAAGGGCCTTTATATTTCTCTTTTTTTAAAGTTTTTAACCAGTCATCCAATGGACGCCGTTAAGCTAAAATTGTCTTATATAACATAACATAACCAATTATTTATAAATCCAATTGACAAAAGAAAAAAACAACACCAACAATAAAGTATTCCAAGTCAGTAATGAACTCCAAGCTGAAAGAATCATCTGGAGGCATCAGATGTGACATGAGAGAGCATATGGGTCAATAAGGTATGTACAATGAGTTATGGTAGCTGTAAAGTCATACATGTACACTGTGACTTGTGTGTACACCCCCTCCATTGACATACTGCATTCTCCTGTCTGTAAGACATCGTAATGACAGATGTTTTGTGAGTGCTTATCCCTGGCTACGTCTTCCTTACTTAAAGCATATCAATAATTGGGTACTGATTAATGGACAATTCAAATGTAAATTGAGACATTGTAATGAAGCTGTCTTCTTGCAACATGATTCACTTTACCTGTCAATGATCTGACCTGTCAGTCATTTTTATTTGAGTCCATCCATGCTTTCATCAGTTTGTGCAATAACTTGTTACAGGTATTGATGAAAACTATTTTAGTTAATTAGGGGATGTGTTCATTGACTTCTTTTCAAAGAGACACATTGAGGTCTTAGTAAAGTACATGGCTAAATGGAGGTGGGGAGGAGGCTCAGCATAGTGACCGTGGACTCAAGTTAATTATAAAGGTACACTCTTAACGTGGCTTGCAGCGTAATTTATTACTTTTATGTTTGTTTTTTCTTCCAAACACTCTTGCTCACACTATTCACACTAGATGTTTCAAGTTTTCGTAATTTGAGTTATAGTAATAACTACATAATACAATACGTGTACTTTTACGTAGTACATTTTAGAATAAACTACTTGCAATACTTCGGTACTAAAAAAATTATACTTTAATACTTCAAGTGTGGTGCTTAAAGAATTCTTCAACTTCTACCCATGTAACTTTTGTGGTAGAGCACTTGTACTTTTACTTATGTCTGGCTCTCTAGTACTTTATACATGTCTGGTTAATTAGGACAACAGATTTATGTGATTTTTTTATGTGTACACTGTTTAGTTGTGGATTTTTCCAGACTAAATCTGTACATCAGAAGACATCTGCATTATAAGTTCATATAAGTCCAGATAGGGGCACATGCCAAAATAGATGGGCATGTCTACATCATAGAATGATGCTACAAGGCCATCATAAATTAGAGTGGCATTTTTAAAATAAAAATGTTTTATTTGGTGTATGCAAATGTCTAGTTCTATTAGTAATTCTGTCTTTTTCAGAATGTCCTAGTTATCTCTGTTTTGGTCATTGTGCCACTCCAATGAGAAAAGTGTTGTTTGATCCCAGTGCCACAGGAATAAGTGTATGAACTAAAACACTCAGATCCAGGGTTCTTTTGTTATACCTCGTTATAGCAGCAAGGACACACTGTTGTGCCTTTTTCGCCTGCTAAGTGTATACTTTCATAATGTGCCCTATCCTATAGGTTCAAATGGCTGAGTTTATTATGTGGGATAGAGTATTGTACCACCTATATGTTTAGTCTGCATTTAATTGAGGGAACAGCAGACCTTATACTGTTCTAGGTAATTACTTAATGCTGCAAACTTGTTCACAGTGCCAAATACCCCTTTATTCATTTTAAGAGAAAATCTTGGGCCTCTTGTTGTTTCCTTGTCTGGAGGCCATATGACCTGGCAGTGGGACAGCACCAGAGTTAGAGGGCACACTAGATACAAAGCATATTATTCTGATGTAGGTTTGAGTTGGCCTAATTCTCAGTAATAAACAATGCAATAAAAAAATATTAAATTATTGCAGATCATCAGAAAGATGCCATCAAACTTTACACTGTGTATAGTGTCTCTTGGATCATCAGTTACTCATTTAACCCATTTACTTTGTGTTTTCATTTTTTACAAATACTTTAGTAAATAGTCGTAGTAATAGTCTGCAATGCAATCCCCCACGTGACCCTGACCCATAAAGTGGGTACTGATGGATGGATGGATGGTAATAATAATGTTTCTCTTAAAATGTTTCTGAGAACACTGATATTTCTTTCAAAATAAACTAAACTTTCACATATGTTCTCTGAGTACTAAAATAGAAGAATATATTTGATACCAATAAAAAATAGCATTGTTTAAACCATTTGTAACAACCCTTTTTCTTGTGTTGCCAATGTGTAACATCATTTATGTTTAAGCATGATAATACGTATTTTGGCACAAACTTTCTCTCGGTCATGAAGGACATGCATTTGTATGTTTAAAATGAAGTATTTGGGAAGTAAATATAATTTTGGTTAAATAAAGATCATTTTGTATACTATGTGTCAGTCTACAAATGTTGTTTGAACTAAAAGCTATAAAAGTTTGCATTGCAAATTGATTGAAGCTAATTTATTTTCAAATGAGAAATTAGAAGTTGATGACTGTATTTAGACCAACTATCATTTGTATGTATTGTAAGGCTAATGTTTGGGGGCATTACTTAAGAAAAACAGATGACTGTGTTCTAAAGTATAAATAGTCTCAGTCTTACAATGTACATCTTTTTATAGCTCCTTCTCAAAAGTCTTCAATTAGATTTGGTGAAGGGTTACAACCCAAACGTCCACTCAAATGTGTGTACAGCACTTGGTCATATGTCAGGAAAAAAATGTGATTAACAACTCCTATTATGTCATATTTTGTATGTTGTAATGGTGATAAGCCTGTTGTTTATTTATATTTTAAAATACATCGATGTATTTTATGTCTGGCTGTATACTCTGTTGTTATGTGGCTGATTCGCATGTGGTTGTGTATAAAGTTGTCCAATGACATATGAGACGTCTAGCAGTATAGCTCGGTCTAACCCTAAAAGGGATCTGCAGGAAAATAAGAACGAGTAAGATGCGGTTGGCAGTAACTTTCATTCACTGAAATTCCCACAGATGTTTTGGATAAAGGCGTTGTGCCGGCACACAGGGGGAAGTGCTAGAGCTTCGGCTGCGTGAGTGCTTGGATGAAGCATTTCTCGGCACCTGGATTTTTCAAGGGGTAAATATAAACACGACGTTTGGCTGTAAAATCAAATACGTTTTTTAAACCAGACTGAAGATTTTTTTTAGATACAGAGTAGGATAATGTGTCTAATGCAGTTTGGCTTTTGTTTCAGTTATTTTCCTTATTTTGAATACACTTTATTCGTGCTTTATTGCAAATAGCCACAACTAAAAACTGGATGGAATTGTCTCACAGTTTTTGTTTATTTTATGTCATAAGGCTTCCTTTCATGCTTATGGTGAAGGCTATAAGATTCATTTCTTTTGCATTTCAACGTAGTTTCTGTTTTCAGTCCTCTTGATAAAGTGGAATATTTTTTTGAAAGTGGTCCATCCATCAACACAAGTTAAAACTCCGACACAGCTCTTCCAGGATAAAACCAATTGAAAACAAGTACAACCCCTCCCTTCCCCACCACCACCATTCGCCTAAGCAATTAAAATCCGATTAGGAAACATCTTAGTTTTCAGACCAAGGCAGTGAAAAGTCCACACCCTTTCAGAGCCGAGGTCACAACTAGATCTATTGCCCACACCGAGGCTGCAGATCTTCACAAATGATTCTGTTGACCAACTGTGACCCAGAGACCCTTTCTACACACATAGCGTAATCACTTGTCAGTCAGTGTATCAAAAAAGATGCTGATATTCCAGTTAATTAGTCGAAATTAATATTTGAACATTATACGACTTACCTCGCCCTTCACCAACCCCACCCCACCCCCGCCTGAGCCCCCATTCGTTTGTTAGTGAGGATTTAGGGTAGATCAGCTTTTGTGCGTACCAAATGAGAAGTGAGTAGCGTTGTGCCTATGTACAGTGTCGTTTTGGGAACTGGCGACAGCTCCGGTCCATGGGAAAAAAACGTAAAGGAGCTCATTATCTCATTTCTTCAGCCATCTTTGGGGAGCGAGCCCTAATCAAGAGAGACACAGACCCGCATAGTTTTCCCCCTGCCTTGCGCCAATTTGTTCTCTCTCTCTCTCTCTCTCTCTCTCTCTCTCTCTCTCTCTCTCTCTCTCTCTCTCTATATATATATATATATATATATATATATATATATATATATATATATATATATATATATATATATACAATCATAATATATTTATATATACATTACGATTACGGCTGCAGACTTGTATTCACAATTTTACGTGATTTTAACCTGTTGCTCTACTATATTTTTTCAAAAATATGACATTAATAAGCCGAATGCCGACCACAAAAACACTGCTAAAGAATTGCGATAATTCTGTACAGGTAATTATTTAACGAGAGCTATTTCCAAATTATATTTCATATTATATGTAAAGTGGACTAAAATTGTCATGGGATTTACACCCACCTGTCTCATACACACACGCGCGCATACACACACACACACACACACACACACACACACACACACCCTCTCAGTGCTGTAGCCTACTGGAGCCAGGTTGTCTGGAACCCGTGAGCCACTTTCGCTCTAAATCCGGATTAAACGCGACGAAAACGGCCAAAACGTTGCTACTCTCTCTCTCTCTCTCTCTCTCTCTCTCTCTCTCTCTCTTTCGCTCTCTCTTTCTTTCGGTCCATATCTCTCTTTCTCTTTCTGTGTGTGTGTGTGTGTGTGTGTGTGTGTCTCCTGTCTCCGCCCCATAGCAAACACGCTGCAAGTTGTGATTAGGAGGTGAGGGCAAGTCCGCTGACTGGGCTAAAAACAGCACGAATATTGCCATTTTAAACTGCAAAAGAAGAGAGTGGTATACAGTTATCTGATATTTAGTACAATTATTTTTTCACCTCTATATAACATAATTATATGCACTTTAAAAACAATTAACTCAACAAACTATCATAATTCCAGCTTTTAACATTTAATATAATTTAAATTCGCAAGTGGAGTAATTAAATTTTGTGTCGTTTATACATTGCATCTGCAATGTTCCAGCTTTACAGGGGAAGGAAAAAAATCTTAACTTTCAATGTTAGGTACTTTGTAAAAATATTTTGAGCATTTTAAGTATTTGCGTCGCTCCATTTATCATGAAATTTAGCACCGTTTTGGATACAACAAAACAAAGAACAACCAAAATAAACTATGGCAAAAGTGAAAAACAACAAAAAGTGATTTTTGTCAGCAATTACACGATTTCACTATTTTGATTCACAATTTTTTAATTTAAATATTCAGCTGAAGCGTTTATTTTATGATAAATTTTTAAGTAATATGCCCCATAAAAGCTCAACAATTCCGATGACATTTTAAGGATTGTATGATTTATGTTAAATGTTTCTGTTGCATTAAACTAGTGTTTGTTTTGAGCATACACTGGATGTCAACTAGCTTAATGATTAGGCCAACAAATTGCTCAGACTGGAGGAGCTGAGAGGGCTTCTGCACCGTTTGATTATGAGTTCTTATTAGGTTATGTGTCTGTGCGGACGCCACTAATGTAGACATTTTCACTATAATTTAATTGCAGCGAAATACTTAATCCTTTCACCCAAAGTGACACAACAAAAGCAGCATACGGCATTGTGATGAACGCAATGTACAGGAGCTAACATGCATTTTTTAAAATACACATTGCAGACTATATTTTGTAAGGAATTTGCAAATATATAATGTCAAGACAATGATTAAACCGACTTTATAAGAATGGTTTTCTACTTTATAAATTAATTTTTCTAATTGCTAGAAGGTGGGTTCCACAGCTTCTGTGCGTCTTTTAAGGAGTTTGGTAAGGGCTCATGTCTCTGATGCAATGTTCAGTCATGCTTAATGCATCTGGTCCAATTTATATTCTGTTACACGATTCTTTAAATTATTTTATATTTTCGATTATCATTTCATGCAAAATGTACTTTTAAAAAGGTAAATATATTTAAAATGATTAAAAGCTGTTGGCCCATACCTCACAAATAGTCATGTATAATATTATTATTCATTATAAATATTATATGTATGTTGTTTTGTAACACGTCTAACTATATATATATATATATATATATTTGTTTCAATGTTTACTGTGTAGAACCAGACCTGTCGGTGTGTGGTGGTAACACTGTACAGCTAAATGGTGCTTCCCAGCCTCGTTGCCCTCAGAAGCATGTCACGCTCTGTGTGAACATAATTCACTTTGACATGGAATCGGCAGTGTGGAAGTCTCTGATGTCTAACCGTAATTATAATGCATCAACAAGTTTCTGTCCCATTTGAGGAGGACAGGGTTTTATGTGCTGAAGTATGACTTGTGTGTGCCAAATTTCCTGCAGGATTGTTGACATTCACCGTTCATTGACCCTTTGTTGACATTTCTCTACATACAACACACTCCACCTCCTCCACTTTTGTTTTGTTCTAATAATTGCTTTTGCAATAATAATAATAATAATAATAATAATAATAATAATAATAATAATAATAATAATAATAATAATAATAATAATCCTGGCTCAAAAGGTCAAATACTATACAACTATTTTTTTCCCTTAATTGCTTTTTTCTGAATTTGTGACAGTATACTACAAAATATCAGGTAAGCTCCATCCATTTTTTTTCTAGAGTTATAGATTTCGACCGTGCTTTTGTCTTCATTTATTTATACATTCATTCATTCATTTACTCACTGACTCTCAATCAATTACTTACTCAATGGTGCTATATAGTTAACTGTATATCTACAGTGTAATTTGTCGTGCTACATGTTACACGTTACCTTGTTTTAAAACGATTTAAAAAAGGAAGTATTTAATCTCAGATGGACCAGCGGATGGATACACATGAGTAGACCTAGACAGAAACACAAAGAAAGCACTGATTCTTAAAAAGAGGCCTGCTACTGACTGACAATGTCCAGGTTCACTAACTCCAATAAAACAGAAAGGATGAGAAAAAAGAAAACCAAATGAGATTTGTTGTCGAATCCGGCGAGGGATATCAATGCTAAATTAATTTTTGCTTGTTGGATTTGGATGGTATTGTACAGAGGCCAATCCAGAGAGAATAGACGATTTCCTGAATACTGATGCTGATGCTGATGCTTTTAGACAAGCATGTTTCAGCGCCTGTTTTTATTTATATTTCCGTTAACATTTTTAATGCATGGATAATTTCAGATAAAAAAATAAATTATTATTTATGTTATAAATTCAATGAATTATGTTTTCAGATCCAGTAATACTTAAATTTAATAGTATTTCAAATAGTAGATCTAATGTTTCTGCGAGTAAACCTGTCTTTGTGACAGTGGCTGCTGTAATAATGCTGGTATACAGAATGTATATACCTTTTCAAAAAGGCACCACTTTAACTTGGATGCTATTGAGACTGTATAGCTTCTTATGGCTGTTTGCCCTTTTAAAGCGAAAAGGCCATTTAGTCACTGCTGCGTGTTTATTCATGCCCAAATATCGTAACTTTTCTTTTGCAATTTGTTTCATAGTATCCGGTGCGCCACAGGGCAATCTTTTTATTAGCTGACGTAATAACGTTAACGTTAATTATGCTCTGTAATACAATAAGGCAGTTCGCTCAGCTGGCTGACATTTATGAAAAGACGTTTTCCATTGTGTGCCATGAACAACTTTGTGTGACACCGTGATCGGCCGGTATGTATTCAGAAATGTTCGATTTAATTAGCGGTCTTCCCATCATAATCATAATAAGAACGAGGACATATGAATTTACTGCTTCTTTGCGGAGGACCTTCTCGGTGTCAGTAGGTTACATAAACCACATGGTTGGTGTGACCAGAAACATGAGCCAGACATCATTCCTGAAGCTTGTCCCTCTTTGGGTGAGGGGCGGGGGTAGTGGTTACGAGTTATGGACATGTAACTTTGCCATTTGTTAAGACCATCTGTGTGTCTGCTGTATGAATCGCTGCATGAAATATTCAGGGTCCAGTGAAAATTGATCTGATGGTCGGAGTCAAGAATCTCCCCGCCTCCTCCCTCCCTGCCTTTTTTTTCCCTTGGCCATCCAGCTCAAGGACCAACCATCACCAACTGGACAAGCAGACTTTTCAGTGAGTGACCAAGAACGTTTATCCTGCAAAACAACCCAATCCAAGTGCTTACAAAATGTTTGTAATATTTTCAATCAATGTCTTGCATATTTTATATAATTTTCTTACCTTATTTCTGTTCTAACCATTTGAAATCTATTTATTGATAAAATAAATGTTGAAATTTCAGTTGCACTCTAATTTGGGCTTGTCTGGCAATTAGTAATTGTAATCATCATGTTGGTATCCAAAAAAGAATGAATGAAGAATTAATGTAGAACAAGTTAAATATCTATAGTTCTTACAGTTACAACTGTGAACTTCAGTTATTGAATGATATATCTTTATGTAAAGGTATTGAAGCACACAGACATATCAATTAATCTAAAAACTGCCATTTACCTCAAACTCAAATATAATAATTCAGTGAGCTTATTTCACCTGATTTATTTTGTAACATAGCCAAACTATAGCTGTAAGCAACAAACATTAATCATACAGAAAAAACATACATTATTTTGTCTACCTACCTACTGTGTATAGTTGTTACGTGCTCCCTGAAGTGTCTGTAGTCCTCCACCTTACCTTCAGAGTGCGCAAGGCACTGCACCCGCACAGCAAAAGAAACAATCTGAGGAAACTGGGAACAATCATAGGCAGGCTCCAGCAAGCTGCCATAAAAAAGCACACAGCTCTTCGCATCCAGTCCACCACTCTGTGGCCTGATGAAAGATCAATGGCTAGACTGGGCTGCTACTGCACTCCTCCAGAGCAGCAGGAAACAACCTAATGAAAAAAAGAAGAGAAAAGAAGAGAAAGCCCCTTTGAAAAGATGTTTTTTTTTAAACATTGATGCTATGGTTTGGGGATAAATCAGATCTGGAATAAATCTTAAGCATTGTCTTGTATATCTTAACCGGAAGGCCAGGGTAAAATCATATATAGGTAATGTAAGGTAGTTATAGGTAATATAGGTAGTGTGTACTCTGAAAAGTACAACATCAAAACCATTCCTCTTCGCACGCTAGATGTGTTAAGTGGAACGTTGCAGTGCCCAATGCAGACAAATAAACCCAGCTAATTCTGGGTTGCCATTTCTGGCAGAGACACAGCCCTGTTGCTTTAGCCTACAAAGAGGAGGAGTGGATGAGATCCTCTGTGCAGCATGGGGCAGCATGGGGTAGCCCCCCCCCCCCCCCCCCCCCCTCCACACTTTTTTAGTCTGGGTTTACAGGCAGTACTGCTCCTACTGGATGGAATGCAGCACTGTGTGGAATTGGGGGAGCAGTCTCTACTGCCTCACAGGGGAGTGTCACAAAACAAACCTCAAAAACCCCTAAGCCTACCACTCAGCACCACTCACTGTGTCCACAATGTGGCTTAGGGATTGAACATGAATACACCTGCTAAGTGAAGCCTGCCACATTACAGAGCTCCAGACAACACAGCCTAGGTTACAACTGACCTCGCAATATACCTGTGCAAAATCCAGAATAATGACTGAGTGTAATATTATCAGAACTATGGAGCATCTGGCTGTTTTGGACATATTGCTCCAGATAACACAGCCTAAATCACCATAATGCTAGAATTATGTTTCGCCAATACGACCCTTACCTCAACTGCAGGCCACCATATGCCACTGCAAAACGTCACATATAGGAAATCTGCTGTCTGAAATTCCACTGTAACCGATATGCAATATTTCTGTTCTACGGCTGTAGAGTAGGACATATTTATTTGTAAAGTCCATGGAGAGGCAACTCTAATCTTTAGATTGCATTCCTGTATGCTTTGCAACAAGTTCTTTATGGCAGTATGTCAGGCTGAAGAACAGATTTTGTCAGGTGGAGACAGGGGGCTCAGAAGTTCATGCACAGTTCAGACAAGAGCATTCCTCACAGTCTTTACATTTTCATTCAAACCCAGTGCTGTCCCAAGTCTTTTCCCGTTACACACAGACAGCACAAAACAATGATGCCACGTAAGAACACATTCCTCCTGCACTTTTATTCATTTTTTCTTCTTCTAAGAGACAAAAAATTCATTTCTGTTTTCTAATTTTTAGGATTCACAAAACCCATTAAGGATTCTCTGATTTTTAGGATTCACACAACCCATTAATGGCCCATGGAGAAAATTTAAAAGCAAACCTACAATTGATTAACTTAGTGTCCAATAGTCTACATTTAATAATTAGGCTAATTCAGTTAGGTTGTCATACTAAAATTGCTTAATTGATAAATGCACTGCTTGGAAAGTACTATTCATTTCTGTGTCATTAATTTACAGAAACGACTAAAAAAGTGTGGAATATTGCGAAAAAATAATCAAAAGTAATGCTTTCTCCAAGCCACTTCTCCTCCAAGTGGCATTCTTTTACCTGTTTTTATACTGTTGCTAATACTATTTCAATAGACAGCTCCACTGTCTACTGTCATGTTTGTAACTCCCAGCTACAGATGGCTGTGACATCATCATGGATCATAAATTCCAACATTTAGATAAAGTATTAAGATTTGTTTTATCATTTGTATGTTTGCAATTTGCTGACACTAATGGAAGGACAGAAAGTTCAAATAAACTAAAGACAAATGGAGATTATAAATGAACTATGAATAAAAAACCAAACAAAACAAATTCCTTTTAGGCAAGAGAATTCCATCTGTAAGCACCTGTGCTTTGTTTTCCTTATGTAAATGCGGTAAGTTCCAACAGAAGGTAACAGTTGAATTACAATAGAAGTCTTGCTGCAATAACCACGAATTGAGACATTACTGAATGGATATTATTCTTGGGAGTTTTCCATGTAAACAGTCCGAATTGACTTTTAATGATCTATGAAAGAATCCACTGGCACCGAGCCATCTTGAAACCCGGCCACTGAAAAAAAAAAAAAAAAAAAAAGCCTGATAGCAGACATCAGTATTCTTTACAAGCTAATTGCAAGTGCTTGGCTGTTTGAAGACACAGCATTGAGCTTTAAGTGTACGGACTGAACTGGCCATCCATCCCCCGATAAAAATGCCAGCTGATTGCCTCCCCATTTCCGACAGAAGATTGCAGCTATAGAATTACTTGCTTTGTTTATGAAGGCGCGCTGTCCAGGTCCATTTCGGAAGGACAATTAGGGAATGAATGCATCAAGAAGACTCACCACATATCTCTTACAACATAAAGAGAAATACCATTCAGAGCACAGTGGTGACTTGTTTGAATAATTGATCATACATACGCAGCATTATTATCTGCTTCCATTAAGACCACGTTTACAGAGTCCAAGACAGCTATATTCAACTGGTCAAGTGGTGTATTATTTGCTCATGTGGTTTTGTTCACATGGAAGATAATACTGCCGTGTTATGACTAATAATCTGTTTGTAATGTTTGCTGAATTGCTTTTCACAATGCTGGGCACTTCACTTCTCGGCAACTTTGCTTTCTCATTTAGAAATCAAATTGAAATTAAACCACAGCCTCCTGCAAAAGGCACTTTTCATGTGCAGACCTCTTCTTATTTTACTGGGGTGGCTGGTCTCTGCTATTATAACCATATGTGCCCGAGCGAGCATCTGGGAAGTGGAATATCGCATAATTCAAATCCAGCAATCTCAAAAATGCCTTATTAATGCAACACCACAATTTTGGCACCAGGACATGGAGAAAACATTGAGGCTTTGGTGTGATTCAGACTCTCCTTTAGGAATCAGTAGTGGATGAATCCGTGTTGTGGGCCGGGAGAAGCTGTGCAGTCATGCGGCGGTTAAGAGACTTCAAAGGCGGTGTATGGATCATCATTACAGAGGAGGGAGAGAAGATTTAGGGAAAGACAGTCTACACGCAAGAACTTAAAGTGTCTTAAAGTTAGTGAAATGGAGAGATAAATGTGCCAGAAGTGTTTTTCTGCATGGAAGATACTAATAAAATAAGTAAATAAAGCTCAATTAAGTCTACAAATAGTCTATTAAATAATTCATAATATGGTCCCAAAATATCCCAAGAAAGACAACATGTATTTCCTTTTCTGAAATGAAAGTGTAATGTAGCATGAAAACAATGTAAAAATGACCCATTACATTTAGTCCTGATGATAGTTCACAAAAGTCTATACATTTACACAGAACAACCTATTAATCATCCGAAGTTGAACCTGCTTATTCATATTGATATTAAAATATTAGTACTTTTATATTGTTAAATCTTGAAATAGTAAGGCAAAAACATGCATATTTACACATATCATTCAGGCAAAAGTAACATAAGTCTGAAAAATGATAAATGTGTAAAAAGGGCACAATGATCCTCTGATTTAACAGGCTAATCAGTAACGATACAACAAAAAGAATAAAGTAAATCAATGAAGTGTGACTCTAACGATACACTAAAGCAGAGCAGACGTTGCATTTATGTGCTTATTGTTCCTGGTTGTTTGTATGCCTTGGCCTTTACTGGAGCATTTACAGATGATCAAATGATCAAAATGTACAACTGGTTTGTCAAGTGTTAGAATATGGGAGTGGCAGTGGTATCAGAGTTGAAGATGAAACAATCTGAGGTGGTTAATCTTTAGTAAACAAGTTAATTCAAATAATTGATAATAAATAAACAAATACACAATAAAGTTTAGATCTTATCTGATAAAATGATTCATTGTTATAGTGAGCAGAGCTGTTGTTCATGGCTGCTTCCAATACAAGTAAAAAGTGTTAGTGTAGCTGGAGGTTAACTGGCGACGTAATGCCATTCAGAGACTGGTTCCCATCAGCCTATTCAAAGCAGGCTAAATAGGTGTCACTGCAAGGTTAAACCAACTTTAAAATGGAAGTCTGGTTTCCTTTCTGACTACAAAATTGATGCTGTTTTGATTGCAAGGCCCATGCCAGGAGTGAAAAAAGAGATAAAGAGGAAGTGTGAAAAGAAATTAACGTACTGATGTGGTAAGTGAATTCCCTTTAACTTGAGGAAGACCCAGCAACTACACAAAATAATAAAATCAATCACTAGACATCATTATTTCATGTCCAGACACAGGGTAGACATCAAGGTGACTATGTAATGCTCTAATCGTTCAATTAAAATTAAATTTTCAGCCACAAAGCAAAAAGTATTTAGATATATGTAGCATAATTTCCCAAGAAAGGAGAAAGTTAAAGGAAAATACAATCCTTTGCAAAATTCTGTGTTAACCCTTGGCCAAAAGACACTTAGTAGTAAACATACACTCTATAGCTAATCTAGCTGAAAGCTCATCCTGTGTTCTAAAAAGTAATTTGAACACTTTAAAATGTTAAAAAGTGTTTTTTTTTTAGCTAATTAAGCTAAAGGCATTTCACAAATCATTATTAAGAACTGTTTTTTTTTGCTAACTTAAATGTCCTAACATTTTAAATAATATTTTTCAAGTCTTTAAAGGTAACCAAACCCATCAATCATGGACAATAAATATCAATTATTACAAGGCAGAGGAAGGTCCATCTTTTTTGTTTATGCAATGGTAAATATTATTAAAAATGACAGTTCCAGAGAACCTACCAGACCATTGTTAATGTGAAAATGGCATGAAATATCGTGATATTAATTTAGGGCCATATCGCCCACACCTAGGTAGAATGTACCTTTTAATATGCATTGTGGTGGGGTGTCCACCATGCATCTGGTGAGTTTAGTAAAGATATTGTACAGCTCTTTAGTTTACCAGCTCTCTTCTGTTTTGTGTTTTGATATCTCTAGTTTTGCTGTAGTTCTTGAATCAGCACATTTGGCAGCACTTTGGTTGCTCAGGTAACCAGTAAAAGCTTTCAGAAAGGGACATGGCCAAAACCTACCAGACCATTGTGTTTTTAGAGTCTATATATGAGACATTGTGAGGACGGTTGTGTCATGTTTTCCCCTCTCAATTCTGATACTGAATACTGAATACTACTGCCTTGAATTTAACTGCTGCTGCTTTAATAAACGGCTCTTAGAAGTGTTTATGTGCGATGGCCGCTAGTTTGGCGATACTTAATACATGGCATGTAGCTACCCAGCCTGCACTGTGCACATCTGTTTGTCATGTTATCACGTTAGCCACCGGGAGCTCCACTGCTGCAGGCTGGAGACAGACCCGACTCAGACTGCTCAGTTCCTAATTACATTTGTTCAGTAATTCGTTTTCTCCCTGTCTCTCTCTGTCTATCTCTGTCTATCTCTCGTTCTCTCCTTCTGTCTGTCTCTCATTTGTGTTTTTACTCCACTTTGTGCCCTGCTCGTTCTGCCCGGCTTGCAGTTGGCAAAGCTCGAAGCAGTCGACGCTGACCTTTCAGCAGATGCCAAGAGATTCAGTGAGGCGAGTTTCCCAGTCATAAACTAAAGTCCCTGTCTTCCTCCTGCTGCTACGTATCTGTATAGAACCTATTATAGGACCTAATGAAGTTAATGTAATGCATTCTCAGCAGGTCCTATAAAAAACAAATTTTACATTTTTATTTCAATATATTTTTAGTCTTTCGCAAAGGCCACCATTCAGCCTTGGCAAATGCAGACCCACACATAAGAAAAAAAGAGCGGGGGCTTTGAGTTACCGTGGCGACTGCAGACAATCTAATTGGTATTGACATCCTTGTCTCGGAGGGAATTTGACATCTAAGGGCAAATCATTCTATTTAGTCGCCTGAATACTCACAAAGGCGGGTCTGCGCGATTCGACAGTGCGCCGTTCGTCTGCCGGCGCGCCCCGGCCCAGCAATCGATCCTAATCCAATTCGGGGACGAGGAAGAGAAAAATGAAAATAAAATCAAAAGCACTGTTAGGGCAATATTAACAAGGGAGTACAATCTGGGTGGCGGGGCACCCACACTAATGCACTCCTGCTGCAGTATTGTTAATGCACAGCCCACTGTAATTCCCCTTCTGTAAAGGTGCCTGCACCTCAAAGAAATCTGCTGCCCCAGCTAAAACTACCAGTGGCTGCCAAAAGGAGCTCATTCTCTGAGAGCCACGGCGCGGCCCTTTCCTGCGCTACCTCGGACGCTCTGATTTCATTATCCTAACTCCCCGGAGAACACGTTTTGCTCTCTTTTTTGTCAGAGTGGACCATTGGGGCTTGGAAAGAATGGAAGAGGTCCATCATAGCGCAAAGAGTTTGCATAAGAAGACCTCTGGTCAGAAAAGTGGAGTGGCCCCTGAATACACTCTATTGGGTTTGCCTGGAAACTGTGCTTTATTTTCTAAGGTAGCACGAAGGTGCTGGAAAGACTCAAGGAACTGCTTGAGCATTATATAACAAGCTTTTACAATAAAGGTCATCTTACCAAGATTCTTCCCCAACTTACTGTGGTTCAAAGCAAAAAATATCCAACCTTAGTATAACCTTGTTATTGTTTAAGAATAATAATAAACATACACGTTATTTTTTGTATTTTACCCAGGATATAATGAGGAAACAATGGCAGTTTCTCAATATGCATTTGCGTCTTTTCATGTCCTCATGTTCTTGCCTTGCGTCATCCTCATTGCATTCCAACACTCAAGAACACATTTAAGAAGAACACAAAGTTCCTACAACTGTCTTTTTTTAAATTGCATTTTAAATAATAAATGTAAAGGTTTTGCTTTTAAAAATGAGGCAAGAAACTGCTTTTTCTATTATGTTTTAAGGCTGGTATACCCTCTTGTACTAGCCTTAGCTTAGCTGATTAGCTTTGAATACTAGTGATTAATAGTCAAATGGCAGATTTTATTGGTATAGTCAACAGTACTACCATTTATCGGCAACTTGTCAAAAACTCCAGTCAATTATTTGCGTTCTTAGAGAAACACCCTATGGCTGAGTTATCTCAGGAACTCACAGCTACTCTTACCCATCCATTTGTCCGCTCTTAGAAAGTGGCGAACAACCTTTCTATTGCTGCTCCCTGCAAGATCTCAATTGCTGGGCCAGCATCAGATAGAGCCTTCTGGTCAGGACTGGGGTAATGTTCAGTGTGCTTGATAGGGTTTGATTTACACAGGTTGAACTGTAGAGCCTGTTTCTCTTGGTTGGGGGGGGGATAAACAGGTTGGCCGCTCTCTAAGGCCTTTTGAGTTGATCAGTTGCACAGATAGACGCCCATAAACGTTTGTCTCATGGCCTGTGGCTGTGTCTGCCTGGTGCCTGATGTTATCAACAAGACCAGGCTAAAGATGTGGAGACATTCCTTCTATAGGCTATTGACTGCGTGGAGGCCTGCTTCTTACTTTCAGGATTTATCAGGATAATTAGGTGTCTGGTCAGTACAAGAAGACAGCAGTGCAAATTTGAAGGAACATAATTGCTGGGCTTTAAAGTTTGTAAAATTGGCGGGTGAGTCTGACGTCATATGCTTGTGGTGAGATGTGGTCTGGGATGGCAAGATAGACTGTAGCATCAAAAACCATAATATGCTTATAGGAAAGAATGGCCAATAGGAAACAATATGTACAAAATGACAATTTTATAATAGAAGCAAACGCTTAAAAATTAATTACGGACCATTTCTAGTGAATTTAATTGTTGTCAGATGTGACTATACATATATAAACTGTACATATATAAACTGTATTTGGAAAGAGAGGATGGTTTAGGGAAAAGAGTAAATAAGAATAATTAGAAATACATGATTAAAGGTCTGTACAGGCTAACATAGCTAGATATGTCTTGCCTTCTTTTCTTCAAAACCAAAAAAAAACCTTTATTCACTTATTCGATGAGCATGAGTTATTTGATGAGTTAATAGGTATTACCATAGATTGACTAATTTTTTTTTCATACTTTATGCGGTTCTTTTAAAGCTAAGAGCTTAAAATCTGAAGCCAAAACGCAAAAATAATATTTGATAAGTGCAAGATTAGCAATTTCTAATACAACAATGTTGCTCTTGATGGGACTAATGTCTGTACTATGTTTTTAATCCAATTAAAAAAAAAAATCCAAAGAAAAATGGCAGATACCTGTCTGACTAGACGTTTATAGTTATAATTAATTATAATTATAAATTTTGTACATTTTTAGTCAGTTTAATTTGTATTACTGCTAGATTTAGTTTCATTGTTTAATAACAAATGCTGTAGATTATATTGTTAAAGATTTAAATTCTATTTTATATAACATGCTTAAACATTTTAAAATATTCTGTAAAGGAGATTTTATAATTTTATATCAATATATTATTGTGCTACAGTAATTAGATTGGTGGAAATAAGTTTTTATCTCACTACTTACAACACATTGATCCAAAACAGTAATAAGTAATAAGTAATCTGTTAAAAAACAACAGTTTTGAAGCTTTTTAACAAGGAATGCTTGTTAAAAATGATCGTTTTTGCTTCATTGATGTTGATCCAGAGACATGGAAGGTTTGTGTATATGTTTTTAGTTTTTTTTTCACAGGTCAGAAACTGAACTACATATATGTGTGTAATCCAGAGGCTGAGCTAGCTGCCATTTCTCTGATACTGTATCTCTTAATCAGGCAGCCGGGCCCAGTCCGCATGTCGCCCCACCTCACCTCCGTCACACTAGCCCATAATCTAGCTCAGCGTCGTGCCTACGTTCAGAGGGCATCATCTCACCAGCCAAAATATTCCAGTATCCGTTCAGACCGGGATTAGTTTGTGGATCGTGTTACAGGCTTTTTTATTCCCGTGGAGTCGGGATGGTGTGGAGTGTGGCAAGCTCTGGCGTGAGGGAGTGAGATTTATATAGCGCTGACTGAACACAGCAGGTTCAGCCCGGGGTTCCAGGCAAAGACCCCCAGACTGGAGCCTCATGTGAAACGCACACACACAGACACATGCACACACACACACACACACACACACACTTCTAAAATTCAGGCGGGTTTATTCAGAAAGAGAACACAAGTAAGGGTAGTATAAATATGTATATTAAATTACCTTTGTCATTGATTTAATCAGTCCTTGTGTTACTAGGGTATTACATGCTGATTACAATCCCCTGGGTGAGAAGGGGATTAGTGTAATGGTAAGTTAGTTTAGTTGGTAGTTTGTGTTTGTGTTCACTTGTCAGGACCAGCAATGGTGTTCCAGGGTTAATTTTACCTGGTGCATGTTTAATTTTCCAATTATCCATATCTAAAACCCCCCAAAAAATCATAACAAGCCATGTAAATATTGAATTATTAACTCCATTACTAATTATTCTATCCATATTTAGTGCAATTGTGTGTCTTACCTCTAACAGGTACTGGTTTAATTAGGATAATTCACTCGTTGTTCACCAAAAAAAATACATGTTCAAACTTTTTAATGCTTCACTACTAACATACAAAACACAATAGTTTAAAATTACATTGAAACATAACAATTTTGTTTTAGTTTTAGTTTTTGCAGGGGGTGGTTGCAAATATGCGAGATGAACCATTTTCTTATTATATGTTGAATAAAATAATTAAGACAAGCAGAAGAAGGTTCATAATGAAAAAAAAATATTTTCCTAGATCTTCAAACTTTAAAACGTGTCATTTTGACCCGTAACATAACAGGAGTGTTAAGCACCGGGACAAACCTTAACAAAGTCCATTTTATATTAAAAACATTAACAAAAGATACTTTTTTTTCCTAATTTACTGTAGTTTTAAGTGAAAATATCCACTGTAAACCTTTCGTATAATTATAAGATAATCCTATAATATTTTTTAAATATTTTACTTGGATGATATAATGAGATGACTATTTAGTAACCATTGAAACAATAGTTAGTTATTTAGTAATTAAACTAGTCATTAAATTAGTAGTTAAATTACTAAAATAAACCATAATTAAGTCTATTTTATATTAGAAAGGGATAAAAATTGCCTTAAAAAGTGATCAGTATGGCTATAAATTAGAGCTGAGGAATGTAGAAACTCTATGTCTTTGGCATGTATAAAAATGAATAGGAGTGAATGGGAGCAAAAAAGAATGAAATAAAAAAAGACAAATAGAGAGTATAGGTCAGTATGGGTGTATATTTGTGTGTGTGTGTGTGTGTGTGTGTGTAAATATCATACTTATTTTTTTGTTAGATTCCATTGACCTTATTGAACACATACTGTTTTGCACTCAAAACTCAATTTTATATAAAAAAACAAATTCCAAAAACAAACTTTTGAACATTAGCATCCCATGTTTAATTAAGTTCTTAAAAATCTAAGAAGTCCCCAACAGTTTTACTTCTTATAGAACTATAAAACTATAAGTCATCTCTCTAAGTAATTCCAACATCAATTCATTAAGTCTAAGGCTAAGTTTTCTCACTACAAAAACTACAAAAAAAAAATCATATACCTGTAATTCCCTGCACACATTTTGGGCATTAAAGCAGCTCTGTTACTCCCCGACTTCCTGCTCTTCACTTTGTTTGCTCTACCTCCAGCTCTCAGTGGAGCTGCTGCTGGCGCTCTGAGCATGGTCTGCTGCCAATGGCAACAAACAAGGCGGCAAATTTCAGTGATGCTATCATCATGAAAAATGACCTCATGATCACTTCCTCTTCGCAGACCCTCTCCTAAGCCCTTCTGTATGAAACCAGAGCTGGACGCAGTTCAAACCTGTGTTGAGGAGAGAGGGCTGGTGGCCATATATTAGCGCAGCGCTGAAACTGTGGAAGCGGGAGAGTGTAAATACCAGCCTACCACAAATGAAATGGCGAGGCATTGCTTTGTGAAAATTTACAGGCTTGAAATATGTTTAACATTGCAGTAAATTAGAGCAGAATATTGGCAAAAACTTGGCAATACAGTATGTATCATGATGCAGGAGTTACCATTCAATACATCGTAATAAATGGTGATAATGTAAGCTAGGCAATACTGTGATTTTTTATATCTAATTTTTGTAAACTTTCTAGTAAAAAAAAACACAAGATCTCTAAAGGAACATTGGTAACACTTTCCATGAATGTCATCTATAGAGTATTATACTCTACAATCACATTCATAACATGTAATAATGCATGCATAAGGCATTATAAACATGGCTATACATATTTATACAAATGCATAACTAATTATAGCCATGTTTACTGTGCATTTGAATGAATTGTGATCATAATATGTTATAAGCTGTTCTTATAATACAGTACATACAAAAAAAATAAGAGCGTTTCTTTGATTTGACCAAATTGGAAATCTCTGGAATATAATCAAGAGGAAGATGACTAATCACAAGCTATCAAACCAAGCTGAACTGCTTTAATCTTCGCACCAGAAGTGGCAAAAATGATCCAAAAGCAGTGTGTAAGACTGGTGGAGGAGAACATGCCTAGATGCATTAAAACTGTGGTTAAAAACCAGGGTTATTCCACCAAATATTGATTTCTAAACTCTTAAAACTATGAATATGAACTTGTTTTATTTGTATTATTTAAGATCTGAAAGCTCTGCATCTTTTTGTTATTTCAGCCATTTCTCATTTTCTGCAAATAAATTCTATCAATGACAATATTTCTATTTTGAATTTGGGAAAAATGTTGTCCGTAGTTTATAGAATAAAACAACAAAGTTCATTTTACTCCAACATATATTACATATACATTATTTTTGTTCCAGAGCTGTATATGCTAAAATAGTATATATCCATCTATCATTAATTATCTAGTCTCACAATGAAAGTCTGTCACTTTACTTGGAGCGCACAAAGACCTGTTATAATACATGTATAAGTGACCATAACTCATATTATATTCAAGACAAGTATAAGTCATGAGCAATTTAAAATAATTAAGAGTATTATTAAGGCTGTGTTTATAAGTTGGCACTTTTTAGTCAGAATGCATTCTATAAGCGGGGACTGAGGTTTTCAGTATTGACGTATAATATGTTATAAACACAGCTTAAGATGCATTATGATCACAATTCAATGCAAAATAAACATGGCTATGATTTATGAGTTATACTGTACATTTTTATAAATATGGATAATCATGTTTCTAATGCCTTTTCAATGCATTATAATCTGTTATGGGAATGGTTATAGAGTCTTATAGAGATGACATTCGTAGAAAGTGTTACAGAAACACTTACTTTTTTATAAAGTTGTAACAGTGGGTCTAATGACAGAATGAGTTCAACAATTATATGTAGTGTTGAAGTTTAAGCATCAATCTTGTAAACATGTAAACAAATATAAAAAAAACTGTGCTGTATTTCTAAAAATTGATACAGTATTATAAAATAAAATATTGTGATACTTTGATATACCAATATCATTTTCTTACACCCCTACAGAAATGCAGTTTTCTGGTTAGTAATTTTCCAATTGAAAGCTGATGAGCAAACAGGTGGAAAGACATCAAGGTAAACAGATGTTAAATTTTATTTTATTTACTCAGAAAATCTGATTTAAATGTTCAGAACATGCAACAGAAATGACTTGCAACCTTCCAAAAACATTAAGTGAACCCACGTAACCTAATCCGTGGTCATTACCCTGCAGACGCTGCCAAAAATGCCTGGGTAATGATTCTCTTTTTGTAATATGATGTCTTAAAGATGAATCAAATATGCTTCATCACAATTTTCTTTCCCAAGATGTATGCGGCAGCTGTCTTTGGTCTACTTAGCCATCTGGATGGCTGGTCCATGGAGATGTTAATGCACTTTATGATGAGGGGAGGATGAAACCTTTGACCTTCATAGCCCTTTGACCTCGCTGGGCAATATTCCATGGGTTTCCTATAACTAGCATATGCTTACTAGTCCGATATGTTAAAAGAAATTTATAACCAGGAAGCTGTCGATATGATGTTTTTCACCACTCTCTCCCACTCTTGAGTATGCAGGAATGAAATCCTAGTTTCATATGGCTCAGCTGCTGGCATTCCCAAGTGTCCGTATTGACATCGCTTATGGTCCAAGTGCACACAGACGTATCGTTCAAAATGACATCTTATGCTTTTTTTATGAAAGTGTTCTGCCGCTATTTCATAGACAGGTATTAAAGCAGCAGTCCTAAAGATTTTTTTGTTTATTTATTTTTTCAAATTGAAAGCAAAAGTATTATTGAGTTGGGAGAGGACAAAATTGTCCTGGCATGACCATCCCTACAATGTAAAGTATAGTCATTCTGAATGAAACAACACAGGTCTGGTAGGTTTGTTAGATGTTATTGATTGTAATTGCTCTTAAACATTTTTTTCAGACAGTATTTTACAAATTAACACAATTAAAAAAACAATATACTTAAAAAAAACACAGAATTGTATACAGCAATTTATCAATGCATTAACATTAAACTGCATTGAAAGCACTCTTTCTTATGCTCTGTGCAATTACATGTTCTCACCAGAGGGGTCTCTAAATCCCCAAATCCTTAAAAACAATGGATTGTTGCTTTAAGATGGTTCAAGAGATTAAATAAAATGCAGAAAGATGTTTGTACATGTGTAGATACCCAGTATATTATTATTATTATTATTATTATTATTATTATTATTATTATTATTATTATTATATATCTCCACATTTGTCTACATTCTCTACATTCCATGTCCTCTGTACACTGATTTGTCCACATTTGTTGATCATTTTCCAAGGGCATGTCTCTGCTTTCTGGAAATGACCAGGGCCTATTTCCTTGGCTCCTCTCACTAGAGGCCTGTGGGCAATGACAGATCATTTTCTCAGGCTGAGATTTAATTAGAAGCCCGGGTTCAGGGCACCTTTGACCCTGGAGGCTGCACTGTGCTAATCACAATATGAATTCCAAGTGTATTCATTGCAACATATAATCAGCAATAGAAATCAAGTAGAAATAACAGTGCCATGTAATTATATGTTTGTGGTTTGTGATAAAACACAGTCATAGACTGTATTAAATTAAATGTGTTCTCTGTATAGCGTGTAGTTGGAAGCCATTGAGAGTACCAATACCATAGTTTACACACAAAATAAACTCCGAGGTCAATAAATAGGACTTTATAGGATTTGCTCTGATAAGTCTCATCCACACAATGTTGGTACAAGACACTCCCTATTTCATCTGCCGCCGCGCTGGCCATTGACCTAATGACCTTGAGATCCTGACCTCTCACCTCTGATGTTGACCTCTTCCCCCGGACTCTTATTTTTTGGCCTAGTGTCGCCATTGACTACCTGCCAGGCACCTGCTCTGAGAAATGAAACAGTAGGGAATGCATCTCCAGGGACCTCTTCAGCCCCTCAGACAACGGGCGAGCTCAATCCCTGCTTCTGAATGGGTCCTGAGTGGACCTGGTAAACCAATCTCCCTAATTATCTATTGAAAGAACATTCTTTTTCCTTTCAGAGTCATTACCCCCATTTCAATTGCTGAAAAGGAACATGGAGGGGCAGAAAGGAGGGGAGGGCAAAAAACACTCCACAGATAGTGTTTCTGATTTCCACCAAGGTTAATTGCTGGGGAGGGAGCCGGGGTTGGGTATTAGGGGCCCAGATGTCAAATATAAAATGAAATAAAGGTGAAGGGGAGCAGCAGAGAGGAGAAATTGAAAAAGAAATGCAAGCTTTTAGATGACACTTGTTGACCGTGGAGTGTCAAAAGAGGGGCAGCAGCATATGTCCAGTTAAATGACTAAAGACTAAAGAGTGAAAGCACTGGCAAAAGAACAGCTCGAATGAGAGATGTTTGCTGGCAGGCACATCCACAGATAGATTTGAATGATTTTTTGAAGTTTGGGAGTTGAGTCAATGGCCCATGAGAACAGTATCAGTATCAGTGTCATCTGTGTCATCTTTTTAAGAGCACTCTACACTCTACTCACAAGATCTTTTACAAGACATGGAGAGGAACGTGCCCTGGTTGCCCCCATATGCAGCTGTCTGTGCATCTGGTTCAAGAGCAGGGTATCTGGTGGTTGGCATGATGTTGTGCTGTTCTCAGAAAGTGCTTCAGATCCACGCTTGGAGATCAAGAGGAGGGGTAACACTGTCAAGTGGAGAAGATAAGGAGCAACTGGAGCTTCTTTGATTTCAAAATAGACCAAGATAAGCACAGCTGAGACAGCACGTCTCTCCGAACCGTAGTCTGTTTCCTGACATTACTTCAGTTGTCCAGGGTAGGTGTTAGTTGGTGCCTGTGTTCTATCAGAACACATTTCTTGAACGGTACACCGTTCAAGGATGTTCCAGCAACCTTTGATGTGATGTTGAAGTGTCTCAAGAATCTGTAAAGTACAGTGACCACATTGCTTTACCTGGAAAAGAGTTCACAAAGCATTCTTTATCACTCAAGACTTTTTTTTCGTATAACATCACCAAGAATTTGCTGAGATTCCACAATTCTCCCACCGGCTGACAGCTTTGAGCTCAAAGGTTTTTATAGCTTATACTCTTCTAGGCCTCTTTGCCAACCACAAAGACATCACGAAATCTTCCACAACTACGTGTCCTGATGATTGCTTTCTGGAAAACTGTTGCCTCCTACAGAACATGCATTTCTTTTTATTTGCCATGATTGGTGTGTAGTGTGTTTAGTATAACAGCATAGCGTTTTGCTGCTTCTGCATTGGTGATATTTTTGTGTTCATTTTTATTGCTAAATATCTTCATCACATTATGCATTATTTAGAGTTACCCTGTAACTCAATTATGAAAGAAAGACCACACCCCAAACTCTTTTTCCACCTCAGCCCTGTATACCGTATATATATTGCCACACTCTTACCTCACATCCCCAGACTCCTCCCTTTATTTCTGTAGTACTTTCCTCAGCTACCCAGCAACCCCCTTGAGTCCACAAGGGCTCTCCATCCCAGCTCCATACTCTGAACGTATAGACCACAGATATACTGTAGTAGAACACATCAAACACAAAAAGGTGATTTGCCTCATTTTTCCTCTGCATATCTCTGCATAGGTTTGAATTGGTAGTAAACACAATGCAATATATTTGTTTACTGAACTCTTAAATGACCTCAAAATTGACTATAATCTCCAAATGCTTGGGCAGATATATGACCAATAGCTTTTTCTGCACTCTTAAATTCGTGGCCTAATTCTGGCGCTGCTGATTAACCCAGTGGTCCACATGGCCACCAGCCATAATTTAGAAAAGGATGTTTCTGTAAAGTATTAGGAAACAGCTGTCTGGTTTGTCAGTAATTTATTTAAGGAACCGGACCTAAACAGTGCTTTACCAAACTCCTAAATTCTCCTGAAACCATATATCGGAGCCATCTGACCCAAATCCACAGAAGAATTTGCAAAAATATATAAACTCTTGATCACATTAGAACAGATACAAGAAAAAATAAATACAGTAAAAAGTAACATGAATTTCTTATTTTGAAGAAAGTAAAGAACACAGCTTGATTCCAGGTTTCTCAATTACATTACCTGATTTAACATTTATAATCTCTGAAACCACTGTTTGGAGAATAAGTATTAATGAAAAAAAATATATATTTTTTTGTTTTTTCTAAGCTAAGAAACATTAATCTTTATTGCTCAGAGATGCTGTAAATCCTAATTCATGCTAAAATGAGTGTAGTATATTTAAATCTTGAGCTATGACAAGGCCATAGGAAAACAGCAGAAGCTTGCATGCTAGAGAGACCTGGATTGTTCTCTTTAGCGCTTATCCCTGGTGTAATGTATTTATTTTGGAGTAATTTAGATAATTTACGGAAGGTACAACATTGTGCAAACCATTTTTCTGAGCAAATGAACATTGAGCTCTAATGCTCAGAAGTGCCTTAAACATTTTTTTTGAGTACTTAACTTGTATATTTGCTTGTAAACATATTGTGGCTGTTTTTGTCAATACTCAAAAAACTCAAATCACGTTAGCCTGATGAAATTGCTGCTTAGAAGACTGAATGCTCAAAGTTTTAATGTGACCTTTACATTTAGGCCACGCCCACTTCCTCCTCAAATCTGGTTACAGCATTTGAAACATTACACGTTACACAAATACAGAAACAACCACAGACCATTCCATTGCCTTCACAGCTAGCCTACATTTGTAGTAGCATATTACATTAATGTCAGTATTACACCATATTGGTTCACAGGGACATTTCCATGTCTCAACCCAATTAGGAAAAACAAGTGAACTACCATGACTGCAGCTTGAGGGAAAAACATGTGGAAGATTACACTGTGCCACAAGATGACACGACCCCACTCAGTGCCCTCTTTGGCAGTAAACGGTAAAAAAAAAAACCCAACAACACAAAACCGTCTGGTTGTTATTCACAAGCTGTGAGTTTTGCCACTGCCCCAGTGTGAAAGCTGTCACTAGCAATAAGCTGGAAATGTCCTGGCTGTGGCCTGCCGGACAGAGCCTGTCCTTGGAGTGCTCGTTTGGAAGTCCGTGTCCGAATGCGACACCATCCGTGACACCAATCATTGCGGGCGGGCCTGGGCTTAAGCCTAGGCTGCAGCTCGACACCCTGTTCCTGGAGGCCTTGCCGGCTTTGGTATGCCTGGAGTCAGATGTTTTTGTG
Organism: Astyanax mexicanus; assembly: GCF_023375975.1. Taxonomy (NCBI): domain Eukaryota; kingdom Metazoa; phylum Chordata; class Actinopteri; order Characiformes; family Acestrorhamphidae; genus Astyanax; species Astyanax mexicanus. The sequence continues at coordinate 20,736,273 of NC_064408.1, read as the reverse complement.
GTCCAGGCAGGTTAACAGTCTCGTCTTCCATCCCTGGGCAGAGTCGTCCTCTGCTTCAACTCTCCAATAAGCTTCTGCAGACAGTGGCTCCGGTGTCATGTAATGTGTCATAAATTGCAGTTCTGTTTGTAGATGAGGAAAGGTGTCCTGGGGCTGCTGGTAGGAAGGCGTGGGCTGCAGGACTGCAGCTTTGCTTTGCTGGCCTCTGCTGCGACGTGCTGAGAAGTGAATTTATGAACTGTGTACTTTTCTTACACTTTGATCAAGTTTTTCCATGTTTTTACGAGTAGACTAGTACCTCTTCATGAGTTATTTTGCAACCTCTCTCTTCATCCCTTTGCTTTACACAGTCCGTTACTGTGCCTTTAATTCTTATTCCTGTAAATGAACCCTGTTCTCATTGGCTGACCTCATTACCATTTCTCAATGTGTTCGTCTGCAGCACTGTATCTTGAATTAAGCTTTGCGTTTAATAAGAAGATGGGCAGGTAGGACGCAGCCTTTGGCTGTAAAATGAGTGATGACACTCGTTGGCCTGTAATCTCCCCACATCTGTTTCTAACATGAAAAAGCCAGAGCTCTATTCCCTGTGGAGTTCTGTGGAAACTCGAGGAGACAAATTCAAACAGCTTCTCGGGTTGCAAAAGGTCCACTTTTCCAATCAACGCAGCCAACAGAGATACGGAAGATGATTCAACTCTTCATGTTCCTGTTGACTTGAAAGTGATGTGAATTGGAGAATTCTAGTTTAATATGAAATTCAACTCAACTCAACTCAAGTGTCTAACTGGATTAACCAACTGTACCCAATAGATTGTGAGGATGACCATAAAAACAAAGTGTTGTGGTCAACGATAAGGTGCAATCATGAAATGGACATTTCTCAAATTACATCATGAACATAGAGGACATTTGTAGTTTTAGTATTTATTAGGGTTTTGATAATTATTTTTCGTCTGCAGGTCATTCTTTGTAGTCCCTTCTTAAAGTTTTATAAAAGAGACAGTTATTGCATTACCTCATTTATGGACTAATCTCATGACCATTCATTTACTCTTGACCCGACTTTTTATTTTATCCATTTATCATATTTACGCTGAATTCTTTCAAGCTCATGTGGAACATAATCACAAAGAATCACAATTTCTTTTTGTTTAAAAAATGTTTTAAAAATATATTCAAACATGAAACACAAAACATTTTAGGAAATGCTATGTACTTGTTATGTACATTAATGTCAATCGAGGTGAGATGCGATGCTTTAAAACTGACACGTTTTGTTATAATATGTTGTTCCATAAACAATACTCTCTTGTTTTTGTCTCTCTTATTTTTCTTGACAAATGACTTGGTAAATCTGTGAGTGCAGTATATTTAAATACTGAGCTACAGCAGGGGAAAGAGCAGAAGCCTGCGTGCTGGAGAGACCTGGATTGTTCTCTAGCAGCGCTTATCCCTGGAGTAATGGTATTTATTTTGGAGTAATTTAGATCATTTACGGAAGAATAACATTGTACTAAAATGTGAGCTAAGAAGGTCAGAGGAAAGAAAGGGGCTAAAGGTTGAAGCATGACTGCAATTTGTTTTAACTGGCTGTGGAAATAAGCTCGGCGAGCCTTTACCCCAGGCAGCTGTAAATCCGGTCCTGCACTTAGTCGCACCGTCAGTAACCTTGCTTAGGCCCAAAGACTTCCCCCCTCGCGCGCACCTCCCAGGGGTGCCTTCAGCCAGAGAAGCGGGGCTTTTCTTCCCTTTATTTGACATCCTGGTCCTAAGCTCCCCAAGCCCTGCCATCTGCACCACAATCCTTTACATGATCTGCCCTGCTCTGCTCGGCGGGCACAGCTTTCAAAACCTGGAGAGGACAGGAACGCTGTGCAGAGACATATTATAACAAATAGCTTCCTCTCCTCTACAAACAATGCTTCTGGGAAGCAATGTAACCGGAGACTAAGGCCGCTTCAGCGACTCTATGTGACGCTTTGGAGCTGACGACCCGTGTTGCTATGTCAAGTGTGTGTGGAGTGTGCATACCGTGGGTCAGTAGATTCGTGTACGTGGCATGCATCATGCTTCTCGACTTTATGTACCTGACATCCAGAGACCGGGACGCGACACGTCTCTCTTTAGCTTTTCTTTTACTGATTTTGTCTTTATTGTGAAAAAGAAAGAAAAAAAATATATATATTATATATATTATATATTTTGCTAAAATATATATATATATATATATATATATATATATATATATATATATATATATATATATATATATATATATATATATATTAGCAATTTTACAAAATGCAGAGCTTTTACAGCCCAGTTTTCCTTAAAACATCTCCCAATATCTCCTCATCTGAGTTTAATAGAGTTATTTCTAGCTCTCATCATATCAACACCTGGTTTGGTAAATTGGTAAATGTGGTAAATCAGCTGAGCTGCTGATGGAACTGAATATAATATACACATGCTGGCTGAGGAGCATCCAGGAGAAATCTGGAACTACACTTTGTTCCTTTGTTCCTGTTTATATATATATATATATATATATATATATATATATATATATATATATATATATATATATATATATATATATATATATATATAAATATATATATATATAAGAATCTCCATGTTTTGCAACTACACAGAAAAGTATTATTGGGTCATAATCATATGCAGGTCTTGCAAGTGTTTTCCTGTTCACTTCACCAAAGTTTCATAGTGCAGTTTCTGACAGCCAGAATAGCAACAATAAAAACATGCTATTACAGGTCAGTGCAGCATCAACGTGATTTAGAAGTCGTTGTACTGAAAAAATGCGATACATTATGTTTTAAAAAAACATTTTGCAATTCATTCCCCAGTTTTGTTGGAGGGGCCATTCCATAATTAGAACTTTATGAAAGGTTTGTTACAAATACATTACTGAATATATTTTTTTGGCTAACAATGAAATTCAGGGCAGGAGTTGGTGAGTTGGAGACTGTGTTGTGCCAGAAGAATTGAAAAAATGTAGATTCAGGTCAGACACACTAACTCTATGAATTAGTTATTAATATACTGAAGAGTGTCCACAGATTCTGAGGTTATTATGAAGACACACAAATAAGAAAGCAATTAAAAACTGTTGGTCAAACAAACACAAGATACTGAATTTTCATTGTTAAAATAGTATATCTTTAACCATATGTTTTATTCTCATATACTATATTTTCTATTGTGCATATGTTTTTTATTATTATTCTTTTGACTGTTTATCATGTTTTTAATATTACAGAATATAATACAGATAATATGATTTTTGTTATTAAAAGGATGAAAATGTGCTTAACCTACAGTTGCAAACCTCTGTAAACTATGCAAATTGTTTATAGTGACCTTTTTCTGTTTCAAAGATATAAAGATCTTTGGATTTTCTTAAATAATTAAATTACCTTGATATTTTACCAGGACAAATACATATTATTAATTGCTAAATATACAGCAGCAAGTGTCTTCTGTCCCTTAAAAAAAATAAAACAGTAAGAAGGTTGTGATGTCACTGATGTCAAAGGTTACTTTCTTAAAGGGACAGAGTTATTCCAAAATGACAAGGTGGACAGGGAGTAGTCGGACATGTTTACATATCTTAATATGTTAATGAAAAATGTATAATGTATAATAAAATGCCTCCAGAGGAAATTATGGTTATTCAATCTGAAACATTAAGAATGTATTAAGAAAGTATCCTCAAGTGCAGTCACATAGACCTTAAAAAATGTTATGATGAAACTGGCTCTCATCAGGACCACCCTAGGAAAGGAAGACCAAGAGTTTCTCTGTTGCACAGGATAAGTTCATAAAGAGTTACCAGCCTCAGAAACCACAAGTTTACAGCACTGCAGATAAGAGTATTTTGGTTTGTTGAACACCTTTAAGTCACTACATGATTTTGTATTTGTTTCTTCATACTCTGGAGGACTTTAGTATTAATTTACAACACTGATTGTAGTTATAGTGTAGTTATAGTTATAGCAACAGGCCCAAGTCATCACAAGCTGTTAATTTTATAGCTGTGAATCCCTACAGAAAGGCCATGTCTGAAAAAAAGGACAGGTTATGAAACAGAAGTCTCTTCACACCTCCAGTTCAGGGCTCTTTTCTGGTGTATCTCTTGCCTCGTCCGTGTGCACTCTCCCTGCTAAGCCTCCCTCCCTTCGGGGGCCGGACTTAAAAGCTCTGCTACCTCGTGTAGTGCATTTGCCGAGAGGTCCGGGTTACAGCTACATTACAAAGAGCCATGGGGCTGCGACGGCTGTGGGTCAGCTCACAGGTTTACTCTGGGGGCAAGGGTGTTAATGCTACAGGCTTTAAAGAACTACAAGATGTCTTCACTTACTTTAAACAGGCAACCAGGGTAAAAGCTGGAACTAATCTCTGCAAGAGAGAGAGAGAGTGTGTGTGAATGTGAATGTGTGTGTGTGTGTGTGTGTGTGCTTTAACACTTGACTGTGTCCACTATAAGGTCCCAGGTGATATTCACAGTGAATCCAGTGCGTTTTAAGCCATCATGATAAATCTGTGCAAGGAATGCACATTATTCTAACATGAAAGCAGTGAAAACAGATGTATGGATGCCTTATGCATTTTATTGTTATCAGTACACTGCAAAAAAACTATATCTTAGCAAGTGAATTTTTCTAAATTTAAGGCAATAAATCTTATTTTCTACTCTGATAAGACTGTCTTACTAATCATTGTAAGTGTTAGAATATTTAGCTTATTTTAGGGATAATTCTCTTAATCATTCTTACTTAGAATTTGCAACCTTATTTTAAGTAATTTGAACTCAAAATAAGCACAATCAAGCAGCAATCAAGTTATTCTGATTCTTGTGTCCAAAAACAGTGACTCTTTTGCTTGATTTAGGTGTTACTTCACTCATTTTGAGACTTTGCCATTGCTTTTTGTAAGAATATAAAACTATTTAAAATATTACAGGATTTTAAACAAAAATAAACTGGATTACGCAGCATTATGTAGGTCTTGTGAGTATTGTTTCTGTATACTTCTTCAGAGTTTTATACTAAGAAAATTTTGCTTACCCCATTGGCAGATTTTTTTGCTTAATATACATATATTTGTCTTAATTTGCATATATTTTGTCTAGTTTTTGCCAATGGATTTTTTGCAATGTATAATAGAGAATACTGTATATAAAACACAAAGGAAAATTTAGGAAATGTTGAGTTTTTATTTAGTTGTGATTTTGTATATACAGTATATATATATATATATATATATATATATATATATATATATATATATATATATATATATATATATATCCTTTTACACATATAATTCACGATTTGTGGCTAGTGACAGCATTTCTTCAAAACTCTCCTTGAATAAATGCTTTCTTTTTGCACGCTTTTGTACTGTAAGTAATTTACGATACAAATTACAGTGTTTTTTGGTACCAGACATGTTTTTCTAAGAAGCAGAATTTGCACCTACATTATGTTAATCTCCCTCTTGATGGCCGTAAATTAGCAGTGGTTCCCAAACCTTTCCTGTACCTCCATAACATATTAAACATCCTGCTGTGCACACTTTTCACATTCATTTTTCAATCAGAACCACCGATGACAGAGAAAAAAGCATGTGAATACACAGAGACTGCAGATTGTGAAGTAAAATCACAATTCTTTTAGCAAAAATATACTGGATTACGCAGCATTATGTAGGTCTTGAGAGAATGTTTTCTGTGCACTTCATCAAAGTTTCATACTGCAGTTTCTAATGTCCGGACTAGCAACAATATTAGAGGTCAATGCAGCATCAACATGATTTAGAAGTCGTTGTATTGTAAAAATGCTATATGATGACGTTTTAAATTAATATGCTGTTTCCCTGTGTTGTTGGAGGAGCCATTCTCTGATTAGAACTTGTTACAAATACATATCTAAATGTAATTTTTTGGCTATCAATGAAATTCAGGGCAAGAGTTGTTGGTGAGTTGGAGACTGTGTCAAATTAAAATCAGACACACTTATCTATTAATTGATTATTAATATTATGAAGACTGTCTGCAGATTCTAAGGTTATTATAAGATAAGTACAAATAAGAACAAATAAGAATAAAACTATTAGTCACACAAACACAAGCTGCTTTATTCTTGTTGTTAAAATAATGTGTTTGCCATATATTTCCTATTTTTAGCTTGTTGAAGACTTATGTTTGTTTATATAAAAAAGGACAACACTAAAATATGACTTAACTACACATTTAGATGGGTTTGTTTTCTTGAAGAATCATTAGAAAATGTACCGTAGATGCAATGCAAAAACAAGAAAATGACTATTGACGGTATCTAGCAAAATATCCTGCCACTCTAAATCCCAGCTGACCAGCAACATCTATAGACATTAATTTCAGGTTGAGTGCTAGTCATGACGTCAGATCAGGGGTGGGCAATATTATATTGTATACAATAAATCGTGACCCAGAAATATTGTGATATTAAAAATCCATATCGTGATAATAGATATGGATCTTAAAAGTAGTCTATTGTTTACTGTGAAGCTTTAGGTGTGTTTATTGTATAATTGTTTTAGTTTGCAGTTTATGTGCATGCACTAAATATACTGCAATATTATTTGCTGCATTATATTATTTTATGCTATATTATTTCTTTTGCCACATTATGATTATGCTGTTATACTCTTATATTATATTCCTGAAATTAATTAATTATTTTTCTGTTTTCCTATATCGCCAAGTATATCGTTATCGCAAAAATACCCTGAAATGTCGAGATATTATTTGAAAGCCATATCGCCCACCCCTACGTCAGATGACAAAAAATTGACGTCAGGATAACGTCTAATACTGTTACGTGCTTGCAGGGATGATTTGACGCACCTAGTTGACACTCTATATTTTATAGCTAGCCTCTCTGCCTCTATAGGAATATAACATTTTTAATTAAACATTTGTGCACGTTTACATGTTTCAATTGAATTCATTCAATTTGTCAGTGGAAAAAATAAACAAATTGTTTTTGGTGCACTCCTGAATTATGCGTGCCCTAACTTAGATCTTGGTCCTGATGAGTAAAAGCTAAAAGGCATTTGCAGAGCTTCATCTCCTTTTTAAAGCGGGCATTAGCTGCCTTTGCAGGCAGCAGAATGAATTGGGTGACACTGTGCTTGTCCATTGCGAAAGGACGTAATGAAAACAAATGGAGGGTCCTATTCCCGACAGAGCTTGAGGAGGAACTTAGTCATCAAGCTAATTTTATTCTTGTCTGGCAGAGAGAGACTCCATTTCCTTTGGGTGTTTTTACAAACGCTGAACTCCAACTTGCTGTATGATGGATATGGCTGCCTGATGGCCGGATGGCAGATGCTGGACCTGTAACACAAGCCCAAATTCTGAGCCCCTTTACCAGGGCTGCTTCACTGTAGTCACAGTAGACTGGTAGGCCTGAGTTTAGAATGTTGGATTATTGATCTGTACTGGAATTTATAATAAACATGAGCATGATTTATTGAACTTTGTTATTGTTGATTCGTTAATATATAATTTATATGATAAAAAGTGTGCTTTTCTATTGCTTCTCTGCTATAACACTGTACATTTCCCTACTGTGGGACAAATAAAGGATCTTATCTAATATTATTTCTCTTATCTCTCTCTGAAAATTGTAGTTGTTTAAATATTTGATTTATGTTTAATTTAGACTGTTTGCAAAGCAATTAGAAAAACATTTAAACCATAATCATTGCATCAGTCATTTACTACAAAATTACTCAATTACAACAATAATAGAACCAGATTGCAGTTAAGAGAAATAATCTAATATTTATTGACTCCAGTGTTTGGTTCACTTCCTTGTATAAGCAATTCCTAGCTGTAGATACAGTTCAGAATCAATTAATCTGAGCTGCATAGAGTGAGTGAAGGCATTAAAACATAAACATGATGCTAGCTAGCATAGAGGCTAACTAATGCCTATTGATTAAGTTATTTGACTAAGATTAATCAGTGAGTTTCACCTAATCCAGACGTAAATCTTTCATTTTTGTAATGTCTATAATCCTTATAATATCTCATTGTCTCTACAAAGTAGAGCACATTTCTGTTACCAGAGGAATTGATGAACAAAGCTCTTCTAATTAACAGCTTTTAGTTCACTTTATGTGATTATGCACCACCAATTTGTTATTTTGTTACAGCAGGCATCAATTAATTTATATTTTCTCTATGTGCGTTGTCAACATGCCAGATATATTACTGTTTACACATTTAAATGTATACAATGAGTAATTTGTTCATGTTAGGTTTTATTTTTTGCTATTTAATATTAAATAAAGAAAGAAGGGTTTAACTTTTGAGTCTTGAGTTTTTTCTCTCGCTCTGATTGACCCTTTCCTTGCTTTTGTTGACAATTGCTTGGTAACTTGGAGCTCTGACCCAAAACTCTATAATTAAAAGTGATATATATATATATATATATATATATATATATATATATATATATATAGAAATTAACTTAATGAACTTACAGTTGAACCAGGGTTTACATAATAAATTAAACTCTTTTATTCCAAAATGAGGAAATTTGTTGACTAAGCTGACACAGTTAAACCCTTTAGCAAGGCCCTTAATCCTCTCTACTCCAGGGGTGCCGTAGCATGACCCCAGCTTTTTAAACTGGGATATGTCAGAAGGAAAAATCAGACGTGCTGTACATGTGTATATCTTCATCTTTATAGACAATAAATATACTTAAATATGGTAAAAAGTTGTTTAGAGTAGAAAACCAGGTACACCGAACACACATACAGGATCTGGATTCTTATATATCCATTGCTCATGTACAGCACCAGTCAAAATTTGGACACACCTTCAAATTCAAGGTTTCTTTTGTCAGATTTTTTTTTTTTTACATTGTAAATAAATACTGAAGTCTTCCAGACTATAAAGGAACACAAGGAATCATGTAGCAAATTAAACATGTTAAACAAACCAAAATACTCTGTGAAGAATTTAGGTGGAGTGCTGTTAACTTGCAGTTTCTGAGGTTGATAAAACTGATGAACTCCTGATGAGTGCCAGGTTCATCATAATGTTTTTGAAAATCTTTGTGACTGCATTTGTGGTTTTACAGTATGATTGACCTTCATTTCTTAATTTTGTTTTCTCTTGCCATATTATGGATTAGAACATTACTCAAATATGGCTTTTCACTGTATATCAACTCCTTTTTACAACTTTACAACTGATGCTCTCAAACACATTAAGAGGCAAGAAATTCAAATAACTAAAGTAATTAACGTTTGGGAAGTTCAGCACAGCTGTTAACTGTCCAATAAAAAAACAAGGATCTCCATTTTTGTTGATTTCTAGTTCTCTATAATTTAAACAAACAAACTGTTCCTTACATTGTGCCAGAATTTCTTGATGAATGGACCAAGAGAAATACTTAAAAATTACCTGAAGTAAACATTTTTTTACATTGACTTCCATTGAAAGTTTAGAAGGTTTTTTCTCTCTCTCCTGTAGCTGCTGTGTTTGAGATACTTGTGTTTTTATTGGAAAGCAACAATCTATTTTGTGTTCTTCCTACTAAAAAAGACTATGTGCCCACCTATGTTTTTTCTCTCACCAGTGTCGGTGTTGTTATTGTGACGTGGGGATTAACCTGGTTTGATTTGGTTGGATTTGAACCCATAGTCAATGCCTGACATTGTGGGTTTGAACCCTTCTGAGGACTCTCTTAACTCCAGTTGCTGTGGTTGAAATCCCACACATTTTAACTGCAGCCTTCGGGGGGGGGATGTGGAATCTGGAAAGTGACAGTATGCTGCAGAGTTCATCTGAAAGTTAAGAAGAGTGCTCTGTTTACTCCTGCACTTTTACTACAAGTAACTACTGTATAATTTTATGTTCTTGTTATACGCATCAGCTATGCAGTGTGCCAGGTTTTTCCCCCCATTTCCCCTGTAATTATGTTTCATTAATTTCCATTTTTGGAGTCATTTGAAAGTAACACAATGAGATGGGTCATCAGATAAAAGCCCCGGTGGATGAAAAATTCATAGCAACCCCATAAAATTCTTATTTCGCATAAAGTTGGACCAGCTGGATGAGTAAAAGGATCTGCATTGCTTGACAGATATGTTGAGAACATTCCGGAAGGACTACTTGCCGATCTTATTCCCACTTTGTGGCAGGTCTTCAACTGGGAATAGTTGATGGGGGGCCGCTGGGGATTCTGGGGACTCTCTAATTCGCAAGTTTACGTTTATGGTTTATTCAGGCCAGACCTTTTTCCAGTCCTGGTCTAGAAGAGTCTAGTCCCAAACAGGAAAATACTTAAGCTGCTATCTTTGTTGATTTGTTTGTGCGCAATCACGTTGCAGAGGAAAGGAGGCAAAAACAGTAAAAAGCAATTAATACTGGAAACTGTGGAGGAAAATGGGCCCTCTGAGGGGAGGCGTGTTATTCTCAAAGCTGCTTAAAAACGCCACAAACACGGGAAAGGCAGCTTTTAGCGTGAACGCGTGCGTCCCAGAAGACACTTTGACAGACAGGAGAGGAGCGCCTAAACAAAGGCAGTTTACGATCAGCATAATCAATGTGACATTAGCACACGCATAATGGACGAAGTGAAAGAGTGGGCGGCAAGGGCAGGCGCTGGAGCATGCGCTTAATAAAATTCTATCTGGCAACTTGTTCCTCGGCGATTACAGTTTCCGGACCTTTTAGAGGGCTTTTTTTCGCCTATTGCTTTTCTTTCCTTCAAGAAGGACTTAACACAATCACAAGATCTCCGTAGCACCCACTTTAAAAGCTATCAAGCGTGCATCTAAATTCTCGGCTGACACTCTCCCGCTCGTCCGCTCAATGGTGCGGGAGGTGGCCTCCCTCCCTCGCTCTGCATGTTAATCATAACACAGTAAACCTCGGCCCAAAGATTAAAGCTATCACACACTTCCAGTGAGACACACTTGAAACGCAGAGAGAGGTAATAAAGTGTGCTTCAAATAGTAGAGTGGGGCTTCATGTGTTTCATGTTTTTTTTTTTTTGTTCAAAGTCTTTTTAAGTTTCCTCGTGATCTGCAAACCAGTCAGTTGGTCAGTCAGTCAGTCGTGAGATTAGTGGGATTAGCGAGTGACAATTTATTGGAGTGCAGAAGAACATCCCACATTTCTGTGTTGCTATTTTATTTTACTATTTATTTTATTTTATTTTTTTTTACCCCATTCATGTCTTCCCAACATGGAAAGCCCAATTATTAAGGCTAGCACATGCCTTCTTCAATATATATAAAGCAAGCCAGCCATCATCTCTTTTAAACTGCCACTGCTGCCACTGGTGCAGCATCCCAGGGTAGCCTTCATGCTCAGAGGAAAGCACAGCCACCCAGCTCCAATACAACAACCAACAGATGCCTGTGCTGACCAACATCACTGATCTCTCAGTGTAATGAGAGAAATGAGAGAAGAGAGTGCCCTCTAGTCCCCTACCCCTCTCTCTGATTCTGGCTGCTGATGCAGCAAAGCAGGATGATCCAGGATCAAACCACTGATTCTTAAATCACATTGACGGCAATGTGTCATTATTATTATCTATCATCTACTGAGATGATCAAAGTGATTCAGATTCAGATTAGCACATCGGAAGACATCTTCATTCATTTAAATGAATTGGGTTTGATATGTTAATATTGTAAAGGTTATAAATAGGTTTTCAATTCTATTTTGTTGACTCCACATCCACTTCTCCATAAAGTCTACATATCCAAACGCTCTATACTTTTAATTTGTTGTTATTATATTTTCATAATAAGATACAGTAGCCTACATTCGTTTGGTAACACTTTAATAAAATGGTACATACAAAGACACTTTATAACACATATATAAGCATAGAATACTGCATTTATAAAGTAATTATTGCCAATATTTACGCAATATGTTATGCCAGTATTCGCAAAATGACAAGATGCTTTATGAAATCAAGCAGTGGTGACAATGTGTTATGTTAACATGTATGTTATGTGTTAAAAAAATCATACCTTTGTTTATACTTATAAAGCACCGATATCGATACAGCAACCAACAGATGCCTGTGCTGACCAACATCACTCTGTAATGAGAGTAATGAAAGAAGAGAGAATGCCCTCTAGTCACCCCTCTCTCTGATTCTGGCTGCTGATGCAGCAAGCAGGATGATCCAGGATTCGAACCACTTATCCGTATAGTGACAGCATTGCACCACTATTTTGATGCATTGTATTGTAATGTGATGTTACCTGTAGGCCTTACTGAGATGATCAAAGTGGTTCAGATTCAGATTATCTCACCAGGAGACATCTTCATGTATTTAAATGTATTTGGTTTGATATTATATATTATGTTAACATTATAAAGGTGCATAGGTTGTCTACAATTCTATTATGTAGACTCCACATCCCATAAAGTCTACATATGAAAACTATCATAAAGCTATATACTTTGAATTTGATGTTTTTTTGTTGTCCTAATGTAGAGAACAAAGAGTCTTTATTAGACGCTTTATAACACATTAATAGTTGCCAGTATTTATGCAATATGTTATTGTATATTTTATGAAATCAAGCAGTGGTGACAGTGTGTTATGTTAACATGTATTATGTGTAAAAAAATACTTATATTTATATTTATAAAGCACAGCAATCCAGCTCTAATTCAACAGCCAACAGATGCCTGTGCTGACCAACGTCACTCTGGAAGTAAGAGAGGAGAAAGCAACCTCTAGTCACCCCTCTCTCGGATTCTGGCTGCTGATGCAGCAAGCAGGATAGTCCAGGATTCGAACCAGTGATTCTTAGATTGCAGTGACAGCACTGTGTCACTACTTAGATGTATTTTATTGTAATGTGTTGCTACCTGTGGACCTCACTGTGATGATCAATGTGTTTTAGATTCAGATTAGCTCATAAGGAGAGACCTTGGCTTGATATATTAACATTGTTAACAGCCTACAATCATTTGGTAACACTTTAAGTAAATGGTACCTCAAAAGAGCCTTTATAACACATTCATAAGCATTGAATAAGGCTTTTATAATGCATCTATTGCCAATATTTATGCAATATGTCATTTTATTTATTGTGAAATGAAGCAGTGCTGACAATAGGTTATGTTATGTGTTTTATATTCATCACCCTGTATTGAGAATAGTAAGAGAAGAGAATGCCCTCTAGTCACCCCTCTCTCTGATTCTGGCTGCTGATGCAGCAAGCAGGATGATCCAGGATTCGAACCACTGATCCTTGGATAGTAGTGACAGCATTGCATCACTAATTTGATGTATTTTACTGTAAATACAATTGTGTTACCTGTAGGCCATACAGCGATTATCAAAGTGGTTCAGATGCAGATTATATAATATTTTCTAATGGACTAATGGTACAAGAAACTGGGCTTTATCTGAAGAATTAAAACTTTATTTTATAAAAACGTAATCCTTTACTTTTCTATTTCGAAAGACAACAACAAGAAAAACATTTTCCCAGTGACCACAGATATCAGAAGTACATCTAATAATTAACATAGCCTCAAAGCTGTAATGAGGCAGCTCGGGTCAGCGGTGGATTCGCTCGGCTTGGGATTTGTTTATTTATTCCACAACATTGTATTTTGAAGGTTTTCTGGATGGGTCTCAGCCTGTCGAGAACACCCCAAGGTAAATGACAAATTTTACCCCTATTTTGTCCAACAAAGGGGACGTGCAATGGCATTCACAAAGGAATAGCGCACACCGAACAAAACTAGGGTTGACAACCTTGGTCTAAAAAACCATAGTAACCGAGCGGATGAAGAGCGTGCGACACCGAATGGACTCGAGCCTCATGAGCTCTTGAAAAGCAGATTGAGCAGTAAGTGTTATGACACATTGTTTCCCTTATACTATTAAAACCAAGGTGAAATACTCACGGAGAAAAGGCCCGTGTAAAATAGTGCATTGTTTCTGAACCCTTTTTCCTCCATCTTTGGATCAATACTGAGGACTCTGTTTGCTTCACTATTGCAACAAGAACATTCATCCTGAACCAAGATAGGTGCCTTTAACCTTCCCTTTCCTGTTTCTTTTTCATTTACGCTCATAAACTACAGGATGCACATAAAAAAGATAAAGTAATGCATTGATAGCATTGATCGCTGATCATATTTACTCATGGGTTACACAGCTGGATGAATAAATACAAAACCACACACCCAGGGCCATTACTAAATAAATATATTTATGATTAAAACAGTTATGATCTACCTGAGTAAAGTTGTACGTTTTATTAAGTGAATTTTGGCTATCTGCTTTAAGTTTGTTGTTTTCATGTTGTTCTAATAACACACAACAGCCTACAGTCATTTGGTAACACTTTAATTGAATGGTACCTACCAATGGGCTTTATAACACATTTATAAGCATTGAATAATGCATTTATAAAGTAGCAGTTGCCAATATGTTATGTCATTATTCGCAAAAAATGTCAACATATTTAATGAAATCAAACAATGCTGACAATGTGTTAATTTAACATCTATGTTACGTGAAAAAAGTGGAACTTATGTTTATTTTATATGTATTTATTAAAATGTTTGTAAATATACATGCATATGTTATACTCTCCTGAACTATATCTACAAAGTCTTGGTCTCTCTCACCCACCAGTGTAACCAGGAAAGTTCTAGCCTATGTTCTAGTTTTTATTAGGTTTTAGGTTTAGGTTTAGGTTTTAGGTTTTATTAAGAAATGTAACACCTTTAAACCACAGTGATGGACCTTTGTTTTATTTGTGACACTGTTATAAAGCATTATTACCATAGATGTTAAGTATTTATGACAGAGGTAAATGTATAAATGATACACATCAGTTTTATGAATGATGGTAACACAGTCTCACACATTTATAACACATTCATGACATTAGATAGAATTTACTTGTCAGTTTTATATATTAGAGAGGCTTTTTCATGCATTTTCATATCATTATTAATGTTCTTCCCTTATCCTATGTATTAATTTATGAATGCAAAGCTCACACGAGTTGCCAGATTGACACACAGTGGCAAGCAACAGAAAATCTTACTCTGTAGCAGATCAGTAAATATATACATATGCAATGTCCAAAATGCCCATCTCTACTATACTAATGGTAATGATAATTTACTCAGCTATAGTAAGCAACCTTACTGAAGCCTAGTGATTACCTGTTCTGCATAAAAATAGCCTGTTTACACGTTTCCATAACTGCAAAATACTATTTGTATGCTGTGGTCTATACCTGGCAACACAGAGTGTGGAAATGGGACTGGGGGAATTGCGGTGGGCAGATTCTGAGGCTACCTCCTACGCAGATTACTGTGACATACTGCAGAGTTCAAATAAGAAAATACTGGCTGAAGCTCTCCTGACAAGAACTGTTGGTGCTTTAACTTAACATGCTTCCTTCATATCTGATAATACATCTCGCTCATGTTATGAGTTACTACAGAAGAGGAATTCTTTTTTTTTTTTTTTTTTTTTTTTACAGTTGTAAGAAATGGTTCATCCACTTTGTTAATAGCAAAACTAAGTAGTTCTACACAGTATGTTTTAAGCATGTTTAACTTAAGTTAACTGTTAACATGATTAATTCTATTTTACATTAATTGTTGTTTTAATTGTTGTTGTTTTTAATTTTTAATGAAATTCTAAAGTTAAGGGGAAAATTAAATTTAATAGAATGAATTTTAAAAACCAAAAAATAAATGAACTTTCCTAACATAATTCTAATTTGCAAAACATGCAAGGATGTTTTTTTGTTATATGGGTTTCAGAAGAAAAGATAAATACAAGGACATTAATCGATTTTTTATTTTTTTACCATTAATACTATCCGTCTAGATGGAACAGAGCTCAATGTTGTGTTCAGATTCTTATGAACACAACAAATGTTTAAGCATGTTTAAAGTTTCTAAGTCAGCTGTGGTCAGTAAGTGAACACAGGGTGTGATCCGTTGTGAGACGATCCAGGGAAGACCCTCAGTGATCCACCAGCTTCTGTTTTCCCTCTCAGTCTGCCACCTCTCGAAGTACAAAATCCTGTAAGGCATCTGCTGCAGCAAGGATCACGGTGTCATAGTAGAGGTCAGGAACAGGGCAGCACTACCCGCAGCCCTTCCTCACCTATCCCCAGCCCCATGAGCTCCGCCACAGCTCTCTGGTGAGCTGAGATAGGGAAGACCCCGGCCGACTGACAGCTAGAGCCAAGCAGAGTTGAATCAATTAAGGCACATCAAATCAAGAATTCATGCACTCCGAAAGTGACAAATATTGGCTGGGACTGTCGAAGCTGTCAGCCCTGTGAACCCCTTCCCTCCTTCTCTCCCTTGTGAGCTCCCAGCCTCCCAGCCATTAACCAGCGAGCTGGAACTCTGGGTAATGGTGTCAGGATGAGGCCAAGCTGTTTGTCAGCTCAGGACGGCCTGGGCATTAAACATTTTTGGTGCCCCATTTTTGTCTCTGTTCTCTGACATGTCTGATGGGTTCATTTGGTGTTACTGACTGGAGCGTTAAAAGTGAGCACATGGAAGTTAAGGACTACTCGTAGCATCCTGTCATTGTATAACCTCATTTTACTGGATATGGTACTACTGATTGTTTAATGTAATATATTAATAAGATAATAATAAATAAGAAATGTTCAAGTTAAGACTTGGAATTATGGACTTGGAAGTAAGGACAAGTTGTTAATGACTACTTCCAGTATTCTATCATCTACACTCTAAGAAATATGAGTACAGATTTGTACTTAAAAGAGTACAAAGTTTGTCTCTGGGGCTGTACCTTATATTGAGGTACAAAAAAGTACCTTTCAGTGAAAATCCGTTTTTGTACCCATGTTTTTTGTGCCAATAAATATTAAAAAAATTATAATCATTATCATCAACTAAATATGGCTCAAAAACTTGATGATCCAAAATTGTCTGGCTTTTAAATAAAAAAATGTGCAATAAAAAAATAAATATTGTTTATTAGTACAGTGATACAGAATACTGAATGTACCTTTTGTTTGGTTAAATGGTACAATTTTGTACTTATTGCAGTTAGAATTTACTTTGTACTTCAGAGGGAACACATCTGACCGATATTGTACCATTGAGGGTACAATTATGAAGAGAGTACCCTCGAGTACAAAAAAGTACTCATATCGTACCTCTGTTTTTTAGAGTGTATAACTTTATTTTACTTGATATGATATTAATTTGCCTCACACTTAATGATTGTTAAATGTAATATTTGAATCCAATTTACTTAACAAGGTATGGATATTATCTCACACATCATTGTTATTGTAATTTGTCAATCAGATTATGGTAAATAAAACATGTGCAAGTTAGAACTTGAAACATTTTTTATGATTTTATGTTTATTGTATTGTGACATTTAGCAGATTTACTTAATTTTTTTATATTTTCTATTACAATTACATTTATGCTTTTCAGTAATGTTGCTGATCAAACGTGAAAGCTTTTTATGTAATGCTTGAAAAGAAATCTTCAAGATTTAGTGATAGTGTAATGTCAGACAGACAATTGACCAAAATTCTGGCCTGTTAAGGGGTTAATATAAACTGCTCAGAAGTATTTGGCCACTGTTTAGAAAGTTATTTAACTGGGCAGCAAGTATTTAAACGGTTATAATATACTGATATCAGAGAAAAATCAAATTCTTTCTTGTGACAGGCTATTAATAATGTCCGTAGTTTTCATCCAGTATCTGTTTTTGGTAATCAGTGCCTTATTATGTAAAATATGGTGGATACTGCTGGTGCTGGTGGTGGATTTAAACAAAACCACCACAAAAAGTCCTAACTAAATTAAAACGTAACAGCGAAAAAACAAACATACCGTACTGTGTACATGTTTTAATCATCTAAGAAATATTTTTTATTCTCAGAAATATAAGAGTTTTTGTACAGATAACATTAGAATGCATGCTGATAAACATAAATAAAAACAACAAAAATACAATAAAATATAACAAGATTTTTTTTATTTGAAAGAAAGTAGTTGATATCTTGTTATCTAAGCTAATCTGAAGAACAAAGGTTCCAGAATTTATATTTGGCATTCCTAATCAGCACAACCTCACTGTGGCCGTGTTTAATTCCAGCATCAGTTCACCTGATTTAACATCATTAATAATTGAGTTACCAAACCAGGTATATGATATACTATATGATATGAACTATATGATAACTATAAAAATGTCTCACTTCATTAATATTTACAACATTCTTAAGCATTTAAATTCAGTAATGTTTAATAATGTCTTAACTAGTGTCAATTAATAATTAGTTGAGACATTACTTATAAAATAAACCATTTACTAATGTTTATTACTGTCGTGATTACTGTTATTTGTGAACATTATTGTAGTTACTGTGTTAAATGTTATTGCAGAGATTTGGAGAAGTTTAAGTGAATGTTACTTGAGTTTGTTTTAATATTAGCTAGTGTTTTACTGTTAAATTAAATATAATCTTACAGCCAAGATAAGATAAGATTTTTTTTTCAATTCTAAATTTCACAGGTGCCTAAAACTTACTGCACAGTACAGTATGCAGTGTATATATCATCAAATGATTTGTCAATTTTTAGTTTAATACATAGTTTAAGCAGACAAACTGTCTCAATGAATAGAGAATACAACAATACAATTCTCCTAGATTACTTAATGAAATAAACTTGAAAAAAGTTAAAAAGTTTTATCTCGCTACATGTAAAGCTGCTATTTTTAATGATTTGAATGATTTTCATTGGACGGCGACGTTATACTCAGATGGCTCTATTGGAAGATTAGGTGGCTTAGGTCAAATCAGCCACCGTTCGTTTCAGAGCCGTTTTGAGACCATATGGCCGAGGAGTTGCCCCACTCGAGCTCTGTTTAAAATCCATTCCCATCGCCCTTTCTGTCATTTCTCTCGGTCTTGCTACAAACACATAGCAGCCACTTGATATGTTTGCATGGGGATTTAGGGATGAACATTAGCGTGTTTTCAGAGTGAACATCTGGTGGGGGTAAAAGGTTACAGTAGGGATCCCAGCCCTTCACAGAATTCCTTCCATCAGATAAATCACCAACAAGTCACTGTGAACTGGGGGTGGATGAGGAGGCAGTGTGGGGTGAGGGGGGGTGAGGGGGGGCATTAACTCAATCCTGCCTGAGCACTCTGAACCCAGGTCCTCCGTCAAACTGCCTCTCGGCCACTTAAAGTACAGAAGTGCATTAAGCGAGCACAGAGACGCCCATTCATTCAGGACCAAGTTGCTACTCGTCGCTGTCCACCATGACAAGGCTGCTTCTATTTCCTCGATTTTCTTGTCTGTGTCTCTTAGAGATCTCTCTTTCTTTCTCTCTCTCTTTCTCTCTTTTTTTCTCTCTGGAACTCTCTTAGCTGCGGAGGGAAGGAAGTATGTTCAGACATGTCAGGAGAAGTGTTCTCCATCTGCTAATGATGCAGCTGACCAGTGGTTCTCCACTCCAGAGGACAAAGCTTAGAGCCTCGGAGTAAGACTACTGGACCTAATGTTGGAATGCTAATATGGGTGAACACTTGCCATCAGGACAGTGCACGGCACCTAGGGAACACTGTCATTATGGAGGGACAGCTACATGAGGCATCGGTGACTCAGACACATGTCAGGAGCTATAAGCCTTACAAGTTGGCTCTATGGTGGACTGTCACACGAAATGCTGTCAGAGTCACCCTAACAAGGCCCTGTTGTGTAGTGTTGTGTTGTGTTGTCTCTTATACGGCTCACATACGTTCCTCTCTATGTTCCTTCGATGAGAACAGGAACACTCGTGGCATGTGTCTCCTCACTATTGTTTAGGTGACCTCACCGCACAAGTGGAACCAGAACACGGAAGTGCAACGGAAGTGCAGGAATAGCCGAGGATGTCGCTGCCTTGACTTGTCGTGACTCATTTGAAGGCAGGAAAGCTGTGGGGTGGCACACAGGGCACACTTCACACCCCTCAATGACTTGGAAGTACTTGACAGCTCTTCTGCAACTGACTTTGTCGCTTCCTTCCTCTTACGGCTTTGTGATTGTATGTTCTGTACCAGCGACATCACTGTTTTAGCGCAGATTACTGCGCTCTAAACTCTCACTTTAATCCCCTGTTTTTTAACAGTACACAATAGCATTCATGGTGTTAAATTGAGAGCCCCTTGAAATTCCCATTCCGAACAACCATCAGAGTTGGTGTTTTTTAATTTTTTTGTGGGTTTATTGAGATTTAACGTCTTGAAGTGTGTTCTCAACTTGAATTGACTTATGCAATAACATTTTACCAATATGAGGCACCTATAATGGACCATCAAAAAAAGTGTTACCAGTGTTTAAAAAGTATATAGGCTAGTGCCATAGATACACTGTTCCATAGATTTGAAGGTTGTGTTCAGTCTCACAGGTTTTACCTTCACTCAAAGCTTGTTAGGTGCCATTTTCTTTACGGTTGTACTCTTCAATTTGAAAAGTGATGACATAAAATATGTTATGTTCAATTTTATAGTAAATTCAATGTGTTTATTTCTGTTTTGTTTGGTGTTTTGGTGGTTCCACTGGTGAAGAGTTATTCACTCTCTTGGTGTTGGGTTGGAGGATGGATAAGGGTTTGAATTCACTTAGATGGTCTACTATTGGATGGTCCACGTAAATGTTCCACTAAAATTCAACTAACATTTAAGGGCAAATATCTATTAAATGCAATTGAACTCTTTGTTATGATTCTGTACAGAACCTAACCATTCACCAAACCCAAGTCAATCCTTAACCTAAACCTTAATCCTAACCCTAAAACCTAAGATTAGATGGGTGTGGGGTTACATTCAACAGAGAATCATTTTCTTTTAGTTTGGTTTGCATTTAGTAGACATGCAGTAACTATAAATGTAAGATTTGAGCATCTATATGCTACCTATGATGGACCATCCAAATAAATTGATACCCAAACCCTTATCCTGTACTGACTGTATTGAACACACCCATTACACCCACCCATAACTTACACATGCACTTAACACACAGAGACTGGAACTGTCTCTATCGCTATCAGTAAATTCTACATTTCATTAAGTACTTTATATAGTACGCAGTATAAATACTGTGACCATGTATAACCTATATGCTACAGTATGTTACATATCTCTGCACCTTATCTTCCCCACTAACATTTGATTGTATCCTATCAGTACTGCACACTTGTTGCACGTTTGCACTTTATGATGTCTAGTGTATTGTTGTTCCATGGTGCACCATGGTTCCGGAGGAACGTAATTTCGTTGCACTGTGTACCTGTACTTAGATGTAAGGACAATAAAAGCCTTTTGACTTGAATTGACTTATCCACCTTCCAACCCAACACCAAGAGGGTGAATAACGCTTCACCAATGGAACCACCGCAACTAAATCTCATTTATCTAAACTCTCTTATAACCCTAAAAACCCCTGCATGTATGAGGCGTCTATAATGGCCAATCCAGAAAATTTAGGATTTGAACAGGACTTACACTAGTTTTTACGGTTTGATAGATACTCTGTTTCATAGTTTTGGGAAAATAACAGAGTATACATTTTTTTAAAGTCTAAAACTGTGGTACAGGTACCACTGGTGGTACCCAAAGCACCCCAAGGTGGTACACTAGATGTCCTAAGAAAAAAAAAAAAAACTCCTTGCATTAAAATAATAAGAACTGAAATCTATAAAGTTTCCACCTGTAATTTTCCTACGTTAATTACTGTTTAGTGCTTTACCTATTAGAACATGTATGTAAGCTACACTTCAGTCCTTCACTCTCAGAGCTACAGTTTTATCATTATTAACATCAGTTTTATTGGTGCTAGGGTAAAACCCTGTGGAACGCCACAAGATATGCAAAGTAAACCAGCAGTCACCAACAGTTTAATCGTTAAATATGGTAGTAAACACTATGGTTCTTTTTGTTTTTCTCTCTCTAAATCCTTCTGAGATTTCTTAGTAGGAATACTGTACTACCAGAAACAATAACCAATCAGACAACTTACCTAATCATACCAACTTACGGACTGCAAAAGTGAGCAAGCTCCACACAAACAGAAGAGTGAAGAACAATGACCTAAAGATATGATGACATATATATGTGTGGATTACTGTGTCTAGCTTACATTACATAAATAACTATGTGTGTGGTAACTACATGTGTTTCTGTGAAATGGCTTGTAAGTAGTACTTGGAAGTTTAAGTTTGGTCATTGGTGGTACATGGACTAAAAAGTTTGAGAACCACTGGTGTAGAGTAAAAAAATATTTTGGTAACACTTCCTATGAACCTTGTATTCATAATGCATTATAAATGCATTCATAATGTATTATATGACATGCACAATACCTTATAATGACTGTAATAAGCCTGTATAATAGCTCATAAGTACATTGTACAATGTAGTGTTGTAATGCACTACAACACGTTTTTAGTATAAATTGGTATAATGCATTATAATATACAGCAATGATTTCTCAAATTAATCTTTTAAAAAAGTGTGTTACATGTTATAAAGCCTTTATACACAGTCATTATTAAGTGAAGTGAGTTTTCATATACTTTTTAAACATGAAGTAAATTTTATTATGCCTCACTGTAATTATTTATAGAGCATTATGAGTGCTCTTTACAGCTTTAAGTGAAGTTATTATGTCTTACTCTAGGCATTTAAAAAAAACACACTTCACTTAGTCACACAGTCAGTAATGACTGTCTATCAGGCTTTATAATGTGTTACACACTTTTATAAAAGCTTAATTTGAATATAGTGCATTTCAAGACTACATTGTACAGTGTACTTATGAGCAGATATTATAAGGCCTTATAAGCCCTTTCTTTATAAACCCTTACACTTGTAGTTCATAGTGTATTATGAATGTTGCTGTAAGCACTTATGAGTTATTATAAAGGCTTGATACAGTCATTATAAGGTCTAATGCATGTCATGTAAGGCATTATCTATGCATTCATAAGGCATTTTTTAAATGAACACTTTTTAAAGTTATTTTACCCATGTGTTAAAATGAGTTAATACTGAAAAATGTTACATAGAGTCTTTTTGGTATTTGAATTTTTTTATTTCTATGTAACACCATCCCCCTGAACCAATACTTTTATTCTCCACTGTATGTCTGTTACTTCCTTCATTCTCTCTCAGCTGGCGAATGGCTCATACAGGGTTTCAGCACCTGTGCACACTGTATAGCATGTTTTTGATCTATGGCAGGTGACAGTCTCATCCCCTCTGTGTTTAAATGCAGTGTGAGGTGACATGGCAGCCTTAAACAGAGGCATGAGAAATTCCCCACATTTTTCTCCGGCACTCTCTGCACACGGAGGAGACAATATATACAGTATGACTGTGAATTCACAGGCCATTCCTTGCGGCGAAAGCTGTTATCGCTTCTATCATTTCCTGGCGTTTTAGATGATTTAGGGTCAGCATCTCGTCCGTAAGTACTTAGTCACAACTGCGTGGACAGAGGCAGTAAATCTGTCCCGGGATCAGTATCTCGGTTGAAACGCAATACAGGATAACACATGGATGACAGCCACATCAGACAGGGGGCAGACGCTTGTGTTATTGCTAGTGGCGACGCCTGCATGTCGCAATTAGACTTAGAGGGTTTGCGTAAAAAAAAGAAAGAAATTAGCCTGTAAAGCCAGAGCAAGAGAATGAGGTGTCCTCTTATCAGTAAAGAGGAACGTGTAATAGTCCTCTCGCTCGTTTAAAGTGTGTGCCGTTATTTACATTGGCTTTTATTGCTGTAATATTGCCCGCGGTATCACGTTCTACATTGTGATTACTGGGTGGACAGAATGTGAGCAGTACTTTGGCACGGTGATCAAGTCCATTTATGAACTGCCAGGGCTAAGAAGAAGAAAAAAAAAACAGAAAAAAAAAAAAAAAAACGTTTGCATGCTTTTGCTTCGTCAATGTCATTCTGCCCAGTGCCCTTCTATATTACATACTGACAATAACCTGCCAGTGAAAGACATGTGCTCGCAGAGGAACAGATGCAAGTCGCTATCAGGGTCATACCCTTGGACTTTACTGGGAAGAGGAAACACGATAACATCCCTGGATTTAAGCCTCATTAATTTGTACACCTCGATAACAGCCACCATGTTGGATTATGTTGCTGCTCTGGAGTTGCTGTAGCTGAACATGCAACATATTTTTGTATTAGTAACAAGGATCCCAGCAAAACAACCTTGATAACCTTGATTAATCCATAGAATAGGTGTTTTTTTATTTTTTGAGTAACAGGAAATGTAAGATCTTAACATATGGATGTCCTGTCTGTTTATGACTAAACTGAACTAAACATCTCTCAAATCTTTGAACAACTCGAAGGCAAGAGCCTATTGAAACTACTATTACTACTACTGTAAGCTTAGTGAATGCTTACTGGGACTTTTAGTATAAGCGTTGATGGACATCCAGACCCTGGCTCCCCTCAGAGTGATGCCTCTGTCCACTGGCAGGCTGTGGGCCATTCAAGATGAATGAGGTAATAAGGCCCCTGCCAGGAGTTATGCCTGACCCACTGAGCTGACGACACGCAGCACAAGTGGGACCCTGTGGGACTGATCACTCAATCTGCTGCCCTATGCCTCCCCCCAAGACCTCCTGCCCAAGGCTTAGCGTACAAAGCCTGGCCTGCTGAGAGGAAATCAAAGCCAGTCCCCCCACCCTTCAGCTTTCACTTCAGAAGGCCAGTTCCTTCACTGTTTTTGCTGCCGGTTTGCCTGGTTTGCTTGGGAAGCTGCTGGAATGCAGGGTATCTTGGTCACTTCTGGCTTGGCTACATACCTCAAGAGTTGGGTTCTTCCTTGGATTCGTCCAATGGAAGCAACAGAAGGCATGCATGATAATGAATAAAGACATAAAGAATGAAGAAAACTAGTTTCAAATTCATGGATGCTCGCTCACAGGTGGCACACAAACAAGCAATAAGGGGTGTATGACACATCCTGATGAATGGCATTCCTCGCTCCAAGGCTGGGGCCACCACTGGCTGCCATGTCTGGAATGGTTGAGACTGGCGACATGGGCCAGATAGCAAGGGAGAGGCCCAAACAGATGGGAGTGGTCTGACAAATTACTCCCATTCCCAGCTCGTGGCTCTCGGGAGGACCCCGGGGCTTAGACCGTGGACTTTCTCTGAGCAGGGCAATTTATTTCGGGTGTCGTTAGCCAATCAATCACCAAACCGGTGCTTGGTGGCTTTGAGGTTGCAGCTCAAAACATGTGAAGGGGGCAGCGTTTCAGGCCGAGGCAGGGATTATCAGCCGGGGCCGACACTCCTTGACCGGTGTGTAACCTCCTGCCATGCCACGCCCCTTCCCAGCTCTGGCCTGCTGCTGTGGATGCTGTCTGTTTGGTTTCCCTGACAGTCTGGAGTCTTCAGCTGCCAAGTTGTTTGGCACTGTAATTTGCAGGGAAGTGCTAGCTTGTCGCTTGGCTGAGCAATGGTTTATTTTCAAAGTGGACTGGCTTATTTTCTCTCGCATTGCAAAAGGGAAAAGAAATGGAATCGTGTATTGTCGGTTTTGCGCATTACGTCCGTACGGAGGCTTTCCATTTGCGGCCATGTTGAAGACAAGTGACAGGAAGAGGGAGTCAGCTAACACGTCACAAAAGTCGCTGAGTGACAGTGACAAGCAGCAGACTTTAGTGGCTACACTTCTTGCTTACCTTAGTGACTGATGCAACATGACACAGATAGATGGTATTTTTTTTACCTGTCTGACCATTAAAACAAAAAAAAAATCTTTTCCTTCTTTATTAAACATTGATAAGCAATTGTATGGATGTGATTGGGAGTTGAGAAGAAGATTTCTTATATGTCCAGCATCAATGCATTGTGCCATTTTCCCATGTCTGCAGAGCTGCCTGATTTAAAATTGAACTTCTGGGTTGAATTCTTTTAACCCTCCTATTATCTTTGGGGTCAATATGACCCCATTCAATGTTTCTAAACAAGTCTCTAAAAAATGGTTGACATTAGTTTTGTGATTCACATTTTTTGTTATTTTCTTAATTTGATGAATACAATAAGTGAAAATAGATTGTTTGAAATGTTTCTATATCAATGTCTTGTTCAATGTTTTATGAAGGCTGTTTCATATTATAAAACATAATAAATATCAATATTTTACACACATTTGTATGATAATAATGTTAAAGTTGCCATGACATTCAGTTTTATAATCTTTCTCTAAATGTTTCTTCACTTTAGGCTCTGACTTAACAACACAACATGTATAATACGTATGTAATACTAATATAACATTATAATAAGGACAGAACCACTGATAATTAATTAAATAAACATAAAGAATCGCTGGGATCATGTTGACCCAGAGAGTAGAGGTGTTATTAAATTTGAGGATAGCAGGAGGGTTGAGTGGTAACACATGTATGTTTATTATATATAAGTTTAAAGGATGCTTTAGGTACTTTTATTTAAAAAAAAAAAGCTATGTAAACATGTCCAAGAATTTCCTGTCCACCCTGTCATCATAGGATAACGCCCCTTTAAGAAAGTAAAGTAACCTTTGACATCAGTGACATCACAACCTTCATACTGTTGTTTTTTTCAAGGGGCTAAAGATAATTGCCAAATGTTCAGTAACGAATAATATTAATTTCCTGTAATATTTCCTATATTGTGTCCATTCTTAGCTGAGGTAAATCTTAAGCTGTCCACCCTGTCATGGTAAAATATCATGGTAATCAAAAGGGATATTTAAAACAGAACAAAGTCACAATGAACAATTGTTGAAATGTTGAACAGGGTCTACTGAGCAATTCTGCAGGGGTTTACACCTGATGTTGCTCACGCTATTTGCATATTGGGCGTGTCTTCCCACCTCTCAATCACCATTAGTGTATAATCATTCTCCACAGGCTGCCTTCTCTTGGGATGATTGCATTGGTTATATGATAGTTAACTTCCTGTCCTCAGTGTTGAAAGCTGTAAAAGCAAGTTAAAGGATAATCTACAGAACTTTTAAAATCACATTTTATAAAACTTAAAGAAATATGAATCATCTGAACTAAAGATTTCTGATTTCTAATTTTAATAACAAGTGGTGGTGGTTTTCTTCAAAACTTAAAAATCAAGTGCAATAATTTGCCTTGAATTTTTATATTATTAAAGTGTAGTTAAATACATTTATTATATAGGGGTGTCCACAAATATGTGGGCATGGCATATAGTATATTGTACCTCCAAACAAAGTAACATTGCCGGATTGCAATTCTTGGCTAACCACTTGGCAACCACCACAGCAAACGCAACTACCTAGCAGTCAGTAAACAACACCATAGCAACCACTGGAAATGCTATAGCTGGGATACAAAAGCAACTGTCTAGGAAGCACGTAACAACCACCTGAGCCACCATTGCAGCGAATTGGGATGCATCATGAACCACCTTGCCACCACTTAGCAATACCACAGCAACCACCTGAGATACTGTAGCAATCATTTTGGGTAGAACAGCAACTGTCTATAGGAAGCACTTATCAACCACCTGAGTCACCATTGAAACAAAAACCACCTAGCAACCACTTAGCACCACTGTAGCAACCAACTGGGATACCATAGCAACCATCTGGCAGCACCATATAAAGCATCTGGAATATAATAGCAAACATTTTTGGGCAACTAGTCTACATTTCTATACGTTTCTATAAAAGCACTTTTCTATATTTTCTCTGATATTTTTTTGTAAATCTTAGTAGATTGTGATTTTGCTGTCTGCTCATATTTTGTTCACAAGGCTAACAGACACAAAACTTAGCACAGCTCCAAATGCAAAGACCACAAAACTGTTTGTATGCAGTGCATCATATTTCCACACTGTTTATTTGATTGCAAATCAAGTAGACCCAACCAACCTTCTGTCAAAGCCAATAAGATGAAGTGGCTCACAGCTAGATTTCAGGAGACCATCATTTAAGATAGAATTCTTTCTTTTCTTTCTTTTTTTTTATAAATCCAAATGATTTAGCGAGAGAAGAAAGAGGCTCAAAGAGCAGCAGCTGCATATGACACTGTGCCTATTAGTCCTCATAACTGATGAGTATGTTAGAGAAAGAGAGATAAGAGAGAATAAGATACAGAGAGAGAGAGATGGAGAGAGAGAGCAAGATAATGACCAAAACTGCTGATGAAACTGTAGCTTCTGCAGGAGATGCTGGGGTTAAACCAAGATGAGTTCCATCAAAATGGGAAGTGAAGGCTGGGAGGAGGGTGGGATGCTTGCTGCGTTAGAAGAAGGGGAGTCAGATGGATAGTCAATGAAGTAGTTAATCATTTTCTCCTGGCGGTTATGGATCTAATATGTGCTAAAAGGCCACAGAAAAATGAGAGAGCTCTGGGATCAAAGGCAAGTGTGGCAGTAGATGAGACAGGCAACGTTGAGTGATGGAAACCAGGTTGGATGCAAGAAAACATACTTATATTTATTAGAGACCAAGTTGGTTTCTATTGTGCTGAGTCCAGCGTTCCATTTGTAATTCTGCTGAAATAAAGAGGTATTTCATGGCCCACAAATTCATTTTTTAAAGCACTGGCTCTGTGGAGTTTGAAATATATTGTCAATGTTTGGTTGTTTGTTTAATTTCTTATATTACATATTTCTTTAGACATCAATGTCTCAAGGACATGCTTGGTTTTCTATTTATACATGTGAATTGCATTCATGTTTCCCCTAAACAGTGTAAAACATACTTGTCTGATAACATCTCTGAGCATGAGCTTTTTTGAATAGTTATAACACATGTATGTTTATTATTTATAAGTTTAAAGGATGCTTTAGCTACTTTTTAAAAATAATTAAGCTATGTAAACATGTCCAAGAATTTCCTGTCCACCCTGTCATCATGGAATAAGGCCCTTTAAGAAAGTAAAGTAACCTTTGACATCAGAGACATCACAACCTTTATACTGTTATTTTTTTTTTTTCAAGGGATTGAAGATACTTGCAAAATGTTCAGTAATTAATAATATTAAGCACTTGAGCCACCATTGAAGTGAATTGGGATGCATCAGGAACCACCTAGCAACCACTTAGCAACACCATAGCAACCATCTGAGATACTATAGCAATCATTTTGGGTACAACAGCAACTGTCTAGGAAGCACTTAAGAACCACCTGAGCCACCATTGAAACAATCTGGGATACAACAGAAACCACCTAGCAACCACTTAGCACCACTATAGCAACCAACCGGAATACCTTAGCAACCATCTGGCAGTACCATAGAAAGCATCTGGAATATAGTAGCAACCATATAGAAGTAGCCTAGCTTTCCCAACATTTCCCAACCCAACATTCAGTGTGTAGTACTTTAGATAGGCAACTAGTCTGCATTTCTATACGTTTCTATAAAAGCCCTTTTTTTTATATTTTTCTCTGATATTTCTTTGTAAATCTTAGTAGATTGTGATTTTGCTGCCTGCTCATATTGGAGAAGAAGCATTTTTGTTCACAAGGCTTAGAGACACAAGACTTAGCACAGCTCCAAATGCAAAGACCACAACACTGTTTGTATGCAGTGCATCATATTTCCACACTGTTTATCACATTCATGTTTCCTCTAAACAGTGTAAAACATACTTGTCTGATAACATCTCTGAGCATAAGCTTTTTTGAATAGTTGTCTTCAAAACCTCATAATTTTATGTCTCAATTATATTGCAAGACTTGAATGATATATATTAATATATATTTTTACATACAGTGGTGTAATAAAGCATGTGCCCTCTTACAGATTCCTTTTTTATGATACTGATATTTTTTAAGTATAACCTGAGTAAATAGTAAAAACACAATTAAAAACACAATTATTGAAGAAAAACAACCAAACCAACTGGGCCCTTTGTGAAACAGTGTTTTCCCCCATAAATTAACGGTGATTAATCACAGTTTTTGGACATGCTCGGTTTTCTATTTATGTACATATTCATGTGAATAGCATTCATGTTTCCTCTAAACAGTTTTAAAAATGTGAACATTAGAAAAAAAAATATCTATAGAAGTACCACTTTTGGTTCCCTAAAGAAACTCTCAGTGTTCAATATTCATAAATAAAGCATAACAAATGAGGATTTTGTGATTTTAATTTATCATGTATAAGATTTAGCGTACCATAAAAATATTTATACCCTGCATTCAAATTGTATCAGTGCTAACTATGAAGAGGGCCTTATGTTAATTAGGTGTTTTTTATGCATGCTCTTGGTGTTGGGTTGGAGAGCAGATAAGGGTCTCCACCAGTGATAAGAGAGTGTAAGAGAGAACCACTGCTCATTTAGTGGTCATTCACATTTTCTACTGTTTTAAATAAACCATGCTTATTAAAACTATGGCCTCTCTTTTTGCCCCTGGTGATTTTGCAATACTATAATAAACGTTTTATTAATTTCTTAACGCTTAACTGCACTCTCCAAATTTAAAACACATGGAAATAATTTATGTTTCTTTTATCATTATTATTATTATGTTACTAAAATACATTAGACTTGAAATGGTACATAAACATTTAGAAATATTTAGAATGACTGGTTTGAATTTTTTGCCTGTGGGATTTTTTTAATAATCTGTGGTTAAATGGGGGATTGAACTGTCTTTCTATTAATACTATGAGCATTTCTCTCAAAAATCTTGTTATCTTGTCTTCCTGTTCTTAACAGGTACCTAACAAAGTATTTGCATGTATCAGACACACAGTTATTTCTCCAGATTCTCTAAATCTTTTGATGATATTATTAGTACAGTAGATCTATTTTTCAGATTTTGTTTCCCAATTGTTTTTCACAGATAAACCTTTGCTTTGTATGCTGCCATTAAAATTCTAAATAAATAAATTTGCATTTTTATTTTAACTTTCAACATCTTATATGTGTTCTATGTTCTTTGGTGAATAAAGTCATTGCATTCTGTTTTTAATTAAATTAGTTTTGACTTTTTTTTATAATTATTTATTTCATATTATTACACAGGCAATTACCCAACCTACTGATTAGTACTCCCCCTATCACTTGTGATGCCTCAACACTAGGAGGGTGAAGATTAGCACATGCCTCCTCCGATACACGTGAAGTCAGTCACCGCCTCTTTATGAACTGCTGCTGATGTAGCATTGCTGAGTAGCATCACAGTGCGCTTGGTGGAAAGCGCAGCTACTCGATTCCGATACAACAGCTCACAGATGCCCTGTGCTGATCGACATCACCTTTTGGAGTGATGAGGGGAGAGAGTGCCATCTACCCACCCAGAGAGAGCAAGGCCAATTGTGCTCTCTCAGGGCTCTGGTAGCAGATGGCAAGCTACATGAACAGGATTCGAACCGGCGATCTCGTGATCATAGTGACAGCGCTTAGCCTGCTGGACCACTCTGTTGTATATTGTGTCAAAATTCATGATGAATGAACAGAAAACACTCCAATATGAATGAAATCTGTTTATACTGACATCTGTTGAAAGTTAGGGCTTCTTCCTTTTTCTGTAAATTTCTATTTCGGAGATAAAGGTTTTTGTCTCACAATAATAATGTACAAAGCTGATGTGGTTAAAGTGAGATAGAAAATACATACTTGAGAGTATAAGAGTGTGGAACTGTGTATATATACACACATATATGCAACCGTGTCTTCTAAGTCTATCTAGGTGGTTCTGAGGAGCCTGGAAGGCGGACTCATCTCTGTCCTCACCTGTGTCACATGTGCCTCCCAGTCTCCTCAAACACCAGGCTTGCCCCGCCCTGGCATCTCGTAACCTGTGGCAGTGAAGCCCACCCTCCTTCCCCCACACCCGAGGACACCTGTCACTCACCTGTCTCCTCCTTCATCAAGCTCTGATGGGCCACAGCCTGTACCCCCTGCCCCCACAGAAGCTCTAAACTATCAGAGCGAGAGGCGTCTGACTGCCCTCATTTTTGGGTGTTGAGTGTGTGTATGTGTGTGTGTGTGTGTGTGACACATTCTTAGGTGTTGACTGACAAGCAGTTGATGTGGCACAGGTAGAGGGACGGCACATGGATGTCCTGAAGGCGTGTCTACCCAGGTTTAGCATAATGCGTTCACATACTTGTCTGATAACGTCTCTGAGCATAAGCTTTTCTGATTTGTTGAATTGCTGTCTTCAAAACCTCACAAGTTTAGTTTTCAATTATATTGCAAGACTTGAATGATTTATAATATATATATTTTTTTACATACAGTGGTGTGAAAAAGTATTTACCCCTTACAGATTCTTTTTTTTTTTGTTGCATTTAAAAAAAAAAAGATTTTGCCGATTATCTAAAATACTTTAATATCAGACAAGTATAGCCTGAGTGAACATAAAAGGCAATTCTTAAATAATGATTTAATTTATTAACCAAAAAAAAAAAAACTACCCAAACCTACCTGACCCTTTGTGAAAAATGTTTTTTCCCCCATTAATTAACTGTGATTAATCACACTTTTTGGAAAGCTTCGTTCAATTTCACTACTAACCACAACCAGGTCTGATTACTGCCAGACCTTTAGAATCAATAAATTACTTAAATAGAACCTGTCTGACAACAAGAAGCAGCTAAAAGATCTCAAAAATCAAAACAGATGAGAAAACAAAGTCATTGATCATCTGTCAGTCTGTTAAAGGTTAGAAAAGTAATTTTAAGGCTTTGGGACTTCAGCGGACCAGAGTGAGAGCTATTAATCACAAATGGAGAAAACAAAAGGAAACACTGGTGAACCTCCCCAGGAGTGGCTGGCCGACCAAACTTATTCCAAAAGGGCATGAACAACTCATCCAAGAGGTCACAAAATAAACCCAAAACAAGATTTAAAGAATGCAATTTTCTGACCTCCTGGATAAGTTGTCCATGCCCTTTTGGAATAATTTTGGTCGGCCGGCCACTCCTGGTAAGGTCTCACTTGCTTCAGAGACTGGTTGAAATTGTATGCATTAAAGAGGTCCAAGACAAAAAAACACTTCTGACCAATAAGAACACAATGGGTTGTCTTACATTTGCCAAAAAACATCTTGATGATCCCCAGGGCCGACATGACGAAAGTGGAACTTTTTGGAAGGTGTGTGTCCCGTTACAGCTGGTGTAAAACTAATACAACATTACTGAAAAAGAACATAATAAAACATGGTGGTGGTAGTGTGATGGTCTGGGGCTGCTTTGCTGCTTCTGGGCCTGGACAACCTGCTGTAATAGATGAAACCAGGAATTCTGCTGTTTATCAGACAATCCTGAAGGAGAATATCTGGTCATACATGACCTCAAGCTCAGCTATCTTCATTTCGTTTCTCCATATATCCAGAAGCAGGATACACATATGAGAAAGGCCATCACTGAAAAAGAAAGGCTTTTTTTTATCGTAAAACAGGTTGTAACGTTAAGAAATCGGCTGGCGACACAGCTCACACTGTGAGACAAGTGACCAAACCTCTGGCATGCCAGAAATCTCTCCTTGCATCCGACTGCTCATTCTAACATGTCGCACAAAATGATACATTTCAATTGGTTAAATTTCTTTCGTTTCTTTCTTTCAAAAGCTGATATGTGTTCTAATTTGGATTGTCTATAAAATACCAGTTTTTCTATTTACATTTTACAAGACCCAACTTTTTTGGAATGAGGGTTATACTTATACCAATCTATATATTTTTGTTGTGTTCTACAGCAACATAAATGCATAATATAAATAAAAAACAGAATGAAATGAAAAACAGTTCTCTTGTTTGTTACCACGCCCCCTCATTACCTGTTTCAGGTGTTCCTTATCCTCCTCATGTCCAAACCAACCTGGCCCTTTGTAAAATAGTGTTTCCGCCCAATAATTAACTGTGATTAATCACACTTTTTGGAAAGCTGAATTCAGTTTCACTACTAATCACAATCAGGTCTGATTACTGCCGGACCTTTAAAATCAAGAAACCACTTAAATAGAATCTGTCTGACAACAAGAAGCAGCTAAAAGGTCTCAAAAAGCAACACATTATGCCACAATCTGAGAAAATAAAATCATTGACATCTGTTAGTCTGGAAAAGGTTAACCAAGTAATTTCTATCTTGTTTGTTTGATAAATTTAATCCTGCTATTATGTCCACCTTCTCACCCTTTCCTACGTGTCAGAACCAATAGAATTTCTCCAGGATTGCCTGAAATAAACAGTTTTTCATTTACTTCCACTGAAAGTTAAGAAGGTTTTATCTCTCTCCTGTAAAGTTGATGCTGTGAAGTTTTGAAAATACATGTTTTTCCTTGGACAGCGAAGATATGCTTCTAGTTTTGATCTTAAAAACAAGAACAAAAAAGATCCCAGAAAGAGCAATAGTATCTCCTCTCTTCAGCATTCACTTCAAAGAGCAGAATTTTCATTATAGCATGCTATAGCTGCTCCCAAACTCCAGTTTTACATGAGCTCTGTCTGAAATATCAGAAAAATAAAGATCAGTGGAGTCATGGCAGCACTGCAGGCATGCACTGCGCAGCGGGCCTGGTGACTGAGGCTGGACCCGGACCGCTTCACATATTTGTAGAAAATCTGAGGAGACAAAGAGAGAGAGCGAGAAGGAATCAGCGCGCAGAGCCTCTGGCCACTGCCCCAACTCTTGGCGAATCAGTCTGGCCTTATTGCCACGTGGCATATGGTCCGAGACAAACTGTCAGGCCTGGACTCTGCGGACGCCTCTGCGCTGTGGGGGCAACAAAGGGAGAGATGCGCTCCGTTCCTCCGCAGCCGGCATCGCACTGACTTAGCGCTGATCGGGGAGAGCATCGGGGTGGTTGCGGCTCATGTGTGTGTGCATGTCTCGGCGCGGGGAGGGCGGAGGATGGGGAGCTAAAGGGCGGAGGGGAGGAGGGCGCAGCGGGCCAGAGTATAGCTGAGGGGGACAGTGTGGCCAGCACTGTGCAGCTGTGGCAAATTGATCAAATTGTGGAAAACAAGACTTTGGGCCAATTATATGGGTCATGTCAGCATCCCTCTGGTCCCTGTCGGTCAGTTGGAGAAAAAAAGAAAAAAAAAAAAAAAAAAACTTGTCTGAATGTCTGAATGTATGTGTGTGTGTGTAAGTTTGCATGCGTTTTTAGCTGTGCGCATCCAGCAGTTCTAGTAAATGAAATTTATTTCTCAAATAAAGACAGAAAAATCTGTCTTTTTTTCCCTACCGCTTTAAAATAAGACTACCTTTATAAAGGTTTTATAAATGGTTTACAGTTATATAGTTTATTGTTGTTGTTGACAAATAGTGAACTCACAGCCATTTATATTGTTGCCCTTTCTACAGATGTGTTATAACCAATAATAAACTAATTGTAAACCATTTACAAATCCTTTATAAAGTTAGTCTTATGGTGTTAAAGTGGTATCCTTTTTTCATTAAATTGATGATTCTATGTGTAGAACTAAGAGCAGAAATTGAGGAAGTGTGACTTTTTGTTTAGTGTTATTTTATATACTAAGGAGAGTGATATGAAGTGGCAAGCCTAATCTGTTAAACATGGTGGAGGCAGTGTTTTAGCATGGGCATGTACAGCAGTCCATAGAACTGGTGTTCCTTGACGGTATGTATTTATCTGTATCTGTATGTTCAGTTATAAACGCTTGTTTTTTCCGCCTTTTCAGGTCTTCTAGACCTGACCTCTAGATGCTGCATCACTAGCTGGCTTAGCATTTTGTAACATGCAAATATGAGGCAGAAAGAGGAGTAGAAGATAGAATAATTGTTTTATCATAGTCTGTATTTATAACAGGGGAATCTATAAACACAATAAAAGTAGAGATCAACACAAGACAATTTGGTATTCTTGGTCTTGAACTGCATTCCTTCTTGGAGATATACCAAAATTGTTGATATGTATGATGAACGTCTGCTCACATTCTTCTGGTTCTGAATGTAAAGCTACTTAAAACAACAACAACAACAACAGCATTCATAGCAGAGCTGTTAATATATTTGCTTTTAAAAAGAAAATATGAATAGAATATGACATGTAGTTATATAGAATCTATTAGAAACAGGCTTTTTAATTGTAGATGACATTAAATGGTTGTGTTGGAGCAAAGGCTTTATTAACATTGAGTTTTGGTATTTTTCTGATTAAACATTACGTGGTAAACATGGTATAGATGCACGTGCTTTTTTAAAACAATTTGAGAAACAAAAAAAAAAACAATGAAACCAAACTTCAGCATTTTTTTTAGGTTAGTCACAAAGCTATTGAAAAGATGGATTTATATTGCATTTGCATTTAAAAAAAAATGATTAATTGATTGAATTGTTTTTCTTTTTGTAAAATAACCTATAATCGGAATTGGAGTAACTTTTGAATTAATATTTTGAATTAATTTAAAAATCAAGTATTTTAGGTATTTCTTTCTTAAAAAGAAGATAAACAGGAAAAGGAAAAAAAGTTCTAAGCTTTAAAGTAAGTCAATATGTGAAAGAGTTTATTCAGTACCACTTTAAAATAAGACTACCTTTATAAAGGCTTTATAAATGGTTTACAATTAGTTTATAAATAATTACTAATTAGGTTGTAAATGCCTTAAAAATTATTAATAATCAGTTATAACACATACATAGAAAGGGCAACAATGACCTGTTGTTTGCCAAATAATGAACCCACAGCCATCTATTGTTGCCCTTTCTACGTATGTGTTATAACTGATTATTAATAATTTTTAAGGCATTTACAACCTAATTAGTAACCATTAATAAACTAATTGTAAACCATTTATAAACCCTTTATAAAGGTAGTCTTATTTTACAGTTTTTCTCGATTGGTTTGGCTCATTTCTTGAAACTGAGATGACATTCTCAAAATAACATGGACAAATCCCCAAACTAACTTGCAGTTTCTCATAACAGAATGGCATTTCTCATTGCTTTCATCACATTTCAAATGCTTTGTACATGTCTAAAGCACTTAGTAGATCTTTGCAAATGGTTATGTACAAGTAGCCTACACTTAACACAATAATCCTACATTTAGTACATTTTCCAAAAGAATGCATCTTGTTGATCTATCCCAATTGGTTTGTTGTCAGTGTAATGGTTGTTCTCTCCAAAACATTTCAGCACAATTTCATCATATAAGTCATCATCTGCAGAATAGTCTGCTCAATTCTCAAAATGAGTTAAGAAGTTGTAACACAATACAGAACACATATTTTGGAACATTTCATAAATTCATCACAATCAGGTGAGTAGGTAACAGGTGAAAGAGGAGTGTCCCACATTACAGGTGACCAATCCATCAGTTTGTTACCTGACCGGTGTTGTCTTTGATTTAGAATGCTGGCATTGCTGTATATATACTGCTTGGCCTGGTGCTAGTACTTTTATGCTAGTCCTGTAATGATATAACAGGCGATCAGTGTAGAGGATGGCTCAGGCATTCACGGCGTATCTTCCCATGGTGCATTGCTAAAGAACACATCAGATGTGATGTTGATGAGAATTTATGGCCAAACAGACTGCAGCGGATGGATGGCCAGGAAGATGACCAGGAAAAAGTGGGGAGTAACAGAAATTTGGAAGAGGAATGGAGGGTATTCAAAATTTTACTGTATTGCATTTGTGGTGCTTGACTGTTTTTTTTACATACTGTAGTGTATTTTGTTTTGTTTTTGCAGGTTTTTGTATTTTGTATACATAGTATATTTGATACATTTTCCTTAGTATTTTTTTCTTTTCTACCTACAGTAATGTGTAAAGATGTACTTGAATGAGTGCAGTGTGTGTGTGGTGTGAAAATTGTATTCCTTTAG
The DNA here is from genome assembly GCF_023375975.1 of Astyanax mexicanus. NCBI lineage: Eukaryota > Metazoa > Chordata > Actinopteri > Characiformes > Acestrorhamphidae > Astyanax > Astyanax mexicanus. The sequence continues at coordinate 20,698,354 of NC_064408.1, read as the reverse complement.
CCGGACCTCTGCCATAAAGACAAAAGATCTAAGCATTTTGACTTGCAGTACTTACACAATGCCAAAGGGACAATGCATTTTGGGGGCACTGATGATTTGTGTGAGAAAGGAAATTAGTTTTGACACATGGGTAAGCTGTTTTTGGAGAGATATGAGCATGTGATGAGGATCCGTGTAGTTGTGCTGCACCGTCCAGTTTATTTTGACAGGAGGACGAAATTAATGAAATGTGCCAAAGCAATTGAGAAGGATCTATGCCATTTTTATGGGACTGACTATTTATATGGGAGAGGGACTTCATTTTGAAGCAAGAATGAACGTTTTGGGAGACATATGACATTTTGCTGGTTATCTGAAGTGTTGTGAAGAATTGTAAGTCTGTTTGGCCAATTTACCTTTTAGTTATAGGAATGTCATCTCAAACCAATGGAGAAAAACTGTAAAGTGGTACCCTTTATTCAATAGCGTTTTTGAAGCATTTCTATTGGTCAATTTAACCATAATGGTTCAAATTATGGAAAAAAAAACTAAAAACTGACAAAAAAGTGAGACATGTTCTTTTGTAGACAGCAGTGATGTGTACATTGGATTTGTTTTATTGTTTGAATGTTCTAGTAAAAAAAAACTTTACTGGGCAAAAAAAAACATTTAGTGGATGTCCTTTACACTTACAAAAAGGTTCACAACAAAATCGTCCATTTCACTAAACTAAAGAATGGTGTTGTAAGAGTGCAGACAAAATGCAGGGAGATTTATACAGCTCCTGCAGGGTGGCTGGTCTGTGTTAGGTGTGTACTTGCTCTCCGGGGACCTTACACTGCGATCTACGATTATGAACGCTCTGTGTGTGGCCTGTGTCACCACTCACCATCCCACAGTGACAGGTCAGGCCTCCACTGCCAGATCAAACGCCAGTGGCAGGCAGGGGGAATAAAACCTAACCCCTAGACCTCTGTGCAGCACCGGGCTGTAGATCACACAATAAAACGCGTCTGCAGGCTTTTTTTTTTTTTTTGCCGACGTGTCTCTGGAGAGAATTCACTTCTCTGAATACTTTGATTAATCTGTATTACAATCCTGTTTTAAACTGGATTTTTTTTTGGCATTTTTGGGATGTGTAAAGAAAATGTATTAACATAAAATCTTCAGATCTACAGTAGGTATGAAGAGCTATCTGTATTTCATTTCTATTAAACCAGACTGTAAACAGTTCAAAAACCTGCTTTCTTTTTCTATTGTTTTAATTGGCTTCATGTGTCTATGATCGGTTACGTTTTATGGGATAAAATACAGCACAGAGCAGATCCCAGAGAAACCTACACAGTAAATATGTGCTAAATCAACACTGTTAGTGCTGAATCAACACTTTTACTGTTAAATTTTGACTTTCACAATGTTAATTTACACTATAAAGTAAAACAGAGTTCAGAAATTAATATTTGGTGGAATAACCCTGGTTTTTAATAGATAGATAGATAGATAGATAGATAGATAGATAGATAGATAGATAGATAGATAGATAGATAGATAGATAGATAGATAGATAGATAGATAGAAAGATATATAGATAGACAGACAGACAGACCAGTGTCCAGGGGTGTCCAGGGGTGCAAATAATCAGTATATACAGTAATCAACACTGTTAGCTCTAAATTAACACATTAACTGTTACACTTTGACCCTTACAATGTTAATTTAACAATGTTAGAGTGCTTAATTTACTGTGTACAAACACCGAAAAGAATAGGTAAGAAAAATTATGTTGTTTCTCAAGTTATTTGTTTTATTTGTCTACAATCGGCTGCATATTATAGAGTAAAATACAGCACAGAGCAGATCCCAGAGAAACCTACACAGTAAATATGTGCTAAATCAACACTGTTAGTGCTGAATCAACACTTTTACTGTTAAATTTTGACTTTCACAATGTTAATTTACACTATAAAGTAAAACAGAGTTCAGAAATTAATATTTGGTGGAATAACCCTGGTTTTTAATCACAGTTTTCATGCATCTTAGCATGTTCTCCTCCACCAGTCTTACACACTGCTTTTGGATAACTTTATGCCACTCGTGGTGCAAAACTTCAAGCAGTTCAAGCTTGGTTAGATGGCTTCTGATTATCCATCTTCCTCTTGATTATTTCAATTTGGTAAAATCGAGTTTTTAAGTGGTCTCTTATTTGTTTCCAGAACTGTGTATAATGATTTATATGTTTTAGCATTTTAGTAGATCATTTTCAGAGGTCATTTGGTGTACCACCTTGGGATTGCTTGGCGTACCAAATACCATTTCTCCGAATAATTATTTTGTCAACTTGGTTTCTAAAGTAAAATGCATTTGTCTTTTTCAAAAGCAGGGGATTTCTTTGACCCTCAGTTAAACACATATAAGACAAATTATAGACCAGCATTATATAGTATTTTCCTAATATGATCCTACAAAATAACACAGTTTATTCTCTTTTTCCACTAAAGCTCTGAGACAGACAGTGCAGAACAGTGAAGCCCTGCATAAATTATAGTTATTTTTTCAGATGAAGCATTTTAAAAGCACATTTCAGGCAGAATCACAGAACTGCCTGAAACTGGCTTCTAGCGAGGCCTTTAGCCCTCTAGCTCTTCCATAGTGAGCCACGGTCATGCAGGTGTGGTTCCAGTAGTTTCACGTGCAGCGAGCATGCTGAGATGTTTACCGCTGCGTGCCCAGACCTCGGGCCAAGGGGCAGAGCAACAGCCTATCTGTGCAAACATCAGATCTACTGCAGTAATGAAATTGTCCTCTGCCCCCCAGCCCTGCATTACCATGGATCTGTTGGATAGTCGCACTCTGAGAGAAAGTGCATTGATTTAATAAAGCTTCAGCAAATGAATTCGACTCCCCGAGCGCTTCTGTTAGAAGAGTAAATTTGAGACCTTGAATATGGTCAAAGTATTGGACATGTATTAATAAAAGAAAAGACAGGAGACTTTACTCATGAAAACATGCTGTTGTTGGCATTGGTATTATAGATAATTAAGTGAGACTGGGATTATCTTTATTTTTACAGCAGTATCAGCGATATTGCTGCGTAGTGAGGGGGAAAATACAAAAAAATGATCACTTCACGCATTGATAAACCAATGAAACAGAATTAGAACAAAAGATAAATCTCAGATTTCTTAAAAAAAATGGTCTAAATGGACACTGCGCCACACTGCACGTTTTAGAAGTACTCATAGTGATCTCTAAATTCTACTAATCAAAATGTACAGACTGTCACTTTTAAATATATACAGCATCTTTATGTACTGGAACAATAAAATGATACTGTATATTTTAATTTATTTCTTATTTATTGAAAAAAAAAGAATGTGCGATCATCAGAGATTAAAATGAACAAATTGGAACTACTTCACCACTTTACGTATTAAAATGCTCTTTTTTACTTTTAGTTCACTACATATTTTCATTGAGTTTAATACTTTTACTAACACGACATTTTAGAATAAACTACTTGCAATACTTAAGTACAAAAATATTCAATAATTGTGTGTGGAGCTTAAAGAACACTTTAAATTCTATTCGTCACTTTTTTAAAGAGCAACCTGTATAAAAAAATGTGTTTCTAGTACTTTATTAATCTCTAGTCAGCGTACGGGGCTTTTAGCTATATGATTTGTATTTTTTCTGATATTTTGATATCAGAACAGTGTCACCATCTTACATGAAAGAATGAACCAAAAAAAACTATAGATTTTATTATATCAGAATTGAAGTGAAAGTGGAGCTTGATTAACTCATATCTGTGTAAAATTGAAAGCTTAATGTACTGTTTATCTTTAAACTTGTGCAAAATTCCATATTCTCTGTATTTTTTTATTAATATTGTTTAAACATTTAAACATTAAACATGTAAAGTTTAATTTGTTCTTTAAACTTTCGCTTCTATATGCGAGTGGATTCAATTGTGTTCATGGTACTACTTTATAATAAGACTACCTTTATAAAAGGTTTATAAATGGTTTACAATTAGTTTATTAACGGTTACTAATTAGGTTGTAAATGCCTTAAAAATCATTAATAATCAGTTATAACACATACGTAGATGAAGCAACAATGACCTGTTGTTTGCCAAATAGTGAACCCACAGCCATCTATATTGTTGCCCTTTCTACGTGTGTGTTGTAACTGATTATTAATGAGTTTTAGGGCATTTACAACCTAATTAGTAACCATTAATAAACTAATTGTAAACCATTTATAAACCCTTTAGAAAGGTAGTCTTATTATAAAGTGGTACCGTGTTCATATTATTAATTAATTTCTGATAATTAAATTATTTGCACTTGTATTATGTTATGGACGTTGTGACTGAGAATTAAAGTAATTGGAATGTTTAAATTACTGTATATAGAATTAATTGTGCAATTATTAAATTATTTTACAAAACAAACAAACAAAAAAGAAACCTAAACACTTTAGGTTCATGAATGCACATTAACACATCATATAACATACAATATATAAAAAAATTAAAATAAAATACCTTCACAAAAAATTATCATAGTTTGTTTTATCCTTAAAGAGCTCAAAAAGCTTCGAAACTACTAGATCTGATCTGGGTGATTTGTTTAGGATTTTTTTTTTTTTTTTTGCAGGGGGCCGGCGTGCTCATTTTCACAGCAGAGCTGGGGCTCCATGGTGTGATAACTAGCCTGATAAGTGAACTGGCTTCCTTTCTTGTGCTTGTGTGGCCCTGGTGAGGTGTGTGTTGCGACTGTGGCCTGCTGTTACGAGCTGGGTGCTGTTACCTGCAGCAACACCTCGTCAAGTCCTGGCGGCGTGATCTGGTCGACTCCGTGGCTCTCAGTGTCGGTGTTGAGCTGGGTTGAGGTGGACCTTGCTGAAAGCTGAAAGCTGTACACAGAGTTACCTTAGTTAATTTGATCTTCTGGTGAATTCTGTGCTTCTTTTCTTTTGAAGCTTGGTTTTGGTTGAAATGCGAAGGGGAAGAGATATACCATGCAATCTTTATCAGGCAGTTGTTCTGCATGGCTTGGGCATGAGCCTGGACCTTGGTAAACACACATGCACTCACATTAGCTCCCTGACCACCCCTGCAGCACTCATTCTGCAAGTCTTAAAAAGCCCAGGCTGTGCAATTATCTTTTATGATCTGCCAGGCAACACGACTGTGGGCGGCTGGAGAGCGGCCTGCGGTAGACGGGGCCACTCCGAGCCCCCTCCGTCCAACAGGCCTTCCATAAATGGCCAGCCTTTGGAAAAGTGCAGCTTTCAGCCTTTTAGCGTGGCACTCCCCTCGTTCCATTTGCCTGGCATTGGATAGAACATAAAAAGGAGCGAGAGGGATGTGACAGGCGAATCGCTGGAGAAAGAGTTGCTGCTCGGTTTTCAGCGCCGGTGGGAGGTCTCTCGTTCAGGCCCTTTCGGCGGAACGTGCGCGGCTTTAACAGTAAATCTGCGATGGATTAAGTCACACGCGTCAATATGTATCGGCAATACTTCACTTAACTGTTATGTTGGGGCAGAAACAGGAGGGTCCCGGCGCAAACGTGAAGATCAATGCCCCCGGACGAGCCGATCCGCTCATCTCATTAGAGTAGATGTACCAGACCTGCTGGCTCCACAGTTTGGAACACAGTTTTGCAAGCAAGTGAGAGAAAGTAATCACACTCTATTTGGGAAATGAACTGAAAGAGTGGTTGAAAGAGCATCACTCTTGCGAAAGAGTAGAGCAGATGTTAGTAATTCTTCCATTAAGCTGTCAGCAAACGGAACTCGCTGATAAATGCGCCATTTTCATAGACTCTGGCTGTAGGTATCACCTAAGTAACCAAGTTGTCAACCAACGCGGCTGCATATAAAATACATCCTCCGATACTTCTTCACACACAGACGCACACAGGGGGTTGGTGTGGAGTTGCTTAGTAACTAAGTAACATTGCCCAAATGAAATGCTTCCACGCTTCTTGGAATTCGGACAGTTTTTTTTTTCTTTTTTTTCTGCTGACGAGCTGCACTAGTGCTGTAAAACTGCACTGTGACATAATTACTGTAGCTTACACTCTCCTCTGATTACAAACGCTTTTACATCACTCTGCATTCATACTGGATGCAGGGCCTAAAAAAAGATGCTTAAATTCTTAAATTCTTAGATGATCTAAGAATAAAAACAACATTTTACATTTTGATTTCTTTCTGATTTGATCTTTCTTTTTAAAATAATGTTTTACTGCTGCTTTACTGTATAAATGGGAAATAGCTCTTCACATAATCAATTTTCAACATCTGTGTAAATATTTACAATACGTACAACCTGAGATGTATAGTAAGGAAGTAGAACTACTTCAGTACTATACTATAGTACTGAAATGCTGTATCTGTATCTACCAAAGTATTATTTGTCTTCCTATGTCTACTTTTACTTCACTACATATTTATAATGAGTTTAAATATCTTCACTCAGATACATTTTTATGTTCTGTACACTGACACTGAGAATATTAAGCGATCAAGATGATCTTGCCTTTCATTATGAAAACTTTCCACTACTTTCTGTAATAACTACACTTTAGTGAAAAAAGGGTAAATACTTTAGTAATTCTACTTTAGTGATAGATAGATAGATAGATAGATAGATAGATAGATACATAGATACATAGATACATAGATACATAGATAGATTTTAGCTTCAACTCAAGTCCCTTTTTTGATATATAATGTAATGTATAGAGTACTTAGTACTTTATATCACTTTATGCATGTAGTATATTTCTAAGTTTATACTTACATGTCTGCTTACAACAGTAAATAAACATTGTTAAATGGTTAAGTAATTAATTGACACAAGTTAGAACATTATTAAACAATTGCAATGTTTAAGAATGTAAATAATGTTAAATAATAATGAATTGAAACATTACATAATTGTTTTAATAATTAATAATGACTTAGCTACTGTCAATTAATAATTAGTTGAGACATTCTGTCATAAGCACTGTTAATTAAGGTACACATTTTGTGAAGTGGTACCACATTTTTGGTATAAAGAATATCTTTATAAGGTTTAACATTGTTTATACTGTATGTATTTTTGAATTTCGATTACATTTTATCATAATATTTTTTTAAACGGTCAAACCTCAAAAGCCTTGGGTAGTAATTCACCAACAAACAAAAAATACATGTCCATAAAATATTCATAAGAATATATATATTTTTTTTTTATGAAAAAACACTCTATTTTATTTGTAATTTAATTTCAACAGATGCACCTAACATCTAGCAGTTACTCGTATTACATGTTATTAATTCTATCACTGATTTTAAGCCAGTGGAGCAGCCACTTTACAAAACACACATTTTTTATCAGAAGAGTTACAGTGACTGGTAAAAGTAACACCAGTGAAATGTTGTGACACTATTGACTGTCAATAATGATCAGAACACTTGAAAAACAATGTAAAAAAGATCAATCTTTGAATATAAAAACTACTGGTCAATATTTAACTATCAGGACTGAATGAAATTGATTTTTAAAAACATGTTCTCCTAATGTCTTAATATATGTTAATTTGAATAACAAAAATCTAAGGCACACAGAAGGACAGGGAGAATAATCCACACAACCAAAAACACAAGTAAAACATAAATTCAATTACATTTTCCATAGTAGCCACAAAAACCCAGTAAAAAGCTGAGAAACCAAGAAAACAAATGAGTTGGAAAGCAATAGGGCAAGACATCACAAATAATATACAGAGAAAAAAAACTTTATGGTGTACAGTTTGCTCATAATGAATATGCCACAATTATTATTATTTTTCCATAACTGTCTTCTCAAATTATATTTAATGAAGTGTGACTTTAACACTTAATCAACATCCACCACAACTCTTTTAAATAGCGCATGGATTTAAATGAGTTTTATAACTTTTTTATGCCAAAACATTTTTTTATTTAAAACTTTTTTTAACTGGCCACAGAAGCTGCTTGCAAAGTACCAGTAGTGTTTAATTTATTCTGAGTGTTTATATGGGGTTTAAATTGGTGTAGTGAGAAAAGTGAGTCTGGTAGGCTGCAGAGATTTGATAGTTGACTTTATCTCATTGTTTTAGGGGGAAATATTAACACATTTTTTTGTATGTATTAAGGAATTATGGATTGAATTTGTTGTTTTGGTAGTATAACTTTTTTGACATATAACAATACGTTAAATCATACAGCAGGTGATTTAGGAGGATGTGGTGGATGATGTACTTAAAAAAATGTAAAAAAAATAAAGGCATAATTTTTAACAATCTATTTCAGCTTTGGGTCAATGATTTTGAAACTTTTACATTTTTAAACATTTGCTTGGTGTAACAAATCTAACACATTTACTAAATATCTATTACTAGACATTTCCTACAGCAAAGCTGTGGAATGTCAACTCATATTAAACAAAAGTGAAAGTTTATAAGATAAAATCACATTCCTTTATCCCTCCTTGGCAGCTTGATTTGTCTATTCTGCAAGCAAGAGTTTATTTTGACTTCCACAGTTCCCCTTAACTGTCCCCTGAAAAATGCTATGATCATTTTTTAAAGCTTTTTGTAGATATCTTGTATCTTATACTAATTCTAATAACTGTCCATTGCTTTGTGGGCATTGATTACTTATGTTTTCAGATATTTAAGGTACTTAGGAGCTAATGAAGTATCATGCGACACATATCATGTTCAAACATCTGTACAGGCAACTATACAATTCGTTTTCAATGTAAAAATATATTTGATTATTAAATTGAACTATTTAGTGGGAAATTCTAAAACAATATCCCTAAAATGTTGATATTATGGAATCAGAAATCAGATTATTCAGAACAATGTTATCAGCATCGCAACCCAAAATGGAACCAACACACTTTGTAAATGAGCTTTAAACTTTAACAACATTTCTCACATTGGTAAACCTTATTTACAGTCATCATTGCTCCTTTTCTTTTTGGGGACCAAAAATGGTTGTTCTCATTATTGCAAGAAAATACACTTTTTGTATTTTTCTTTTGTATTCTCTCACATATGAAATGCTGTATGAATGGGTTTATGTAATATTGTGTTAACAAGATTCTTTGCAAAACTGAAACAGATGTAATAATGAATTACATGTTAATGAACCCTTTTAGACCTGAATTATCTCCAGTAATGGAAAAATGTAAGAAACTTTGACTATTGAATTAAACTTTTCTAAAAAAAAAGAAAAAGTTCTAAAATGTTGATGTTATGAAATCAGAAATCAGATTATTTAGTTCAATGTTATGAGCATTGAATCCCAACCCAAAATGGAACCTACACACTTTGTGAAGGTTCTTTAAACTTAGAAAACATTACTCACATTAGTAAATCTTATTTACAGTCATAGTTGCTTAAAAAAACGTATCCTTTTTCTTTTGGAGACCAAAAATGGTTGTTCTCATTATTGCAACAAAATAAACTTTGGTACCACTTTAAAATAACACTACCATTATAAAGGGTTTATAAATGGTTTACAATTAGTTTATTAATGGTTTCTAATTAGGTTGTAAATGCCTTAGAAGTCATTAATAATCAGTTATAACACATATGCAGAAAGGGCAACAATGACCTGTTGTTTGCCAAATAGTGAACCCACAGCAATCTTTCTGTATTGTTGCCCTTTCTACGTATGTGTTATAACTGATTATTGATGTTTTTTAAGGCATTTACAACCTAACCATTATTAAACTAATTGTAAACCATTTATAAACCCTTTATAAAGGTAGTCTTATTTTAAAGTGCTTCCAAAACTTTTAAATTGTTTCTCACATGTTAACACATAGAATACTGTGTATTCTGTTAGAAGCAGTGAAAGCTAGGCGTCTGTGTATCTGTAGCGTTAGCTTCTGCTCAGGCCTGAGGACAGTGATGTGTTCACCACAGCGGGGGCAGGTTACTGGCTGAGGGGTCCTGGAGCAGGCCCACCGGTTAGCCTGCAGAAACTGGTGCCTGTTCTCCTCGCTCAGCAGCTCGCTCCACGTCCGCACACTGCGTCTGTGCTGGAGAAGATGTCTCGCGCCCGAGCCCAAACAAGCTTTGAGTACAAGAATATGGAAGCTGACAGAAATAAACGTGGGCTTGGGGAAATAACAGCGCAAATAGGTCTGAGAGGAAGCGGCGGGGCCGCGCGCCTGCTCCAGCTGAAGTGATCGCACTGGCATGGTGGCCAGAGGCCTTTCGGGTTGAGCTCCCCTACCTCCGTGCACACTGGTGCTGCTGCAGAGTGTGTGTGACACGTGGTGAATTGATGCACGGGCCCGTGCGAGCCTGCTTGCCACAACCGTTTAGCTTGCGTGGAGCGCAGCAGTCAGTCGGAGGAGGGAGTGCAGTGCAGTTCTGTGGGCAGTGCCATCTATCAAGAAACGGGAGGATACAGAAGCAGCAGCAGCTACAGTCTATAGAATGTCTATGGAATGTCTGAAGGATATTATGAGCATTGTTGATTATCATATAATATTAGTGAAAAATATTCTTCCTTGGTAACATTCATAAATAAATGCCACAGAAAAAACATCATGTCCTTAAAAAAAACTTGAATAGATGTTTAGTTTTTTTACTTTTTAACATTCACACCAAAAAAAAGCAAAAGGATATTTTTTGTTAGGTTTTATTTGTTAGGAGCAAAATTACAAACATTTTTTTTTTGTTAAGACCCCAAATTTTAAAACATTTGAGATGAGTATTTGTTATAAAATCAGTTCCCAAACATCAAATACAAAATAAATAAATAAAATACACTGTATGTGCTAGATAATTTCATTAATTCCTAATTAATTCCATTCATCAAAATCTGAAAATAGTACACTAACCTTCAAAACTTGTGTGAATGGATTTTTTAAGAACAGGAAAAGTCTTCTGCTGACACAAAATTATATATTTTTGTGTCTATCATACTCCTGCTGATTATTAGAAAGGTGCAATCAGATTGAGTTCACTTCAATACATCCATTAATAAGATACAAGGACCTATTTTATCAATCTTTGCAGCCCTGCAGCTTGATTTAGGGCATGTCAGTGTGTCTTTGCTATTGTAACGTCAGGAAAAGTACACCTTGCCTGGTTTAAAACACACAAAAGGCAGGTAAAAAGGATCTTAATTAATCATGGGTGCGTTTTTGGCGTAATATGAAATAAACCAATCAGCAATTTACCTGCAATTCCCAGAGCCAGCGCACACAGAGCCAGGTGCCTCTGGTGGATTCTGGTGGATTGGTGGAAAATAGGGCCCCATATCTTTAAAAAAAATAATCTAATAGATGTTTTTTAACCTTTAAAGAACACTAAAATACAAGAGTTATGGATCCTAATCTTGAATAAAACAACTATAATGTTGTGCTAAAATTGAGAATCAACATTTTCAGAGACTTTCTAAGCTGACCATCATAGAGATGCAAACTCAACAATGATGAGCGATTACCATCATCCCTCCCTGCTTTGTGGTTAACCCCACCAGCCCCAGTGGAGCACAGATTATACTATGTAAATATATAATGCAGGCATGGTCTTTGAATAAAGCTTGTAGTGTTAAGCTGCTTACTTCACTATGATCATTTGATTATATGATAAAAATATGTGAACATTAACATTTGTAGATGCTTCAAATGGGTTGATGGGTTGATTATTATTATTATGTTGGGACTCTTTCTTATTTATTAAGTGTTTTTATGCTGTATATTGGCAACACTTAATGTTAAGGTGTATTTTTAGCCTTTACTAAACTGTTAGTAAGCAATTAGTATGTAGATCAATGATTAATAGAAGTATGTAATTTGTAAGTAAAGTTGTATACTGTATGAAATGTAGTATGAACGTGTTTATATAATAGTGTGTTAATAAGATTCTTTGTAAAAATAAAACTAATTGAATAATGGGTACCACTTTAAAATAAGACTACCTTTATAAAGGGTTTATAAATGGTTTACAATTAGTTTATTAATGGTTACTAATTAGGTTGTAAATGCCTTCAAAATCATTAATAATGAGTTATAACACATAATTAGAAAGAGCAACAATATAGATGGCTGTGGGTTCACTATTTGGCAAACAACAGGTCATTGTTGCCCTTTCTACATATGTGTTATAACTGATTATTAATGATTTTTAAGGCATTTACAACCCAATTAATAACCATTAATACACTAATTGTAAACCATTTATAAACACTTTATAAAGATAGTCTTATTTTAAAGTGGTACTGAATAATGAATTACATCTTAATTACCTGTAATTTATCATTTAAAGTATAAAAAAAACAGTTCAGTGTAAAAAAAAAATGAAGAAATCAACCAACAGTGATGAAACTTGGTGGGTAGTCGTGCCAGACTGCCTTCAATAACAAATACTGCTTTTATCTTAGTGGAGAGGACCAATGAATCTGTCTGTGGAGGCACTGTGGTCCATGACAAGATAAAAAGTTTGATGTCACAAGTCATATGATGCCGTCTTGATTACAGGCACATCTCAAAAGCCTGCATTGAGAACACTATGACACTAGAATGTTTAAGCTGCATGTGATGGATTATTGCAAGACATCATTAGGAACCTCTACAATTCCATGCTAAGATGTCTTGCATGTTTCTTTACACATTAATTATACGCTATGTGCATTACATGATACTTTGTATATGTAGCTCAAAAAGACCAACTTGGTAACTTTAATTTCCCTTCTGAATAACATGGGATTCTGACACTGGGTGCAACTATTTATTTGATGGTGAGTATAAATAGTCTATAAATGTTTCTATTTACTTACACTTTAATAATTGCTTGTTAGTAATTTAGTAATTGCTAAGGAGTTGATTGAGTTACCAAGAAGCTGATTTTGTGTACTGAGGTCTCCCCATTCTACTGTATAGGTCAACTTTTGGCATAATCTATTTACATTTTCTCATATAATGGGACTATGATGTGTAGCCAGCTAAGCTGCAGGGAATACTTAAATATAAGCTAAGCAGTCTAGCTTCAAAGAGGAACAGGTGGCAGAAGATGCTTAAAGCAATTTTTTTGTCCTCCCTTCCAGGGACAGCGCTGCCCATTTGGGTGCCATAAGCACAAATACTTTATAATAACTCAGTATGTCACATTCCGGTTTAAACGAAACCAAATGATCATTTTTCTTAAGTTTGACCTTTGATACTTATGTCTTTAATAGTATAGAAAGGCTGCTTCAAGAATTCAATGGTGTCATTTGATAACTGTTTGATAAGATATTTTTTTTAGCAAAATCAAATGGACAGTTTTCCAGGAAGTTTAAGTTCCTATTACTCCTAATTACAACAGTAATATCACTTGATGAACATATGCATTGAATATAATGTATAAGAAAAATAACTTTATTATATAAATGTAATGGTGTGAAATGAAAATTCTTTGATTTTCATGTTTTATAGGGCTCTAAACTCTGGTCTATATGCACCAAATAGGCAATTGTCCTACATTTGCCATCACTTTAATTTAAATGAAAAACATCTATAATAAATATTTTTACAAGTTTTCTTATACTTCAATTTTCTTTGATTTTCTTTGAAGCATCTAAATTCTGGTCTACATACAACCAAATTAACTTTTTTTATTTTTATTTTAAATGATTAATACTAACGAATGTGTTTTTTCGAGACGTGGTTTCATTTGATAGCACCTTGATTTTTTATTTATTTATTTTATAATACTTTAAATTGTGGTCTGTACATCACGTAATGTGTAAAATATAGTGGATATAACCTGAATATAAATGTTTTTTTTTAGTTTGACAAAAAGACACGTCTGCATTTGCAAGGTGTTAAACTGTTCTACAGAGAGGTAGTTGTTTTTCTGCCGTACATTTGCTGAATAGATTTGTTTAGATTAGGTTCATTTAGCTGTAAAATGTGTTACTTTTCCATTTTCAGTCTCTGCAGGCGAGGCGTGAGCAGCTTCTTCCCCAGCTCCGCGGTGCACACGGCTAATGAAATACACGGTTTAGATGTGTCCTCCTTCAACATCTGCATATGAGATTTATAATTTTCTCAAGCACAAATGTTACTTCTGTATTGCTTGCATCTACAGTATAACCATGCTTTACATATTTGCATTTTATGTTTGTCGTCATCATGTGTACTATTATTATAATTATTTTATTCTCTCTTTTTATATACTGTAATTCTCCCTATCTATCTATATCTCTGAGTCCTCTGTCCTGTCCTCCCTCTTTTCATCTTACTCGTCTGCCTTGTCTCTCTCTCTCTGCTGCTGCTGCTGCTGGGGAGTGAAGTCGAGTGATATGAGGGAAGTGTCAAGTGCAGCTCAGGAAGAGAGAGAGAGAGAGAGAGAGAGAAATATGTAGAACAAGTGAGAGAAAGAGTGTTGAGAACTTTGTGCTCTAATGCCTGCTTTCATTGGGCCGCCTTCCCTTCACGCCTCATCCTGAGCGAATGGAGGGAGTGCCAGAGCGGGGCGAGCTGGCCTGGCCACCGGGATGCAGTAAACCGACTCTGATTTGTGCCCAAAGCCATCAGTGTCACTTGGCTCAGCTTGTCAGTCTGCAAGAGCATCAAAGTGTGCGGTCGAGGAGGCCTGTCACAAACAGTAATGGATATCATTTCAAAAATGTGGGGGCCTCCATTGTTTTAATGCCCACCTGGGCAGCGCAGTCCGAACCCAGAGACAGAGCCCACACAGGTGTAAAGAGCTCAACTCACAGGGTTAAGCTCTTCAATCAGGATTTCAAGCAGATTCCTTAAGGTATGAGGACAGGCTGTTGGATATAGAACGCTTCAATAAATTCTGGTATTTTGGAATTCTCAGTTATATAATACTACTAAAAATGTACAAATATAATTTCAAATGACTTAAGGTACATTTTTTGTATCTGGTGAAGGGAAGGGGTTCGTTTTTTACATTTTAATTCAAATTTTTTCCCATTTCCTCCCCAATTTTGCACAGCTAATTACCCAATCCACTTATTAGGACTCCCCGCAATACACCAGGAGAGTGAGAACCAGCACATGCCTCCTCTGATACATGTAAAGCCAGCCACCGATTCTTTTTGAGCTGCTGTTGAAGCATCACAGTGCACTCAGAGGAAAGCGCAGCAACTCAGTTCTGATACATCAGCTCATAGACGCCCTGTGCTGCTGGCATCACCCTAGTAGTGATGTGGGAGAGAGCGCCATCTACCCACCCGGAGGGAGCAATTGATGCATTGATGATGGTAGAGTCTGACTGCTTCACAAAGTCTTCTCCATCCAGCACATCCCAAAGATTCTCAATGAGGTTAAGGTCTCTGGACACTGTGGTGAACTCTCTCAACCCATGTGTGAAAATGATGATCTCATACTCCCTGAACCACTCTTTCACAATTCCAGCCCCATTAATTCTGGCATTGTTATCTTGGAATATGCCCGTGCCATCAGGGAAGAAAAAATCCATTGCTGGAATAACCTGGTCTATATTCAGTATATTCAGGTAGTCAGCTGACCTCATTCTTTAAGCACATACTGTTGCTGAACCTAGACCTGCAGACCAACTGCAGCATCAACCCTACATCATTTACTTGGTTACATTTTACTTTTTTTGGCCAGGCAGTCTAAGTCATAGTCATATTTCCAGAATTTGTTCATTTACTTTCAATAAGGAAATGAACCAATTATGTATTTTTACCACAGACTTCCAAACATTTAATTTTGTTTGTTTGCTTCTATTTATTTATTTATTTTTATTTATGGCCAATTCCTACGTACAAGCTATATTTCATCTTTTTATTTTATCATAACTCTACAGAGTACCAAGTGCCACCAAGCAAAGGCTGAAATGTTGGTAAAGCAACAGCTTAACACACTTGGAGGAGAACCCTAAATCCTACCATCTTACCCTCTCAGAAAGTGTGAAGGCAATCGTTGATCAATTTGTTTTAGCTTTTCATGTAGTCAAAAATTACAACAAAAAAATGTAAAGTATGGCAAATAAACTCAGCTCATAATAAAACATCTCAGCATTTCAGTTACTGAATTTGTTCTTCTATTTCCAATTCGGAAATCAACGAAACATGTAATTTTACCAAGTAAATCACAACATTTGTATGCAATCATATAATACCATGTTTGTAATTTTTTTGTTTTTATTTATTTATGTTTTTTTAATCCCCATTTTAGTCATGGCCTATTTCTACTCCCAAGCTATATTTAATCTCATCATGTTATCATAATTCTACAGAGTATCAACCGCCACCACATTTTTTCTGGAATGCCTGTAATACAACAAGCTTAACTTGGAGGAGAACCCTAAATCCAAATTTATTAAATTGACATTAAGGAACAAAACAAACACCAGCACTTGTTTACACTGATCTGAGTAATGGGCATAGAAGTAGAAAGTGTGAAGACACCCATGATCAACTCTTTTTATCTTTTCATGTAGTTAAAATGACAAAAAAATGTAAAGCAGGGCAGTAATCAACTCATAATAAAACATCTCATAGGAAATATAAATTTGTGATTGAATAAAACCTTTAGAATTTAAACATTTAACTCGATTCCTTTACCTCTTTCAACATATACAGAGGTTGGACAATGAAACTGAAACACTTGGTTTTAGACCACAATCATTTATTGTGGTGACGGACAGTTCTAGTGAAAACAGGAGAGTTGAGGTGCACATTGAATTCTGCCGTGATTTGGGCAGCCGTGGTTTTATGTTTTTTTAATACACTCTGGGTTAGCACCCGAACATCCCTTTCAGAAAGCTTCCTCTTACAGCGTCCACAGTTAATCCTGTTGGATGTGTTTGGTCCTTCTTGGTGGTATGCTGACATTACCCTGGATACCGTGGCTCTTGATACATCACAAATACTTGCTGATTTGGTCACAGATGCTCCAGCAAGACGTGCACCAACAATTTGTCCTCTTTTGAACTCTGGTATGCCACCCATACTGTTGTTTGCATTGCAATATTTTGAGCAAAACTGTGCTCTTACCCTGCTAATTGAACCTTCACACTCTGCTCTTACTGGTGCAATGTGCAATTAATGAAGATTGACCACCAGGCTGCTCCAATTTAGCCATGAAACCTCCCACACTAAAATGACAGGTGTTTCAGTTTCATTGTCCAACCCCTGTACATATTACAAGAAATAAATACTCTGAAAACATACAATATAATGTCTTTAATTCAAGATTTCTAGAGGACTTAAACACATGGAACATTAACAACTGAAACAAATTGCTCTGTTTAGTGTGGTCAATAGTAATGTGGACGTAATTGTTTCACTTTAGGTTAAAAACTAAAAAAATCTAGAACTGTAGATCTGTATTCAATTCCTCATAAATGGTCTTATGCATCAGCCTGACTGATATTTGTCCCCTTTTGACAGTCCATCCCAGACTCAGATCTCTAATAGCCATTAAAAATCCAGCGGGTGGTGCGAGAATTCTGACATCCACGATGTCGCTTCAGATTAGCCACAGTCCGTGTTAGCCGCTGCTTGAAGAGTGTTTTCATGTCAGTGTGGTTTAAATAAGGCTTGTGTTTCGCCGAGCCCTGCGGGGATTTGCTTCCAAGTGGGGTTTGGGGTGAAATCAAAGCTTGTTAGCCCAGGCTAATTATAGCAGGTACGATCATTTTTCTCGTTTGTTGATTCAGAGGATTAAACAGTTACGCTCTTCTGTTTATGCGGAAACCCACGATGTGTTTTGTCTGGAGAGCGTGTAGATTAAAGGGTGGCATGTGTGACCTTCACTGGTGTTTTGGTATGAGGCCGGATTTTGTGTATGTGTCGTCTACGGCACCGATTATAATGGTGCTTATTTGCACACTGCCATCAACTCCTGACCTGACTGGCCATGAAAGGTCACACAGTTGAAGAGGCTATGATGTATCACGCGCTGTCATATCGCTAGCTGTTGTCCTCCGCAGCTATTTCGAGGTATTTTTATTAGCGGCGGCTGTTGTTAAATACAGTCAAGGTGAACGCTTAATTGCTGTACATTTGAAAGCGTCCCTCGCTGCAGAGAATGTCGCCTAATCTGCTGGTGATGAAGCGGACACCACCGCATGGTGATAATGACCCGCTACATGCCCAAGCTCTTTGATTTACACCCGTCACGTTATTCGCCAAAAGCCTGCAGGAACGCGCAGTCTCACGCGCAGAAACACACGTGTGAGCTGGTGCTCTTCACACAGGTCACACTCAATTCTCATCACGTCCCACTGCCTGTACCTAAACCAATGTGTTACAACAATGTCACTGCATCTAGCGTGAATATATTAGCATTAGCAATAAAAAAAAACAAGCGCCATAATAGATTTCTATATTATATATATATTATAGCTCAAATTTTCAGACATTAACTTTTGCAAGGTTTCTCTTCTTCATTCTTCAGATGCGTTTAGAGAAAAAATATAATTTGTAGTAAAAAAAAAAAAAAATTAAATGATATTCCAAAGGAAGATAAAAGTTACCAGGAACAATACACATTTTTTTTAAACTGGCAAGTCTTTGTTGTATTTATTTCTGAGTTGCACACACAGAAGTATTGTGTAACGAATGTGTAATTCATATAAAGTACATGTGTAAAGCAACAACTTGTAGAGTTGTAGAGGTTCCTAATGGTGTCTGTGTCAGAGGTGGAGTGTTGATAGTAGCATCCCACAGTAGCAACCCACACATTTTTTAAACTGGGTATAGATCAGGTGATGTGGCCGGCGATGGCTTAGAATTTTAATGGAAAGCTCTTGAGACGGAAGCTGTATGTGGGCAAATATTGTCTTGTTGAAAGAGTGCACTGGAGTGTGCATTCAGAAAAGGCAGTAAACATCTTTTTGATATACTTTGCACATGTATTTAGCAGATTCTGTTCTTTTTTATTATTTAAAAATTTAAGACTAAAACATGTTGGTTGATAAAAGGCTTCTAGTGTATACACTGTATAAACACAAATCAAGCAAATTTGGAAAAGGAAGTGAACATTTCATACAATGACATTGAAATGGGAATTTAATATTGCAGTGTATAGGCCCAGTTTCCATATATAGGCCCTGTTTCAATTCAAATACATTTTTATAGAAATGTATTGTTTTATTGTTTATTGTTTTATAGGTATTTATTGTACCTTAAGATGGGGGCACCCAGAGATCAGGTTACACTACAGGTTCTAAACAGTGTTTTTTTTAAATAAACTTCTTGTGCCGTTTTAAAGTTATCAATGCCTTCTTTTAAATGTCAGGGCCCTCCAGATTCGACCAATGAGGTGTAGAGCTACTTTGAGCCTTAATAACGGTGTAAAAGATTTATTTGCAAACATTCTAAAGCATGTTTGGACACCAAAAGTCAATGTTACACTGGAGTTTTCATTTAAATCATTTAGTTCATTTACAGACTAAACCAGATCACCAGATCATCTTCTTTGAGCTTTTCAGGGTTTATTGCCATGAAGCCTAACCACAGTGTGATGCTGCCGCCACCATGTTCAAAGTGTGGATGGTGTGCAAATATGTGTTTTCATTTGACCTTTTTTTAAAATTACCGCACAATTACTACACTGTTTCTTAAGGAATCTTTAGGGTTTCTTCAATTTGAAACTGTGGAGGAACCTATTAAGGTGCTTTGAAGAGTTTTTAACATTTTTTTTAATGTTACTTAAAGCACTTTAAGGTTTTTTTAAGGTACCTTAGGGGTTCCTCCACAATTTTGAATTGAAGAATACCATTGAAGAGTTCCATAATTACGGGTTCACTTTAAAAGCAATGTAAACTATATGTAAATATGATTGCCCATGTTGCAATTTCTAGGATTTCTCATATAATCATATGTTTACTCAAAAAAGCAAAAAGATGGTAATAACGAGGGTGAAGGGTTAAGACAAAGAGCATCCAAACGAGGTCATAGAGGCTGAGGACCGAAGCGCCTTGTGCCGCGGATGAGAGAGAAGACCAGCGGTTGACAAAAACGCTTACGACGCACTGCCACTTCTTTCTCTCTCCCCTCCCTTCTTCCTCGCCTCCCTCCTTCCTCTTGCATGCTCTCGTCAGCTAATTATCCAGAATTAGAATCTTCTTTCACACCAGTGGTGTCAGTCCGCCTTAGCCTGATTTGTCCTGCTCTCATGACTGGGTGCTAAACTTGTGACAGTTGATGAGCTCGGGGCAGGCAGATATTAATTGCAAGTGAAAAGCTGACATGTCTGACACGGCAAAAAAGCGCCTTTGTCTGGACGCTGCAGAGCGAGCGAGAAGAGCGTTGGAGGCTCGGGAGCGAGTGGGCGGCGATCGCGGGGTCCGGTTTTGGACGATTTGTCAGGATGTCAGAGGCCTGGTGTTTCCAGAGGCGCTGAGGTTTGTGCAGCACATCGATGGGGAGGGGAAAAAACAACAGGGCCGGGATGTGGAGCATGATGTAAGCAGGTAGATGTCCAACATCCAGAGAAAACAAATTCATCCTTCCAGGGCATGTCAGCTGTTGTCGCTCTCCTCTTCACTCACTGCCACTGGCCGCAGTCAGGCCAGCGCTCTGCGCAGACGAGGGGAGGGGTGGCCTGATTCCAGCACTGTCTGCTCAACGCACAGCTCGGTTAAATGTTTACTTGCCAGTCTACATCACGTAGCTGTGAACATGGAGACGGCCACATGCGTTATGATTGGAGGTCATCACCTATATCTCTCTGAGACGAAAGCGTCAGGAAGGAGAGGTTCGCCAGCCCAGTTTGTTTATTCATGCTAGTAATGCTAATGTGGTCAGTGAAAACACAACCGTTAAACTTGGGCATCGTGGACAATTGTTGCTGTCATGATGCACAGTGGTGCTTTAAGATCTGTGAACCTTTTAAAATTGCCTGTATATATGCATACATTTCAGTTTAGAAGTATATAATGAGAAGCAAATCAAACAAATGAGATGTAATCAACTTGGTCATGTTTCTTGAGAAAAATGATCCAATTCAACATAATAATAATAATAATAATAATAATAATAATAATAATAATAATAATAATAATAATAAGAAGAAGAAGAAGAAGAAGAAGAAGAAGAATAAAAAGAAGAAGAATAGTAATAACAATAATAATAATACATTTTATTTTATAGGCACCCTGTCAATCAAGGACACCTTACAAAGTGATAAACAGGCAATAAAATAGACAATAATGCACGTGTTTCAAATTATAATGCAAGTAATATTTTTCTACGATTTTTCAAAATATTCAATGCAAATGTCAGTCATGACCCATTAACTATAAATCCAATTTTATTGAACAATCCTCCCAATAATAGCAGTAATTTGTTTTATTTATAAAAAATTCTAAATGCACTGTTCTACATTATTAAGCTGGCCACAGGTTTCAAGCAATATGGGAAAGAAAGAAAAAAGATCTTTCTGCTGCTGAAAAGCATGGAACAGTGCAGTGCCTTAGACAAGCTATGAAAACATTAGATATTTCACGAAAACTGAAGCATGATCATCCTACTGTGACAAGATTTGTGGCTGATTCAGAGCACAGATGTGTTCATGTAGATGAAGGCAAAATGAGGAAGGTTTTTACCAGGCAGGTTCATCGGAGAGCAGGCGCTAAAATGCCAATACAAACCAGCAAACAAGTATTTGAAGCTGCTGGTGCCTCTGGAGTCCCGCAAACCTCAAGGTGTAGGATTCTCCAGAGGCCTGCTGTGGTGCATAAACCTACTATTCAGCCACCCCTAACCAGACTCATTTCCAAATAATTTTGTTTACTGATGAGTGTCGTGCAACCCTGGATGATCCAGATGGATGGAGCAGTGGATGGTTGGTGTATGGCCACCACATCCTGACGTCAGCAAGGAGGGGGCGGAGTCATGTTTTGGGCCGGAATCATGGGTATAAAAAGAATAACTTTGTCTTCCATCGCAACTCTGAGGCAAATATTTACAACTCTGATATTTTTGTGTCGTGCTCATAACACAGTTATGTTTTTTAACCAAAATCCTCTGGACATATTATACTACTCATTTGGTATGTCTATGTCAATGGATCCACTGTCAAGTGATCCAACTGAACTTCCCTTCAACTTGTTAACATGGTAAATAAGGAGGCTAGGGCTTCAGTAATCAATTTCTATTTCACACTACAGTGTTTTATTATAAGTAAACTCTCAGTAATGTATTTATTGGAAAGTGGAGAGTTTAGCCAAGACAATTTATTCATGTTAAATCACATACACCTTAATCATTTGGCAAAGAAAATAACCTGTTAAAGTTGCATAGACTGTACAGTTTTTACAGCCAATGTAAAATGCAGTACGAATAACTTGATGACAAACCAGCTACTTAATTGTGTAAATATATATCTTTAACACAGAAACTATCATTCCATTAGCAAGTGACTTCCCTAATAGCACTCACACAACCATTAGTCTTCTGCTCTACAGTGAGTGTTTCTCCAGAAGCTTGAAATGGTTCACTGAGAACTGCAATCACATCAGAAAGTAATGGTAGCCCCAATGAGCCAATGTGGAGTTCAGTTTATTTATTTATGCTGATGCACAATCATATGTAGAGAACCACTAGTAGAGAAGGGCACTGTTGAACTTGGGCGTTGTGGACAGTTGTTGCAGCCAATATGCAACCAAATACAGAGTAAAAACTTTAGGACTCTTAATGAATTCGGAGTCCACCACATTTTCTTAATGGACACTCTTCAAAAAAACTAGCCCTCCAGCAAATGGTGAGTATCAGCGCAGCAATCATGCAGCCATTTCTCATTCACACTACAGTACATCTGTCTTCATGAGCTCTAACTGATTCACTCGGACCATCAGTAATCCGGGCCCTAAATGAGGCCGTACGGAGGTAAGCTTGAACGGGCCTTTACGTCATTAACGCATGCTCCAAGGGGACCTAAAACTCCCAATGCCTTTTGAGCGCAGACCCCGAATGAAAGACGAGTCCAACGGCCAGGCTTCCCCTATTCTTCTTTTCAACAAGACTTGGGTGGAAAAAAAGAGCGCCGCACAAGGTGCCCTCCCACTTTTCCGGCCTCCAGCCACTTGTCTGTGGAAAAAGCCAATTTTTGAAAAATTTGCTGGAGTGCTTGTTTTATCAACAAGCGGGGCCATTGCCTTCATCCTCTTTTTGATTGGCCCAAGAAGGAGGAGAGAACAGGAAAACAAAACAACAAGGGGGAAATGTTAAGAAAGGAGAGGTACAGAAAGAGGCTGAAGAGACAGCTGTTGGGGAGGTTAGTTGGAGATTTCCAGCCATTAACTTCAGACTAAGCCGGCTCCCCCACTTGAGCAGAACAAGAGCCAGAAGAGGCTAGGCCCCAGACATGAAAAGAAGCAGGGGCAGGCTTGATCTAGTGTGGCAAATGTTCAGAAGTGGGGCCACAATGATACAGAATAGAGTGGCGGGCGGAGAGAGGGCTTGGAGGAGCTCACGGGGCGGTGGTGTGGAGTGAAGGGCCGCTGGGGTGGGAGGCATGGGGTCTCTCTCTTTCAAAGGCAGGATAAACAAGGAAATGAGTCAGTAATCATTTCCAGAAATTGCCTTCCTTCTTCCTCCTCTCTTCAGCAGACTCTCAGCCTCCATTCATTAGGGATTCTGGCCTGATTAAAGCATTTCAGCATCAGAGGCAGGCTCCGGACTGGCCCGAGCTCCTTCGCGGGGACATGAGACAGAAGGGCACTGGGCGTCAAGAGCGCGGAACGGCTGTGGAGCATATTTTAAGGGCTCGATGAGGGTATCATCTGTGCTGGCAGCACCTTTTACGTCGGTACTTCGGTTGCTTAGACAACAGAATGGAAACGGAGTGATGTTTCGGCCAAGATACCTCGTCGTTCGTTAGAAGAATGGAGGCCGTCCCCAACGTATGCACTGATTAGTAGCAGAGCAGATCACGGGGAGTCATTATTATCATCTCTTGGAAAATCCTTGTTGTGAGTTTCATATATGAGGGAATCAGCAGTTGGCACAAGATGAAGTTAAAAGCAGTAATAGCTTTTAAAGCAGAGCAAACAGATTTAACCCCTAAATCTAGAATTAAAAAAATAGCATTGATATTCTTGGAGGGATTTCTTCCAAGAAGAGTGGTATAAGATGTTTTCAAACCTTTTCTTAAGCAACACTCTCCACATGTTTGCTCCATCCCTATGTGACACACTGAAAATTGCACAGTTTGGGGCTGCTAAACAAAGCATCATTGCACTGGTCATCAGCAGCTGGAGTCCGAGAGAGCACAACTGGCCATCCACTCTCAAGGGTGGGTAGGAACCACTCTGTCCCCACATCACTCCTAATGTAAGTCTAGTCAGCACAGGGATCTGTTAGCTGATGTAACAGAGATGAGTTGCTGCGCTTACTGCTACCCAGTGATGCTGCATCAGAAGCAGCAGCTTAAAAAAAGGATCTTTTTTAAATTGGGGAGAAAATAGGGGTGACATTATAGATAAAAACCACCTATATTATAAAAAAATATCCATTTGTGTAGAAGAGATCAGTGAGTGTGTTCTTAAATGTTCTAAATTACTTAAAATCTTTATAAACTCTTAAAAATATAGGTCCTAATTAAACCATTTAAAACTAATATACAATCTGTACATTAAATCGTTTGGAATTGAAACAAAAAAAGTCCAACACAATCAACAAAGCCGATTCCAAACGTCCCCATCACCAAACAAAAGGATGCATTTGTTCAGATTAATGTCTCCATCAAAGAGTAATCCAATTCATCAGTCTGATTCGTTTTCTGCTCCTGGGTCCGACAGCAGGAAATAGTCAGTGGGAAGCTGATTGTGAAATCCCTGTATTGCTGTTCAGTGACAGAAGAGCAGAGAGCCAGGCCTCCTAGCAGAGCTTGTCACCCAGATCCTCTATTTCCTTCCTATGAGGTAATGAGGCTCTGGCAGAGGGCTTGATGTCATCTCTCCTGTTTCATGCTGCTGTTTAGTCTCATGTACTATAAAAACAGAGAGAGCGGCCTTTCAGAGGAGTACATTACTTACTCCAGATCTCAGAAAAGAACTGTGTACTTAAATATAGCAGCAGTTAACTAGAACTAATAAATATAA
The DNA here is from genome assembly GCF_023375975.1 of Astyanax mexicanus. Classification (NCBI taxonomy): domain Eukaryota; kingdom Metazoa; phylum Chordata; class Actinopteri; order Characiformes; family Acestrorhamphidae; genus Astyanax; species Astyanax mexicanus. The sequence continues at coordinate 20,673,290 of NC_064408.1, read as the reverse complement.
GCTGACTGATGAACAAGCAGGAACCTTTTCTTTATAGTGTACATTTTAACCTTCAGTGAAAGAAAACACCAAAATATTAATGATCAATAATAAAGTTGTAAATGGACTCGTGCTTTTAATTTTAATATGTTAAAGCTTGTTATAAATATGGAAACGTTAACATGTTAATTTTGTAAAAAATAATTTAGCAAGTTTGACCCCAGCTTCCTCCCATAACGAATAACTTTTTTTTTTTACAGAGCTTGTTGATGCATTAGCAGTTTTATTGAGTGATGTAAACATGGAATTACTAACGCTGAGTTCAGAAGGTACGTTTACTTTAAGTCAGTGTCTTGCACAGACATTTTGGGGGGCAAGTGCTCAGGGGGGGAAAAGGGCACTTTTTAGCACATGTGGAACACTTCATTATAAAAAAAAACGTTATCTATCATTGATTTGGGCTAGAGAGGCTAGTTTATCTGGTGACCAGTTGGCTAAAGATGCTTAGTAGTTTGGTGCTGTATGAGACATTTTACTGCACAACAAAATGATTTCACGTTGGGTTTAGAGGAACTAAACCCAAAAAACTAAGTTTCAAAACGGCACTTTGGTTGATAAAGGGCAGAGTTGGTGGTGCTTTAGTGAAATATGGATTAAATCTCATAACTAACTCTTGCTCTTTACTTCTCCCTCTTTTCCTTGATCTTTCTTGCTCTTTTTATCTCTCTTAAACACTTATCAAGTGATGTATGTTTTCTCTTCTACAGGGATGAATCCAATGGTTTATCTGTTAAAAGGACCCATATTATAATAAGTGTCTCTACTAATAACTCTGTAGTTACACATTCAAATCAATGTAATAACAGTGCAAGTATTGGTGAAGTATACACTGATATGCAGGTTATGTAAGTGTACCTGTGTCAACAGTCGTTTTTTGTGTGATAGGATGAGTGTACTTTAAAATGTGTTATAGTGTGTGTGTGTGTGTGTGTGTGTGCATTTTCACATGTAATAGGTGTGTATAAACTTCTGCTTTTGAAACAGCTCTTGTCTGGTATGTAATTAGGACTGTGACACTTTCTAAATACTAAAAATCACGATTTTGATTTTATTATGGGATAGAATATTCTACTCTGTCTAACGGACACTGATATACATGTGTAATTACATTACCTCTACAACTGTAATCAAACTGTAACAACTTGTACGTTAGCAGAAGTTACACTGTTATTATGAGGATTTAAAAAGTGTAACTAAGCATTTATTAGAGACTGATTATAAAGTGAATCAGATAAAAGTTGCTGAAGATGGGACACGGAATAGTTGTGTTAGTTAATTTCCTCCATTAAAGCTTCCGTGGCTGAGCTTCTATGTGTTTGATGCTAAAACTCTCAGTTAAACTTTTACTCAGCACATTAACACATTATGATCCATTAAGCATTAAAGAACACTGAAATAATGAGACAATAGACCAGCTCTAGAAAGTCCACTGGAGCTTTAAACTGAGCTTTTCCACCCATTATAACTCTGCAATACAGCACGTTAAGATTTTAGCCCATTAGTCCATCTTGGGAGAAGGCTATGGACACAATAGCATGCAGCAGAAATGCTCACAGTAAACTGTGCCGGTTTCGTTTTTTTTTTTTTTTTTTCAAAGCAAGGAAGTGTTTGTGTTTTATTGGTTTCATATGACACGACAGGCACTTTTTAAGACGTTGTAGTCGCGATGGTAAAAGAGAAGTCTGCCCTCCCTTGCATTAAGTGCCCCTGTGATCTTGCACATATTTATAGGTGCTGTCTTGTGTCACATGGCTTCCATTTCTTCACTTGTTGGTGCCCCCTGTGGCTGTTTTTACAAGCAGAGGAGTGAAAGGGTCAGGGGATCTGCTGTTCGACCCTGGCCCCCATATGAGGAGGGTGGGTTGAGTTGTGTGGGGAAAGGGTGGGGGGCGAGATATTTCAGCTTGTACAGATGCCGATGTGTTAATCTCCACTTGAGATTAAGATTCGGATGGCAAAAATGTGGCTTTAAAACAATATTATGTAGTAATTTCACCTTACCATAACACTAATAAATCAGTTTTTATGGCTGATTTAGAATAATGGGGAGATCAGAGTCTTTGTCTTTGCCACTGCACTATGTAACTTTGTTGGAACTTATGTATAACGTATGGTGTATGTATAGTATATTAGTCTGAATAGTCTGTATAGGCAATTAAGTTTGGCCGTGGGCCACATATTTTCCAAGCCATTATGTGGCGGGCCACAAAAAAAAAATGTTTTGGAAAATTAAGTGTAATGGGATGGAGTTCTACAGACTTGTGGCTCTCCAGCTCAGAGGGTTGTTGAACTCAATTGCAGAACAGTTGATCTCAAAGCAGGTAAATGCAAGAAAAAAGGAAAAAATAAATAAATAAATAAACACTATCACTGCCCCGGCTAATGAATTGGGACACGGCTGGGCAAAAAAAGCCCTTATAAGGATATATGGAGCCCAAGAACGAGAGGAAAAACGAGAACTGGCGGAATCTAAAGTCACACCAAGCAAAACAGAGAGACGGGGGGGAATGTAAACAAAAGCTCTCCAGAGAAGCATTTTATTTTGTATTATTGTTCAATTTAAAAAAGTCATAAAATCACTATAAGAGTAAAAAAAGTCTTGCAAGATAGTCTCGAATTTTCCAAAGCTAACCAGTGTATCTCAGGCTACACAGGAGTATATACAATCTTCAAAACATCCTACCATTACTACCTATTTATCTCAATTTCTCTTTTTCCCTCATCTTTACGATAATGCTAATTCCTGCTAGCCTTCTTGCTGGATTGTAGTGATATTTTAACACTATGCTAACAGCAATGTACTTTTATGTTCTAGATCTAGATGTAGATCTTAATATAACAATAAACCTCTTTTGCAATAAAATAAAGATAGGTTAAGCATATTTAAACCATATATATATCCATATACCAAAATTTTAAGCAATAAAAATTATAAATGCACCATTTGCACCATCTGTAGAGACTTGTACACAGACTGCTGGTAACACGGCCATGCAGACAAAAATGCTGCATAGCTAATAGCTAACACAAGGGCAAAGAAAAGAAAGATTTAAGATAAACATCGACAACTTAAACATGTGCATGATTAATTTAAAATTATAAAGACTTAAGCTGCTTTAATAACAGACAGCTTTAATGAACAAGAAACAATCAAACACTAAAACATCTCAATGGTAAAATAAATGTCAAATTCTTTATATACTTCCTTTAAAGGTTCTTTAACCTTAAATAGTGCAGTAGTTTCATTCTGCGCCTCTGGAACCATTTGAAGTAGAACATTTTAAACAAGAAGCCGGCAAATGTGAAGCTGACTTTAACCTTGTGATTTTTTTTGTTTTTTCATTTATATGATTGTATTTATTATTTAGTATAAACTGGGACATATTTACTGCTAAGATGGTAAAACATGTAGTTCAGAACGACTCTTCTTTACATCTGTGTTGCTGACCCCTGTTCTGGATTAAACGTAGACATTTGAAGCTTGTAAAAGACATTCCATGTTTTATTTGAATCCTGTAACGGACATTAACATATATGTTAGCTTGTATGTGGCTGGTTTACAGTGTCTCTCTCAGCATAGGGCGCATGCTGCTTTCACTGTCTGCCGTTTATAAAAACTGAGTGAAACCCAGTGGTCAGTAACGCAGGTCTTCACAGCCAGTACAGTAAAACAGGACTTCCAGACGGCCTACAGTGTCTTTTATGTTTAAAGAGCTTCTAGCGATTCAGAATCAAAGTGTAGCTTTCGATTTAAGCCTTTGTTTTGTTTTGCTGCATTAACTTACATATGATAATGAGTAAAAACATGCAATTAAATTATGTAAGCATTTTGTTCCCAACCAAACTTAGTAGTAAGGGTGGTACACTGAAAATATATATTATATACAGGGGTTGGACAATGAAACTGAAACACCTGTCATTTTAGTGTGGGAGGTTTCATGGCTAAATTGGACCAGCCTGATGGCCAATCTTCATTAATTGCACATTGCACCAGTAAGAGCAGAGTGTGACGGTTCAATTAGCAGAGTAAGAGCACAGTTTTGCTCAAAATATTGCAATGCACACAACATTATGTGTGAAATACCAGAGTTCAAAAGAGGACAAATTGTTGGTGCACGTCTTGCTGGCGCATCAGTGACCAAGACAGCAAGTCTTTGTGATGTATCAAGAGCCACGGTATCCAGGGTAATGTCAGCATACCACCAAGAAGGACGAACCACATCCAACAGGATTAACTGTGGATTCAAGAGGAAGCTGTCTGAAAGGGATGTTCAGATGTTAACCCGGAATGTATCCAAAAAACATAAAACCACGGCTGCTCAAATCATGGCAGAATTCAATGTGCACCTCAACTCTCCTGTTTCCACCAGAACTGTCCGTCAGGACAATAAATTATTGTGGTCTAAAACCAGGTGTTTCAGTTTTTTGACTCAAGTCATTCACTTTGACTATAGCTAAGTTGTAAAGACATACCACGTTAAGTTAATTTACTTAACATATAAAAATGGTTTATTTCGCTTTTGTGAGTTTAAAGAATTTAGATTTAAATAATATACAAATTTGGTAAAAACACTTTTTTTGTCAGTTTTTACAACAATGCAGTTAGTTCGCTTAACATGGCTGAACATTTTCTTAACTTATATAGTACATATATTCTTAATCACAGAAATGGTTCGAACGATATTTATCTTTTGTTTTTGTTTTTCAAATCAACCTCAGGTCACCTAAGCAAAACTGAATAATGGTAACTTGCTCTTACAGCCAGCAACATTTAGAACAAGCAGCTTCCTAAAATATAAAATACAAACACACACCCAAAAAAAGGTATCTTTAGGCAACACAGGCGGAAAGTGAGGGCAGAAGACATGCTCAGTATGCATATATAGTGCCAGGAACCAATGGAAATGATGCGTCTTTATGATCCAACACTGATTAAATTGCCTCACCTCATGCATAGAATACTTCAAAAAAATTATTAAAGCCCATTTTTTTGTTAACTTAAGAAACCTTTTAAGCTTCCAGATTAGTAATTGAAAAGTTTACTCAACACAATAACTTTAGTTAATCTTACTAAACAAAAAAAAAAACACTTTTTTAGAATGTACTCAATACTTGCCGTGATTAACTACAAGCATAACCATTTTATTGCAAGTAATAGAAAAAAAAATATTACATATACAATATATAGCTTTTAGACCTCAAATAATGCAAAGAAAACAAGTTCATAATCATAAAGTTTTAAGAGTTCAGAAATCAATATTTGGTGGAATAACCCTGGTTTTTAATCACAGTTTTCATGCATTTTGGCATGATCTCCTCCACCAGTCTTACACACTGCTTTTGGATAACTTTATCCCACTCCTGGTGCAAAAATTCAAGCAGTTCAACTTGGTTTAATGGCTTGTGATCATCCTTCTTCCTCTTGATTATATTCCACAAAAAAAAAATCTTTTTTTTTTTTCCAGAGCTCTATATCTGTATATCATTATGCTGTATATCATAACACCTTTGTGCTTTTTTCCCACTCTTTAAATTAAAGTTATAATCACAAAGGAGAAACAGATCAAGGATGGTATCTAAAATCATATTATATGTTCTTTGGAGCGGTACCTTAGCAGAGGTTCTATGTGTAAAGAAATATTTAAGGTTTTTCACCTTAAATTTTTCGATTCTTTTCAAGAGTGCTCAAGAACTTTTTTTTTTTTTCCAACCAAGAAGCCAAAAAGACATAAAGGTTTTATAGAGTTAACTCAACAGATTTGACTCACTCCAAAAGCAACCCTTGTCTCCCTCCTGGTAGTCGTCTGAGTGGAACGTCAAAGGCCTGCTCTTCCCTGGAAACCACACCGTCTCGCTGGGCCTGTGCTTCATGCAGTGAAGCTGAACTTTTAGGGTGCACTAAAAAGACACTGTTAAACACCATTTTAAAAGTTCCTAAAAGCATTTTTGCTTTTGAGGGCTGGTACTTTTAACTGCGATCGGGTTTCATGTGCGACATAAGTGCACCTGGGGAGAGGAATGAAAAGCTGGAGAGGGCTCCCACACACCACACTCGTCTTGTAAAAGTGGAGAAGGGAAGCTAATCAGATTTATTGGTTTCATTACGGTGTGAGGTGTCTGTTTGACCTCTGGACACTCCTGGGCAGTCTGTTGCCTGACCTGAGGAGAGGACAGGTCAGTCTAATAGTCTGTCCTTCAAGTCATAATTCTAAAACTGTCACATCATGTTTAGGAGACCCAAATGTGAACTTCTTTCTTGTTTTGTTCGTTTTAATGCTGAATTTTTACACTTTACTCGGATGGTCCACTGTAGATGCCTCATTAATGCTCAGATAACACTCAACTGCGTGTCTTTTAAAGGCAACTGAACTCTAAGGTGAAAGTAACTGATGGAAATTGTTATACACCTAAATGCAATCATTCAATTGCAAACAGAAGCCAGATAAACTCTTTTTAATACACTCAAAAAGTTGAACTGTTGGACCAACTTAAATAAATTGCTTCAATTGGTAACACAAATTTGGGTAAGACTTTACTTGGATTGTCCATTTTATGGTCTTGTTGATGCTCAACTGACATTCAACTAACACTGAATTGAATGCCCATTAAATGTAACTTAACCCTATGTTAAATGTAACCTTAACCCTTAATCAACCATAAAATCTAACCCTACACCTAACCCTTACCCTAACCTTAACCTAAGCTTAAAATCTAACCCTAAACCCAATCCTAAAATATTAAGATATATTCAATAGAGAATCATTTACTTTCACATTTTAGTTCATTTGCATTTAATAGACATGTAGTTGAATGTTAGTTAAATGTCAGTTGAGCATCAAAGAGGCCATCAAATGGACCATCCAAGTAAAGTGTTACCCAAATTTGAATTAAGTTTTTCTAAATCAAGTTAACAAGTTGAATGAACAGCTTTATCTCAGTTAAAGAATGAACTACTTTAAGTCAGATCAACCTAATTATCTGATTGTTTTTTTAAGTTACCAGTTTGCATTAATGTGTTAATAACTTAAATGATTTGACCTTAAACAACACAATTAACTAAGTACAGTAATTACGTGAACTAAGTTAACTGTACCTAATTTATGTTGACATTATCTAAACAACTCTGCCTTACATATGTATCTTAAATCCAGGATCCAATCCTGTTGTAATGTTTGGTAGGCGTGGTGCTAACTGGCCAATCAAACACATTATCTGTTCTTTTAACTTCCAGCAAAAACCAAACCCAGGACTGGAAATTAGATTTGGATTAATGGTTCTGCTTTTGAAACCTGATCAGAATCGTAAACATAGCTTAAAACAGTTTATGAGACTTAAATCTAACATGTAACAACATTTCTATATTTCTGTTTTTTTTTCAGTCAAGATGGGGTGCTGAGCGTACATTAATGAGAAATAAAATTAACTTTTATTTTTAGCAAATGGCTGCAATGAAACCTTTAAAGGGGTCTGAATACTTTCTGTACCCACTAAAAAAAAATATAAAAAAATAATAGTTGTGGATTAAAACTTAAGGACCTGCCCTAAAATAGAGTACTGTATTTTATGAACTATGAGGCACAGTGTCAATGAACTATCAATGATCTATTTTCATATTTACATAAGGCACTCCGAATTATAAGGCGCATTTTAAATGACTTTTTTTTCAAAAAGTGAGGAAATGTCCTGGTTTTTAAATTACCTTCATTGGACCATTAAATTTACAGGCACTAGGGCACTGCACACGTTGCTGCGTGTGACATAATCCCTGAGTCACGTCAGTGAGAGCAGCCCTGTTCTTAATCAGAATGTAAAAATGCCTCTTTGTAAAAAGCTAAATATCTATTGAACCATTGAACAATTTGTCTGTTATAGCTTTAAAAATAAAGAAACCGTAAAAAAAATAATAAAATAAAACAAACAAAAACCCTAAAAAAAAAAAAGTAAATTAACACTTTTGGCTAACTGCTGCTCTTATAATAACATTTAAGAACACGGAAAAAAAAAACTCATTTATGTAATTCACATAAAAATTAAGTTACTGTAAAAAAGTGACAGCCTATTTAAAAAGCAACAAATGTTGTTCATTTGTAACATTTCTAACACATTTAGGATGTTTTTTTACACACTTTTTCGCTCCCACAAACTTAATCCTTTACAGCTTCAAAAACGTGTATTATGCAAATTAGAAGTTGACGTCAGGACACCCCCCCGCTCCCAGGTGTCCTGGTTTACCCAAATGAAAATATGGTCACTCTACATAAAGGCGCACCGGATTATAAGTTTAAGTGCTCATTATAGTGCAATCAATACGGTACAATACGGTTTGGAGCAGATTACTGTTGGGCAAATAAATTGACAGGCTTTGGTTGAGGGTGAAATGAATAAAAGTGTATGCAAGGAAAGATATATGTAAAGAATACAGGCAGTGGCGGACTTAACAATTTGGGGGCTCAAGGCGAATTTAGCTAGGGGGCCCATCAACATTAATATGCGAGAAATAGGGTTATGCCGATGGACGATATCATCGTCCATCCTCATTTATGACCCAACATCGCGATGGATGGTAACCATCGCGATGCCACACCCACTGTTTTGTTTTTTCCAGAAACATGCACTGATCTTCATTAGGTCTCCTTCACCTAAAACTTTAGCAGGGATTGTACAGAAAAAGATCAAATCAGGTATATAACTTCAATGAATTAGAGTCAGGGATGAAAATTAAAATACCCTACTGCTACAAATATGCCTGATTGGCATATTATTCTATGATTTATTATTATTCTATTATTATTCTATTATTATTATCCTATTATTATTTATATCTCGGTTACAGCTTGTCTTCGTTTTTCTACATGTCTGTATTAATTTTAAACATTTCATGTCATTCATGCTGGTTGTGCCAGGAAACTAGCTCATTGTGAGCCAGTGTTGGGCACGGTACTTCGAAAATAAATTATGTAAATTCTATTATTATTAGAAAAATAACATATGAAAATAAACCCAAAATGTTGAAAAAATATAATCTAACGAATTTCAAAACATAGAAACGAAAAATGTTAAAATGGTATTAATATAATTCAATATAACAACTGGATCAAACAGTTTAGCGTCAGTCAAAAGGAAAGCGCGCGCGGCATTGCGATTAAAAAAAAAAAATGTTTTAATAAATAAGGTCCTATCAAGTGAATTATAATATATGGTATTAAAAGGTATTAAATTCACATGTTTATTGATATTTAATCAAGAGAAATCAGGCTAAATGAGCGCTCTCTCTCTCTCCACCTCCCTCCATCCCTCCCGCAGCACGGAGCTAAATTCAGAGTGAGGCTAAAAATAATATAACAACTAATATTAAGATGAGTGATGACCTGTAAGGTAATAAAATATTGTCAAATATAAAGGATAGGTAGAGGTTTTGGTGAGCTGTTTCAATTATTTGAAACTGAAACTAACTGAAACTGATATTATTATGTGCACTATTAGATAGCTTTTGATTGTGTTTTAAATGAGTTTTTATTTTATATTAATTACTTTTTATTCATTTTAAATATTTTTAGTATTTTATTGCTAAAAAAAAAGCTTATCAGTTTTGGAAGAGCATCTGTTTTTAGTTTAGCCTCTTCCTTCTTTTTTTCTTTTTGTAGCAAGTGGCGCTTCATGGCTTCGCTCACAACCCTTGTACACTTAACTTCACCTTAATTCCACGTGGTAGCGGCATGGCCACGTGGCAGGAATGGAATATTCCATTTTAACGGGAAAGAGAGGGGGTGTGGACTGAACTGTATTTCTTTGTAATTTATTGTGTTGTCTTTGTTTCCATTTTAAACATACAAGAATCACCATTTCTGAACAATCTGTGAATTACTGTCCAAAGGGCCCCAATTACCAGCTGTAGGCCAATGGGAAGTTTGCAGCTAGTAAGGGGGCCCCTACAGTGGGCTGCAGTGGGAGGGGCCCAAGGCAGTTGCCTTGCAATGCCTCTATGCAAAGACCGCCTCTGAATACAGGTCAACATGACAGTCAATTTGTTCTATGGACACTCCCCTGAGATAGTATATTTTTGGATATTATACAGATATTATACTGATAACGGTATGTATCAGTCATGCAGAAATACAGTAGATGGATAAATCCTAATAAACCCTACATTTTGATAGAGTTTGGATTAGACACAATATAATCCCAGCTAAAGTTTTCATTGATTAGGACTAAAGGGGAAGTAAGGGGTTTGTATAGAAGTTAAGCTCCGAGTCAGAGAAAAGTGCAGCTTTTCCACCATGAGCAGATCTCCTCCATGTTCTTCACGGATTTAATCTGACAGTCTTGGTGACCTCACTCTCACTGTAATTGAATGGTTGTGCTTCACTCATGAGAAGGTGAAGATCCCGGGGTCATCTAGAACGTGACTGTGCACCACAGAGGAGCCCCTCACCTCTCTCTTACATCTCGTAAAAATGATTTTTATTTGCACTTTTCGCCTTTTACAGCCTGCTTTGTGTGTGTGAAGAATCTAAGAACAATCTGGAAGAAATTCTCCTCTAGACATGACCTGGAGAAACGACAAGCCCTGAGGGGCAGATGGAGGGATGAAGTACAGAGGTCAGGACTAGATGAAAGAGGGCTGTTTATTTTTTAAAGCTCTTTTATATTTAAGCTAAGCATGGTGTGAACATGTTTCTTTAGAACAGAAACAAATCTAAGCTGATTTATCCAGTCAGATAGGTGTGAAAACAAATAATTAAAGGCATACAGTGATCTTTTTTACTACCTCTGTCAATTTAAAACTTTACAAACTACCTGATTTTATGATTTTTATGATGATATGAATATCTCTAACACAACAGCATCACATTATCAACCAAGATTTAAAGGTTTTAAATGGAGCTTTATGTGTGAATTAGTAGGGTGAATTTTGGATGGTTGGAAAAGTTTTTGAGTTTTCTTGCCATTAATGAAAAAAAATAGGCAAACAAATGATCCATTTCTTTAAAACGGAAGATGTTAATATCGATTTCGTTCCCTTTTTCACAGGTATTGCTCAAAAACAGTTTAGCTTTCACTCTTTGTGCACGAAAATAAACTTTCTACAGCTCTCCCTTTTGACCTTAATGTACCAATCATCCTTACTTTACCCAATTTTGTTGCTACTAGGCTCCTTCTAAAAACACACTTACATGCATTTCTGGACAAGCTGGGAAAGACCATCAATAAAAGTAGAAGAATTTGAATTGGAATGTGGACTGAGGAGGTTTTGTACAGGATTCTACATGAAAATGACTGTTTTCTGTTTGTGTTAGTTTTCTGTTTTCTGTCGGCTTCATCAAAGTTATATAGTGAAGTTTTTATTATTATGAAGGCTTGATTTTAAGGAATGCTATACAATGTTGCTACACAAAGTCTATGCAAAAATCCTATACTTTCATCAACAGGAACTTTTTTTTTAATTTTGTTTACAAGAATGGCCAGATACAGTTATACATGGCACATCTCTGATATGATATTGATATGGGTAATATTGATACTGTGTATGTAAAAGTTTATTCAGTGTGTAACAATGTATAATTATTTTAAAGATTGATATGGGTTGCATCAATACTGTTTACAATCCCATCCTGCCTTTGGTTTTGTTTTCAGGATTTATATGTAACAATATATCATATATATTCATATATATATATATATATGTTTATATACGTTTAAAGTTTAAAGTTTAAAGTTTGGACACACTCTCTTCTGTGATTTTTATGATTGTTATATTAAAGCAAATAAAAAAATTAAAACAAAACAGATTAAATTTTATACATTAAATTCTACTAAGTAGCTACATTTATCTTTGAGGACAGATCTGCACACTCTTGGTATTTTACTCTCTGTGTCTTCATGAGGGAAAGTCACCTGGAAAAGTTTTCTCAGAGTTTTGTAGGAAGGAGTTCCTGGAGGTGCTGAACAATAGCTGCTGCTTTTCCTTCAAAATGTGAAGCTCCAGATAATCCCAAACCACCTCAAATCACCATCTCAGTTCATCAGGTTAAGATCAGGGATTTTGGAGGACAATTTATGTTTTCTGTATACTATGCAATTTTAAATGCCCCTTAATTGTTTTGTAATGTCTTTAATATTAACATATAATGTAGAAAATAAGTTAAAATAAATAAGGAAAATAAAGAAAAAATCTATTGACTGGTTCTTTAAATGTTTAAATGTTGGGAAAATATATGCTGTCATATTGTTCAATGGTTCCTGAAACCTGCAGTAGTTAAGCTACCAGCTACGCATTTACTACAAGTAATGCCTTAAACCATGAAAAAGAGATTATGATGTAGCTAAAGATTGATATTAAATCATAACAGCAGATGATATATTAGAAGAAACAAAACAAATCAACAAGAAAAAGGATCAGCAGAGCATCATAAACTGCGTATTGTGGATCATATGAGGGATTTTTAACGAGATTATTTGCAGTAAAACACGGCCATGCTGTTATTTACCTCAGTGTTCCAGCAGGCCTGTATGAAATGTCCTGAAATCCGGAGGGAAGGCAGCACTGCCTCTACTAGAGTCGCCCAACCTAAAAGCCAGAGAAGGCCAAGTCAATTACAAAGGAACAACTCCTACAGTGTACATGTTTGAATGGATTATACTGATGCCTGGCTGGACACACAAAGCCTCTTAACATACTGTACAAACAAAGGGGTCTGTTTAATGTAAGTCCATCAGCGCTCAGATAAATCCAATCAAGGCTGAAAGCCATCTCTCTGTTTATTGGTTTTCGGAGGTCGCTTATGATTATTTAAGCTTCTGGAAAGCAGCGCCATTAGACGACCCACATCTGGCTGAATAATATCCTGCTGTCTGCTCATCTCAAGTGATGAGATTGTAGAGGGAGTGTGGGGACACTTTCTCATCAGTCCTTCTGCGTGATGCTAATCTCTGGGGTACGGAAGCTCTTCATCTATCAGATCATTTTAGGAAGGCTTGTTCATTTTGCTACATCCTGTTCAGGCCGGTGATAACGTCACCATGCCGCTTTTAACAACGGGTGCGTTGCATGTCATCTTAAACAGCAATGGGAACCAATCATATTAACCATTTTAAGACCAGTTTCTCCCAAATTCCTAATAGAAATATTGTCATTTAGAGCTTTTATTTGCAGAAAATGAGAAATCGCTAAAATAACCAAAAAGATGCAGAGCTTTCAGACCTCAAATAATGCAAAGAAAACAAAGTCAAAAACATAACGTGTTTTTAATCACAGTTTTCGTGCATCTTGGCATGTTCTCCTCCACCAGTCTTACACACTGCTTTTGGATAACTTTACGTTACTCCTGGTGTGAAAATTCAAGCAGTTCAGCTTGGTTTGATGGATTAAATGATTAATTTGCTTAAAAATTGATTTATCATCTGTGTTAACATGTTAATATTGACAAGCCTAGTATTTTTTTTTTATATTTTTATATTTTATTTAAGCTTTCCGATGTTCATAAAACTCTGTCCTCTTATTCCCTCCCATTTTTTTACTGAAATTAACAAAAAGCTTTAAATGTGATAGATAGATAGATAGATAGATAGATAGATAGATAGATAGATAGATAGATAGATAGATAGATAGATAGATAGATAGATAGATAGATAGATAGATACTTTATTTGTCCCGGAGGAAATTTAGGCATCCATCAGCAACAGCACAATACAATAAGAAACATATTCAAACATAAATTAAAACAAAGAAGAATAGAAAATATATAAGGCCATAAAAAACTTACTATACAAGGTAAAGATATATCTGTACAAAGATATAAATTAAAAATTTATAAAATTAAATTCTAAAATATCAACACTATATTATGTCTGCTTGAGACATTTTTAAGCCTGAACAAAATTAACCCCATCTACAATATCCCTCCCTTCCTGAAGACATGGCTTCTGGGATTAATCCTCTACGTTCTCTAAGTTCTCTGTATCTTCTTTATCTCTCATCAAGGCTCCTTCGCTATAATCCATCAGGAAGGCTTTAGACGCTGATTTTTTTTAATCCCCCAGATCCAGGATACTGTTGTGGTCGGTCACGAACGCGTGGGATTGCTCGCAGTGGCTGTTTGACTTCCTTCCTCATGGAAAGGATATCACACCAGGGTCACCACCTGTCCCCTCCTTATTATCACCACTATCACCATTATCTACAGCGCCCTCACTCCTCTCAGGATTTCAGAAGAACTGATCTTTTAAGGATTAAATTCAAACAATAAACTGCAGATCCACAGTGCGCATTCAGCTGCGGTTTAAGGCCAGCTTTCTGCCTGTGCACCACCACGCCTCGGCTCATGATGTAATAGGCAGGACATCGACATCTCAGCGATTGGCTCTTGTAACTCTGCCCGGTCCTATGAAATGAAATGTGTGGGCTGCTGAATTAAAATGGCAGAGTCATCTCCCGTTTCAGTGGCGCTTGCGCTCGCAGGCCTCTGAATCAATTTGCTTCTCAGCTATCAATCCATATCCCGGCCGCTTGCTAACTTCGGTAAATAATCTCGGTACGAGCCGAGCAGAAAAGCGAGCTGCCTCCAGCCTCTATTCACTGCAGGTTCTGTTGTACGTATGTTTGATTGTGTTTCACCACAGCCACTTTCCTACAACGTTTCGGCTCAGTTAACCCTTAAGAGCCCAGACCCTGATCTGAACACTGATAATGAAAATCCTAAACTGAATCAGTTCAATGAATTGAGCAGCTCATGTATATTTTTATCTACTTTTGAAAAAGATGTGATGACTGTATAAGATGGTACAACATTTTTTTTTTTTAAGATTTAAATGATTGACTTGTCAATTTCATGGCTTGTATTTCAACATTAGCTTCTAGAATTCTAGAATTTCAGAACTAAATATATATAACATAAAACGTTTCATAAAATCATTGTAACTGTAAAGAAAATTGTGTAGAAGTGAAATATAGGAGCTAGTTTTATCTCAAGTACTTCTCCAGAACCAATAATAACACCTAAAGTCTGTAAATAAGGTCATAAGATCACACATTTTCTGTATTTCTATTTGTAATTATTGTGTTTCTGCTACTGTAAAGGACCTGGCACCAAGGATTTTGGTAGCAATTATGTATTTTAGGTCCTTTATAAATGTTTAATAAACTCTTAACAGAGTCTTAGTAACACACCAACAAAATATCCTAATCCTAATTCTACTCTCAACACAGAGCCTAATCCTAACCTTAACCTTAACCTCAGTCCAAATCCTAACCCTTCCCTTAACCTCACACTAAATCATAACCCTAACTTTAACCTCATTCCAAAACCCAAATTTAACACTGGCTTTAACCCTAATCCTAATTCTACTCTTAACACAATGTTTTGTCCTAACCTTAACCTCAGTTTAATTCCTAACCCCTATTCTTAACCTCACTCTCTATCAGAACCCTAAATTTAATCTCAGTCCAAAACCTAAATTTATTCCTGGCCCTAATCCTAATTCTACCATCAATACAAAGCCTACTCCAAGTTCTAACTTCGACCTCAGTCCAAAACCTAAATTTATTCCTGGCCCTAATCTTAATTCTACCCTCAACACAAAGTCTAATGATAACCCTAACGTTACTCTCAGTCGGAAACCTAAATTTAACCCTTAACCTCATTCTAAATCCTAAACCTACCTTTAACCTCAGTCCAAAACCTAAATTTAATCCTGGCCCTAATCCTAATCCTACCATCAACACAAAGCCTAATCCTAACCTTAACCTTAACCTCAGTCCAAAATCTAACTCTTACCCTTAACCTTAGTCTAAATCATAACTCTTACTCTTAAACTCAGTCTAAATCATAACTCTTACTCTTAAACTCAGTCTAAATCATAACTCTTACTCTTAAACTCAGTCTAAATCATAACTCTTACTCTTAACCTCAGTCTAAATCATAACTCTTATCTTTAAACTCAGTCTAAATCATAACTCTTATCTTTAAACTCAGTCTAAATCATAACTCACCCTTAACCTTAGTCTAAATCTTAACTCTTATTCTTAACCTCAGTCTAAATCATAACTCTTACCCTTAACCTCAGTCTAAATCATAACTCACCCTTAACCTCAGTCTAAATCATAACTCTTTCCCTTAACCTCAGTCTAAATCATAACTCACCCTTAACCTCAGTCTAAATCATAACTCTTACCCTTTACCTCAGTCTAAATCATAACTCTTACCCTTAACCTCAGTCTAAATCATAACTCTTACCCTTAAACTCAGTCTAAATCATAACTCTTACTCTTAACCTCAGTCTAAATCATAACTCTTATCTTTAAACTCAGTCTAAATCATAACTCACCCTTGACCTTAGTCTAAATCTTAACTCTTATTCTTAACCTCAGTCTAAATCATAACTCTTACCCTTAACCTCAGTCTAAATCATAACTCACCCTTAACCTCAGTCTAAATCATATCTCTTACCCTTAACCTCAGTCTAAATCATAACTCACCCTTAACCTCAGTCTAAATCGTAACTCTTACCCTTTACCTCAGTCTAAATCATAACTCTTACCCTTAACCTCAGTCTAAATCATAACTCTTACCCTTAACCTCAGTCTAAATCATAACTCACCCTTAACCTTAGTCTAAATCTTAACTCTTATTCTTAAACTCAGTCTAAATCATAACTCTTACCTTTAATCTCAGTCTAAATCATAACTCTTACAATTAACATCAGTCTAAATCATAACTCTTACCCTTAGCCTCAGTCTAAATCATAACTCACCCTTAACCTTAGTCTAAATCTTAACTCTTATTCTTAAACTCAGTCTAAATCATAACTCTTACCTTTAATCTCAGTCTAAATCATAACTCTTACCCTTAACCTCAGTCTAAATCATAACTCTTACCCTTAACATCAGTCTAAATCATAACTCTTACCCTTAACCTCAGTCTAAATCATAACTCTTACCCTTAACCTCAGTCTAAATCATAACTCTTACCCTTAACCTCAGTCTAAATCATAACTCACCCTTAACCTCAGTCTAAATCATAACTCTTACCCTTAACCTCAGTCTAAATCATAACTCACCCTTAACCTTAGTCTAAATCTTAACTCTTATTCTTAAACTCAGTCTAAATCATAACTCTTACCTTTAATCTCAGTCTAAATCATAACTCTTACAATTAACATCAGTCTAAATCATAACTCTTACCCTTAACCTCAGTCTAAATCATAACTCACCCTTAACCTTAGTCTAAATCTTAACTCTTATTCTTAAACTCAGTCTAAATCATAACTCTTACCTTTAATCTCAGTCTAAATCATAACTCTTACCCTTAACCTCAGTCTAAATCATAACTCTTACCCTTAAACTCAGTCTAAATCATAACTCTTACTCTTAACCTCAGTCTAAATCATAACTCTTATCTTTAAACTCAGTCTAAATCATAACTCACCCTTGACCTTAGTCTAAATCTTAACTCTTATTCTTAACCTCAGTCTAAATCATAACTCTTACCCTTAACCTCAGTCTAAATCATAACTCACCCTTAACCTCAGTCTAAATCATATCTCTTACCCTTAACCTCAGTCTAAATCATAACTCACCCTTAACCTCAGTCTAAATCGTAACTCTTACCCTTTACCTCAGTCTAAATCATAACTCTTACCCTTAACCTCAGTCTAAATCATAACTCTTACCCTTAACCTCAGTCTAAATCATAACTCACCCTTAACCTTAGTCTAAATCTTAACTCTTATTCTTAAACTCAGTCTAAATCATAACTCTTACCTTTAATCTCAGTCTAAATCATAACTCTTACAATTAACATCAGTCTAAATCATAACTCTTACCCTTAGCCTCAGTCTAAATCATAACTCACCCTTAACCTTAGTCTAAATCTTAACTCTTATTCTTAAACTCAGTCTAAATCATAACTCTTACCTTTAATCTCAGTCTAAATCATAACTCTTACCCTTAACCTCAGTCTAAATCATAACTCTTACCCTTAACATCAGTCTAAATCATAACTCTTACCCTTAACCTCAGTCTAAATCATAACTCTTACCCTTAACCTCAGTCTAAATCATAACTCTTACCCTTAACCTCAGTCTAAATCATAACTCACCCTTAACCTCAGTCTAAATCATAACTCACCCTTAACCTCAGTCTAAATCATAACTCACCCTTAACCTTAGTCTAAATCTTAACTCTTATTCTTAAACTCAGTCTAAATCATAACTCTTACCTTTAATCTCAGTCTAAATCATAACTCTTACAATTAACATCAGTCTAAATCATAACTCTTACCCTTAACCTCAGTCTAAATCATAACTCACCCTTAACCTTAGTCTAAATCTTAACTCTTATTCTTAAACTCAGTCTAAATCATAACTCTTACCTTTAATCTCAGTCTAAATCATAACTCTTACCCTTAACCTCAGTCTAAATCATAACTCTTACCCTTAACATCAGTCTAAATCATAACTCTTACCCTTAACCTCAGTCTAAATCATAACTCTTACCCTTAACCTCAGTCTAAATCATAACTCTTACCCTTAACCTCAGTCTAAATCATAACTCACCCTTAACCTCAGTCTAAATCATAACTCACCCTTAACCTCAGTCTAAATCATAACTCTAACCTTAACATCAGTCCAAAACCCAAATTTAACCCTGGCCCTAATCCTCATTCTGCCATCAACACAAAGCCTAATCCTAACCTTAACCTCAGTCTAAGACCTAATTCTAACCAAAATTCTGACCCTTGTTAACCTCAATCCGAAATGTAGTTCTAACCTTAATCTAAATCCAATACCTAAATCTAGTCCCCATAATCTCATCCTAATCCAGTCAAGATCCAGTTACAGACTACTGTTAGCAGGGCGTAAGTCTATAACTGTGTGTTGGGGGAGTTTAGAGTACATGTAGTACAATTGTTAGCATGGTCAGTGAGTTCAGTAGAGCTTTATTGAGCCTTGTTATTGAGAGTCTGAGAAGCATTTACCTGCACATCTGGGTTACTGTGACGTATCATTAAAATGGTAGGATTTTGATTTTGATTTGATGAGCTCAGAATGTTCAGTACATATCAAGGACTTGAGATAAAGTACAGAGCTCTGTGGAAAGGAACTTTTCACATCATGTAAAGTGTTTGTATTACATTACATAACACACAGTATGTCATCATGGGTTCTTTTGGGTTACAATGGATTTAAAATTTGGAATGGATTTTTTTTAAATTAGCAATAGACACAAAGTCAAAAATGTAGTTTTTTTATCGTTACTGTCACCGCTGGAGAAGTTTAGAAGTGTAGGACTTTTTTTTTTTCATCTGAACTTCTGACCTGTTAAAGGTCATGAATATCTTACCGTCTTAGTTCTCCTCAGTCTCGACTTCAGACTTTATAATCTCCCAGATTATAAAACAAACACGACCTTTTCTCTCTTTTTTCTCTCTTTTTTTGGAGATGGTGGTTTGGTGGAGGCGAGCGAGAGGAGAGTGTAATTATGATCCTGGCTTACGCGTTTTGTGAGAGCACCTTCACTGGACTTTCTCTGGCTTTGGCACAAGCGCCAAAGAGGGTCACTGTTTAATAATGAACAGGTCAGGACCCGCAGTAACGGATACATGCACCTGCTTTGTGCATCAGTCAATTACTTAATTAGAACTCTCCCTCAGGGGAAAGCTAATACTGGCTCATAGAAGCGCTCGCAGGGCTTCCCTTCATCTGAACGCACAAAACGCCCACCTGTGTCAGGAGCCACGGTGGGCCGCGGTGTCGGCCGCCCGGATCAGGTGCCGGCCGCTCATGGGAAATAATTCGGAGCGCCGCTCTCCGAGGGTTATGATGGGCCGGGGAAAATGAGACACCTTCCCACAGTGCCTTAGGAAAGCGATCTTCTCCCCCCCCAACTACCCTGGGCAGATCATGGGCCCCACGCTTCAGAGACGAGGGAAGGAAGGAAGGCCAGGCCATCCGATGCGGCTCATGTGGACGGACAGACGCCCATGTTGCAGCTAATTGCAGTGATCAGCACAAAGACGAGGCTTGAGTTCCGGGGGGCCCTCTGCTGCTGATTGCAGGCTCAGTAACACTTCACAACTAGATCATCATAACAACACAGCTGACCTGTTATCAAGTTGCCGAGAGGCTGGTTGCACTCTTAAAAATAAAAGCATCAAGAGACCACTTCACTTTCTGAATCAGTTTCTTTAATTGTTCTATTTATGGTTATATGTTTGAGTAAAATCAACATTGTTGGTTTATTCTATAATCTATTCAAACTACCGACAACATTTCTCCCAAATTCCAACTTAAAATGTAGTGCATTTGTTTGCAGAAAATGAGAAATGACTAAAAATAACAAAAAAAAGATGCAGAGCTGTCAGACCTCAAATAATGCAACGAAAAAAAGTTCATATTCATACAATTTTAAGGGTTCAGAAATCAATATTTGGTGGAATAACCCAGTTTTTTTAATTACTGTTTTCATGCACCTTGGCATGTTTTCCTCCACCAGTCTTCCACACTGCTTTTGAATAACTTTTTGCCACTCCTGGTGCAAAAATTGTGAAATGCAAGCAAAAAAATACAGCTGTTGGCTTTATGCGCTAATCTAAAGAACCAGCGTTGGTTCTGGACCTTGGTTTTGAACCTAAAGGATAAGAGGTGTGTGCATACTTTTAACTGTTACTGTACATTTAACATTACTGTACGTTTTAACATTCATTATTTTCAATTGGAGGATGGAAAGGTATAAAATGTAGAAGATCTCTACTTTTTAAGAGCGTAGAACATTAAATACATTTTTTTAATAAAGTTATGGTTTTTAAAATGTTGAAAAATAAGACTATATATATATATATATATATATATATATAATTATTTATTTTAAAATATATAGTTACTGTGGTTAGTGCTGGATAACGACAGTAATAAGCCCTGAATTCCTAGGGCTGAAAACTTTAAACTAACACTGTTCTCTCTTATTTTTAGCCTAAATATAATCAATCTTCAGCATTTTCAACCATTTTCATCGTACTTTCGCTTAACTTCTACAGATTATTCCTTTACAGATCCGTACACTCACTGGCCCCTCAGTTTAAGAAAGTCAGTTCTGTATAGTATCTTTATACACAGCAGTGTTGCCTGAGCCACTGGTGCCCCTACTCGGCTGTTCCCAGGAAGGGACACTTAAGCCAATCACGAACTGGCTAAAGCTGTGATTAAGCTGTTCACTTTCCTCCTCTCCAGAGAGAAGAGTGATGAGGACGCAGAGGAGGGCCGGGCTGATCTCTCTTCTTCACAGACCGTACGTCTTCATTTCCACTCCACATCGGCCCTCCAGCCCACGCCAAGATCACCACAAGCGTGATCATACGCTCAGCTCACACTGACCCTCCCCCAAAACACCAGCGCCCACACGTGCCGCGCTGCATTATACAGCCCAACCAATTGCTTATTAATAAGGTGTAAATCAAAGAAAGTACTTAACAAAACACACACACACACACACACACACAAAAGAAAAACCCCAGTGCCACATATATCATCGTTATCCTATAAAAAACACTTATTTCCATTTTTGTCTATTTTTAGTTTACTAAATTATTTGAACAGACAAACTGTCCCTTACACTGTGCCAACATTTCTTGATAAACGGACCAATAGAATCTCTTTAAAATGATCTTAAATAAACTCTTTTAACATTGACTTCCATTAAAAAAGATTTTCTCTCTCTCCTGTAAAGTTGCTGTTTTGGAGATAAGTGTTTTTCATTGGACAGCAATGATATTCACACAAGGAGGGAGACTGAGAGGTTCCTCTCCTCCTGTTTGCAGAAGTATTGCATTTTTGAGATGTAAATTGCGACTTTTTGCGAATTTTTAGCACGAAAATCTTAAAGAAATAAAGCAAAGAACTTTAGATACAGAACATTGTCATTAATAAACCTTCAAAACTAAGAATTTGGGTCAAATCTAATCTCTTTGCCTCCACTCAAGTCTAAGCATTTAAGCATGTCTTAGCTGCTCTAAAATGGAAAATTATGTTTACCTTGTCCCGGTTCAATAATGAAGGTTTGGTACATGGAAGTAATATACAACAACAGTCAAAAGTTTGTACAGTCAAAAGTACACACCGTTTTTCCATTATTTAAACAATTTCTGCCTTGTAGATTAAAACTAAAGTCATCCAAACTATGAAAAAAAAACATATGGAATTATTTAGCAAACAAAAAAAAGTAATTTAAGTTTCTTTAAAGAAGCACCTCTTGCTTAGATTGCAGTTTTGCACATCTTTTATCATTTTAAAGTTGGATTTATGAGTCATTTATGAGTCATCTGGAATTTAGGCTTTCAGTTAACAGCTGTGCTGAACTTGTCAAGAGTTAATTACTTAAATTTCTTGCCCTTTTAATGTGTTTGAGAGCCTCATTTGTAAAGTTGTGAAGAGGTAGAGATGGAATACAGTAAACATCCCTATTTGATTAATGTTCTAATCCATATTCGAACAAGATTTACTCAAAGAAACTTCAAGAACTCTCACATACTTTGAAAGTCTCCTCAAGTTTCGTTTGCAAAGACTATCAAAAACTTCATCATGAAACTGGCTCTCATTAGGAAAGGAAAGGAAGACCAATAGTTATATCAGAGTTACCACCCTAGATAAGCCTAGATAAGCCCACCTAGAGCACCTAAATACTTCACAAAGTAGTTACTACATGAGCATTTATGTGTTTCTTCATAGTATTCATCCACAATGTAGGAAATTAATAATAAGAATGAATAATAAGGATGTGCATTCAGGGGTTCTGTGAGCTGTGGTGCTGTGGGACCACCCACTGGACACGATCACGCAGGTTTAGTTGAGTGATCATCTTTGGTTTGGTTGGTTTGGTTCTCCCATGTCTATGTTACCTTCTGGCTCTGTCCCTTTAGATAGGCTGTTATAATCAGATCTGCCTGAGTTATTAGCCGCACTTTAATAATGTTGAATATATTGTTTGTTCTCAATGATTGCAGTCACTCACTGGGGGGTTTATTTTCTATGGTTAATGGTTTATGTTTTGTCTTGTCTTAATATCTGTTCTCTGGATTTTTCATTTCTGTAAAGATGGTTTGGGACATCAGCTGACAAAAGCATTATATAACTAAATATAATTGATTTATTTATTTATTTTTTAGCATTTTTAACTTTTAACTTAAGTTGTGATGCACAGATCTTTAGGGTTGATATCTGTAATGGAGTTACCAGCTCAAATATAGACACTGGTTCGAGGCATGACTGGGATGTCCCATCGCCTCTCCACAGCATTTTGTGGTGGGAACTTTGTGGCTACGATGCTGCATCAGAACATCTCATCTGTCCCGGTTCTAAACCTGAATGTAAATAAAATATATATATATATATACTATGTACTGTACATTTACACTGTGGGCCCTGAGAAGCCAAAATTACATCATTAGAAAGGAAGGATTTAAGTTTTCAGGGGTTTTAAATGGTTTTTGAACTAAATGGTTCTGCTTCTCAGTCCTGTTTTTCTTTGTTTTTTCATGCATTTTCTTGTGTTTGCGAGTGGTTTACCCAGAAGTCCTGACGAGAGATTGAGAGAGACACAGGAAGATAGATTCTGTGCACTGCAGCCCGGTGAGACCGCACTTGGCCCAAAGTGCTTGCGGAGTTGGAGCTGCTAATAAACTTAATGCATTAATCTGAGGGAGAGCTATTAATGGGAGCGCTCTCCAGTTGACATCTCAGACACCCTAATGTTGGGGAAGCGTCTCCCCGACTGGAGCTTAATCCATCACAGCCCCGGCTAACCTGATTACGGCCTGACACTTTACTTTTCTCCACGCACTCCCGTGCTGGTGCTGGCCGAGTGGAGGGCGGCCTGTGTCTCTCTCCTCAAGGGGCCGGAGTGCCGGCTGAACAGGAATACAGGCTGGAATTACAGGATGTTGCAGAATGTTCTCTAAACGTTACTTCCTGTGCCTAAATATGGGTGTAAATTGAAGGTTTAAAACAATATTTCTGAGGAAAATCAATTTTACACCATTTTCAGTTTTCAGTTTTACATAATCAGTCATCCAAACGAATTTCCTTTACTCAGATTGCATGCATGCATCAACACAGCATTTTATATTGTGTCCAGAAGTCTCAATATGGGGCATGGTATGATGATACTAGGTTTTAAAATGAAATGGTGAGTAACTGTATATAAAACAGTATTTATCTGCTCATTTTGTTGAAGTGTGAATTGATTTGAAGTAAAATATAATTTAAAAAAAAGCAGGTGCTGGGTAAATTTTTTATCAAAACATGATCAATTTCATGAATATTTACAAATACTGGAAGCATGTACATCTCAAATGAAGACATTTTTGAGCAGGTTAATGTCTTCTGGTATGAAGAAACATAATAGCATGTGTCTGTCTGCTAACATAACTGTGTTATAACAAGTGAAAGGGGAATCGACAAAAACTGACAAAAAAAAAACCACACCAAAATAGGCTGGGTTCAAAGGGTTAAATGGACAGTTCAGTCCAAAAGTTTGGACACACCTTCTCATTTCTTGTGTTTTCTTTATTTTCATGACTATTTCCATTGTAGATTCTCACTGAAGGCATCAAAACTATGAATGAACACATGTGGAGTTTTATGTACTTAAAAAAAATAAAAAAATGACCTGGCCTCCACAGTCACCGGACCTGAACCCAATCCAGATGGTTTGGGGTGAGCTGGAGCACAGAGTGAAGAAGGCAAAGGGGCAACAAGTGCTAATAAACACCTCTGGGAACTCCTTCCTTCAAGACTGTTGGAAAACCATTTCAGGTGACCACCTCTTGAAGCTCATTGATAGAATGATGGCAAGAGTGTGCAAAGCAGTAATCAGAGCAAAGGGTGGCTATTATGAAAAAAAAAATAGAATATAAAATTTGTTTTTTTAGATAATTCACCAATTCAACTTTTTTTGTTAAGTACATAAAACTCCACACTTGTTCATTCATAGTTTTGATGCCTTCAGTGCGAATCTACAATTTAAATTGTCATGAAAATAAAGAAAACGCATTGAAAAAGAGAAGGTGTGTCCAAAGTTTTGGCCTGTACTTTATATGCTGCCACAATGGTTCATCTGACTTAAAATAGTCGTAAAGAGTAATGTTTGGCAATATCATTGAATTTATTTGAGTTCAAACTAATTGTGGGTTTACAGTGTATAGATTACACTTGCCTTTAAACGAAAACCTCCAATCCCTATCTGAGAAACTGGCCTATAGCTGCATTTTGTAAATGAAAGGTTCTTTAACACATCTCTATTGCAAAAAAAGAGGTTATCTGTGGATCCAAAAGTGGTTCTTCTATGGTGCCGCTTAAAGAAGCTTTTATAGAGTGTAATCATTCTGTTATAATCTATTTTCAGCGGAATTACAGTTGAAAACCCAGTGAAAAATTACAGAAGCTAACTTTGAACTCTAAACATGCCTCGTACATCTCGTGCACACAAAATGAATAAACAGACAATAGGAAAAAAAGCATGTTTATGCTGTCAGAATATGCTTAAATAGCTCTATATCGTGGCTTGATGGCCTGGCTCTCTGTTTAAAGCACTCTGCGGTGTAACTCCCAAACATCATGTAATTACAGCATGACAGCGTACTAACACGGCGAATCCCTGCGGCCCGTGTTAGCTTCGGTCTAGCCGAAGGGTATTGCACAAGCATCCCTCTGCCTGCATTTTTCATGAGAGAGAAACATGCCTGCTGCATGCAGCATTTATGATGGGCTTTTATGTCCCCCTAAAACAATACTTGACTTCTCGCTACAGTTCATAGGGTGAGAAAAGCTTCCTGTTAGCATGGTAAAGGGCCAGCGATGACCTGTTAAACTCACTGTCCTCAGTAGAATCAGTAGATTCAGGACTTTTTGGCTTCACTCTTAAAAATAAAGTGCTATAAAGAGTTGCAGCTAAATGTTGTAGAAGAACCATTTTTGTATTCATTAAAACTTTTGTAAAAGAGATTTGAGGATGAATAATGCTTTAATTGGTGTAGAAATGTTAAATCCTGTACTTCAAACCTGTAAATGTTCTTTACACACATATATATCTTTTAGAAAATGCGTTCCTCTAAAATGCAAAACAGTCTTTGTATGGTTCTTGTAAAAAAATATATATATTTTTTTCAAGAGTGTGTATAGGCCAAAGTGATACATAGAGCTCATGTGAAGGTTATAGGGGATAGCTTATTGAATTTCAGGTGAAGAAACCAACAAGTGGCTCAAGAGGGTCAATTCAATTCAAAAGGGTCATCATTAATGTTGAATCCTGGTTTTGTATTGGGGTAGATGACCAATTAATAAATATGTGGAGGAACTGTGGTCAGTGGTAAAATTAATAGTTTACATTCAGTGCCATTTCTTTTTTTTTTCCATTTTCTCCCCAATTTACACGGCCAATTACCCAACCCATGCATTGGGACTCCGCCTATCACTTGTAATGCCCCAACACACCAGGAGGGTTTAGACTAACACATGTTTCCTCCGATACATCAGCTCACAGACGCCCTGTGCTGCAGACATCACCCTAGAAGTGATGTGGGGAGAGAGCGCCATCTACCCACAGGGAGGGAGCAGGGCCAAATTTGCAGCTTGATGGCAAAGCTGCATGAGCGGGGGTTCGAACCTTCGCCATTTCATATAATACCAGATCATTGGTCCTCATTACAGGCACTTGGTGTGGCCCTACTCTTTCTGAACACATAATCTGATGCTCTATTTCAGCAGGACAGAGTTTTTATGTTTTTTGGATACAATCCGGGTTTGCACCTGAACATCCCTTTCAGACAGCTTCCTCTTACAGCGTCCACAGTTAATCCTGTTGGATGTGCTTCGTTCTTCTTGGTGGTATGCTGACATTACCCTGGATACCGTGGCTCTTGATACATCACAAAGACTTGCTGTCTTGGTCACAGATGCGCCAGCAAGACGTGCACCAACAATTTGTCCTCTTTTGAACTGCTCTTACTGGTGCAATGTGCAATTAATGAAGATTGGCCACCAGGCTGCTCCAATTAAGCCGTGAAACCTCCCACACTAAAATGACAGGTGTTTCAGTTTCATTGTCCACCCCCTGTAGCTTCAAATCAGTTCACTTCTGACTTTACATGAATCATGATTTTACCCAGAGACCAAAAAAATCACAAGCCCCTTCCTTCAAGGTTCCTGCATTGTTTTATGCTGTAAGCTCAGAACTTTGACTAGAGTAATCTGGTGGTCCTTGCCCGGAGTAATCAACGCAAATGTCATTCTAGGCTTTCAAAGCAAGCTCCCTCACGGAGATTGTGTCTCACGAGCAGACTCTGTTAAAACTGTCAATGTCACTCAGTGGATCTATGGGCTGAACTCTCCTAAATCAGGCTGATTGACTCCTGAGGAGTCCACTTCCATTAGCCCCTCCCTGCTTCAAATTCACTTTAATGGGCACACTCAATAGATTAGAGTTCAATGGCAATGATTTGCGTGTGAATGACCGCCTCCCAAAACTTGTGTAGCGCCGCGGTTCAGATGCGGGGCTGGAAGCGGGATGTCTTTCAGTGTTCCATTACAGGAATTTGTTGATACAGTATGTTCATTAGCTAGAGTGATACATGAAAGAAAAATAAATAATTAACGCCCCCAATCAGCAACTGCCGCCACTAGCGGGCTACGTTTTTTTTTTCTTCCTTTCTTTCTTCCTTTTTTTTTTCTTGTAATGCAATAGCATATGCCTTCAACAGCACATCCAATGCATTTTGCAGTGTCAACATTTATCAGGCTCACTGTTACAAAAGGCAGAGCCGGTCCGGGAGAGGCCGCGGCACTGGTTTTGTAATTACTGCTCAGGGCTCGGATTAAATGGTTAATTCATCATGTAGCAGCAGCAGCACATTGATGGCAGCTATGTATGTTAAAGACTGCATACAAGCACAATATGTGGCTTTAGGACGGCATGCATCACACGATTCAAACAGATATAACCCACTGATCAATATTATCTTCTTGCGCTTGTGATCGTCAATGTCAGCATCCATCTGACCAGCGTCGGCATGTCTAATCTGTGAACCATGCTCATCCCGTATCATTCCTCAGTGGAGTGTGTGTGTTTGAGTGTGTATATATGAGTGTGTGTGCAAGCGCAAACAGGATTTTATTCTGATTAAAGTACAAATCCCAGGAAATGGAAATCTCTCAAATATTAGATATGACAATTTATCTAGACATGATAAAGAGAGCAAAGGCTTAGACTCTGTGATGAAATTAAACACCCAAATCTGCCTGAATTGTTGGCCTTCTTGTGCTGAGCATTGCAACATGGCATTTATAAATGTGTTTGCCTTGTTTTTTCCTTTTTTTTATTTGGAAGGATTGAAATGAAATAAAAGAAAACAGGGCAAAATTACAATGCCAAGCCCAGTAAACGATCTGTACTTTACATCTTAGCTAATTAGCATCTTAGA
This sequence comes from Astyanax mexicanus, assembly GCF_023375975.1. Taxonomy (NCBI): domain Eukaryota; kingdom Metazoa; phylum Chordata; class Actinopteri; order Characiformes; family Acestrorhamphidae; genus Astyanax; species Astyanax mexicanus. The sequence continues at coordinate 20,644,785 of NC_064408.1, read as the reverse complement.
AAAGTATATATAGCTATATACTACATGTAGGCCTATACAATGCATTTCAGATATATTTAACACATTTATTATTTACTTAGTTGAGTAGTGCTTGCTGTAATTTGGATTAAAACATTTCTGAAAAAGAGCTATTCACTGTATACCACCAACTCTACCTCTTCACATCTTTACAACTGCTCTTAAACAGATTAGGAGACAAGAAATTCAAGTAATTAACTCTTGGTGAGTTCAGCACAGCTGTTAACTGAAAGCCTGAATTCCAGGTCACTCATAAAGCTGACTGAAAAAATAATAAAATATGTGCAAAGCTGTCATCCAAGCAAGAGGTGCTATTTTGAAGAATCTAAAATATAAGACATATTCTATTATTGTTTTTTACTAAATAATTCCATATGTTTTTCTTTATAATTTTGATGACTTTAGTATTAATGTACAATGCAGGACATTTAAAAATTTAAAAAACCCACTGAATTTAAGGTGTGGCCAAACTTGTCATATATATTCAGTTCTCAAAAGTAATATGTATGACCCACATCCCTGGAAAGCCAAGTGTGTGTGAATATGTTTTGCACATGTCAAAAGTCCACTTGCATAAAACATTTGAAATAATCTAAAAAAAAAATGATAATGATTTAAGGATGAACTTAATCCATCTATTTCATTACTGTTGCTATACTATTTAAAGTTAATAAGGTAATAATATAGCCACACATAGTATCATAGGCCATATTTAGTACCCCTTGTGTTCCTCTCAGCCTCTCTAAAAATGCATGTGTAAAGTGTGTCCGTTAGTGGTGACTCAAATCACTGATTACACTTTGCGAGCCCAGGAACTAAAAACACCAATTGTCCAAAAAGGTGCATCAGTGCTTCTGTGTGCTTCTGTGCACTAAAACTGCCTTTTATATTTGGTAAATTATATAATTCTGCATTCATGTTTGTTTTACATAATGTGAATCTGACAGTGTTCTATTAAAAGTTCAGAAGGTTTCTTTTATATCTACACATACAAAGCCAGCATTCAATGTACATATTGTATAAGTATTTCTGACTTCAGATAATAATAATAATAATAATAATAATAATAATAATAATAATAATAATCCTTATTTATACATCACATTTAATACACAAGTGCAACCACAAAAAAGAAACCTCTGCAGTTATTATACAAAAAGCAAAAATTACAAAATCAAAATATTTACCTTGTGAAAATGCTAATTTGAACAAAAAAAATTATACTTTTAAAGCTTCTTCTTCTTAAAGCTCAGAAAGAGCGTTCCAAAGCTTTGGGCCATAATGGCTAAAAGCAGCAGAGTTTTGGGAACGACCAGTACATTACTATGGAAAGACCTGAGAGACCTAACCAGGACATACCTAACAATCATATAAGATAAAGGGGCGCCAATTAAAGATAATTAAAAAGATGGTATTAGATACAACACAGCACATAATGTTTTATTGTAATACAGTAATATCAATATTCAGAAATGGGTTTGGGCTTATGAGTTAAAAAAGCACAGATAGTTATGTTATTCCTACTGAGAACAAAGGCATGATTTAGTTTTAAATATATTATTTCTCACATTATTCCTCGAAACAGACTTCACCTTTTTCCTGGAAACAGTCAACTTCAAATAAAAAAGTTAAACCCTAAATGAACAGTAGCTACAGATCTCCAGTTTCTCCACCTAAATAGCTCAAATACTTATAAAATATTTATGCAAATAATGTTGCAATTTACATCAGTTTCAAACAGACCTAACCAGAACATACCTAACAATCATATAAGATAAAGGGGCACCAATTGAATATAATCAAAAAGATGGTATTAGATACAACACAGCACACAGTGTTTTATACTAAAGAAACATACTACATAAAGTTATACTGTAATACAGTTATATCAGCAGCATATATCTTTGATTTCATTGGGCAAAAGCTATCGGATAGCTTTAAAAAAAAAAAAAACACAGTAGAGATATAAATATTGTGATATACAGTTCTATGTGCTGCTCTGTTGAATGCTCTGTGTAGGTTCTCTTTTGGCTGCGTTTTTCCGCTATTGCTTTGCCAATAGTGGAGTCAATATGCTTATGAACCTGAGGGACTAAAGAGCCATAATACCATAAACGCTAGGAAGGCAGTGCCTCAATGATTCCCAATACAGCCGCCTGGACACTGCCATCGATTCATCGGGTACTCTGATCTGCACTTCAGCTGGCAGGAGGTGGAGGATTAGATGATATATGGTTATGTTGTTGCGAGTTTGATTCCAGTAGTGACTCTCCTGGTTTCAGGCGAAAGGCACTCCCCCGAGCGCGCACCCCGACACCCAGCCCACACAATGTAAACAGCACAATCCCTGCATGAATTTTTCATAACATCATGCTCAATACTAAACGCAATAAGTGTTTCTTGTAAGACGACTCCCTGGCACTTACAGCACTTGAGAGTGCAATGAGTTTTCCGTGCCCAGACACTGGCTCACTGCGAGGCTGGAGAGGCTCACCGGGATGTTCTGCAGGTTATATCACGTGAGAGAGGCCAGTGACTGTTGGTTAAAACTGTAGTTGGTATCTTAAGGACACTAATTTCACAGGGATATTTGTAAAAATGTACTTTTGGAGGATTAACTAATAAGTGTCAAGTAGGTTTTAACACGATTCTGCAAATTCCTATCTACAAAGAACAACTCAGAAGACTGTTACAATGATCACAAACATGGTGACATACCTGAACAGTCAAAAGTTTGGATAAGCCTCTTCTCATTCTCTTCTTACATTGGAAAGTTTATATTGAAGACTATATTAAAGCTATACAGGAACACATGCTGAATTATTTTTAAGGAATTTGAAAGAATTTTAACATTTAGAAAATGTCCTGCTAACCAAAAATTGCTAGCTGAGTACCTTGGATGCAGCACAGGACAGTTCCTCATTTAGTAAATGTTCAATTTACAATTCAGCCCCTCTAATATATGTATAATGTATATGTTACTATACATACAGTACCAGTTCAATGCCCCTTGTGTTTCTCTCAGCTTGTCCAAAAATGCATGTGTAAAGTGTGTCCTAGTGATGACTCAAATCACTGATTATAGGCAGTCCAGGAGCAAAAAATACCAATTGTCCAAAAATGTGCCTTTAAAACTGCCTTTTATATTGGTAAAGTATATATTATATATTCTGCATTTGCAATTTTCTTTTAATGTTATGTAAATCTAACAGTGTTTTTTACACTGAATTTCATAACAAATTTAAAAATAAAAATAATCCAAATTGACTTCTATTGAAAGTTCAGAAGTTTTTTTTATATCTACACAGTCAGCATGTTTATTGTTTTATCTATAGCTATAGGTAACATACCTATAATTTAAATAAAGATGCTATAAGAATACAATGTTTTATACTACAGAAACATAGTTTGGGATGATTTTACATGTTCTAAGAATGTTAATTTAGAAAACGTTCTACTACTAAATATTGTTAGCTGAGTAAGCATTAAAACTGAACATCCTGGATGGGAGGTGCTCAGATACTGCTGTTCACTTTAAAAGTGTAGTTTTTGCTTCTACATGTCAGATCCAACACATTTACCATTAACCACTCTAATATAAGGTCATGTATTACTGTACATACAGTACCAGTTCAGTGTGATTTTACCCTTAAAATATTTACATTTGAAGGTATGTGACTTTGTTATTCCTGTTAAAAAACATTAATGAGTAGTTAATTGAACTAAATCAGTTCATGTAAATCAATATTCAGAAATGCGTTTGTTCATTTGTGGGTTAAAAAAGCACAGATATTTATGTTATTTCTACTGAGAACAAAATCATGATGTAGTTTTATATAAATTATTTCTCACAATATTCCTAGAAACAGATTTCAACTTTTTTTTCCTGGAAACAGTCAACTTTAAATAAAGAGAAAATTTAAACCCTAAATGAACAATAGCTACAGATTTCCAGTTTCTCCACTTAACTAGCTCAAAGACATATAATGTTGCAATTGACATCAGTTTCAAATGCCCTTGCATAGAACCCTGAGGGACTCAACACAGCACGTGCCAAGCTAAATAAATTCCAATGATGAATAACCCTTTATGCATAAAGATTAATAAAGTAAAAGTATAAATAATTAACTACATATACTATACTATATATAATAGTAATTAACTATAGTATATAAAATTACAGAAATACATATAAATCGTTTAATAAATTATTTTCCTGCTTTATAAAAGGAGATGCAGATCTGGAACTTTACATTCGGTTAACTGAGATGTTGATGTTGTCGTCCATCTACTTTCACATGTTCATTCAGGTTTGTTTACGACGCTTCAGAGGGGCCGTCTAGCTCATTTAGCACTACTTAAATGGGACGTCTGTCCACCCCTTTCGTGCTGTAATGGCCCCTCTTCTGAGCTTTTAACTAGATGGAGTATTGCTGAGGACAGGTTCTGATATGGTATCATGAGAGAAATGAGCTTTATCACTCCAGAGGACATTTTTCTATTGTTTCATAGCCCAGTTCTGGCTATGTACTCATTTTTGCTCTTGGGAATGGTCATCATTGGTCCATGTGCTGCTCAGAGCATCCAAAACCAAACTATTGGCAATGTTTTTCAGTGGAAATCATACAAGCTGTGGATCATCTGGATTTTATATTACTGTACACAATAGCATTTGCCTGCAAAAAGCTATCTGTAGAAATCTTTGATAAAGCATGTTTGGGAATAATCCTATTATATACAGAATGGATGAAATCAACAGGGTTTATATGATTACATTTTATTCTGTTTTCTGCATGTTTACCTCTTAACTGGATTAATAGTAATATAAAAAAGGAGCAGAGCGTTTTTTTTGTCCTGTTTTTAATGAATGAGTCAAATAGGATTAACTCACTACATTTGTTACATCTATAGTTTAATCAGAAGATCATGTTTGTGTGTGTGTGTTGTATTAGGAGAGGAGGATTATCTCCTGTCTTTTTTTGTCTTTATACAGTTTTTTCAAATTAAATCTTAACAGGATTGATAATATCCCATGCAGGTTCAGGTCATTCAAGAGCAATCAGTCAAAATAAGAGACTCTAGTTCTGCCATAGAAAACTGCATGTAGAATGTCATCAATGCCTAATGTGAAATAGGAAACAACAGAGATACAGTTTCGGGCTGTGAGTGATATGACTCCCTATTTATTTACTATTTAGGGCACTATTGAGTATGTCATGATCTCCATGTTTTTGGATTGTGGGAGGAAACCAGAGTCCCTGGAAAAAACTGACACAGACACTGAGAGTACATGGGATCTTTCCCCAGATAGGGACTTGAACCCAGGACCCCAGCACTGACAGGCGAACATGCTAACCACTAAGCCACCACTGCTGGTGATTTTAACTCCCTCACTCACTTTAACTCCCCATAAACTGTAAACTTTAAGAACGTATGCACTCATTCACTTTACCAGCCTTAAGCTATTATACTATATTTGCACTACTGTTTTATACAGGCTCTGTTTATACTTGTACTGTCATCCCATCTTAATCACCCCCTATCACTAATGTACTATTGTCTTCTGTCTACATATGTCTATTTGTGTCCTTGCTGTATTGTACATATTGTGTCTCCCATTCTTTTATATTGTATATCTATTTTCTGTGCTTGCTGTAATTTTTGGGAAGTAGAGTAATGTAATTTCAATTCTCTGTATGTCCTGTACATATGCAGTATTGACAATAAAACTACTTGACTTTGACTTAAGTATTTTCTCTATATGTAGACTAACTGTACAGTTACATTATTTTTACATTATTATTATTATATTATTTTTTTTATTACTTTAAATATAAAACTGCAACAAAAAAAACACCCATATTTAAGTCAACACTTGTACAAATGTGACTGTAGTTCTTAATATAAAATATAAAAAAGAAGAATCAGAGTGTTTTTTTTAAGATCTTTCCTCAACCACAATGAGCTATAACAGTGAAATCATGAAAACTCATTAAAACACAGCTTCTTTACTGAAAGCACAGCCTCAAAATTGTTTATAACTCATACTGACATGCCTTTAAACACCAAAAAAACGCATTCAGAGCCAACAACACCAAAACATCACTTAGAACATTAAATAACATGACCATGCTTAAAAAATCTATTACTAATCACAATTTCTTTTTTTAATTAATACAAATCCCAAACAAACCCCAAAGCATTTATAACTAACAATAATTCTCTGTACTGTCTGTAACAAACTGTAATTTTCTGGCATTTTCTGTATGGACGACAGAAAATTATATATATATATATATATATATATATATATATATATATATATATTTTTTTTTTTGCAGTTATAAGCTGTAATTGACAGATATAACAACCATAATGTTTTATTAAATTAGAGAAATTTAAACTAATATTTTATTAAACAAATCTGTATATTTTTACCGATAGTTTCCTTATAATAAAAATATAATAAAGGTATTTTACTTGTTTTAAATGCTTTAGTAAAATCACTAACAGTCTAATAGTCCTTCTAATTTTAAACTAAGATACAATTTACATTGAAAAATACTGTTACTGTTTTTTTTTTATTATTATTATTATAATTATTACAGTGTAGCTCAATATGGATTCAATCTTCACCAGATTAGTTGAAAATGTATAGAATGTCTGTACAAAATTCCATCAGTACACACACACACTCACACACACACAGTAGAATCAACGTATAGACTCTTGATTGCTTAGATAAGCCGGGGTCTTAGTTTATGGTGTGATGTTTCTCTAGAGCGTCTTATCTTTACCCATCAGGATCATTTGAAGATGACCCAAGGCTCCAGGCATTATCTCTGGCCCCCCTCTCTCTTTGTGTGTCGCCATAAACTTAATAGACCTCTGTGCCTGGCTCTTTCAGGTTATTTACACTGCGAGAGATATGGCAGAAGCCTGAACTCCCCCAGGCCTTCTCGTCGTCTCTGAACGTTTGACTGTGCGCTCTGGCCGAGGAATATGGAGGTTCTTGTCCAGCGTAACCTTTAAGTGCCGGGGAGAGGTAACGATAGCACAAACGAGCACCGAGAGAGAGCCGCCTGTCTCAGGAATGTTCCGGGCTTCTCTGAGACACGGACGATGGGTGTTAGGACGTGAGGGGGAAGGGGATGATCAGAGGTAGAGCAAAGAGAAATGTCCCAGTCAGTTTCACAGAAATGTACTTAATCACTTAAATACCACAGATTTTGGGATCACTGAATCTGATTAAGTCAAGCTAACCTAAAAAATGAATTCAATTGAGTTATACTGACTTCTGAGTTGTTTCAATAAAATATGATGTGTCCCTTACATTTGAACATCATTAATTGCCTTTTTTGGGGGGGAATTTTTCTGTGTCCATACTTACAATGACATGCCAAATTTAATGGGACAGAAACAAAAGTGTCAAAGGTAATCATGTTCATTGCTCAGGTAGAAGTATAGATACTAGGATTAAAAAAAAAAAAAAACTTCTATAGAGTTTGAAGTAAATTAAACGATTTAATCGAGTAAAATTGTCCTGGTATCAAATCTACTTCAAATAAAAAGGTAAAAGTAATGTAATGGCCTCTACTGCACTAAATATTGCTCGAGTTCTCTTGAGTCTCTGCACAGATCATACTAGGCTACATATGTCTGTTATGTTCTTGCTGGAGTGTGGAGTGTGACGTGTGCAGGTGTGATGAATCACAGTATAAACCAAGAGCGTGTCTAAGCGGTTTCTGTTTATACTTCTTATCCAACCACAATAAGATTCACTCTATCTGAATGGAGAGATTTATCTGGATAGAGTTTTATTTTTTATCAATGAGAAATAGGAATGAAAACAAGCTGACATGAATTAGGAGTAACAAGGCTATTTTTAAAATGTAATGAGTAGAAAGTTGAGATAATTGTGTGGATATGTAATTAGTAGTAGTAAAAAGTATCTAATCATTGCCAATGGAATTTCATTTTCACCCAACCACCCCACCGTGCTCCACCTAGCTTCCCGCTTCAGTCAGAGATCTTATTATTGATGGGAATGATGAGTTTGCAGACAAACCAAGTCTCCCTGAAGCTGCGGGAGTCTCCCGCATTTCGGTAGCGGCTCCCTGATGCCCGCGAGTCACATATAATCTCCTGGAATTCAGAACGAGTGCCCCAACGCGCACTGCACGCAAACGCGCACACAGGCCACAGACTTTTTTCTCTAATCGCGTGTGGGAAGAAGAGAGAGAAAACAGAGAGGGTTCTGATTGGCCTGTTCTCTGCAAAGAGTCTGTGAGACAACCAATCAGTTTTTAGTGTGGGCGGGCAGTGTTTTTCCCCCCTCCCGGATGGAGAGAAAGCAGATCATGGCGGAGGCAGGGAAAGCAGAGGCAGGGCCTTCCAAAAAGAAAAAATATAAAACTAATTTCACCTCTGAATACTCTAAATTTAATTTAAAAAAAAGTAAAAGTAATTAAAATAAAAGTAAAATGTTGTTATCCTTTGGTGTGTGTGCAAGTTTTTTTTGTTCTGTTTTTTTTGGCCGGGGGTGGGGGGGTGGTAACCTCCCTGAAATCAACTTTTGCAACTTGGGATGTCTGAGTTTGTCTGTATGAGTGTGCTCGTGGCCACTTGTGCTGTCTCACTGTTTATCGCGTGCCCAGTTAACAATAATGCTAATCCAGAAAGCTACCTGCGGACCTTCGTTGCTGTACTGAAGACACTCAGATGCTCTCTCTCTCTCTCTCTCTCTCTCTCTCTCTCTCTCTCTCTCTCTCTCTCTCTCTCTCTTCTCTCTCTTACACACACACTCACACAAACACAGCTAACGGCACATTTCCAGGTGCTTGAAGGCAGAATATGCAGCTAATCACTACCACCTTAATCCATTACTGGTCAGATGTCACAGGTCACACTTACCACCTACTGCACTGTCCATTGTGGATGGTAATGCCTTCAATGACATCAAACAGAGGGTATGTTTTTTCTGAGCTGGATGTTTTAGCACAGACATGCCCATGGATTCCCAAGCCTTCCCCTCCCTGAGGTAACACTTTATGATCAATTTACACACGGCTATCCCATAATGTTTGGCATTTCACTGTGTTTTGAGATTGTTGGATCACTGTGGGTAGTTTGGTATGCTCCATTAATCCGTGTTAGCACAGGGAGGTAGCTAAGACAGTGTAAGCATTCAACACTAATTACATCCATAATCAAGGCATCTTCATCTTCTATGGATGCACTTCAGAAACTCAGCGAGTTCAAAGGCATTTTGGACAGTTTACATGTATCATCCTCTGCCCTCATTTACTTCTAAGCCTCTCAATCCGCCCACCCATGCACTTCCCTTGATCCTGGCACGGGTGGCTAGCGCCGTGAATATTTATGCGTGAAGGTGTGCTGCTAATGGCAGCAAACTCCGAGGGGAAGCCTTCCCTTACTTGTAAGAGGTAATGCATTAAGAAGCCTCTGCCAGGAGAACCATCAAGAGATCTTTAGCATCTAATCATCTTCAGAGGAAACAATGGCACTGAAAGCTTCCATTAGAAACAAGTCAGCGGAGCCGGCCAAGTTTGAGACATCTTTCACCTTCATTCTCAGCCTGGGCCGTGATTTGTGCCTGTGAAAACAGTTCTTATGAAAACATCGCCCATGAAGAATGTTTTTTTACAGAGTGATCTACAGATTGAAAGATCCGACCCCCTGATTAGCTTGCTCTCGGGCAAACGGGGCTGTGTATAACGACCACTGTTGGTTCATCAGATCAGTCAGACACAAAGTCTCGCTTTTTACTGTGTTTATTTTCAGAAAGAAAAAGCATTAATCTTCTCTTCCGTTAGATGACTGCAGTCCTCATAAGCATCTTGCATGAATTTGATCCTGTAGCTTGTCTACATTGTGAAATTTTCTAATTTTAAAATACAGACGAAATTCTTCTCTTGATTTAGAAAGCTGCAGATTTCAGAAGCACATATAAACATATAACATTTAAATAATAAAAAGAGTTTAAACACGTTCAACGTCACATTTTCCTGCCTACAGTGGAGCTAGTTAGCACACTTGCCAACTGTAGAACATCATTGAACAATAATTCAACAGGAATTCAATAATTAATCTCAAGTTAGAATTTATGAACAAAACTATATAGCAAAAATATGATACATTTGAACAATATTTAAATATTTTTCTTGCAAATTTGTTAAATAGAGACACATAAACTACAAATTACAGCAGTGTTATAGAATTCACACTTTATTGATTTTAATTGTCGTACATCATTCATTTATCAATGATTGTTTTTCTTTTAAGTCTTTAAACAACTTCACTCCCTCCACCAACCCTTAAAGCTCCACTAGGTAGTATTGAGATTTTGTGCTCGTGGGCTCCCTCTACAGTTGTAGAGTGTAATAAATGTTTTGGGCGGATTAGTTTCTCTTTCTCGTTTTCTGGCTTTCACAGACAGATTCGGTCTCTTTCCAGCTTCTGCCAGAGTGTCTGTATGTTAGTTTGTAAATATTGAACCAGTAGTCCTTGTAGAACTGTTAGAACTAAAGGTCGGAAAGCAGGTCGCAGTTCTCGCGAGCGAGCGTTGGTCGCGGCCACCTCGTAAAACTTACAGAGTCTGGTTTGAGCTCAGAGGAGCTCCGGCACAGACACGAGAGCACCGCTATTCCTCCTATTACACCTCAATGGAGCGCTGCAGTGAGTTTCAAGCTGTAATTTTACTTCTTTAAAAAGATCAAAAATCAAGGAAATCCTACCTAGTGCTGCTTTAACATGAAGCCATCAGTTAGAGAAAAATAATATTAAATAAATAAAACAAATAATTAAATAATAATACATTTTCCATAGTACTGATAAAACATATTGTACATTACTACAATATATATATATATATATATATATATATATATATATATATATATATATATATATATAGATAACCTAAAAGACTATATAGAAATCATATTTTCCTAGTTTAATCACTTTATATTTTCAGTTTTTCAAAGTAAATCATGAAAAAACACATTACATTTTTTTTTTATAAAATGTACACAAAAACTGTAAAATTTCCTTTATATGGGTAATGATGTGTTCATTCAGAGTAAATCATGAAAAATGTACTGTTACACAGTGATTGTATGAAACTTAAATGACTATGCTATGCTAGGGGTAGAAGGGGGGCTGGCGATAGATTATGGAGCGAGGTGTTTGTGCTCTTACAGTGATACTGCACTGTGATTGTTGACCCGGGGGGGGGGGCGGGGGGGGTTTGGTGGGTGTTAGGTGCTCTGAGGCGGCTCTCACTGAGGCGGCTCAGGGATTATGTCACACGCAGCGCAGTGGTCCAATGAAGGTAATTTAAAAACCAGGACATTTCCTCACTTTTTAAAAAAAACCCGGGACGCCCGGGACAGGACGTGAAATACGGACATGTCCCGGGAAATACGGACGTTTGGTCACCCTAGTCTACAGGCTTCCTCAAAAGGAAAGTCTGCCACTCATCCGAGCCGACCCCGATCACCCAATCCAAATGCACTGGTACCTTTGAATAATTAACTCTGCTTAATTTCTCCTGCCCTATTTGTTTACCCCAGACTCATGCATTATTAAACAGACTCCAGGACATGGGTTCTCGCGGCCAGGCTCGCTGAAGTGGGACTGGCAGGAGAGAGGAAAGTGGGATGTAAGAGTGAGTGCTGCTGTGAACAGGCCTTACACTCTCCAGAGAGAGAGCACACACACACAAACACACACACACACAACACACACTCCAAAAGACAAACACTTCTGCTTCTCAGCTCTTAGTGCGATGTGGACATGATGGCGATGGCTTGAGTGTCTGTATCGGACCGTGCTGGAGTTTGCGGCTGGACTTAATGCGCTGCTGCCTTTCAGTAGAAGCATGAACTGGGATTGCTCGCAGGTCAAACTCTGAATAAAACAAGAGGATTCCACTTTCTCAAACAAATCAGAGCTTCTTCAGCATGTCCATGTCCAGTCTTTAACCCTTTAACCCTTCTGTTGTGTTCATTTGTCAGGAACAGCAATGGTGTTCCCGGGTCAATTTGATCCGGTGTAGGTTTAATTATCCAAAATGCAAAATAATAATTATCCTAAATAATAATTATAAAAAAAAATCCAAACAAATAGTTTGAATATCTTATTACTAACTACATGGCTAATTAATGTATTAATATTTAATGCAATGGAGTTCCTTACCTCTAACAGGTAATGCTTCAATCACCATAATCACTCGTTTTTCATTTTTAAAAAAATGTGTTCAAACTTTTTTTAATGTTTCGCTACTTTATTACTTTTGAAAGACCAACATATTAGACACAATAGCTTTACATAACATTAAAACATAGCATTGAATTTTGTTTTCATTTTTGTTTATTGCAGGGGGTTATATGTTAATTACACTAATTAAGGCAAGCAGAAGAAGTTTTATACTGAAAAAATACTTTCTTTACTATTTTTTCTAGATCTTCAAACTTTTAAAAGAGTCAATTTGACCCGTAACATAACAGGAGGGTAAAACTCCGGACTTCTTACCATTCTTTAGCTACACAGTTAAAATGTGATTACATTCTCACAAAATGAATAAATAGTTATTTGCATAGTTATATAAAGAATTCAGTTATTTCACTTCACATTCTGATGTAAATAGTGTTGACAGAATAGGCAATAATAGAAAGCACCCAGTTTGCAGATGCTCTTTGAACACGTTTAAATGTAGCCTATATTGGAAAGGTTTGTTTCAATTGCCACAGATACAGTAAGTTCTGAGAGGTCAGTACATGCAAGTAACATATCGTGAACTTCAAACTAAGAACTTCACTAAGACCATGCTGGCGCATCTGTGACCAAGACAGCAAGTCTTTGTGATGTATCAAGAGCCACGGTATCCAGGGTAATGTCAGAATACCACCAAGAAGGATGAACCACATCCAACAGGATTAACTGTGGACGCAAGAGGAAGCTGTCTGAAAGGGATGTTCAGGTGCTAACCCGGATTGTATCCAAAAAACATAAAACCACGGCTGCCAAAATCACCACGGAATTCAGTATGCACCTCAACTCTCCTGTTTCCACCGGAACTGTACGTCGGGACAATAAATTATTGTGGTCTAAAAACAGGTGTTTCAGTTTCATTGTCCAACCCCTGTATTTGGTTATGCTTAATTTAAAGATTGTGGTGCTCAGAGAACTATCTAAAGGTACTGTTTGTATAAACTGTGTTTTTTTTAATAAACTATCTCTGCACTTTTAAAGTTTTTAGTACCTAATTTTAAATTCCAAGACCCTCAGAATTCTACCAATGAAGCGTGGAGCTACTTTGAGCTTGTTAATGGTGTAAAATTGTAATTTCTTTCCATGGGCAATGCTATGCCCCTATCACTATCATTGTAAGCCTGTTGGGAGCATCAGCTAAAAATGCTGTTTTTTGGAATGCTGGGGGTGAACAGAGGTGAGCTATTTGACAAAAGCTTGTATTCGTTATCCTGTTTCACTACAACCCAGGTCCATTTCACAGTGGAGTTCTCCTTTAAATGAGAAATGTGATGATAAACTGTATAAAATAACTATGTTTACTACTGTTGATGTGTGGCATAACCATCTTGGATTCTGGGTTGCCAATTCCAACCTCCGAGTTCAAATGGAACACAGCATTACCACATTTATATCATATAATAAGATATGATAAGATAACTCAGACGATGGGTTTGAAACTGGCCTGGATGTTGCGTCCACGATGGATGAAGACACGTCAAGGTCTATCCAGTCAGAGCTTCCCCGAGACCCATTAGCATGCTGGCTGGTGACTGCTAGCCTCTGCTGTGTCTCAGGTTAAGAGGGACGCCCAGCTGGCAGCTCCGTGTGCTAAACTGCCGGGGCCAGGGCCCTGTCAATGGCACACTGCGAGCGCTCATGTCTTCTGTCAATCTCCCCCTGACGCCTGTCTCTCATCCGAGCGAGAGGTGAGGAGCAGATGAGAGCAGAAGGGACAGACACGTGGCTGTCACATTGCCTCTGCCACCAGGGCCCAAGATCGGCTGCCACCAGCTTCCCGCCCCCCCGACGTCTGTAATTAAAGAGCGTTCAGAAAGTTTAACACGTGCCAGTACGTGTGAAATTCTGACTTGCTGTTGTTCTACAGCCCCTTATCTGATAACAGTGTTGTCTGCCTCATAGCTCATAGCCTGGGATGGATTCGGTTGACCATAACCTTGAAACATGAATTCCTTTGGATAGAGATTAAATTGAATAAAATATACTTTTTTCTTTTTTTCTATAGTCTATATGTTCTAAAGTTTTTTTTTTTTACTTTAACCCAACTATATAATATATTCCACAGTCATTCACACCTCAAAACATGTTCACATAAAAAAAAAGATTATTCTCAAGAAGTCTTCTTAATAAGGAATACAATTACTGCCAATAAAAAAACAGAACTGTACTATCTTACTTATAAATTGTACTTTATTATCAGCTTCATTGATTTAGCAATCAAAATTTGTTAATTTCTTAATTCTAATGTTTTGCATGCTTATACTACTTACTTTAATATATTTTCATTTTTATACTCATGAGTAAACACTGTTACCTATATAACAATGTATACAAGTACATAAGACACAACATCATTAACATGCCTCGTGTTACAGATTTACCTTTACAAATTGAATTGAAGATGAATTTGGTCTACATTTGTGGCCATAGTTACATTGAAACTAGATTTTTTTATTTGAAGGAACCTATAATATTTGAGTTTAGAATGTTTTATAATTTATTTATTTTTTTTTACGTGATCCCCATTAGTTGTGTCAGATGCGCCTGTTATTCTATGTTATCCTGGCATTCTATGTAAGTAAAAAAAAAATATATATATATATATATATATATATATACATACATATATAATTCTATTAAAGTTACAAACTTTCATCAGTACAACTACAGAGTTTAACAAGAAAACAAAAAACACACTATATAAGGATAGACATTGTTACTCACAATTTTGCAATAATAAATGAATGCTAAATAAACTAAACTAAATATGGAGCAATTATCTAAAAAAAAAAAAAAGACTCTCATGAATAATTCTTGACTTTTATTTTGAAAATGTTCTTAGATTTTATTTTTTATTCATAAAAGTTGGCATCCTGTTCCATGCAATAATTGCTCTATATTAGTATTAACCCTAGGTTTGCATTGGCACGCTCAAGTGTATAAACTGCACTGATGTTTGATTTAACAATGTCTAAACATGCAGTTGATTTAATAACATAGATTGACCTGTAGGCTTTGTTCGTGCAATACATCATTTCAAATGAGAAAATTAGAAGTACAATTTTTTTTTTTTGCCGGACAACATTTACAATACACTGTTACATTTCAGCTTTTCTACTTACAAAAAGCTGCTTTAGGCAATGCAACAGAGGAACCACTTTGGGTTCTTTTTAACAGAGGTGTGTGAGGGTGAAGAACACTTTTTTTTTACAGTCATGTTTCTTTAAGGAAGCAGTAGTATTTGTTTTATGGCAATGCTGTTTATATCACTTTTATTTTTTAAAGATAAGGTATGGTTGTAAATATTGTATTATAATTTGAAACAGAGGAACATAATACGTTCTCTGTTTAATACTTTATTGTGTTATATTTTGCATATTTCAGATAATAAAGGTGGTCCAGATCTCAGAGAAATGGCCTTCTAAATCAGCAGTGCCTGAGGGGACCTCCTCCAGGCCACACTGCAATTATGCTTTTCTACTAAATGTCAAATGAACAACTCAGAGCAGTACGCACAAATCCTCCTCCTCCTGCTGCTGCTGCTGCTGCTGCTGGAAGCTTTTTCAGCATTTCACGCCCTGATTGTGGCAGGAGTCTGCAAACAGCAGCTACATCTTCACCATCTCATATTATAGAAAGATAAGCAGAGAAGCAGAGCATTCCAAACGAGTGATAACCAGCAGAGAGTGAAGGTGCTTTTACTGCACTGACCATCACCAGAGTGCTGATCTAACAGTGATTGATCTGACCTTACTGCACGTTTTAGATTTTAGAGAATCGTTCATGTTCTATATATAAGTTGCTATATATAAGATATAGTGACAGGTTAAAAACCATTTGAGCTCAAAGTTATCATATGTGATAAGAGACACGTTATTATTAATTATTTCACAACTCAAAAAAGTTTCTTTACCAAATAAAATCTCTATTTTTTATTTTTTTTTTTTTCAAATTTGTAACTGAAACAAAGCAAAATCAATTTATAAATATGCTTATATGCAATGAAAACTAGCTTGGATGCCCTTAAATTATTTATTTATTTATTTTTTTTACATTTTTCTAATCTGAATCTTTATTAAAAAAAAACAATAAATTATTCCAATATGTAGGATCAAACAATAAACAAAAATACATAAATAAGTGGTCAAAACTTAAGCCAAAACAAGATTGGATGTAGACTGGGTTTCATATTGCATTTGAATTTGATACAATTTCATGGTATTATTTTGTAAAAAGAAAGAATAAAAAAAATCCATTGCATTAAATTAGCTTTTTAAAATTTCTCAATATTTCTGAAAATCATTTTTTTTTCTTATGAAACTATATATTGATTATTTTCTGTAACTGACTCTAATAATGGGCCACCAGGCACTAGAGACTAACATTTGTTGTCATTTACACATTCAAACTGGATCTCTGTATTGGGTTTGGTCTGTGGCTGTTGCACACTCAAAAGCATAAACTCACTTATGTTGGATTTATTCATTTTTGAACGATTTTTGAAAGATTTTCATTTGAAAACCTCTGGAATAGAATCAAGAGGGAGATGGATGATCACAAGCCATTAAATCATGCTGAACTGCTTGAATTTTTGCTCCAGGAGTGGCATAAAGTTATCCAAAAGCAGTGTGTAAGACTGGTGGAGGACAACATGCCAAGGTACATGAAAACTCTAAAAAACAGTGTTATTCCACCAAATATTGATTTCTGAACTCTTAAAACTTTATGAATATGAACTTGTTTTATTTGCATTATTTGAGGGCTGAAAGTTCTGCATCTTTTTGTTATTTCAGCCATTTCTAATTTTTTAAATGACAATATTTTAGTTGGAATTAGGGAGAAATGTTTATGTCCGTAGTTTATAAAATAAAACATCAATGTTCATTTTACTCAAATATATACATATAAACAGCCAAATCAGAGAAACTGATTCAGAAACTGAAGTCGTTTCTTAATTTACTGGGTATGTCCTCCTGTCACTCACCCTCAGTGTGTAGTAATTTCCCCTGGATTACCCTCTCTTATGGGTGCGCGTGTATATCTTTTATAATGGTTAGACGCAATGCCTAACCCATGTGTTATAGGCTATAAGAGCAAGCAACCACTTACACAAAAAAGTGTTACGTTTTTTTTTTATAGTCATGTTGAAGCATCTAAAGGTAGGTTCATCATTTAAGTGTGACAATATAATGAAATGATGTAAAAAAAAAAAATAATAATAATAAATGTTAAAAATAAAAATAAATAATAATGTTTTGTTTTTGTACATCAGTGACATTTACCATATAGGTGTAATGTTGAATTTTGTATTTTGTTTTTTTTGGATAGTTGATAGTTTTTGCTTTGAAGCATGTTCTTTTTTGGTGGCAAGAAAGAAGAACAAAACCATTCTATCAAATGTGACCTTTTTTCATTTCTCCAAATTTCTCAGAAAAACGAAAAAGAAAAGATGTTCTTTATTAAATAACTACATTATTGATTATGTTCTGTAACTTTTAAAAAGGGACACTCAACACATATTAATATGAGGAAATCTGCAAAAGTGGAGAATGTATTAAAGCTAAATTGTTCTGTGAAGACGCCTGAATTTTAAAACCTTCTCGGACTTTTGGTGCTGTTATTTGGTGATAATGGTCTATTAAGTCTGGTGGGAAAATAAATCAATAAAAGGAAAAAATTGCCCATCAAATCTCAGATGCAATCTCTCCAAGTGTTCCTTTTGTAGACTGCACATATTCGTGCAGGACTCTTTTCTTTGCACAAGCAGGAAAACAGCAGGAAAGTAACATCTGTGCACTAATAGCTTCCCAGAAAGCTCGCTCCTTGTGAAGTGTATGATGGGCTCTGGAGTGGCCATCTTGGCTGTCACATGCTGATGCGCTTTGAGAGGATGCCATGTCAGTCCGGGGGACACAGCTCATACACGGGCTCCTCAGAGACCCAGTAAAGAGCTCTATTGCCACGGTCCCACTGCCTAATCACTTTTCTGTGCCTCCTTCATTCCAGACTCGCACTCTCTTTCTCACCCCATCCCCTCACCATCATTAATTCATGATCCGCAGGTTTTCCACATTCTGATGTAGACAGTGTTTCTGAACATTTAAGGCACAGTCTTTGGGTTTAAGCAAGAAAACAAAAAATCTGGCTTTTTGAAAACGATGGGATGGGAGACCAGAGGAACCTCATTTAAACAGAACGACAAGAGAAAATACAGTATATTAAAAAAAAGAATAATAATATAGTGCAGGGGTGTCCAAACTACGGCCCGCGAGCCATTTGCGGCCCGTTTCCTTTTTTAGAGCGGCTTGCGAGGTATTTTCGAAATAGAATGAAAGTTAACCCGCTGTTAAGCAGGTTTTTATAATGTGAGATTCAAAGTTTGAACGCTAGGTGTCAGAAACAGGCAAAACGGGCATTTCTAGCGCAGAAAAATGGGCCAAAGAGTCTAAAAGCGGAGAGAGTGCGCATTTCTAGCGCAAAAAACGGGCCAAAGAGTCTAAAAGCGGAGAGAGTGCGCAGTTCTAAAGCAAAAAACGGGCCAAAGAGTCTAAAAGCAGAGAGAGTGCGCAGTTGTAGGCAGAAAAATGGGCCAAAGAGTCTAAAAGCGGAGAGGGTGCGCAGTTCTAGCGCAAAAAACAGGCCAAAGAGTCTAAAAGCGGAGAGGGTGCGCATTTCCAGCGCAGAAAAACTGACCAAAGAGTCTAAAAGCGGAGAGAGTGCGCAGTTGTAGCGCAGAAAAATGGGCCAAAAAGTCTAAAAGCGGAGAGGGTGCGCATTTCCAGCACAAAAAGCGGGCCAAAGAGTCTAAAAGCGGAGAGGGTGCGCATTTCTAGCGCAGAAAAACTGACCAAAGAGTCTAAAAGCGGAGAGAGTGTGCAGTTGTAGCGCAGAAAAATGGGCCAAAGAGTCTAAAAGCGGAGAGGGTGCGCAGTTCTAGCACAAAAAACGGGCCAAAGAGTCTAAAAGCGGAGAGAGTGCGCATTTCTAGCGCAGAAAAACGGGCCAAAGAGTCTAAAAGCGGAGAGAGTGCTCAGTTTTAGCACAGAAAAAGGGCAAATGAGTCTAAAAGTTGCCGTAATTAAGGAGTTTAATATTAAGAGACATCATGAAATTAAACATCGATTTGAAAAATATTAGTTTACACAACACTGTCAAAGATAAAGATAGTAAGTTAAGTAAAATGGTGTGTAAATGAAATAATCAGGAAAATGTATTATTTAAAGTGGTATATTTCATTATTTGTTTTATTACAGAGTGTGGCCCGTGACTTCAAATATATTTCTCCTTTTGTCCTCCAACAAAAAAAGTTTGGACACCCCTGCTATAGTGGATAATCTATTACTTGTAGATGTTTCTAAAATGACTTCTGTAGAAAGCTGTAGAACACCAATAATTACTACTATAAAACTGAACAATTCTAAAAGCCTTCTGTTTCAAAGTTGTGTTAAAAAGAGTTCTTAAACTGATCTTAAAAAAATAAAAAAATCTTGGGTTCTAAACATTATCAAGCTTGGTGTATCTCTTGATCCTAGTCTACAAACTAGCTATGGATATTTTGAAGTAAACAACGAAGCACTGTGGTAAGTCGTTCTGGATAAGGGCGTCTGCTAAATACTTTAAATGTAAAGATTGCATAATAAAGGTTTAGAATGAACTAAAAGGCACAGGAGACCAGTGAACATGTGGGTCTATTAGAAGTTACAGAAGATGTTAAAAAACTTAACATTATAATCCAGGCTTTGCAAATCAATAACCCAATTAATTTCACCCTAAATTTTAAATGTGGCCAACAATGAATGAAATCCAGATTGAGCTGGTCTTTTTTCATTCAAAGATCAGAAACCACCTTTCATTTCATAACCCAAAGATAGGAGATGTTTTCGAGAAGGATCGATAATAAATAATCCATGCAAATAATCCATTTATAATCCGCTTGTCTGAATTCAATTAAATTCAATTTTATTTTATTTATAGATTGCTTTTTACAACAAAAGTTGTCACAAAGCAGCTTTACAGAAAAAAAAAACAGGTCCACGCCTCTTATGAGCAGCACCACAGAGATGCCAATTTTTGTGGTGGCAAGAGTGGCATTGAAAAACTCCCCTACATTAATTAAGAGGAAGACACCTTAGGAGGAACCAAGACAAGGCTTGCCTGCATTGTGTTTGGTGATGTAAGGCTTGGCTGGAGCTGCTGGGCCACAGAAACCCATTCCATGAAGTTTCTACGCTTTAATGCTCTTGAGCTAATCTGAAGCTACATACATGAAGTTTGAAGGTCTGTAGTGATTGACTCAACCAGCATCTGCTGAACCCGCTCTATTTTTATTTTACTCTGACAGTGCTAGTTGCTTTCGTTTCCAGTTGCTTTCACTTTGTTATAATAATATCACTGACAGTTGACTGTGGAATTTTTAGTGCATTCTCATGCATTCTTTTGTACAATGCCAGAATCATCTCAACTCTTCATTGCAGGCACTTTAACAGCCCAACATTACAGCAACGACGCTCTGAAATCAATGGCCCCACCTTATTTTCAATGTACATTCCTATGCACTATTTCAACAGGACAGTGCTCGTCCACATACTGCTGCCATCTCAAGAGCTTGCCTTAAAAAAACAGATACTATTCCACGGCCAGCTGCATTGCCAGACATTTCTCTGATTAAAAATGTGTGGGATGCTATTGGACACACTATCAGCAATCCTCTTCTAACACAAAATCTGCAGGAAGTGTGTGAGAATATTCAAGCTGCATGGGCTGGATTATCACAGGACACCATTAGGAACCTCTACAACTCTTTACATGCTGAGATGTCTAGCTTGTTGCATTACAAGTGTGTTATACACAACTTCTGGATGTGTAGATCAATAAATATGGGTAAAATATGGGTCTTTTTTAGTTATTTGTTTGATTAAGCTAATGTAAAATTTAGCTAATGACTCAAAGTGCATCATTCAAATGCGCAAAAATCTGGTAAAAAGCATGATTTGTTTAAGCAATAGAACACAAGAGGGAGTCGCGAATAATATAATGGCTGTGATTTGGTCGTAGGCACAAGCCAAAGATGAATACTGTAGATTGTCACAGCCGTGATGTTATTCGCGACTCCCTCTTGTGATAACATGTGACCTCAAGTGTTCTATTGCTTTTATTCAACAGTTTTTTTTTAACAAAATGAACCAAGAAAATAAAAGACCCTTTAAAAAACGGATAATGTATGTGCTTTAATATGGACTGTGCCTTCCGACAAAAAGTAGTTCCACAACAAGTGAACTGTAACAGAACTGTAACTACATAATGGCGTATGGTTTATATGTTAGCTTTAGGGGCGTAGTAAACTTTAGATCTGTAAAGTAACGCTGTAAAGAAACTCTCCTATCCTGCTTCACTGAGTCGTCCTTATGTGAAAGCTGTGCGTTTGAGAGCATTTCTGCCTGTTTGCTGGGTGGTGTTTGTTAGCTAGCCGTCTGGACTGTGGTTAGGTTAGTGTAGCTTGTTTTAGCTTAGCATTAGCTTAGTTTAGCCTAGCCTGGCTGGGTGTCAGACTGCGGTCAAGGTGACTGATGGATTTTCTTTCTCTTTTTTTCACAAACGACGAGCCAGTGCTGCAAGTGCAGCTAAGCTAATGCTGCTGATGGTACGCGTGGAGGTAATAATACTAAAATGTCTTGTGTGTATATGCTGTTACTCGGCAATGAGTCCACGGTGTGATACAGATTTTAGAAGTGTTAGAACACTTCTCAACCAATCAGATTGTGAGGATGGAACTAACTGTTGTTTAATTTCACATAAAAAATGTTATTCGACCAAGCATGTCCAATCTGATATTATACAACAGTACATACATCAGTAATTACCTGCACTACCTTTCAATTACTATTAGAAGAAATAGAAACAGTATTAGCAACACACATATGCAAATGTAGGTCATCAATGTGGCAAACACACAGGGGGCATGAATGACAGCAGAGGAAGGGGAGGGACACTGAGGGGCAGCTTGGCATGCAGGACTCTGTCTTGCACTCACGGCAGTTCCTGAACGGCACTAATGAGGGGCGTCTGTCACATCCCTTCCGACCCCCATCTCTTTACAGGAGATGTGAGCAGAGAGTAGACAGGCCTCACAATCATTCAGCTTGTTGTCATGTCCAAGATCTTCTAAATGTGCGTCGACAGCTTGTTAAGGGGCGTGGGCCTTGCCACCCAAAGGTCCAGGCCTGGTGGGTAATGTACCAGGAAATTCCATTAGCACTCAGAGGATGGTGGAGCTGGTTCACATGTCAACACTCTCGGCTGCACCAATCAGATCTTCCGTTGCTTTAATGTTGGTCACACCTTTGCCAAAGTGTGGTTTCTAAACCAAAATGACCTATTTCTCTAGGAACTGAGATTTTTTTATTATCAAACCAAATTACACATCAAGTCACCTCAAGTTTTTGTTAGACATAATCATATGAAATCATGGAATCATATGAAAGAATCTCTAAAAGAATCTTCTAGAAATGTCTACTTCCAGGCATTTCTTGGTGGTGATGATATATGGCTTCTTTTTTTGTATTTACTTGCATCTGTGGATTACAGACAGTGATTTTAGGAAGTGTTCCATGTGAGTCCATGCAGTGATTTCCAGTACAGAATCAATACAGCCTGTTATTAATGCAGTGCTACCTGAGGGCCTGAAGATCACCAGCATCTAATACTGACCGCCTGCCTTATACCATGTTCATAGGGATTTCTCCAGATTTGATGAATCTACGGATGATAATATGTACTGCAGATGAGATGGTGCGATATTATCATAGCAATTTTTAGACACAGATTTTCACAGATGCTCTTCTTAAACCCACTCATTTCAGTTAATTGCAATTTGCTCCAGTTCCAGCTTTTTTACTTAGTACCACTTACTTTTCCGGCCTTTTGTTGCCCTGTCCCAACTTCTTTTGAGATGTGCTGGTGACACCAAGTTCTAAAAGAAATCATCTTTTTCATGAAATAGTAAAATGGGTCACTTTTCGGTCTCGAGACCAAAAACTACAGTCTCAGTCTCATCTCAGACTTGACCTTGTCTGCAACTGGTCTTGTCTTGGTCTCGGGGTGACTCTGTCTCAGATGAAGTTCATTAGAAACTGAACCTTTTTTCCATCGTTACTGAACATCAAAAATTCATTCAAACAGACCGAATTAGTCCTTCTTCTGTTTGTCTAAAATTTGCACAGAGATTGGATTAGTTCAGTATCCAATCAATGAACACTTTGAACACATTTTAAATAGTCTGATGTTAGGCTAAACGTGCTCTTTTTCACCAGCTTGCTGGAGTTAGCTATTTTAAATGTTAGTCCCCTCAGTATTCTACCAATACAGTGTGGAAATACTTTGAGCTTGTTAATAGTGTAAAAATAGAGATTTATCTGCATGACCCCCTGTCGCTAGCATTGCGAGTCTGTTGTGATCATCAGTTAAAGTGTTGTATTTTGGAATGCTGAGGGTAAATGGAAATGGGCTATTATTTATAACAAAAGTTTGGACTTTTTATCTCAACTATTTTGGCTAAATAATCTTGAATCTTAACAACTAGATTGGGTTTCTGAAATTCAGAAGCATGTCTTTGCTCTCTTCCCTTGATTTTCATCAGTCGGTTAAGAAGGTAAGATAATGCCGCTGTGGAACTGTTGAAGGACGCACAGTTGTACTGTCAAAAGTCGCATTTGTACGGGTCACGGGAGTGGTTAGATTTCAGCTAGATACGGGGCCGGGGATGGAGGAGGGCCAAACATATGTTCGGAGGGACAGGAACAAAAGCGGTGACACGTTAGCCTTTTCACGGAGGTGACCTTTGCACGGCTCCCCAGCCAACTCCTCCCTGCTGCCGCTGCTGTCCTTTTGTCTGCCAGGCCGCCTCAGGCCAGGCTCGGCTCGCGCGCTACAATTCCTCCTCGTCTCCCCAAATCTCCCTTGACTAAATGTCAGGATTACACATTTCTCTGCTTGCAGTGAAGGCTTTAATTAGCACTAGTGTGTATGTGTGTGTACTTTGCGCATCTGTATGTGTGTGTGTCAGCAAGGGACGGAAAAAAAAAAAAGGGACGGAAGAGAATGTGACCATTCCTCCTCGTTTGCTCACGCTTCTTTCACTAGATACTCCACCCATCACCCCCCCTCACCCCTCTCCACCTCTCTCTCTGGGATACTGCCGCGCCGGCAGATGGAGCGAGCGAGAGCGAGGTGAAGAGACGAGGGAGAGGAGCGAGGAAAAAAGGTGTGAGAAAGATGGAGAATTCCCCTGAACGGCGGCAGCAGATTTGCTAATGTGCAAAGCAGCTGACGAGCTGCCTCACCACAGGGTCACATTGAAACCACTTAGGCCACGAGGGAGCAAATTCATACACATGCCATCATTAATTACATCGTTCTGCCTGCTGTTTCAACAGGGGTTCAAATCACTCAGGCTATCACTGCAGCCGCCGCCGCCGCTGACCGGATTCCTTTCGGACACAGATGCAGCGCAAATGCTACAGGAAGCAGGAGATCTGTGGGATCTGTGCTTTGTATTATATGTCACTGTTACTGTGTGAAAGCAAAAAAAGGATTTTTTATTTCCACCAGTGTTTCAGTAACACTTTAAAACAAGACTACCTTTATAAAGGCTTTATGAATGGTCATAAATGAGTTTCTTAATGGTTATTAAGTTAATAAGCAGTTAATAAGCAGTTAAAATATATATAACAACACATGAATAGAAATGGCAACAGTGAGCTAAAAAAAAAATCAAATGTGGCTCCACACTTATTTATACTGGCAAACTTCAGATCTTTTAAATTTAAATTTTAAATTTATTTAAATTAAATGACGAAGTTGATTTATATGACTAAGCAAACAATGAACCACTGTTGCCTTTTCAATTGATGTGTTGTAACTGCGTATCAATGGTTTTTAAAGCATTTACAACCTAATCAATTATCATTACTAAACCCATTTATAAACCATGTATAAATCCTTTATAAGGGTAGTCTTATTTTTAAAAAGTGGTACCACTGTTTCCTTTTTGTTTTTGCTATCTTCCCTGACTGCTACTGTCTGATACATTAATGAAAGTGTGAAAAATATATGACAGAGTGTGTTTAATCCGTGTATCATTCACTCATTTGATATTCAATTAAGAATCAAAATCAGAAAATCCAAAAAAAAAAAAACAATTATTTCGTTTTTCGTTTTTGAATATAAAACCAAAAAACAAATAATGGCTTGTATTTTCAGTTTTTTATTTAATGATCCAAACAAAAATAAAACATTTAAAAAATGGATCAGAAGCCTAACATAGATATTTTTAGATTTTATTTTTTTTTTACCAGCATCTTATTCGGATTACTGTTCCACCTTAAATTCTTACTGCAGCTACACACAGACAGTCCTTCAATCCTTCATCAGTAAAAGGTTTATTTCCTTTATTCATGACATACATTTATTTTACTCTACTTCATAGGGTTTCTGCTCCATTTTAGTTTGGGTTTTGCGAAAAAAACAAACAAACAAAAAAAAAAAACATTACAGTACAAATACAGTAAATCCTGCTCATGAATAAAGGAAATAAACGTTTTATTGATGAAGGATGACTGTCTGTATGTAACTGCAGTATATTATCTGATCACCTAAGTTCATGTAAACGCATTGACTGACTTACTGACAAACTGATAATGAAGTCCTGGTAAACACAGAATGCAAAGGACCTCAACCAATCATAAGCTTACAGGAAAACACTGTGCCTCCAATTTAAAAGGGCCTACATTTCTGCAACACCATGGTGTGCTAGATTCAACCTTCATTCTGCAGCCCAAGCCTGGCTGTAGGCCAAGTGAAGTCACTAAAATGCGAATTAAGAAGCGCATACATTTTAAAAGGAGCTTCTAGCCTTGAGGTCCAGAGCCCAGTGCCTGAAGATTGCAGCCTTATGATGTTAATGTTGAGTAATAAACACCCCTCCCTTCTCACACAGACCCGCACACACACACACACATATGCCAACGGGGTTCCAGCACAATCGGAAGCAAGAGCCCTCACACTTTTACATACAGTACTGTCACTGTATACAAACAGTACATAGCACATAGCAAGTGATTTAGCACCATATAGCAAAAAAACAAACAAAAAAAACACCCATACCCAAAAATGGAAAGCACTAAAAAACCCTACTACCTCACTGGACTCTATTGCACACTACGTAATAGAGGTAATTATACCTCACTGGTCTTTTTTGCACACTGCATAATTTGCACACTGTTTTGATATTTATTTTTCTTTGTCTGTATTGTGTTGTATTGTCTGTCTGCACTTTTGTACTGTTGCACTTATTGTTGTGTCTACACTGTGTTTATGTGCACCATGGTCCCTGGAGGAACGTTGTTTCATTTCTCTGTGTACTCTGTATATAGCTGAAATGACAATAAAAACCACTTTGACTTTGACTTTGACTTAATCAATATGTCGCAAAACTATTCTCCACACTTCACAGTGACTATGCTACTGAGAAACGAAATACTTCTAAGTAAGTAAACAGCAGGAATTATGGATTTATTGGTGTCAGTTTCACAAAATTGAAATACCAATGTTCTTCATCGCATGTTTACCCTATTCATGTGCTTGAGCAGTTACTGTATGTCAAATTTGGGGATAAGTTGAGAGCATTTATACATACTTATACTCAAAATTATTGCCCCGGAGATCGGCTCGTTTCCCCAAGCTTGCTGCTGCTGCTTTTCTTTCTTTTTTGGGCACCGCTGGGATAAGATGGTCAACGTTTTTTTTTTGTCAACCTTTTGGCCAGCAGTGGGCCCCAAGCAATTGTGTGGTTTGCGTGGTGGGTTTAGATTGAGATGTAAATACTTGCAAAAAAAGGTTAAATGTGGATCTTGTGTGTTATATGAGTCTTTTAATTTCAAACTCAAATGTTTTTAGTTTACAGCAGAAATAAAGGGATTGGCCGCACTGTTCCAATACTTTTAAAGGGCCCCATGGTCAGAAACACTGCTTGGTACTCCATCTGTGAGGAATGTGACGAAAAGAAGAGAAGCAGCAGAAAATCTTACAGCACTTCATGCTTTTTTCTCTCTGCTGATAACTTGTATGGAGATGCGGATTTCATTTTTCAGCAGGACTTTTCAGTGGCACACTGCCCACACTGCCTAAATTACCAAAATGGTGTTACTGTACATAATATTTTATTTCGGAGACACTGATTTCATCAGTCCTCTGCCCTTCCATATCTTTATTCATGTATCAAGCGGATTAGTTAGGTCACTACCTTAAACAGTTTAATAGAAGCTCCACTGGCGGAGCTCTTATCCACCTCCCACCCCAACACCAGGCGGGTGAATAACACTCCACCAGCAAAACAGCCTAAACTAAAGTAAACTAAACTAAACACAAGCAATGCATACACATTTTACTTAAGATTTACTTTTGAATGCACAATGAAAGGACAAGTAAACTATGTAGCAATCCCAATAATGTTCATTCGAATATAACAAACCCTGTATGTACCCCACATTTTAGTTCATTCTTCACTGTCTTTACTGAATTACTATCACAATGAACATCAGTCTCATAGACCCCCGAATAGAACCCTGTGGGACTTCAAACCAAACAGTTAGATGCTAGTTGGCCATACGTTTGGAGGGCACTGTATATAAAACCGCCGTATGATCAGAAACTAAATCTTAGCAAGTGAAATTTTCTAAATTTAAGGCAATAAATCTTATTTTTTTCTCTGATAAGTCTTTTTGTCTTATTAAGCATTGTGTAAGTGTTAGATTATTTTGCTTATTTTATGGATAATTATCTTAATCATTCTTACTTAAAATTTGTACCATATTTTAAGTCATTTAAACTCAAATTAAGCACAATCAAGCAGCAATCAAGTTATTCTGATTCTTGTTTTCAAAAACAGTGACTTCTTTGCTTGATTTAGGTGTTACTTCACTCATTTTGAGACTTTGCCATTGCTTTTTGTAAGAACTCTTACTAAGAAAATTTTGCTTACCCCACTGGCAGATTTTTTTTGCTTATTATACATATATTTGTCTTAATTTGCATATATTTTGTCCAGTTTTTGCCAATGGATTTTTTGCAGTGTGCTTGCTGCTCCATCTATGAGGAACGTTGTGAAAAGACGAGAAGCAGAGAAGCAGAAGCAGACGAGGCAAAAGAGGCAAACTCTGACGCCTATTTCAGCCCTGAAGAAGCATGAAGAGTTGTTGTATGTAAGCTAGAGCCTGTGAGGGGGGTAAAGTAAAGCTGGTACGAGTGGGGCTGCATGGGCACGCCGCCGCTGACAACTCACTCCTCTGCCAGTCTCTGAAACTGGCAGCGGGCCAGTTGCCGCGTGAGCGCAGTGGGCTGGTCCTGGACTGGTCCCCTCACTCCGGGGCAGCCTCTAATAGACGCCCGCGTCCGTTCTAATTAAAGTAAGTGGCGGGAGGGGGTGTGCGGGGCGTAACGAGCTGATGAATAATTAGAAATTGAGGAAAAATTGTGCAGCCAGGGTGGCAAATCTGGAGGGACAAGTGCTGAAAACAAGGCGTGCGGCATTAACTCCACAGTCACTCAAATCTGTGAAGCGGGCCCGGGGCGTTAACACTAGGCCTGTGTGAAAGGAGAAAAAAACTCCAGCACTGGTGGCGGGCCTGGGTCCTCGCCGCCTCTTCCTCAGGGGGGGGAGACAGGCAGGCAGACAAGAGCAAGAGCAAGAAACGAGAACGCCGGCGAGAACCCAGGCCGCAGATTCCCCAGCCGCTGCATACTAATAGCATTTAGCAGTTTAGTTTAGCAGGAGAAAAAAGCAGGGCCTTGTTTTCCGCAATCGCCTCGGCTAGCGGCCGACGCTGCGGGCAGGCAGGGAGGGAGGGAGGGAGAGAGGGAGGGCTGCAGCAGCTGATGTGTGATATGATTTGATCATGAAGCTGGATCCACAGGAAACCTGCTAATGCTTGGCTGTCATTAGAAGACAGGAAGCTGTATACTGATATGTGAAGCAGATTAGGAGAACAGAATTTTTTTATTAGATTAGATCTGATATCTTCTGTTGTAGCACTTCTTCTGTTCTATCTAATTTGTAATTAGAAAAAAAATGGATACTATGGATTATATGGATATTTATATTTGATACATGAACCCCTCTGTTCTTACACACATGCATTTCACTCCCTTCCTCTATATACAGATTAGATTTTATTGCAGTGTAAAGTAGTATACCATGAGGCTAATACAGTATGAGGCTTTCCTTCTTGATGGATGCACTATGTTTTTTATCTATGCTGTTTATCCATGAATGTCAGTTATGACAGTCCATGATGAAGGAATACTACATATTTTTTGAGTCATTTCCACAGTTAGGTTCCCATTTCCATTTCCAATCTGCATCAACAACAAGCATTAGATCTGTAAAATTTGTTTTGTGTTGTTATGCTTCTGTTTTAATTGGTTTTGTGTCATTTTTCTGAATCAGATTTTTTTTTCAATTTTGCTTGTTTGTTTCTGTTCTTTCTGAATTTGCTAATGTGTTTTTTTTATTTGCTTTCATTTTTCTTTCAGTTTTCTGTGGTGTTTTTTGTTGATTTCTGTTTGTTTTACATTTGCGGTCATTGTTTAAAACCATATGTGGCATTTTTGTAAGAACTGTCATGATTTTTTATTTGCAGTCATGGTTTAAAATTGTATTTATCGTTTATCTGTTTTCAGGTTTTCTGATTAGTTTTTGTTTTTACTAGGGTGTTTTTTTTTATTTGGTATTGAGTTTTCAATATACTGGGTTTAGAATTGTGATGTTTTAAAGATTTTATTGTCATGTGCACAGTAAGAAACAAGTTTCCTCGTACAATGAAATTATCTTCCTTTGCTCCTTTTGTATACAGATAAAAGTAGAAAATATACAATAAATATAAAAACTAAATATAAATGTTAAATTGGTCTTAAATTCACATCCAGAATGGAAATATGTACATGTTAATGAGTAATGAGTTATGGATATTATTTACAAGTAAGTACATGATTATCTACCGCAGTGAAATATGAAAAATGTACAAAGAGTTCAGTAATGCAATTATAAATGTGCTGTTGGGTTTAGAAATTGGCTCGTTTCATATTTTTTTATACAATTGTTGTATTTCAGTTCAGAATATGCTGTTGTGTGTGAAATAATAAAATCACTGTATTTCTGATTGGTCAAGGTATTGTAGGCCATACTAAAACAAGGGTTTAATGATAGTAATTAGCTTTACCATGGTCCGGCCCCGTACAGAGGAAAGTGTGCAAAGCCTCTTTTAGCGCCAAACGCCACACAGAGAGGTGGCTGGAACGCTGCAGGCTGAAGGTTGCGAGTCAGTCAGTGACACACTTACAGTCTCTTCATGGAAAAACAATTGTGCGTCACTCTAGGTTGGGGAGGTGGGGTGGGAATGGAACCCCTGGAGGTTTGGTGAGAGAGTCACTCAAGGGCTCATCCGAGGTCTAGGCTTGAAAATGCCCTCCGAGCCCAAACACAGGGCTTTAATTAGTGCTGGCCTTCCCAAGTCAGCAAGGTTGTTCACTTCCCTGGGTGCTTTAACACTGTTCCCCCATTCTTGCTCTTTTCTCTGCCAGCTGTGTCTACACAGAGTGGCAAAGTGCCTCACATCACAGCCTCTCATTGTTATGTGTAATTGCAGCGTGTTTTATCTTGTTGTATTTTTGTTGCCAATGCCGACAGCTTTCCAGACATATACTGTAAGTTAACAAAGGAACCTTGGCTGCCTTAGCTTTGCATGAATATCAACAGTACTCCAGCATTCTATACGTCTATATATGTGGCATATTGTCAGTTATTATGGATGACAGTTTACAAGTTATTAAAAAGAAAACAATTCAAACCAGAGACACACTCAATTAAAGAAGCTAATGAATAAATTATTCCTCTTTATTGAATGTCATTGAACAGCTCAACATGCTTGGAGGAGAACACTAGCTGCCAATTCTGTTAAAGGAAAACTCAGATGTGAAATTCATTTTTGGTGTAATAAAACACGATAAAAAGTACTTACCTTCTCCCACAGCGTTCCGAGATCAAAAAAAATTTAATAATTTGTCCAAACACCCTTCAGACTGGGTGACGCGAGGCATAATTTGCCCTGATAAATCACTTTTTCCACCGTTATCCAGCTCAAAGTAGCTCCACACATCTTTGCTAGAATCCAGAGAACTTAAAAAGTGCACAAGAAGCTTATTTAAAACACTGTTTACATCCTATAACACTAGCTTTAGCTCTGTGCGCCGCCATCACTGTACTGATATACATAGACTCTGCATAGCTTGTCTCCTGGAGTAGTATTTATTGGGGCAAATTATGCTCCGTGTCACCCAGTCTGAAGGGTATTTGGACAAACTTTTAAAACGTCTGGATCTCGGAACGCTGTGGGAGAACGGAGGTGTGCTATTCATCAAAGGTAAGTACTATTTTTATCATGTTTTACTACAAAAAAGTCAATTTTACACATTATGAGTTCTCCTTTAAGTCAGCTACAGTAAGTGGTGCACACTTTTTTATCATCATAAAGAATGAGCTGAGTAGAAGGAAGGGCAGTTATGGTGTCTTCAGCTCACAGGATTAGATTAAGATGCAATTAGTGGGGTGCAGAGTGGTCCAGCGGTCTAAAGAGCTGGTTCGAATCCCTTTTATGCGGCTTGCCATCAGCTGCCAGAGTCCTGAGGGAGCACAATTGGAGAGCCTTGCTCTCTCTCTGGGTGGGCAGATGGCGCTCTTTCCCCTCATCACTCCAAAGGGTGATGTCAATCAGCACAAGGTGTCTGTGAGCTGATGTATCGGAACCGAGTCCCTGCGCTTTCCTCCGAGTGCGCTGTGATGCAACTCAGCAATGCTGCATCAGTAGAAGTTTAAAAAAAGAGGCGGTGGCTGACTTCACATGTATCAGAGGAGGCATGTGCTGGTCTTCACACTCCTTGTTTAGTGGCATCACTACTGATGGGGGATTTACAGCTGAATAGGTGGGACACCTGGCCTAGCTAAATTGGGATTAAATTGAAAATAATAATAATAATAAAAAAGACCCAATTTTTTTATCATGTTTTGTATAATTGTTTTGCACAGGATTGGAAATCTCAACATAAATGACTGACATGGGAGTGGCTACATGATTTATGCACTGCAATTACATAATAAAATCTTTAAAAGTTTGGCTGATTGTTGGTTGTTGGCTGATTGGTTCATCTTATAAATTTGAATCTTGTATGTTGCACATGTTGAGTTGAATGAGCCAAATTATTTGTGCCATGCAAAACTACAAATACTCTCGCACTTCCTTACCTAAAACTCCATTTCCTCAGAATATGACAACATATTTACCCACATGTCACGTTGCACCTGAAGATAAATTCACAGCATGATTTAGAGAAGATGAAAGGGAACCAGAAGTCTGAGAAAAATAACTGACTTAGGAATTAAGGAATCAAAAGGTGTTTTCTCAACAAGCTTCACCATTTCAGTGTTCATAGTGGCTTATATTATAGGTGTGTTTTCTGCCGAAACTTTGGCATACAGTACATTCTGAAAGACCTAACTGTACTGTCTTATTGTGCTCATCCTTTAAAGCATGTTTAGTCTTTTAAAGCATGTTTATCACACTGATTTTATATATATATATATTTATATATATATATATATATATATATATATATATATATATATATATATATATATTCATATTATATATATATTCAACACACTGATGTTCATATGCTGCACTTGACCATGCATTAGATTCCTAAGCTTCAGAAGCCGTAAGCAAACCCTCAAACCCTCCTGAAAGGCGAATGAGAATGTGCTGCATGCTAAAAACAATGGCGTCCTTCCTCTTGTTTGGCAGCAAAGGCCAAAAGGTTCTGCAATTTTTAAAAGAACAGAAGCCACTGAAAGGGCCATCAATGAACGTTCGGTAGATAAAGTAGCCTGGAAAGATGATGGGAGAGACGGCTCAAGGTCAGCCAGAATGAGCACATATGGCTTATCATTGTGCGCGTTTAGATTCCTAAGCTTCCCCATTCTCCTTCGCCTATTAATTGCCATTGTTTCCACTTTCCATGCTCTCCTCCATTTTTTTATTTATTTTTTGTTTACCATTGTTTCCTTGCAATTCCCCGACCCTCGCATCTGGCCATTTTGCCTCCCATTATAATGTCATTGCACAATCGGAGCACGACAAAACCATATTCGCCGCCACAATAATGGACGTTCCTTGCGCAACGTAGAGCAGAAAACGAGCAAATCATGCCGCAGCACACGGAACACGGATCTTGTTGGCCCTTATGCCGTCTTCCAACTCATTAGAACTTTAATGCTGCATTCATCAGTTTCCATAAGCATCGTTTGGCGGTCAGCGCGGAGCAGAAGTCGCGGATGAAGCCGCGGACAAAAAGACGCGTCGTTAGGCACATCGTTAAGCCACCTATTAGAAGATTACAGAGCGTGCGCTCTTTATACAACAGAAAATACGCCTCCCAGCCTGATCAGTCTGAAAAACGGAAGGAAAAAACATAATATCATTAAGCGCGCCGTCTCCCTCCCTGCTCCTCGTCCCGTTCCACATGCATTAGTGTCCCCGTGTCACGCTTCATGTGTAGCGGGAGGGAAAATGCGTCGCTTCCTCATGCTGAATGTGGGCTAAGGGTAAAAACTAAGGCCTTGGGCAATCAACAGAACGCACGGCCGTGGCATTAATGCTGATGAGTACTGATTACAGACTCTGGTCATTAAACTAATAAGACTGTATTCAAATTAACCAGGACTGTGCAACCCCCCCAACTCACCCCACCCCACCCGACTACCCTTTTCCTTTCCTTTTTTTGGCTGGCCACTCAAACACACACACACACATACACACACACACACACAGCCACACAGGCTCCAGTTGGGCTCCGAAGTCCTTTTGCATTATTCCGTTCACAACAGAACTAATTAGATGAGGCGCTCCTTTGCTAATGAATAATTATTTATCTTCCGTCAAGTGGAAAAATCTGCTTCTTGCGCCCCTGCCTGCGATAAGCTTTTTTATCCATTGTTTTGTTTTGTTTTCTCTCGCTCGCATCATCTTACCAATCTTACGGCTCTTAAGGATGGCTGATTTCGCCTGGACCATTTACGCGAAGCCGAGAAAAGAAGAGAGTATCAGCAAAAACGGGTTTTTAAACCCAAAGGGGCAGCTAAAACTAGCTAAAACACGCTAATTGACTGCTGGAGACGTAGCGATTCTACGTAACTGTTCCGTCCAGGCCCTTATTTTCCCTCTTAAGCTTTCTGTACACACTCTTTTCTCTGCATTTCTACATTCTATTGTTGCTTACCTACTTCAAACATATTAAAGCAGACATGCCCCACTGCTACTCATCTGTCTTTGACAGGCCAGGATGTCATCGGATGACAACACAAGCGTCTTCGTCAGCTTACTCGTTTGCTTTTGTTTTGTTTGACCTGTCAGGCGCATGATACAGTGCGTTACCTGTGGCCTGTTTGCCTGGGCGTCTGTGTCAAACTGTTAAGCTGTTGTATGCTTTGGAATTAGTGCGAAAATATTTAAAACATTGCCACAGAAATAGCCATTAGTCTTATAATTCACTGTCTGAATGTACTGCATAATGTAATATAGGATCGGCTACTGTGGACATGGACACACATGTACTTCAAAAAAAGAACAAAAAACATGTGAAGGTGCTTTGGTTGCTTTAGTTTAGTTGTGGCGGTCCACTGCTGGACTCTTATTCACCCTCCTGGTGTGAGTTAGTGTGCAGGATGAATAAGGGTCTTTACCAGTGGGCCACCATTGTAATACATACAGTTTATAGGCTCTCTTTTCTCTTCTTTCTTATAGTTCTTATAAAGTTCTAATCAAGGCAAAACCTGACTATGGCTTGGCCTCATCACACTGTCATGCTACAAAATCCCATATAGTTGCATATTGTAAGTATCTGAGCGTCTTTGACGATTGCAAGACAACTGGGTAAAAGCCAAATTGGCAGATCCTGTGGAGTGTTGCTGGTACGCAGTAGTAAGTACTGACCAGGGTCATGGATGCCCAAGGTTCATTGATGATTTTGGGAACTGAAGGTGGTCTGTCTGGTCTGATTCCACAAAAGAGCTATATCTTGAGTGGTCCATGTCTTAATGGGTCAGAACTGTTATAGTTATGTAAAGAAAATGCATCCTAATGCAAACAGCTCACACAAAAGACCTTGGCAGGCCCTTAAGACAGCCTTTACACTGTGGTGTTAACAATAATGCTGTGTTGTAACTAAGCCTGCCTTATCCACAGATGTTATCTTTCTTTTTCTGCATTTTTTGTTTGATCTGTTTGTGTGATATAAAACACAAATTGGGGTCAGAGCGCCCCAATTAGTCCAATGCAATTAGATTGAATGTTGTACCTGGTCCATGTTTTGTCTGGGATTCCCTCCATCTTGTTTTTAATCAATTAAATGTAATGTTGTCATGTGACCTCTAGAAAATACAGTCAGTGTCTCAATGTCCAAAGGATCAACGTTTTAAAAAATGAGGTATCATGCTGCAGAGAAACAGAAATGTCATGTTTCCATAGAGGAAAGCAATGCAAGCTGCCTTAAAACCACATATTATCACCATAGCATTCACTAAAAAACTCCATAGCAACACCAAAGGTTTATGTCCTCATGTTACAAATATAAACCCAGCAAACCAAACTGCCCAACTCCCTAGCAACCACTTAGCAACCATAAAGTAATGTCAGAGCAACCACCTGGCAACACAATTACAAGCTTTAAAAATACCACTGTATTCTTTATTTTAGTACAGCTACACTATAGCTGTCTAATTACCATTTAGATCAGTAGCGTTCTACGTTAGATCAAACCTGCAAGGACACTGTTACCCGTAAATAGAGTACTTTGTCCTTTCCCAACATAAAAAATTGCTGCATTTTGTAAATGCATTTCCTGTTTAACTATTTTAATTCTGCACTCTAAAGTACTTTGAGCTACATGTCTACGGAAGGTGCTAAATAAATCTAATTTATTATTATTATTATTATTATTATTATTAAAAAAATGCTGGGATTGCTGCTTCAAACAAAAATGCTCAAATGTCTTTTTTCCACATGGATTATGAACATAAAAATGTAATTAGACTTGATTATCTCTGCAGGTTTTCTTACAGTGTACCTTTACCTTCTGGTTTCTGTATACTAATATATGTTTCCTGTATGTCAGCCTGTGGTGTGAGCTGTGGAACAGAGAACATATATCTGCAGGTACGAGAGAGGAAAGGTCCCGCAGTGTCCCCGGTCTACATAAACAGTGATTATGGCAGACGTTACCCGCGGCACAACGGAGTCAAGCGGTTGCTGCTAGCACAGTGGATGCTGTGTAAATGGCACAGTCTAATAGTCTTTGTATAGAGGCAGCTATCTGCTGCAGAGGCCTAACCCTGGGCCACAGTGTGATCTGAGAGGCTGACAGTGACTCTACAAAGGCTGAGGCTGGACCCCCCCAAACCCCCTCCCCGTCCCGTCCCCGCCCGTCCCCTCGACCTTGCGTCCCTCGCCCGCCTGACGGGGGAAACGAGGAAGGGGCAAGTCGCGACCCCTCGCGTAGCACACCAGCGCTAGATGCTAACGTGCCCTGACTGGGGGTTATTGGAAACATATTCTCCAGGCCTGCACCACTTACTGCCCGTACGGGGGTGACCCCATACTGTGCGACGAGGGGGTTGGGGTGACCTTTTCCAGCAGGGGAGCGTTTTCAGGGACTGACACAGGATCAGTGTTTACAGGCCCTAGGCCGGACCGCAGGCCGGTGGGGACGTTCTGCAGTCAGCAGTGATACGTACACACACCTGGGCTTGGGCACCACCAGCTGCCCCTCTCCATCCACTCCTGTCTGGATGCATTTATTCGTGCAGGACGCCACAGCACTCCTTAATTCAGTTAGCAGAAATAAAATCCTGCAGAAATGAGCTGGCGTTCTAATACTGTCAGATTACTGTGGAACCGTGACAAATGCCAGAGCTTCTCGCTATACAGCAAAGCTATACCTTACAGCCAGGTTTCTGTATGTGTGTACATGCTAGGAAAGATTTATTTCAAAGCCTATTTCATTATATTTTATTGCTCACCTGATTATGCAATGCAATCTGCGTTTATATACATTTATTGTAAAAAAAAAAAAGGAAGCAATCATTCAATTTTAT
This sequence comes from Astyanax mexicanus, assembly GCF_023375975.1. Classification (NCBI taxonomy): domain Eukaryota; kingdom Metazoa; phylum Chordata; class Actinopteri; order Characiformes; family Acestrorhamphidae; genus Astyanax; species Astyanax mexicanus. The sequence goes on along the minus strand of NC_064408.1, from coordinate 20,607,218 downwards.
TTATTTAGCCTTTTTTACAACAAAATTTGTCACAAAGCAGCTTTTCAGAGATTACTGGTCCGGACCTCTTATGAGCAGCACCACAGTGTTGCTAATAATTGTGGTGACAACAGTGACAAGGAAAAACTCCCTTACCAGTCAGAAGAACCCATCCACAATCAAATAACAGAACAAAAACAGTGTGTGAACATAAATGTAAAACGGTGAGTGGCAGATAATGAACACTGGAGAGCTATAGCTAATGTAAAAACAGATTCTAAGTGTGAGTAGGTGTTATGAGTTAATGCACAGTGTTAATGTTGATCAGTGCAGGGTTGTAGAGCAGGAATGCAACACTGTGGGCAGTGGAGAGCCAGGCTGGGCAACATCAGGAACAGGGCATCTCGATACACGTCAAAGAGATAGATAAAAAGAAAACAGAATGAAAAGATAAAAAAACAGGAGTTAGAAAGGTTTGTAATAACTCTGCTGAATATAAGGACAACTGGTCTTCTTGGTGAAGACAGTTAACAAAACCATGCAGGTAGTCATGGTCAGTGTCATGCAGCACACCAAAAAGGCCTAGGGTCCTATTGTAGCGATCTATAGCACATCAGTCAATTGGGTATTGTGAGGGCAAAAAATATATATACCTTTCGCAGCTTGAAACACAAGGCCGGTACTAATTCTCTTAATTAATCATGGGTGTATTTTTGGTGTAAAGTGAAAGAAACCAATCTGTGTGTCACTTGTGATTCCCTTTAAGAGGCAGGTGTTTTCTAACTTTGGCACATTTGTAACTTAACAGCGCGGTGCTTTGTGCGTCTCAGCAGAGGACAGTGACCTGCATGTTCACACTGTAAAGGGTGTGTCAGGGTGAAGCCTATCCCAGCCGGCATCAGGTGGAAGGCAGTATATACCCTGGGCAGGCTGCCAATTCATCACAGGGCAGACCTAGGGGGCAATTTTAACTAAGTTCCAATTAGCCTTATTGTGGACTGTTGGATGAAACCGGGGACCCCCTAGCTAACCCACACAGACACGGGGAGAACATGCAAACTCCACACAGAAAGACTCGGGCCACCCCAGCCAGGAATCAAACCCAGCCCGCCTTGCTGCAAGGCAACAGCACTGCTTATGTTACTTATTATTCTTATGTTTAACAAATTATGATATTAAGGTTTAAGATTTTAACTACACTGCATAACGGAGCAACTGAAATGTAATGGAAACTCCCTAGCAATCACCTAGCAACACTATAGCAACCACAAAGCAATGCCAGAGCAACCACCTGGCAACACCGTAACCTGTTTAAAAAAATACCATAATATTCATTACTTCTGTAAGCCCTAAGCTATAATTGTCTAATTACCATGTAGTTAGATAGATCACTTACAGCCTACAATAGACCAAACCTACCAGACCAACCTGTTTTAAGAATGAGTATATTAGGGATGGTCATGTCAGGACACTGTTACCATTAAATAGAGTATTTTGTCCTCTTTCAACATAAAAACATTGCTAAATTTTGTATATGTATCAGGAACACCAGGACCAGGAGAGACACACGCCAATACAAGTTAAAAGGTTTAAATAGTTTATTAACAAAGGGGACAAGCATATAGGGATAGTCAAAAGCAAGCGGGGTCAGCATAAATAAACAGCCTACCATATTGAGGGGCAAGCAGGGTCGCTACATGGTAAATCAAGCAGAAAGGGAATAGGCAAAACAGTAGTCTAAACAACAAGCTAGGTCGGCAACAGAGATAAACAAACATTAAACTGGGCAAGGCAAAAGAGAATAAACGGTTAAACAATAACTGGTCAATAAACAAAAAGGCAGATAACAAAGAGAAACATGTCATAGAAGAGCTAGGGAACCTAGATTCAATACTCAGCAACTTAGAGTTGGAACTGAGGGGTATATATACTCAAAAGTCCAGGTGCAGTAATCAGTAGCTGGGTGAACCGGAACCCCGTAGTGTCACATGCTTCGATGAGTCATTGTAGTTCTGAGAGCGAGGGGAATGCTGGGGAATGTAGTTTCTGACTCTGTTAAGAGTCCAGAGCAGGCAGACTGACAGCGTCAGCAATGACAATATGCATTCCCTATTTAACTTTCTATTTTAACTCTGCACTCTAAAATACATCGAGCTTCATTTTTTTAAATGAAAGGTTCTATATAAATAAAGTTTATTATTAAAAAATTACTGTTAAAAAAGTTACTGTTACTGTTAAAAAAGGAATGGCTGCTTTAAACAAACATGCTCAAATTTTTTTTTTTTTTTTTTCATATGTATTATTAACATTATAATATAAATAGGGTTGATTATTTCTGCAGGCTACAGTGTTCCTGTATGTATGTTTGTCATATTATAATAAATAAAACTAACACAAAATCTCTGATTAGAGATTTAGGCTCAAACATGTTTCTAAACAATATAAATAAATGATTAAATACGTGTTGAGTACTTAATAACCATTTTTAACTAGCTCTGTTATCTAGCAATTCCAGACTAATTCCAGACTTTACACCAGGTTGTCTATAAAAGTTGTAGATTTAATTGTATTTAATTGTATTAAATTCTGTACATCTTTCCTGTGTTCTTGCATCTTTCTTATCTTGTATGTGTGAACTGTTGCAGGAGTGTTATACAGTATATTGTTTACATTTCCAGTTTATATCTCAAGCCTGCCTTTTATGACTGTCAGACTCTGCTTCATCTGCTTTTAAAAGTACAAAGGCAGGACTGAGAGGAAAGTGCAGACTGTTTTGATATGTTTGCTTCATTGTCACCCTGTCACCCTATCTTCTACTGAATTCCAGTCTTTAAAAGCTGCTGGTGTTATTGTGTTTAGTTGTAGAGTCACAGCTGGGTACTGTAAATCAGGAAAGTGTGTACATTCTGCTCGGAGCCGAGGCAGATTTATAATGGCTCGGCTCGTGTTGCATTGGTAAGGGCTAATATGCAAACATTTTTTTATGAGGTTCACAGTAAGAGCATCCGGATCTCCACGCAGAAAAAAAGACTGGCCTTATTTGACTAAAAGGGTTTAGACTCCTGCGACAGAATCTGTTTTTTTCATCTTTGATTTATACACTCGCAGAAATGATATGATAATGATCAACACGCATTTTGTGTTAGCACTGTTTGGGAAAACATTTTAGCTTCAAACCAAACAACAGGGTATCTATGACAAATACTGTGACTCAGTTCAATAAAATTCAACTTTATCATTAATATTATACTAATAAACTGTTTGCCAGTGCAGTGATTGCAAAGGATATAGACCAAAAAAAAGAACGAATTTGCTATAACAAGATGCATAGGCAGTAAGTGCACTACATACAAATATTTGCTGTCCAATGAAAAACAAGTATCTGTTACGGGAGAGGGTGCTGTTGGATCCAAGTGCAGAGCAAAATGGTTGTTTGTTTTTGTATTTATTTATTTATTTATCTTCAATTATATATGTTTCCTCAGGTATATAATCATATAACATATATATAATTATTTGATTATTTGATTATTTGAGTTATTTATAAATATGTTTTAATAGTGTTTGTGTCAAAACGGGTGTGCTTGTGGAATTTGGTTTAGTTCTCCACAGAGGAAACTGGAAAATGGGTGGAAAACAAAACCCTGAAGAGGTGCCTAAAAAAGGCGGGAAACAAGGAAACAAAAGAAATGCCACAAAATGGCATGTATGAACTAAAGACAGCTCAGAGCTTCAATCAAACTCAAAATGGACTGAGCACGGCTCTTTTTAATTTATTTTGAGATTTTTATATCTTTTTTATGGCTCTCTTTTCAGATCTTTTTGCTTTATTTTGTAAGCCTTTTACACATATAGGACGAGAGTGAGTGGTTTGACTGGGTTTTATATAGAGTGCTGCACAGGTATGGCCAGTTGACATTGATTACTGCTGGGGATTCTGGGAATTTGAGTTTAGGAACCCAACTCCACTTATTTTTCCCCTCTATTGCCCAGCTCTTCTGCTGGTGGCCAGTGGTGCATCACTGCCCATCACAGTATCTCCAAAACAGCAACTAAAAACAGTTTATTTCAGGTGCTTTTGAAGAGTTTTTATTGGTCCGTTCATCAATAAATTTTGGCACAGTGTAGTAAACTAAAAATCAACAAAAATGGAGATACATGTTTTTCATTGGACAGCAATGAAATACTGAAATTGTTATATTTCATTGTACCGTATCAGTACTGCACTATCCTGTATGTTATATTGTCTCGTCTGCTGTATTTTTTGTATTTATTGTAGTGTTATAGTTCTATGTTGCATTATTGTTACACTTTTGCACTTTATGTTTGTCTATTGTCTCGTTGTTCCATGTTGCACTGTGTTGGTGCTGGAGGAACATAATTTTGTTGCACTGTGTACCTGTACTGAGATTTAATGATAATAAAAGCCTCTTGACTTGACTTGGCATCAGTTTCTATACTAAAAGATGCAGAAAGGTAAAGGTCCACTGCCATTTGGCTATCATTTTTTCTTTCTCCATTATGAATAGATTTTGCATTGTGCTCCTCATACCTTGGCACAAGTTTTTTTGTGTTTCTTGACTATTTATAAATGTATAAGGCTTTAGACACAGGTACAGCCATGTTCAAATAATATTTCCCAGGCTTTCTCCCTTTTTTATTTTCACTTGCATACATTTGACCACCATGTCATGGCAAATTTATAAAAAAAAATATAATATATAATTATAAAAAACTAAAAAATTATATTCTAGTTTCTTCAAAATAGCCACCCTTTGCTCTGATTACTGCTTTGCACACTTTTGGCATCATTCTCTCAATGAGCTTCAAGAGGTAGAGTCACCTGAAATGGTTTCCCAACAGTCTTGAAGGAAGGAGTTCCCAGAGGTGTTTATTAGCACTTGTTGCCCCTTTTCCTTCACTCTGTGCTCCAGCTCACCCCAAACCATCTGGATTGGGTTCAGGTCCGGTGATTGTGGAGATCAGGTCATTTTTTGTTAAGTACACAAAACTCCACATGTGTTCATTCATAGTTTTGATGCCTTCAGTGAGAATCTACAATGTAAACAGTCATGAAAATAAAGAAAACGCACTGAATAAGAAGGTGTGTCCAAACTTTTGGCCTGTACTGTAGTTGACCTAGAGTTGCAATACATTTTGATTTTCTATAATGATACACAGCTTAAGCTTTCCTTAAGCACAGTTTGTAGGCAATGTTTAGTGTAATATTAAGTGAAAATAATATTATTAATTGCTGAACATGCAGTAAGATGGCCACTCAAAATTTATTCTCCATGGACCTTCTCCCCAATAAAAAAATTGTAAGTAGACCTTTAAGATACATATATTTGAGTATCCCTATATTAGTTAGCACTACAACAATATCTAAGGTTTTTTTTTTAAACCTACTGTATATTGTTGGATTTAGACCTTTATATGTTTCAGTTTGATCTGAACTAAAACAGTAAGTGTAAAAAGAACCAAATTTGGTCAGGATAAAACTGAACCCTTTAGTTCAAATGATGCACGACAGCGACAAATTAGTTCATTTACAGAGAACTGTGCTTAAGGGTGGAGCTGCAGGTGGCAATGCCTTATCATTAATGGCATTCTGATCTCAGTCTGGATCAAACTGAACTCTGGTTTGGTTCATTTGCCGAGTAGAAAATGCTTTTTGAATTGCAGGATGTCAGTTGAGGCAGGCCATCATCACTTATTAAACCAACAAAGAAGTAAAAGAGCGGAAAATGAGTTAAAATGAGCTGTGGGAGCAATCAAATCCGTCACACTGGGGGATATTATATCTGTCTGCAATTACACTAATCTAGCCTCAAGTTCTGCACTTGATGTTGGAGCTGTTGGGAGTAATGGTTTAATATTAGCAGTACAGCAGCCTCAGTCTGGACCAAGGAATTATTATTTTTTTTGGATTACAGGAAGTTAGTTGAGGCAGGCTTTCATCACTTATTAAACAAATAAATGAGTTAAAGAAGCAGAAAAGACGTAAGAATTAGCTGTAGGAGCAATCAGATAAATCTGAGCACTTTGAACTAAAGTTGTAGAAGTACATTTATACTTAATCATAACAAATGAAGTATAAATGTAGAGTCTTTTAGTGTCTGTGTAATGGCTACCCACCAAATTTCATTCCTGCTGAAATTTTGGATGAGTGTATATCTATCAAACAGGGGGCGATGATACTGTATCTGTCAGCAATTATATACATGTTGTAGGATGAGCATTTGGTGACTTTAAACTAGTCTTAGGTTTTGCACTTAAAGTAATGACTTCTTATTAGCGGTTTAATGGCAACCCAACCAAAAATATGTGTTTATTAATTTCATTTCTAAATGGACATGCTGATGCATGCTCTTCAAGAAACCAATCAATGTCAAATACAGTTAGTTGCATGTAGGTGATGATGACAGGACATATGCTGCATATCATGCAAAGATTACTTTGGTGAAAATTGCAATGTGAATCCAAAACTAAATGATTGAAATGTGAATTATAATGTAAGAAAATGTTTATATTCTATCCACCCTGGTTTGGACTATGGTTTCAGTGGTGATGTTGTCTTAAACACTTTTTTTTTGTTCGTTTTTTATTCAATTTTTTTAACCCACTCATTAGCACTCCCCATATCACCAGTGATGCCCCAACACCAGGAGGGTGAAGACTAGCACATGCCTCCTCTGATACATGTGAAGTCAGCCACCACCTCTTTTCTAACTGCTGCTGATGTAGCATTACCGAGTAGCATAACAGCGCACTCTAAGGAAAATGCAGCGACTCTGCTCTGATACATCAGCTCACAGACGCCTTTTACTGATTGACATAACCCTTTAGAGTGATGTGGGGTGAGAGAGCGTCATATACCCACCCAGAGAGAGCAAGACCAATTGTGCTCTCTCGGGGGTCCGGTAGCCGATGGCAAGCTGGATTTGCAGGATTTGAACCGGTGATATTGTATTCTGATTATTGTTGATGTAAAAGTTAGGCTCGTATTGCTACATGTCCTTGTGTGTGTGTATAACATGTAGAGTGTGAATTTTACTGTTGTCAAGATTCAACTCAGTCAATAGCGCACCTTTGTTCTCCATTGCCAAGATAGCAATACGCCAGAAATGTAAAAGATGCAGGTGCAGTTGAATTGGCAAAACTAAATTTAACAAAGAACACGCACTAGAAGCTCCCAGCAAGCCCCCTCCAACATTGGGCGCCTCCACAGCGTGTGTTTGATTCATGTATCACGTTTTTCAGCGTTGAATCCCTGTTGAACCATCCCACAACGTAATTCAAACTACATTTCTGATTAAATCATGGTGCTGTTTCACAGAGAAGGAGCCATTTCTGTAGTCAATTTGTTTTTGTCTCTTTTTATCAAAAGCGCACCCTGAGGCAATTGCTTTAAACATGTCGGTGGAGTTGGACCGGGCCTAAACTCTCTCTCTCTCTCTCTCTCTCTCCATATGTTTGATGCCGGCGATTTCGAAATCCGCTTCCCTTGAGACGAGGACGACTCCGCTCCACAAAGCAAGCTGCAGGTCATAGCTCAATCGTGCCTCCCAGTTAGGAATTGGGTTTGCGGCTTAAGTGGACCCCAGGCGGCACGGGCGATCCCGAGTCCGGCGCGCAGGTTAAGTGACATGTAGTTCAGGCGGAGGTCATTGCTTCACCCGCCTCTCAGACCTCTCCCGAGCATCCTGCCGCACAGGCGTGTTCAACTGCTTACAGATGTGTCCTGGTCAATCTTTGGCTAACAAACAGCGTGCACGTGCTGCTTTTGATAAAGCCAGTGGTCACTTCCAATCTGCGTCTCTGGAGACAGGCGCCCTCTGCTCAGCAGCACTTTCCAGAACAAAGTGGCTCGACTGAGAGACGTCTGATGAAAGTGCAGCTGAGAGTTAATGAAGGACGCGCACTGCTGTTTCATGCGCCGCCCTGGAAACTTTGAGTTTACCTTAAAAAAAAATGTATGTGAGAAAAGCCTCAGTTGTCTCACTTTTCTTTTACTAAAGTAGTATTTAGGTTTAGCATACATATAGATTTTACCTTAACTAAAGGGCTATTTTTAGACAAAAAAAGGTGTGTAAACTATGGGTCAGAATTTATTTAATTTAATTGTCCTCAGATGTATCAGATGCTTTAACTGTTAAGAAAAGTCTGAAATTGTGAAATTTAGTAAGTGCTAGTTTAAAGAGGTATGGAGTAAAAGTTAAGTTTTTTCAAGCAATGTATAGGTGAGACATCAACTATGCACCATACAGCTTGATTTAGGGCTCTGTGTCAGAATGTCTTTGCTATCATAACGACGGGAAAAGTACACATTGCATGGCTCAAACGTGAAAAATAGGCATATACTAGTTCTTTTAGTTAATCCTGGGTGTGTGAACGTGAAATACATGCTGCGAAGGTGCACAAGCCGATCAAACCTAAAATTCTTATCCTGGCTCTAAACCCTAATCCTACCAATAGAGCAAACCTTGTTAAAACCCTAAAACTGCATGAACTGCATGAACTGACTTGCATCAGATAGTTTGTTAATAATAATAATACAAAAAATGTAGACAGCTATAGATCATTTTAATCAAAATAAAGTAAAATTAATTGTTATTGCGGTACCACTTTAAAATAAGACTACCTTTATAAAGGGTTAATAAATGGTTTACAATTAGTTTGTTAATGGTTACTAATTAGGTTGGAAATGCCTTAAAAATCATTAATAATCAGTTATAACACACAATTGGAAAGGGCAATAATGACCTGTTGTTTGTCAAAGAGTGAACCCACAGCCATCTATATTGTTACCCTTTCTAGGTATGTGTTATAACTGATTATTAATAATTTTTAAGGCAATTAGTAACCATTAATAAACTAATTGTAAACCATTTATAAACATTTTATAAAGGTAGTCTTATTTTAAAGTGGTACCGTTATTGCTTGTATTATTGGATAGATAAATGTGAATATGAAGAGTCTTTCTGCTGCTTTGAATTGGCTAGGCTGTCAGTAACAGAACTTCCACTGAAGCCTCTGGTATCTAACAGACATAAGATATCTTTTTCAGTGTGTACGCTCAGACAGACCACCACAATGCAGGTGAGTTAAGACCATTGGTACGTATCATAGAGGCTAAGCTAAGGAAGAGGCAGATGTTAGTGGGATGGTTACAGCATGTCACTCAGGGCTGTCAGGTCATCCCGAGGCGCTGCTGCAATCCACAAAGTGCAGGAGGAAGCAGCACCCTGCTTAACAAAATAACACGAGGCCTTGCTGAATATGAGAAGAACGAGCCATCTGATATGTCTTTCCTCACCAGTGACGCGTAGAGAGGAGCCAAAACACTCGCAGTGACCGATGAAAGAGCAGGAACGTGAAGTTTCTTTAAAGTGCGCATTTCACGTAAAACTGATTCTTCTGTTGATGTGAAGCTGTGTTAAATATTATGATTAATTCCATACAGTCCATATTAATGTCATCAACATTAATTAACAAAAAATTGGCCAAATTGGCCACCTGGATTTAAGTAAGTAAATGATGTGGGGCTGATGCTGCAGTTGGTCAGGTCTAGGTTCAGCAACAGTATGTGCTGAAAGAATGAGGTCAGCTGACTACCTGAATATACTGAATATAGACCAGGTTATTCCATCAATGGATTTTTTCTTCCCTGATGACACAGCCATATTCCATGATAACAATGCCAGGATTCATGGGGCTGGAATTGTGAAAGAGTGGTTCAGGGAGCATGAGATCATCATTTTCACACATGGATTGTTCACCACAGAGTCCAGACCTTAACCTCATTGAAAATCACTTTAACAACTCACACGTACTTTAATTGACATACACAGATTATCAATATACACAGAGCACAAACAAGTGACTGTAAAAAGTTTTAGTATTAATGTAGTATTAAAATAAGCCTTCTTTCAAATGTAATGGCATTACTTAAACACACTCCACTCAAACCTGATTGTGCCATCTCTACCAATCAGCAGAGCTCTGTTATAACAAAAACAGTAGGCCATTTCACTTGTCATCAGACATTAAGAGTGTTTTTTGTAAACAAATAAATGCTAATGCTAAATTAGCTTTGCTAGCCTTCTACAGCTTGTACAGTATCTTTCAGATGGAAAACAGCCAGTTTTTCAGAAGATTAAGTGAGAATTAAGTGGGATACTTGATGTTAACCCCTGTATTTTGTTAAGTTTATGCAAGTAAAGTGTATAAATGAGCTTATACCTGCTTTATCAGCTGTTGGTTTTGCTCTTTCCCTCAGTCTTGATGCTCTGGTGTGCAGCACTGCCAGCTGTTTTTTTTTTTTTGGTTTTGTTACCGAGTTTTTTTTTTTTTTCTTAAATGTTAGATACAGGTGTGTATTTAAATAAAACAAAAATTACACAACATACACAAATGTTTAAAGGATAGTTTTCTTGGTGAGGATATAAAAGGGTTAATTTGTGTGTCTGTCATCTGCCTCTTTTTAGCTGTAACTAGAAAAATCATGTGCTTTGTGCGAAATTGACAATGGGATGACTTTAAATGCAGCATTCTAATGAAATAAGTACTTAGTGAATTTCTGAGTGTCCATTGGTCAGTTTTACACAAAACATAGACGGATGCACAAATCTACCAACTACAGATTAGAAGCAAAGTAAAGACACAAAGGAAACTGACCAATGGGCACTCAGGAAATCACCAAAGGCTGCATTCAAAGTCATACCACAGTTTTATAATGATCAGTTTCACACCAATAGACAGATAATAGAAGTATGCACACATTCCCCAATTACAGATGAAGGAAGGGAGATGATGGACACATGGATTCACCGGTTAAAAACACTGAGAGACAGAACATTAAAAAAAGGTATTAATAGAAACATTAAGAAATATTAAATTGAATATGCCAGTGTGTTTGTCTAACACAGCAGGTTCATTCAGAGAAAAATGAGGCTGTAAATCTAGTTTTTTAGAGAATGTAGGGTTACACCCCTCCTAAAAAGCTCAAAAGGTGTTTGCACTTAGAAGACGAACATGAGGCTCAGGGGACGAGACAGAGAAAGGGAGGAGACGACTGCCACCTTCAAGAAGCGCATGAAGTTCTGTCCATCACGAGGTTGTAAAAATCTGTCAGTATTTTTCTTTGGAATCCGACGTTTTTTTTTTTCTTCTTCTTCTTTCGGCAGCCATTTTGCGTGATTGTGTGCGCCTATTGATTGACAACTGGCTCCAGAGCTACTCAAGCCCTCTTAAAATACCAGAGCCCGGGCTTCAGGTTTCTCCCACAGGCCCAGGGCCCCCCTATTGTCTGTCTGGCCAGGGCTGGCTCCGGTGGGCCCGCCCAGCCCTCCTATTCACTTTCAGCTCATTGTGTTCTCGGCCCAGGCCGGGCCTTCCTACAGGCCCTGGCAAGGTGGGGTCTGACAGTGTGTCACCCGTAAGGGCCTGGAGAATAAGTGGATAGGAGCTGCTATGGCTTCTCATGCTTCTTTTCTTTCCCTCCCCGTGCTCCGGCTTTTCCACCATGGGCGCTTTGTCGCTTCTCCATTCTTCGCCGCCGTGAATGCTGCCCAATTTGCTGCAACGTGTTGGCTGACATATCACGGGTGTAAAAAAAAAAAAAACAGGTTAGGAGATTATCCAGTTCTGTTTCTGTTTCTGATGAGCGTGAATAGGATACCAGTGCCATCCGCACTGATCCCTTTCTAGCAAGTGCAGGTCCTTTCTTCACTGTTGTGTCATCGCCTATATACTTACACCTGTATTAATGTCTTATTTCAGGAGGTGTGAATAGAACACGCCCTGAAAACTCATCCTTTCAGATCATGTGTGGATTTCTTCCCAGATTCTATTCAGTGCATCTTGCCAAGGTTTATTATGTCATGGCCTGCACTTCACCCATAGAAATGTCAGATATGATTTGATCTATGCTTTGGTTTCAGAATGAAGACGTGACTTCTGATTGATAGCGCATGTGGAAATGTACAGTAAAAGAAACTGTGTGAATGACGGAGCCAAATGTTTAATTCCTTTAAGGCGAGTACACAAATCAAACAAAAGCAACTGGATGATCATCTTCCTGTCATCCGATATCACTCTAAAAGTGTCTCCATATACCACAGTAATGTAGAATAGTAATGAAGTTAGGGGAAGCACAGCACAAACAAACATATTCTAAAATGAATACTTAATTAAGAAATTAAGAAGTAGAACATGATTAAAGTAATGTACTCATAAAACAATGTCCTGCATAAATCTAGATATAAAGTCTTGACCAAATCTAAAATTTTATTTAGTTTTTAGTATCATAAACATCATACACACGGATTAGAGCTTAGATCGGGCCCAAAAAATCCGACCCGACCCAGGCCAAACCCGTGCACGTTCTGCCCGAGCCCGACCCAACCCGAATCATGATCATGTGTGTGTATATAAGCTTACTTCACTGTTTATGAAAGTGTAAAATGTATTTTTAATGCATTCATGTCAGAAAGGTGTATGCAGTGTTCTAAGACAAAACAGACAATGCTTTTAAATACAATTTACTGTGTATTTGTACTAATAATAATTAGTCTATAACCAATTGATATTAGACATATGATGTGGAATGGCTGCCCTGAGAGTGTCAATTTGTTTGAGGCATAATAATAAAAATAATGAGTAAACGAGCACTTTTCATATTTATATTTTGCACTGGGGTCTGTATTAAAGCACTGCAATAATAGACTGTATTAATATCTTACATCATGTGTGCTTTGTTTTTGCTTTTACACTCTTTTACACTCTTTTACACTCCTAGCCCTGCATCTATAATCAATTAATATCAGACACATGATGTGGAATGGCTTCCCTTAAATTTGTTTAAGGCATAATAGTAATAATAATAATAATAATAATAATAATAATAATAATAATAATAATAATAATAATAATAATAATAATAATGAGTCAACGAGCACTTTTCTAATTAATATTTTGCACTGGGATCTGAATTAAAGCACTGCAATAATAGACACTCTTAGCCCTGCGTCTATGACCAGTTAATATCAGACACATGATGTGGAATGGCTGCCCTGAGAGCGTCAATTTGTTTAAGGCATAATAATAATAATAATAATAATAATAAATGAGCACTTTTTAAAAATATTTTTATGGGGTCTGTATTAAACTACATTAAATGAATTAGACTGTATTAATATCTTACATCATGTGTGCTTTGTTTTTGCTTTTACACTCTTAGCCCTGCATCAGATGTCAGATTAAGCCTGTGTCTCTGCCTCCTGTGTGTCTTGATTTCCCAGCGTTCCCTCAAAAGTGCTGCCTCCAATTCATCTGCAGAAAGCCTGTAATGAAAATTGAATCACAGACCTCGAGCCGAAGGGTTAGAGGTTAACCTAAGCATGGGGTCAGTCGTATAACCCACCCAGCCTGGAATTAAAAGGGAAAGCCCACTTTTGTCTTACTAACCCCATAAGGTCAAGGGGGTCAGGAGGTCAGTGTCGGTGGGACGGCCCCGGACCGCTCTGGTGTTATAAATTATGGGCCAAAGCGAAGGCGGAGAGAAACGACTGCTTCCTCTGGAGCCGGGGTGCCCGAGAGGCCACGGCGACATTATTCCACGACCTTAATCGGGAGAAAAGGAAGTAGTCGCTTGTCCTCGCGCACGTCCAGGGTCAGGGGGGAGTACAATGGACACCTGTCAGATGTCTGCCCAGGTTTAGACATGTCAGACCAGCTTTCAAGGGCAGTGCAGATTTATTCGTACACCTCTGCATATTCACAAAGGCACTGGCCGTAAGTAAGCCAGGCATAAGTAGATTTGACCGATAATGGATTTAAGTGCTGCTCGCTCGCAATGCTAATAGGCTAAATGGCTGATTAAGTGGCCGCTGTGGAGCTGGAGGTCACGCGTGTCGTGGAAGCGCTTTCCGAGTTGGGATGTGAACATGGAAGGGTGATGGAGACGGATGCGATCGGGTGCAAAGATCGTTGCTGGTACTTGTTTTATAGAATGTTTATTGGACTTTAAGGTCATGCTGGGGTTATCCGTCACATCACTGCGCACAAATAGTTAACTTCTCATACCTATAATGTGCTCGGTGACTTTTTTTTTTGTTTACCTTCTTTATGCAAATGCTGAAGGTGTGCCTTTAAAAAAAGCCTGTCTGGAAAAAGACCAAGCCTAGCCAAGCCTGTAAATATCAGTGGATTGAAGTGGAAAAGTTGATTTATTGATAAAGCATAAATCTAAAAGAAAAAAAAAACAACGGTGATGCAAACAGACTCTTTGAACATGTGAACACAAAGCAGGAACAGAAGTCAGTGGTTGCAGATGTTTATAATCTGCTTCTACATTAGCTATAGCTCCCCAATATCACTCTGTACAATTGTTTTTATTCTTTTATTTGTTTGCCTTGTCTGTGTTGACCAAAGGAGGATGGGTTCCTTTTACTGAGTCTTGGTTTCTCTTAAGGTTTCGTCCTCTCAGTCTGAGAGAGTTTTTCCTTGTTACTGTTGCCACTATCACTCATGCTTACTTATAAGGGGCTTGGACCTGCATCTTTCTAAAGCTGCTTTTGCTAGTATTGTCCCACGCCCTTGACTGGACAGACAAAAAGAAGATGGGAGGCGGGGACAAACTCGAGAGTATTTGGGGTGGAGTTCGGGGCAGCTTCGTTGGAAAAGTGTGAAGCTGAAGCCCCCCACACGAATTGAAACAGGAAAAGAAAGGGAGAAATGAAAGAAGGAGGAAGATGGATAGGAGGTGGGTGCGAGGTTGTTCAACGAGCAGGTAGAGAGGAAGTGACGGTTTATATAGGGAGGGCGTGGATCAATCTCCCAAAACTAAGTTATACACATAACTCTACTTGTGTCACAACCCTCGGATCTGTTTGCTGTGCCAGTGTTCACAGGGGTTTTGGGAGTGATGATAGAATGGAAACAACATTTTCACTTATTATTAAATAGGATTCCGCCTGTTAGGCCCAGTTTTATGAACGGTTAAAGCTACAGACATGTACAGCAGACAAAAAAAAACAGCTAATCTCTACCAACAGCTAATCAAGCTTTAAACCACTCTCTGGTATACAGCTCACTCAATGAGCAAAATTCAGGACTTAGCAGAAAATAACAATATTTAGACGTTGTCCAAATGTCTTGGACATGTAGCTTGTTTGCTGAAAACAGCAAAATTATCTGTCAATATTTATTAATCTTCTGATCTCATTATCTTCCTCTTCTTCCTTGTCCAGTAGCTAGCTAGAATCACTGGATACAAATCAGGAAGAGCTGCTGGATAGAATCCCAGCCCACCGTAAGGTACCAGATACACTCACTACCTATGGCACGTGAACTACTTAAAGGTATTTTGGTACAACCATCCATATCTCTCTTCTTCATGTAGCAAATAATATATATATTGTACAGAATCAAGTTAATACATCAAGCTTACCATTTCCAAAACCTGCAGTATCTTTGGCTGGAACTCAGATGTCTGCCCAGGTTAAATGTGGAATTTAAGATCAACATCAGTAATGTGTGTAGAGTACTGATCAGGAGTCTTCATTTAGAAGTAAATGTCTGCTGTGTAGGTAGGGCAGGTGTGAAATGACTCAGGCACAAAAAATGGCACCAATTGAGGGGGGCGCTATAGCAAAGCCATACACATAAGTGCTCATAAGTCATTCCAGCGATTTTTGCCAGACAAAATCTATTTTTTTCTGTAATCCTTGGGTCCAGACAAGTCACTTTGCAATTGTGACTATTAAGCTACGCCTACTTAGATTTTTTGCTAATCTGCATAATATGCAAAACATACTTTTGCAAACTAGTCCTACAGTTTATGCCAATTAGTCCCTCAATTTTAATCATAGCTCCACCAAACTAAAACTAACAACTAGAAACACTCTGTAGAGTGTCTAGGTAAATAATTATCCAAAAAAAATGTTGACTTTATACTCAAAATGACGTCTATACAACAACAAGTATCTTCGGCCGTGTCACATATAGCTTATTTAGCTATAAGTCATTAGTCCTTACTCAGATCATCTCAATATTATAACTCCTTTCGCAGCAAATGATTGGGACACTTTACAAAACAGCCTCAAACTTGTAATTTTAACACCTTTTACTACTTTTAAGCATAAAATTAAACAGATAATAGTAGACTGTTGCTCATGGATCAAATTAGTGCATATTCACACACCCATTTACACATACACATTTTATATTCTATTCTTACACCGTCTTTTTAATCAGTTCATCATTTATATGTTTGTTTTACATTATTCTGTCACTTTTTTTATCCTTGGTTTGGTCACATGTTTCAATATACATTTTTCATGGATATTTTTATGTTCTGTGGACCTTTTTCTATTGAGGTCTAGTCAAGGTCTAGGTCTTTTCTATTTTACCAAGTAAAGGTTTAAAAAAAATCACAAAGCAGGTAAATGTAGCCCAAATCCCATCATTTATGTCATATGTGACACAGGTGTGTAAGTTGTGCGGCAGTGTGAACAGCAAAATCTGCATGTTGAATTTTGAATCAAAAAACATTTTCAATTCCAACTTGAGTCACTTCAACATGTGTTATTGCTATCCATCTGTCTGAACAGCCAGATCAGAATCCACGTGCCTTTTATATCAAGGAGTAGGAAAAAAACAGCAGTGAGTAGACGGCAAAATGCTTTGTGAGAAGTTGGGAAAATAGACAGCAGTGGAGAACTTGAGGGGTGGAAAAACAAGGTAGGTAAAGTTTTCCAAAAGCAGTGTGTAAGACTGGTGGAGGAGAACATGCCAAGATGCATGAAAACTGTTATTAAAAACAAGGGTTATTCCACAAAATGTTGATTTCTGAACTCTTAAAACTTTATGAATATGAACTAATTTTCATTGTTTTGCATTATTTGAGGTCTGAAAGCTCTTCATCTTTTTTGTTATTTCAGCCATTTCTCATTTTCTGCAAATAAATGCTCTAAATGATAATATTTTTATTTGGAATTTTGATTACATGTTGTCCGTAGTTTATAGAATAAAACAACCATGTTTATTTTACTCAAACAGACACCTCAGTGGCATAAAGTTCTCCAAAAGCAGTGTGTAAGACTGGTGGAGGTGAACATGCCAAAATGCATGAAAACTGTTATTAAAAAACAGGGTTATTCCACCAAATATTGATTTCTGAACTCTTAAAACTTAGTGAATATTAACTTGTTTTCATTGTTTTTACATTATTTGAACTCTGAAAGCTCTGCATCTTTTTTGTTATTTAAGCCATTTCTCATTTTCTGCAAACAAATGCTCTAAATGATGATATTTTTATTTGGAATTTTGATGAAATGTTGTCCGTAGTTTATAGAATAAAACAACCATGTTTTTTTTACTCAAACATATTCCAGAGGTTTTCAATTTTGGTAATATCAAAGAAACTCAT
This sequence comes from Astyanax mexicanus, assembly GCF_023375975.1. Lineage (NCBI taxonomy): Eukaryota > Metazoa > Chordata > Actinopteri > Characiformes > Acestrorhamphidae > Astyanax > Astyanax mexicanus. Next base: position 20,589,805 of record NC_064408.1, on the reverse strand, counting down.
CATTTTTAAGTGGTCTCGTTTTTTTTTCCAGAGCTGTATAGTGAAAAGAATTTTCAGAATGTAAATCTAATGACCATATATACACTACCCTGCATGATGGAAAATTAATTCAACTGTAAACTTTTTAAAAAATGCTATGAACAATACAGAAACTGCTCACTGTCATAAGTTTGGTCTAGTCTTTCTACAGATGACAGCTGTGGAGGATTGTGAGGAAGTGTGTTAAGCAGAGTGAAAGAATGGCTGTACGCTAAGCGAGAACCTCCCTCCCTGTTTTATCTTCAGAATCAGCTCTTACCAGCACGGCCCAACCTGCTGGAAACAGTTCAGAATAGGTGTTACCATGTTCAGGGTGGTGCTATAAGTCACTAGCTGTCTCAGACTCCGCAAGAGCCATATTCAGTGTCTAAGCAAAGTTTAATGACACCCATAAAAGCTTTACGGTGCTTTCCTTCCCAGGAACTGATGCCTATCAATGCTTGTTATCAATCATATTGCTGGATTGCTGGTGCACTGGAAGCCTTGCCCCAGAGAACTGGCTTTTCTGGTCGTTGCTGGGTGTGAGTGACAGTACATGAGAAAGCTATAAAGAATTAGAGAATTGAGTGTACTTGTGAAAATACTATGACAATAGGTGAGACATTTATTATTGTTTTTTTTTGTCAAGTGAAGGTTTAGGGAAACTTCTCTATCATCTCTGCATACAGAAATGTTTTATTTGAGGAAAAAAAAACTCACATACATCAAAGGATATCAAAGAATAATAAAAAAACTAATGCTTCTGTTACTAAATGCATTTCAGGAGATTTTATCTGATTTGCGGGCATCAGGGAGTCTTTATCGATATGCGGTACACTCCCGCAACTTCCGGGAGACTCGGGAAGGCTGTGTATTTATAATGCATTATATGGCATACATAATACCATAAATTGAAAGACCAAAGCTTGTATAATAACTCTTGTACAAGAAATGAGTTATATACATACTTATATACAGTACAAGTGTGTGTTTACTTCACAAAGACAGGTTTTATCAGTATGTTCTAATGTAAGTAGGTTGTATCAGTATGTACAATGTTCAAATCGACTGATATTAAACAGAATTACGATTATCATTATTACTATTATATTGTATAAAGTAGGGGTGTAAGAAAGTATTAAATCAAAGTATCACAGTAATTTGTTTTGCAATACTGATCAATTTTCCCAAAAAAAAATTCCAAAAAAAAAAAAGTCTACATTTTTAGTTTTTAGTTTACATATAAAGATTGGTGTAAATCAGAAGTGGTTAATTTAGTGTTGTTCAGTATTATTAAACCCTTTTTTTATTAGTTAAAGAGCAGTGTGGTACGATGAGTGGTTAGTGTCGTTAGATCCAACTGTTCTGATTGGATAAAAAGTAGTGTGTTTTTATACTATAAGAGTTTTCATAAAATTGTATTTAAACAATTGCAATATATTGACTTGCTTACAGTCACAACATACAGTAGTGGTCAATTGTTCTCTTAATCTTTGCTGTTTAAGCTCTCCAGGTTAAGTCAATAACCAGACATTGTAGAAAATCCAGTGTACAAAACTTTAAAGAAAATGATTAACATAAATACTGAAAAAAAGTATTAACTTAACTGAAACATGTATTCTAAAAGTATATTATAACAAAAAAAAACTGAAAAAAAAACATATTTTGATAAAAAAAAAACAGGAAGTGATTACAGCTGGTAAATAGCAAAGGAAATAAACTGAGCCTTGGAAATTGATAAAAAAAAATGGATAAAAAATGGATAAAGTGTTTGTAGTGCAGCAGTATTGGAACAGATTGTGTTACTGCACTCTCTACTGCAGCATTTACACACATTACATTCACACTTTCATCATAATAACTAGAAAAATACACAGAAACTCTGCAACTATTAACAGTATAGGTCTTTTTTAAGAGTAATTACAGATAAAGCCAGAAAGTGGTGAGTACTGTTTCCTACACCTTCGAAAAGTTCTTGAAAACTGGAGAAAACTGCTACAGGAAGAGTTACGTCTGGCTGACCCACATGGCAACAGCGCCTTTAGCTCAGATTAACATTGATCTAAATCTCTGCATCAGCTGTAAAGAGAATAATTAGGTCTGAAAGGTAAAATGCAGTAATAAAGTAATTGGTAAGATGAGAAAATAAAAAAGCAGCTTTTCTAAAACATACAGCATTGGTACTGGACTGAAAACAAAAAAAATGCAATGTTTGTGCATATCGCAATATATTGGGTTGTATTCAATCGTAACATGCATTAAATCATCAGGCTCTTGCCAACACACAACACAACACAAAAACCCAAAACACGAAGATGGCCCTGTACGTACTTATGAGTGTTATTATACCGCAGCTAGTTTTTGACCCTGCAATGTAATTGGTTGAGAGGCATTCTATGAGTACCGTTATCAGCTGGTAATGCACTGTAACCAAAGCTCTATAATAATACACACAAGGTTCGTGCTATAACGTGTAATATTGGCACTGCTGTGCTGAACTACGGCACTACTTGGCCTACAGGTTATAGCACTCCCTCTGGTGCATTATTTTTTAATTATACTGGTTATTATACAGTCATTATAAACCATTGTGTATGCATTATGAACCCTTGTGTATGCATTATGAATCCAGGATTAATGGAACGTTTTACTGATTTAATTTTGTCCTTCTTATGTCAAGTTTTTCTTTTGAAGATACAAAGTTGTTGTACAACAGCAAATGAAATAAATGCAATTTCTCCAGATACATCCCCGCTCACATGTTCTTCTCCTAATATCTATTCTTTTGGTTTTGACACATTTGAAGCATTTTTTGGAGGTGTACCACCTTGGGAAGCACTGTTTTGTGGAATTACTCACCTTTGCTCGTAAGCCACTGTTCACTATGTCAGTATAAAGGGTAGGTGTTCCTGGACTGGTGCTCTGTGGCCTGTGTGTGTGTGTTTGTGTTTGCATGTTATATGGAGCTGTGTGAGGGCTAATTGCCCCGTCAACACGTTGATGCCCAGGCGGGGCATGATAAGGCGCAGACAGTTGACAGGAGGTGTGCGTGGTCGGCTGGAGACAGCCTTATCTCTGGCCGGAGGAGAAGAGCAGACGCCCCACTCTTCCTCATGCAAGCACTCTCTCTCTCTCTCTCTCTGGGGAAGAGAGCGAGTGAGGGAGGGACAATAGAGAACAAGCGAGAGAGAGAGAGAGAGAGAGAGAGAGAGAGAGAGAGAGAGGCAGGGGGAGGTGGAGACTGATCACCTGTGACTCATTCTTTCTGTCCTCTAGTTCATGTACTCACACCAACAGGGTGTCAAGGACCCAGGTCTACTGTTGGAAAGGAGGAGTCCGTCCAATAAAGTGATATGATAAAAGTATAGAAGACTGCATGCAACACTTTTACCACAGATTTTAAAGTAAAAGTTTGGTATAAAATCCAAATTTCCACAACTTTCCATTTGCTCCATGTGTAGTTAATCTATCAAGACATATTTGGAGTCTTGTGTTTGCTTTTAAAACCGGGTTTTCTTTTAAAACTGGGCAAATGTAGTTCATTTTTCACATTTTAACCCTTTAACTTCTGTTCAATAATTGGGTAGATCACTGTTGAGTTGATGTATTTTATTTAAGAAAGTGAGGAACTTAAGTAACTTACCTTAAATTAATTGTGTCATCTCTACCAATCAGGAGGAGTACTGTACATTCAGCTATTTAAAAAAATCACAATAGGTCTCTGTGTCTTTTATTAGAATGTGTTTCTATTCTCATCTTTAAATGGATGAATTCACATAAACATGTGGATTGTTTTTGGTGGAATTATCAAAGGTAAACATAAAAATATATAACATATTTTTTATAATATTATAGTTTCAGAGGATTTGATGAATGGAATTCTGTAAGTTCGTACAACAGACACTTGTATTGTTATTATTCAAGATGGGAGAGTTGTATTGTGTTCACACAGTTTACCAGCAGTTACACTGTAGAATGATATTTCTTACTTAAGTCAGTTGCCGACACCCAACTTATTAAGACATAAATAAAATCCATACAGCAAAAGTTAAACACTACAGACAGGGGCAAACTATTAAACTGAATATTTAAGTATTAAAATTATTTATATACCGTATTTTTCGGACTATAAGGCGCACTTAAAAACTTTTAATTTTCACAAAAATTGACAGTGCGTCTTATAATACGGTGCGCCTTTTGTATGGATTTTACTCGTCAGGTTGTAAGGAGCAGTAAACACACACTCCGTGCAGCGTTATAGAGAGTTTCAGTGCTATACAGAGTCCAGAGCCGTGCAGCTCCGAGGCTGAGCAGCAATAGCATTAGCTAGATGCTAACCGCTAAGCTAGCTAGCTTATTCACTGAGATCAGTATTATCTAAATTTTACTCGTCAGGTTGTAAGGAGCAGTAAACACACACTCCGTGCAGCGTTATACAGAGTTTCAGTGCTATACAGAGTCCAGAGCCGTGCAGCTCCGAGGCTGGAGCAGCAAATAGCATTAGCTAGCTTATTCACTGTTCAGAGATCAGTATTATCTAAATTTTACCCGTCAGGTGTAAGGAGCAGTAAACACACACTCCGTGCAGAGCCGTGCCGCTCCGAGGCTGGAGCAGCAATAGCATTAGCTAGATGCTAACCGCTTAGCTAGCTAGCTTTTTCACTGTTCAGAGATCAGTATTTTCTAAATTTAGCACTTTTAATACTGCTGGAGCAGTATTATTAGAGTTAGATGCTAATCGCTAAGCGTTCACCGTTCAGAGGTGAGTTATCGGCCTGTAAGTCTGTGCTGCTTTGCCTGGCTAGCATTAGCTAGATGCTAAGCGCTAACTCTCTCAGAGGTGAGTTTTATCAGCCTGTAATCTGCTTGTTTACCGTGTTAAAACAAGCTACGGGGGACGAATCGCTAGCTAATATCTCACTGTCTTACCAGAACACGCAGGATTACTCAGTGTAACGCTGTCGTTTAAGTTTGGGTTAACTTTACTAGTTTAGGTGACTAGCTAGCGTGCTAGCGGATAGCTATGCTAACGCTGGTGCAGCAAGCCTTAGTGGACATCTGGAAATCTAAGCTTACTGTAAATAAACTGAAGCACGTTACTCACCCAAATAAACAGTTTTCAGGAGAGGAATCTGTGTAGATTAATATCCAGCACTCATTTGACTTTGAAAGAGCTAGATTTATATATACTGAGACGCTCCACCGGCAAGCGACCACCCCCGGTGGGGGAAGGGAAACATGGCGCCACCCCTGTTCACTTTGATATAGGCACCCTTTCTAGTGTCACTTAACACGCCTTATAATGCGATGCGCCCTATGTATGGAAAAATAGCAGAAAATAGGCGTTCTTTGATAGTGCGTCTTATAATACGGTGCGCCTTATAGTCCGAAAAATACGGTAATCATTATTTCAAAATGTGTATTTTTAAAATGTGTTGTAGATTAATACTAAAGTCATCCAAACTATTAAGAAAAAATATATGGAATTATTTAATTAACAAAAAAAAAATTAAACAAACCAGAAACAGAATATATTTTATATTTTATATTCTTCAAATTAGGCACCTCTTGCTTAGATGACAGTTTTGAACATCTTGGCTGGATTTTCTCAGTCAGATTTATGAGGTAGAGTTCCCTGGCTTTCAGTTAACAGCTGTTCTGAACTCGTCAAGAGTTAATTATTACCTGAATTTCTTGCCTCTTAATGTGTTTGAGAGCATCAGTTGCAAAGTTGTGAAGAGATACTTTATGAAATAAATGTTGGTCAATCCAAAACATATCAAGAGCCTTATAAACCGCAAGTAAACACAGAGTATTTTGGTTTGTTTAACACTTTTAAGTTACTACATGATTCCTTATGTGCTCCTTCATAGTCTGGATGACTTCAGTATTAATTTACTGAAATGTAGGAAAAAAGAAAAACATTAAACAATAGAGTGTTTTTTTTTTTTTGACTGGTACTGTAAATATACTTTAATAAATGGTGCTGCTATGGAAATATGAGAAGGCACTTTTTTGTTCGTTTTAATCTTTTTTATTTACTTTTCAATTTATCCTGTTTTACATTGTGTATATTTCTCCCCTGCTTGCTAACTACACAGACCTTGGTCCTAAAAAAAAAAAAAAAAAAACTGAAAATGAGAAGCAAAATGACCTTTGCTGACTTGTTACACACATTTAATTAAAACATCAAAACACATTTGATTTTTTTTGTTGTTGACTATTCCTTCAACCTTCATAACTGTTTCTGGGTCAAAAGAGAAAAAAAGGGAAAAGAATAGATGACATACAGCATGTTGTATCTTATCACGCTGCCTGTATTACACCGGCTGAAATGGGGAAATACTCCTTATCTCCTGATCCTGCTCGTATATTCCCGAGTTACACGGCAGAAGAGAGGGAAGGAGACGGAGGGGAAGGAATGGACGGAGTGAATTCAGGGGCACTCTATCTGTTTTTATTTCCTCTCGGAGAGGGCGGATGGGCCTCGGGTAAACCGATGACGATCTATTTCTGTTTGTGTACAGGACATTTATGGGCATATTAGGGGCCTCGGCCAGCGAGACGTTCATAAAAGAGAAAAAATCCATATGCGGCAGAGGAGGCGTGTGTGTATCAGCACACTGGGCTCTTCCTGAGGCCTGTATGTGTGCGTGTGTGTGTGTGTGTATGATAGGACCTCTGGCTCCGGGCTGTCTGCCTCTTTCTCTCTCTCTCTCTCTCTCTCTCTCTCTCTCTCTCTCTCTCTCTCTCGCTCTGCTTGTGCAGAGAGCAGTACATTATTTTTAACCCACTGCCTCTGTGAGGAAGGTGGTGGTGGTGCTGGGAGGGAGGGGGGCTTTAGCCTCTGAAGTCCAGCACAATGAATACGGGTCTCAGCCCACAATGCTAAACTTCATGTGTGCTCTTTCTTTTCTTTACTATCCATTGTGTCAGTGTGTGTTTCGGTGTGTGTGTTAGTGTGTGTACACTTTTTGTTTGTAGTAGTGGTGACACCATACATTAGATGGCACTAATTACTAATAGCAGCGTGGCGACATGGCGGTATTGTTGGGTTAATTCACGGAAAAGGGCGGTCCGCATCTGTTCTAGCCTGAAATGCAATCAAGGGGGATTGTTTCTGTTCGGTGTGGCGTTTAATAATGAGGCTGCAGCAGTTTATGTTTCAGCAGAGGGCTCATATTCATTTTCCTACTTCCTTCGCTAGAACACCTCGGTGGAACACTTACAGTAATTGCAGTTCATCTGGGTATTCATTCTTTGCAGCCTTTTGCCCGGAGGTCACGTCGCCAGGCTAGAAGCAGAAAGGTAGACTGCATAATATGTCGTATATTTACGTGTGAACACTTCACTTATTTAACATCTATTTTCCAGTGCCCCTTGATTTGGAGGAGCGTTTTTGCGTATTAATGTCAAATCAAAATCAAATCAAATCAAATTTATTTGTGTAGTGCTTTTTACAGAGCAGCTTTACAGAAACATAATCGCAGGACAGAGAATCAGACAAAACATTCACCTATTAAAATTCCTTGGTGTAGGTGATACAAAACCTTTATTCTTTGCAGTAAAATAAGTTTTTTACACTTTGAAAATTTGAGAATTTAGAGGAGCTGCCTGTTCTCTCTCTACTCCACTTAATAATTCCAGATCAGAAACAGAATTCAACCCAGTTTTTGCATGTTTGAAAATAGACGTAAAAAAAAGACAACCATAATGAAACTAAAGGTTTGGAGGACATGAACTGTTTGATTCATACTTAGAAAAATACTGATTTTAAAATTAAGTGCAGGAAAGAGCCCATTTTATAAAAATTCATTTTTTTTAATCACAATTACAGTTATGCTTTTTTTTAAGTAATGTTCTTTATCAGACATGGAATCTTTCTATGTCATGCTTGAATAGAAATCCTTAAGAGTTTTTGAGGTGTAATGTCAGGCAGAAAATGTACAAAAATGCTGGCATATTAAGGGGTTAAACATACAATACAGAACCAGCAGTGAGTAACAGAGGCAAGGAAAAACTCCCTCAGAGCTGCAGGAGGAGGAAGAAAGCTTGGGAGCAACCAAGACTCACATATAAGGGGGACCATCCTTCTACTGATCAGACAGCTTTTAAATTAATATTAAAAAAGTCATTATTTATATATATATATATATATATATATATATATATATATATATATGTATCCACACAGGTCTAATATATTGAGGTGTATCAGCAACACCAGCAATGGAAGCAGTCAGAGTTAAACTTGGATATAATCTGTGTTGGAGAGTAAGCAGCTAGACTGAGGCATGTTGCAAAAAATGGATGCTGTGCAGCGGATTTGTGGTGGGTTGATAGGGAACTTCCATCAGTAATGTGGCTCAATTCCTATATACTGTGTATTTTATGTAAGTGTGCATGGTGACTTTAAGAAGAAAATTTCTTTTTAAATATTGTATTGTATTGCATTTATCTCTTTGGACCCACAGTAGTGAAACAGAAGTATAATCAAGCTAGTTTATAAAACCTAGCTATAAAGCCATGTTCACACTGCCAGCTCAAATCTGTTTTTTTCTGTATAGTATCCAGATTGATACTGTTTCTGTCTTTTTTATTCTGATTCTGTCTGAACAGACAGGAACCACAAGAGATGATCCACACATTTTTTAAAATTCATTTCTCGTTTATTAAAGGGGTTAATCTACAGTTACAGTAGATACAGGAATCAACTAGACTTATCAGCATTTGTGCACATACTGCTTTGTGATGGCATTATGGCATCACTCAAAAAATATATTTTAACCACCATTTTTAAGAGTGTAAGAAAATGTTACACTAAAATATCATTGCTGTATAGTAAAATAATAAAGCTCACACAACTTGGACTTTGGTCATCTATGTTTGGAGAAACCACTCAAGCATGAATGCATGATAAATTCCTGTTTGCTATCAAATTAAATTCTGGGATTATATTAAGAGGTTAATAAAGTTCTCTTCTCTTAATCTGATTTGCATGGCTGAGATCAGGTGCCTGGAGGAGGATGTTTAATATAGAAAAAAAAAACAATAGAGCGATTTATAGAAGAATAGAAATAAGACACAGTGTCTGTTTTCAATTGAAAACAAAAAGATCTTAACATAGTCAGATCTAATCTTTTTATTTTTGAATTAATAATGAGACATTTTTTTATTCGTATAAGAAATAATTGAATAACTTAATAATACAGAAGTCAATCATTGGTCTGACAGATTTTTCAAAAGTGTCAAGGCTGTGGGATTGTGGGATATGAGGTGGAAGGAAAGGGGGGGAGTATACAGGGCCACTGTCAAGGGGTCTTTAACCCGCCCCTCCTCCCCGGCCGCCAAATCCCCGCAGTTCAGGAGCCCTAATCACTCTGAGCAAAGGGAGAAAATCAAATTGACTCGACCTCTAAGACGCCGCGATTGAAATCAGATTACAGATGGCGGAGTGCTGGTTTTCTCCGCGCCACAGCTACCACAAACGCTCTGGCCTTGAAAGCATACACCTCCTGGGGTGGAGGAAAGGGGGAAAAGAGAGAGAGAGAGAGAGAAACGCGAGAGAGAACAGGAGAAAAAGAGATGCTCGCCTCTGAGTGAGTGATTGCTGGGGGAGAGCGTTGAGGGTAATTAACTCCAGTCCTGCCTGTCTGAATCGATGAGGTGAGGGCTCGCAGGCACTGGCTCTTGTTGCACGGCACCTCTTACACAGCGGCGCAACAGTTAGCAGCCAGCAGCAGCCCACCGGTCCACGACAGGGTGAGGGCGAGGGTCTGGGGTGTTTGTCGCCACTTGGAAGTTACCATAACGTTAATGATGTGGCCCCTTAGACAATACTGAAAATGGAACAGCTGTAAACAAGGGTGAGCCGAGTACTGTATGTAACCTGGGCTGCTTTGCTAAGGACACTACCAATAAACAATGAATGAAAAATTATAGCAAAGATTCAAGATAAACCTAAACTGCAGCAGATCAGTCATTTCAAATTTCTTTCAATGAAATCAAGTGAAGTGACAAAGCTAATCTGCAGCTAAAAAGTACTAGAACCCTACCAATTAGCATTGACTGAGCGGTGATGTCAATGTGGCTTTCCAACAGCTGCATAGTTAAACTCAAGTCTAACCCCAAACCTTACAGTAAAATGTAAGTGTAAAGTTTTGAAATATATTGTGAAAATATTTATTAAAAATGTAAAAAATAATCAGACACTTTCTTACAATCAGATGCTATCTGTCACAATCTGAACCTACAGTACAGTCAAATCAAGAACCATGAAGGATTATCCAGATCCTCTGTGCAGAAAGCATGTAGGCTTAGATTTAAGGTTAAGGCTAAGGTTTAAATTAGGGCTAGGTTTTGGGTTAGATTTAAGGTTGAGGCTAAAGTTAAAATTAGGGCTAGGTTTTGGGTTAGATTTAAGGTTGTGGCTAAGGTTTAAATTAGGGCTAGGTTTTGGGTTAGATTTAAGGTTTAGGTTGAGGTTTGGGTTAGATTTAAGTTTGAGGCTAAGATTTAAATTAGGGCTAGGTTTTGGGTTAGATTTAAGGTTGAGGCTAAGGTTTAAATTAGGGCTAGGTTTTGGGTTAGATTTAAGGTTGAGACTAAGGTTTAAATTAGGGCTAGGTTTTGGGTTAGATTTAAGGTTTAGGTTAAGGTTTGGGTTAGATTTAAGGTTGAGGCTAAGGTTTAAATTAGGGCTAGGTTTTGGGTTAGATTTAAGGTTGAGGCTAAGGTTTAAATTAGGGCTAGGTTTAGGGTTAGATTTAAGGTTGAGGTTTGGGTTAGATTTAAGGTTTAGGCTAAGGTTAGGGTTAGGGCTAGGTTTAGGGTTAGACTGAAGACTTAGGTTGAGGTTTGGGTTAGATTTAGGTTTTAGGCAAAGATTTAAATTAGGGCTAGATCTAGGGTTAGATTTACATTTTATGGTTAAGTTTTGGGGTGGGCTAGGTTTGGGATTAGATTTTAGGTTGAGGTTTGGGTTAGGGTTCGATTTACATTTTATGTTTAAGGTTGAGGTTAGGTCTAGGTTAAGGGTTTGATTTAAGTTTTATGGTTAAGGTTACAGTAAGGGCTAGGTTAAGGGTTTGATTTAGGTTTTATGGTTAAGGTTTAGGTTAGGGCTAAATTTAAGGTTCAATTTAAGTTTCATGGTTAAGGTTAGGGTTAGATCAAGGTTTAGGGTTAGATTTAAGGTTTATGGTTAAGGTTTTGGTTAGGCTGAGTTTTTAAGGTTGATTCATGGTTGAGGTTAGGCGTTGGGTTAGAGTTGTCGTGGTAGGGTTCTATATACAATCATTTACATTCAACCTAGAGTTAAGTTGCATAGACATTCAGTTAAATGGCAGATGAATGTTAGTTGATCATCTATGAGGCAGCTATAATGAACCATTTAAATAGAGTGTTATTGTATTAGCTAATCATAGTAACATGATTATGTGAAACTTTAACACTGAAAAACACTAAAACATTGTATTATATCAGTGTCTTTTAATTACGGCAGCGCTACGCTAAGTTGCTAATGCTTTTATAACACTTCCTCTGTAAAGCTGGACGCGCTGTATGATCTAATGTCTAATGGGAACCTTGGCCTATTGTGTGTGCTGACAATAGCACTTACTGTGAAGCCAAATGACTTTTTTAGCACTTGAAAGTCAGCAGCACTTTGTCATGCTCAGGGGGCCTTATCTTCTTCACACGCTAGGCGAAAAGAAAAGTATTTTTAGCGCGGCCGCGGCCGTCTGTTCCGCCGATTCTTGTCCGAGCTCTCTATCTGAGAGCCTTTCCATTGTATTATCAGACAAAAGGTGAAAACGAAGTGATCCCATCCGGTGCTACAAATGAGAGAACTCTCGGGGAGGCAAGTGCAAGTGCACGAGGCGTTACACAGCAAGAGTGTGTGGTTTTGTATATGTGTGTGTGTGTGTGGCACTTGTTGAGTTCTGTGAGTCAGGCTCGGTGCTGGCTCGGTCTGGGCCCAGTGCGCACCGAGTGCGGCAGCATGTCTGGCAGGTCGTGGTGGGAGGAACAATGAATGAACGGCACGGAGCATGCATCCAGCTCTATTTATAGTGACCCAAGGTCCACATCCCGCCACAGTGGGCCCTGTCTGTTCAAACGAGGGAAGAATTCCAGGAAGCAGCCAGAGAGGAGTCTCGCTCCTTCGTTCAGGAGGCAGGGAGCGTGTGCATGTGTCTGTGAGAGTACACGGACGAGACGTAGAGGGCGTGAATGCGCGTCCGTGTGTACGTGATCTCTCAATGACTGCGTGCGAGGGGTTTGGATGGGTTTGGATGGGGGTGGGCGTGTGCACCTGCCTGACAAGTGCGTGTGTACGGTATGTGTGCACGCAAGAGCTTAGAAAAAGAGAAAAAGAAGCGATGGCGGAATCTGCTGAGATTCACGCAAGAAGACGTTCACCCGTAGAAGCTTTTGCCTGTGTTTTGGCATTACAGGGGGTTACGATTCAATATGTCACAATACATAATGATACTGTAAACAAGGTGATACAGTACAGGCCAAAAGTTTGGACACACCTTCTCATTTCTTGCGTTTTCTTTATTTTCATGACTGTTTACATTGTAGATTCTCACTAAAGGCATCAAAACTATGAATGAACACTATGAATGGAGTTTTATGTACTTAAAAAAAAATAACCTGGCCTCCACAGTCACCGGACCTGAACCCAATCGAATCGAGATGGTTTGAGGTGAGCTGGACCACAGAGTGAAGAAGGCAAAGGGGCCAACAAGTGCTAAACACCTCTGGGAACTCCTTCCTTCAAGACTGTTGGAAAACCATTTCTGGTGAGCACTGTATATTCTTTCCTTTGGGTGGATGAGTGTTATGTCGGTGGGTGGATGGGTGTTATGTAGGTCGGATAGGTTTGTGGAGGTAGGTCGAATTGGAGAATTTGTTTATAATATCCTTGTATTTATAATCCTCCTTTAAATAAATGATCAATAAAAATACTTGATCACACACAAAAAAGAAACACTCTAACATGACCTATAAATGACCTATCATGAGCTCAGAATCCAGTAATCCAGCAGACTAAGGAGCTGCTACTCTAATCCAAGAATCCATCAGCAGCCGGAGAGCACAACTGGACATGCTCTCTTTGTGGCAGGGTAGATCTCTCTCTCTCTCTCTCCTCTCATCACTCCATTTGCATGGGGGGGGTTTGTATGAGGGTGGGCGTGTGCACCTGCCTGACAAGTGCGTATGTATATGTGCACGCAAGAGCTTGGAAAGAGAGAAAGAGAAAGAGAGAGAGAGAAGGGATGGCGGGATCCGCTTGTAAATTATCTGTGATCTAAACATTGTAATGAGTTTTAGCTAAGAGGACATTCACTCGTAAATTAATCCAGGAGGAAGACAGCGACACGGAGAAGTGCAGCTCGTGTGGAGAGGGCCTGAGCCAGCCTTTATGAATACCTCTTACAGTGGAGAGCGGGGCTGAAAACATGATTATAAATATCCGCAGCTGTGCCACGCGCTAGCCCACGCTAATCAACAATCAACATATCAAATGTGGAGTGGAAATCATCTGGCCCGTTCGGACATTCATTTACCGTCCAACAATGAGGAGATGATTCAATATGGCAGCGCGCTCACTCTCGCTTTCTCTCTCTCTACTCGCTCTCGGGCCGGGAGTCTCGTCTCTTCTCGTCTCGCCCCTGATGACCTGCTCCAGGTGGCAGGCCATGCAACCTGTGCCAGGTCTGGAAAGGACACGTCTGTTTAGCCTGCCTCAGAACAGACGGCGCAATTGAGCATTCCAAAGAGCATTCCATTTCCAACCACGAGTAGCCTTTTTGTCCCTTTCCCGGTCCCAGACAGCTCGGAGCGAAGATGGTGCGCTGAAGTGGGGTGGCGTTTCGAGAGCCGCCCAATCCCGAGCCGCTCCTGACTCAGCATCCGTGTTTCATTTCCTGCAGCCTCTCAAAGAAAGGTTCCCTCTCTTAATAGCATTACCTGTAGAAGCCACTTAAATAACAAACTGCCGGCTTTTAAAGAGACAGGCAGCATGAGTGACTAGCATGAATGCGCCTTCGCCCCAATCTAATTTATCTCTATAAACATATACATCTGCGTTTCATTTGCTACAAATTTTCAGACGTATCTTTCACTGCGCCGTCCGTCGCTTCGGGTATGATTTTCGGCCTCAAAAGCTTTTACTTTCCCAAATTGCTCCTATCAGGAAATTGACCCCTTTGCCTTTCGGTCGAATAAATGTCTGCGATTCGAAGTCGAAATGAGATTTATGATGCATTAGGAATAAAATTACACTGGAAATGAACAGAACCGTTTAACTGCAGGAAGAGTCTGCCTAAGCTGGGTCTGGCTTGTTTAAAATCTATTCTGTTATACCCATTTCTCTTTTATCCTGAGGAAAAATCAACTTTTCTTTTCTGTTTTGTGGCTTCTAACACAGCTCCGGTCAGGAAGCGAGATATTAACAGCGCGAGAAAGAAAACTCTGAAGAAATGAATATTATTCACAGTAGAGAACGGACGAGCACTCTGTGCTCAGAATGCAGAAACCACAGCCATCGATTGCATTCGGTTCTATTGTAGTTGCATCAGTCTTAATTTATGTTAATGGAAGAAATTACTTTGGCTTAGACAGCATTGTCCGGGAGGGAAGGAAGTCAACACATCAAGTGAAACCACTGCAGTATTTGCCACTTTCTTTAAACCACTTTGGGCAGCATGACTTTCTGCAGATGTAGGCGAGACTCGTGGTTGCTGGGGATGTGTATTTGCAGGAAGAACATGGTGATATGATACACATCACGATTCAGTATATTACAATACACAGATCAAGCATAACATTGTGACCAATTACTTGTTTTTACACTTGTTTTCCATTTGTTTTTGCAGCTCAACTGAGCATATAGGACACTTTGTAGTTCTAGGCTGTTGTAGTTCAGTGAATGAGTGGGTGGGAAAGAATGACAGGATTTGGCGCTGATTAGCTGACAGCTCTGTGATGGTCCCTCCACGACTCTACGGTGGGCGCCATTCATAAGCTAGGGTGGGTAAGGCCATGAATCCTAATTTACGGGATGACGTGAGACCGAGGGCTTTTCCTAATTCTCTTTTGTGTATTTTTTTTTATTGGCTTATGCAGGTAATGCGGGTAGGAGAGCTCTAAATGCTTTTCAGAGAAATGACAATCTTTAATCAGGATTTCAGGTAGTATTTATAGGTGGGTCATTCTAAGCACTGCAGTGACTGTACTGGCATGGTGATGGTGTGAGTTAGATGGATCAGACACAGACAGCAGTGCTGCTGGAGTTTCTCCACATAATGGGTGTAGAAACATGGAAGCAGTCATAAGTTTGATATGTGTATAAGAAACACCATTACACTATTTTTATGAAATATGACATTTCATAAATCAGAACAGCACACAAAACACTGCTATTTAGCAGTTGAGGTTTAAACACAACACTAAACGAACCACTCTTTAAATGTAAATGAATAATTATTAATGATAAAGAAGATAGATGATCCCAAGCCATCAAACCAAGCTGAACTGCTTGACTTTTTGCACCAGGAGTGGCATAAAGTTATCCAAAAGCAGTGTGAAAGACTGATGGAGGAGAAAATGCCAAGATGCATGAAAACTGTAATTAAAAACAATTCCACCAAATATGGATTTCTAAACTTTTAAAACTTTATGAATATAAAATTGATTTCTTTGCATTATTTAAGGTCTGCATCTCATTTTCTGCTAATAAATTCTATAAATGACAATATTTTTATTTGGAATTTGGGAGAAATTTACAGAATTTACAGAATAAAACAGCAACGTTCATCAGAGAAACTGGTTCAGAAACTAAAGTGGTCTCTTAATTTTTCTATAGCTGTGCATATATATATATATATATATATATATATATATATATATATATATATATATATATTTAGAAAAAATTAAGAGACCATAATGACCTAATGCCAGAATACTGAATATACAGAATACAGAGGCAGATGGGCTTTTAGGGAGATACAAAAGTCACCACCCTGGACAGCCACACAAACACTTCCAACCACTCAGGTCATGTCCCTAATTGAGGGGTCAGGGTCCTGTGTTTCAGAGACCCTGACAGCATGTAATGAGGCCTGTGTGGTGTGACAAGTCTGCCCATCCTTTCTAGGTGTCTACCCCAGCCAGACTCGCCTACAATGGGGGCAGACTCCCACTTTGTTGTCGCTTGACCCCGAGGACAATAGAGGGATCATCAGACACAACACGCAGAGGAAGGGACATTAGTAGCGGTGGAGAACATGGAAAACACAGGCTAGAACATTCAGACTGGCGCTTTATCTGGATGATGTCCTGTTCCGAGTGAGAAACCAGAGAAAAAGGACGTGTGATAGCATCAGTTATCACCCAGAGTGCCTGTCCATTAACATCCATGATACATTAGTACTATCAGCCAGCATGAATATGAGGAGGGGATGTTTGTTAAAAGCACCATTAACCCTTTACACGTGCGCAAGCCACAGGATAAACAGAGGTGCTGGACACAATCTGCCTGTTTTATACCGTCACAAATTGATCAGATTATAAACAATTAAAAAGTAAACCTATAAAGTCTATACTTACTTATTATAATGTATAATGTAAATCTTACATTACAAATTGTTTTAAACACATCAAATTGAAATCCAATAACTTCTTATGCATTAGGAGTTGTGATCATAATGCATCATTAGCTCTGTTTATAGTACGTTCCAAGAAGTCAGTTCCAGCAAACTACTCTGAATTATACTTGTGTTAAATAAAATATTAGTTATAGTGACTTATAATGCATTATTACATCTCTCTCTCTCTCTCTCTCTCTCTCTCTCTCTCTCTCTCTCTCTCGCTTTCTATATATATATATATATATATATATATATAGAGAGAGAGAGAGAGAGAGAACAGATATATATATATATATATATATATATATATATATATATATATATATATATATATATATATATATACATATACATATATATATATACACACATATATATACTAGACATTACATTTGTAGAAAGTGTTACCAAACTAATCCCCAATAATAGAACAAGAATAACCCAACAATAAAAGCCTAGTAGTAATGGTAGGTAATTAAATGCTAAGATGCATTTTACAAAAGTAAATTAATAAAAAGGTAATACAATTAAAAAAATATCAACCAAACAGCTGAAAAACAGCTACAAGAAGAATAAAAATACTACACATAAACATATAAAATAAAATATGAATTAATACAAAAGAACAGAAAAAGTAAAAGAATGGATTTGTGACAAATAGTACCAGTCAAAAATTTAAACACCATCTTATTGAATTATTTTTTTGTATTTATTTCAATATTTAATTTTTGTTCTACATTTTTGATTAATATTAAAGACATGAAAACTATTAACACAATCCCCTGATCTAGACCTGATCGACTGAGGAAACTCCTTTCTTTAAGATGCTGGAAAAAAAACTATTCCAGGTGACTCTCCCTCATGAAGACACTGATTGAAGTGGCTACTTGAATGCTAAAAGCTAAAATCGATTAGACATGGACATGTTTTTTAGTATGTGTATTAGTATTCACTGTGGAACTCTACCTCGCTCTGCCTCCAGCTTAGTTATGTCATGTGAACACTTATGTCATGTCTGCAGTGTGAAGAGCTCTTTTTCTCTCTGTGTGCTGAGAATGCAGGTTTGTTCAGATGTGTAGTTATTAAAGGCATTATCAGCTTCTTTGGTGCACTTATCATTAAAATTAAAACAACAACTATAAAAAATTTGATTTATCGTACAGACCTAGGCCTAACTAAGACTAGGCATACCTGCCTTTAACTGACAACTTTCTTGTCTCTGTCGAGTCTCAGGTCAGGAGCCCAGGCTGGGTACACTGGGTCTCTTTTGAAGCTGGAACAGATTAGTCTGAGAGCGGTGGAAGGTGAATCCAGCCTTAATTACTGCCTGAACCCTACTCCCTGAAATGCTTCTCGGGCTGGAGTATGTGTAGGGCCAGGGGCCCTAATGAGAGGGGAGGTGGATGGATGGAGGCAGGGTGCTGGGGTAGTTGTGCTAGGGGGTTAAAGGGTGGGGGGGCATGGTTGCTTGGTGGGGGTAGCAACAATAGGCTCTCTGAGGAGCAGTCCCAGAGTCTTGAGGGCAAGGGGAGCTCGCGGCTAAGGAGATCACAATAGGCACCCGGACACTGGGCTGTATTGTTCCCCTAACCCTGCTCTGTACTCCGCCATTATTGTAGCAGTTCCCCAGCTGCACAGTCTCCACATCCCCCATACGCACACACACACACACACACACACACACACACATACACAAATCCACACGCGCAGTTCTCGTCCTGATCGGGTGACATCATTAACAATCATTACTCGGACACCGGGAAGTGGAGAGATCTCCGGCTCTGGGCAGAGGCAGGATCAGGTTTGCTTGTCGCAGATGAAAGATCTGGAAACTAAAAGCGAGGCCATCGCTTTTCACATGGCCTCGCGGTGCAAATGCTAGCAGAACGAGGCCGAAAATAAACACAGCCACTTCGCGTGCTGAGCGTCTGGTAATAAACAACAATTGCAGCTCAGTAGAGACACATGAAGAGAAGGAACGAATACGAGAAGAAGCATCAAACTCGAGAAGGAACAGCAGGCTTAGTTCCCCTAAATCCAGCAAATCTGGCAGCCCAGATTTAGATTGAGAAACTCAAGCTGTATCTGAAATTGCATACTTCTTCTGTAAATAAACTGCCAAAACAGTGCCGTAGAAAGATCAGCATGCCGAAAACCACAGCACTCACCGGCCTGCACACAACAATCGCCTAAATGACACACATCTGCTTAAAATCAGAAGAGAGCAAACACTGGACACTAATTCACTAATTCCATCATTTCAGTGGCTCCTGAGGATTCTGGTTTACAGCGTTGTGGTGCTCAAGCCGGGTCTGGGTCTCAATGGCATAAAGGGGGTGATCTTGGTCTCGTCATGGTCTTGGGTTGGGGTTGGAGTTGAGGTGTATTTAAAAATCTTGGTTAAAATTAAACACGTAAATGTAATTCTATATGTGATGTATTTATTTAGCAAATATTATTTTGTATTTATTTGATAATTTTGTTCTATTTTATTATATTTCACTGAATTACCACATTTTGTTGAGGCAGTAATATAATAACATTACGTTAAATATTCAATATTTAAATAAAAAATAAATTTAGTCATTAAGATCATTTATTTGCAGAAAATGAGAAATGGCTGAAATAACAAAATAATATGCAGAGCTTTCAGACCTCAAATAATGCAAAGAAAACAAATTCATATTCATAAAGTTTTAAGAATTCAGAAATCATTACTTGGAATGGAATGGTTTTTAATCACAGTTTTCATGCACCTTGGCAAGTTCTCCTCCACCAGTCTTACACACTGCTTTTTGATAACTTTATGCCTTTACTCCTGGTGCAAAAATTCAAGCAGTTCAGCTTAGTTTGATGGCTTGTGATCATCCATCTTCCTCTTAATTTTTTCTAGAGGTTTTCAATTTTGTAAAATCAATGAAACTCATAATTTTTGAGTGGTCTCTCATTTTTTCCAGAGCTGTATATTATGTCCATTGTGAGTGAGAATGACGTATAGGATGTATTCCCACTACACACATGAAACTGTGGATTACTATGGAGTGTTTAACCTTAATTACATGATAACACCACACAACTTATACAAGTGTGGATATTCCCATGCTGTTTGCTGGGGTAACATTTTGAATATGTTTTCCCAAGACTTTTGGCATACCAGTGTATTTCAGTAATCCAGCAGAATGGTGTTCTGCCTTGTGGTTGTTTTGGTAGTAAATGAAGAAAATCAAGAAAATGCTAAAGTGTTAGAAAGGGTACAATCTTAAAGATGCATGTAATATATTACGATTAGTGCTGTTTTATGTTTTTCAGTTATTGAAGTTGACCCTCAAAAGTTGTGCTTTGATAGCGTTAAATTTCTCTAATAAAGCTTCCTCGTGTTTAAAAATATTATAATACATTAAAAAAATGCTTTGGTCTGTTTGCAGGCACAACACACATTTTTTTCCATCCCAAAATACAAGATATATTTTTTTTAAACAATAAATTTAATCACAGAATATTATGTCTAATACAACTATATTTAAGGGATTGACACCACCAAAATAAAGTTTTTTTTGCCAATCTTTTATTTATATATATTATCTCACATTGCATTCTCATTCTTGATTAAGCATATAATATTGTTCTATTTATCTGATTATTATTTTTAAATTGATTGACACCACTAATTGTGATATTTTGAATCAGAACCCCCTGTATCGTGATACTTATTATACAACTCTGGAAAAAAATGAGACCACTTAAAGTAATTTTACCATATTGGAATATAATCAAGAGGACAATGGATGATCACAAGCCATCAATCCAAGCTGAACTGCTTGAATATTTGTACCAGGAGTGGCATAAACTTATCCAAAAGCAGTGTGTGAGACTGATGGAGGAGAACATGCCAAGATGCATGATAACTGTAATTAAAAACCAGGGTTATTCCACCAAATATTGATTTCGGAACTTTAAAACTTTCTGAATATGATCTTGTTTTGTCTGAAAGCTTTGCATCTTTTTTTGTTATTTCAGCCATTTCTCATTTTCTGCAAATAAATGCTCTAAATGACAACATTTTTATTTGGAATTTGGGAGCAATGTTGTCTGTAGTTTATAGAATAAAACAATAATGTTAATTTTACGCAAATATATACCTATAAATAGCAAAATCAGAGAAACTGATTTAGAAACTGAAGTGGTCTCTCACATTTGTTCAGAGCTGTACATATCGTTTTTCCAGTTTCATCCCAGTTCTCGCCAATACACAGCTGCTGTAATGTGAAGTATCACCTAAAGCAACACCTGACCATTTCTGGCCTGACACCTGACGTGACACTGTTTGGACCCAAAGTGATAACATAAGCGCTAATCAAATATTTAGCCCGGCGCGTCATGCAGCACCTCCGTATATTAAGCTAGGGGGCTGGTGGCATGAATAATTGAGGAGCAGCGTTATTTACAGTTTTGCAGCAGGCGATCCTTGTTTTCTGCTGTTCGACTTTGAACTGGATACAGGGCCTGTGGCTTTTGCGGCCCAGCGCGCTGAGGCGAGGCCTTAGGGCTCGAGTGCTGCTGCTGCTGCTGCTTCGCTCAAGGTGAAAAGCTTTCACTTTCAGGCCCCAGTAAGCCGACACCATCGGGGCTCTGTTGCCAGCTCTGCTTCGGGAGCTGTCACTCTTCTGTGACATGAGCCACAGCCACCGCAACAGTGCGCTTGTGTAAGTGTGTGTGTGTATAAATGTGTATATATATATATATATATATATATTTATATATATGGGTTACAGAGAGAGAGATAGTGCTTTTGGTTCTTGCTTTACACCCGTACACTATGATACTGGTAGCTGTAGTGCTTTTCGAGCACCCTTCTCAAAATGATGGATGCGATGCAGCGGGCAGTGTGTACACTCTAAGAAATATAAGTACAGATTTGTACTTAAAAGAGTACAAAGCTTGTCGCTGGGGCTGTACCTTATATTGAGGCACAAAAAAGTACCTTTCAGTGAAAGTCCTTTTTTGTACCCATGGTTTTTGTGCCAGTAAAGATCATAAAGATTATAAACATTATCATCAACTGAATATGGCTCAAAAACTTGATGATACAAAATTGTCTGGCTTTCAAATAAAAAATGTGCAATTTAAATATATATTGTTCATTAGTACAGTGATGCAGAATACTGAATGTACCCTTTGGCTGGTTAAATGGTACAAATTTGTACTTATTGCTGTTAGAAATGACTTTGTACTTCAGAGGGAACAAATCTGACCCTGTAAAGACCAATATTGTACCTTTGAGGGTACAATTATAAAGAGTGTACCTTCGAGTACAAAAAAGTACTCATATCGTACCTCGATTTTTTAGAGTGTATGTTCCTTCACCACAGCATTTGATAGGATGCTGATTGCACAGACAAACTCAGTTGGGAAGGATGCAGTGTGTGTGGCGTGAAAGCGTTTCTGAGGCAGCCAGAGGGGAAAAAAGAGGAGAAGGAGAAGCAGAGCACTCTGGCCGAGCAATCAGAGCTTTCCTCTAGAGGGAAAGGAAGAGCGACACCTACTGCCCAAGCTGAGGCACTTCTCTCTCCACTCACTCCAGCACTTTTTCAATGAGGTTCTCATGCATCAGAGGCTTTAGTACACAATCCCATGAGCTACAGTTCCAGTATCGCTGTCGGTGATGGCAGATCTCTCCGCTAGCCACAGCTTTGCAGGCACTTAGCAAATAAGTACTTACATTATGTGTGTATACAAATCCTGCCAGAGAATCGGGATCTGCAAATACCTCATGAAAGGTACATAAAGGGAAGAGAAATGAATATATATTGCGCAACTATGCAGCCTGGTGGGACCAATAACTGCTTGGCAAGAAATCCAAGAAATCTATTTTTTTCTTAATCTCTGAAACTTTTTCCATGTACATAATTATTGCTATACTATTCAAATGACTCTAGAAACAGTAAATGAGGGATTCAGTTGTTTAGTAATGCTAACCACTCACTTCTTTCCTAAATGAGCCCAGGCACTGTAATAGATTATACTCTAACATTACCAACAGGGTAACTTAACATATAATAATATGAATAGGCCTATAAATGTGTATAAAATCATTGATTTGCATTACTCATTTTTTCCTGCACTGAAAAAGCAAAAAAAAAAGTTTTTTTTTAAATGAAAGCTGCTTTAACCCATTAATATCTACACCAAAAACAAAGCAATGTAATACTTTTGTTTTTTAGATCTTTTTTTTTTTTTTTTTTTTTTTAATAAACTCCTCTATCAAATTTTTGAGATTACACTTTTTGGTAAAATTAGAGCCCAAATCACAAATACTAAATAAATAATTAAATAAAGTGTATGTTGTATAAAATTACATTGATCCAAACATTTGAATCTATAATATTCTAAAAAATAATATGCTTACCTCCAAATAACCACCAAACCACCAAAAAAGGGATGAGATTTAAAAAAACACCATACTAGTAAAGAACACAGTGACCTCATAATGTATTTTGAGGTCACTGTGAACCCCCTGTAAACCATAACATGAATATTTTTGGGTAAATTCTAATGTAGGTTTGTGAACCAAAAGCATTGCAAAGACATTTATAGCAGAAAATGAATCACATTTCCAAAATGACAACATTCACAATAAGCACGGGTTCCTCTAAGCAACTACTTAAAAATCTGAAAACAATAGTATTCATGTCTACAAAAGAAAGACTACAAGCAAATGTTATTAAAACATGGAAAACTTAACCTAAACTTAATTTTATCCTAAACCTAAATTTAACCTAAATGTATCTTAACCTATAACTAATTCTTTTCTTAGAAGCGCTATAACAGAGAAAAGCAGGATGAAAGTTGCTGAAGCAACACTACTTTCTCAATTCTTACTTGAGTACATGGCAAAAAGGTTTAGATCGGAGTGTTTTTGACAAAACAGTGTGATCAGTGTATACTTTTTTTTTCTTCCTAGTTTTTAGTTTTAAGTTTTAGTTTTTAGTTTTAGTTTTAATTTTAGTTTTTAGTTTTAGTTTTTAGTTTAGTTTTTAGTTTTTGTTTTAATTTTAGTTTTAGTTTAGTTTTAGTTTTAGTTTTAAGTTTTTAGTTTTAAGTTTTAGTTTTAGTTTTAGTTTTAATTTTTAGTTTTAGTTTTGGTTTAGTCACTTGTAACCAATGCCTTTTGCAAATAAGCAACATGCACAAATGTCTATTTTAACAAAACATTTTGCTATAAAAAAAAAGTTGGTTGCGTAATAAGCAGGTTTAATCCAATTTAATTAAGGTAATATTATCATATCGCTCTTTAAACACCCTACATGTTTGTTTGTTAACAAGTGTGTTAGTCTGTTCTAGTTTAGTGAGCACTGCGGTTGAAAACAACAGCCAATACTGAATACTAGTCAACAAACACTGTCAAAGCTAGCACTGAGTTAGCTACCATTGCTAAAGTGAACATAGTGTACTTTGTATTACTGAATTACGTTTAATAAACAAGTTAATTACATTTCATCAGTTACTGTAATTAGGGTTTAATAGCAAACCACATGAAAGAATGGCTGTGTTATTCAGGGATTGCAACATATTAGCATGTAGCATATTAGCTAACATGCTATTCTGTCTCACCATAACAGAATCCACTGTACGTAATGCAGAGCAGAGCTAGCGGAATTCCAAAAGGGCCAGCTAATGGTGTAAAAACCCACTAGCGTGCAGCAATGCTCTGGGGAGACTATAGGAGGGTCTGGCCAGAATCTGAAATAAGCCCGGGCTCAAATTAGCACGCGCGGTAATTCACTCACCTTATTTAGCTTGAGTTGCTAAAGCAGTGTTCAGCTGTGTTCAGGTGCTGGCTGAACTACTGCTCATGCTAGCAAGAATAACATGATTAGCTCACATTTCCTCTTCCTCAGTTACTCTGTGCAAGCATGCTTTGTTTTGCCAGCTTGGGCTAACGTTTCTCTGGCATCCACCCTAATTGAGAGAGTGCGTTTGGACGGTGTTCAGCGCTGGGTTCTGGAGCTGAATTGGGTGTGTGTCGTGGCTTGCCTCTGAATGGAGGGAGTCGACCCGCGAGGCTCTACTTCCCTAAGGTGTTGAACTGGGTGGGACCGGCTCTTTCCGCAAAGCCGGCGTTTGCCTGGATGGTGTATCAACAGCAGCCGAGTGTGTGTTAGTGTGTGGAAGGTGTTGGCAAGCAAACCCCTCATTAAATCTCATTAAATCTATTCATAAAAGTGTTCGTACGCTACCTTTTTCTTTTCTTACGCATATTAAAGCGTTGCTCAAATGTGTAGGGAAAACAACAAAACAACCCACACACAAAGAATTTTCCCAACAAAGACATATATACAACTAAACGGCCATTAAAGCAGCATTATGTGACGTTTGGTATTCTTTACAGAACTAAATGGACAGTAAAGCAGCATTGTGAGATTTATTTATTTTTCCAGAAATACAGCCATAAAAGCAGCATTATGTAAGATTTATTATTCTTTACAGAAATACAAAAGACCATTAAAGCAGCATTTTGAGATTTGGTATTTCTTCCAGACACATTAAAGACTATTAAAGCAGCATTATGTAAGATTTGATATTCTTAAAAAAACATTGGCCATTAAAGCAGCATTAAAGCATTATTTAAGATTTGATATTCTTTTTAGAAAATAAAAAACATTGGCCATTAAAGCAGCGTTATGTAAGATTTGATATTCTTTCCAGAAATTAAAGGGGCAATTAAAGCAGCATTTTGAGATTTTGCATTCCTTCCAGAAAGAAATGTCCATTAATGCAGCATTATGTTAGGTTTGATATTCTTTTTAGAAAAAGTCAATTAAAGCAGCATTAGGTAAGATTTGATATTATTATTTTTTAGAAGAAGTCAATTAAAGCAGCCTTATGTAAGATTTGATATTCTTTTCAGAAATAAAAAAAAAAAAACAATTAAAGCAGCATTTTAAGGAATTTGGTATTCCTTCCAGAAAAAAATGTCCATTAAAGCAGCATTGTTTTATTTTATATTCTTTTCAGAAAAAAAAATCTATTTAAGCAGCATTATGTAAGATTTGGTATTCTTTTCAAAAAAATATTGGTCATTAGGGAGGATTCTGTTTGATTCGATTTTTTTCTAAAAAATTGCCATTAAAGCAGCATTACGCAAGAGTTCATATTGTTTTCAGAAAAAGGTCCATTAAAGTAGCATTATGTAAGATTTGGTATTCTTTGCTACTCCATCCTCCAATCTTTCAGTTGCAGAATGTAATTCTCAGTTTTACACCACTATCGTAAATACAAATTGCCCTTTGAAGCTTGAGCATATTCTAATTTCAACCACCCAAGTAATCTCAAACACATTCCATTATGCTGAGGTTTAGAGGTCTGGTGATCACTCTGTTGTTCTGAGCAGCTTCATTTGATTTAGCTTCTTTTTTCATATGCAATATTTTTCAAACTGAGTGGTTACTTCATGTGACTAGTATCTGGATTGTATCCTGATTGCTGTGTGGACAGAGAAATTCAATGGTTCTTTAAGCTATAATGGCTATTATGCTAACATTTCTGAAACTATATAATCTTCATTCAACTATTTTTAAATAAAAAAAGTCTTGATTTGTCCATTCGAATACAACACATTTAATGCGGGAGAGAAGTTGAAGTCTGAAAAACTTTTAAACTTTCTGAAGTGAAAGTCCTGTTCTTTTAAATTGATTTTTGCACTAGATTATTTTATGTCCAAGATCCCTGAAAACAATTACAAATGTAAATACATTCTAAATATGGGCTCTATTGAGTGCAGTGATCTCTGATATTTAAATAGTCCTTTTATGTGAAACAATATCAGAATCTAATTTTTTGTTTGATGCTGTAAAGTAAAGGAATCAAGCATCCAGATTTCTGAAGTTGTTCTAATAATTTTGCTCACTCTAGAAAAATGGATGCAGGCCATGCCCTCAGATTATTGCTTCCAGCACTAAACATTCATTCCTTCAGTGAGAAGACAGTAAGTATCTTGCGTTTTTACATTCTTATCACCATCCCTAATCCATCTAGACAAGGAGGCTTCTAATCCTCTTCTTCAAAACCGTAAAATCCCCATTTTTAATACTGGATCTTAACACCGGATAAACGCAACTTACTGTCATTATCCAGGTCGCTCTACTGCTGTATGAGGGATTAAAGACACTGGAGAAAAGCTGTCATAAGTTTTATGCAGATACTGTGTTACTTGGCATACTTGGTTATTTTCAGTGTTTAAAGTTGTTTTTTAAAATATTTGAATAGCTTTTAAAGTGTATACTTTAGACGGTATGAATAAAAAATTGTGAAGTAAGATTTTTCTGAGACTGAGTAAAAGTGGGATTATGGAATAAAAATAATCATAAAAAGTACATAAGTAATATTTAAAAACTGTAAAATGTTTAAAAGATCAATACATGATATGAAGTATGTTTACATCAATTCTGGAAAGTTTTTAAATAGCAATATAATATATACGGTACCAGTCAAAAGTTTGGACAAATCTCATTCAATGTTTTTCTTTATCTCTTTACTTAATTTATTTTCTACATTGTAGATTAATATTAAAGACATGACAAACTATTAGGGTGCACATATGGAATTGCATAGTAAACAAAAAAGTGTTTGTGCTCCACAATCCCCTGACCCAAGATGGCGATTTGAGATGATTTGGTATAAATTGGAGCTCCACAGCATGAAGGAAAAGCTGTAACTATTGTTCAGCACCTCCAGGAACTCCTTCTTTCAAGACGCTAAGAAAACTATTCTAGGTGACTCTACCCATGGGCGTGGTAGTGGGGGGAAAAGTGGACCTGACTACCCAGGGCCCAAGTAGGGAGAGGGGCCCATAAAAATCCTGATTTATTCATTTATTTTTAGTGGTATTTTTATTATTGAATTGGGCCCTCTAATTAACTATTTATTAATTAATCTATCAAAAATTATTGATAACATCTACTGAGAGAATTAACTTTAGTTACAGTCCTCTCAACATATGGGACATTCTGGGAGCCCCCTCCTGGAGGCGCAAGATGGTTTGGTCCGCCCGACAGCGACCCGGCTACAGGTGTACCGTCAGTGAGTCCAGATTAAATGACCTGGGGGGGTTAGAGACTTCATGCTGCCCCTAAAACAGAAATCAGGTTATCAGAAGAAGAAAGAAAGAAGGCAGAGTGAGGGGAGGCAGCTGTTGACGGCTTTCTTTCCCAAAGGTGAACAGAGTTTGCTTGTTATGCTAAGTGTAATTAAAGTTAATGTAGTCCTCTCCACACAGCTGCTGCTGATGTCTGTAGGCTCACGTGAAGCCGTTAGCTTAGCAAGTGACCAACCAGGCTGCTGCTGCTGTAAGAATAAAGATAATTATGAGCCGCGTAACGTTAGATATCGACATTAACCGGTCTTAGAAACTCCCCCTTACGTTGGTATGTTTGTTCGAGAGAGAGAGAGAGAGAGAGAGAGAGTGAAAGAGAGAGAGAGAGATTTATTATAAGTTATAAGTAAGTTATTATTTTGGTTCAGTGCGTGTGCTATAGCCTATTGTCTACTAACACAGCAGAGCTGAAAGAGAAACAGTGCTGAGACTTAATAAATGATACACCTAGCCATATTTCTGCTGCATATATCAACATGTAAATAGCCTACCAATATCACTGTAGGTGCGAGTACACAGTAGTAATATATTAAACAATAAAGCAATTGATTCTTTTTGTCTGGTAAAAAGCCTTAGTATTGCAGTGCAGTGCTTAAAAGCTATTATCAACGCTCAATAAATTCATGATGTTACCAAAGCCAATTAATAATCATGTTAAATAACTGTGATCTCAATATTAATCAAAAATAATTGTGATCATGATTTTTGCCATATATTTTTGCCAGAGATTGTAGCTTAAAACTTTATTAATGCTTTTTATTTTAGATAAATACCGCTTTTTTGCTCACGTTCTTCATGTACTTGATAGGGGCCCACTGACATTGCAAGTGTACAGGGCCCAGAATTTGCTGCTACGCCCCTGACTCTACCTCATGAAGACACTGAGATTAAAATACTGTGCCAAGCGTGTGCAGATCTGTCCTCAAAGATAAATTTGGTATTTAGAAGAATCTAAAGTATTAAATATTATTCAATTTTTTTCAACATTTCTAGTTAACAAAATAATTCTGATTGTGTTGCTGCAATCGTACATAAAATTATACAAATTCTAACAGTAATAAACACTTTACTTCGTTCCTCTATATACTTCTGTAAGTACAAGCTGCATTTCTCATAGCATTTGTTGAGTTTTCAACATATTTTAAAGGACATCTTTTTATATGCTGTAACTTTTGCCAGTTCACTTAAGCCACTACTGTAGAGACTTCCATCCTCTAAGCACAATTTGTCTTCTTTGATCATAATGTTAGTATGTATCCAATCAGCTATAGGCTTATGACAATGAGCTAAGATTGTAGATTGACATAATTAAAACTAGCTTTAGTATCTTCAATATTAAATTGACAATGTAAAAAATCACATTGAATGAAAAAAGGTGTGTGCAAACTTTTATTACTGTTACTGTAGGAGTTTTCATAAATGACATGAATGATGATACTGATATTGTTCTCATAATTTATCAATCTTACAGCATCTGAAACACAACCTCTGTAGCCTCTCTCATCTTTAAGCAGGGACAGGTGTTTGGTTCCACACAGATCAGTGTCAGCTGAGGATTACGAGTGTATTTTATAAGATTGTGAACGAGCTGAAGAATAAGCGTGATGCTACCCAGATTATGTTTATGGATTAAGATGCAAACAGACCATGCTATACTTGTGAGATAATCCCTTCCGTTATTTGATGCTGTGATTCTTCACACTAAGTCACAGGATAAAAAAAGTACACACAAAAAAAATCACATATTCAAGCATCCTCTGGAACTATGAAACCGGCTAACTCATTTCTTTGAAAACTAAGGTTTTCCTAAATCTGATTTATGTAATTTGTTTTAACTAAACACAGTTCAGCTGCCAAAAGTTTTTGCCCCTGAAAACAAGCTTGAAAAAAAATCCATCCATCTGTTTTCTGTGAGCCAACTAAAAGAGTTTGGTGACAGGAGTCATATGCCTCTATTGGTCTTTTGGATGACACTCTTAGTGTGATGTCAAAAAAAAAAAACCTGCATAGAATAACACTGGCACCACCCCTCACATATCAACCACCATCAACCATGCACCCACTAGATCAACTGAATTATTTGCCATTTCAGTCTGCTGGTTGAGAATAACAGACAGTGACTTTGTCTGAGGGAGGGATCTGTAACTGGGAGGGAGATGCCAGTGTACAGATGTACAGTACAGCTAAGCATAAACTAGCTTTTGTTTGTGTTCTGCCATTTAGCACAATCTAGACTAACATGGGATAAATGCTGAGCATAAACCTGGGGCATGGCCATCAACAGTTATTTGCATAAAAGTGACAGAGCCCTTAAATGGTTCATTCTGAAAGAGACCGAAACTGGCAAGAATAAAGCCTGTGAAATCTTTATCTTTATGTGAGAGGGATTTTGTGCAACGAACATCATGACAAATGTTTAAATGTTTTATATAGAACTAATATTAATAACTAATATACGTATTCTAACATGTGTAAAAAAAAGATATAATATATCCCTTTAAAGCCAGGATTGAGTCCTCAATTTCAGAGTATTATTTTTTGTTTCCGTCTTGTTTTGTTTTAATATTTAGTTTCTTTCCCAATAATTTAAGTATTGTAGTTGAAGGAATATGCAATATTGAAATACATGTAAACACTGGTTCTATAAATCTCATTATTGAGACAATACGATATAACAGAGTACAATAGTTGTGTCCTTTTGCTTATCAGGGCCTGTGAAACCATCCCAATCTCCTGTACCTGTACCATCCAGAATTACAGCATTACAGCGCCACTGGGTAATTATGGAGTATGCAATGTGAGAAGTCTTAGAAACCACAAGCTAATATACTTTATATGAATTAAAGAAATCCACATAAGGATTACAATGTGACTCTTGATCTCTTGATATAAGTAGCTGTGCAGTTTTGATTGGCTTCCAATACCAAACGTCTGTAGAATGAACATTTAAAAATGAGATTTTTCTTTTTTTTTCTTTTTTTTATTATACATTTGTTTTTTTGGCTGTACTGCTATCCCTTTAACAAAAAGCAAAGCAAAACTCTCCAAGCCTATTTCAGACCTTTGGGGCTTAAATGTACACTTCATCAAATAGTCATGGCCTTGTCAGTCTCGGATAGCGAGCTGCCATCCCCATTTCCAGTGTCCGGAAACGGCAGGCAGCCAGAGCGGCGGGCGCGCAGACATGCCGCAGTGATTGGAGCCCTAATGAACTTGGACGTTGACTCGGTGTACAGCTGCTGTCCCTGCATGTCTGTGTGCGTCTGCGAAGTCGATGCGAAACCTTCTCCACCTAATGAGATCAATCGGGCCTGATGCTGTAGCAGCAGAAGCAGCAGCAGCAGCAGAGGCGGTTCACCCCGGCCGCAGAGGTGAACGGTTGGGAGAGAATTCATTAGCGCTGTAGACAGGTGGCTAGTGTTACAGCTTTCCATGTGAAAAGTGTGCAGCCTTCGGCCACGCTCGAGACCCGGGCCTGTAAGCAATACTGCCGTATGACATTTCCTCCGAGCCAAGAGGGAGCTGATTAGAAAATGGGCTGTGATTAAACAACAGGGCCAAGATGCTTATCGAAGTTTAACATCCTCCTCTCTCTTTCTCTTTCCCTCTCCCTCTATCTGTCTCTCTCTCTCTCTTTCTGTCTCTCTTTCATTTCTGTGCTCCTCCCCTCCTCCACATCGAGCTGCCTCTCCTGGGAGCAGCCTATAAGTACTCCATCAAGCCAACTGCATTATTGTAATTTCGTCCCAGGAAATTAGCAGAGCCGAGCGGCGCCAATTAGAAGTCAATAGCTGGCTTTATTAATCGAGCTAGCCATCGCGCTTGATTAGATTATGCAAGGGGTCTGCTCGTGTGCAAGTGTGTGTGTATGCATGTGTGTGTGTGTATGCATGTGTATGTGTGTGTGTGTGCATGTGTGTGTGTGCGTGTGTGTGTGTATGGGTGGGGGTGTTGCTGACTTGCTGATCCTGTCTCATTGCTACTGTCTGCAGGTCACTCAAAACTCACTAATATGTTGATATTGACCCCTCCGACTACAGCAGTGCGAAAAAAAAGGCACCAGACACCAAGGGGTGTGGCCTCAATTAGAAAGCGCAAAAAATAAAAAATAAATCCATCCATTTGTTTTCTGTCAGTTTGGATGGCTCCCTTACTGTATCATTAATAAGGAAATCTTCATAGAAACATTCTGGCACCACCCTTCACCACCATCAATCCCCACCACCATTTTGGTCATTTTGGTTGTTGCGAACCTCCAACAGTAGATAGCAGAATCAGCCAGTAGACTTCGTTTGATGGAGGCATCTGTAGGAAATCAGGGTGGGTCCATTGTAAGTCAACAGGTGAGGGAGATGTAGGTAATTTTCATGTAATTTTGTCAGTCTCTGTCTCAGTTACACATGAACTAGCTTGGTTGTGTTTTTTTCATTAACACAAGCTAACACAAATATGTGGTAAACTCTCAGCTTATACATGGCATGGCCAGCAACAGCTTCATCAGATGAAAGTGATTGAGACCTTAAATGGCACTTTCTAAATGGGAATGAAACAGATAAATTGTGCAAAGAACGTTATGAACATGTTTTGTATTGGCTATACTTTTATTTTTATTGATAAACACCAGTAGTTCTGCTGGCAATTATACAAGCCCATGCTATAACAATGCGACAATTTTTTTTGTAATACCCTCCTTTTGCTTATGTTGCAGTATGCATATCACCTTGTCTAAAAAATACTTTCATGGGCATATCAAATTTACACAGGCTTCATTGTTTTAGGTCTCAGATACCCAGATCTTGCTGTATTTAACTTTATTCTGATATTCTGTGAAGGCATGGATTACTGCATGAATGTTGATTCTTTACCCCCTGCACTGGATCCTGAGTATATATCAGTATAATCCTCTGAATACAGTGTGATTTCTCTGACCTCTGTATAATCCTCCGTAACACATTTCTAATCCCTCCCTGACACTGATCTTCTTTTTTGTAGCACCTGTTCATTTTTCTAAGAACAGAGACACTGGAGAAACAATGCAATGAAACAATGCTCACAGGACACATGCCCACAGGATGCTGGACATTGGCTGAATTGTATGTTTCTGGTAGGTGGATTGTTCTCGTACCAGCAGAATACATACTAAGGTGCTTTTTAAACCTACGTTATTTTATGGACCTACGTTATATATCTACCTTATATTTGCACCATAGACCTGTGTGTATAGCTGGACAGAGCATCGTCTCTCAAAAATGAAGCCACCACAGGTCGGGCGCCCCCTGCTGTTCGGTTGCAGAAAGCTGTGTAACCCCACCCATCCCCATAGGTTTCAATTGCAAAACAGACAACTTTCAATCACGTTTATTTCCAATATACTGTAATTCTACCTCCATTATATAAATGCAACAGCTAGTGTAACCTCTGCTTATATTGTCACATTTTTATATCCCCACAGAATTTGTTTTTTAAAACGTTATTCAGCTCTATTCAAAAAAGGTGTGGTTATTGTAAAAGAGCTGGTTATGGGCAGGACCAATAACAGACCGTCAGCTCCGCTCCCCTCCGCTCTGCAGCCTGTGACCACGAGGAAGCCCTCAGGGGCGGGGTTATTTAAATGAGTAGGCTGCTCTCCACAGTCTTTCTCCCTCCTCTGGTCTCTACTGCGCAGACTCGGGTTTCAGGATCGCCAACATGGCGGAAGGTTTTGGCTTCATTTTCATTGAATGAATGGGAACGGCGACACGGCGTCCATCTTTTTTTACACTCTTTGGACCAATTATAGGAAGGTGAGGCAGTCTTTATACAAACCGAAATGTTGTGCAGAAATCTGACTCCCCTCAGGCAGCAGTATGGACACAAACACTTAGGAGGTTTTCACACCTGTAGTTTGTTTCTCTGGTCCAAATCAGTTGATGAGTTTGTTTAGTTGGAGCGTTTTCTCCCTCTGTTTCTCCCTCTGTCTGATTTTACACAGGCATAAACCTAAACGCACCAAAATGCACACCAATAAACCACGTGAGAGTGCGATTACTGTTTTCACACCTGCTCAATCGAACCGCACTTAAGTTGCAAATGGACCAGATTTCATTTTAACCAGACCAAATAGTGCTGGTGTGAAAAACACCCTTAGACTGGGAATTAATTTATTTACTGTAACATTAAATAAATCTTTATTTATAAACTGAAATAACAGCGATCTGAGGATATTTTCTTTACACTCATTCTTCGGTGAGGCGTTTGTATATGCAAAGAGGAGTCAAATTATGACAGAGCTCTAGAACACCTGGCAAACCAACTCGCCAAACTCATAACTAACATTATACAAACAAGCTTAACCCTTGTGTGGTGTTCATATTTTTGTTACTCGTTTACTTTGTTACTTGTATTTAATTCAGCAAAATTAAGCAATTTTACATTAAAATGCTTTACACATGCTTGCTTCACCTAAATTGCAAGGAATATAAACAGCTTACATGGTTAATATTTGCCCTTTACCTTCCTTATGTTACATTTCTTTCAAAAAGTGCTCCTCTTTTTTTATTAGTTTTTTAATAAAATGTAAAAGAAAATGAATTAAACTCAAGATATGAGTAGAAAATTTGTTTAGTTTCAAATTTACAAATGAAGCAATGTTTATTAGCCCTTGGCCAAACATACTGTATGTAATATAAATGTGTGTGTGGGGATGGGGGTGTACAGTGTGTGATTATCGAAAATGTGTTTTGATATATGTTTTTCACAAAAAATGAGCCAATGCCAATGAGTTTGAGTTAGAAAAAAACATTTTTTTTGTATCATTTGATGAAAAATGAAAATGGGTCACACAGACCCGAACACCACACAAGGGTTAAATTAAGTATAGAGAAGTATAGAGACTCCACTCGACAATGGGATGTAGTAAAGTCATTTAGTCCGCTCACTAAACTGCGGTGTGAAACCAAAACTAACCAGACAACATGTACACAATGTAACAAACACACACAAACTCGGTCAGTGTCACTGCTAGAGGTGAACTACTTGAGTAATTATAGAACTACTGTATTACTGTATTATAGAACTAAGTGCTCATATATGGTCAGTGGTGCTGATAAAATAGACAATGAGTATAGAAACAAGGAGGTGGTCATAATAGTATGGCTTGACTGTGTATTTTAGCTTATTAACAGTTAATAGTTTTTACTGAGACTGTGTGTAAAACTTTTATCCCTTTAAATACACCCCCACTCTTACAGCATTTAACAGATACATAAGTTCACAGATGGAGAGAACCCCCCCCCCCCCCACACACACACACACACTCTTAAGAGGAGCCGCCACCCTCTCTGAACGGCAAGTCTCAGTTCTTCACCCCTCACAGCGGGATTTCACAACTTCTCCAAAAGCAACCTGTTTAAGGACATGCCGCTGCAACTCTTTTAACACCAAGCCGTGCAGCGGGGAGTTGGGAGCGAAGGCCCCAGACGGCACCAGCAGCTTTTATTTGGATCCACTGGCCCAGAAAGGACTGCTCCCCCGCGGGCCTCATCTTCGGGCTGCTAGCTAAGCCACTGTGACAGCTACACAGTTTAACAGTTGCAAAGCTCATCTTCAACGAGAACGACTCGAGAGCAGCAAGGAGCTCTGGAGCCGCCGCTGAGGCCCGGCACAACACACTGGCTGATGGGCAAACATTGTCATCTACCATGTCACTCAAAACAGGTTTTATGGCATGCTAATGACAAGGGGCAATCGAAGGATAACATTTAGGGGGGAGGGATACGTGATTCGGGAGATGTTTCAGACTCTCTAGATTAGTGGCCCTCAAAATTTCCTCAAAAAAGTCGTGTACCATCCACATAGTAAAATCCACATCACATTAAAACAACAGTGTTCTAATACTTTTGACTCCTTGGGAGTCAGATTCAATTCACCAAATTGTATTCTGTTTCAGTGGCTTATTAGGGGTTGTTGTGGGTTTGAATGTGTGTGTGTGTCAGTCCTGTCAAGGTCTGTCTGCCTGCTATGGACTCTGGTTCTCCTGAGAAAGACTCCATTTCCCAGAATGCACCTGCACTCAACTCTCTGGATAACGTGACGCATCTGCGTTCCGTCTCACCGTGCTTCTAGATTGCTCACACCTGAACTTGTGTGTATAATTAGCCCCGGTATTGAATCTATTCTTATAGCTCTTCTACCTCGTGTTTCCTTTGTTGTTTTGACCATTTGTTACCTACTCTTTTTGCTTCTCCATTTATCCTTTTTGCCTAGTTTGTTGGTTTTCTCGTTACCTACCTGTTTTTGTAGTTTGACCATCCCTTTGCCTTGCCCTATTTGCCCTGTTTTGGATATCCCGTATATGACCTCATTGCCTGCTCAATTTAGTGTGTGGTTTGTTTATGCTGCCATTTGCTTATTAACCCTGCCTGTCCCTGACTATTCTTATTAGCCTGAACCTTTATTTAGTAAATTGAGTGTTTGTCTGTCCTTTGTTTGGATCCCGTGACAGTGTGTGTGTGTGTTTATGTGTTTGTTTTGATATGATGGAGTGTTTTTCACACTATTAGTGTTAGATTGGATGTTGGATAAGGGTCCCAGACGGCTTTGGAAGAGAGCAGGCATTTTATGACAGAGCCACTGCTTGTTAAGTGTCTTCACTGTTCTTAATAAAGGTTTGCTCAGGTTAAAAAATAACTTAAAAGTAATAACTTATTTTGTAATCTCCTAATTTTTCCTTGTGCCTCCTGTATCCACCTTTTTTATTTTATTTAATGAATTTCCAATGTATAGTCTGTTTTATAGTTTTGGAAATGTAACTGGGTGTAAGGAAATTGGATATATATTTGGATAATAATAATATACAAAAGCAAATTAAAATGACTAATGTCTGAGTGTTATTTGAATTTTTTTGTAAGGTTGTTGTAGCTTTTGAATAAAGTAATATTGACTTGTAGTATAGTGGTACAGTTATTCAAACACAGCCCATTTTAATGTACATAATCAAACTAAAACTTCTAAGTACAACAACTAGGGCTACTGTGTGTGCCTTGCACAATTTTGCAATTTGGAAATTATTGATTATTGTTTTTGTTCACTGCAGTATATCTACTGAGACATCTTGAAAAACTTGAGACAGGGGGATAACAGGAGTGTGAGACACTGTGATGAACAACAGAGTATAAATGACATCCCCTTAATTATGGTTAATTATTCAGCTATTAATCCTACACTCTAAAAAACAGAGGTACGATATAAGTACTTGAGGTACACTCTTCATAATTGTACCCTCAAAGGTACAATATTGATCTTTACAGGGTCAGATTTGTTCCCTCTGAAGTACAAAGTAATTTCTAACAGCAATAAGTACAAATTTGTACCATTTAACCTGCAGCCAAAGGGTACATTCAGTATTCTGTAATACTGCACTAATAAACAGTATATATTTAAATTGCACATTTTTTATTTGAAAGCCAGACAATTTTGGATCATCAAGTTTTTGAGCCATATTTAATTGATGATAATGTTTTTTTTTATTTTTATAATCTTTACTGGCACAAAAAACTGTACTTACTGTTCTTAGTGTGTAATGCAGGAACTAAGGAGGCTAACAGGGTTCTATACTAGGAATAACTGTAAAACTGATAATAATAATAATAATAACTGTAATTGTCAAGAAAGTCAAGAACAGGAGTGTTTTTGCACAGAGAAAGTTTCATGTACCATTGTTTGAGAACTGCTGCTCTCTAGACTCTCTAGATGTCAAATATCCAAATGCAGCGAGGCCTCAGCAATGTGGTGCACACCGTGCCAGGAGTGAAATTTCTTTAATAGTCTCCAACGTGGGATTATGGGTACATATGGATGCATAAACGTCATGCTACTGTAAATTCTTTAATTGATTTCCTACCACTCAGTCGTATGAGATGAAATGGAATGGCGAACCCTGTGGCTTTACTTTCTGGATTTTAATATGGTGAACAAAGAAAGTAATGGAATGGAAAACCGCTTTGCTCGCCTGAGTCACTGTGTTGTTCATCAATTATGCACATTGTGTAGCCCTAGCAACTCACTCACTCAAATCAAAAGTTGGATTCACATTGACTTGCTTCATTTTTTATCCTTTATAAACATAAATTCCCTGTTTAAACCCCCAGTATTCAGAAGATGACCTGCGTCATGCTCTCCTGTGCCAGTGCTTTCATTGCCGTGCCTCGCTACAATGGATGGGTTGGTAGCATGCTTTCATTTCGGCGAGCTGACAATCCAGGTGTTGTGCCAAAGATTGCGTCCGCGTCTGAATCCGACTCCCTATACGTTATAATGTACATCATGAAGTAGGTGAGCATTTCTGTTTATAGATAAAAATAATTATACAGTTACACTGTAAAACCTAACTGCATTTCTTATTGAACTAATTAAGTTAACATAATTTAAATATTACAGATACTTGGCATTACTTATGCTGATAAAGTCTAACTCAACTACTAACTCAAAAAGTATTTGCTGCCTTCTTGCATTTAAAGCTGCTCTTTAAAAAGTGTTTGTTTTAAGTGTTTGATTTGAGTTTGTGTAACTTAAATAATTTAAGGCAATTGGTTTCCTCAAATGAAACAAGTTGATGCTGTTTGATAGAACATTCTTATAACTACAGTTCTTAATAGTTAAAAATGAGTTAGCTTAACTTGATTTGCTGGAGTTGTGTAAAACAGTGAATTTAAGTTTCATTAAGGTGTAATGCATTTCTTTTAAGGCAGACATACTTAATTTTAATACATTTTGAGTTGGCACAA
Source organism: Astyanax mexicanus (assembly GCF_023375975.1). Lineage (NCBI taxonomy): Eukaryota > Metazoa > Chordata > Actinopteri > Characiformes > Acestrorhamphidae > Astyanax > Astyanax mexicanus. The sequence goes on along the minus strand of NC_064408.1, from coordinate 20,551,211 downwards.
TTACTATATACATTTAAATTGAGATCTTTGAGTTGAACCAACTTATAGTAACAATAATAGTAGTAAAAGTTTAGTCTGTTGCCATTAACAGCTTCTTTTCCATTGGCTTCTGGCAAAATCTATTTGCATACAGGGTGTGTCCTCCAGTTTCTGACACTCACCATCAGTGTGTAGTGATTCCCCCCTGGGTTGTAGCTCATATATCATAAAAAACCTGCTTGGCCTATGTGTTGTAGGCTGTAAGAACAAGCACCATTTTCTGAGCTGCTAACTCTCTATTGGCTGTTCTCTCAATACTGTTCACTCTATAGCTAATTTGTGTGAATTAATGATTTTGAGAATTAATGTTTGTTCAACTCCACACAGTATTAAAATTAACTTAAAAATGAGTTTTAAAAAAATGTAATTAATTTGAGGCAACAAATTACCTCAAAAGATTTGAGTAGACTTAACTTATTAAGGTTTATAGTGTACATGAGTCCAAAATACTCAAATAAACTAAATTTTACTGTGAACAGGTCACTTAATTTACTCAATTCTATATAACAATGATTATGTGCATAATTCACACATAAAAATATATTAGTTTACTTTATATATAGTTTACTTAACTTGTCATACATGTACGCATGTGCCAGCGCTCCTACTTCCTTCCACTGGTCCCGCTGCCTCAAAACTGCAGTAGTTAGTGATGAGGAACAGGGAGAATCCATTACTGCATTCTAAATTGTGAATTCCTGAACTTTAGACAACTGAATCACATGTTTACATGTGTTGATTGATACTACTCACGTTCATGACCCCGTCTGCTGACAACCACAGCAACATTCCATGTCCTCTCACCTGAGTGCAAGCTTGTGTCCTCTGTATGATCTCCCACTGCATGATTCATCTTCATCTCTGGCAGCTCCAGCTCAGACTGAGGTGTATATTTAGCACATCCAACGCCCAACCTGCTCCGGTCACAGTATGTCATCACTGTTCATCAGCATCATCATTTACTGTCAAAAACAAGGTGCAACTCAATTTAAAATTCTGTGAATATATATTTTTTTAATTTTACATTTGTGCTTAAAAATTGAATTTTTATTTTATTAATAAATAGTTTAATAGTTAAATGCTGGGCATTAAGTCAGAAAGAACAATAGAAAACAAATAAAATAATACAGAAAGTAAAAATAAAAATAATTAATATTTTTTGCCACTTTTTTCATTTCCTGATTGTAAAACAATAAATACCACGGGTAATATTTGCTATTCCTTAAAAAAAAGAAATATATAAATTTAGACCTATACATATACCATTATTAGATATATAAAAAATCTGTATATATTTATAAACACAATTTTATATTTTATAACCAAAAAGTAAAAGATTTTGGTACCACTTTAAAATAAGCCTATTAATTATTTATAGGTTATAAACCATTAATAAGCAGTTACAACACATTAATAGGAAGGGCAACATTCCACACTCATTTATATTGTTAAATCTCATATCTTATTAGATGCTTATCTTACTTTGTCTTTCCCATCAGTCAGGATAAATATATCTGTCTATAACTTTATTCATTTAATCATAAAAACATATTACATGACTAAACTGACTAATTTATTATTTTATTAGATGTAAAAAAAAAAATCAATGTCAATGTTGTTCTTCAAGTTATGTGTTGTAAGTTTTTATTAATGTTTTAAAAGTATTTACAACTTAATTTATAACCAGTGATAAACTTTTTTGTAAACTATTTATAAACCCTTTATAGAGGAGCCTTAAATTAAAGCAGTACCACGATTTTAGATTATTTTAGATGTTTGGACTCTCATTGTTTTATTGTTTTATCAACAATTTTAACTTAAGTGTTAAAATAAATGTTTTGCCTTTTCTAAATTTGCTAAATTTAGCTTTATTAAATTATGAATATCATATACTCTCTATAATAACTGTCAGAATAGGGTAAGCAATTAACATATAAAATGTCTTGATATGAACTGAATTCATTCAAATATGATGAAACATAATTTTATCATTTTACATTTGTGTCAAGAAAAAACTTTTCCTTACTCCAAAACAAATGAATGCATAAATAATAAATGTATATATTAATGGATTCAATGTTTAAAATACCTTTTGTCATTCCTTTTTATCATTATTTTATTATGTTAAAATTGAATATTTTTATTTATTATATTTCAAATTCTGTGCATTACAAACTTGCATACAGACAAGCAAGCTTTGCCCTGTATCTCTGATACAAGCTTGATCATATTCCAGTAAGGCTTTAGCACCTGGGTTATAAAAGAGAGTCTGCCTCAGCCTGCCAAGACCCTTCCAGTGCCACAGCGCTTATTAAGAGTATCCTTTTACTGTTAACAGTCTGTTCAAAATTCAATACATGCATTATTTAAAGGCGTGATTCAGCGAGAGCCGGGATTTGCCTGCTATTGTTCAGTTTTTATGGCAGTTTGGATTGAGAGTAGAGTGCAGTAATGTATATTGAATGTGTCTCATACATTAACTCAATGAATACTCCCAAACAGGCTGAGCCAAGACTGACTGAGCAAAGCGCTGCTTCTAGGAGACGAGGAGGCGTACACATAACATTTTCTCACTGTATATTTGGTCTGGGACGCCAGACTTCACTGTTGAGCCTTCTGGAGGTGTCGTGGGCCTAATTCAGCGAAACACTGACGAAGGAAGGTGCCTGCCTGATGACCCCTGAGAAGAGCTTGCACTGAAGTTTGTGTTAGAGTTTGGATGAAGGGGATTGGTGTGGTCCTGCTCTTGTAATAATTTGTCTCATGAGTTTTTGTAGACGTCTGAGTACTTGGCAGTTGAGGCACGGACCATGAACATAGTTCGCTATGCTTCTGGATTCTTGTCGAGCCAGTATCAGATGGTAGTGGTTGCTGTGTTCTGCTCAAGCAACTTATAATGTGATTTATTGTGTGTGATTGTGCTTAGGTAAGTGTGTTGTTGCCATAGTTAAAGGAAGTGAGCTTAGATTAAGGAGGGATTCTGTTTGTTCATAGGTTATTTTTTGGTAGGTCTGTTACTTGGCAGTTGAGGCAATGGACCATGAACATAGTGTTAGGCTGTGCTTCTGGATTCTTGTCGAGCCAGTATCAGATTGTGGTGGTTTTGCTATTGTTGTTAGTTGAGTGAGTAGTAGATCCTGGCTGAGCCCTATGCATAACCCCAGCTGTTAGGTGCAGGATTTGTCAATTTCCTGTATTATATTACTTGTATGTTTGAACATTTATCATTTAACATTTATTGCATAATGTTTCCTTGGATTAACAGGAAGTTTATTTAAATTACAAAGAAATTACATATTTAATACAAGTAACAGTGTTTGAATTAACCATTTTTTTATATTGGTCACACCAATCCTGACCAAATCCTGATGCAACTTGTAGGTGATTTTTATTTATATATTTATTTTTTGTCTATTTTAATATACTCAAGATATAATTTAAATATATTAATGCACACATTAGTTATTTTTTGCACAGCAATTCTGCATTTTGATGTTTGTTATAAACATTGGCAGAAGCTGCTAGCCCATATCTGGTTATATGAATTGCACTGCTGCTACAATTGGCTGATTAGAAAATTAGGCAACACTTTACAATAAGGGTCACAGAACTTACGACAGTAACACACATTTCTAATTGTTTAAAGCTCCACTAGGTAGGATTGAGATTTTGTGATCGTGGGCTCCCCCTACAGTTGTCGAGTGTAATAAATGTTTCTGGCAGATTAGTTTCTCTTTCTCGTTTTCTGGCTTTCACAGACATATTCGGTCTCTTTCCAGCTTCTGCCAGAGTGTCTGTATGTTAGTTTGTAAAGAATGAACCAGTAGTCCTTGTAGAACTGTTAGAACTAAAGGTCGGAAAGCAGGTCGCAGTTCTCGCGAGCGTTGGTCGCGGCCGCCTCGGAAAACTTATAGAGTCTGGTTTAAGCTCATAGGAGCTCCGGCACAGACATGAGAGCACCGCTATTTCTCCTATTACACCTCAATGGAGCATTGCAGTAAGTTTCAAGCTGTAATTTGACTTCTTTAAAAAGATAAAAAATTAAGGAAATCCTACCTAATGCTGCTTTAAGTAATGTCTCAACTTATTATTAATTGACACATTAATATTATATTACTTTTTTGTGATTAAATGTCTAATTTCATCATTTTTTTATTCATTTTAAATTGTCTAGTTGTGGTCTCTAGTATGAATAAATGCCATGTGAGCTATTTTTTTGTGAACAAATAAAGTGCTCCGGTATAACCCTGCTTTAGTCCTGTGGGGGAGTGGGCAGGGAAGAACAATAATATTTTAGCTCTTGCTAATGAATACTCACACATGCAAACATATCACCTCTGAATGGCTAACAGCTCTGCGATGCCTCTGCTCTAGTCAACTTTGCAGCTTTAAGGGTGTACTCACCCTCAAGGCGTGGTTTGGCTGAATCGTACTGGAGCATGGTTCTGCCCCCTCTCCACTCCACTCACACTGTGCTTAAACAGTCTGTGCCCGTGCCAAATTCCACACCCCTGCCATGAAAAGCACCCTCTCTCGGGAGTGGGAATGGGGATAATCTGTGTTAACTTACTCGAGTCTCTGTAAAACGCAGAATCCACCAGAGATTCTATGTACACCTATAGTTACTTACACAAGATAGGTAACTAGCTAGTGTAAACAGAACTATTTCACTTATTTCATGATTGCATAATAAAACACTGAGATAATGGGAAGCTCTAAATATTTATTAATTTGCTAATTTACACTGTTTGCTGAATTCTGCTCTTTTTACCAAGTTGTGGCTTGAATTCCAGGTACCTCATTTAAAAGACCATTAAGTAAAAGCACAACAATTATAAATGTTCGCGAGCCAAGGTGGGCGAGACCGTGAATACGGTACTAATTCAGGGGTGACTGACTCTTTTTTCTGAATATTTATTAACTAGCTACAGACAATGGAGGTTGAGGAAGAGTTTCATGTGCAGTGTGCATATACAACTCAGAGATACCTATAGTATTTCACAAAGTACAAGAAAAAGTGGATTTTAGCGGAAGGAGACCTTTAAGAAAATTGTAACTAATAAATAATTGAGACATTAGTTAACAGAGGAAGTAATGTTTATTGATGTCTAAACTAGTGTAAATTAATAACTAGTTGAGAACCTCTGTCGAAAGTACTGTTAATTACTGTACCCTTATTGTATAAAGTGTTACCAAAAATTGCACAAATGATCATTCGGCTATGCATTTGTTTTTAAAGTGTGTGGGTATATATTGCTTAAACAAATCCCATCTGTCCACTATAAATTCTCTTAAATAACACATTACCTACTCCAGAACTCATGCATGCAATTAAATTGAATTATAACTCAAACTACCCTGTTGCCATTTTTGAGTTCAGAATCTATTATGCCAGGATGCAATCAGTCAGACACACACTGTACTCTTTGTGAGAACTCCGGTTAATAAATAGAGATGTTAACACTCCAACATGATGTCCTTCCTCACTTCTCATGAAACTCATATGTGCCCGGGTGCTCATTCCCCGGCCCATCAGAACAATGGGCGCCATTCAATTCGGCCAGTCATGTGAGAACAACGTTTCCCGCAAGTGAAAACGAGGACACAAGCAGCTCGAACTGCACTGCCCTCGAAAAAGCTGCCCGAGGACACGTAAAATGTGAATCAACGGGGTTCAGTGTAAACAATTAAATTCATAACCCTTGCTCTTAAGAAAACACTGCGCTAGCTGGAGTTCATGCTGCTTGCGCTTTGTATATATCAGTCTTTTCACAACCGCAGCTAACTCAAACAAGCACACCGCGCACGCAGTACACTGGAGGGATTAACTCAAAGGGGAATAGCCCTGCGGTCGGCTAAACGCTAGTACTTCAACAAACTTTCAGCTGAAATAAAACCCAGCCACCACAACCACAGCAAAAGAAAATGCCAGAAAGCCACAGAAGAGTGAATGTTGAGGATCATTTTTCTTCATGTTCGGCGGGGTCAATATTTGTTTTTGGCATTCTTCTGAACCCATAATGCACGTTTACCGAGCACATAGTGCTGTGGGTGGTGCAATGTCAAGTGTCCTTTCAGCCGCTAGCCTGCTAATGCTAGCACCTCTCACTCTCACCTGTCACCAGCAGCCTGTGTGATGTCTGGAGGCTCTGAGGCTAGATAAAGCTCAACAAGCACCTTCAGGGTCAATGTAATTGTTTTTTTAACACAAATAGTCATGTAACAAGTTTGGCCGTAGCTTTGCTGCATAATTTACTCTATTTACAGACCCTGGTGATGTATTATTAGCTGTTTATCTAGCGATGTAAACAAATCAGCGCTACTGCTAAAGTCAGAAGGCAGATTACTTTTTATTTATGTTGAAAAATGGATTAAATCACATAACTAACACTCACTACCTATCTCTACCTTAGACAAACACACACAAACACACACACTGTCCTGCCAGCGCACTAGCTAGCTGAAATGCTACAACAGCGGCAGTTCGAAAAAGGTGTGAAAAGTATTCCCATTCATTACTCAGGTAGAAGTATAGATTGTTTAAAATACTTCTGTAGAAGTTGAAGTATCAACTCAAGCTTTTTACTCTTTAAGTAAAAGTGTAAAAGTACCGTTTTTTAAAAAAGTTTAGACTGCACCACTGTAGGGTCCTATACTTCACATTTTTCTAAAAGCCTTAATGTCTAAAACGTTATATTAAAATGTTAATGTTGATAAATTTGGGATGCACTAGTTTCAGCTAAATATATATGCCCATTGAGAATGAATGTATTTTAGCACAATGTAAACATATTAAAGAAACTAAGTTGGACATTTGGCTCAAGTTCTCTTGTGTCTCTGCACAGATCACCTTTATACTAGGTTACCAACATCTGCTATGTTCTTGCTGGTGTGACTTGATGTGCAGGTGTGATTAAAAAAATAATATAAACCAATAGGGTGTCGGAATAGTATATGGTTATACTTCTTATCCAACAATAGTTTTTTTTTTTTTTTTTTAATGATGAGAAGTTGGAGGTAAAACAAGCTGATATTAAAAGTTCAGATAATTGTGTGAAAAGATAAGGAGTAGAAATAGAAAGTCAGCTGAAAAATAATTACTCTAGTAAAGTATAGATCACCAAAATGACTTATTAAGTAAGGTAATTTAATTATTTTTATTATTAATGTTATATGTTCATAATTAATCAAAGAGAATGTATGTGATTAATACCATTTTCATAAGAATTTAACTCCTGTTATACAAAATACATTTATTCATTTATGAATCGCAATCAATCATATACTTCATTATGATTAACTGAATTATTTCATCAGTTTTATCAATTGACCACCAAGGATCACTGATCAAATGACTCTCAAATAACTCCTGCTATTTGTTACTCGATGTGGCCCGAATGTCAGTTCGTACAATAAATGCTAGAGAGAATCACGCAGCTGATATTATTTTTTCTAAGAATCAAGGATGTTCTGTCTCACAGGTTAGTGCATCATTCATCGTGCAGGGAATACGCAATGGCAGTTGCTCTGCTGGCAGCGGGAATGCCAGAGTCTCTGTAGGTAACCATAAATCTTAGCGCGAGGTTAGCATGTGGTTGAATGCAGCCCTTGACAATGATGGAAAGGAGCTGTTGGACTGGCGGCAGTTGCTCAACAGGCAGGGCTACCCTTGCTAACACGAAATGTAGAGAGAGTGAAACATGTCACCGCGACAGGTAGGACAGAGCAAAGCTGACGGGAGCCAGGAGCTGTCATAAAAAGGAGGAGCTCGCCAAACATCTCAAAGTGGTGCACCAAGTGACCTCAGAAATGTTTAACCCTTAAATTTCATGACCTGACAGTGATGTGTGTTTATTTTAAACCAAGAAACAACTTTTAAAATGAGAAACAGGTCATCAATCAGAACAAGGGTAATTTACATAGAGCTCATTTGCATTTACCTGTTCTCAACCGTACACTTACCTTGGCCAAAAATCTAATGAGTATGATTTATCTCTCACCAAAGATGCAGTCGATCAGCCAAGACTCGTTTGATTACTGAAGTTTGCTTCTTTACTTTAGAATAGAAGGTGCCAATGTACATTATTTAGTACATTTCTTTACTAAATAAAGGTGCCAAATATCAATGTAGGGGTGCCGAGTGGTCCAGCAGGTTCGAACCCCCGCTCTTTGCCATAAAGCTGCCGGCGATCAGAGAGAGCAAAATTGGCCCTGCTCCCTCTGAGTGGGTAGATGGCGCTGTCTCCCCACATCACTCCTAGGGTGATGTCCGCAGCACAGGGCGTCTGTGAGCTGATGTACCAGAACCGAGTCGCTGTGCTATTCTATAAGTGCGCTGTGATGCTACTCGGCAATGCTGCATCAGCAGCAGCTTGAAAAGAAGCGGTGGCTGACTTTACATGTATCAGAGGAAGCATGTGTTAATCTTCTTTCCTGGTGTGTTGGGGCATTACTAGTGATAGGGGGAGTCCTAATTAGTGGGTTGGGTAATTGGTCGTGTAAATTTGGGAAAAATGGGAATTCAATGTATATCAATGTAGAACACAGTAATAAATATATATGCAAAAAACACATTTACCTCAGCACAATATGTGTCATGTTTCGGCACATTGTAGCCCTGTTTAAAAATTCAGCTTTTAGCTGCTTCAGATTTTGCGGTGGGGTGAATTGTTCAGATGGTAGCAGTATGTGGATGAGCATGGTCCTGTTGTAATAGTGCACCATACTAGTGTAGGCTCAGAAAAGTTTGGGTTGCTGGTGATCTGGAGGTGATATGGAATCATACAAAATTGCACTCCACGCCATGACACCAGACCTTCTGGACATGTGACAACATATTACATATCATCTTGGCACTGACCACGGTACCTTCAAAGTAGAGCTTAGATCAGACCCAAAATATCCAATCTGACTCAGCCCTCCCCATAAACTGTCCTTATGAGCCCAAGCCTTATTTATACCCTACATTTCTTTACTAAATAATTTCATATTTATAGAACTACAGAATAAATTGCATCCCGTATTGGTTCAAAACACACACAACATTTAATTAACAAATACATGAAAATTCCGTATTTTATAAGGCAGGTGGCAACCCTAGTCTTCAACACCCCCCCCCCCCCCCCCCTGCTCCACGTAGCCGTAGCTAACCCTAAAAAATCAGTCGTCTTGGTGCTGACCATGGTGCCTCCCAAAAATCCAGCCCGACTATTATGGGCCCAAGCCTAATTTAAACCAGACCTTTTTTAAAGTATGTACAGCATTAAAACTGAGCTTTTTAACTACAGTTCTGAGTTGTTTGGATGAGTGAAATCTGTTCAGGATGATATTAATGAACAGTCCATTATGGAAGAAGCATAGACCTATTATTTTACGAAAACTTTAGAATATTAAGAATATTCAGAATATTAACAATGGAACTTAAAAGTGTAATGTACACGAGTGGAGGAGCTGCATGTGTGCACTGCGCAGGCCAGAGGGTATAACAGGCCAGTGTAGGTCTATGTCACAGACCATTTATTTGAGCTTGACCCGACAGGGTCCAGAAAGAGTGGTGGGAAATCTTGCCCCGGGTTAAGTTTGGGCATCAGGATTGGCTCAGGCAGAAAATCAGATGTATTGATCATCTACAACTAAAAGAAAAAAAGGAAGTAAGTATTCAGTAATAAGTCCAGCTTTTTCTTAGTGGAAACACCAACTATTTATGTTTGTAGACATTGTATTATTGATATTAAAAAATATTACTACTCCTAAGCTTAAATATTTTTTTTTTCCTGTTTTTAATTTGCAAATAATCAACATGCACTACCTGCAGTGCTGTGTGTCATTCTAATACTTTTGATGGAGGAAAAAGTGCATTCTTTAAACATAAAGGAAATATATATAGAACTAAGAACCTTTTAAATGTTTAAATAGTTACTGTCCTGGTTAAACAGTTCCTCCCTGTGATGGAAGGTGGCTGTATAGTAGACTGATCTTTAAGTCTATAAAGTTCCACATTTCTCATTATGAATTTGCATTGCTCTTTTTTTTAGCACACATTTTCTCTGGTTGTTGAAAAGACCATGTGGAGGATTCATATGTAGGGCTAATAAATGAAAGTGTTTCAGGGTAAGACCAGCTTGACTGGCTTTGACCTACAGCATCCATGTGAAGACTGGGCTGAAGGATTTGCTGTCTGTTTTCCTGACAGGGCCTGGTCATGCCCGGGGTATAGAGAGACCCTTGATAGATTGATCGGTGGTTCACCATGAACTCGCATTAATTAAGAGATTGTTTCTAGTGCCCCAGGAGAACAGGCGAGCGATTGTACATGGTGTGCCCTGTGAAATGTGTTTCTTATAAGAGGTTCTCATGAGAGCGGGCAATTGCAAAAGATGTCTTTGTTATATGTCTTCACATTTCAAAGAGAGTATTCAAATCCTTTTGTTTAGAAACTCAGAGGGAATTGGCTTGCTGAAAGTGTACCATGGTTCAAATCACGTTTTGTCCTTCATTGGACGTGGCAGGACAACAAATTACTGTCTTTTCCTCATTTGTGCTGAGATCATAGTGTACAGGACATCAAGACCTTTCAAATGTACAGCTTAGGAAAATGTCTGGAAGTGCCGTACACGTGTCATTTATCAGCCCAGAATGTGCTGCTGTATGTTCACTTGGTCATTACCATAATACTGTGCTTGTTAATCCTTATAAGAAACTTTAGACTACAAGCAAATCATATTTTCCCATCTTAATAGCTTTATACTTCACTTTTTACTTCCTGTAATGCATGTAATCCACCTATCTAAACTCCACACAAGGATTTATTGGTTGTCTCCATCAAAAAAATAAATAAATAAATAAAAAATAAAATAAACAGAATGGCAGAATATTGAGTCCAGCTTTTATCTGAAAATGCTGTATTATTCATATAAAAATATGGGTACCACTTTAAAATAAGACTACCTTTATAAAGAGTTTATAAATAGTTTACAATTAGTTTATTAATGGTTACTTATTAAATTGTAGATGCATACACATATGTAGAAAGGGCAACAGTATAGATGGCTCTGGGTTCACTATTTGGCAAGCAACAGGTCATTGTTGCCCTTTCTACATATGTGTTATAACTGAATATTAATGATTTTTCTAGTAACCATTAATAAATTATTTGTAAAAAAAAAACATTTATAAACTCTTTATAAAGGTAGTCTTATTTTAAAGTAGTACCAAAATATGTTAATTGTAAGCTTCAATACTATATATTTATTTTTTTTAATGAGCAGTTAATTAAAATGCACTAACTGTAGGGCCTATGTTACTCTAATTGGCAAGCTGCTTAACAGGGTGAAAAATTATATAAAATCTAGCATTTGTTGAAAATGTGATTGACCTAGTAATTGTTAATGGTGACCATGTTCTTTTTTAATTTTTAAATTTGATTAATTACTTTTTTATTTTATAATTTTGATTAATTACTTCAGTATTTTACCACAACAGGGTGGAAAGCTTAAGCCGGCCTGATTTAAATAGCTAAAAGCAAAAATCTATTCAAAACCTTTTTCAAGGCATCTGCTCACATTACTCTGGGCAATAAAATCCTATGAACCTGAACCTGAACCTCAACTTGCTTTTTACACACAAACATACACTCACAGGACATATCAGGAGTGGGACATCACCTGTCTCATCATATTTTCTATTACTCTGTAACATTAATTATCTGATACATATACAGACAGTACTAGTCTAGCACCTCTCCTTTAATATAAACCCAGAAACTGACCAACAGCACTCCAGCTAGCCTCAATCACTCCAGTCTATACAACTTAAACAGTGGCTGATTATCAGCCTGCAGCATTAGCTATAAATGAATAATAAATTAAAAGTGTCAGACAATAACAGCATAATAGTACTGTTCGACTGTGCATATGTGTGCTGCTATACCATTTGCTCGGTAAGGGGGAGATTTGTATAGTTGTGTTCATTAAATTCTGTTTAATGATGTACTTTATTAGATTTGAACACTGATTATTATATATTATTATATATTATTTTTTTTTTTTTAGTTGACAGGGACGATGCTCATTAACCAACAGAAAACAACTGTAAATAAGCCAGAGTTAGCCGTAAAGGCTAATTTTCATCTGTAGTCCCTGGCCAGCTCTTACTATGGCAAAGCATAGTAAGAGGAAAAACAAACAGCTAACAAAACACAACTTTATTCTTTCACCTTTAGGGGTCCTGTAAATCGTTTTAGGGGGGATTGAGCTCAATCTCACCACTAAAACGATTTACAGGACCCCTAAAGGTGAAAGCATAAAGTAGATCCCTTTAAAATACGCAGTGTGAAAGTTGTAATGTCACTAATGTCAAAGCTTACTTTCTTTAATTGGCACGGTTATCCCAAGATGACAGGGTGGACAGTCAAACGTGAACACTATCCATCCAAAATATAAAAATTTGGGGTGTAGTGAGTGACGTATCACCTGCCAGTGTGAATGCAAGGTTAGGTTACTGTCTGAACTTGGCGAGTTTTTAATTATTTGGATTTGCTTTGTGTGCACACTGTCCTGTTAGATGATCAATGGTGGTTGGAGGGTGAGCTTGAAACTGTAGAGATCCACAAACCTCTGGGAACTTTGGTTACAGGTTTGAGAGACAGATTGTGATTTAAGCTAGAAGGCTGGATCCTACATGTACTTCAGTACTGAGATATGGCAGAATGAGTAGATAAGAACTGGGGAACTGGTGGATCCAGTTTACCTTTTACGGAAGAGTAATAGACTTGGTAGCATCCTGTTCCTCACCAGTATATACTTTATCTTACTGCTTAGTATACTTACAGTATATATACACCATATACTGATTATTGTTATAGTGTATCAGATCAATTCAATGCTAATCAACTGTTAAAAAGCTGCTTATACATGTAAAATTATGGGATGGTGAAATCTTTATAGTAAAGATCAGTGAGCTATATTGCATGTGCTCTTTAGGCACTTTTTATTCTGGTTAAACTGGATTCTGGTTCATTTTCACTCTTGATGCCATTCATTCGGGCAGGTGTGAATAATATAATAATAATCACACCTGGATGTGGACCAAAACTAACAGGACCTACACCCTTGAGAGTAGGCTATCTTAGTCCCGTCCCAAATAAAGTCTGGAGCAGTTCGGTTTTGAGAATTGATATGACATCAATTTGAACCACCTTTCAGGTGTTCTCCATCAGTTTGAGCTAAACAGCTGTTCATGTATAGTTTAATCTGGTAGACAATTACTACAGTTATGAAAAAATACAGTGTCTGCCATGAATAACTGTTACTTAATAATGGTTTAAATTGGAAATTACATCACAAAATAAAGGAAATAACTGACTTTAAAGTATTGAACACACACATACACAATACAGTACAGTATATAAACACACATGTCCATTGATATAAATGACACCTAGTCTGTTAAAATTGTCTACTAAAACAAATCTATGGGAAAACTCTCACACTCACAGAATCCACCAAAGCCATGATTCCAACAGATAATCCAGAAGATTATCTGTTGGAGTCCCTCCAGGCTCCAAGACCAACTACAGTTGCCCAATTGATGGGCTGTTGGGCTGAGGCGATCTCCGACTGAGCGTGGTGTGAGTTCAGGGAAGTGCTGGGTTTCGCCAGCGCTGCCGGTCATGTCCTCCCGCTGCCCCTGTGGTTTTCTCACCACTTTCACTGAGCAGCATTTATCTAAGTCTTCATCGTGAGTTTTTAAACCGTGTCTTTGTTGATGAGCGAAAAGTTTAATGATAGCCATAGGGCTGAGACATTCATATCTGTCACTGAAAGACATTCTTCACCCAGCTTGGACTGGAGGCTCACATCATTGCTCACAGGAATGAGTTGAACATGCGGTCGGGCTTGTGCTAAGCTGCCAGTCAGAAGGTCTGGGCTAATTAGCACGGGGCTCCAGTGATGAAGCCTTGCCTCCTGCCGCATGTATTTGTCAAACTGTACACACTACATGGTCATAAATATCACAGCTATGTTATTCTGTGTAGGAATAACATAGCATGACTCTTAAAATGCGATGATTTTGATGAATTCCATCCCTAGGAGAATGAAAACATGTTATGGGCATAAAAGCAAACATGATCTTGATGTAGTGTCATGTTTTGCTTTCTAATACATTTCTTGGTCTTACAGACCTCACTTGACCCAAGTTGTTTCTGTTAACTCCCAAAGCACGGCTCGTTTGAGTAGCGTTATCGCTCCAAACCATGCCCGGGCACCAGAGAATGGTTCACTTGGACTCGAGCACAGTACGCATTCATGCCCAAGCATGGAACAAAATGATGTTGGTGTTGTGCTGAATTTAGCACCCTGCCAGGAAAAGCACCACCTCTCTGGAGTGTGCGCTATATATGTAACTGTGACTGAGATAACTGTGACTTACAGTGCATATTTCTCAGTGAGTTAAAGCAAAATAGCTCTGCTTTTATCAAAAAGACAGTGCATATGCACTCCTGAGAGAGGGTGCTTTTCATGACGGGGGTGCTGAATTCGACACAACAATGGCAAGCAAGCCCACTAAGCAGTGAGTAATGACGTAAGCGTGCTTGGGCACGGATTGTTTAAACGCAGTGTGAGTGCAGCTCAGCTTAGGGAGTGGGGAGAGGGCACAACCGAGGGCTTCAGCACGGCTCTTACTAAGTCAAACCCTCTTAGTGTGAGTACATAATGACATCTAAAGTGGGGAAACATCTTCCCCTGTTTTCTGTCTTAGAAAAGCCAACGGCTGCTGATTGTTAGAACGAGGATAGAGAGTCAGCATTTATACAGATTTGAAATCTACATCACCTTGGACCAAGCTCAGCAGATGTGTGGCAGCATCAGCTGAGATTCAGCTTTAGACATGTATAATAATAATTGTGCCAAATGTAGTTTATACTCTGCAACCGGGGTATTGGCAAAAGTGGCGCAGGTCGATTCTCTTATTATACTCGGCAAATCCTGGGAAAATACACTTAAAAGCAAGTGAATGTGAAATAATAAACGTATAAGTTGTAAAGTAAACAAAAACCTGAAGAGATTGTAATTTTAATGTTTATAGATTAAAAGAAATCAAAACAAGATGCAATTTTTTTTTGCTAAAAATAGACAGCAGAAAAAAATCCAATTAGTATAGAGTCTGTAAACCTAATGATGATTAAATCTGCATTTACAGACCATCAGACAACTATATATATATATATATATATATATATATATATATATATATATATATATATATATATATATATATATATATGTATAAATAAGGCCACGCCATAACCTTGAACAGCAAAGAATAAATATTGATGCTCTTCTGTGTAGCAGACAACTTTTCCATCAGGTAATGCACCTCACAAAGACACATTTTCACAAGGCCTTGTACTCACCACCAATGTCAACACTAACACATTCACACACACACACAGACACACACACACACACACACTCTCACGTATGCTCATTCATGGGGGAAAGACAAAAGGTAGAGCTCGACAAAGCCAGAACCAGGAGCTATTGCCTTCACTCGTCCAGCAATTATCTCTTTATAGATCGGAACTCTAAAGTTAAGTGCCCTGCTGAAAGCTTGTGTACATAAACATCTCTGAGTGGGAGGGGGGAATGGGTCGCCTCTCGCTGATGCCTGAATCACTCTGAGATTTAAGACTTGGGCAAACTTTCGGCAGGCGCCACAGATGCTCGCAAACCTGACTGCTCGATGACAAAAGTCAACAGCCATAAAATTCTGAAGTGTGCTTTATGAATTACTCGCACGAAAGTACCTAAGCAAACCTCATATCGGGTTGACTATATGAGGATTCAAAGTACATCATAGAGCCTCATTACTTACCTTTATTGAACTGGTTTTGGTCGTCGCTAAAGGTTACGCAATGTGATTCCAGTATGATACTGTTTGTTGTTAAGCTTCATTGAGCCAAATGTCCTAACTGTAATAGGCTACGTCTGAAACCTTATAAAGGCTACCTACTCATACAGGATCTTTAGGCAGGAAGGCAGCCAGTCATGTTTTATTGGGCTGAAATGCTAAAACTGCTATATCTAGCAGTGAGCTGTACTATCTTTATCCTTTTAACACAGAAAGGTTTATGACTACACAGCTTCACAAATGAGATCAAGGCAGCATTTCTTGCATTTCAGACATATAGTAGTTTCTCAGTATTATTATTTTTATTATTAAATTATGCCTCCCGGATAAGTATCGTATATTTAAGGCGCATTTAAAATCCTTTCATTTTCCCAAAAATCACCAGTGTGTCTTATAATCCTGTTCACTTAATATATGATTTTTACCTGTCAGGTTGTAAGGAGCAGTAAAGCCACTGCTCTAAAGTGCAGCATTATACAGGAGTTCCAGTTTAGTTCTCTGGTACCAGGGCTGGAGTAGCATTAGCATTAGCCGTTAACCGCTATTTCCCCGTTCAGAGGGGAGTACAATCAGCCTGTAGCCTGCTGCTAACCCCGGCTCGCACTGCTAGAGCAGCATTAGCATTACACACTAACGGTTAGCTGCTAACGGTAATGCTCCTGCCTAAGTGCTAGAGAAATTCAGAAATCTAAGCTTACTGTAAATAAACAGAAGCACTTTACTCACCCAAATAAACAGTTTTCAGGAGAGAAATATGTGTAGATTAACATCCAGCGCTCGTTTGACTTTTTTATTACAGTTTTGTTTACTTAGCGTAGCTTTACCTAACTTAGTTAACTAGCTACCCCCCACCAACACCCAGTGGTGAGACCTGCTGAATTAGTTGTCATACTGGCCACAGTGGATTGCATCAGCATGTAAAATCAATACTCTCTGGTACTATATATTACAATGACTAAAGAAAAGCAGCAGAAGGTCGCTAAAAATTTAAGCCACCACAAGTCTAGTGCCCCTGCTGGCTGGTTGCAGTTTAATTTGTAGCTCCACCCATCTCCATATGTTTTAATAACAAAACAGCTCCTCTATTTTCCATCTAATTTTCTTTCTCTGAACTGTATTTTATCCCCCAGTGTCTAATTCCAACAATTCATTTTCATGTGATAATATTTTTTAAACTTT
Organism: Astyanax mexicanus; assembly: GCF_023375975.1. Lineage (NCBI taxonomy): Eukaryota > Metazoa > Chordata > Actinopteri > Characiformes > Acestrorhamphidae > Astyanax > Astyanax mexicanus. The sequence goes on along the minus strand of NC_064408.1, from coordinate 20,534,081 downwards.
TTTTTTTACAATACAGTGATTGACAGCCTGACACAGAGTGTCTGTATTACCTGGAGTAGCTGAGTAGTAGTTGAGCTGTCAGGCAACTAGTTAATATATGCAGTTCTTCTTGATCATGTGGTGTTTTTGTGCTGTTGGTCGCATTAGAACAGTTTCTTCCCCACGGCCATCAGACTCTTGAACACACCTAAGGAATGACCCTGCCTTCAGACTCTAAACACACCTCAGGTATAACCCTGCGATCAGACTCTTGAACACAACTCAGGAATAACCCTGCACTTTACTTCAACATGTTTACATTGCAGCCATCACTTTACTGTTAATCTTTTTTTAATATGTATAGTTAATGTCCATAACTGCATTATTTTGCACTTGCACTTTTTTATACATTTCTTTGCTTAAGTAACTTTTATTTTTTTTATGTCTTTGACAATTAGTTTAATATTTATAACCTTATTGTATTTTTTTGCACTTTTTCTATCTTCTATTTGGCATTCTTGGCGAAGAGCAAAGAAAGAATTTCATTGTACACTGAAACCCGTTTCTGTACTGTACATATGACAATAAACTCTTTGAATCTTTGAATTGGAAGACACTCTGTAAAAAGTTCTTGCCATTTTTCAGTAAGTATAATATTAGTGTTAAAAGACAACTTTATGTTGGTTTATTTGTACTCAGAATTTCCTGAAAGTAATTTCTCCACATTTTTAAATGTGTTTATTCTCATTGGGAACTACATAAAACTACAAATTTAGGTTTTGTTAAATCATACAATGTTATGGTTACATAGGTAGCCAAGTTTTTGGCATTGAGTGAAAAGCCTAGCCAGCCTACTTTGTCAATCAAAAAGTGATAAAATCATGCAGCATTGCAAACACCTGATCTACAGTGTCTTAAGTGTTAACATAAGATACATATTTGGCACAGCTGAACCAGGATCCACATACAAACCTCTGTGCAGATCACTCAGAGGATGAAAAGAATGGGAAACAGTGATAGAGAGAGAGGAAGAGAGAAAGAGAGAGAGAGTGCAGGAGAAAGGTAACTTGAGCCAGTGTGAATGGAGTCATTGTTTTGTTGGGCCTAATTAGGCATGACAGCTGAGGCGTGAACAGATTCCCATCATTACAGGCCTAAAAAGCCCATTAGAATCGATGCCACGCTTCGGTCAGACTCCCTGTCTGCCCAACCCAAGCCAGGCAGGCAGGCAGACCCCTGGATAGCATTACATTAGCGCCGCTGCTAACGATAAGGCAACCTTATAGCTGCCGCTAACACCCGGCGTAATGGACTTGACGCCACATTCAGGAGCCGAGAGCGGGATGGTGGGGTGAGGGTCGGAATGTGTGTCGGGGGAATGGCACGCTGGTGTGTGGAAAGAGTGTTTGTTGAGATCGCTTAGATAAAGTGGCTGGAAATGCCAGGCGCTCGAGATTTGCAATCTCGCATCAATGCAGGGCTGAGGCAGCCAATCGGGGGCCATTGATCTGCTGTTTTTGCAGAAGGAGAGACTAGTCTGAGAGTCTGAGACTGAGGAGAGAATGGACTGATTTTATGGAACTATGGAGTAGCAGTATTTTTGCAACAGTTTAAGAAAATCTGAAATTAAATTATAATATTTAAGCATGAAAAGAAAGGAGAAAAGGAGTCCATAAACTTATTTTTACAAGCTTTTATTATGCGTTCCTTTTCAGGGTCTCAATAAAATCACATTACAACATTACAGTATCAGAACCACCTCAACAAAATTCGCTCGCACACAAACACATAACCCTCCCACAAATCAATATAAACCCCCAAATAACTCAAACCAAGAAGAAATGGCAACCACCGAACTAGCTGGGACCTCCCCCCTCCTGTGTCCTCATAGCTCATAAGCCCTTTCACACTCTGTGCCAGGAGGTATGATGGGGGCACAGTGGGGGGGTTGTGTATTTGTGACAGGTTGTTAAACACTTAATTTTATCTACAAAAGTGACTTCAATAAACTGAAAGTGAATCAATATTTCACAAATCAACTATTTCAGAGTCAGACACAGCTCCCTTGTCAGCAGCTCTAACTGTCCGTGTCCTGAATTTACACAATTAAGTTTAGCTAAGCTAAACTTTTTACCACATTTGTTTTAACAAATTTAACAAGCAGCTACACATCATATTTTAGCCCTACTGAGTTAGCTAGCATTGTTGTTTAGCAACTGAATTTATACCGAATATTAGCTTCCAACAACAGAGCTTAACAATTTAACCTTTAAATATATATTTGTCAAAAGGATAATTATGAAATGTTAAGGTGAAATGTCCCTTTAGACTTAATGGCACTGATCTCCATGCATGGGCATTATATTATATAGCTATATTATCCTTAAAGCTGCAGTGCTATTAAAAAAAAAAACTGCAATTTATTATTTTTGATTGAGAGTTACCCTTTCATGATGATTTCTTTACTTCTTTACACCTCTGTAAGGAGTGAATGATCCCAGATCAGTGCACTGTGGTAACCTCTGCCTGGGATTCCTTTTTACAAACGCAGAAATCTACAGCAACCTACACAGCAGCTCACCCAGTGGATGATTTCAAGCACCACTTTGGTTTGACAGCAGATAAGACCCATTAAGACCAAACAATATGTCCAGAGAACTTACTAGACCGTGAATGACAATATATCAAGCACAGGCTCCATCTCTAACCTCAATAACCACCTGTAAGCAGCTGTCTCCGCTCAGTAGCAGTAGCGGCTCCGTGGGCTGTGTAAAAGCTCTGTGTTGACACAGCCATAAAGGCCTGAAATCCTATTGTTTAAGGTCTGTGGTGCATACCTCACTCATGGTTGCATGCTGTCTCCTCTGAGACCCTTGGAGGGTTTCTGCTGGATGACTGCGGTGTGAAGATATGCATCAGAACAGGGGAAGACACAGGAGGGGCTGGCGTGCCGTGCAGTTGGTTTCGGGGCACAGTATGTAACGCGCAGCACATTCTTTTATCTCTGCACCTCGGGCCTGATGTTTGTGCTCAGGATTGACGACCTTTGACAGCATACTAGTTTTTGGTGTGGAATCTGTGATCAGTGTCAGAAATGTGGTGTGTTGTTGGTTTTTACACTGCAGTTTTAAAGCTAAAATAATGGAAACTCACAGCTACACATTAGCACTAGCATTAGCATTAGACTACTTTACCTTTTGGCCTTTATAACCTGACTGAAAAATAATGACTTAAGATTTCTAGAATCCTTTTTACTATCCAATACAGAAATCATATCAACACTGTCCAATAAAAAACACGTATCTCCAAAACAGCAACTTTACAGGATACAGATAAAACCTTTTTAACTTTTAATGTCAATGACAAAAAAGGGTTATTTGAGGTCATTTTAAAGTATTTCTATTGGTCCATTCATCAATACATTTTTACACAGTGTAAACAGACAGTTTGTTCAATTTATGTAGTAAACTAAAAATCGACAAAAACGGAGATACTTGTTTTTCCTTTGGCAGTGACCATATTCACTTTTTATATCCAGTCATTCATGTGTCACAACATGGTGGAGAATGACTGGGGGCATGGGCATTTTTTTTTTGTGAAAATTGGCATTTGACAAAAAACAGATTGATTTAGAGTTGCCAAGTATGTTTCAAAGATTTTTTATTTCCTAAAATGATTGTAGTTACTTTTATAATTTAAATTTTACCTCGACAGAGGGGACAGCTTAAGCATTATCTCAGCTAAGTATGGAGACAATATGATACATATTCAGTAAAATAATAATTATTATTAATTGCTAAACAATGTTTTTAGTCGTTTGAAAATAAAACATTGTGAAGGTTGTGATGTCACTCATTAAAGGTTACTTTCTAAAGGGACAGGGTTACTCCAAGATGACAGGGTGAATATGGAATACTTGGACATGTTGAAAAAGTTTGATATTTTTATGAAAACAGCTTTATTAAAAGGTAAAATGTCTAATTACACCAAATCTTTTTTTAAAGTGTTATTTAACCACTTCAAATAATAACTCCATCCCCACATATCAAATAAAAAAACTGTATACAAACGTATAAGAACTTAATAACCACATACAATATGTACAGAATGTATGAAGGATAACATTCAACTATATTTGTAATAATGTTTTTGTTCAAAGTAAATGATGAAAAATGTATTGTTACACAGTGTTTGTATGCAAATCTAAATAACTAAACTGCAGAAACAAAAGGCATGTTATACTAAATTTGTATAAAATTACTATAAGTTGTTAAGCCATCTTACAAGTATATTGCTTATATGGCTTCTGGCTCAGAATGACAAGTTTTCTATATGTTTTCTACGTCTACAGCTCTGTAAAAAATAAGAGACCACTTAAAAATTATCAAATTGAAAACCTCTGGAATATAAACAAGAGAAAGATGGATGATCACAAGCCATCAAACCAAGCTGAACTGCTTGAATTTTTTGCTCCAGAATTGGCATAAAGTTATCCAAAAGCAGTGTGTAAGACTCGTGGAGGAGAACATGCCAAGATGCATGAAAACCGTGATAAAAAAAACAAGATTATTCCACCAAATATTGATTTCTGAACTCAATTAATAAACTTTGTGAATATGAACTTGTTTTCTTTGCATTATTTGAAGTCTAAATAAAAATATTTTGATTTGGAATTTGGGAGAAATGTCCATAGTTTTAAGAATAAAACAACACTGTTAGTTTTACTGAAACATATACCTATAAACAGCAAAATCAGAGAAACTGATTCAGAAACTGAAGTGGTCTCTTAATGTTTTACAGAGCTGTATAGGTAAAATTGTACAAACTTGCAGTCGGTCTAAGCCACCTTAGCAGAATGAAGGTAAAGGCGGTATCTTCAAAAGATCCAGGAAGGTAAAGTGAAAGAGAGCAAGAAAAACAAAAGATACAAGTAGGTAGAAAGACTTGTTTGGCGCCATCACTCTGGCTAACGCCCCTGGTGAAGGAGATAAGGGCTCTCTGAATATTTCATGCCGTTGATTGACAACTCCTTAGGGTCCAGAAAGAGCCATGGCGCCCACTTTACCGCCTGGAGGAAGCGCTGAGACAGCTTTGATGCAACTCACGTGACCACACCCCCTCCAACACACACCAGAAGACAGCTATTACAAAACGCACACATACACACATACACACACACACTGACGCGAGTGTAATTTAGAGGTACAATGGCTCCTTCTTATACAGTACTTTCCTTGTGCTTTAGGATATTGATCTCTAAAAGCCGCCACACGATATACATCTGATCCATAACATCGCTTCAGCTGGGGGTTCTGCTAAATTCCCTCCTGTGCCAGACCCACCCATAGGCTCCAAGCCACGCCGACCACTAAGCCATGCAAGCCTTCGGTCGGATAAAATGCTTCACATAATCTTCTCTAGTATAATCAAATGTAACATAATCAGTAGAATCACTGAAGCTCCAGATGCTCAAATGGACTGACAGAAAATATGATCCAAAAGTAAAAAAAAATCTCTTCTTTTCTGTCAGATTTAGAAAAATGCACTTTACAAATTTCTAGTATCAGAAAAAAATTATATCTTGCTATATATAGTTGGTCAAATCAAGTCTTGCTAGAGTTCTATTGTTTTGATATAATTTGGTATAAGGTGGTCAGGACAGCTGTCTTAACTTAAAGGACCATTAAGGGCCATTATATTTTCTGTAGTAAATCATAACACGATCAGAATGTATCATCAGATATCAAGGAAACATGCTAAATGTTAAAGCTCCAGCTGTTCTCGTCAGCAGAGCTTCAGCCAGTATTTTCTTATTTGAATTGTATTTTACGTCACTGTAATCTGTGTATGTTGTGGTTTCCAAATCTGACCAAATCTCCCATCCACATTCCCCCAGGCCCATTTCCACACCCTGGCTACCAGGTATTGACAACAGCACACAACAACGCTGTGCTGAAACAATGGAAATGGGTGAGCTGGCAATTTTTTCAGGTAATCACTGAGCTTCAGTAAGGTTGCTGTCTATAGCTCTGTGATTTACTACCACTGCCTCTACTAGTGTAGTAGAGATGGGCATTTTGGGCACCGCAAATGTATAAATACTCAGATCAGCTACATAGCAAGACTCGTCATCGCTTGCCACTGTGTGTCAATCTGGCAACCCGCATGAGACTCGCATCTAGGTCTTGTCATGCAAGCTGTCACATGTCATGTGATACTGTGAATAACCAATAAATTAACTCTTCAGCACCAAACAAAAAGCAGGAGATCATTGGTACTTTTTTTGGCATTTTTTTTTCTAACAAACTAACAAACTGCACACACTAGGGCAGCTGCGGCCAAACTTTCTTTGTTTCTGCTCTTTTCTTTAACAGTTTCTCTTCTTGTACATTTCTGCCAAAAGCTTAATTTGAAAAAAAGCTCAAACAGACTGTAGACTTTAGTTGAAGTCTTGCAAATAGTGTTGCCAAAAGATTCTGAAAGAAATATTATCCTAAAGTAAAAAATATTTTTTTTTTCTGTCAGAGTTAACGCCACAAGTGTTTATGTATGTTTTTTTTTAGCAAGCAGACATTCAATTATACAGGATAGTTCCTTTTTCTTCAAAGACCCTCTCCCAGTGGTGCTTCTCAGTAGGAAACTTGTCCTCTTGACACATCCGATTCTTTTTTTCCTCACCGACTTAAAAAAGCAGATGATTAGCACGTGGTGGCAGCTGGTCTGGGATGTCCCTGACAAGGTTGGCACGGCTTGACCTTCAAAGAACCTGCTTCAAATCAATAGAGCGGGCCTTAACGCTAGCTTCCTTCTTCCCAGAGACCCGTGCCAACAGCATTAAGATTCAGGAAGAACTTCCTTTACGCTGTAAGAAGACGAGGGGGAAAAAAAACACTTTTTGATGTACCGTGTCGCTGGTGAACGATCAGGCTCCTTGATGAGCTGCTCACGCTCCTCACAGATTGCTTCCCCATGATGCCGCTCGGCACACGGGCAGCACGGGGACGGGGCGTAATGAAGGCTGACACAAGGTCCGTGGCCCCCGTTAAGCCAAAAGGTCGACTCCAACCGCTCCCACTTGCGGTGTCACATGGGCCGCAGCCTCCTCCCCCCAATCATCAGGTACAAGGGAGAAAATGGCTTCCAGAGCACTGCCAGAACCGGAGGAATCCTCCACATCTTGAGCACATCCAAGGGGTCAGGAGAAATTGGAAGGATCGGAAAGGGCTCGAGACTGAGTCAATCACTCCTCCTCCTCTTTCTCCTTCTCCTCTGCCAGCAGCAGCAGCAGTAGTGGAGATGATGGGAAGCTGAAGCTGGGCCTAAACAAATACAGGCCTTCCAGAATGTGAGCAGGGAGAAATGAATAGTTTAAAAGTGTGCCACAAGTGATTCAGTGCTATGCAGTGTTGGACCAAAGTTTGTCTCAATAAAATGCATAATTAAAGTTTCATTTTTTATGCTTCTCTTTTGACCCATGCATACTAGAATGCTTTTACTCTGACTGACTGTATTGAATGTTAAATATTGCTCCCAAATTGTCTTTGTCACACTCTTGAGAACACACTTACTGTACAGCATTTACTACACTCCTAATGCACGTAAGTCATTTACATTTATAGCATTTAGCTGTAGGTTATTCCTATTAAATAGTTGGGTCAATGTAGAGTTAGTAGTCTTGCAGAACTCTTAGATCATCAGGAACTGGTCTGTTAGTGCTGCCGAAAGTAAAAACTAAACATGGAGAGGCAGCGTTTAGCTACTATGCTGCTCTTAAATGAAACCAGTTGACCGAGAGCATTAGAAGAGCACCAACACTAAACACTTTTAAATCCAGACTAAAAATCAGGCCTTTAGCGCAGCTTAAAACACTGCAGCTCTGCCCACTTTTATTCTGAAACGGCACTTTTGTATCATGTTTTATTCATGCTTTATTCTCATTTTATTTATATTTTTAATTCCTTGTTGTTCTTTTACATGTTTTTAATTTTACCTCTCTTTGTTTTAATCATGTTTGAATAAATAATGCTTTATTCTTATTTGAGTTTTTATTTCCATTTTTACTGTTCTTCTTTTACATGTTTTTTTATTTGACTTCTCTGTGTATTTTCTGATTTGTAAAGCACTTTGAATGACCGTCGTGTATGAAAGGTGCTATATAAATAAACTTGCCTTGCCTTGCCCAAGAACTCTAATTGGGGTATCACAGCATACTCACCTAGAGCTGGAATTGAATCCCAGGTGTTATTCACTGCACCACACCAACCATCATTAGACTTTTTTTCCCATAAACACATTTGTACATATATAAAGTCATTTTAGCAGTTGAACTTTTTAAACCCACAGCTTGTAAAATTAATTTTATGAGTAAAAATAGATACACATTAATTCAATTTTAATCTTTGAGTTGGCTCAACGTACAACATCATGTTTAGTCTGTTGCCATAGGTATGCTTAAAAATAGAAGCTACAGTGTAGCTAGTCAGACTTGTAGGGTTTATGTGTACAATACAACCTCTAAGTGGCTCCTGGCTCAATCTGTTCAAGTACAGGGCGTGTCTTCTCGTCTTTCTTCTTTCTGCTCACCATCAGTGTGCCGTAATTTCCCTTGGGCTACCTTCTCTTAGGTGTATATTTATGTACCATTAATGTCAACAGTGTCTGCCTGGTCTCAGGGCTGTAGGCTGTACGAGTAAGTTACAACTTTTTCTTTTGTGCTACTGCAGGATTATACTGTCAGTGTTTAGTAAATAGTAGTTTATTTTATACTTTTTATATATGTTAAGTTAACTCAAACATTCCATTTAAATATTAGGATAATTTATCCAACACACAATGTGAACTGGTACCTTTTGTTCAACCTAAAGCTGATGTCCATACGTTTTGGGATTTAGAGCCCCCTCTGGTGAGAATGGGTGATTGCACCAAGCATGTGGAAGAATCAGTTTATTCTGGGCGGGTTTGATGCGGCCTTCTTCCAGAGCGGACGAATCCGATTCCTGGTTATGTTTAGTCAAAAACTTCACGTTTCATTTGTTTCTTTCTATGAGTAAATGAGCTACTGAGGTCTGAGTTTCTCCTTCTGAAGTCTCCATTGCTCCACCAGCCGCTCACTTTCAGTACAACTGAGCCGGATCCTCTTTTTGAAGGCTGTACATGTGACATGGCCAGAAGAACTCCCAAGAAAAGTGACCCGACACCCCATTTTTTAGAATAAATATATTAGGCTTAGCAGGGATAGTCGTTCTAGCACACTGGTACCATTAAAACACAATATTCTGTCCCTTCTCCACTCAAAAATGCTTCTTCTTTTAGAAACAAAATAATCCTGACTGCAAATTTAAACTTTATTTTATTTGTTCAACGTAGAGCTTGCTAAATCTATTATATTAGAAAGAACTCATAAAAATATTCATAGGTAATCTGTTAAAGCAAAGGTTATGAGTTTTCTGAACTTCTTTGGTTGTTCCGTGTACAGCCGGCTTGCTCTGTACCTTCTGCTCTGTGTTAGGAGGCTGTCATACGTTAAGATTTAGTGCTTCTGCGAAAGAAGTCACTGAACTTGGTTTTTCAGGTGTAAATCAGCATCTAATTGAATGTCAAGAACCTGAAGGCGTCCAAGGCAGGGCAGCGGGGAGAGACCAATCAGGAACCCCCTCGGCCTGGCCCCCCCACCTTCTGGAAGTCACATAGATGGAGACATATGTGTTGTTTGTTTTAGTTTGGGGCAAGAACATATTTCACACTGAGGAGATGACAGGGCCGTGTGAGTTATGCTTTGCACAGGGAGGAAAGCAAAACCTTCTGAAGTGATTCCCTCGCTGTCCTCCCTGCGAAAAAGCAGGATCAGGCTTGCTCAGAGAGAGGCCAAAGAAGTATAATGGGCTGGCTGCCGTTCGCTGGGTTCCATGCTTTTGTTTCTTGTTAATGTCTGTTAATGTCCATTTAAAGCGACAGTCTGTAAGTTTAGGGGAACTATCTGGTAGAAATGTGTAATTGCATTTAGCATGCAGTATTTTTAAAAAAGTGCATTTTTTGCTATATGCATGCTGCATATGAAACTGTTTCTTAGCCTCCACTGTCTGCAGTAGGTAGTAAAATAAAAAATCCTCAGAAAACTGAGTTGATCAGAGAAACGTTAGGGTGTCGACGTCAACTAGTGACTTCATGGCCTCACTTTATGACCTCGGCTCAGGACCGCCCACAGGTGGGGCTGAACCCAGGCTACAGCATTAGCAGCTATAGCAAAGGATGAGCTAAAAGCTTTGTTTACTCTGTTTACAGCTTCTGTTTACAGAGCTAGCTAGCGTTGTGTAATTAACTGTAGGTTTAAATCGGATCTCCGGTTGATTCAGGGTTTTATTGAGACCTTAAATACATACAAGGTAAAAACGATTTGACAAGGCAGCTTAACTCGTCAGAAAAACAGTCAAAGCGGGTGATGTTTGCGCTGAATTTTTTATGATATAGAGCGACTTTGGGACTTCAATGTGGTGAAACTGAACAGAAACAGAAACACCTAAACTAAACTTTTTTTTCACAAAAATGGCTCACGTGGCATTCATTCATACTAGAGACCACAACTAGACATTTTAAAATGAATTTAGAAACGATAGAATGAGACCTTTAACAAATGCTTCCTTTGCAACTGCATGCTTATTTAGAGTTTGAGATTTTAACATAGATTAAAACGAGCCAGCTTGCTTCCGTAAGCTCTTTCCGAAGCGATTCGGGGGACATGACCTCAGTCACAGATTGCATGTGCTCCTTTGGACAAAGGCAACCACCCAGATGAGAATAACAGATCACAAGTTCTTCCTCTTTAGGAAGTGGCTATCTCGGAAAGTGAAAGCTCATTGCTGTAGTGTAGCAGGCATTAGACACACATGCACTAAAACAAAAGGGCATTTAATGGGGCAAGACTAAAAAGCTTATGTCAGTGATGAGAACGGCCCGATTGTCCTTCGCTACACCACCCCCTCCTCGCTAATTCCCCGGCGTGGAACTGTGGATTTTTTTGTGCGCTTGATTTCACAGTTTAACAGCTGGTCTTGTGTCTCATGGGAGCGGCTTGCGAATCTTGTGCCGATTTTGGCCGCCGTCCATCGAGCTATCAGCTGAGCGAGGGGTGATAAGTGGCCCTGCGGAGAAGCTAGAGTTGTTCCAGCAAAGACGGAGCGCTCCATCATTCCCCAAACCCCCTGAACGGCCCGAGCAGGAAGTGTACATCTCCCATCCCACTCTCTCGCTCAGCCGGCCTGTTGCGACGGAGCGTAATTAAGATGTATAGTTTGCAGAGTAGGTGCGCCGGGGGCCGCCGGCTGACTCGTCTCATCCTCTGGTCTCTGTCTGCATCACCTCATCACCTTTTCCTGTGCAGTTCCTCCAGCAGGGAGGAGGGAAGGGACGAGACGTTCAGCCCTGGTTTGTTTAACGGCTCGCGTCCAGAGAGTTGAAAGGAAAGCAGAGGTCCAGACTGGGGATATATTAGCGGGTGGATGAAGAGGGAGGGGAGAACCGCATATCTTTAATGGTACGATGTGTCTGACATGGATGAGCAGTGGAGCCAGGGTAAAGATGAGTTGGAGGAGGCAGTAGGGGCAGCCAGGGCATGACCAGTGCAACACCCCCCCTTACCCCAAACCTACTCCACCCCCTCGGTTAAAGCGTGCATGCTGTGCTCTCCCTTGTCAGTGGGTGAGTGTTGTTACGCTTTGATCTCCCACTTGCCGAGCAGGCACGGAGGAACTGCAGAAAAATGTAGACCCTTTACACTCTCGCTCTTTTTCCTCTTCCCCCCCCTCCCCTTCATTTTTTTACCTCCGCAATCCCCCCACCACCACCACCCTCCTCCTCCTCCTCCTCCCTCCAACCCAGTGGCTGTGTGCCTGGCAGGGCTCAGCCTCGGTGGCTTGCTTCAGGGTGTTTGGCTTTTGGAGGTATCCCAATTTCCTCCTCTAATCATGACATCATCCAGCTAGAATAGGTTAAAGATGTAGCCAGGATATTCCCCACTTCCTCAGACGCCAAGGCCCTCCCAAATTAGACACAATACTCCAGAGTCTCCGCACAGCCCAAGCTGCCCTGCCTGGATCCTGCATCGTCCGTGTCGTACATCCTCCCAGACTATAATGCTCTATCTGCACAGTAACTGTAATAATAATAATCAAAATCAAAGAAAAACATCTTGAACATCTGCAAGAGTTTCCTCTGTTGCACAGGATAAGTTTATCAGTCTCAGGAACCACAAGTCAACAGCACCCCAGATAAGAGCAACTAAATGTTTCACAGAGTATTCTGGTTTATTACATGATTCCTTATGTGTTTGTAAAGCTGGGTGCAGAATTCCATCAGCTCAATTACTTTACATTGCTTTTATTTCCTATTAATATGATTACACAGTAATTAAGCATATCAAATAGTCTTTTCTTTCAAAGTAAACTAAATTCTCTAAATGCCCAATACAGTCATCCATATATCCATTCATTTTCTTACCTGCTCCAGAGCTGGTCAGTGTTGCGGTGTGTCCAGAGCCCACCCAGTACTCACCCAGTTACTGCACCAGAAAATCAACTAATAAATAAAAAGCTCTAATGTGTTCAGTACAGAACTCACACACTCAAAAGAGAAAAAAAAAACACTCAAAAAAGTTATTATATGTATTTTTTTCTATCTGGTTGATTAAAAACAGTGGTTCTTAATTCACCAACTATTCTTACCCCTTAACGTCTTCTATAACTTAAAAGCAATTGAATATTTTTAATATTAAACTAAGGACAATATTTCCCAAATTCCAAATACAAATACTGTCATTTAGAGTATTTATTTGCAGAAAATGTGAAATGGCTGAAATAACAAATAAGATGCAGAGCTTTCAGACCTCAAACAATGCAAAGAAAACAAGTCCTTATTCATAAAGTTTTAAGAGTTCAGAAATCAATATCTGGTGGAATAATTTTGGTTTTTAATCACAGTTTTAACGCATCTTGGCATGTTCTCCTCCACCAGTCTTACACACTGCTTTTGGATAACTTTATGCCACTCCTGGTGCAAAAATTCAAGCAGTTCATCTTGGTGTGATGGCTTGTAATCATCTATCTTCTTCTTAATTATATTCCAGAGGTTTTTAAATTAGGTAAAATCAAAGAAACTCAGAGCTGTAAATGTAAAGAGTGCATTACTGTCTGAATCCTCTGTTGCATTTGCTTTCTTCACCTCTCAAACTAATTGTAAGACTGTAAAACTCTAAAAGTCCCAGCTGATGAACATTAGGTCAGAAATGTAAAGTCTGCAGAAGAAAACTGTTTCTCTAAGCCTTCCCTTGTCTTGAAGTGGCAAAGCTTTTTAGTAAAGCATTAGCAGTTACAGCCTGAGGTACAAGAACCTAACTGCTATTGACAGGAGCCCAGGACCTCATCGAGGCTTCAGCTCTAATCAGAACAAGCCTTTAATCATGTCAGTAAGCAGAGAGGCTTTTGAGCCAACTCACCCCAACGCTATTGAATTACCCCTGCGCCCAAACCAGAACATATGGGCACCGGGAAGAGTGCACCAGTAAATATGCTGGCACATATCTGTGTGTGTGACTAAGACATGGGAAGGATTGTTGTCATTTTTGTCTCATGCCATGTTCGAGGTCAAATTTATTACCTAAGAATTTTTCATAAAATTGTTTTTGAAAATAATCCTCATGAGTAGTCTATATAAGACTGATAATGTGTTTTTAAACTGCAAAATTGTTCAAATCTATGTTCTTTGATGGAATCTATTGTGCTCATAAATAAATCATGATTATAACAAGAAAGAAACATTGTTGAAAATCAGAATCTTTCAATTTGTATTCTGAATTTATGGCTTATGAAAAAAAATCTCCTGAGCTATTTAACTTTATTTAGCTTTATTGCTACCACTTTAAAATAATACTACCTTTATAAAAGGTTTATAAATGGTTTACAATTAGTGTATTAATGGTTACTAATTAGGTTGTAAATGCCTTAAAATCATTAATAATCAGTTATAACACATAAGTAGAAAGGGCAACAATGACCTGTTGTATTCCAAATAATGAACCCACAACCTATATTATATCTATATTGTTGGCCTTTTTACATATGTGTTATAACTGATTATTGATTATTTTAAGGCATTAACAACCTAATTAGTGAACATTAATAAACTAATTGTAAACCATTTATAAAACCTTTATAAAGGTAGTCTTATTTTCTTATAGAGTCACTACATCTTATCATAGAAAGTGTTGAACTGAACTTAACCTGATTGTACCATCTCTACCAATCCGCAGAGACATGTTAGGCTAACCAAATCCACCAATGGTCACTGTTCCTTTCAGTAGTATGTTTTTTTACATTTAATCTGTAAATCACTTGTAAATCACATGCTTTTGGTGGAAAAACTTTTTAATATTTTATTGTTTTAGAGATTTTTATGAATTTAGTAATCATGTATTGGCATGTTCAACATACAGTTTAACTGTTCATTGTTGTTGTTTTGTGTGTGCTTTTGGTTTAATTGTACCATCCTTAATAGTTTATTTAAATGTGTATACTCTATTTCAAAAATTTAGCTCTGGTAAAAAAAAAATGAGACCTTAAAAATTATGATTTTACCAAATTGAAAAACTCTGGAATATAATCAAGAGAAAGATGGATGATCACAAGCCATCAAACCAAGCTAAACTGCTTGAATCTTTGCACCAGGAGTGGCATAAAGTTATCCAAAAGCAGTGTGTAAGACTGGTGGAGGAGAACATGCCAAGATGCATGAAAACTGTGATTAAAAAACAGGGTTATTCCACCAAATTGATTGATTGATTTATGATCTTTTAAAACTTTATGAATATGAACTTGTTTTTTTTTTGCATTGTTTGAGGTCTGAAAGCTCTTTTCACATAGATTTTAATTGTTGCTTCGCTGATTGTAATAAAACAAATACAGTCACTATTTTTGCTAATTCATTCTCATTCCACTGCTAACTGCACTATGTAACTCTGGTGAAGTTGGCAGAATAATCATAGTTGTAATCCTGTAGTAGTAGTAGTACAATATCAACTCAGTCCACATGCTGCTTTCACTCTCAGTGATGGTTAAATAAATAAATAGCTCAGCTTGTCCAGAAAATGTGTCCTTTACAGGAGGCTTAATATGTTTGGAGAATTTTGTTTGTATACTGTATGTTTCTTTTGTGTGGCAGTGCCCGCATATGTTGGCTAAATACACAATTCAAATAACTAATTAAATGCTTATTATGCATATAGAGGACAAATAGTATATTTTGTTTTTATCCTGTATTTATTATAAGCACTAATGGAAGCTGTACTTGTCATATTACAAGATCAAAACAGTGTTTTTTTATAACACCACATACAGTATGTACTGCTACTGATATTAACCTCTTTTACTGTAGTAAAAAATATTCTGCATGACCTAAATCAACAGTGGCTGCAGACATGAGCACAAAAAATCATAACTGATATTTATTAGACCAGAAATCCATCAAAATAATAGCTAAATTATAGGCAAGTCTTCATGCAGAGGGTTATGAATTATGGGATTGCGGTGAAACTGCACTGTGCACGGAGCTGCAGAACACGGAGTAACAGAATAATATTCCATTCTCTCCATCACCGCATGCTGTATGGTGACTAATGGCACGAGAGTAAGATGAGCACGTATGGGGGAGCTGAGGGATGGCCGCAGCGAGAGCATTCATAAAACAGGAAGAGCTGAGCTGAGCGTACATGTGTTTCCCATCAACCCGTTCTTCCCAGGACTTTATGTGTCACTGTATAAGATCTTTTTACAGGATGCTTATTGCATTCCCTACAGTTAACAAACACAAATCCGCCGCACCAAGCAGGAGGCCAGATCTGCTGCAAAATCCACGTGAAACTGTATTTATATAAAGTAAATACAGAATAAATATTCATTTTAAGTATTATTTTTTTAATTCAATATTTGGCAGATGGTCATAATTATAATAATTTACTTGAGTTGAATTTTTTTTTTTTACTCACCTATTTGCTTATTAATTTAATTGTTTATTCACTTTTTATTAGCCTTATTTTTACGATCATTAAAATTATTTTTTATTAAATGTATACTGTTAAGCAATGGGACTTTAATTATTTTTTTCTGTGTACTATTCATTTATCTGTTATTTATTTATTTATTTATTTAATTTTATTTTATTTTATTTTATTTTATTTATCTACATAGTGGTGGTAGATTATGCAACTTGACTAGAATTAATAATTACTTAATTAATTAATTAATTTATTTATTTTATTTTATTTATCTACATAGTGGTGGTAGATTATGCAACTTGACTAGAATTAATAATTAATTAATTAATTTATTTATTTATTTATTTATTTATCTACACGGTGGTGGTAGATTATGCAACTTGACTAGAATTAATAATTAATTAATTAATTAATTAATTAATTAATTAATTAATTGATTAATTTATTTATTTATCTACATAGTGGTGGTAGATTATGCAACTTGACTAGAATTAATAATTAATTAATGTATTTATTTATTTATCTACATAGTGGTGGTAGATTATGCAACTTGACTTGAATTCATTCATTCATTTATTCATTCAGTCATTAGTAGGTGATTAAATGTTCACAATCATCACCAACTTATATGACTGTCAAATACATATTTTATACATTTATATATTGATTTGATCAGCAATGTTTTACATTAATCTATAGGGCTTTACTTGTAATTCTTTTTGTTTGTTTGTTTGTTTGTTTATCTTTTTTAATGCACGTAGTAGTGCTAGATGATGCGACTTTAATACAATTACTTCATGTATGTCCTTTGATTATTTATTTATTATTTATTTCCTGATAGTGTGACTGATACCAGCAGCTGCAAAAAACGTATAATCACTATATAACAATAATTTAATAATTCATTCCTTTATTCCTGTTTGTTTGTTGGCTTTTTTCACTTTTTGCATTTGTGTTCTGAAACATAAGGCTATTGAGAATATTTGTAATATTAGATTTTTGTTTTTTTGAAAATATCTATTTTTTAAACTGCACTGCACTTTCACTGTCAACTACAATGTGTATTTAAATATTACACACTACTAAATAATGCACATCACATTCAAACTTAACATAGAGAAGTATGCTCTATCATGTTTGTACTGCATGTATTTATGGATTTCTAAGTAATGTTCTTGTGTAAACTTATATGAAGAGTCTAAATGTAAATGCAAAGCTCATGTAAAACACGACGCGCACTGTACATACACATAAACAACCTCGCCACCCCCATCTGTTTGCAGGTTTTCACGGCGGCGCGGTATCTGGTGCCTGGTTCTCGGCAGAGGGAAAGGTAAACTAGTCGGGCGGAATTTAATTCTTTACAGCCTGCTGTTCACAGTTTGTATGGCGTAGACAGCTGGGCGCCCCAGTACAGTTTAGATCAGAGGCCTTGATAACCTGGCCCTTGATTTATGGACACCGTGGCTCTCTGCAATCACCTAATGAGGTGAACTGGATTGTTTACATGTTTATTAAAAACCCAGAACCAGCTGCGACTGGCTCAGGCATTTGTCATCAGGCCTATCTGTCAAAGTTCACCTAGACCTCTAAAGAATTTCTTTGCGAGCTCTAATATCCGCTTTAATTTTTGCTCGGTTTCGTTTATGGCCGTGCGACTGCTGCTGCTGCTGCTGACTCACCGCTGACTCTTGTGTGAGCCGGTTAAATAGTGCGCAGGTGAGAGGGCCTTTTGT
The DNA here is from genome assembly GCF_023375975.1 of Astyanax mexicanus. NCBI lineage: Eukaryota > Metazoa > Chordata > Actinopteri > Characiformes > Acestrorhamphidae > Astyanax > Astyanax mexicanus. The sequence continues at coordinate 20,516,327 of NC_064408.1, read as the reverse complement.
CATCGGAGGGAAAGTTAGACTACTGTTTCATTTGAACTGAGCAGGTCACGACGAGTAGCCACAGCTAATTGCCGTCATTATTATCAAACTTTTGCCTCCATTCAGCTCTGCTTACATGGATGTTTGTATTTAAGCCATTACCTCACCGTCATAGAAATTGGTTAAAGGTTTTATGAATAGGTAAGAGGAAGTTTTAATCAGCTTTGCTTGTGTGTTCTACCTCTAATAACCCTATAACTCCATGCTCGCTCTGTACGCCCTGGGTATATTCAGGTAAGATTGATGCTAATGACTCTGGCTAAAGCAACAGTAACTGTAGGGCAATGTTGGGTAGAGCCATTTAAAAAGGTACTGATGGCTAAATACTGAGTACAGCATAAAATCCTGTATATTCAGTGACTTGACATAGCATATTAAAAAAAAAAAAACTTTTAACAATCAGATGAGATATTCAGCATACAGTACATTTAAAATATATACATGTAAAATTAAATTTATATATATATATATATATATATAGAGAGAGAGAGAGAGATTTAATTACTTTTTTTAGTGTGCTGATGCTTCCACTCGTACCCCAAACTTAATGTACATACAGTACTTACACTCTTACACATATTATTCAATTACTATTCAGATCCAAGAAACAAATGGTTAGAATTTGTCTATAAAAACACCACCAGCTAAGAACAACTGAGGTAGGTGTATTTTAAAACAATTCCGTTTACATTAGTTAAAAGTAAAAATCCACCCCGGGGTTTGGATCCAACTGCCTTGGCGGCTCTGCTGCGGCTCAGCCAACAAAACCCTAGGGTGGATTTTTACTTTCTGGACCTGGACTACCCACCTCTCTGTGTGTTAATATAGGTTTACATAGGATCTCTGGTGGATTTTGCATTTTACAGAGACTCTTTAACTAGGTCAGTGGCTAAACTGCATATAGCAGGGCATTACACATGTTGTAAAGTAACATGTGACATTGCAAAGACTGTTATTAGTGTAAAAATGTCTTTATTTTAAAACGTTTCCATCACTGCCTTAACTCTCTTGGGCATGATGTTCACTGGTTGCCAGTTAGACCTTGCCATTAGACCAGGGGTGTCAAACTCATTTTGGCCGAGGGCCACATTGGCACATTGGCTGTCCTCTGAGGGCCAGATGTAACTTATAAATGTAATAAAATGTAACCAAATGTAATATAAAATGAATGTAATTACTCCTTAATGTTAAATAACTCTCAATATATTATTTATTCAATCAAATATTGAAGTTGCATGGAAAATATGTTTTCTTGTTACTCTATTAACATAAATCCTTTTATTTTGTCATGTTATGAAATCCAAAAACTCCATCAATCAAGAACCAAACTATTCAAGTGAACAGAAATGACATCAAATACAAGTTATATTAACTTTGATCAAAACGTTTGATACTGAAATAAGGCTTAATAAATATAAAATCAAAAATTGTGAGCTGTTAAGAACATGTGACAGATTTAGCATTTCCTCAGATTTAGCAGTTCCTCATCCAACCACTAGTCAGAGCTGCAGCAGCAGCAGCAGCACAAGCCTGCAGTCTTTACTGAGTCAGAGCTACAGCCCAGCCACGGGCTACAGGGCTCAGCTGAGCCAGTCTGGAGTGTTTTTAAAAATTTTAAGTTCTTCCGTGTATGAAATAAAGGTCTTAACCCCACTAAACGGATAATACAGCTCTCTACAGTTCATCTTTCAGCCCAAGCAGCTAACAGCAGCAGTTTAGAGCAGCCGTCACGGAGTCACTGCTGGGATTACATTATAAACAGGTCAGTTAGCGCGCTGCTAACCTCAGGATGTTTATAACTGTGGAGTTTAGTGAACACACCACGGCAGCAAGGTTAGACTGTTGAAGGCTACTGAAGAATATTAAAGGCTATTAGATGTTATTGGGGGCAGAAATCAGTAAAGGCTGGTTAGATAAGTGATTCACCTCCTCGTCCCTCGCTGCGGTGAAACTGCGACTAGCGCTGTCACAGTGATGTTTATTATATTAATATTTACACATAACTTATATCTCTCCTAAAAAGCGTTTATTTTGGTCAGTAACACTCTTCGTAACACAAAAGGCATACCGGTCTTTCGCCTTGAAGCACAGCCGTCCGTCTGCATCAACTTTTCTTTTTCTGGACATTATGGGATAAACATTTGTATGTCTCATTTCCACCCGCAAAGTTACACCTTCCCTCCGGCAGGGTTTCCACATCAATGACTACACTGCCGTGTAGTGGCAGTAAGCCGTAACTTTGTGGGTAATACAATCGACAAGCATTGTGGGAAATGTAGTTTTTGTTCAAAGAACGCTTATGACCTATTTATTATAGACACTAAGATCTTACAAGCTCTCACGGGCCACATAAAAGGATGTGGCGGGCCACATTTGGCCCGCGGGCCTTGTGTTTGACACATGTGCATTAGACCTTGCACTTCTCCAACGTCCAAGTGAGGATGCCCAACAGATGGTCAATAGGGTTTAGGTCTGTCCATCACCTTTACCTTAGCTTCCAGTTCCTGGAAGTAGGGGATCATGTTCTGCTTTATAATGTCAAAGTACATGTTGGAATTCCGCTCCCCCAGCATCCCCAGACCATGATGCTACCAACACCCATGCTTAACTGGTCAAGGGACACCATCTCCATCAGGATGCCACCACACATGCTGGACACCATCTAAGCCAAACAAGGTTATTTTGATCTTGTTAGACCACACATTGTTTCAGTAATCCTTGCTCTTATACTGCTTTTCCTTAGCAAACTGTTGTGGCTGTTGTGAGCTTTCTTGTGCATTAGCTTGAGGCTTTCTTCTAGAACATGCAGTCTGAATTAATGCAATGTGTGAATTATGATCCGAGCACTACAAGCTGATGTTCTACTTCTTCAAGCTCTGCAGCAATGCTGGCAGTACTCATAATGTATGTTTCAACACAGTGATTTATCAGTCTACTCATGCTTTAGTAGAGTTCAATAACAATATGAGGAATAACTGCACAGCGAAAAATCAGCACAGTGATTTATCAGTATTTTCAGGTTTTTGCAGAGCTCAGTAAGAAAGATAAATAACTGATCAGCACAGTGATTTATCAGTCTACTCATGCTTTAGTAGAGGTTAGTAACACCACAATAAACACTTTGCTGCTGAATAATCCAGGGGTTAGGGGTTTTACTATATATATATATATATATATATATATATATATATATATTTATTTTTTTTTTTTAGAACAGAGACTTTCATGGTCAAATCCTCAATCGGCTTTATGAATAAAATTCGTCCTTTACTGCAAAGCAGTATCACAAACAGACTGGAAAACTGAAATGTAAAAAAAAATACCTAGTGGCCGTTTTTAGTATACAATACAATAGAAATGTAAAAAAATGTATCTCAAGGGATGAATGAAAATAAGGAAATAAGAAAAATATAGGATATGGACTCTTTAAGTATGTAAACAGTAACTACAGTCTACAGACTCCGGGGACTGATGTCATTGGCTCTGAGTGAGGCGGTCGCATGCATGGAGGGTGTTTCATTAGGGTTGCATGGCAGAACGGTCATTCACAGTCACTAGCCACAGTGAGCACATTCTCCGCTAAGCCGCAAACAGCTCGGCTACTATTCCCCCGCCCGAGACCCACAGGAAATGACAATGACAAATGACACCAATATGAAAGAAAGGAATGAACAAATGTGGGCAGCATTAAAAGGTTTAAGAGATTGAGGAGGGCCAGTTAAAATGCCGAACCGGTCAAATATTGCACTTTCTTGGTTTTAAAAAAGCTAAGATTATAGTAATGTAATAAGATTTTCAGTAAAGTGCAGTAAAGCAAGGCTAGCCACAGGATCTGATTTGGAAAACACAGATCTAGACATGAAGCTGAAAATATCGTCCTTGTCATGCGTTTCTGTGGCAAAAATAGCCGTGATTAGTTTTAGGTAAAGGATTTAGGACTTGCTGGCACGCAATCCCCCACCTTGTCAGTGTTTGGATGCAGGCCCTGTCATTGTGACAGCTCTGTCCGAGCACCAAGCCAGCGATAAGTTCACAGCATGCGAGGAAACCCTCCATCACTCATGTCATCTCATGATAGTGTTAAACATCCTTCAGCGTGGGAGCCAGAGGAAGCGCACTAACAGCGTTGAACAACAGAGCAGAGACGGAGTTGCTGAAAGGATTGTTTAACGTGCTCTTTGTTGCTGCGCTTAAAACAACAAGACAACCATGTATACCATTCTTGTGCTGGGCACAGGTGGAATTTGGCATCCATCTTTAACCTATCCATGCAGTGAACACACACACACACACACACACACAAACACCAGTGAGCACACTGAGAAGACTTACAGTGATATAGTGGGCAGCCATTGCTTTGCTTAAGGGTCCAACACTGGAGGCTTGGGTCCCACTTTATAATAAGTGTCCCTAAGTATTATGTAGTTACAAGGTAACAATCCATGTAACCAAGAGGTACAGGTTCTGTAATTACATATGTATTAAGGTTCATTTTGAGTTGGGTGAGTGTACTTACACAGGTAATAGAGTAAGTGTACTTACACATGTGTAACAATGTGTGTGTACTTATACATGTGTAATAGTGTGTGTGAAAAGTTGAGTATAAACTTATCCAAAAGCTATTGTCTAGTGTGTAATTAGGGCTGATTGAGTACACACACGTGACAGTAGTGATACTTGTGATGTCTATGATTAAGGTATCAAGCCCACAACCTTGTTGTCAATGACCCAGTGCTCTAACCGCTGAGCCACTTCCGCATCTTCAAAAATTACAACCATTAGTGGCCATACTTGTCTTGTCTTGCCTTATCTTGTCTTTTTTATTACATCTAAATTCTGTTAAAATGTGTATTGTATTTTATACAGGTATTAAATATTTACAAAATTACTCCCAATTAAAATGTTATTGGTTGAGTTCACTGTCACTTTCTAATTAGGATAATCTGTGACCAATTTCAGCCCAGCTCCGGAAGGCCTAAAAACCTGTTCATTATAACTGCAGAGCTTTAGGACACATGGCCAATTGGACACTCACTGTTTAAAAAAGAAAAGAAACTGAGGCCAGTCCTCTTGGGGAACCATCTTGGCATTTTTTATCAAACATTAGCTAAATTCTTGCTGCTGCCTGGTTTAGTATGATAAAAGACAATATACAGTATAACACCACTTTTTCCATTTAAGCCCATTTTCTCATCTTGAGTCTCAAAAATGCTTCTTAACGAGCTCAGTGATGTTTGACTTCAGTACGTGTGATCAGTGTGTGATTATACAGATTGATCTTCTGGAGAGTCCTGGCCTAAACCCAATTGAGATGCTGTGGCATGACCTCAAGAGAGCGATTCACACCAGATATCCCAAAAATATTGCTGAACTGAACCAGTTTAGTGAAGTGGACTGATCCCAAATTCCTCCTGACTGTTCTGCCATTGGTCTGATCTGCAACTACAGGAAACGTTTGGTTGAGGTTTTTGCTGCCAAAGGAGGATCAACCAGTTATTAAATCCAAAGCTTCACATACTTTTTCACCCTCACTGTGAATATTAACATGTTGTGTTCAATAAAACCATGCAAACATATAATTATTTGTATGGTTTTAGTTTAAGCAGACTGTGTTTGTCTATTGTTGTGATGTAGATGAAGATCAGAACACATTTAATTACCAGTTTATGCAGAAATCAAAGTAATTCAAAAGAGTTCACATACTTTTTCTTGCAACCTTAAATAAAAAAATTCCCACAGAATTATTAATCTCACACCTGTATCTCCTGCAGACGAGGTAAAAGGTCATCTTCTCATGCCTGCCTGTCACAGCGTCCAAAGGAGGGTCAGCCACGGTCTGACATGAGGAGGGAGGGAGGAGGGGAGCGTTCTGGGCGAGAAAAAACAACAAACCCCAGGAGCTAAAAAGGGAAAAAGAGGAAGTGCCATACAATAGAGGGGACCTTTGATCCATTGCAAAGGGAAGACTTCCCTTCGAGCTGTAAAGTATTAATGTGAAAGTGACTACCCCGGCGGACATTTGTTACTGCCGAATAATGGGGCCTAAATTTAGCACACAATAGCGGGCAGACGGGCGACCCTCGCGCCCAGCCTTGCGCAGGAAGGGGAGCAGGGGGTGATTGTATGAAAATGAGTGATTTGCCGGCGCAGAGACTTGTCAGAAGCGGCGGCTGGCCTTCCACGTCGCGCTGGATGGAGCCAGGCCTTAAGCTTGTCCCAAAGGTCACTTTTAGACAGGGCCCATTGTGCAGATCGGCGGCCTGGCTTTGGGATCTGTGCTGAGACTGTGCGTGATGGTGGGCGTGGGTCTGTGTTAGCAGCAGAATGGATTTCTACTGGCGTCGTTACCTTTTTCACATTCTTTTGGTTTAAAAAAATCAATTATCTGATTTAGTCTCTGTAATAATGACACAGAATCCTATTAACCCTTTAACTTAGTGAGCCACAAGTGTAATTACACACTTCTTTAATGGAAGAGTAGCCTAATTCAGTTTGCACAGAAAACCCTGTAGTTATTAAAAATATATATCATAATATGTAATAAGTGCTTTATAAATAAAGTTAAGTTGAGTTAATAAGTGGGAATGTTATACTGAATGAGTTAAATTGGCACTTTTATAAAAAATCAGTTCATGCACATTTACCCAGCCATTTTCTCAGCAAATGCTAATTCGTAGCTAATGCTAATTCCCCACCTTTTTAAAAGTTGAACATTTTGCTAGCCTGGAGCATAAATCATATTTAACAATTAAAGTATGCTACTGACCTTCCAAATTAAGAAGAAAATGGATACATTTTAAAACGAAAAATACGTTTTATACAGACAAATCTCCATCAAATCTCCAAACTATAGCATTGCTCAAAAATATTGTTTTAGAAAAATATATTTTTTGTAAATAAGATGTGAGTGTGAAGAACCTTTAAATTTGTAAGGAACTCATATATCCACTTCTCTAAACAGTTAAAGGTCCTTTATAGACACATCTCTTTTAGATAAATGTTTTTTCTATGGCATTACTTAAAACATCTTATGCAATTCTTAAACCTTAAACTGTAATTCTGCTGCTAATTCAATTATTTCTTTAACTGCTCCATTCTTATTAGCACAACAGCTACAGTCAGTAATAGCACAGTTCGTAAACTAAAAGCCTATGTACATTTGCTAATAGATATACTCATTATATCTCATATCTTACAGTGTGTAGCATCTTTCTTTTTAAATAAAATGCGCATCCTCTGTTTTTTGGTGCTCAAGACATTGTTAAACACAGTTATATTCATGAGCAGCTTTGGAGTGTTGCTGCTTGGCTGCAGAGGAAGACGGGTAAAAAAAAACTGCAAGCATGTTTTGATGGAGTGCATTGTCAAAAGCAGCGCTATTAGTCATTTGCGGAACAAAAGCCGACTCCATAAAACTTTCCATAACTCGAGAAAGCTCCAGCCAATGCATTTTCACTTTTCACAAACAGACAATGCACCAATTAATTCTGACACAAGCGTGCTTTGCCCTTCATGCACTTTAATACTTAATGACTCTAACTGTCGGGGGACTTTATTTGGATACAAATAGTGTTTTATTTCAGGAAAAAAAGGGGCCAGGGCTGCAGCTTTGCCAGCAGTACCGCTCCTGCTGCACTGGCATGGCCAAGAGTTCTGGCTTGTTGCAACAGCAGGTTCTGGAAGTCTGCTGCGTTCTGTTGCTTTAAAGCAAACTGACAATTACACAGTTCTGATGGCAGGAGGAATTGGTGTGCAAAGGTTTTACAAGGCCAAGCTTTAAAAAAAAAAGTGGTGTGGTTGGTGAGGGGGTGGGTGGGGGGGGGGGTCTCGAGTTCTGTTGCACATTAATGTGCTTCTTTTTTTGTGATTGCGGCGAATCTTTCCCAGGTGCTGGAATATTCCAGAACGTCGAGTGGGAAAAGGGTTCAGGAATAGCAGGGGCCCTTTCTTTTTCTTTTACTTTTTTTTTGTTTTTTTGGTCAGGTAAGGGCACAGACGGCCATGAGCGAGGCACGCTAAAGCCCCCCTGTCGCCACAGCAGTAAAAGGCATTACCCCCACTTGTCCCTCCTCGCACTTTTAAGAGAGCACGAATGGCAGGGATTACAAGATCTAATTTCCACCGAGTGCTTTTGCCTCCTGAAAGTGTCTTTACCCACACACACAAAAAGTGGAGGGTTGGGGTGGAGAGGAGGAGGTGGGTGGGTTGGTGTGTGTGTGTGGGGGGGGATTGCAAGTAGCTTGTTTATGTTGGTCGACTGAGAGCTGTTAAATGTCTAAGTCCCGGTAACTGAAGCCAAAGGGCCTGGCTGTAAGTACAGTACCATGTGAGATCCAGGCTGCAGCGGCTGAGAAGAAAGCCTGCAGGCAGACAGGCCCCTACTGAGGAAACTTCACATGACCTCCTGTAATGAGTTAGGCAAAGGATTTCAGTTAGAGGGGTAAAGAAGAGACGGTGGTAAAGGGGATGAGTGCAGGTCAGGATCATTGTCTTGTTGCCTAGCCCATCTGCACTTGAGCTTCAGATCACAGGCTGATGATTAGACCATATCTGAAGTATGGAGATGCCTGTGGTTCCTTAGATAACCTTCTGTGTTCCTTATTGCCTCGCTCGATTAGTCATCACTGTTTTTCCAGAGAAAATCTAGCAGCCAATAGCGGCCCAAAGTAGGCCTGTCCCAATAATTATATTATCAACTTATCGTACAATAAATGAACATAACTTCAATATTCAATATTATCAATATTTGATAATCCTGATATCATCTGTTGTGTTTATTTGTATGTTTGTATCACATATATAACAGTAAAAAGTATTTTAGCCAGTCCTGCTAAATGACCGCAATAACTGCAACTTCATACACACCGTGTGGACCGAAGTAGGTGGAAAAAAAAGTACATATTATATACGTGTTTCACTCACCTTCACTTACATATGACTTGAAAATTAATCTAATTTGCTTTGATTGAGGTCAAGATAATGTATCGAGGTTACATGATATTGTATTTTGAAGCCACGAGACAATAAACTGACATATTAATAAGATATAATATATTGAGGCTACTAATTAACAAATTGAGGGAACAAGATACTACATTAAAAATACAAGATAATATATAGGGACACAAAATAACGTTTAGAAGTTACAAGTTAAAATATTTAGGACACAACGTAATATCTGGGGCAATGAAATAATACACTAGCAATTCTAAGATAGATGTATTAATGACAAATCAGTATATTGAGTTGTAATTCATTTATATTCAGCTCTGGAAAAAAAGAGATCACTTCAGTTTCTGAATCAGTTTCTCTGATTTTGCTATTTATAGGTATATGTTTGAGTAAAATGAACATTGTTGTTTTATTCTATAAACTACAACCAACATTTCTCCCGAATTCAAAATAAAAATATTGTGATTTAAAGCATTTATTTGCAGTAAATGAGAAATGTCTGAAAAAAAACAAATTTCTGACTTTAAGAGCTTTCAATAATGCAAAGAAAACAAGTTCATATTAATAAAGTTTTGAGAGTTCAGAAGTCAATATTTGGTGGAATAACCCTGGTTTTTAATCACAGTTTTCATGCATCTTGCCATGTTCTCCTCCACCAGTCTTACACACTGCTTTTGGATAACTTTATGCCTGCACTCCTGGTGCAAACATTCAAGCAGTTCAGCTTGTTTTGATGGCTTGTGATCATCCACCTTCCTCTTATATTCCTATTATGATTATATTCCAGAGGTTTTCAATTTGGTAAAATCAAAGAAACTCATCATATTTAAGTGGTCTTTGATTCTATATTAATATATTATCTTGTGGCCTCAATATTTTCATTATTTTTTTATAATGAAATATTTGGATCAATATATAAATTTGTGGTCTAATACATTATTTCATGACCATGCCTTATTACAAATTAACCACAATGTCACATTAAAGGCTTTGTTCTAACAACTTATTATTAACTCAGTATCAAACATGTTTGGCATGAGTCCATATAATATGCAGCAGCAATAACCAAACAGTTACCAAATCAAAGGAATAGCCAGTACATTAAACATAGACACTGTTAGGGCAGATAAAGTCACATTAGACGTCTGCCTATAATATTGTTTTAGTTTTTTTGTTGTCTATAATTTTTTGTTTTTTATAAAGGCTGCTCCTTTTGAACAGGAACGCTTGTTTGGTTCCTCCATTAGACTAGACGGGGCTCGTATCTTGTCCCTGAACCTGAGCTTTCCTGCGCATTTAATAAGGCTAAATTAGACCGTTATGCCTCGAATGTATTGGTGTAACGAGCAAAGGAGCTTAATAGCGGGACAAACATCATGATCTGCTTAGGGCAGCCCTTTCAAGTGGTCGCCTCACCCTCATTTAGGCTTTTGTTCTTCAACGACAGGACATAAACATGAGAATATAAACCAGCTTAATGAGTGATGTCACGAAAGGCTCGTGCTCCATGCTAGTTTTACCAGACCAATACAAAGAGAGCACTGCAGTCAACCCTCCCATACAAAAAGCAGCCATGCACACACACTGCGTAACACATTCACAGACCCTGCTGCACCGTCTGAAAACAATGTGTACAGACATGAGGGTACAGACGCAGTTTAACATGATCTTTAATCAATGTATCAATATATACAATCCCTAATATAATATGCACATTATCAAAGAATGCATGCAAAATAGTTGCATCAACAAGGAAGTGTCGGATTACAATGCTATTCAGAAAATATATGAACCAAGTTACCTGGAACAATAAATGATTAACAATTGTTGTACATCTACAGCTATAGAGGTAGAGTTGTAGAGGTTCCTAATGGTGTTCTGCAATAATCCATCTCGTATAGCAAGAACATTCATTGTTATATGTACAATAGGCTAGGTTACCCAAACTGTTTTGGTGAATAAGTGATCATTTCACACTTTTTTCACAAATTTAGCAAAACTCTTTCAACAGATTTTTGCATGATTATGTATTTTAAATTCACCTAATTTTCTGTGATTCATCTGAATTAGTTTGGTGTCACGAATCATATGGTTCTATAAGTCGTTTGGATGGCTTCCTTATTGTGACATTATCACATAAGGAAATTCCAATTCTCTGTATGTCCTGTACATATGCAGTATTGACAATAAAACTACTTGATAAGGAAACAAGCATAGAACCACCCTGGCCCCACCACTCACCTGTAAACCCCCACCGGAGTCACGCCTACTAGATCAGTTAAGCGCTGTGCTTCGTCTGAGGGAGGAATCTGTACCTACTGTCTGTGGCAAGTCATTAGATGAGGAAGATGTTAAGTATTTTAAATAATGAGTTTTGTGCTTCTATTGCAGTTATGCATGAACTAGCTTGTTCATGTTTTGCCACAAGCCAGCAACAGCTTATTTGCATAAAAGTATCAGAGCCCTTAAATAGTTCAGGGACTGAAATGGTCTAGATTAGACCTGGTGAGATCTCTTTATGTGGGATTAATTTAGTGTGAAGAACTTTATGAACATGTTTTTAAAGCCAATGAATCTATTCAAACTAAAAAAGAGGTACACTATGTCCCCTTTAAATGAATACAGTTTCTCTACTTTTACTTTTTAACACCTAAATACTGTATATAATCATGATCAACCCCAATTCCACCAAAAAATGTACACTATGAAAATTTTAAATTAATTTGTGGTGCAATATCAGAAAAAGGTAAAATTGCAAAGAATTTGGATATCCCACCATCTACTGTACATAAAATCGTATAAAGATTTAGAGGATCTGGAGAAATTGTGCAATCCACATATAAAAGTTAAAGCTGGATCATACAGAGAAAGAGGCCAAGAATGTCAACATCATCCAAAAACGGGCCAAAGTGCCCTTAAAATAAATTAAAAAACTGTTCTGTAGTCAGATTACTTAAAATTTTAAATGCTTTTGTAAAACAATGGATGCCATGTCCTGCAGACTCAAGAGAAGAGGGAGCATCCAGCTTGTTATCAGTGTACAGTGAAAAAGAAGTCTGCATCTCTGATGTGTCATGAACTGAGGCAGACGGGACGAATGTAAATGCAGGTATCAACTATTTATTAAACAACAAGATAAACAAAGCAAAATGTAAAAAACAAAAACGAGAAACGCAAGAAACACAAAAAAACACAAGTGGGAAGCTAAAAAATTATCAAAACTAAGAAAATAAGAGACTAAAGAGCAGAAATTAACACTGGAATCAAAAACTCACCTAACACACATACACAGCATCATAGCACACCAAAGACTCCACAAGAAACACGCAAAACAAAGGGCATTAAATAAACGAGGAGGGTGAAGAACACCTGGGACCGGTAACAAGGGGGTGTGGTTGCAAACAAGACATAAGGTGACAACACTAATGGCTAGGGTGGAGAGAGGACAATAACACAGGCCAAAAAAACAAAAAACAGGGGCAAAAAAAAAAAACAGACTGAAAGGCAGGTCAGAAACAGAAGGAGCTGAAAGAGAAACACACAAAACATACAAAGGCTAAAGGTGTGACATGATGATATAAAGCTGCATTAGTGTGTATTGCAAGAGAATCTTACACATCTAGAGAGACACTATTAATGCTGTTAAAACAGTATATAGAGGTTTTAGAACACCATATACTCACATCACAAGTCTTTTCAGGCTTGCCTACAGTCCAGACTATTCACCTCAAGAAAATATTTGGTGCATTATAGGGGTGGGCGATATGGCTCTAAAATAATATCACGATATTTGAGGGTATTTTTGCGATAACGATATACTTGGCGATATAGGAAAACTAAAATAATTCATTCATTCCAGGAATATAGTATAATAGTATAACAGCATAATCATAATGTGGCAAAATAAATAATATAGCATAAAAATATATAATGCAGCAAAAAATATTGCAGTATATTTAGTGCATGCTTATAAACTGCAAACTAAAACAATTATACAATAAACACACCTAAAGCTTCACAGTAAATAATAGACTACTTTGAAGACAGAACAGCCCTATTATCACGATATGGATTTTTAATATCATGATATTTCTGTGTCACAATATATTGTATACGATATAATATTGCCCACCCCTAGTGCATTATAACAAAAAAATAGACCCAAGCTAAAACATCTTACATCAGACAAGAATGGGACAAGTTTCATCTCCCAAAAATCCAGCAACTGATCTGTTCACTTCCTGGATATATACAAACTGCTGTTAAAAGAAGATGAGATTCGCCCTTTCACAACTTTTACTGTTTTCATGATATGGTGAAATGTCACACTTTCAACTTTCATCTGATATGTGCTTTCTTTTTTTATTTACATGCATTTCAATTCAAAAAGTGTCCTAACTTTTCTGGAATTGATGTTGTAATAAATAATACCAATGAATTAAAATGTACATTATTAAAGGGGTAGGAACTCTACTATAGAATGACCAGTGTGTGTGTGTGTGTGTGTGTGTGTGTAAGTGAGTTAAACCGCAGTTGGAGGGGTAAATCTGCAGGCTGTGATTCAGTAATTAGAGAACAGTGAAGGTGAAAGGGACTCTTCTCATTAGAGCTGAACATACCCAGAGGTGAGAGGTTGGATGAGGGGAGTTTGGGCTGGACTGCAGCAGCAGAGCCGTTACACTTGCATGTCATCTGCCTTGAGGCGGAAGCTACATGCTAATGTGCAATCATTCCTGTGCTTATTTCCTCCGGGACTAAGTGGGTTACATTACTCATAGTACATTACGGCACAAACTGTCCGAATCCAGCTCAGGGTCCAGAGCAGCGATTGGTATTACAATAGTCTGGATTTTCTTTTTTTTTTTGGGGGGGGGGGGCAGGTGGGGAAGAAATTTAGCAGATAATAAAAAAATGACTTTTGACTTTTTAAGGCAGATATTGTGTTTCAGGTTAATGTTATGTTATTGCATATTTTAGTATATAGTGCATAATATATAATGCATGTATAATGAAACATGACAAATGTCTTGTAGTATGAACCTGTATTCATTTAAAGGGGACATAGTGTATCTCTTTTTTAGAGAATAGGTTCAAGAGCTTGTTCATGAAGTTATTTACACAAAATTCCTCTCACATGACAGACATCCCAAGTTACAAAAATTTAATTTCAGGTTGATGCCCCCGGAATTGGGCTCAACCAGTTTTTAAATCCAAAGGTTCACATACTCCCACCCCCCCTTCCACCACCCACTCCCTGTGAATGTTCACATGTTGTGTTCAATAAAACCATGCCAACATATAATTATTTGTTTGTCTATTATTGTGAATTAGATGAAGATCAGAACACATTTAATGACCAATTTATGCAGAAATCCAAGTAATCCCAAAGAGTTCACATACTTCTTCTTGCAACTGTATGTAGATAGATGGTCACATTAACTCACCTAAGTATGCCTTTTGCAATCATTTAGTATTATTATAAACTATACAGAGGGCATGAGACTTTCATTGTTTTTGACTTTTACCAGACATGGATATACTTTAGAGTAGTCAGAGGTGCAGTCAGTTTTGATGGGAGCCATGATGCTCCTGAATGCATCCCATCCAGGAGAAAAAAAAAACACTCGTAGAAAATTATATGTCAATCTTAGACAACGGAGGTCTAAGATGGCAATGAGCATTGTGATGTGGCTTGCGCAGGGTGTAAGACAGGGCACACTGTCAGTCTTTAAAAGTCATCATTTTTGCTTTTCTTGTGTATCAAAAAATTTTATATCTGCTAAATATCTTTCTAAATGCCTCTACAGACTTGTCCACCTTCACAAACTCCAACTCCCAGAATGCACCTCTCAGTCAAGTGTTTCAGCCAGCCAATCAGCACCTGATTGTTAGATCAGCATCACCTGTGTTTTGATTCATTTTTTGTGGAGAGGCAACTCTAGAACAAGTACAAACATGAGCATGGCCAGAACACAGCTGCTTGGAAATTCATGAAATTTGGCCAAAACGACAAAAATAAAAGACGTCATTACACACATTGTCAGTATTGGTATGATTGACTCTGCCCAACAGGAAGTCGGCCATTTTGAAATATGTGCCTTTTTACACACATTTTTTGCATACTTTGTTGAATACTTTTGATATTTGTTAGCAATAAACTACTTCCATAGATAGAAAAACTGTATAGGAATAGTCGATATCTTAAACGAGGACAAAATGGCGGATAGTTGAATTGCTTGAGACGCTCAATAAAAATAGGAAGTGAATACAAGTGCTTACCTTTGTTTGTTTTTAATCTGATGTATTAATTGTTTAATAACCCAAAGAATGTCAGCCTTCAGCTTTAATTCAGCTTTAATAACATCCTTTTAATTAGGGATGTTATTTCAATATGTTTTTGCTGGAGATCATTCTGTCTGTTAGAGGAGGAAACTGCTTCAGCTGTAAAGTTCAGAGGCCTGATGTAGACTGTGGGGACAGTGTCCCTGAGTTGGTGCGTGCAATGGGAAGGGGGTTATGGGGCATGGGGGCGGGGCTGATGGTAGTGGGGGGGGTTGGTTGTGGGTCACCGTACCCCTGGGCTGCAGTCGAGGCAGCGGAGGGTCAGCGTTGGGGGAAGTGGGACTGGGAGAGTTAATTGCTAGTTTGGGGGCTCTGATGGAAAGCTGGACTGACAGGCTGTGTGGAGGGAGCCAGTGAGCTCCTGCTACATATTCACTCTGTCTAAGTGGATCGCTGCATCTGTCATTGCTACCCGGCTCTGGAGACGCTGAGGCCACTGCAGTCTGTACTCACAGCAGGCAACAGTGGCCTCTCTGATGTGGACAATGAAGAGAAACGAGAAAAAAAGGAACAGAAATGAGACGGACACTGCAAGCCAATTAGAGCCACCTCGCTCACTGAAACTGACCAGAGGAGGAGAGGATCGAGTTATAATGTGTGGATATTTATTGACATCATTAAGAGAAAATATTAAATGTACTCACCTGGTTACAACAGGTGAAAAGGGTCATGAAATCATGTAAATTACATGAAATGTGGCAAAAAGATTTTTTTATTTGCTAGAAAGACTTTTAAATGCTCATTTAAAATCATCGGATCATCAGTTAACATGATAGGACCTAAAACAAAACCCTGTAGAACTCATAAAGATTTAATAAACATGACCAAAAAGAAACTCTGTTAGAAAAGATACTTATGGCAGATATTTTGTACCACTATTCATGCTGTATTTTAAAATCTTGTGTAAATCAGCATTCATCGTGAAAATATACCATCTTTTTAAGACTATAAGGTGCACTTCAAACCCTTTAATTTTAATAATCCGATGCACCTTATGTATGAATTCTATCAGTCAGGTATTAAGGAGCAGTTAAGCCACTCTGCTGAAACACAAAGTTTAAGCATTAGCATTAGCTGCTAACAGCAGCAGCTTACTTACCTGAAAACTCACCCTCAGACAAAATATTGGAAATCTAAGCTTACCTTATAAACATAAGTGCTGACCAGTTTTCAGAAGAGAAATCAATGTAGATTAACATCCAGGGCTCATCCTACTTTGAAAGAAAACATGGCAACCACCCTTGCTCATTTCGATGTAGGCATCCTTACCAGTGTTGCTTAATGCACCTTATGTATAAAAATACGGTAGTCGCACGAAGAAGGAACCGACTGACAGGAATGAAACCTGGTAGGTAGTCATGTCAGATTGTCATGGAAAGACTCATCTTTTGTGGTAAGTCCTTCTTTGTCTTGGTGAAGATGATTATTACATCCATGTGTGGAGGTACTGTAGTCGGTACCAAGATCGGTGGTTTGTATTCACATGTCACATGTTTAGAAGGCATGATGTAGGGTGCAATTTAGTTTGATGCAAGATCAGCTTTGGTCTTGGGGCGCCGAGTGGTCCAGAGGTCTAAAGCGCTGCCAGTATGAGTGTGAGGTCGCAGGTTCGAACCCCAGCTCATACAGCTTTGCTATCGAGTTGCAGGCGCTCAAAGGGAGCAAAATTGGCTCTGCTCCCTCCGGGTGGGTAGATGGCGCTCTCTTCCCACAGCAGCACAGTGCCAGCAGCACAGCATCTGTGAGCTGATGTACCGGAACCGAGCCGCTGCGCTTTCCTCCGAGTGCGCTGTGATGCTAAAAAAAAAACCTTAGTAGCATTGGGTCCTGTGTTTCTAATTTTGTTTACTGCAAGCACTTCTTATGGTGGTGTCCTCTCATTAAAAGGATGTAACTTTACAGTTTATACAGATTTTGGCAGCAGATAACCCAAAACCTCCTAGTCTGTTAGCACAACAAGACATTATCCAAAAGTCATTTTTATTGCAGTATACTGTCAGTGTTGCAATTCATTGCTCTCATCACTGACCTCGCATGTAAAGCCGGTGTTGTAAAAAGTGCATCCATGTTTTCTTGGCTTTAACTTTACTTTCAAGAAAATACCCAAGATACTTTTCTAAGCTAGGCTGACTCATAAGAAATAAGGAAAAAGAAACGTCATCTGCAGCCTCTTCCGAGAAGGGATGCTTTTCTTGGCAGGGGTGCTGAATTCAGCACCATAGTAGTGCCTAAATCTGCACCCCTGCCATGAAAAGCACCCACTTTCGGCAGTGCGTACACACCATCTTCTTACTAAAGGCGGAGAAAATTGCTTTAGCTAACTTTACTTAGAAACAAGCTATCAAGAGCGGGTGCTTTTCATGGCGGGGGTGCAGATTTCGGCGCGCTTATAAAATAAAAGTTTATTTTAAAACAATTTCCTCCCTGGTTCCTATGCTAATGGCTACAGTAGTGTGCTTCAGCTTGTGCAATAAGGTGTTTGTACAAATGCACAGTGCATGGTTGATGTTACATACCTCCAGCATTTTGTAGCTACATATGCTGCTAACCTTGTCTATAGACGCAGCAATACATTGCAGTGGACAGGCTATTCCTCACCTGCCTGTAAGGGATGGCCGAGCCTGAGGCGTACTGTTGTGCTCACTGATGCAGAGGTGACTCACTGTTGGCCCTCCTGCTAATTAAAGCCCAGAGATGTTATTCTCTCTTCTCAGCCCAGGTCAGGTCCAGTCGCAGCAAGGTTAGAGTTGCTCTCTTAAACCTGTTGTTACTCACATCGCCATAAAAATGACACCTCATAAATATTCCCTCTACTAACGGGAGGGTGCCCCGTAGAGCACGGGGCTTGACCTCTGACCCGTTCTTTCTCACCTCCATATGTCAGACAGAGGCACAAATATGACACCAGAGACCTTGCTGTTCGTGCATTTGCTGTGTGACTTTCAAACAGAACAAAATACAACTGCTGCGTTTTATCTTTACTATGAAATTAGAGGACAAAATTTGGAAATTTAGCACCACTTTAATATAGATAGATAGATATGACCCTATCACTTGCAATGCCCTCACAACGAGGATGAGGACAAGAACATTTATCCTCTGATACATAGGAAGTCAATCACCATCTTTGTTTTCTATTTCTGCTTTACACTCAAAGATTTTATACATCATCCAACAGACACTTGTATTAGCCAGCTGTGCTCTCTCGGGCTCTGGCTGCTAATGGCAGGGCAGTATTACCCGAGATTCCTATTTGCAATCCTGCTGCCTTAGAGTCAGCATCTTACTGTGATTTGATTTTATTTAAGCTTAAAAGTAGCCTTATGGTCTCTATCGTACACCTTGCACAAGTTGCGTCACAATGCTCATTGCTATCTTACACCCTGTCAACAGTCTATTTTCACACCTTGTGCCCCTGCTGTTAAAATAGCGTTGGTGAAATAGCATAATTATACACCGATGATACAATTATACACCGTGGTGGTCTGGAAATGAGGTGTGTTTGTCATGTCCTGTTCTGTGTCTTTCCTAGTCTTTTTCTGTTAAGGTTGTGCAGCAAGGGGGGCGCGAGGCGGACGTAAACAAAGGTCATATTTATTTACAAGTAAACAAACTCAAAACAAGATACATAAAGAGACAGGACTACTGGAATTGACACTGAATAAACTACAAAACAGAAAACAAAAACACAACAACCTGATTGACGTTGAACTCGCACACACGACCAGACAACCACATGCTGGAACACTGAGGCTTTAATGACACACAAGGGGAATGGGAAACACCTGAGATCACTGATGAAGGGGCGGAGCTACAAATTGAAATAGGTGGGAGCAGTAAAGACATGGGCGGAGACAAGGAGAGACACCAGAGCCATGTGCTCTGAAACAAACAAAGGAGGGGAAAAACATGGAGGCTGATGAGGAACAGGACAAGGACATAACAGTGTTCAGGTAATTATCTGACATGTTTCTATTTTTGCAGCAGAAAATATAGGTGCGCCACTGGCTGATTAAAACCTTGACAGCAATTAACAGTCAGCAGCTCAATCCTATCTTAGCCATGCAGGATACCATGCACATTGCACACACTTAGGCAAATCCAGCATTTACATCAACAATATACAGAATAAATAGTAAGATAACATTGCTCTTCCCTTAAATTAGCGGCTGGTGTCCCTTCACAGCGTTAACGTACAAGTCAGTTTCCTCAGCTGAGACTCGAAAGGGTGCCATGCTGTTAATATATCAATTGCTTGCCGTGTAAAGGGAATGACAACTGGGACATTAATTGGATTATTTAATGTTACGCCCAAAACACACCCATGATTGATTAAGATAATTAGTTCATGCCTTTTGTGTGTTTCGAGCTGCGCAAGGCATATTTTTTTGAGCCCTCGCTAAAATAGGGCCATGTGTCTGAGTTGTATATGACCCAAGCTCATAGTTTAGATT
The DNA here is from genome assembly GCF_023375975.1 of Astyanax mexicanus. Lineage (NCBI taxonomy): Eukaryota > Metazoa > Chordata > Actinopteri > Characiformes > Acestrorhamphidae > Astyanax > Astyanax mexicanus. The sequence goes on along the minus strand of NC_064408.1, from coordinate 20,496,540 downwards.
CTGAACCTCACCATAACCAAATCTTTACCCTCTCAACATCTAAAATAACCTACATATGTCTAAAGACAGTTGCGAGTAAATGATTTAACACTTGAACAACGTTTAATGTGTTACATTTTACGCATTTGGTCCGGTTAGGTTTGGTTCCACACTGCATTGTAGCATTCACACTAAAGAACATTGCTACATACTGTCATCGCCAACAACACAAGCTACTTCTCTCTATACCCAACACTGATTTGTTACAGAATTAAGTCTCACCTTTCTGAGTTTTTTTCTACATATATCAGAATTAAATTAGTTTATTCCTAGCAGTTAGAGCATTTCCTTGCTTTCCTGACCATCCGATCAATCCCAAAGACATTCAATGATGTTGAGGCCTGAGATCTGCGGTGGTCAGACCAACGTTCTGAGAACACCAACAGCTTCTTCTACAAATGTTTGTCTTTTCTGCCTGTTTCCTTTTTTTTTTCAGTAAGAGCTTCTTGATCATCTCCACATCTGTGCAGAGCCACAGCACTGAGCTGTCTTCTCAAAGTGGAGGGATGGACAAAAACCATTGTGGAGATTTCAGATCTAAAGCGAGAGTTAAGCTTGAGTTTCTGGCTCTCCAAGATGAAAGCAGGAAGCGCAATTTATCTGATAGGGTCAGTTCTGGTGGTCTACTTGGTTGTTAGGCCTCGCTGGATTGTCAGGAGTTCCACTTTCTCTGTATCTTAAACTCTAGTTTTAAGACATTTATATTTTTTACTTATTTATTTTTTTGTGAGTTAAAATATACAGTACTGTGCAAAAGTTTTAGGCACCCAAAGCAAATTGCACTAATCTATTTATCTCAGCAATGTGAGTGTTTGTACCTGAAAAAAACACTACATGATTTGAACAGATGCAAATAAACATACATGCAGTAAAATGTAACAATGATTTTTTATTTTTTATTAACTAAGTATGTTGTATCCTGTGAGCCAAGCTGAAGAACTAAGTGTAGTTCCAGATTTCTCCTGGATGCTCCTCAGCCTGCATGTGTATATTATATTCAGTTCCATCAGCAGCTCAGCTGATTTACCACATTTACCAGTAATTTACCAACCAGTTGTTGAGATGATGAGAACTAGATATAACTCTATTAAACTCAGATGAGGAGGAGAGATTAGGAGATGTTTTAAGGAAAACAGGGCTGTAAAAGCTCTGTTTTTTGTAAAATTGCTGTTTGTATTTATTGTAATGTTAGTATTTTACTGAACTAATGAACACTTACTGCCCAGATAAGAAGCTTTTTCTTTACTTAAAATTCCCACAGGTGCCTAAAACTTTTGCACAGTATTGTGTATATTTATAACTAGTACTAAACTGCAGTTTGGATCTTTGTCTTGTGCTGTAGCAACTGTTCACAATTACACAGCTATGCCGAAAGTCATGGGAGAGCAGTATGTAAATTGGTCTTTAAACATTATTTAAGAGGATAGGGGATATAGAAGACATTACTGCCCACAGTGGACAGGGCAGAGGAGCTCATTTTCTGGTGCTCTCTGGTTAGAACTGAACATGTGAAGAGACTCACATCCACATTCACATGTCCCACATGCATATTTCGCAGGTCCGAGTAGTGTTCTTTAGCTTTCATGGGACCTAGAAAACTCTTATTCCTATTCAATAACTTCTGGTTTGCCAATATAAATTCCACATTTGGAATTCCTGATTCGATGCATTTGAATAATATAATAAATAATACATGATGCATAGTTTTAATACTGGCCTTGTAGATCTCCCTGCCAACAGCACGAGACTTCAGCCTGCAAGATTCGCAAGAGAAAAAGCTACAATAAAAGCAGGTGTAATTTAGATGAAAATGTATGAGCCTTATCGTATACTGTATAAACAGGCCCAAAGAAATATTTCAAAATGGTGATCAAACATGATTATAAAAATAAAGTTCTGCTGGCTTTAGACAAAAATAAGTCCTAATAACTTGAGCTAAAAAAGAATCTATTTGGGCTTAATCAACAGGTGCAGCCGAACAGATCTAAATGACCAGTGTACCTCAGCAACAGATGGAAAACTAATGTCCTGCAACACACCCATTGCAAAAAGCTGCAAAATTGCTAAAATCAACATTGGGCATGATTGTCCTTATTCATGGTGTCCTTATTTGAGACCTTGAGAGCTTTTCGTTGGCTTTTGTCTTCCCCCAAACTCCATCTTCAGAGTACCTTTTCCACTTGCCCCCAAATTGTTAGCTTGCATCCTCCTCCAACTTCCACATTTCCCCCGTAACAACCCTGCAGGGCCTTATTTATCATCAAGGTGAGGCCGTAATAAGCCTGGCAGCGTGCGCGAGCCAAGGGGAGGCATCAAAACAGTTCATATTGTTTTAGAGTATATTTACTCAGCTGCAGTGGCCTCATTATGAAGGCCTATTTCCCCCTCTCCCCGCCTCCATTTTCTCCTTCTTCACTGCTCGGGCGCTACATGGGAACAATAGGTATACAATTAACAGGGAGCGAGGCCAGGATACGGAGCGTTTGATGTAGCGCTTGGAGTGCCTGTAGCACTGCGAGGGCAGGAGAGAGAGCCGGAGCCGAGAAGGGCTCCCACTCTGCTGGTTTTTTTGAAGCGTTATTAGCTCCCCCGGCACAAAAGGCAGGCCATAAATAAGCTGCTGGCGGCCACAATATGCCAGAAATAATGTTTATCTTGCCCGCAGAGACACAGACGCTCATTATCTCCGGGAGATTGCGGCGTTCGTCCGCCATCGTGTAGCCACTCCGTGTCCCTCTGCTCTGTCTTCCTCTCGTGCGCTCCTGCTCTTCAGGACTTGTCTTCATTGTTCCGCCATCAAATCAGGTGGGAGCCAAGTGTGGCATTTACAAGAATGGACTCCTGGACTCCATCTCTGAGCATATTTTGAGAACTGTCTCAGAGAACAGTTCTGAGAACAGCTTTCAGATGTTTCATGACCTGCAGTGTTGTGCTAACAGTGACAGTTACAGCCGTGTCTCCATACACACTTCAAAGATTTGCTTTGAAAAAGCAGTAATGTAATATAATGAAATGGCAAATGTTAGGTCAAATTTGTTAATGTAGTTCTACATGCTCTATCTAAAGGACTAACAATCAGGAAAAGAACTTTAAATTGAGTGTTTTTTAAAATAGCCAGATATCTCCAAATTGGTGACTCAACAGGAGAAGGCATAAACATTCCTAACTCTAAACATTTCTATTGGTCGGTTAATCCCAAATTGTTTACACACTGTGCAAAGCAGTTATAGTGCTCAAATGATGGAGAACACTGAAAACAGACAAAAATAGAGATACATGTTTTTGTTGTCGAGCAGATATATAGTACATTACAAAGGATATGTAATGTCTTGTGTCTGTAAAATCCGTCACACAATCCCTATTCATTTTATCTTCTGAATAGACAGAATTCAACTAAGCCCAATTACCAGCCTGAGCAAATTCTTCCCGATGGTTGATATCAGGTTTTGCCTCTCACATTGTTTTTCCATGATCTACCATACAGTTTCAAATCCTACCCTTAAACTTTCGAGGATGTGTTTCTGTAAAGGGATTAGGTCCAAATTTCGTTCAGTCTCCATTTGAAATGCCAGACTATTATTTAAAGACATTTTTAACAGACTATGACTTTTTCCCTTTTCAAAATTAGAAAGAGCTTCTAAATGAGCACATTAGCTGATTCATGTGTGTTAGAATATGAAGACACCCTAAAGCATACAAGATATACAGTTATTCCAGGACCAAGGTTGTCTGATCACTGGTTAAGCTGTTAAAGTCACTCAGTTGTGTAGAATATATGGTAACCTACTGTACAGAACTTTAAAGAAAGGCTGTGCCATATTTTAAGAAAAGTGACACTGCAATAAACATTACATTTTCTTTGTCTGCAATTTGTGTTAATATTAAAAAAAATATATATATAAGATTTTTTCCCATCAATTTTGATATTAATAATGTTGGAGTAAAATAAATTAAATTCACCAGATATAAATATAAAAGCAGGAAAAGTGTAAATTTCCTATTTGCAACATTTAATTCAATCTGCCTTACATCTAGTGATGGTGTTGAAATTGTATATTGTACAACTACGCTACCCTGGAGCAATGTGAAAAAGGATAACTAAACAAAAAACAAAAGTTGAAAATATGATTTTTTTTTTTCGTTTTTAACTGAGAATATACAGCAGAAAGTTTTGAAAAAAAAAAAAGTAAAATTACAAATAAGAATAGGAAGGCATTTTTAATTTGTAACATGCAGATTAAGCAAACCTGTAACAATGATCATACTGATATTATTAGTCTTCATCTGTAGCTCATGTTTAGATGAATCTCAGGTGGATCAGATTCTCTAGAAATTTAGCAATTTTTGTGAACTGTGAACTAATAATATCATTTGTGACATAATTTTGTTACATTTTGCATTAAATGATTTGTACAGTTAAACCCATTTTAATGCCTAGTATTTACAGTTTACATACAGTGTCATCTTTGGCTAATCAGTTTACAACTAAGTTACACTACTGTGCAAAGGTTTAAGAATGAAAAATCAATGAAAAAGCAGTGGTTTCTAAAACTCAAGTATAAAAGGGGTCTTTTAACGACCATGCAAGTCCTGGTTCTATCAGATAATAAGAAACTCAAGCTCCACTGTTCCATCAGGTTTGAAATACCTCTGTCTATGGATTTCAGTGGTATGTTTAGTTTTAGTTTTGCACATTTACTAGCCTTATCCTTTTTATCATAGGATAAGATCCTTGACAGCAGTAGTCGTTCTTTGGTGATGTATAAAAGATTCACAAGTAAGAGTCCACCTCACAGATTCCAGTAACAGAGCACTCAGTTGCAGCCTCAAATACCATTCATTGATCCTCAGAAAAACAAATGGCAACAGTTGGGTTTAAAAGGGCAGCCAGAAACGCAGGCACGGAGCGGCCGGGCGGATTTCACAGACGGAAAAAGTGCACAGCGGCCAAAACTCGCAAATAAATGTAAGCATGACAGGCGGAAATCTAATTGCATGCATGCTTTGTGAGAACACAATGGCTTTCTATAACGTTTTAGGAGGCAGCGAGCGGACGTCCAGTTAGGCCACGCGAGCGTGCGGCTTGTGAATTGCTCTTCGTTTCCTCCATTACGTCTGTGTTTTAATGGAGCCTGCGCTGCACAGCTGAGGTTGCACTAGGTTAAGGGTTTTTTCCAAGCTTGTTTGTGTGCACACGGGCCAGGCCATTTGTCATTATCAGCAGTACGCCGGGCAACTCTAACTGGCAGTTTTATTGTCCAAGAAACCACATTATTGTCAAATCATGGGAGCATGACGTGCTGCACACGTCACTCTGGCGGCAAACAGATAGCGAACATGGCGATAGTGTATAGCGTATAGTGTGTGTGGCAGTTGAACACACGAGAGTTAATGCTTGAAACGAGGCTGTAATCCCTCTACAGCCCACAACTATTCACTCTTGAACTGACTACACTTAAAACAGAAACCAGAGAGGATGCTGGTCTATTGGGGTGTTAATCATGATACTGAGATCATTTGCATCTACAGAATTTCTTCTTTCTTAATTTTTACATTTTATTTCCAATTTCTTATCCAATTTGGCTAAGCTGATTAACACAACCACTCATTAGGATTCCCACAATTTGATTACTCAAACCACATTTGCAGGTGATCAGTTTGGCCCAATACCATTTCACCCCTTGGTCCTACGACTTACCCCTACCCCTCTGTTTTGTGTGTGCACGCCGAGGGGTAGGGGTGTCCCGATTCTTGTTAAACTGGAGCGGTATGGGGGAACGGCTAGGGCTTATTAGCCCTTCAAACAAAGATTTTTTAGATTCACACTTCAAACCAAGGGGTATGAGAATCACTGGAAAGAAACCCACAAATGTACATATTTTTTTTGTTAAAAGTGACAATAAGCACTATATTACCATAGTTTAATGATTCAATGTTTTATTTATAAATTTTATATATAAAGCATAAAAAATCGCTAGTAGCTTGTCTCAGAAGGTAGCTAGCTAGCCGACTTTCCCGTTCCACCTTAAATGGTGCAACAGGCAGCAGGGGCTGCAGCATCTAAGGTGGAAAATTAACTAGTTAACCAGCAGCAGCTTGGTTACTTACCTTTAGCGCTCCTGAAGACTTATAGGGTGCTTGAAGGGTTGTCCCACACTGTAAGCCCGGCAAGTTAAAATAACTTAAAAAAAATTAGCATAGCCTAAAACATCAAGTTATTACTACTAATGGGGAAGTTGATTTAACTTTTTTATTTTTGTTATATTGTAAGACCAGATAATTTGAGTTTACTTAAAAAAATTGAGGAAACCGGTTGCCTTAAAATGTTACATAGTGGGGAATGAAAACTTGAGTTAGCATAACTTAGAACATCAAGTTATTACAACTAAACTTGATTTAACTTTTTTATTTTTGTTATACTGTAAGACCGGATAACTTGAGTTTACTTAACTTTTTTAAGGCAGCCGGTTTGCTCAATTTTTTTAAGTAATGGGTAATGAAAGCTTGAGTTAGCATAAATAAAACATCAAGTTATTACAAATGAAGGGGAACTTGATTTATTTCTAAGTTAGCCCAGGGGGAATAACTACACACTGTTGGTGAGTGTTAGTCAAAAACTGTTGTACACACCCAGTATGCAAATAGATTGTGACAGAAGCAAGTGGTAGGGCAGAAGTGGTAGGGCAGAGGGGTGAAATGGGATTGGGCCAAATACAACCACTTTGTTATTGTAGTGTGAATGCCAATGCATCTTGATATATCCCTGAAAGTAAAGCACATTGCATCACTGCTGAAATTTTCTGTACACAATTTAGAAACCATGCTGTCTACCATCCACAACAGAATACTACAAGATAATGGATAAAGGTAGAGTGCAAGCACAACTAGCTGCCTTTTATCTTGATTTTGTGCTAAGAAAACTGGAAGACACTGATCATAATCAGCCCCTCCTCCACTGGAGACACATGCAACACATCAGGTTTGAATTGCTATGCATTTTGGCAGTCATGTGTGATCAGGATCACCCAGGATGCGTATTAAAACCCAGAAGGTGAAGATACATACATGCCTTGAACTGCTGCCAAATGCAGCACCAGCAATAAGCTGAGAAAAGCACCAGATCCCCAGCTCCAACACATCAGCTAACAGATGCCTGTGTTGGCCAGAATTACAATGGGAAGGATATAGGGATATTGGCAGAGAGCACCATCTTCCCATTCAGAGAGAAAATGACTGGCACTAGTCTTTTTGGGATCCTACCCTAATCCTCAGGCCAAGGTGTCAGTGTATAACCCTGCGTCCACACTAGCTGGCGACAGAGCTACAAGCAACCAGTAATTTTCTATAGGACTACAGGAATTGTAGCCACAATTTTGCAAAGTAAATGACCATTTAACAGAACAAGTGGCAAATAGAGCTGGGATTTACTCAACGTTATACCACTGAATTAAGATGCAGTGAAGTGACACGCTACACTGAATTGCCCAATAAATTCTTCTGACCAGTCCTACACCCAGCCTCATTCCCAGCAATTCTTTCAACTTTTGGCGCCTAATAAAATGCTGTTTTTCTTGTTGGATCTTTTACTTTCTATATGATACATCTTTGAGCGTATACACGGACAATTAAAAAATAAAGAATGGAATATGTTGTTTAAGTGGTAGCTTGCTAAATTAGCAAGCGTGCTATTCAGCTAAGCTGACATATATCGTTATTTAACAATGCAAACAGCATCGAACACACCCTCATTGCAAGTTTTTTTACTTTTGTGTTTTTCTGCATTGCCCTGCCATTTCACTGTAAAGGATGGGAATATGAAACACGCGACTGTGTTCTGTAGTTATTACTGAGTGAAAGACAGATCAGGAGCAGTATTCTTATAAGATCAGTTTTTATAATTATAACAAGTAACGATGCAGCACATAAAAATGTATTGTATAAACAGTATTAAACTCATCATAAGTATGTAGTGAAGTATTAAAGTAAATTAGAAGTATTAGAAAAAAGAATACTGCAGTAGATCCAGATACAGCATTGTAGTACTAACAGTACAGTAATGACGTAATTCTACTTTTTTACTTTACATCTCTGGATGTCTCCTGAGCCACTCACACTACATCTACATTTCTAATGCCCAGTATTTTCATTTTACATATACACAACCACACAGTGTAAGGTACAGTTTGTGCGTTAAAAATATGTAGTAAACCAAAAATCGACAAAAAAATAAAGATACTTGTTTTTCATTGGACAGCGCCAACTTTTTTCCAGCAAAAATTAAATAAGATTGAATTTATGAAGGAGAATGTTTAAAAAACAAAAGCTGTGCTTTTATCTTTAAGTGAGAGGAAAAAAATCATTCAATAGTTTCAATGTTGATTTGAAAAAAATCTGTGACGGTTCCACTACTAATGCAGAAAGCAGGGTAGATGGTGGTCTGATAGGGTGTTGGTCTTGTCACAGAAATCATCGACATCGACAGTACATCTGATGCACTGTTCACTGTGTGTGTGTGCATCTGTGCTTCTCTATGTGTGTATTCATATTCAGTTTTTTTTTTGTGAACCACTCAATGACCCAGGTATAAGTGGTGCAGCGTTGTTGCATTTACGCCACGATAGATCTGCTTTCACTGATCCTTTGTTCACTAATTGATTCCAACAATCCACCCCCCGAAAAATGCGTCCATTCACCGCAGGGCTGTGCACTAGCCTCCCTGAATCTGTGCATTTTCCCGTGCCGCGGAGTCTTCATTCTTCAGCTGGGATAAAAAGCCGTCGGCGGAGGACACACTTTGGCCTTTAGTGGTGCCTGGGTGTTTGTTATAAATTTCCCTGTAACTTCATTCAGCCTTTGATCTCTGCGAAAGCTGAAGCGAGAGAGAGAGAAAAGGAGAGGGGGGGGGGGGTGCGGAGGAGTGTTTGAGTTTGCGGAGGGTGAGGGATGATATAGATTATGGCACATAAAAGGTTTTTTCAGGTTGTGAATAGAAGAGGACATTATTGAAGTGTAGGTTGATGTAGAAGGTGCTGCGTGTCTCCTACAGGAAGAAGAGCTTCACAGGCTGATGGAAAAGATGCGATGAGTGGCAGGACTGTGGTAACACACACAAAACACTGACACACACTGACACACACACACACACACGTGTGCGCACTCTTGCTCTCTGTAGCTCTCTCGCTTTACCCTGTGAAGGCTTCAGGAACAATACCTTTCCTTTTCATACAAAGCTTTGCTCATCCTCAGCACAATCCACTGCATCTTAGCCTGATGGTAAATAACTATCCTGATAAAAAAGAAGAAAAAAAAACCACAATAACAAGGCCCATATCTGGCATAACCCCTGAAACCCCGGGCCACTAAACCGTGATCCAGTGAGGAGCTTTTGTGCACTTTTTATTTCTCTGGCCATTTCTTATAAGTGTCCATAAGAGCATCAGTCTCTCTCTCACTTCTCACTTGTGTCTCCATCAGTCTTATTTTCAGTTTCCTGATCCGGCCTTCTCTCCCTCTCTCTAATGGAGATGTGGATAGCACCTTTAGGACCGAGGGGTTTGATGGACCCCTCTGAAAAGCTGCTGCTGCTTGGTTCTATGAGAGAGAAAGGTTCTATTTGTGGCCAAGCTGTCCACACCACTAGTAAAGTGTTCACTAATGATGCCAGATGATATTGGATTCGCATTGGATTCATTCTATAGACATGTATTAATATTAGGGGTGTCATGATTTCGATATTTCATCGAAATTATGTCATGGTCTCAAACATAGAAGTCAAAAAGAGGATCGACGATCCCTCCCGCAAATGGCGCAGGGCACTACGCAAATGGCGCAGCACAGTGTAGCCGACGCAGCTGCTCAAGAGCAGCCTTTTCTCCAGAGAATGTGGACATTCTCATCTTTTTAAAGAAAAACTTAAGAAAATATAAAAATATATATATTTTTTTTATCTAGCCTCAAATATGTTTGAGGCTAGATAAAGTTAATAATATATCTTTGTTAAAGAAAAAAACTTGTCATTCTCAGGGCCCGAAAAAGTCTTAAAGTCTAATTTTTCATGTTTAACTGTTATAGTAGGATAGAGTTCAGTTTGTTAAGGCTCTAATTGTTCTACTGTTTTTTACATGACTGTTCCTGTATTTTTTTTATTATTTATTTTGTTATGTGCACACGCCTGCTACCAAAAAAAAAAGCCACTAGATGGCATTACAGATATATCTTAATTAAATTATTTAAATTTGACCATTAGTGCCTAATCCGGTCTATTACAGATCACTTGAATCACTTTGCTTCACTTATATCAAGCCCACTTTTTGAAATAAGAAATTTGATGAATCAAACCAATGACTGACCAAAGACTCATCTAAAACTGGCATAGGCCTCTCTGCTGTAAAAAAAGAAAAAAGAAAATCGAGAATCAAATCGAATCGTGACCCTAAAATCGGAAATAAAATCGAATCGAGGATTTAGAGAATCGTGACACCCCTAAATAATATATATTAAAATTGACTACAGCTATTGCTTTCGTAAAAGATAAGTTATCCTGAAAGTGACTGCTAATTGGCAGGAATGCAGGTGTGTATGTACAAGTGCTTATATGCAGGTAGATATGTAGGTGTATGCATATATGTATTTATTTAAATTTTCCTTTTCCCCTGTTTGGGGGGTGTGCAAAACATGTTGAGCTGTTTGCAGGATTTTGATGTTGTGCACAATGTTTTTATATCTATACAATAAAAAGATATTAACAAAAAAAAGTGATCATGTATTCATTGTACTCAGGAAGTGGCTTAAGTGACTAAAGTGGCTTAAGTGCATTTCTGTGCTGAAGTGTCTACATTGTATTAGTCTTACTGCATTTGTAACCACATAAAAATAAACAGATATGCAAAACGTCTTGAAACAGAAACTATTATTATGTCCCATATAAGCTAAAGAATGCTGCACTGACCTGTGGGATACATGTGTGTTCTTCTGCGTTGAATATAAATGTGTTTACTGCCTAAGTTGCTTATCTCTCAGCATGGACAGATCTAGCCAGACGCTGCAATAATTACAATCTGCTGCATTGTCTATTGTAGGTGGTAATGCCTTCATTGACTTATTCTGCACTGGCAAGTATTCAACCTCACTTACAAGATAACACCTCACAACTTATACATGTTTGTGTTCTCAAGCCACCAACTGATGGAGACTCTTGACATGTCACTTTAAGTGTTTTCACTGTACACATCTATGGTTGCTTCCTCTCCATAAATCAGTCACAACATTTGTGTACAAATATGTTAAAGTACCAACATCTATTATAATTTCTGTAATCTGCACTGAATATAGTAAGTAAATGATCAGGGTGTTAGATATTAAAGATATACGCTACGTTTAAGCACTGCCAACTCTTGACAGCAGTGTGTTCTTCAAATTGTCCTTTATGGAGCAAAATGTGTTTTAGCCTTTTAACCTGCATACTGCCCATACCCAGGTCCCATGTTAACACCCCAGGTTGCCAGGTATGAAACACAATAACAGACCAACACAGCATGCTGCAGCCTTAGAATTTCTGAAAAGCTCCATGATCAAAAGTGCAATGGGTTTCATGGACGGAGACAGCTTAAATCCCAGAAGGACTACAAGACGGTTGCTTAGTTTTAGGGCAATTCTCTTCTGAACAGGTAATGCTTAGATCTGAAAAATATTAACTCCACCTACAGACTGTTTTTGGAGCCCTAGGCATTTTCTTTACATTGCTCATGAAGTGTTACCTCAGGTGACAGCTTGGGAATGCCTGCAGTTGTATAAGTTTGAGGTGTTATCATGTTGCTAGGGCTGAATACTCTCCATTATGTTTTTGCCAAAGCCCAGATAGATGGGACATTTTATTTCCATCGAGTTGTGCTTCCATTGGACAGCAATTTTTTTTAAGACTTTATTGCAATCAAGTGAGAGCAGAATGTTTTAGTGACGCTGAACTACTGTGCAAATGCTAAAAATTCACATAGAAATACTGAATATCAGCATCAGCCAACAGTTTCCATATCAATGCAGCTTATTATTAGTGTTCATTTGTTGGGTTTCATAACCCGTGAAAGGGACTCCAGATTCTAACCACTGTCTTCAGCGTTTAGTCACGCATAAAGTGCTGATAAATTAAAACCCAAACATAATGACAATTTCCATGGCCATGCTCACTGGTAGGTCATGCCAAAATATGAAATGATGGCAGACTGCAGTGTGCTTTCGATGGGCCAAGGACTGCTGGCGATATGAGGCTGCTGTATGAAGGAGAGATAAATCTGTAGTCAGATGCCAGAGTCTGCTCTCTCTCTCTCGCTTTCTCTCATTTTCTCTCTCCAAAGAGGAAGTGCATGAAGCAAAAGAATGCATCCAAGATCTGCCCCAGTTAGGTTTCCAGCAGTTTAATGAGGATTCTTTCATTTGCAACAGATTTGGGTTTTTACACCAGCTAAAACAATTTAGCTGTTTTTCCCCACATTTTATTAACAGAATGAAAGAAAAGAACATTTAAAAGAATACATATGTTTAAATGTAACAGCATGCTGCACAGTAGTCACTCTAGAATAATGAGAATAATACATTTACTCATTTTGCAATTTATCTGTAAGTAATCCAGCTATTCTGGCACCCTCAAATGTTGAAGCGTAAATTTTTATTAGTTGTGTGAAGCTGTTTGCAAGATACAATGAATAACATTTAGGGTAGTTTTTGTTCTAACACACTATATACTTTAATATAAACACTGTGTAGAAGTGTACAATAAGGAACCTAAAGATGTTCTATAGCACGTTCTATGTTATAATGGCTCTTTGTTTCACTGCACAAATTATTGTGTTGTAACTGTAATTTACTCCAAAACCTAAATTACCCTAATTATTTGGAATATATATATTTACAACATTTCCCTGTTGAAAATAACAACAAATCAGTCTGTACTGCTTCTTAATTTAATGAGAATTATTGAGTGTGCCCTTACCGCACAACTAAAGTAACTAAAGTTATTTTAAAGTAGCTAAAAGCATTATATACAAATAGAGTAAAATACAGTGTACACAAAATTGTTTTTGGTGTACATGTAATTGGTACATGTACTGACTTTTAAGCTTTAAAACGCATCTTATGTTTGATTAAAAAATTATAAGGAAAAGGGATATTAGTTCTGAATTTACAGAAGGTTTTAACTCTAAGAACCAAATTTAGAAATTAGGAAACAAGATAAAGCTGTGTTCTATCAAGGTGTGCTACTTTATGGCACTGCGCATGCCCGGTAATTCCTTTAGCGTTTCCTGTAGCGTTCCAAAAGTGTACATGGCGAATTTAACGAAGTAATTAATTAATTAATCAATTAAATTTGGCACCTCTATTACCTCACCTTTACCCTGATACAGTGATTTAGGCTATCGGAATATTGTGCTTGCTGTATAGGATAGTACAATTTGTCAGAACACCAGAAGTAAAATGATTAGATTACTGTTTTTTTTTTTAACACATTTTTAATAATTAATTACACTTAAGTATGCAGTTAATGTTGTAGCTTTTTTAAAATGTCATAGGCTACATTAAACCAATTGACTTTGTTACAAACCTTGAGAGCAACGTGTCTAACTATTTATCTTACCAGAACCAGTATCAGTGCAGCAGCTAAACCTGAGCTCCAAAAGCAGTTAGCTCAAGCTTCTCCCACCTGCTAATTTCAAGAGGTATGTAGTATAAATACAGCAATTAGCCGACATTTTCAGCTCAGTTTAGGAGGGTAAAGCTCTGAATTTAAGTATCTGATACAGATATACCTTTAGCCCTGTATACCAGCGTTTAGCAGCGGCGTTGTTTCTGAGTAATTGGTGAACCACATACGGCTAAAAGGGCTGAGGATGCGGTATTGACAACAGGGAGCGTTTATGTGAATATGCTGGTTCTCCAGAGAAGACCGTGCTGTTTTCAGTGTATAAGGTACTGTATGAATCGATCTCCACCACATCATCAAAGAGAGAGAGAAAGAGAGAGAGAGAGAGAGAGAGAGAGAGACTTTTTATTTGACTCTAGATTGAGAATCAGTATGAAGACTCAAACATGCTCTCAAACTGTTTCCAAATCTGCAGTTTATACAGTTTAATTCAATTTATATTAGAGTAGGTAAGGGTAACATACCGAAAAATGTCACGCTCGCATCCGTATGCCCCAATTAATTTTATTTTACAGTTTATTTTGAATTTACTCTTCAGACTCTCTGTGGGACAGTGGTGTGGCTGCTAAAACGTTACTCAGATATTGCGTTTTACTGATGTTCACAAATACCCTGAACATATTTTTTAACGATGGGTTTTATGTTGCGTGATGTAATTAATTTAACCATGTTTTATAAATCATTGTTTAGCAATTTCTAAATTTAGTCAGATTTACTTTTAAATGAAATTCGTTTTATTTACTGTCCGTAGGGAAATGCAGTTACTCGAACCATTAAACTCGTGTTAAGCATTTAGATACACACACACACACACACACACAGTACACAGTATATGTAGGAAGAGGCAATGCAATTGCATTAAATTATTTTAAAATAAATAATCTAATACAATAATAACCATTAACAACAGCATAAGCAATAATAATAATCATAATTTTAAAATGAATATTAATAAAAATAAATAAAACTTATTATTATTATCATTTATTTATTTTATTTTATTTTTTCATTTTTTTGCCCACCTCGGTGAACTCGAAGCCAATACAAATTATGGATATTTAGCGCCATGCAGTGGCTGAAATGAATTTTTCTGTATGAAATCATTTGAACGATGAATATAAATCATAAAGAAAATAATACATATAGTTTTCAAAATTAAGATAAATATGAGCTTTGTATTTTTACACTCTTGCGCCAAATTTAAGACTTTGATTTACTTTACTATATTTTTATTTCAGAATTAAATGAAAAATATTTAAAAATAAACTGTAATTTATATATGTGTAAAATTAAGAAGAGGAGAAAAAAAAGGAAAAGGTTAATGATTGCACATTTTTTGAGGTTTCAAATGTAATATATATATTTTGATCTATGTATTATGTTTATATATTTTTTTTTTCGATCTGGTGGCGTCATGCCGGGATGCTGTGTGATTGGGGTGAATATGGATGTGCTGTGGTGAAGCTGTGTGCGCGGGGTGAGAGGTGTAAAGGTGTAAAGGCGGGAAGTTGAGGGCTGAAGTGAACTGGAGCGCGGTGTGAGCGCGTGTCAGGATCTGTCAGAGAGAGGAAATGTTTAAACGGAGAAATCGGGAAGAGAAAACAGCTCAAAACACCCCGCCTGTCGAGAACCTTACAAAACGTGTCATATCCAATTATTCAAAACTCTCTCCCTCTCTCTCTCTCTCTCTCTCTCTCTCTCTCTGGGATTACTGGTTTACATGGCATTTTTTATTGGTATCATTTAATACAGCAATT
This sequence comes from Astyanax mexicanus, assembly GCF_023375975.1. Taxonomy (NCBI): domain Eukaryota; kingdom Metazoa; phylum Chordata; class Actinopteri; order Characiformes; family Acestrorhamphidae; genus Astyanax; species Astyanax mexicanus. The sequence goes on along the minus strand of NC_064408.1, from coordinate 20,481,051 downwards.
TATAATGTTAAGACATCAGTGCTGACAAATGCTGTGTAATTATTGTAGTTACTAGAGATAAAACAAATCTTAAAAAATCTTAAATCTTACCATTATTAATTTAACTCCAATAGTGTTGATTTAACACTGACAAATTCACTGTGTGGTATAATATATATATTGTATAATTATAGCATATAACAAAGTATATATAATTATAGTATATAAAACAGTGCTAGTGGTGTTTAAGACAGGCCCTTTTTTATTCACTGTTTAACACTGTAATAAACATAAAATAAACATAGATACACTTCACTAAAATAAGTTATTTTCACTGTAATAAGACTAATAGAAATAAACATTAATATAAACTACATTATACATCATATATAATTAATAAGTAATGAAGGACTAATTAGAGACAATTAGTATTGCATGGTAACTGTAAATTCTGATCTCATTTGGATATAACACACATCAAATATCTCTATATATAGATATATATCCTTATAAGGACAATGCAATTTGTTAACGTAAAAAGCCAATGTATAACTGTATAATGTATAAAGCCATATCAAGTCCAGATTAAGCACAGATTCAAGTAAACATAACTACAATACAAAGTAACAAGAACTTATAATTGTGAAGACACTATTTGAGATCTTGTGAGCTAGTCTGAAGAACAAAGCTTTGTTTCATAGTTTTCCAATATTTTTAATGAACACATTTACATTAGGCAGAAACAACTACTTTTCTTATTAAATGTATTAGATTGTATGTATTTTTATGTATTTATATTATGCATGTTCTAATAGGTAATAAACAGCTTTCTAAATTCTAATTTACTTATTTATGTAGCTAAACCTTTTGTACATTTAAACACTAATGCATACATCAAGAATAAATGTTTGAAAAAATGTTACTCAAAAAGTCACATAACAAAAAAAGTACAATAACAAAACAAGTTATGCTGCACTTTATGGAATTACTTTTATTTATTATTTGTTAAAATTGTATTTGTTGGCTGGTCATAGAATACCTTAACACTTTGTATAATGCAGTATAATACACTTTGTATAATACAGGTTGTATGAGTTACTATACATTAAACAGTTCATTATAATGAATACAGAAAGTAACTTGAAGAAGGGAGATTAAAGGTAATTAAATGGCTGAAAGAAATTGGATTAATGCTCATTTGGGAAAGCACAGGCTGCTCCGGCCCGTCTCCAGAGAAAACAACACTCACCACAGCTGTGGTTATACATAACAAAGTGAGAATTACACCAAATGAGCAGCTTAAACATTCATTTCTGAAGCTCACACTGTGCCAGAAAATCAACCACAGATTTAAAAAATTCTTAACAAGCCGTAGTCAGCAAACATCAGCCTATTACCTGCATCTCCATGAGTTCAACCTTCACTTACATGTGTGTATGAGTGCTGCCATCTTGGATTTGAGAGAGGCTCCAGCATTGGAGCTCAGCATGCAGTAGATTTCCACTGTAATAAGTGCAGTAAGGATGAGAGACTTCCATATGCGACTGTTTAAGGGCTGCAAGTCCAACTTGTTTTTTTTTTCTCCTTTTTTCCCCAGAGCGGCCTACTGACAGTGGGAAACATCTGTTGGTCGAAAAATGGTGACTGATGACCGAAATTATAGGCACTGTTGAAGGGGGTGGCGGCCTTTGAAGACCACAATAATGTTCGGGTAAAACTGTTCAGCGTCTGTACTCAGCTCCTCGAGAGGTCGGGGGGCAAGCTGCATCCAAATCCACCAAGCCAGAGTCCCTTTTCTTTCTATATTTCTTTATTTCTTTCTAGATTCATTTCTCCTTTGGTTCCTTCCACTGGAGTAGGCTACCCACAGCTGAGGCCACTAGAATTTTTTCTCAGTGTATGTGTGAGTGCAGTCTGAGTGTATGTGTGCGTAGCTTGAGTGTGTGTGTAGCTTAACAGTGCATGCTATGTGTCAGTGTGTGTGTGTGTGTTGGTTTTCATACATTTTCAAGGTAAAACTAAACTACAGTATAACACCCAACAATCTGTACTTTTTTTGTAAAATTTCATTTGTTCCAGGTTTAAAAAGGAAAAACACATGAATTGAACCCCATACATTAAAACATGTAATCAACACATTTTAATATACAACTTGTTGGCGAAAAATGAAACTGAAAAAAAATATATAATCATTTTGTCATATTGTGTATGTTCTGTTTTATTTATTTGCCATATGTCCAATTTAGAAGTATAAGTAGCTCTAAAACTGTGCTTTAAATTGAATTGATTGAATTAAAGTTTCTGTAAACAGTTCAGTTCATTTCATAAAATCAGAAAACATGCCATTTTAATAAGACTTCACAATTGTATATGTATAATATAAAGACTTATATTGTAATATATTTCTAGATATATGTATGTATTTATACAGTATTATATATGTAGAAGAGACATATTGTGCTACATGTTACATGTGTTGTGACACAATAGTAATGTGTCACTACTAATATACATAAGTATTTGCCTGTTGTTGCTTTTGGAACCATGCGTCCAAAGATTTGTTTGGTTTTCTAAGTTGATTTGAATTTGGCATTTGCTTTTTACACTGTATCGGAATTTAACAATGAAGAATCTGGATTAAATTACTGTTACGTTTTTTTTTAACAAATGCAAACAAACATAATATAACACAAAATCAAACATTGTGATTTTATGTAAGATTTTTTAAAGATTTTTACTTGTTCCCAAATCCACTAGAACTTCTGATTTAAGTAGTTAAAGCTTTTATTGATTGAACTAGGATTTATATCATAACTGTGAACAATACTGGACTGTCGTGAGGGCTCTAGAATTGCTTAAATTAAAACATTGACATCCGTAAAATCCAAACTTACTTGATTAAAATGGTTTGAATATATTTTAACAGATAAAAGCTCACTGCTTTACAAATGTAATTTTCTCAGATGCCAAGAACATGTACTACTTACACATTTGCAGAGATCCTGTGACTAAATCATCTGATTTCCTACTAAAACAACTAAATTGTGTGTGTGTGTGTGTGCCTAGTTTTTTAGCATTACTCTGGCAGGTCTGTCAGAATGTCCTGGGGATTTGTTAGGCTTTTTATCTTCATATCTTCGTTTAGATCGGGAGGTGGAAGCGTGAATATTGTGTTTGCAGTTTGATTCGTTTGTTGGAACAGATCTTCAGCTCTCCGTATGGAACAGTGAATTTGTGTTTGAGTGTGTGTGTGTGTGTGTGAACTTTTTTTTTTTCACCCTTGCCGTATCCGAAACCAAACGGCAACCTTTTTTTTTTTTTTTTTTTTTTTTGAGGAAATTGTTGGTGAAGTTTTTACAATGAGATTAAATTGGAACCAGAGTTGTCTAAAAAAAGCAGTGTTAAAAATGCCTAATGATTATTGTAGCTGGTATGTGGGTTCATGTCGAGTTAGTGTGCCGCTCTGAGGCCCAGTTGTTTCCAATAATGGAACATACAAAATGTTTACCTTGGAAAGCTGTGGAAAGCCAGAGGAAATACATTACTGGGAATGGAGTGATCTAATTAATAGCTCACTCTGCTTAATGATCAGGCAGCACTCATTACCTAAATATGCGTGTTGTTACTTGGACTTACTATGAAATAGTAGGGTTTTAGATGCTCATCAGCATAGTATGAGGTGCTTTATTATTAGGTGAAAATATATGTAATGAGCTCATATTTCATTCAGTTTTTGACACTGTTATGAGGATGCCAGAGTCAACAGATAGTTCATAGGGTTGATTACTAACTGTGGAGATATATATGGAGGGAGGCATCAGCATGTGAGGACAGACCTGATCCTCGTGACTGATGTGATAAACCGGCTTTGGAACCTGGTTTGAACACAGAGGTGGGTTTGGTGTGAGGGTGTGTGAGAGTGTGTGTGTGTGTGAGTGTGTGTTTGTACAGGACAGGCGCCTGCAGCGTGTGTATATATGTTACATTACATTACATTACACTACATTTGGCAGACGCTTTTGTCCAAAGCGACTTACAATATGTGTGTGTAATTTTGCAGTGGTGTTTCTCTCTTACAGTATGAAAAGAATGCACATATGTGTAATGTTTGTGTGTGTGTGTGTGAGTGAGAGAGAGAAAGAGAAAGATAGAAAGTAAAAGAGAGAGAGAGAGAGAATGAAGGCAGGGTGAGACATGAAATAACACAGTTGCACTAGATCACAATAGCAGAGTGCAGATCACCTTAAAATAAAGGTCCTGCAAACTCAAAGAACCATCGGTAGAAACTGTGTTTTTAACTTTTTTTTTTTAAGTTTAGAGGAATCCTAGTTTACATATGAAAACTGATCTGCATTTAGAACTCATTGTTTTGTAATAACAATTAATATCAATGTCTATTTGGTTAACATTAAATGAGTTGAATGTTTCGGCTTAGATTCAGCTTCTTAAACCAAACAAAATACAGAACAGCCAATAAAAACACAAGGTATTGAGGCCTAGCAACCAAAAAATCCTGATCAATTCTAAGAATTAAAATAAAGTAATGTAAAAATGAACTGCCATTGATTTTTGTGAATAACTAAAAAAGGAAATGATAAACATGGAAGCATGTATACTTTATATAGAGCTATATAAAGTAGAGGTTTTATACACTCTTAATAATTGAGGTCCTGGACATACAGTTTTACAAAAGCCTTTTACCTCTACATCAGTGGTTCTACATCATTTAGTACCACCCACAATCAAACTAAAAATTCAAAGTACCACCTTAAAGTCATCCACACGAACATATGCAAAAATGCAATGTGTAATAACACTTATGGATATCCTGATGTCAGTGAAAAACGTTTAAAAGTTATTAAAATGTATACTTTAAAATTCAAATTTAAATGCTGCAAAATGATTTTTTTATTTTGAAGTTCATGACATTTCGAGAAAATTATGTTTTTATCCGACAGTCAACATGTCATTGTCTCCAATAAAACCAAGAAATTCTTAAGGATTCAGACATCCGTTCCTACCCACATGCGTTCGCTTGTAAACTCTTTTGTTTTTGATACAATAAAAACGTTTATTTGGTGGTGTACCACCTTGACGTGCTTCACGTACCACAGTTTGAGAACCACTGCTCTACATAATATAGAAGTATTTATTTGTTCCTCGTGCATTTCACTCACAAACACCTTCTTTAAAGATCCATTCATTTAAAGGTTCTTTAGGGAACCAAAAGTGGTTCAGCATGCACTTTCATTTCCCTGTGTTTAATCTAGAGTAAAGTGGCTCTCCTTTATTGTGATATTTGGAACAACAACTCACCCTAGTGGAGAGATACAGAAGTACAACCACATGTCAAATTTCAGGCACTTATTATTTTACTTTTATGAGCAACAACAATATATATATATATATATATACACATATGTTTTTTTACAGAGAACACACTCCTGCTCAGGGTACTGTTGCTGTTGTTTAACATATTCAGTATGGTTTTGACACATTGTTAAAAACAAAACAAATCATTTATTGTCCAAAAGTTGATACATTTTACCATTTAATTTTTCTTTCTTTAACAAATATACTTTTTAAAGTTTTAAAGTGCAGAAAAATGGCAGACTTTAATAAATACTTTTGTCTCCCATGAGTATCATCTATTTATATACACAACAGTTTTTGTATATATGCTTGTATATGTTTTTCCTCATTAATATGCACACATTTTCCTTTATGATAACACTTTACAATTAGGTGACATTTATTAACAGTACTTACAACACAATGTCAGCTGATTATTAATCAACAGTAGTTAGGACATTATTAATCATTACAAAACATTTAACTAATGTCTCAATTCCTTATTAACTAATAAAATGCATAATAATACTTAATAATGTCTTAACGATTCATAATTCATAATTAGTTTAGACATTACTTAATGTTTATTACTGTCACAATATTGTTAATGGATGTTCCCTTATTGTAAAGTGTTACCAACTTTGCTAGTGATTTACGTTTCTGCATTACATTATCTGTCATCATTCTTTCTTTGTAAAAATCCATCAATTCATCATGCAATTTTTTTAGGAAAAGGAGCTTTTTACCACACAGAATCGAATTAGAATTTTTGGGCGCAGGGCAGGAGTACTCCCTGGACAGGGTACCAGTCCTTCATTCACAGGGTCATCACCACACACTCATACCTATTGTAGCATAACAAACTTACCTACCATGTGTGTTTCTGGGAAGTGGAGGAAACTAGAGCAGCCAGAAGAAATCCACGCAGACACTGGAAAACACACCATAATCGAACACCAAACTCAAGAAATTGCTACTTTCCTACTCCCCTTTATATTTTGTGTACTGTCCTGATATTCTATTTTATTTTATTTAATCTTAATATTTATCTATTCTAGGGCTGCAACGGTTAGTCACTATAGTCGACAATGTTGATTATTACAATTTGTCGACTACAAATTTTATTGTCGACTAATCATTAATTTGTAACAGTAGTGTGTTACAGACGCGCAATAGGAGATGGGTAAATGGTTCACACACAGTTTACACTCAACTTAGTTTTTGTCTCCAAAAGTGCCCAAACACAATAAATAATATATATTTAATCCATAAATATCAGTACTTTTCACCTTTGAACAACATCTAGGCATTTAAATACCTTTTAAATCTCATGTTCAGCTGTTTCTATCTATTTTAGAGCTGGAGAACATGGCAGAAATAATTGCTGACAAATCGACGAATGGAAAAAAATAATCATCAGATTAGTCGACTACCAAAATAATCATTAGTTGCAGCCCTAATCTACTATAACAATTGCTCTTTGGGTGTAACTGGACTCAATTTTGTTCCACCTCATGTACCACATTTGATGTGAATGACAATAAAGTCTCCTTCAATTACAATTGAACACAATGGAAACAGCAAAAAGCTAAATCCAAAAATACTGTTCAAATGCAAATATATTATAATTCTCTGAGGTGACATTCAGTATTCAAAATACTAAACCACATAAACAACAATGCTCTAGTGTTTGTCAAGACTTTTATGGATTTGTCTAGATTACTATTTGGTTTGCTTGTAATATAATAATTAAGCATAAAGGATAAAATAGCATGGATTTTAAATTAATTTTGTATGAATTTTAGAAAGTGTTCCATAATCTCCATACATACACTCGTTAAATTTATTGTGAATTATTATTGGCGTTGCACAAAAACCTTGTAAATCTTCCAAATGGCAAATAAAAATGTTTAAATTTCATTTCAGTGGAAGGAAATATTTATTTTCATTGTTTATAATTTCATTCTGGAGAATTTCTAGAGTTACAAAAATTTATTTTTTACACAATGCAAACAACAGTTTGTCATTATGTCTAAAGTAAAAAATATATTTTGTGTCACAGTGAGGAGATGTTATGTTTTCTAATGTCATTTAAGGGGCATCTATGTTCATTAAAATTGTCTAACACAATTCTCCTTCATTATCAAAAAATGCCTTAAAAAATGCCTTATTTTAAAACCAATTTTATTTTTATCAGAATAATCTATATGTCAGCCATTTTGTCATTTTACAAACATCCAGATGGCACCAGAGTCTCTATAAATGTATGTTTCCTTACTTATTTGTTTGTCAGACTGTTGTTTTTTCTATAGGCATTATCACACTATAAGCAGGACTATTTCCCTTTTTGCGTTTGGGTCCTAATGGCACGCACGTGATGATGAAGCACTGTAGTGGGCAGCATGGCGGTCTTTGAAGTCTCCCGCTCTTTTATCTCTGTGTATTTACCTTGGCTCCAGTGTTAAGTGGAGTTTTCATTCGGTCTGAAGGATGTTCCTCCTCTCAGACTCGAGCGCCACAGGAAGTGAAGCTGTGGTTTTCGAGCTGCATTTAAGCCCCATAACCAAAAATATTTATTCAAATCACACCAGCCATGTAAACACAAACTCACCACTTTATTCCACCAAAGAGTGTAGAGAGTAGTGTAGATCTACAGGCTTCTGTACTCTGTGCTTCCACTCTACCTTAGTATTCTGCTGTTAGCTGGGCACTAAAAAGGCTTGCTGACCCAGCCTACCTTGTTTAAAAAGGTTGTATATTATTGCAAATATTGTAGAATATTTACAGTACTTTCCCAATACTACAGGCACTGTAATTATTGTGCGCTTACTGTGTAACTAAATACAGAAAAATACAGCTCTGGAAAATAATTAAAGACCACTTCAGTTTCTGAATCAGTTTCTATATTCTGAATCACATTCTATAAACTACAGACAACATTTCTCCCGAATTCCAAATGAAAATATTATCATTCAGAGCATTTATTTGCAGAAAATGAGAAATGGCTGAAATAACAAAATAGATGCAGAGCTTTCAGACTTGTTTTCTTTGCATTAAATAATGCAAAGAAAACAAGTTTATATTCATAAAGTTTTAAGAGTTCAGAAATCAATATTTGGTGGAATAACCCTGGTTTTTATTACAGTTTTCATGCATCTTGGCATGTTCTCCTCCATCAGTCTTACACACTGCTTTTGGATAACTTTATGCCACTCCTGGTGCAAAAATTCAAGCAGTTCAGCTTGGTTTGATGGTGATCATCCATCTTCCTCTTGATTATATTTCAAAGGTTTTCAATTTGGTAAAATAAAAGAAACTCATCATTTTTAAGCAGTCTCATTTTTTCCAGAGCTGTATGAATTTCTGTATTTAAGTTTTAGCTAAAAAGTAACTAATAATTTGTAAAGTGAAAAAGGAATTTGTTAAAATGTGTGAAGCTATTTATTATTTACTAAGGTAACCAGTGTTTATTATTTCAGCTTACCCATTTCTACACCTCCCACCAAGGAATCCCAGTATACATACTAAAAAAATTATTATAATATTTTAAATTAGCAAAATGTAAGTGTGAAAAGTTTTTTGGAGTTTTACAGAGATTTAAATACTTTGGTCTAAAACAGTGGGAAAACTAGACAAACTGTTCAGCATTACTATTTAGCATTATTAATAGATATAAGTGAAAAATATCCTGGTGTTTTTTGACATGTCCACTGTATGCAGATTCCTCTTCATTGTGCTGATAAGTGTATTTGGTTACAGTGTTGCGATGAACAAAGACATTTATACATACAATTATGGAACTCCTTTCTGAAGATTCTCGGTAAAGGAAAAGCTGTGAAACCTTTTTTTTAACTATGTAAGATTGAGATTACTCTGTGTGATTATGTGAAAAGGCATGTAATGCATGTAATGCCCACTCAACAGATATGTAACTCTATTATGCCTAAAAATGTGAAAAGTGTTCCAATAATATATTTTTATATATTTATATTCTTTTTACAAAATTCTGTATAATTAGCAGAGGAATACAATGTAGCATATAAATAACAATACATACATTTATTTGCATTTTTTAAAACCATCCAATATCTAAAATAATATCATAATATAGTAGATAGTATGTTTGAGAAATGCTGTACTCAGAAAACAATTTCGATTTTACAAGATTGTGGAAACTGAAGGCGCCTCTCTCGCTTTTCTATTTTAGTTAATGGAATTGGGATTTTGGGATAGTTTATTTTTTACTGTAAATTATACAGTAAACTGTTAAGAATACACTTCAGCAGTTTTTTACAGTTGAGTTTGTTCTCACTTAAGCTTTAATTTAGTCTCAGCTAAATCACGCTAGTCTGGCAATTACTGGCACATTTTAAAGCTCTGTAACCCACAGTGTGTCATGTTGGCGCCTTCTTCCACATTACTTTTTTACAGTCGCACATATGCACACAACACTGACAAAGATGGCATGCTAATTAACATAGCTAAAGAGGAGCATTGCTTGTTGGAAGTAAGTGCTGATGAATTTGTTTATTTTAATTACTCTGTAGTGAAAAGTGATATTTGCATTTCACTTCATTTTTTTTTAAACAATAAGTTCAAGTCAGCTCTTGCATAATTGTTCAGTTGGTTTTGATGTCAGTAAATTACAAACACAATAGAAATGTAAAGGAAATAGAATTAATGCACGCACATTACACTGAAAAATTACTCTGATTTTTAACAGGCTTTTTCCAATACATTTTACAGTATTTGTAAACTTTTTCTCTGGAAAATCATGGTATAGTTACAAGAATAGGTTGTTTATTGTTTTATGTATTTTTTTTTTTAAAAGGAAATAAAAAACATTAATTATCTCCTTTTAACTGTTGAATGTGTCATGTAATTTAATGAAAAAAATGTAGTATACATGAATTATCGTTTTTTTAACAGCTTGTGTTGTTAAACAAATTTGCAACAATTTCTGTATTTTTACAAGAAGTGATTTTGTTGTTTGCTGATATTTAGCAAAAAATTACAGTTTATAACTGCAAGAAAATGAGTGTACAAAAATATATAATTGCTGCTGGAATTCTACAGTTTTTTTTCTTTACAGTATATTGCAATTTTTCATCTAAATAAAATAATAATAAAAATCTCTTACAGACTTACAGATACAGTTTATGCACACACAGGGGGTCATCTGAAATGACTTGGGGTCATCTGAAATGGATTAAATTCCCTGATGTTGACTCAGATCCTCTAGCTGGTGTCTGTGCGACTAATAAAGTTTTACAGAGTGTGTGAATACAGTACTGAAGCTTATTGAGGAGCCCATGGCGAGCAGCCAGCACCTTATAAATGTACCCCGACTCTGGCCCTTATCTATCTGCCAGGCTGCCTAACTTACACTGTACTGGGTTTTGGCCTTTAGTGCGTGACAGCACCACCAGATTTGTTTGTGTGTGTGTGTGTGTGCGTGTGTGTGTGTGTGTAGCCGGAGAGCCTGTGTTTGCACTTCTCACCTAATAAACCCACAACAGGCCGGCATGAAATAAGGCTGACCTACCGCACAGTCTGACCCCAGTATGACTGTAGGGGCCACTCTCTCTCTCTCTCTCTCTCTCTCTCTCTCTCTCCTGTCTCTCACTCATACACACACCACCCACCTTGCTGTTTGCCTGGTACGGAGACTGAGGGTAGCCATGACAGACACTACGCAGACACCCAGCATAACAGAGGGGCAGGGGCCGCCGGGATAGTTCAACCACTGTTTGTCAAACACTAATAAAAATACAAGAAAAACAAAATATATAAAATCAGGGTCTAGCATAGTTTTCTTTCTATTTTTTGAATACATCTACTAACTCACTTATTAACTAATGAGTTGATTAATCAGGTACAATTCATCTAAAGTCTAAGGGTGTGCTGATTTCGCTGCGTCCACATGTGTGCAAATTATTTAAAAATGATGAATAATTCCCTGAAAGGAGATTCACGATAGCATGAGAGGCCTACAGTTTGACTGACCATAACAGTCTGAGATTTTCAAAGGTTGTTTTAGGCACTGTAAAATGCTAATCACAAAGCTTGTCTAAAAAAATATTATTGCAAAAGATCACAAATGACTGTAAAACAGATTCTGATAAAAATAAAGACAACAAAATGTTCAATCTCTTTATTTTGCTGTTTTACATGACTTTCTTAATCACAGTAGCCTACCTATAACACTTAAAAAAACTGTAGTAGATGAAAACAACATATTTTGCTTGTTTTTTTGCTAGAATTTTGTAATTGTGCATAACGTTTGGATTACAAACTTGCTAAGTTGTCAGGAAAAGTCACTTATGGTAAGATAGTTATTTATGGTATATTTAGTTAACCGCAAAAAGGGTTCTAGTAATGAAAATGAGTACTGTTTGGATATTCAATAAAATGTTTTTTTTAGAAGAAAACAGGTTATAAATGTCATGGTTCTTTAGAGAACCCCTGTCTTTACTAAAGAACCATTAAGAAATGTGATAAACAATTGATTGGGTATATTTCTAAACGTTTAGAAATTTCTTTAAAATTTCCAGATTAAGGCACTATATTAACTTTTTCTCACAACAAAACATTTTTCTCTTAAACAATAACGTGGCAACATTCGGTATAAGTGAGATGCATTCAGCTGCATCCTTATATGCATCTTTTAAGCTATGTGACAAACATCAAGAAGCTGCCAAATATTTGTTTTCCACAACACTGTATTTATTATAGTGAGCTTTTTTAAGCAAATATAAATGCTTGTGTTAAAACTGGATGTCGCAGACAAGCTCATATGCAATTGAAATGGCATTTGAAGGGTTGCATGGATTCAATAGTAGGGTGCACTTTGAATTCCATTGTCCAATTTAGAGGCCATTTGGTGGCTAAAGAGGAACACTGAGGTAGGTAACAAGTGAATGGCCATGGCTTAATAGGCCATCTGTGTGTAATGTGCAACACAATTAGCCCCAGCTACCACTCCATGGGCTGCCATTAGACTGGTGCCCAAGCCCAAGAGTGACTCTTCAGAGTCCGCTGTACAATGACCAGTGCGGCCGGCATTCTGTGAGCCGTTCTCATTGTTATGTTTGGTTGATTTCTTCTTTTTTTTCCCAGCTCTAGCACCAAGGCCCCATGTTATTGAATTGTCAGGGCTGAGTGGGCCCCTTTTTCACTCGACCCTGGTCTTCAGAATGGACATTGTGTCCATTTTGGTCGTCAATATGAGTCATCTGGTTAGGTTCCTTGTGAGCCTCCATGTGTCTGCACTTTAAATAAAAACAGCACCAGGGGCCAGACCGGCTCAGAAATCAGGCTGTTGTTTTTATAAAAAGCTGCGTGCGAGGTTGACGAGGACATGTTTAATGAAAGCTTGATCTGATGAGACACATGCTGCACTTTTACTGCCATTTTCCAGTACACGAGCTACATCAATGACAGGTAAACATGTCAGAAATACTGTGTGAAAAAAAAAAAAAGCTATGGGTACTGTAGCAGGTACTGTTTTAATGTTAAGCTTTTGAATTTGAATTGCCATAGAATGCTTAGAATTACTATTTTTAACTGTATTTTGATGTATAAACACTGTGTATGTCACTTAAATTGGTGTGAGAATGCCTAAGGATTTTTAACAGCTAACCAAAACCCTGTTATTTTGTCTCTAAGCAAAAAAAATGCTAGCTAACTTTCCTTTCATGATGAGTTATGTTGTAGCTAATTGTCTGGTTTACGACACCACAGAGGCTCATACAGAAGCCAAATAGCATATCATAGCATCGTTTTTTTTCTTTTGCTTTTAGCACTGTAAAAAGAGCATTGTAATAATTTGTAATTAGTCCAGAGTCTCACCAGATAGCTGCTGTGCTTCTCATTTTCTGTCAGTCCTGTATGCTAGCTGGTTAGCTAGCTGAAGAGATCGTAGTTTGTAAATGTTTGATAATTTTGATAATAAAAAAAGCCTTAATTTCTTTAATACAGAAAATTATCAAATGTTTTAGCACTACATATACAATTTTAAAGCTTTTAAACTCCAGTTAAAAGCATTTTAAACTCAATGTGCTCTGACTGTATTTTTAGCATCAGCTCACCAACCAGTCAGCACACAGTAGCATTAATGCAGTGCCTTTATTGTATGAAACCCCTTAGCTAAAAAAATGAAATATATGTTAACTTTTCTTTGCTTTTTTAACAAAATACTTCATTCTACTTTTCAGAATGAAAGGAATTGGCATTTAGCCTAGCATCTGTTTACTAAAAATGTCCAGATGTGTCAAGTAATGAAGCATATAAATATTTTGTTACCTTACTTAAGTCATAATTTTGTTTTTTATACATTACTCAAGTAATTATTTTTGAGGTTACTCTTTACTTCTACTTCTTACATTTACACACAATTATCTAAACTTTCTACTCCTTACATTTTAAAAATAGCCTCATTACTCCTATTTCATTTTAGCTTGTTTTTATTCCTACTTCACATTGATAAAAAAAACCCTATCTTCATCCAGATAGAGTGAATTTGACTGTGCTTGGATGAGAACTATAAACTTATTTAATTCCACACCCTATATTACACACATATATCCATCTCACCTCCACACGTCATGTCACACTCCAGCAAGAGCAGAAGTATGTAGTCTAGTATGAAGATGATCCGTGCAGAGACTCCAGAGAACTCGAGCAGCAAAATGTCCCAACTAAGCTTCTTTAATATATTTACATTTTACTAAAATACATTCATTTTCATTGGCCATATATGCAGCTGAAAAAGGGAGACTAGTGCATCCCAAATGTATCAACATTAACATTTTAATATAACATTATAGTCATTATGGCTTTTAGAAAACCAGTACTTATACTTTTGCTCTTGAGTAAAAAGCTTGAGTTGATACCTCAACTTCTACAGAAGTATAAACCCTAGTATCTACACTTCTACCCGAGTAATGAACAGGAGTACTTTAGACACATTTTAAAATGTCACAGGTTTGTTTTTGAAGAAGACATTGTAGCATAGATATTACCAGCCAGTTAGCTTGAGATTTTGTTTACTGGCTAATAAACAATGCTAACTTTCCTTTGATTAGCTCTGCTCTAATTGCCTGGTTTAAAACACCACAGGGGATCACACAGAACCCACATACAGCATACCATAGCATAACTTTTAGCATTACACTGAAATAATTTATAATAAAAAGTAATTATTCTAAAGATGCGGTCCTCACTGAATCCTTTTTGCTGTGTGCTAGCTGGAAAACTATCTGAAAAGATTGTAGCTGGTCAGTTAAGGGATAGCTTTTAGCGTAGCACCTGCACACTAAAAATGTCAGAGGTTTGGCTCCCTCACACTTCAATGAACTAAACTCTTATTATTTAAAAATGCCAGGAAAACTACAGTTTTCCCACTACATGGTATATTAAAAATTATTGTAATGAAGATAATGTATATATTTTAAAAACATCACACATCAGTAGATATCATATACTGTATGTTGGTGGGTATAAAGCAATGTACAAAAGTAGATAAATGTAATATTTCTTTTTGATATAGCAAACGGTTAATAGCCACCACATTTCAGACATTTTCTAGAGTTTCTGTGATCTACCACTGTGGATACAATTCATATAAAATAATATTAAAAGCATCTTGAATACAATGAACCCTTTCAGACCTAATTTATGTTTAAATTATGGAAAAATAAATGAAGTCTGTTTTCTGTCTGTAATGCACACAACATTCCTAATATTACTACCCTAATATTAAATATATATTAAAATAAATCCAATTAACTATTTTTTTTATTCCTAAACATGTTGAACTGTGTTTTAAGTCACAAAGAATTAGTAATAATGAGCTTGAGTTCAGTAGACAAGTGCAGTAGACAAGGCTAAGCTATTGTTTTATTGGCTGGTTTATAATCTATTCTGATGGACAACAGGTCCCAATTAGTGTTCTGAGCAACAAAACATTTGATAAACAGAAACTACACGATGTTCATTGTAATTGAAACAGGGTCTGAAAGGGTTAAAACAGCTCTTTCAGCGCTAGTATCCAATCCCTGTTGACCACATGATATTGTTTTAGATGACAGTGCTTAAATGTCAGTCTGGCTGCGTAGTCGTGAACTTAACCCTTAGCTGTTTGTGAATGCAGTATAAACATTTTGATAGAGCTTCCACTGCTTTTCATAGAGGTGTTCCTAGCCTGTGGCACATGGAGCACTTGTAGTATTGCCAGGGTACTGATAATAGTGCTGCATCAGCCCCAGGAAGTGGCTGGGTTTTGGTTTTACCTGGACTGACTGATAGCAGTTTTTATCGAGGCATATCATAACTAAATAAATAAATGATTTTTAATTTATCTGTCATGATACTGTCAGACCTTACCTGGATTTACCTGGATGTTGAATCCAATGATGATGGCTGTGTTTGGACACCTGGACTTGCCTTATCAAAAGTAGTGATTTGACAGGAAAGATAACTAATACATAAATATGTATTAAAAATAAAGATCCTTCACAAATGGTTCTCTAAATGAAGCCATAGAATAAACAATTCTATAGAAACAAGAAATAATAAAAATTTAAAGTGTAAAAACTTCAATTGGTTAAAGAACTTTTACACATTTACACAAGTGAAGTTTTTATAACTTTAAAAGGTAGTGTGTTCACATTAACAAATCTCTATTAAAATCATGCGTCTTTAAGCAAACAAAGGTGTTTTGTCTGTGGCAGAGCTTAAATCATATGTCCATGTTATGAGGAGAAATAACACCCTCGAGCCATTCAACTTTCAGATTTGAATAATTTACTTAAAAAAAGTGTAAAAGATACAGATCTCTTCCCAGAGACAGATCTGTCTGATATTCAAAATGATGGTAGGTGTAACAAACCTGCCCCAAAGTATTTGTCCTTAGTATACATATGTCTTGGCAATGCACCCTTGGCTGTATTTGAATGAGGTGGATATACTTTATATTTATATTTTAAAAAAAGGCAAAATAGGAAAGAGAAAAAAAACTTCATAGGAGTCATATTGAATAAAATAAATCAGAACTGGCATGAAATGTACAGCTTTCAGAAATTTGAAAAAACACTGCTGAAAAGTGTATTTACAAACATGCAAGGGAGTATACAAATTACAGGGCAAACTGAATGAACATGAATGAGCAACAGACCTTTTTCAATGCTTTAACATTGTTCTTTTTTTAATCTTCTTCTTGACATCTTTCAAAACTGCCTTGCAAATAATGCATATTAGTTAAATATACAATATGCGTTATGCTCAAATACACTGAATTAAATCTATTGCCTATTTCAAGTTTATTTTGCAGTAAAAGAAAACACTTTCATAAATATATCTTTTTCTGCGTTGCTTAGTTATTAACTTAGCTCATTAAATTAAAAGGCAAGACCAACGTGTAAATAAAAAAGTAAATATGCAACTTAATGCATTAATTTCATAAACTTTTATACTGTTTTGTCTGTCTTTTATAAAGATTTGTGTGTATGAATGTGTGTGTGAGTGTTTGTGTGTGTGTGTGCCTGTATGTATGCATGTATGTATGTATGTAAACCCCTACCACAATATTCCCCATCTGTGGTGGCTTGAAAGAGATATGATATATATGTCATTATACAATGGGATATATAATATATAAATATGGCATTTCAACTTTTTCTGTTACAATTCTCATCTTTAAAATTAGAGATAACATTTCTGAGCTCAAGGCTTTCAATTTGAATTTGGAAAAAAGGCCTTGATTGTATTTTTTTTTATTTAAATTTTTGCTTTCATTAATAAAAATAGTTCTCTGCAAAGTCAGCTTTACACTATGAACAAATACACTTTTCATCTTTTTGATTTCATTGTCAAATATTCGTTGGCAATTTATCTACAACAATAAAATTGACTCTTCAAAAGAAACAAAAGTGAGGGAGTTGAAAGTGCCATTATTGAGTCGCCGTCTCTCGAGTGTTCAACTTTGAATGCAAACTGAGAGCGACACTTTAGAGGAGCTCTGTACAATAGTTTACAAAGATGTAAAAAAATAAGAATAACATGATGAATAAAAGGATGTTGTGGAGTAAAATCAGCCCGGGTTCTTCTGGCGTGTGTCAGGTTACCCCTCTGGGGCTGAAATGCATCACGGGCAGTTGAGAGGAAACGGACAGAAATGGACAGAGTCTTATAACAGTTCAGATTCAGACTTTGCATATCGGATTAGGCCATAGTGTAAGTAAGTGGCTGTGTGACATTCGGTGAGTCTTCAGAGCATGTGGACAAACTGCTGCGGCTGAACCAGGACCAGAACGTCTCTGTAGACTCTCTTAATGCTCTACCAGCAGTGGCATGGATGCTCGTCAAAGTTTGCGTAGAGACGTGAATAAGGAGGATAAGTTGATCATGGCTAAAGTTCTCAGCTTCGTTCATCATAGTGTTGTTACACAATGTCACACAGCTGTGTTCCTCCTCGGGGAGACTGGGCTGGATCTTCTGGAGGGGGAGAAGAAGAACAAGAAAAACAGAAAGCATGGCTGCCACTTGAAATTCGGTCCAAATGTGCAGGATTCCACATTCCCGTCCGTTTCTCCAGCTCGGACCACGTGGCGTAAGAAGCGCGTCGTATGGCTGAGAGAGTTAAAGGGTAGTGATTGTACTAGGCTTATTTCAGAGATGGTCAAATGCAAACATCAGTTCCGACAAACTGACCACCGCCTTCCACGGAGAGTACAAGCTGCTTTTTCCTCGCCTGCTGCTGGAGCCTAAAGCTCGAGGCAGTCGTGCGAGGGACGCCATAGCCAAGCCTACGCAAAAAAGGCAGTGCAAAGGTAGACCAGAAGTTCCACTTTTTCAGCCAAAAAGGGCGGCGGCTAACGGCGGCTACATTTCAGAAGGGGACGACAGTACTGTGCACCCAGCTGACTGGCCTCTCTCCAGTAGTCCTATAGGATGTTCAGGATGGCATTGTACATCTGGATGAGGATGACCAAGTGCACAGGAAGGCAGGAGCGGCGGTCTTGGGTGGCAGGGTTGCAAGTTAGCCAGGAGAGGGCGTTGTACTGCTCCAGCACAAACCTGCAAAAAAAAAAACATTAATCTTTGGATTATGGCACATACAGTATTTAAATACATACAGTATTTAAAACCATTTATCACAGTAATAATAGTGTCAAAAACACATTAGAACAGATGCAGGTAAACATAAATAGAGTTAAAAGTAACAAGTATATTTAAAGAAATTGTCCAAAAAACACCAATTCAAGCTTTATATTTAATATAACAAACAAATATTTACTAATCATTTAACATACTATTAACACAATTCAGTTCATGCAAGTAAAACAAAGTGTGATCTTTTAATATTTTATAGTAGGTAAAATGTACTATTTTCCACTCAGATAAACATTAACTACGAGATGTTTGTTAGTGTTATTCTAAACACTATAGAAAAATTTAAATAGAATCGTATTGTATGGAGGTCGCTGCTGACCTGAGCACATCTGAAGTGGTTTTGGAGTCCAGTGGATGTGGGCTCCTCTGAGACGTCTTGCTGGAGACCAGCTCATCTGTCTGAGCTATGGAGATATGATGGTGCAGAGAAGCCTGGAAAGATAAAACCCAAAAAAATACATTCAGCCACGTCCTATAGCTATAAATTGTGTTCAGTTGTGTGAAGAAGCATACTTATAAAAATATTTAAATTATATTTTAAACTTTTAAAAATATATTTAAAATATATTATATCATAAATTATATATTATACATTTTCAACAGTCTTTTTTGATAACTCAGTAATGTAATGTTCTGCTTTTAGCTGAACTGTTCATAAAGGTTGCAGCAGCATGTGCATATATGTGTATATTTGTGCAGCTGAGATGTGTATATTTTTTGCATAAAATTACTGTTCTTGCCTAAATACTTTTACAATAATTTAGAAAAATAATCTTTTATCTCTTGTGTTGGGTGTGCTCTACTGTTTCCTGTTCTTCTTCTTTTCCCCTTGTACTTCAGACACTGTACTGTACTATTAGATGTATTAGTTGATGATGCAACCCCTACTGTACACAAATATGTAAATATTAGGGCTCTCAATGTTAAAGCGTTAACGCATGTGATTATTTGGAATCAGTAACGCGTTTATTTTTTACGCAAATTAATTAAGCCACCACGTTTGACCTCAACTTCCAAATTCCAGCGCCCCACATTCATTTTATCTCCCTTTAAACATTCAAGTATATACTAGTATTATAATTGACGCCACTAATATACAGCTCTAGAAAAGAATAAGAGATTTATAAATTATTTTCTTTTATTTTACCAAATTATGATGGATGATCACAAGCCATCAAAACAAGCTGAACTGCTTGAATTTTTGCACCAGGAGTGACATAAAATGATCCAAAAGCAGTGTGTAAGACTGGTGGAGGAGAACATGCCAAGATGCATGAAAACATGCATTAAAAACAGGGTTATTCCACCAAATATTGTTTTTTGAACTCTTAAAACTTCTTTACATTATTTGATGTCTGAAAGCTTTTTTGTTATTTCAGCCATTTCTCATTTTCTGCAAATAAATGCTCTAAATGACAATATAAATGAAAATATTTTTATTTGGATTTGAGAAATGTGTCCGTAGTTTATAAAATAAAACAACAAAGTTCATTTTACTCAAACATATACCTATAAGTAGCAAAATCAGAGAAACTGAAGTGGTCTCTTAATGTTTTCCAGAGCTGTATATATAATTGCATTTTACATTTGTTACCTTAATTTTTTTTTTTATATTTAATATTTAAATACCCACTATAAAATCTTGCGTCTTAAGAAGAACAAATGCGATTAAATTTTTTCATCGATTGACACCACTAGTAAATGTGCATTTTTCATAACATACAAATCATTCTTAAGGAAGAACAGTTAACAGGGCAGTACCTTGAGGAACAGTGGACACTGATTCTGCGCTTGAGGACAGGAGGCCCAGAACCAGTGAGGAAGCCCTTCAGCCTGAGCGGTGGAGACATAATAGCCTAGAGCCAGAGGCTGCTGCTTCAGCTCTTCAGGAGCCTCGCGGGACAGCAAGCGCTCTCCCTGACTCTGCAAACATGGAATTACACACACACACACAGTTTACCCACTACGCCCACATGACCACAGTACAGTATAGTAGCCAGCAGGGACATAAAACTGTTTTGGTAACACTTGAGCTGAGGGTCCCTGCCTGCTTTAAGAGATTCATAAAACATTTACAGCACGCACGGCGCATGATTAAAAGTCACAGCTAGACAAAGCATGTTTCTCATCGCTGTCATATCAAAACCTGTGTCCTAAATTCTTTTTTTAATTTATAATACAGCACTGATTTTTTATTTTTTTACTTTATCTTGGACGAGAAATGAATGAAAAATGGACTATGGAGATTATTGTACATTTAAATAATACCATAAAGCTACTTCAGAGTTAGAAGTCTATGTTATGACAGTGATATTATGTTTTACGTCTATATAGAATTTATGTGTAAGTTATAAATGTTTATGAAAATTTTAATACTCTTTTAAACGTGTCCTTGAACTGAAGTGTTAAAGAAAGCTCTTCTCGGAGCAGATGCTAACCCGTGTGTGTTGGAAGTGGGAGCCCACCCCCATGCCGGAGGGAGATCCAGGGGAGGGCACAGGCGAGGTGTTGGGGGAAGGGTGCAGGTTCCCCGTAAAGAACATCATATCGTGCCCAATGTCGTTCTCCAGCTCGTCCGGGAACGGCAGGCCAAACATGTCATCTGGACGGGTGAGGAGAACAAAGTGAGGCTGTGTGAAACAGCAAGTACACTGGGCAAGGAGTGTGTTCTGCTGAAGGTGCACATCACCCTCTGGTGGCAGCACTGTAGATTGTAAGCTAATCGGTAAAATAAAGGCTGTTGTTTAACTGAGCTAAAACTTTATCAAACAAAAAATGCTTTATAATAAAGGTAATTATGAAATGTTACAATAGACTGTTTACATTTTACATTACACGTTTTAGACAGAACACTTCAGAAATACTTAACTTTAACATACAATAAACTAAAAATGTAGTAAATTCTCTTAATTTTCCCAAACCAGAACCCTGGTACTAACTATAACCTGAATCTGAGCCCCAAACCTAAACCTTACCCTTACCCTAGTCCTAAACCCAGACCTGTTCCTGATGAGTCTCACCAGATCATCACTCTCAAATCAGATGTTAGGCCTTTTTTAATGTATTTATTTATATTTAATAACTCAATTATGTGGCTTTATTTTTTTATTCATTTAAAAATTGTCCTTAATATTTTAATATACTTTGTGCATTTGTCACACCTGGCACTAAAGCGCAACTGTCTCTCTCACACTCGGCACCACCTGCGATTTCCAGTCTTCAGACTACACTACCCAGAATGCACCACACACTGACACCGCTCCCTCACGCAACCGCATTACACTGCACACGACACTACCCGGAAGCCAATCGCCCACTTATTGGTTACACCTGTCCCATACAGTATAAATACACCTCCGATCCACTCACTCCTTGCTGAGTACTGTTTGCCTAACCCACACTTTATGACACATTTCTGTTTATTGTGTTTTGATCTCTCATGTACCGACCTTGTTTTGTTTTTCTCGATTATCGAGATTTTTGCCCTTACCTCTGATATCACCTTAATATGTATGAACCCTGAACTGTCCTTCTACTCTGGTATGGTTATGGTTTCTTTGTTTTGCCCCTTTATACAATAAATACTGTTTTCTGTCTCAGTGCGTGTCTGAATTCTGCTCAACTATCACAGCATTAATACTGGAATAAAAGACAAAAAGATACATGCATAATTAAATAAAATGAATTAAATAAAATGAAATGAATGTATACACCATTATATCAATGCTGTATGCAGACGGTTCATCTGGCTAATTTAATCTGCGATATTATCTAATGAGGGTCATCTGCAAAGGTTTGTAAACTTCTGTTCGAATGATGTTTGGCTGATTTTATGAAGTACAAGTCTTTTTATAAAAATGAAATTAAAAACTAAATTGCATTTATTTTTGAAGAGTAATGGCAACCATCGAACTTTCATGTTTTCTTTCTCCTGTAAAGTTGCCCTTTTGGAGACACAAAGTGAATATATATATAAAAAAAAGTGAATATGGAAACTCTAGTCTGGTGTTTTTCCCCCGATTCCCCCTGCGGTGCCACATCTGTAGCAAATGGTCCATTACGCTGGACATTAATTTCCCTATGCTTAGTGGAGGAACTGTAAACTTGTTGACAGATGCAGGAACACCTTCTCTTTTGCTTCTATTATAAGTCTGTTTTGAGTCGACTGATTGTCTGCTCTTTTCTAAGTATAAGGAAATTACTGTGCATGGTAACGGACCATTTGCTGCAGATGCTAAAAGTCCATTAGCATAAAAAATCGTTTTCTTGTACTTCAGTGAAAAACACTCAGAACTGAAGCCAGACAGATGCTGGAACACCTTTCCTTTAGCGTCTATTATAAGTCTGTTTTGGAGTCAACTAAGTACAGGGAATGACTGTCTATTGTAGCAGATAGACAAGACTGGAATTTTCCTTTAGGGTCAGAAGCATAAGAGCTGAAGGTCAAGTGAAGGTCTGTTAGTACCTGGATTGTCCTCGGTGGGGTAGGAGCTGGGAGCCACCTGAGTGGTGGAAGAAGTGGGGAAGACCAGGATGTGGGTGCAGGATGCGTCCTGTGGAGTGTTCAGCTGAGACGTCTGCAGGTTCAGGGCTGTGCTGCGTCCGAACACTGAACCCATGGTTACTGCATCTATACACACACACACACACACACACAGAGACATGCACACACACTGGGTCTCAGGCTCTGTATTAGGAAGTGTGTTAGGAGATGACAAATAAGGGCCTCAAGCAGCGTTCAGCTCTTTACCTGGCATGACCACAAAGGACCCCTGGGGCTCCATAGACACGAGGCAGGCACTGAGGATGGATGGGGAATCAGCAGCTGAGATTCCACACATGCGACACGCTTCACGCAGCTGCTTACTGATGGAGTGCAGAGAGTGTTCACCCAGCAGGAGGCTCCAGTCTGAGTCACAGAGACAGAATGACAGAGTGGGAGTCATCATTTACAGTATAAATGACGCACATTAGCTGCTAACATACACTCGTCATCAAAGAAGTGGGTGTAAAAATAGTCGCATCCGGAAAGGAGGAAGGACTTTGTTTTTAAGTAATGCCCTGGCACATTGTTAATATACAGGGGTTGGACAATGAAACTGCAACACCTGGTTTTAGACCACAATAATTTATTGTCCAGACGGTCAGTTCTGGTGGAAACAGGAGAGTTGAGGTGCACATTGAATTCTGCCGTGATTTGGGCAGCTGTTGTTTTATGTTTTTTGGATACAATCCGGGTTAGCACCCGAACATTCCTTTCAGACAGCTTCCTCTTACAGCATCCACAGTTAATCCTGTTGGATGTGGTTGGTCCTTCTTGGTGGTATGCTGACATTACCCTGGATACCGTGGCTCTTGATACATCACAAAGACTTGCTGTCTTGGTCACAGATGCGCCAGCAAGACGTGCACCAACAATTTGTCCTCTTTTGAACTCTGGTAAGTCACCCATAATGTTGTGTGCATTGCAATATTTTGAGCAAAACTGTGCTCTTACCCTGCTAATTGAACCTTCACACTCTGCTCTTACTGGTGCAATGTGCAATTAATGAAGATTGGCCACCAGGCTGCTCCAATTTAGTCATAAAACCTCCAACACTTAAATGACAGGTGTTTCAGTTTCATTGTCCAACCCCTGTAACTCTGCAGTGCAACCCGAGCTTGTGTGATGTTCAGTTATTTGTTAGGAGGGAATGCGAAAGCTGAACTTTCGTTTTAGTTTTTGTTTCCTGTCTTGCAGTTCATTAGGAGAGGAAACAGTTAACATTTTTTTTAGACGAGGGAAGGGGGGTAAGAGGGCCGAGGTTTAAGGGTCATGGTTCGCTACTGATGGATTGTCTATATCAGTAAATCTGACATCTTGGAAAGAAGGTTAAAACATGCAAATAGAATGTTTAACAGAACGCTTTTAAAAAACTACACCACAGTATAAACGAAATAACTTACCTTTCAGCTCTCCATGACCTAACCGACCCAGACGGCCAATTACAATCCTCCATGGCACTGCTGTCATTTGGATAATGCTGATGCACCACTCCCACACTTTCTTCAGGCCTATTTTACGTGGAGAGAACTTGGGACGACGAGACCTGGAAAAAATAAACAAATAAGACCACAAGTTTATAACATCTTAACTTTAAGATTCAAGCTGCATATACAGCTCTGAAAAAAATAAGAGACCACTAACAAATGATGAGTTTCTTTGATTTTAACAAATTGAAAACCTCTGGAATATAAATCAAGAGGAAGATGGATGATCACATGCCATCACACCAAGCTGAACTGCTTGGATTTTTGCATAAAGTTATCCAAAAGCAGTGTGTAAGGCTGGTGGAGGAGAACATGCCAAGATGCATGAAAACTGTGATTAAAAACCAGGGTTATTCCACCAAATATTCACATGTTCTGCAATTAAATGCTCTAAATTACAATATATAAAAAAAACAATAGTTCATAGAATAAAACAACAATGTTCATTTTAATTAAACATATACTTATAAATAGCAAAATCAGAGAAACTGTTTCAGAAACTGAAGTGGTCTCTTATTTTTTTCCAGAGCTGTACAATATCTATATACCCCTCTAACCTGGAACATACCAGGTTTAGATTTATAGCATTTCACAAAAACATTACACATCAACAAGCAGGAAATGTATTATGGTGCTATACGTAGTCTGTACCTGTTGGGGACATCTATGTTGATAATAGAGGTCTCCAGAAGCTCCCCCTGCTGGTCAGTGCAGGACACCAGGATCCAGCGCTGGTCGTGGGATAAGCAGTAGCCCACAAAGAGCACGTTGTTTCGAGCAGGAGTATCTGAGCACACCTCTCCTGCCTCTGGCTGCTTACTACGAGTAGGGCCCAGGATGAACGGAGGAGAGTACACTTGCATAGAGCTGGGGTTCTGTGAGACACAGATAATAATGCTTAGTCACTTAGGATGCAATAAATATAGCAATATAAACTATGTGTCCAAATATGTGCATATGAGGACACTCTGTCTAGCTAATGTATTGTGCTAATTTAAGCTAGTCAGATATCAATGAAAAAACAACAACCTTCAGGATGCATCCAATTAAACTGAGCTTGTGTTCAGTTTAAGTATGTTGAGTATGTGTTCCTAATGTGCCTTAGGACTTTTTAACATCCAAACCCCAGACCACAGTCCAAACCAAGGTGTATGTTTTGGTTACATTGTATACATTTGGTTTGACTGGTCCCGTCCTCATCTCCTACTTGGGCAGCGTTGCCTAGTGATGGCAAAAGTGGTGCTTTTGGGAGATCGAATCAAAGGAACCAATTGATTTTGGAAATGATTTGATCTTGTGAGCCATTTAAATCATCACCCACCACAGTGACACCTTGTGGGCAATGAGGTACTTTACTTTAAAATGACGCCAAACAGCAGATCTATGGCTTTTCTGAGTTTCTTCCTTTTCTAATTATGACAAATTATGAGCAATAAATAATAATGCAAGTCAGTGTGTGTGATTTTTTTTTTTTGACAAAAATAGATACAAAGCTTTCTTTTTCAAAATGTGACAATATTGTCCTGTATCATGCAGACAACAAACACAGTTCTGAAATCAGAGATAAGATTTTTTAACTTTTTAGGGACAGAACATTCAGAACAGTTCTCTCTTCTCTCTCTCTCTCATTCAGCTGTTTGCACTTAGACACAGAGCAAAATGAAACATGTTTTGAGACAGTCACATTGCTTTTTCTGTTGTGATATGAATTTCGAAGCAGTGTATCGAAACACTTCGATTCAATCGATTCAAAATATCGATTCAGTTCAAATCTGAGTCACCGGTTTTGCCTTATACTTGACACTGACTGGTTTGTAAAGAGTTGTCAGTTCGGTGAGATGCCTTTTTTAGGCATTGTGCTGAATTTTGCATCTCTGCCATACTTCAGAATTCTCCCCTTCCCATGAAAATCAGTTACGCAGCAGAATGAGTTTAAGAGATTACCTTCAGATAGCTTTATTTATTTCTGTTTTTAAACAATGATTACGGCAAGAACCCTCTACCTCAACTTTTTAAGTTGGTCCAAAATTCTAAACCACCTAAAAAAGTGTTTTTTTTTTATACTGCAGACAAACTGGACCAGGATTCAGCTGACTAAAAATAATTTCTAAACCCTTATAAATCTACTTATCAACAGCACACTTTAGCAATAATCCTTGCTCACCTCTGGGCTCTTGAGCAGAGATTCGACAGTGGCGGCTGGGCCGAATCCTGTGAGTGATTTGATCTGCGTCTGTGTGGGCAGCCGGCGTCTGCACTGCGAGTGGGCGGAGAAAGCCAGAGAGCGCAGGTGCTGCAGGTACAGAGGACTCTCTCCACTGGCCGGCTGCAGCAGATACTGACACGGCACCACCTGTGACAAAACAATACATAGAGGTCTATTAAATACCTGAATAGTTAACCATAAAACTGAAATTCACCAATCTGACACTGATAAATGTAATAATACATTACTTTAGGAGTGTTAAAATGTATTATATCAATATACTAAAGTATCGTAATACTGTGTCAATTCTCAAAAACACAGTATTGTGTAATATTAATTTAACAACCAATGAGAAATTTAAGAAGTTAAATATCAATGCAGTGTGAATAGGAAGACTTAGTGCATGCTGACCTGCAGCACCACCGCTGGCTGCAGGTTCTCCGGCAGCATGCTCAGCATGTCCGAAAAGCAGCGCAACAGAGACAGCAGCCACACACTGCCTGACTCCACCTCCTCTGCTTCCTCATCATCTCCTGGCCCCATCCCCGTCCCAGAGCACAGGAAGGGATCCACCATGTACAGCACGATGGCTGGAGGGTGGACGTGGCTGTCCGCTGAGTCTGCCACTGTTGGAATGCCGATTCGCTCCCGCTCTGCAGAATTACTGTGAAAGAAGAGATGAATATGTTTTTTTTTATATATTTATTGCAGCAGTCATGATAGCCTTTTGTTGGTAAGATGTGAATTATTGTTTAATTATTGTATAATTTCTATTTCCATTATTTTTCTAGATGCAAACAACTACTCTGATAGAAAACAGGCCTGTCATGGTAATTACATTATCGATTTACGGTACAACAAAAAGACATGATCTCAATAATGGCTTTAATGATGAAACTGAAAGAGACAGACAGCATTCTGAAGAAGATAAAAGACATATCCTTCTCTCCTGCCATTTTCTGTCAGTGTGTCTTGTTTTTATGTGTTTTTATTTTGTTTAGATTATTTTGAATATTTATCATATTTAATGTCTGAACTACTAAGAATCAAAAGTAATAAAATAATAAAAGGGTGGGATTGGATTATTATGCTATTATATTATTATACTAGCATACAATTTGCATAAAATGACAATAAAATCACTCATCATTATAATTTTTCGGACCATAAATCATCCAAACAAAAATAGTTATTATTACAGGTCTGGTAGCAAAGCAACATAATAACTTAATCTTTTGCTCCCCAAAGCATGTAGTGTTTTAAAGTAAGTCTAAGAGTGGTAAATAGTACGAATCTGCCACATATTACTTGATATAGCTTACACAAATGTCAAATGTTTCTTAGCTGTTCTCAACTGGTCTTAGCCAGTGACCCCATTTAAGCATACTTATGCATGAAAAGTGAATTTAAGAGCAATTAAAAAAAACTGAGGAGGAACATGATAACTACATGTGTAAAAGTTACTATAATAAAATGAAATATTATAACTGCACAAAGTAAATACGCCCACAAAATTAGATATTTCACTTCTCTGCATATCTCTGCATTCAGAGTACATTAGTAAGAAACTTTTTTATTAATTACTTTTTTTATGTATTTATTTTTTACATGCTGTCTGTTGGTTCCAGACCCACCAGTTGAAAATTGCTGCTCTAAACCTTACTTTGTTTGTTACTAAATGTCGCTATTTGACTGCCAATAGCCTGATTAGTGCATCCCTACTTCAGAAACTAACCACAGTCTGTCTTGACAACTCAGCTTTATTTGAGATAAATTGTGTTCATTTGTGTATAGGCTTACTTCTCATTACTCTCTGCTGGTTGGTTGTTTGGGTTGAGGGTAGAGTTAGGGACGTTTTTGGTCTCGCTCTGTCCCTGCTCAGCAGAAGCGGCCTGGGCTGCGCTGGTGGTACTCGTGGGTGTGGGTGTGCTGCCTGAAGCGGGAGCTGCCGACGCTGCCGCTGATGCTGCCGATGCTGCTGCTGATGCTGCCGATGCTGCTGCTGCTGCTGCGTCTGCCTCAGGGGTGGGCTGGCTGGATGGGGTAGACTGAGCAGGCTGGGTGGGAGCTGGGCTCGGCTGAGGCTTTGGGAGTAGAAGGAGACTGCTGTCCAACGACAAGACTGAGAGCTGTTGAGCTAGAAAAAAAGAAAACAATATAAGAATTCAGACTGAAAGACCTGGGTAAAGCTCTAGTACACATCAGTTGTTTGGAGCCTATATTTTACAGACAACATGAATACTCAGCCATCACTGCTTTTTTGACTTTCTTTTGGCTTTGCAACAGCCAAGCTGTGTGATGATTTTCGTCCCATTGTATATTTCACAAACAAAAATATTCTAATTACAGGTTTGGCAGCCTCTATATAAGCTACTCTAAAGCAAAAATATAAAAATAACATTTTGTCCCTCTTAGACATCAATGCATATAAAATACATCATAATCTATGCTGGTCAAAAGCTGGTTGACTATAGCTGACCAGTATAGGGTGTCTTTTTGCCTGAATGATCAGCTATTCAACCATCATAACCACCAAAGACCAGTATATATCATCTGAAACCAGCTACCACAAAAAAATGGTATTGAACTTGATTTTTCAGCAGGGGGTTGTATTTAAAAGGGAAGTTTGTCTCATGTGTGTTTCCAGAGGATATATGCATGTGTGCATGTGTGGATTTTTGATTAAAAATGGCATTAAGTCAACCTGAATTTAATTTCGTCCTTATTGTACCTTGTTAGGCCATGTTCTTGGTCATATAAAGCATAATTCACAATTTAAAGTCAATTTAAGGACAGGATTACAGTATATTATTTATAAATATATAACACTATGTAAGGAGGATGTGTAATTATTCATGTTTTATGTTGGCAGTAGACCAAGTTACCTAGTCTCTGTTTGCAGGTTTGGGCATAAAGCTTGAGTTTGCTGAGATGATCTTCATGGTGCTGTCCAGACCACGGTCCAGTGAGCCACTCATCCACCAAATCCTCCTCCAGCTTCTCAGCTTCATCCACTCCCACAGGCACTATACCGTCTCTGGATACCCTGCCCAGCGGACGATGCTTTCCAAGACGGCACGACTGAAATGCAGGAAAAGATTTAGACATCACAAAATAATACATTAAAAAACTGTTTTAACAGTATTTACTTGCTACATCAACTAATATTATAATATTCACATTTAAAATGATATGTTTTAATACCTCATAGACCGCACTGAGTTCCTGGAAGAAGGCTCTGGCTCCGTTTATTATGGGGTCATTATTGGGACAAAGAACCAAATATGCCACGTCCCTCTGACCCCCATAAGGCTCCAGAAGCAGTTTTTCCCAGAAGGGTAGCGCCAGAGGGGACAGGGCTAAGAAGTCCCGGTCATAGCCCACCAGCAGTGTGGGGATAGGAAGAGGCTCTGGAGACTCCTCTGAACCTAGATGACAAAACAAAGCAAAAAAAAAAAAAACTGGTGAGAAATTATACATTTCCATCGTTCATCTGAGCTTAATTTAGAAAAATATAAAGATCTGGAATATTGAGCGAGGCCAGACTAAGAGACCACTTCAGTTTCTGAGTCAGTTTCTCTGATTTTGCTATGTATAGGTATATGTTTGAGTAAAATGAACATATCTGTTTTATTCTATAAACTACGAACAATATTTCTCCAAAATTCCAAATAAGAATATTGTCATTTAGAGCATTTATTTGCAGAAAATGAGAAATGGCTGAAATACCAAAAAAGATGCAGAGCTTTCAGAAATCAAATAATGCAAAGAAAACAAGTTCATATTCATAAAGTTTTAAGAATTCAGAAATCAGTATTTGGTGGATTAACCCTTGATTTTTAATCCCAGTTTTCATGTATCTTGGTATGTTCTCCTCCACCAGTCTTACACACTGCTTTTGGATAATTTTATGCCACTTCTTGATTATATTCCAGAGGTTTTCAATTAGGTAAAATAATTTTTAAGTGGTCTCTTATTTTTTTCTCAGAGCTGTATATGTTTCATAGAATGGAAAAAGCATTTGGGACAATAGCAAGGACAAATCCATTGTTATAATTTCAGGCTGACAACAGAAAATAACCATGCTGTCATAATCACATGCTGACTGACCATATGAGCCTCGTCCTGCCATCTTATGGAACTGCTGCCATGTAAGCGGCCCCTGAACGTGCTGGATGTTCTCCCAGGTCCGACCAGTGCGTTTCTTCTGAATGGCGTCTTGTAGGAAGGGTTGTAGGGACAGCAACATCCGCACCACATCCTGAGAGGAGAGCATGCTGATGTCCAACACTGAGGAACACAAAATACACACACTAGGGTTATTATTGAGTCATTGTTATTATTGAGCCATGCTACCTTAGTTTCAAGAATTTTTGTCTCTTCCCATTCTCTCTATTCAGAGTATATATAGCATATGTGTTTATGTCTATAGACAAAATATACAGAATATATAGCATATTTGTTTACGTGTATAGACAAAATATACAATATATATATATAACATATAGTTGCAAGAAAATGTATGTCACATACCTTTTCTCCTCTCACTTTAAATATTAACATGTTGTGTTCAATAAAACCATGCAAACATATAATTTATGAGTGGTATTAATGTAAGCAGACTGTGTTTGTCTATTGTTGTGACATAGAGGAAGATCAGAAAACATTTAATGATCAATTTATGCAGAAATCCAAGTAATCCCAAATAGTTCATATATTTTTTCTTGCAACTGTATGTGTATATGTGTATAGGCAAAATATACAAAATACACAGAATATGTGTATATGTATGCAAGGAAAATATACAGATTATAGAGCACATGTGTATATGTGTATAGGCAAAATATACAGAATATACAGCATATGTGTATAAGGAAAATATACAGATTATAGAGCACATGTGTATATGTGTATAGACAAAATATACAGAATATATAGTATATGTGTATATGTGTATAGACAAAATATACAGAATATGTAGTATATGTGTACAGACAAAATATACAGAATATATAGTATATGTGTATACAGTGAGTCCAAGAAGTATTTGATCCCTTGCTGATTTTATTTGTTTGCCCACTAATAAAGACACTATCCTTCTGCACTTTTAATGGTAGATATATTCTAACATGGAGAGACAGAATATCAAAACAAAAATCCAGAATATAATTTTAAAGAATATATTTTAATTAATTTGTATTTCAATGAGGAACATAAGTATTTGATCCCTCTTGCCAAACACACTCAATACTTAGTGGCAAAGCCTTTGTTTGCGGTACATGGCTCCATCCATCTTCCCAGTGATGCGGTAAGTAGCCCTGTACCCTTGGCAGAGAAACACCCCCAAAACATTATGCTTCCACCTCCATGCTTGACGGTGGGCACAGTGTTCTTGGGGTCATAGGCAGCATTTTTCTTCCTCCACACATGGCGGGTGGAGTTGAGGCCAAAAAGTTCAATTTTGGTCTCGTCTGACCACAAAACCTTCTCCCAATAACTTGGTTCATCTTTCAAATGATCATTGGCATACTTGAGGCGCGCCTCCACATGTGCTCTCTTCAGCAGGGGTACCTTTCGGGCACTGCAGGATGTGAATCCATTGTTGCGCAAAGTGTTGCCAATTGTTTCCTTGCAAACTGTGGTCCCAGCTGCCTTCAGGTCATTTGCTAACTCCTTCCGAGTGGTTGCAGGACGATTTCTGACCGTTCTCAGCATCATTGCCACCCCACGAGGCGAAATCTTCTTTGGAGCACCGGGCCGAGGTCTGTTGATTGTCATGTTATACTCTTTAAACTTTCTGATAATTGCACCAATAGTTGTTACTTTCACATCCAACACCTTATTAATCTTTTTGTAGCCCATTCCAGCTTTGTGAAGGTCAACAATTCTGACTCTGAGGTCCTGTGACAGCTCTTTGGTTTTACTCATGTTGGAGACTTGAAATCTGTGTGATCTGTCTGATTCTGTGGACAGGTGTTTTTCACACAAGTGATTAGTGAGAACAGGTGGCTTCAGGTCAGGTAACAAGTTGATTGGGAGTGTCTAACTGGTCTGTAAAAGCCAGAACTGCTAATGAATACTAAGGGATCAAATACTTATTTCACTCCATGAAATACAAATCAATTAATATATATTCCTTAGATTTATTTTCTGGATTTTCTTTTTAATATTCTGTCTCTCCATGTAAGAATACATCTACCATTAAAAGTATAGAATGATCATGTCTTTATTAGTGGGCCAACGAAGAAAATCAGCAAGGGATCAAATACTTCTTGGACTCACTGTATGTGTACAGGCAAAATATACAGAATGTATAGCATATGTATAACTTATATATAACTTAAATATATAACTTATGTGTATAGACAAAAATACGCATGAAAACTGATGTGACGATTCACATTCATATGGCATTCCCATGAATTGGATGTATATGCAATCTTAAATCTGATTTGATATGATAAGACCCGTCTGATCACAGTTTAAACTTACCATTCGTATGAGGCCATGAGTGCAGGGCGGTGCTCCTCACCAAAGCCTGCTCTACCTTCCCTCCTGTCGCATTGTCCACATACTGCAGCCCCTGCACCAGTGCATTATAGCACTCCACACACGCGTCAATGCTGTCCGCCCACAGCCGATCAGCCGCCCAGCTCTGCAAGAGCGCCCCCTGTCTGCTCCGGCAAGAGCAAGCAGCAGGCTTATGCAGCGAGGCCAAAGAGGTGATGGGCTGGGAGCACTGTTCCTGAATCAGCCCTAAAACGGACATGGGCGGCTCCTGCGTGCCCCTCCTCGTAGCTCCGGCCGGAAGCTCCCTCCTGCACAGCGCCAGTCTTCTCTCCGCAGCACGACCCGCCTCCGAGCCACGGCCAAAGATGTCCAACTCATCCTCCAGAAAGAGGCCGGCGCCGTGTGCCAGCCTGCGGTTAGCGATAGCGCTGAAGCCGCACATGCAGCGGTACTGGTCCTCGCGCGTGGAGTCCGGGATGTACACGCCCACGTCTGCACCCTTCACGTTTGTGTTGCATGCGCAGATGCAGCAGCTGTCAAAGTTGCGGTCCTTGAAAACGTCCAGGACGGAGTCGGACAGCAGCAGGATGGCGTAGAGGCTGTGGGCCTCCGGTAAAGCCGGCCCGCACGCTGCCGGCTCCACGGAACTGAGCGGCAGGCTGGCCGAGGGGGTGGAGGCGGGGGAACTCAGCTCAGTGCCGTCCTGCTTGACAGAACCCTGTCCACTGGCCGTGCCCATGCCTCGGGGGGTGCGGGGCGTTCGTGGTGTGGGGACGGAGAAGCGAGGCGTGGCCGGGGAAGGGAGGACTCCGCCCACCGTGCCTACAGACGTGGTGCAGGTGCTCATCTGGCTGTAGTCCTGGTCCTGGAGCGTACTGATGCTGGGCACGTTTCTGTAAAGGATTGGGGAGAGACATTAGCTTAGACATCGGTTTTCTTCAGGGTTCTGGTCCTGATTTAACAACACATATGATTAACTTTACCTAGGCCTTGCTTTAACTCACATAATTTATGTTGTCTTGCCATGAGCATGCTGACCTGTGTTTAGCCTCACAAGATAACATCTAACAACTTCTATGGTGTGAGCATTCCAAAGCTGTCCTTTAAAGTATTCGTCCATAATCACTTTACATACTGCGATCCAATGAATTATGGCATGTCAGTGTACACTTACAGTTGACCCAGTTGCTACTGTTGCACTGGAGTTACAGCATGCTTTCCATTAGGGATGCACCGATACCACTTTTTCCTGACCGATACCAATACCAGCTTTTCTGGTATCAGTCGATACAGAGTACCGATACCGATACCAACTATCCTGAATAAGATATAATAACCTGATTGGCTGCTCCGCAGTTTCCGCCTTTTTTTGAAAGATCTGTTAAGATGATTGGCTGCAGTAGATAATGATTGACAAGGAGCTCCTGTTGTCGGCTTAAAATTATTCAACTGAACATGTAATGATCAAAATATGGTAAAAACCAGGAAAATCTTTAGGTGCTTTTCAGATTTTCTATTTTTATTTTTTATTACAAGATATATGTGCAGTGTTTCTTTAAGTTACCCACACCCCTTGTTTCAAAATGTAACCCTTCCCCTTGGAACAGAGTTTCAGAGGGGTAAAATCCTCCACCCTAAGAATTGGGACAAACCTTCGAGCACCAGCTACATCATCGGGAGCTCTAAAGTTCAGTAACCTAGCCCTTTTTAGGGCACTGTATGTCTACAGAAATGGGGGAGATGGTTCAGAAATTAATTATTATTGTCCATTTTCTCAGCCCCTGCCGGCTGTTGCACCATTTAAGGTGGAACGGGAAAGTTAGCTAGCTAGCTACCTTCTGAGACAAACTTCTAGCGATCATTTTTATGCTTGTTATGAAAAATTTGGCCAGAAATCATTAAAACTACACTTTAAACTCTGGTGATATGGTGCTAATAATCACTTTTAACAAGGAACATTTTTACATGTTGTAAACATGTACCCCTCCAGCCTAACAAGAATCTAGACACCCCTGGGATTGGGCCTAAATGTATTAAGCATAAAAAATGACCAAAAATGACCATTAACACTTACACATATCCATCCCGTAAGAACGGGGCCTGGGCTGGGAGGCAGTAGTGCTCCATCTTGGGCAGCAGGGCCCAGGAAGGCCTGTAGTAGCACTGCTCTGGGATCTTCAGCGGCGGGAGGCACTGGCTGGGAAGGGCTCGCAGAGGGGCGAACATGGAACAGCCCAACTGTGGCTGGACGGAGGGGACACGGTACACATATGAGAAGTCCTGCAGAGGAGGGGGAAACCTCAATACACTTTAACTCCAAAAAGAAATTGGAAATAACATGCAAATGTAACTACAAGACAACTCATTTTATTGGTAATGAATGGACTTAAAACAAATGGCTTCATCAAAATTCCCTTTGCTGTACTCTAACAGCCTGCTTTTTTAAAAGAAGAAATCTTGTATAAAAAAGACCTGGGTTGTAGTGAAACATGATAAAAAGTAAAAATTTTTGTTGAATAGCCCACCTCCATTCACCTCCAGCATTCTAAAATACAGCACTTTTAGCCGATGCTTCCAACAGGCTTACAATGCTAGTGATAGGGGCATATTTTACCAAGTTAATTGCACAGAAATCGCATGAATTCCAACTGTATTATATATTTCTTATATTCATACATTTCTACTGAATTAATTTTGCAATCTGTTTCTCTATTCTACCTGTTTTTGTGCTCGTCAGTCAACTTATCATGACTTAATTTCAAGATGAAGGTGCCCAGAGAACTAGCTGAATGTACTGTGTGTTTTTTAATGAACTACCTGCGCACTTTCAAGCTTCTCAGTGCATCCAACAACGTTTTTAAGCATCTAACAATTCTACCAAAGAAAGGTGGAGCTACTTTGAGCTTGTTAAAGGAGAATTCTGGTGTGAAATTGACTTTTAGTAGGGTTTAGTAAAACATGATAAAGTGTATTAACCTTTGTTAAACAGCCCACCTCCTCTCTCCTGCAGCTTTTAGAGATCCAGCAATTTTGTGCAGTTCGTCCAAACAGGCTAGAATGGGTTTTAACATATTTTGCCCCTGCAGATAAATTGCTTTTTAGTAGCTCCACATCTCATTGGTAGAATCCAGAGAGCCCTGACATTTAAAACGAGGCATAAGGAACTTTAAAGTGCACAAGAAGTTTATTTATCTTAAAGTAAGGTCGGTGTAAAAAGCTATTTATCTGCAGGGACAAAATATGCCCCGTTAAAACCTATTCTAGCCTGTTTGGAAAAACTGCACAAAATTGCTGGATCTTGGAAAGCTGTGGGAGAACAGTGGTGAGCAAATCAACAAAGGTTAGTACTTTTTATCACGCTTTAACGTTTTACAACACCCAAAGTCAATTTCACACCAAGTTCTCCTTTAATGGTGTACATATAGTCATTTGTTTTGCATGGGCAGCACTATGCCCCTATTCCTGGCACTTTAAGCCTGTTGGGAGCATCGGCTAAAAGTGCTGTATTTCTCAATGCTGGGGGAGACCGGAGTTATGCTATGTGGCAAAAGCATTTACTTGTTATCATGTTTCACTACAATCCAAGTACATTTCACATCGGATTTCTTCTTTAAGGCCATTTTATTGAAGGTAACTACAATCTGAGTTTATCCAAAGTATATCCAGATACTATCCTGCTATGAAATGAATGTTAATGACAAGCATACTAAAGCTCTTTCAGGCTTCTGTTATAACATATTATTAGCTATAGACATGGACCTAATACAAGCAGGACGTAGCAGTAAATGGGCTATACCCAGAATACATAATTCACTTAAGGAGGTGCTTTCTGTACTCACCCGAGCATCTTCTGCTTTGGGGCTGCTCATGCCATCCTCCACCTCCATCTTGAAGTCGTTGAGCTGGCTGTTGGCATGGGCACTGAGGGGGTGTTCCACGCCAGCCGAGGGGGCCGGGGGCTCTTGGCTGGGAGTGTCACGGTAGGTCATGTTGGGGGAGAACGCAGGGTGCTGCTCCAGTGAGGGTGGAGTGGGAAACATTCGCTGAAGCTCTGCTACTGCTGAGAGCGGACAGAGTGTGCGAGCGAGAGAGAGAGAGAGAGAGAGAGAGAGAGAGAGAAAGAGACCAAAAGAAAGAGAAATAAATCAGTCATGGTTGACTGGACTAAATATACTTGTGTCTAATGACTCAAGACATCAAATAATTGGTATGAGACTTGAAACTAACTCAGTAGTATTACTATTTTTTGTCTGCTCTGTCGCAGTGGACTCTTTTGAAATCTATATTATTGACTTTTTAACAGCACAATTATATACAAATATAACATCAAACTGTCCGTACTCAAATTATATAATGGAGGAAAAGAGGGAACTGTTCTCCTCATTTAGAATCTATTAAATAAAAGCTTTTATTTTTATAGCGACTGTTATGGAATGCATTAGAGTGCATAGCTAAACTAAGGTTAATTGGTTGTATTTATATGTGTCTATAATCAATGCAAAACAAACTCAACACCCTACTGACTCTACTCTACTGAGCTGCAGGCAAACTAACTTACTTGAGGGATATGGCACTGCTACTCTTCCATCGATCCCTTGAGGGCGCTCTTCCGCTCCTGGGGCCACAGTCTTGGTTGACTGCTGATGGTTAGGAAAAGTGGTCTGGAAAAGATGTAAAATGAGAAAGATTAAATCAATTCTAGCAGTTATTTTACTCATTTTTGTTAGAACACGAAAAATAACTTTTCTACTGCATTTAAAAACTATTTACCGCAATTAAAAACTTAAAAAATATGAAAACCTCCAAAATATGAAAACACTTTCAGGTACTTCAGTAAGGCCTACAGAGGAAAAGCAAATACTATTTATACAATAACTACTGGTCAAAAGTTTTAGAACAACCCCATTAATTTTCCTTCATTTTTTCCATTGTAGCTCCTCAGGTCTAGTCAAAGAGCAGAAATAGTGCAAAATCCAGTGTACACAATTTTGCAGTAAGCAGCCAGGGACTGAACTAAATGTAACTTAAATGTGAAAAAGTAATTTTAGTATTGTGAAAAATATATATAAGTATCGTCTTTAAATTTTTTTTTTTTTTTTTTTTTTTTAAAGAAGGGGTGATTTTTTTTGTATTTAACTAACAGTTAATTAGTTAAAATTTTACAGCTGGTAAGAAGTACTGGAAATAAACTGAGCTTTGGAAATGGATTTAAGGCCGTGTTGGAACAGATTGTGTTACTGCACTCTCTTCTGCAGCATTTACACTTTCATCATAATAACTATAAAAAGACACAGAAACACAGAGAACTCTATTAAAAGTAGAAGTCTTTTCTTTAGTGCAATTACAGATGAAGTCAGAGAGCAGTGAGTATTGTTTCCTACACTTTCAAAAAACTGGAGAAAACTGCTACAGGGAGAGAGGTCTGGCTGATCCACATGGAAACAGTGCCTTTAGCTCAGATTAACAATGAACTAAGTCTCAGTTTTAGCAGTAAAAAGACGAATTAGAGGTCTGACAGGTGAAGTGCAGTGATAAAGTCATTGCAAAAATGAGAAAATAAAAAAGCAGCTTGTTGTACAGCGCTGCTCCTGGACTAAAAGCTAAAAACAGGCTTAAAGGCCCTGTTTTTACCATGAATCCATGATAGCCAAAACTTCTACAATATGACAGAAACTTAGACTATTAGTAAATATTAACGTAACTAGGTTGTTACAAGCTAGCTTTGGCAGCCATGTGACAGTACTACGCCAGTCAAAAAAAAAAACATTTTTGCTAATAATTTAAATAATATATATCACATTTTAAATTATGTTTTTTGCAGTATATCTTTTTTTATATATCGGAAGCAATTTTTTCTTTGAAAAAAAAAAAAAACACTGCATCCCACCGGTTAAAGACCACTGCTTTATCGTATTAAACATATAAAGAATGTCGAATATGAGTGTGAGTCACAAATACAACTACCAGCAGTGGGGATGGTAGCAGTGTTCATGTAAAAGCTAATTACAGATCATAAAGAATGTAATGAGAGACTAGTGTACATCTAAAGACTAAGCTAAATCTAATCTTACTCTCTGAAGCTCACAATTAGTTTCAGAAATTATAGTACAAATATAACCTCATTTAAGAAATGACTGATAATGAAGAACAAATGAACAAAGATGATAACAGTACCATGGTTTTACATTTAAATTATTTCTTTAATTCATTTAATTACTTGTTTTTAGTAGTGAGGTACTAGAAGATAAAAAAAAAAAAAACTTTAACACATCTGGACCTTGGAGTGAGCAAATAACCCGTGTTCTGAAATGCGCATGCCGTTAAAAATCACTCACCCCCAATTCATCTTCCTCTTCTCCGAAGATGTTTTCCAGGTCAGAGATGAGCACTATCAGATCTTTCTCTCTTGTAAGAGGCGGGTTGGCCTTGGCTCCAGACTCATCCTGAGCCAATTCCTCTGAAAACACACAGCAAGCGTTCAGTGAGATCAGCTCTAACTCGAACTGATTTCCCTTTAAAGATAAGCATGCACACTCCGCAGACTGCAGACTCACCGGATTTAGGAGCAGAGCTAAAAATGGACATGGCATCTTTTCCTTCAGGCACTGCATTGTTGCTGTTCATCTCTTCTCCCTAAAGAACATGTATTATTACAAACTGTCCAAACACTGAGTGCACAAGAAGCACTGCAGCACTGCAATGACTTACAATTCTATCCATTAGGAAATGCAGCATAGCAGCAGTGACCAATTCTAGAGCAGCAAGACATCTACAGTAGGGGTGGTCAATTTGGCCCTAAAATAATATCATGGTATTTTATGGCATTTTTGCGATAACGATACTCAAAAAATATTAAGAACACACTACTGCAACAAAATGAAAATTACATTTTATTATTGCATTCGATATAATATGGCACACCCCTAACTGAGATATTAAAAAATACAATAATTTTATCAGATTTGTAACAGAAGTCAATGAGCCAGAATGGCATGATTCTAAAAATGCACTTCATCTTTATCTCCCTATATCCAGGATTAAAGTAAAATACATGAAACTGGACATATATAATCCGTCTCTAGTAGACATAAAGTGTGAATTTCTTATTTAGCTAAAAACATCAAAAAAGTAGTACCTGATGTGATAATTAGGGGAGGGTGATATGGCACAATATTTCAGGGTGTAATATCGTTCACGATATTCAAAATTGTTGGTGATATTATTGTGCACGTATATATTGTGTGTATATATATATATATATATATATATATATATATATTGTCCTTGTCAAATGTTCGGAAACTCTGTATTATCAATACTTCGTAACACCAATATTGGCAAATATCACACCTTGCACATCTATGTTTTTAGTGCTTGTTTGTTTTTTTCCTTTATTTTTCTTGTGTCCTGTCTTGTATATTAATTCCTAGTCCTATCAGTGAAATATTCTATTGTCAGTGTCACTGGCTGCAAAATAAGCCCAACAACATAATCAATCCACCCCTATGCTTAACAGTTGGCAAGCTGTTATTTTCATCAAATTACAATAAATGTATTTTTATGCTTCTTTAAACATCTAATACTTTGAGTTTCAAGAAGGTTCAAGGTTTGTAGAGTAGCACATGACTTCTGAATGTTTTGAGGATTGGTTTGAGGTTTCAGAATAAAAAAGGAATTTGGAATTTGGCTTTTTTACTCGTTGACTGTGAACAAGCAATATCCCTAACAAACTTGGAGAACAAAGCTTTCATTTTGCAATGTATTTTTTTTTCTGGAGTGTTTGTTTAACCCCTTAAGCTCTGTGACTGTTTTTACACTTTAAGGACTTTAAGGATATTTTAAAGGCAGTGTCCAGCATAATGTTCTAACACTCAGGTTGCCTCAGGAAGGGCTTATTGTTAATTGGCAGCGTGAATACATTCTATTTGTGATTCAGTGGACCAGGACTGAAAACCACTACTTTCATTCATGATAGTAAACTCAGACTCAGTGTGAAGTAATGCAAAGTTTCCAAACTACAGACATGTTTCCCACCTTTGATTTCCGGTTGGGATCACGTCCCGGGCCCTTGAGTCTTTTGGATGTGGGGAAGCTGTACTCTATGTCCCCTTCCTTGAAGTCATATGGATCATCTCCAGGGTCCGTGAGCCCCTCGACTCCAGGCTGCTGCAGGAAACCCAGGGTGCTGATATGCTCCCTCAGCCGCTCCTCTGAAATCTTAAACCGCTTGTGCGTATGTGCATAAAGCCTGCAAAAAACAACAACACATCTATACTGTATAACCTGTAGAAGTGATATTTATTATCAGCAAATTAGTTTAACAGTGACTGATGATTAATATATTGAATATTTTTTAAATATATTTCTATTACAAATATTGTTGTTTATTTCTTGAACCCTATGCATACTTTGGATTTTCACTTTATGGCCTATAATTCAGTAACTACTATTAATTATATTTTATATACTAAAATTATACAGTAATTACTATTAACGGTTTTGCATCTAGTACAAATTATCCATTGACTGCCACAGCTGATACAGTGACTTATAACTATGAATTATTTAATATTATTGCCAAATGATTCAGTATCTTCTTCTAATAATTTAATAACTACTGTTAATAATTCAGTATCTGGTGTAAATTATTCAGTATCTTCTTCTAATAATTTAATAACTACTGTTAATGATTCAGTATCTGCTGTAAATGATTCAGTATCTGCTATAGAGTAAATAATTCAGTATATACTGTAAATAATCTACTGTTAATTATTTAGTATCTACAATAAATGATATAGCAGATAATGATAATGCTTTAAACAGTTCAGTATATATAATTAATAATTCATTAAAATAATCTGGCATATGATTCATACATGATTCAGTATCTGTAACAAAGAATTCAATATATACTAAAGCTTATTTGGCATCTGGTATAAATAATTCAGTATATACTAAAACTTATTTAGCATCTGGTATAAATAATTCAGTATCTACTATAAATGGTTTAGTAACTGCTATACAGTAAGAGAATAAGCATCTGTTATAAATTATTCAGTCTCTGCTATGATAATCTAGTATCTTGTATAAATGATTCAGCATGCATTAAATACCTGCTGTTGTCAGGGTTCGTACATTTTTTAACCAATAAATTTCCACCATTTCTCAGGACTTTTTCATACGATTATTAAAACATCAGTGCAGACGTGGAAAATAAAACCAAAAATGAACTAAAACTATACTTAAAATTAATTATAGTAGGTCTAAAATGAATCAGATAAAATGTTGACTCACAATCTTTAATAATAAGATGTGTAATAAAATGAGATCCTGAGAGTTCTATTGTGTCGGGCTAAATTACTTAAATAACTGTGCTGATGTTTTTGTTAACTCAAAATAGATTTTCTTCCTCTATAACGAAAACACAAAGATTTGTAGACCAAATTTCCATGACTTTTCCAAAACTTTCTGGGTATTTTTATTTTTCCTATATTTATCCAGGCCTGGAAATGGCTTTTTTCAAATTCCATGACTTTTCCAGGTTTTTAATGACCATACGAACCCTGTCTTGTTTAAGGGCAAGTACTGGCGCAGATACATTTCCTTGAAGGGTTAAAAAATGTAAGAAATGTTAAAATGGTAAAGTGAGCTATACATGATTTAAGTTCTTACATAATAAGAGTATTATAAATAGAATATTA
This sequence comes from Astyanax mexicanus, assembly GCF_023375975.1. Classification (NCBI taxonomy): domain Eukaryota; kingdom Metazoa; phylum Chordata; class Actinopteri; order Characiformes; family Acestrorhamphidae; genus Astyanax; species Astyanax mexicanus. The sequence continues at coordinate 20,438,100 of NC_064408.1, read as the reverse complement.
AAGTGTTAATGTGCACCATTTAACAACTATAAATACTGCAAATGCTGGAAACTGACTATTCTAATATTTTTAGAATATTGATGAATATTAACATTGATTAATTTGAAATAAAGATTGGATCAGCTGTATCCTGTGTGAACACATACCTCTTCAGTACGGTTCCTTCACCGGTGCTTTCCAGTTTGCTCTCCAGTAAATCACAGGGCAGCTCTGAAGGCTTGAACTCGGCCTTGTCTACCCTGGGATTCCTGTAGCTCTTCCACCAGCCCCCGCCAGCGTCTCGGGGCACCAGGGAAGCCGTGTACAGTGCCGTCTCGCTCATCTCCGGAGGCGGGGGCATTGGGGGCCCCTCCAAGCAATGGGGCAAGCCCACAGGGGCCTCCATGGCTTCAGGGTCCTGAACCCTTGGGTGCGGGCTCAGCGTAGGGGGCAGCGGTGATACCGGAGAGTGGAGAAGGGATTCGGGGCCTTTCCTGATTGACGACATGGGCTTGGGGTATTTGCAGCTGGGCAGGGAATCCAGCGGAGGGTCCAGAGGCACGAGAGCCAGCTGAGAACCGGCCGGGGGGTCCTGATCCGGACACTGCTGCTGATCCACGGACAGACGGTGGTGGAAGGGGGTTATGGCCACACGTTTAGGACCCTTATCGGATTTGTCGGGTTTGTCCGCAGGTTTGTGTTTGGGTATGGAGGGCGGGGGTAAGGAGGGGGCGGAGGAGGCGGGGCAGGAGGACGGGTTGGCACCGGGTTGTGGGTTGGCACAGGATCCGCTCGCCTGCTGCTGCTTCGCCTGCTGCCTCAACCTTCAAGGACAAAAACACAGGAGCTGATCCAGACAGCCGTCTCACCATGAGGCCAAAATCAGAGCATGGAGTAGAGGTCAATCCACACTACTTTATGATGCTCATGAAACCCCATTTCTTTACCATTAACACACTTACAAATCTATATCAGCAAAAAAACAAGGCCTCCTACTGCAATAAAGAACCCTGGTAGGGCCAGTTCAGTGTATATACAGCATATATACACATATAGATCTTCTTATCATTCAAAAAGCATATTAATATAATTACTTACTCATAGCTCAACAAAACAAGCAGAGAGAAATGCTGGCAAATATGGTAAATATTCACTTGAGATTAAACTGATGTAAATTTTATGAGAGGTTAAGTTAAATTTAGTGTATGGCACAGCTCTGAAAAAAAAATAAGAGACCACTTAAAAACAACGAGTTTCTTTGATTTTACTAAATTGAAAACCTCTAGAATATAATCAAGAGGAAGATGGATGATCACAAGCCATCAAACCAAGCTGAACTGCGTGAATTTTTGCACCAGGAGTGGCATAAAGTTATCCCAAAAGCAGTGTGTAAGACTGGGGGAGGAGAATATACCAAGATGCATGAAAACTATGATTAAAAAACAGGGTTATTCCACCAAATTTGGATTTCTGAACTCTTGAAACTAACAAACTAACTACTTCTAACCTCATTTCCTTCTTGCCCTCCTTTACTCCTCTATCCCATAATTTCCTTTTAACCTTCTTTAGGCCATGCCAAAAAATATTTTTACCTTTAACTATTACTTTTGTACTTCACTATTGTAAGTCGCTTAGGACAAAAGCGTCTGCCAAATGTAATGTAATGTAAAACATTATAATATGAACTTGTTTTCTTTGCATTATTTGAGGTCTGAAAGCTCTGCATCTATTTTTATTATTTCAGTCATTTCTCATTTTCTGCAAATAAATGCTCTAAGTGACAATGTTTTTATTCGGAATTTGGTTGAAATGTTGTCCGCTCTTTATAGAATAAAACACACCTATAAATAGCAAAATCAGAGATTCAGAATCTGAAGTGATCTCTTAATTTTCTTTTCCAGAGCTGTATGTGGTTTGAAATGGCCAGAGAATAACAGTGTGAAACCTCAGAATTAAGTTTTCGTTTAGTTTTTATTTGTGATTACTATAATAGGCACTAACATCAAATAAAAGTCTATATGAAAGTCTGTATATTTATATCTAATGATGTATAATTATAACACTGCTACTTTGCTATGTGCTGATATGCTAGGTTAAGCTTATATGTGGTGGAATAATACAGTACTTGATGAGGTTCGGAGATTCAGGTTCGGAGCTTCAGAGTGCCATTATCGTGCAATACCGGCATTCTTAGATTGTCTCTCAGCCAATCGCATTGCAGGATAAGAACTAACTCAGCTATAATTAAATAAATATATCAGACATTACATATTCTAAACTACATACAAATTATAGGGATGTTTCGGCATTATAATAATAATTTATGTAATGTACAGAATGTTAAAAGCAGAAATTACTAAAACAACTTATGAAGCAAATGTAATGTCATGAAGAAAACTTGAAATCCTTTTTTTTTTTTTATGCATGGTGTACCACCTAGGGATGCTTTACTTATCACCAGTGGTATTTGTACCACAGTTTGGGAACCACTGTTCTAGTCTTAATTAGCTTTCACTCCTTAAAATAACTGTAAGTTTGCTTTAAATGGTTGTTGAAGCAGTACCCTAGTAGACCCTACACCTGTTAATAGAACCTTATGGAACAAATAAGCACCATCTAATACTTTTGAGATATTTTTGATTTAGAACTAATTAGCCAGCATCACTATTTCACTATCTTTACTAATGCACTTGAGGCTGAAGGCAATCAAATCCACACATCATTGGTCTATCTTCTAGCGTAAAGTTCTCAGAAGATTATGGATTGCTACTGCAGCAAATGTAGGATTCAGCTCCCTATAAATACTCAGAGTTGTGGGTACATTTTGTAGGTATTCTGGTCATACAGTAAATCTTCACGTAAACAAAACGCACACAGTGGGCAGTCTGAGCTGAAGACCCTATATGAACAGATGCTGATCTGCTGCTGAGGCAAACAGAACGGTGTGATGAGGAGGACTAAAGGTGAGTAAGAGTGTCCACCTGGAGCAGCTGCAGGGGGCTCTCTCCCCAGGGTCAGTGAAGTCCCACGTGGCCAGTCCGTTTGACACCTCCTTCTTGGGCGTCATGCTGTTGGAGAGACTGCATCTGCGTGGGCGAGAGAAGAGGGAGAAACACTGATGACTCGAGTCTGCTATTTTTACACGGACAGACTGGAAGTCCTGATGGCCAGATATTTACTGAACACAATTTAAACAAAAGAAATAGTGGGATACAGTTAGTATGACCCTATTAATGGAATTCAAAACTTTTTCTTCGGATGGTTTCGCATTTTTCAATGACTTTCACTTTCTACATACACCTGTGAATTTAGTGCACAAGTTTAAATGTTTTGGTGTTTTTTTTTTAAACTAGTAATTTACATATAAAGGGCCATAACGTGGTGTAACGTGAAATAAACCAATCAGTGTGTCACTTGCCATTTAAATACCCTTTAGGAGCAGGTGCACTCTGACTTTGGTGGATTGGTATTTTATAGGTGCAGTGCTTCAGCACTTCTCAGCAGAGGAAACTGACCGGCGTGTTCATCACATAAGTGTTTATTGTTGATGTAAAAGTTGGGTTGGTACGCTGTGAATGTTTGTGTAACAAGAGGGGATGTGCATTTGTTGGGCATCCGTGATGCGCCTGCATTGCCAAGATAGCAATGAACTTCTGTCTGATTGTTTATTTTTGTTCATTTTTGAGGTTTATTTCAGCCAGTGGTGCACCTGTGTTTTCTTCCAAACAGTAATACACCAGAGATTTCCGGAACACACCTCATTTTAAGACCACCACAGCAATCAGCGTAGTTATATTTGCATATTGCTATTTAAACTAAGCAGGTGCAAAGTGCAAAAAAACAGACAATGAGCATCTCAACGCCATTTGAGCAGGGTCTACGACAGGACCTAAAGGGTCAAACCTACACCATATTTTTCGCACTATAAGGCACATATTAGCTAGCGGTTCGTCCCACTTGTTTTAACATGGTTAGCGTGCAGACCACAGTCCGATAATACTATAATAGCGAAAGAGCTAACGGTTAGCATGGTTAGAGGTTAATGCTAATGCTGCTTCAGTCTCTGTGCTGAAGAACTTCATTTTTAGGGACTGTTGAAACCATTAAGTATTATATACTTAATACACAGACAATACAAGTGCAGATAAACAAATCTAAATATCACATGAAGTTTTATATAGCATGAATGACACAATGTTTTAGAAAGTAAGAGCTGCTGATTAGGCTACATTAATTAAATTAAATGTCGTATACATTTTGTCTGTTATATAAACTAGTAAAGCAGTGAGGATGAGTACAAAAAATTAAGCAGAGAAATAAAAAGACAAACCTATGATGTAACTGGTTCACATAGCATTCCTTCCAGGCCTGATGGACCATCTGATTGGTCAGCTTCTTCTCGGTGTGCTTTGGGCTCTGGGCTGGGCCACACTCATGGCTAGCAACACTGGAGACCGCAGTCTGAAATCCACTATCACCTAAAACGACACAATAAAATTCACCACCGGTGATTAACTGCTGTTTGCTTTAATAAGGAGAAAAGTAAACTACTTCAAAACCCACCAGAATGTCCTCTAATTCATTCATCTCAACAACAGAATCAGCTGTATCTTAATTTGCGATTCATTCACCGACCCCTAATTAAATGCTAATGACAAAAGGATGACACGAGAGATGATAACGGGGAATGAGTAAGCGTGCGAGGATTTGCTATCTTACAGTACTTAAGCTCATAATCTGAGTCTTCAAAACACAAAGGGTGACATGCTATAGATGCTTATCAAATAAGTAGCAGTGAAGAGTCAGATTAGGATTAGGAGAATCGCATTTATGGAAACTGGTGGAGATGCAGAGATCCTGTTTTTCCTCTTGTGATAATACTGCGTTAAATATCTGGGGCTGGATTCATAAGAATAAAATTCTTCTTATATATGATTTTCATCTACATTTCATGCATTAGAAAGTTTGGATAAATTGTTTAATTCTCAATTCTCTTCTCTTCTCAATATACACTGCCTCTCTTGGTCAGGTTATCCACTCACATGGCTTTTCCTACCATTGCTTTGCTGATGACACCCAGCTATACCTGTCATTCTCACCTGAAGATTACTCAATCTCTGCACGGATATCGTCGTGTCTCTCTGACATATCCTCTTGGATGAAGGAGCATCACCTTCAACTAAATCTCTCAAAGACTGAACTTCTGGTCATACCAGCAAAACCATCTTTTCAACACAACCTCTCTCTAAGCATCGACTCTCTCTCTCTCTCACCGACAAAGGTTGCTAGGAACCTGGGTGTTATGGTTGATGACCAGCTCTCCTTCACGCACCATGTGGCCTCGGTTGCTCGATCCTGCCGCTTCGCGCTTTATAACATCAGGAAAATTAGACAGTTTCTGACGCAACAGGCCACCCAACTCCTGGTACAAGCAGTCGTCATCTCACGCCTCGACTACTGCAATGCCCTGCTAACTGGCCTCCCGGCCTGCGTAGTAAAACCACTCCAGATGATCCAGAACGCAGCAGCACGTCTGGTCTTCAACCAACCAAAACGGGCACATGTCACTCCGCTGCTCATTGAGCTCCACTGATTACTATTACTATTGGAAATCTATAATGTTTATGAACATAAGTCATAAAAATGGGTTAACAGCTATAGATTTGTTACATCTATCAAACATTAAATCAGTTTAATGCATTTAACATTGCTCCTAATCGGGGGTGTCTAATGCAGCAATTTTGCATGTGCCATGTTAACATATTATATGACGAGGTATTAATGAGGTTTGATAAATTATGTATACGCAGTGAAACATTAAAAAGCATTAAATACATATTAAATATGTCCTCCTTATGTATATATCATACAACCAAACTGCTGTAGTGTTTTAATAGCTGTGCGTCATCGTTTCCAATCTATATTTCTTTTTTCCAGTAAATCTGGGTTATGTTTCTGTGCTGCTGTTAGAAGAACTACTGTGACTAGTTTCCAGTCTGTAGTCGTGATGCAGGTCCAGTGCAGGACTGGCGCATCAGGAGAAAGTGCGGTGTGTGCAGCCTCAGTGGAATAAGATGAGACAGACATGGCAGGGTTAATAATCTCTTCTAGCAGGTAGTAATGTAGGCTCATGGGTCGTTAGCAGAGCCATTAAGAGGAAGTGCACCGTAAGCGTGATTACATTCTGACTGGAGAGGTGCTTGGTAATGAGGTTGGGATAAGAGGAAATGAGGTTGTTGAGGGGGGATCTATGGGGGGATGTAAAGAGCTGATCAGTGTATTCAGTCCTAATGATTAGCTCATCCAAATGAGGAAAGCTTAAGCACACACTGTAATTCTGTACAGGATGTGATCCTTCACTGCTGTGTAATAGAAGCCAAAAGCATGACGCTCTCCATTCAGGGCTTACGTGATATTTACTTTAGAAAAGAGATTTTGTCTTGATGGGATTTCTACCTAATTAGCTCTAGCGCACTTCGGCAGTGTCCTCCTTAACTAAGTCAGATCTGCCCCCGGATTTTACACAGTTTATTCTTTCCTAAATGACTGCTTAAATATTTGAGCAAGATAGATATTTTTTTTACTATTAACATCACTGTTCCAAATGAAAAGGCATTTGGTATTTATGAATAATTCACAGGAAGGTACCTTCCAGGACTTGGACTTGGACCCACCCCAATATATATATATATATATATATATATATATATATATAGTTACATTAACTCACTTTAACATTCCTTTTGCAACCATTTAGTCCCCCCTGGGCAATCCTAAGATCCCTATTACAAACTGTACAGCGGGCAAGACTTTCATTATTATTTTTTGTATTATTTTCATTGTTTTTTACCAGACATGGATATACTTTAGAGTAGTCAGAGGTGAAAGGAGTTTTGATGGGAGCCATGATGCTCCTGAACGCATCCAGTCCAGGAGGGAAAATAAAAAACAACTCCCCGCCCACACTAAAAACTGATTGGCTGGCTTACAGACTCTTTGCAGAGAACAGGCCAATCAGGACCTTCTCTGTTTTGCATACGCATTATGAATATGCACACAATTTTTTCCTTTTTCCTTTCTTTCACACATACGATTGGGGGAAAAATATCTGTAAGTCTGTGTCGACTGCATGCATGTTTGTGTTCACTCTTGGGCCACTTTATTAGGGCATCAGGGAGTCAGGGAGTTATTGATAAGTGGTAGACTCCTGCAACTTCCGGGAACCTTGGGAAGTCTGAATTTAGCGAGTTGCACTAATGCTAATGTTACAATGTACCACATAAAGCAGATATAGTACAAGTTATAAAACTTTGCATTCATATTTAGTATCTGTGTAGTATTTTAAGTAGTATTAAGACCTTACTTCTACCTCTTTGTTTTTGTGTGTCACCCTGTTTATTGTTGTGACAGTTCTTTATTATTGCCCACTATCATCATTTCTCTGTGATAGGAAATTAAAGTTAGATATTTACTAGAGTTTTGTTTTTAAAAAATCTGTTTACCTTTAATGCAGCAAAATGAATTACTGCTGTGGCACAATTTTAGGTTGAGCGAGAAACCTAGCTAACTAACTACGGTAGCTAGCAAGATGAACTACCACAAACGCAATTTTAATGCTTGTTATAAAGAAAAGGACCATAATAAATATAGCACAGAAAGTAAAAAAAATATATATATGTTTTGTAGATTCACGTAGAAGTCAAGTAGTTAGTAGTTATTAGTTAGTAGTTTGTTATTAGTAGTTTGATTACTTCAATAACAATGCTTAATGGTTATTAATCTTATACTGTTGGAAAGCCTGTTAGTTTCCACTTCCACTAAAAGGAGCCACTTAAATTACTTTTTTCAGTTTTTAGTTCATTTGTGTTCCTTAGAGGCCCTGACAGTTTATTGCAAAATTTGGTACAATGGATTTTGTACCATTTTTAGTTGTTGACTGGACCTTAAGGAACAAATGGAAGTGTTCTAAAACTGTAGTGTATATTTAAAACATCAAAAAATAAATAAAGGGCTTTTTGTGCCACAGTAACTCTGTATGTGTATGTGTGTGAATGTGTGTGTGTGCTACCTGAGCAGGGCTGCTCCGGCGAGGTGGGGGGTGTGAGGGGGATGCCGCAGTTGGAGGAGTCTCTGGTGCCGCTCTGAGCGCCCTGAGCAGGCGGAGGCTGCTCTACTGGCAGATCAGCATGAGCAACGAGCACAAAGGCTGCTGGATAAATCATCCTTACTCCACCTGCAGAGGAATGACAGAGAGAGGTGAACACATGGATGGATGTACAGAGCGAGGAGAACAGGAGGTTCAGTACCGAGAGATACCACACAGAGAGAGGTAAACACATGGATGGATGTATAGAGCGAGGAGAACAGGAGGTTCAGTACCGAGAGATACCACACAGTGAGAGGTAAACACATGGATGGATGTATAGAGGGAGAAGAACAGGAGGTTCAGTACAGAGAGATACCACACAGAGTGAGGGAGTGTTCTGGTTCTATAGAATTTTAGAGAAGAGTAAAAATAAAACTATATATACAATATAATTAATTCTATTGGAAAGTTATTGGACTTTACCATCAAAGAGACACTGAATTTAAGTTAGGGTCTTTGTCTTGCTGCATGACCCACCTTCTCCTGAGAATCAGGTCATGAACACGTCCTGACATTTTCCTTTACAATTCTCTGATATAATTCAGAATTCATTGTTTCATCAATGAAGACAAGCTGTTCTGACCAAGACGCAGCAAAACAGGCCCAAACCCTGATACTACCACCACCATGTTTCACATATCAGACAAGATTCTTATGTTGCAATGCAGTGTTTTCCTTTCTCCAAACATAACGCTTACAAAACATTTTTTGAGCTTGTTATGAAGAAAATGACCATAAAACATTGAAATTACACATTAAACTATAGTAATATATATATATATATATATATATATATATATATATATATATATATATATATTATTAAGATACAATAAAAAATTAAGAGGCCACTTTAGTTTCTGAATCAGTTTCTCTGATTTTGCTATTTATAGGTATATGTTTTGAGTAAAATGAACATTGTTGTTTTATTCTATAAACTACGGATAACGTTTCTCCCAAATATCAAATATAAATATTGTCATTTCGAGCATTTACTTGCAGAAAATGAGAAATGGCTAAAATAACAAAAAAAGCAGAGCTTTCAGACCTCAAATAATGCAAAGAAAACAAATTCATATTCTTAAAGTTTAAAGAGTTGGTGGAATAACCCTGGTTTTAATCACAGTTTTCATGCATCTTGGCATGTTCTCCTCCACCAGTCTTACACACTGCTTTTGGATAACTTTATGCCACTCCTGGTGCAAAATTTCAAGCAGTTCAGCTTGGTTTGATGGCTTGTGATCATTCATCTTCCTCTTGATTATATTCTAGAGGTTTTTAATTTGGTAAAATTAAAGAAACTCATAATTTGTAAATGGTCTCTTATTTTTTCCACCCTCATTTCTTAGGAGTAGGGCTTTATGGTAGGGCCAGGGGATGAAATGGGACTGGGCCTTTCTCCCTATGTCATCAAAGCTGTCCTGAAGCTGTTATTTTAATAGAAAAACATGCAACATAATATTGCTTTATAATCTGCAATGATCTTGTTGTTTGAATATTATATAAATTGTCTCTAATGAACAAATCCACCTTAGACATCAGGGGTGGGTTACCTAAAACTTTTTTAAGATTTTCTTTTCAAAGATAATTCTTAGATGGTCGAGCGAGCATCACAGGAAGCAGACACTCTCTTTCTCCATTTTAAGATGCTTTTAATGTTAAGATGCTTCTGTGAAACTGGATCAATATTTCAAACACACAATTATTATTAAAGTAGAAGTAGCACTCACCAACAATGACTTCCAGAGCGACGTGGCTGTGGGAGTCGTAGGTGGGGTTGCTCTCGTCCCGCTCATTTTCCTTGCGCTTCAGCACCATGGGGTAGAAGTGGCTCCACTCCTCCATCAGCTTCCTCACTGCTGGATCACTCATCTTAAAGGCCTGTCCAGTTAGAGTTCCCCCCAGCCCATACGGACTCAGGATCACTGAAAAACACAGAGAACAGTCATGAATATTAGGCTTAAACTTTTCTAATAGCCAGTAAATACAGGAAAATACCAGTTTCTTACTGGTAAATCTGGCGTGTTTTTTCTTTGTTTTTGTCAGTTCCTCTTTGAGGTCTTATAACACAGTAATTATATCAGGCAGCCACATGCCCTGAGCTCTTTTACTCCAGAAGCCATACGGCTGCTCAAATATATAATCATTTAAAATGTAAAAGGAAGCAGAATTGATATATTTTCCTGGAACTGATCATGTTTTGGTCCAAATGTTACCAAGCACCTGGTTTTTTTTTATTTTTATTATTAATATTATTTAATATATAGACTATATATACATATTCACACCTAAGATATCTTTCCAAAAATGGTTAGATTAGAGTGTTTATGAGTTTACAGCATAAGAATATTGATGATAGTTCATTACATGACTTATTAATTATTACTTTGACTAAACACATGGAGAGCATCAGGCAAAGCTTTTTAACTTGATAATCACACCTCTAGGATACATGTAGATACTAAAAACCTGACACAGCCTATGCCTTTCAGTATTTTAATCAGGACACACAAAGAAAACTATGCACAAAAATGTAAACTTTTTAGTCTAAATAAATAAAATGTTTAGTGCAAAATAACTACTTAGTAAAAATGTGCAAGTAAAATAAAAACTATATAAAGTAGTGTGCGCATCATACCTTGCTTTAGTTTGAGTGCAGCAAGTTGTACACTTTTTCTGTGGACACGTTTGAGTCATTTATTCAAAAAGTGAGAAAGGAAAAAAATCAATAAGGATGTACTATGATTAAAAACAAGTTAATTGAGGAATACCTTGGATACTGAATGACTAAATTCAGTTTACATTTTTTGAGAAGATATATCATAGAAACACTCAGCCATACATGAAGTAAGTTACATAGAAAAGGGTCATTTTTGAACCATGTTGCGCATTAGAGGTGTAGTGAAACAAAAAGGGCTTTTATTCAAAAAGTTAAAAATGATCAAATTAAATAATGATCTACTATAATCAAAAACAAGTTAGCTGAGGAATGCCTTAAATATTGAATTAATAAATTAATTTATTGCAAAGATATAGAACATTTAAACTCAGCTGGTTCACTTTAACGTTAAGTAAACATTAGAAAGGCTGGCTCACCCTGTATGGGGCTGCTGGAGGTCTGGGCCAGGCGCACATGCTCCTCAGTGATGTGGTAGGCAGGCTGGTGCTGAGCGATCTCCACACTGGTGCACACATTACTCTCACCATGCAGGAAGAAGGAGAAGGAGCAGGAGAGGTGCTCACTGCTGCTGTAGAGAAAGAGAGAGAGAGTCTCAGTTTAGACAGGATTAATATATACCGTATATTGAATATATGGCTGATAATACTACAGTACAGTTGTTAGCAAATTTTCATGTAGGTGTGTCTCTTGAAATTACTATAAATATCCAACTATCCAGTTAAATCAGTTCTGCTCCATCTGCTCATGCTGAAGTTTTACAGTGTGTTTCAGGTGGGACAGCTTTTGGATTTAGGCCCAATAGCAAGCAGCCAATCAGAACAAAATTTTAAAAGCATCCTATGGATGTTTCTGGTACATAATAAGTGCATAGGTTTGTATTAAACAGGGTTCATACACTTTTTAACCAATACATTCCCACCATGGCTTTGTCATGACTTTTCCATGTTTTCAAGGCAAATTTGGCTAATTTTCATGACTACGATCTTTAAAACATCAGTGCAGACATGTACAATACAACAAAAAATCACCTAAAACTATGATTAAATGATTAAAATAAAAACATATTTAAGCAATGTTGGCACTTTCTTTAATGATAATAAAATGTGTGTCAGATCCTGAGAGCTCCATCGTATAGGGCTAAATTACTGAACAAACTCTGTGCTAATGTATTTTTATTAGCTTAAAATAGTTGATAAATAGAAATACACATTTGTGAATTGCACATTTCCATGATTTTGCACTTTTCCATGAGTATTCAGTAAATAATATGCTAAATGATTCCTCTACTTTCAGTTTACCTGCATCCACATATAGTGATCTGTTCCAAATTAAATAAAATGGCTTCTTTTTAAAAGTTTTTTTAGTCCAATCATGACAAAATAAAACTATTTTGTAAGAAATATATATTTATGTAAGGAGCTTAATCACTATATATATTGTTTTTAAACAGTCAATAAAAGTCAATAAAAATTCACTAAGAAGAACATAATGGATAATATTGAGAAAAGAAAAAAAAATCACATCATTCTTACAGTATAAAGAGAGTTCATTTACAAAACAGAACAGAACAGAAGTTTGAAAAAAAGATATAAGGTCATTAAAAGATAATACTATTTATTTTGCAAATATTTTGTAGAGTACCTTTATAATAGACAGTCATGTTTTGTGAACGAACACCATGTCATCAATTGGATCAGCTTAAAAAAGATGAATTCTCTTATTAGAAAAAAAAGATGTCTAAATATTTTTGGACATATTGTGTGTATATATGTATAGGGTCTAAATATTTGTGGCTGGAATTTACAGCTACTGTATATTAAATCTAAAAAGGTTAAAATATGTTGTTTTTTTATTGGGCAGTTATTCAAAAGTGGTTCTTCCAAAAGTACCAGAAGTGCACAAAAGTTAAACATGCATGTAATTAACTGTCAGAACGGAATGGATAAAATTATAAATTATTTAAACAATAAAATGTAAAGTATTTACAAGACTGCTTATTAAAAACAACATTAAACTAATAAATTAGTAAATTTTTCTTTTAAAAAAGGGCTCATATGGGGTGCGCGTCATTTTGGTCCCTAATCTGCCAAGGTCCTCACAATGCAGGTCTGCAGTCAGACCCTATATCGTCGCTGTCCAATGAAAAACACTTATCTCCAAAACAGCAACTTTACAGGAGAGAGAAAAAACCTTGTTAACTTTCAATGGAAGTCAATGTAAAAAGAGTTTATTTCAGGTCATTTTGAAGAGTTTGTATTGGTCCGTTCATCAAGACATTTTGGCACAGTGTAAGGGACAGTTTGTTTGTTCAAATTATGTAGTAAACTCAAAATCGACAAAAATGGAGTTAAGTGTTTTTCATAGGACAGCAACGATATGCTTATCCATATTTGAGCTGGTCTCCACAGCTATAAGTGTGTAAATATGTGTGTGTATGTGTGTGTGTGACACTGATCCGTCTTTCACCGATACGTCCAGAAGAGGGCGCTGATCTCTCAGAGGACTGAGGCGATCTGTGTGGTACATGAGCATTCCTCAAGCTCACCAAGAACAACAGAACACTGGAGTCATAACAGCAGGCTGTTTCAGCACACACCCGCTGCTAACACACACACACACACACTCACACACACATACTTCTGCATGTCCTGGCTGCATTAGCTTTCCACCGCTACTCCTCACATTTAAATAATTCAGATTCCTGCTGTGCATGAATCTAACAGAAAGAAAAAAAAAATCACACACACACACACACACACACACACACTTACACACACACACACACACACACCCTCCACCAATACACTCCCCCTCCTCCCCCTGCAGTTCTGTCCTAACACCATACACACGCTATTTATAGATGCATAGGGTGCCGATGGGAAAAGTCTCTTGTTAGAGCATTGGAGCAGGCCACAGATATGTATACACCCCCCCCTCACACACAGACACACACTCTGATACACGCAGATACACACACACAAACACACACACTTGTAACCCCATTCAGCGTGTAGTCCGCAGCCTATGAAAAGCATGTTGCTGAAACATCCTCCCAGTCCGCTGCTTTGTGCTCCGCTCAGAAACACACCATCCTTTTGTACCCGAGCAGATCCCAGCCCTGCCTGCTACTGATGTGACAGTGCAGGAGTCAAGCAGGTAAACAGGACACTGTGTGACTTCCTAACGAGCACAGGAGTTCAGTACACACTCCTCAGCAGCCAACACACTGCTCATTATAATCCTCTTACAATATATACATATAAATATATATATATATATATACAGGCCTCGGGAATTCACTGAACATTCTGAAATTGGCACAGTGCACCTATTAGGAACCCCATAATGGGTCTAAGACTGATATCTCTATGGCAAAAAATGACTGAATATCACTGATATGGCATCCTGTCACAAACAAGAATGTTCCAAACCATTATCATACCCAAATAGTCACTGTCACATACAATATAACTAGAATATATAATCAGGTTTACTGTGCTAAATAAAGAACAGACAAGTAACTACATCCCTTCAATTACAATATGTAATATAATATATAATGTAATATATATATATATATATATTATTTTTATTCTATTTATTTCTAAAAAATACATTTAAAAAACATATACATAATAAAAAAAACATTTTATTTTATTATTCTAATTATTTATCTCTAATAATCTCCTAATATTGTTACCTCTAATGGTTTAAATAATAATATAATGTAATTTGATATTAAACTTGTGTCTAACTTCTGCAATAGAGCTTTTTGAGAAATATCTCTCTGAATACTTAAACACAATGCTGAGCTATCATCTGCATCAAATTCTGTTTCTCATACTCACAGAAAAAAAACAGCAAACATACAGTATATAATTATAGTAGATTTGTTATAATTATAAGTATTATTTTTATCAGAATAATTTTTTTTCTAGTAAGTCATAATAGTATTATCCATATTATCATTGCACTGCATGATAATTAAGTCATTCTTAAAGACTCTGAAGTAACTTTTTTTCAGTCTGTAGAGATTTGTATGATAATAGTGATGCATGTTTTATACTGCATATAATTATAGTAGATTTGTTATGATTATAAATAATAATATTATTATTATAATTATTTTTACTAGTTATAGTCATAGTATTATTAGCCATATTATTATTGCACTGCATAATAATTAAGTAATTCCTAAAGACTCTGAAGTAACTTTTTGTCAGTCTGTACAGATTTGTATGATGATAATAATAATAATAATAATAATGCATGTTTTTTTATTGTCTGTGTTCACACTGATGTGCTAAAGGAAACTCGTTGTTTGATGGAGATTATTCTGACATTATCTGGAGTAATTAACTTAATAATGAACCTTAATAATTGAACTCAACAATAACAGAGCATGCATAACTACCAAAATACGTTAAATGCTTTACTGGAATAATACAGCACTATTTTATTTACAGATGAGTCATTTATGGCCAGTGAAGGCATCTGAGCGGTGAGAGAGAAACAGTGTGTGAGAGAAAAGAGGGCGGGGCGTTTTGGCGTGCGCTCCATGTTGACACGGGAGCCAATCATGCGCGTGTATCCTCCCGCTCCGATCCCAGATCTTATCAAAGGCTTAGACAAGCCATCAGAGGCGATGGCGATAACACCCTCTCTGATAGCATCGCGGCGGCGGCTGGGGAGGGAGCACAATAATGCTCTGCTGAATGGCCTCTTAATGTGTTTTTACAGTACAAGACCAGCTTACAAACAATATCACTATACACAGTGTACTCGCACCATTATCATACACAGAATTCCAGGAAACGCTGAACACAAACACTGGAGAAGCTCGGAGAAATCAGAACAAGACACAACGTTAACACACACACATCACTCAGAAACATCAGAATCTTATGATTATTTAATACTACAATGATTAAACCTATACTATGACTAAATCAGTGATAATAAGCTATGACAGAGCACTGTATTAAAATTTAATTTACTTCAGTAGGATTATCTTGAATTGTGTTAAAAATACACAATAGACAACTGTGATCAGAGGAAACTACTAACACAATAGAATATTGCAGACAATAAGAAAAATATGTTGTATATATTGGCCTTTATTATTTCATTTTATCACTGTAATCAACAATAACTTGCTAACATTAAAATAGTTAAATCTCCACCCTGTGCCTTTCAATACCAGACCCTTCACATATCCACCTCAGATACTGAACTGAACTTTACTGCACTTATTCAACCCCAAAACAAGACTAGATCTCTCTCACTTGACATTGAAAAAAAAAACTAAAAAACTAAATCAACTACCAACTTTTTTATTATTTGTAATTGTGTATGTGAATTATGTGAAACCCCTTCTGTGGGACTGCCTATCACTAGTGATGCCCCAAACACACACATGCCTCCTCCGATACACTTGAAGTAATTTCCCGCCCCTTTTCCAGCTCCCCAGCTCATATACATCAGCTCACAGATGCCTGTGCTGGCCAACATCACACTAGGAGCGATTAGAAGAGAGAGCGCCATCTACCAACCCAGAGAGAGTAAGGCCACTTGTGCTCTCTTTGACTCCGGCTGCTAATGGAGAAGCAGCATGGTATGATATTTGTATTTGTATTGCCCAATTGTAATATATATTTTACCATTAATAACATCTTACCAAAATATATAAGTGCTTTGTTTTTAAAACAGATAAAATGAACATTAAGGCAAATTTGGTTCACCCCCCAAAATGAGTGTATTATGTGGCCCCTTAGGAAAATGAATTGCCCACCGCTGCTTTAAACTGATTCAGTACATCCGTGCATTTGTACACCCCGACTCAACAAGTAATCCAAACTTCGGCACTGTTCAATGAAAAATAAGTATCTCCAAAACAGAAAAAAAAAAATTAACTTTTAATGGAAGTCAATGTAAAAAGAGTTTATTTCAGTTCATTTTGAAGTATTTCTTCTGGTCAATTCCTCAAGAAGGGAATTGTTCAAATTGTTCAAACTGTTGGAGAATGGAGATACTTGTTTTTCATTGGACAGTGGCGATTTACAGTGTCATGCAAACAAGATCCTTCTTTAAGCAGCAACAGGAGAATAAATGTTCTTTGTGTTTAAATTTTACCAACTGCTGCTGTTTTAATTTATTTCTATTGATTTTTAATTTATTTATTTTAGTGTAACCAGATTGAAACTCAATTTTTTTTAATATATTTTTTTTATTCTCAACTGTAAATGCCTAAATTAATTGAAAATGAGGATTACCCTCAAATGTGTTCAGAGTGGAAATAAAGATTTGACTGATTTATTATTATTTATAATTAGATCATTTTAAGTGCATTTTTACAAAGATAGTACAAAGATAAAAACAACAAAAAAGGACAAATCCCATTAGTTACTTTTAAACATAGTATTTTTGGACACTCAATGAAAGCTCTGCTCAGTAGTGAACTCTACAACCGGGTCCAGATTTGAGTTTCAGATGTACGCGTGCACGCGCGTGTGTGTGTGTGAGTGTGTGTGTTGTTTGTGGTCACGAGTCCCAGAGGATGAAGTGGTGGTATTCTGAGCAGGAATAAAAAGCAGCAGCTCTTTTCCCTGTAGCTTTGTGGCTTACGGTACCAGCCAGCTGGGCATCGGCACACTGGCAACGTGAATAACACTCTGTGTTATAACGCCATGTTACCCAACTGACCAAAACAGAGTTACAGTGCACTGACTGGTAAAATTTACACTCTCTGACCCTCATTAAAACTGTGGCTAAACCTGATACAAAACACACAGTAAAATTGTATTTTGGTCCATCTGCCCCATCTGCAAATCACTGAATAAAGCTAGCGAGATTATAGTTTATAGTATTATTCTATAAACTATGGAGAATATTTCTCCCAAATTCCAAATAAAAATACTGTGAAAATGAGAAATGGTCAAACTAAGAAAAAAGATGCAGAGCCTTTAAACCCCAAATTCGTATTCATAACATTTTAAGATATTAAGATATTTGGTGGAATAATCCTGGTTTTTAATCAGTCTCCTCCACCAGTCTTACACACTGCTTTTGGATAATTTTATGCCACTCCTGGTTAAAAAAATTAAGCAGTTCAGCTTGCAGTTGGCTTGTGTTCGTCCATCTTCCTCTTGATTATATTCCAGAGGTTTTTAATTTGGTAAAATCAAAGAAACTCATCATTTATAAGAGTTCTCTTATTTTTTTCCAGAGCTGTATTTAATGTAATTGCATTTAAATAAATCTTTCCTAGGCCACTAAGAGTTTTCTGAAGTAAAGCTTCAGAAAAGATCATTTGCGGGTTAGAGACGTGATTCTCTATACAGTTCCAAGCTGAGCTTCTGAAACGACTGCAGTCATATTGGCCATGACGATCCTGTCATGTTACATACTGTATATGGCAATGAGAACATACATGAATAAAAGATCATGTTAATATATTCTCAAGTGAGGCAGGGAAGAATTAGAGATCAAATAGCGTTGCATTTATGATGCGTATATGAGTGAAATGTACGCACTCTGATTGCTCACTGATGCAGAGCGCCACAGCACTGCACTAATGCACTGTGAGGAGTCTCACTCACACGCACATTACACACATGACCAGCGTGTGCTCTTCATCCCTGTGCACACTGGCCTGCAGAGCTACTGTACCCGCATAGTATTAATAAATAAAGGGACAAGATGCTGGCTCATGGCTGGAAAGAGAGAATGAGAGCAAGAAAATGAGAGAGGAAGAATGAGAGAGAGAGGGAGAGAGAGAGTGTGGAAGAAACAGTGAGGAAGAGAGAGAGATGTCTAAATCAATTTACAGACACTAGTTTAGAAATGAAACAAAGCGGGGGCAAAACATCCGCTTCCTAACTCGTCGTATTGCTGCTGTTTAAAGTTTGAGTTACATGACTAAATACAGAATTATATAATGACACCCATTAACATTCATTTTACTTTCTACAGTTGTATGCAAATGTTTGAGTGCTTCTGGCGGACGGCAAAAAACACACACTTTGTTGTTGGGTGTTGTTGTTTTTTTTATTGATTTGAAAGAAGTAAACAGCATAAGTAGCAGACTATTTTAAACATTTGTGTACAGTCTACAATTATTACTTTTTTAATATCTCTGATTAATGTAACAAATATTAAAATGCATTTTAAACCATGTGCAAAATGTCTGGATACCTTTCCAGCCTTAAAGTTTCAGAACCAGAAAAAGTTTTTAGATGTTTAATCAGCTTTTTTCACAGCTGAAAAATCCAGACCATCATGGAAACCATGGTTTAGGTGTCTGTTACATTGCATGTATTTAGTCCAGTTGCAGTTTAGTCCATGCTTCATGTATTCCAGAGAGAACTTGAGGTGTAGTAAAGATGTAGCTACTTAGGTTTTAGTGAATGTAAACAGAATATTTCATGGATGAATTAGATGAATTATTAGATGATTATTAGATTATTCTTCTGTTTCTCTGATCCAGAGAACTGCAGTAGCACCGTCCTGCTTTTCTTTTTTCGTGTTTACATCTGTGCGCCACGGAACGCTCCGTATTCCTATTGGTCAGAGTCAGGGAGCACGTCATGGAGCATAAAAAACTAGGCGATAAAATACAAAAAATTCTAACATGTTAATCTTTCTGTCGGACGCTCCGACAGCGTCACTCACGTCAAATTACTGATCTTTGACTGTGCCACACTACACGGACCTTTTTTGCTCGCGACACTGAAATTTGGATCCGACGCACGCAATGTGTCTGCGCCGAAAAAATCAGGTCAAAATCGGGCAAAAATTGTGTAGTCTGATCCGGGCATAAGTGCGCTAGCTAACATTTCTGAAGAACATAAGATTTTACTTTGGTGTGGTTAACAGTAAAAAAAAAAAAACACTGTGAATGACATATAGTAATTACTTATTTTGCTACCACTTTAAAATAAGACTACCATTATAAAGGGTTTATAAACAGTTTACAATTAGTTTATTAATGGTTACTAATTACGTTGTAAATGCCCTAAAAATCATAAATAATCAGTTATAACACATACGTAGAAAGGGCAACAATGACCTGTTGTTATCTTGTTGCCCTTTCTACATATGTGTTATAACTGATTACTAATGATTTTTAAGTCATTTAAAACCTGATTAGTAACCATTAATAAACTAATTGTAAAACATTTTAAACCCTTTATGAACATTTTTAAAAGTCTTATTTTAAAGTGGTACCCTTATTTTAATTCATGAATTGAAGCAAGTACTGTTAAGCTGATTAATGAGCTGGATTAGTTCTCTCACTGAAATCAGAACTTCAATATAAAAAAAAAGTCCCGTTCCTTCCCAAAATGAAGATTCTGATTGGTTATGCCTGTAAGTTAGTCTCTCTATATTTTCTCCTCAGTAAATGAATAGAGGAATACTCCGTGTCTTTTTGGAGGGGTGGGGAACAGCCGGTTTGTACACGCACTCTCTTGCAGTCAGTCTGAAACATGACACTAGACAAATGTACATAAGCTGTACATGACACAGAACACACACACACACGCTCACACACATTTTCACACACTCACACAGAGCCACCCCGGGGATGGTAAATGGTGTGTCCGTGCGCCGCTCGCTCCAGCGCTGTAGTATCTGATTGATTTCAGTGTAAAAGTATTAATTGTGCGCAGTGCCAGCCTATTAAAGCATGCTGGGACAGCCGTGTTAAGCATGTAGCCATCAAGTGTGTACAGCGCTAAATAATTCACCCGCTTCTGCTCACACCGCAGAGTCTTCCTCTCTCACACTCACTTACACACACACACACACACACACACAGATATGCATCTACTTACATTACAATTAGCACATTCAGCAAGGGCTGTTGACATGTAATCAAACACCAGTATGTAAACTCTCGACGTGGTGAAGGTGGGTACTAGCCGGCGTTAAAATTGCTACTGTATTCATTCAATTTACACACACTGGCATTAATTCACATCAGTTGCTTAGTTATTATGTGCATGAAGTATACAAAGTAGTTGTGTTACAGAGTGAACCCAATAGTGATTGAAGCCTTAATTCAAAGCCTTAGTGTTTTATATGTACTCCTAACTCCTAAATCACAAACCTGTATAAAATCACAGTCACGGGCGCCAAGTGGTTCGGCGGTTTAAAGAGCTGCCACTATGAGCAGGAGGTCGCAGGTTTAAACCCAGCGCTCAGAGGGAGCAAAATTGGCCCTGCTCCCTCCGGGTGGGTAGATGGCGCTCTCTCCCCACATCACTAAGCGATGATGTCCCCAGCACAGGGCGTCTGTGAGCTGATGTATCAGAACTGAGTCACTGCGCTTTTCTCTGAGTGTGCTGTGAAGCTGCTCGGCAATGCTACATCAGCAGCAGCTCGAAAAGAAGCAGTGGCTGACTTTACATGTATCGGAGGAGGCATGTGCTGGTTTTCACCCTCCTGGTGTGTTGGGGCATTACTAGTGATAGGGGGAGTCCTAATGAATGGGATGGGTAATTGGTTGTGCAAAATTGGGAAGAAAATAGGAAAAAAAAAATAAAAATTAAAATAATAATACAAAAAATACAGTGATGTACCGTGAAACCGTCAGAATCTTAAAAAAATACTCTGCTATACATTTTTGTTCATACTGCCCAACACTACTCTGAACAAACTGGTTCCTTCCAACCTGTCTGATTTACTTCTTCACTACAAACTATTACATTCTCATGTTTTCTTTAGCTGAACTGGTCCTACATTCTGACTTTCTTTATATTTAAATCTAAGAAGCAGACTGGAGCATATAGAAGTACTTTAAAATTAGTAGTCATTTTGTTTCTTTCATCTTGTTCTTTAATAGTCAGGCGTATCCAATAGCACCTCACACATTTTCCAATGTAAACTGCATCCATGCTGGTTGGATTTGTTGGTTGCCTCCAACTAGACTGAAGATGACCTGCTGTTATTCTGCCATTCTGGAGTCACTCCCTGACAGTGGTGTTTCCTACCAAACTTCCCACCAAGCTTCATTCATGTCACTTGATTCCTTCTGGGTGCCAACATTTCTTTTGATGATTAGTATATTTGAACAGTCAGAACAATTTCTACTGGATTTGTACCTAATCTGGAGTTGATTAAAGCTAAATTGTGTCATTTGTGAGTAAATATTCTTTATGTCTAAATGTGACAATAATACAAACACTTTAAACACATTTTAAATGGCTACCTTAGTGTTACAACTTGTAACAGAGCACGGTTGTAGTAGGACTTGCACATGTAAAGCGTTATCTATATAACCTTATCTGTGTTTTTATAGTTCTGGCGGTAAAGAGAGGGGAAGGGCTTTGTGTTAGATGCACTACAGCTATACGATGCTGCTATAATCTTTACGAGTCTCCTCTGTCCTCTCAGAGAGAACTGCCTGAATGGAAAGGAACAGGGCTGCTGTGTACAAAGTGTGGACACTTGTGGCAATGAGCGCATCCTACCAGCACAACACACTACTAACCCACTGTCACCAACATGCCAGTGGAGTCACTACAGTGCTGAGAAAAATGACCCACCACCCAAATAATAGCTGCTCTGTGGTGGTCTACTGTGGGGACCTGATCATTGAAGAACAGGGTGAAAGGAGGAAACAGATACAGGAGTACAGTCTGTAGTTATACAGGGGTTGGACAATGAAACTGAAACACCTGGTTTTAGACCACAATAATTTATTGTCTCGATGGACAGTTCTGGTGGAAACAGGAGACTAGCTGTCTTGGTCACAGATGCGTCAGCAACACGTGCACCAACAATTTGTCCTCTTTTGAACTCTGGTATGTCACCCATAATGTTGTGTGCATTGTAATATTTTGAGCAAAACTGTGCTCTTACTCTGCTAATTGAACCTTCACACTCTGCTCTTACTGGTGCACCGTGCAATTAATGAAGATTGGTCCCATTTTCCCATTTCACCTCTTGGCCCTACCCCTCTGTTGTTAGACAGAGATTATTCAGATGCACACTTCAAACCGAGGGTTTTTGAGAATCACAGGTAAGAAAAAATGACGATTGGCCCTTTTTTACCATGATTTAATGTGTAGTTTTAATGTTTCACAGTCAAATTCTTCATTACATGCATAAAAAAGATCGCTAGTAGCTTGTCTCAGAAGGTAGCTAGTTAGCTAACTTTCCCCTTCCACCTTAAATGGTACAACAGACGGCAGAAGCTGCAGCATTCAAGGAGGAACAGAAAAATAAGATAAAATAAAAGCTAATAAAAGCTCATTTCAGCTTCCCATGACAGAAAATAGGGCCAAAGGGTGAAATGGGATTGGGCCAATGTCCTTGCGTGGTTTATTGTTGCACATTTTGGTGGTTTATTCCTGTGTGAAACCAAACCAAACAGAAGGAGAAAACGAACCAATCATCAACTGATCCGAACCAAAGAAACCAACTACAGTAAAAAAAAAACACCCCTAAACTCATAACACTTCTCTGTGGTATAAAGTGTAGCTGTAGAGCCGCCTCGCCAGGTCTTTGAATTGCACTGTTTGAGCTCATTATTTTAAACGCTAGATGTTTATTTCATTATTTCTCTTTGTAATGTAAATGACGCAGAGTAGCATCCGTTGGATGCGCAAGTTAGCGTGACTTTAGACCCCAAAAAACAGCGGCTAAAGATCTAATTAGACAACCTGCTATTAAGGTGTCACTGGTGGGTAAACAGCGATAATCAAATTACAAACAAACCATTTTTTCCCTTCCAGCAGAGTTTCGTCAAGGTGATTATTGTTGCAGTCATTTACTTTCCATTTCACATCCAAAGCAATCAATGCGGCGTAAAGAGATAATACTTACACGCGTGGAGCCGATCAATAAAACAATAGCAGAAACCAATCTCCTCAGCTACCGCTACACTACCACCCCAGACAATTAGCAGCCTGTTAAGAAGAAGCTAGGAAGCTTTTAATAATGCACCATGCTTCAGAGGCATAAAAGAGAATAACAATTCCGTTAAGATGATCAAAGTCAATTCACTCTGCGCCTCTTTAACTTTAATGACTCTGACTTTAAAGAGTCCATATCCCACTTTTTTTTGTGTTTAATTTCTTTCCCCGAGGTCCACTTATGACGGTTGTGTTCTTCTGCACCAAAAAGACCCATAATTCAGTTTTACACAACCATTTTCATCCTCTCTGTAAAACTATTTATCTAACTAACATAGAACAGAACAGTTCTGTAACTGTAAATGAGCTTTGCTCTAAACAGAACTGGCAGGTCTGTGTCAAAAAGCAGTCCAGGCTGAAACACTCTTTATAACTTCAATCTAAAGTGTTATAAGTTACACTGACATGCCAAACATCAGGGGACGAGAGAACACGTGTCCCAATACTTCTGTCACGTTCCAGGGAAGCTAAAAAACACAGCACGTGACTGGCTGATAAGATAAATGATCCTCGTAACTTGCTCAGTGAATGTACACTCAGGGACAAAACAAATAATACACAAATAAGGAGTTGTTGTAATTAAATTGTTGTGAATGTTTTAAATGTGATGCTGCTCGACTCTACAGTATATTTAACATGGTACATACTCTTTAAAATTAAAATATGTACTTAAATACATACTAAATGTACTATTTTGTAACAACTTACGGCAACTTAAGTATATTTAACCACGTATATTTAAGCATTAGGTTGTGCTTTTTTCGTACAACCTCTGCGAACTTAAGTAGATTTAAGTATGTGTTTTTTAAACACATTTTAATACACTTGAAGTATATTGTAAATGTACTGCTTTGCGTGTTGATACACATATTGTTTACACCTTTATGCTACTGGGGGGAAAAAACACTAAAGTGCACTTTAGTATTATTTGATGCCACTAAATTGTTTTTTCTATCAACACAATGTCTAATTTAAAGCATATTGTCTAAAATACATTTAATGTAAATACTGAGAAAGTATATTAAATGGAAAAATTACTAATTTACTTCACCTAATTTAAACATACTTTTAATGCTCTTAAGTATACTTCCTTTTTTTTTACAAGAGTGGGCATGAATGTGGCATCATGTGGCACATTTGCCCACAGATGTTGTCGCTGGACCTGAAGGTCCTGCAAATTCATAGATTTTTGAAACTGGCATCTCAGCTGGTTCCGTAAATGCTGTGTGTGGGTGAGCATTATCCTGCTGAAAATGTTGGGTCATTGTGGAAGCACTTTTACATTCAGAAGACTCAGTGTCTAATCAACACATCTTACCTGAAATCATTTACATATCTGCCTAAAATATAAGCCCTATCCGGACAGGATTAGTTTCTTATTCATGGGGGGTCCTCTGTGATTTTATTCCTGTCTGAAACGACCATGTATGTGTTTTTCTCAGACGTCCTCTGAGAAAATTACAGGCTGAATTACCTACTGTTTTTCTCTGAACATCCGGACTCACATCTCTGAGTTTCGTCTTCTTGCATTTAATAAAATAACTATTGGTCCACTGCCACACACTGTAATTACAGTACGGGTGCACATTTCCATGGAGATCCACGTAAACACAACAGCGAGTGGAAATGGAGGAGCTACTGAACGCAATGTCATGTGACTGAGAAAGCCAAAAAAAAAATTACTGGTGCTCCTGTTTTTTACTGTTTCAGTCCGGATGCAAGACATTTATCACTAATTAGAAGTGTGAAATATTTTTCACAGACTTTCCCCTGAGAAACTAATCCCAACCGGATAGGGCTATAGAGGTACTGCATGACGAGTTTGGCAGCAATCTGTGGTGTGTATTTTGAGGTGTTTTTTTTTTTGCCTACAGCAAAAATACATAGCTTGTTGCATCACAAAAAGATTGAACTCTAAAAAACTATTTTTCTGCAGCTTCTGCATCCATATATTAACTAAGCAGATTAGGAAATTAACTGACAACTTTTTTATCAAGCAAATGATAACAGTGGATCGATTAAAAACATCTTACAGCTCATAAAAAAAAATAACTGAATTACAAAAAAAAATACACACAGCTTTAGCTTTTGACTTCAGTTAGTGATTTAGCAACTCAAAAGGGTTAATCATAGGAATGAAGGGTGAAGTACTGGTCTCAGATCTGTACGCACGTGGTCATTATTGGCTGCTTTATTCTTTTTTTTCTCTTTCTTTTTTTTTTTTCACGTCTGCTTTTCCTGAGCTGGGTAAGCAGCGTGGAGTGACCCCGTGATGTAGTCTGACACCCAATGTCCGTTGCCAAGGAGATGGCTAATGTCTCAATGTCATTCCTTTCCCCCCCTGGCCAAAGTGGGCTGAGGATAGCGTCCAAAACACACACATACACACATATACACACTTACACGCACACATATAGACATGATTACATATATACACACACACACACACACACACTGGGACACATTAAAAACATACAGTGTGCTTGCGATCATATGCACAAAAGCGCTGCAGAACTGAAGCTGACCTGAGATTATTTCAGATGTTCCAAATGCAAATATGGTCTGAGGCAATGCCAATTTATGAATTTATGCGCCGCTCACCTAAACGTGTTCACAGGCAGTTTATATAAAAGGCAGCTCTAATCCCGATCAACACAATCCAATCCTTCAACTGCCACACGAATGCTTAATTTATAAGCCCTACTCTCTCCCCTCTCTCTTTTGCGCGCTCTCTCTCACTCTCTCTCTCTCTCTCTCTCTCTCTCTCTCTTTCTCTCTCGTTCTCTCTCGTTCGTTCATTCCCTCTCTCACCCCCCCCTCCTCACCACCCTCCTTCTCTATCTCTCTCTGTGGGAGTCTGATGCAATCCGTTACCAATGTACAGTGCGCACTCTCCCAGACACAAAGAAAGGAGGGGAAGCGAGAGAGAGAGAGAGAGAGGGAGAGGAGAGAGTAGGTCTGGAGGGAGAGAAATAGAGAGAGAGGGAGCGAGAAAGGAGAGAAAGAGAGAGAGAGGGAGAGAGAGAGATAGAGACAGCGCAATAGGAGGAGGAGGGGTGCAGCATCTCTTCAGAGGAGATGTGATGGTACTCCCCATGCCCTGGGCAATACAAGGCAATGAGACTTAACTAAGCTGTGTGTGTGTGTATGTGAGTGTGTGTGTGAGTGTGTGTGTCTGTGTGTGTGTGTGTATGTGTGTGTGTGTGTGTGTGTTTGCTGCTGCGCCCCCTGCAGACCAGCTGCGCCGCTGTGTAACACTAGAAATCAACACAAAGGAAAGGTAAGCTGTGAGAAGTGAAGTAAAGAAGAAGAGTCTTGAGGGGCAACATAGCATCACATGGAGCAGGGGGCGGGGGGCTGAGGGCAGGGGGATGGGGGGGTGCTGAACACACACGTGTATGTGTGTGTGTGTAAGTGTGTGTGTGTGTATCGTTGGCCAGATTAATGCATGCAAATGCATGCCGGCTTGTGGATTCCTTGCTGGGGAAAAGTAGCGTGATGTGGTTATTATTTAACATCCATGTATTCAGAGAGGGGCGAGAGAGGTAGGTAGACAGTTAGAGAGAGAGAGAGAGAGATAGAGAGAGATAAAGAGAGTGTGAGAGAGAGAGAGAGAGAGAGAGAGAGAGAGAGAGAGAAAGAGAGAGATGGAGGAAAAAACAGCGCTGTTATGGAATTTAGTGTAGTGGCTTCATTTAGAGAGAGAGAGAGAGAGAGAGAGAGAGAGAGAGAGCAACAGACAGAGGAAGAGAGAGAGAGAGAGAGAAAGAGAGAGAGAGAGAAAGAGAGCAATAGAGAGAGATTGTGCTGTGTGTGCAAGTGTCTGGGCACATATGGATTTCTGTGTGTTAAGGAATGGCATGTCGTGTGTGTGCCCAATGTCTTTCTGTCTGTGTGTGTGTGTGTGTGTGTGTGTGTGTGTGTCTTTCTCTCTCTCTCTCTCTCTCTCTCTCTCTGTCTGACTATGTCTCTCTCTCTGAAGCAGGCTGTTCAATAATTCACTGCTTGGCTGTGTGTTGGACCCTGCGGGCGGCGCAGCAGCTGACAGTGTGGCACAGACAAAGCTGTCAAACTAGAGGAGAATCAGGTGGGCTTAACGGGGTCTAGCCCCCTACCACAGACACACACACACACACAGGTTCTGGTTTTGTCAGGACAGTAGTAGGTCATATTTTTTCTCTCACTTTTATACAAGTGGATTTTCTTCTTATTTCTCATTTCCTTAAAAATAATAAAAAATAGAAAATTGTGAACATTACTTTTTTACTATAAATTCTATTTAGTCTAGCAGGTATATAATAATCAAACTCTTAAATTAACCTCATAATACATATTTTTGCATTTTTTATACTATGCTTGTAGAGGATGCAAATGACCTATGTTTTGATTGAATGCCCTATATTACATCTCATTTAAAAATCAAAGAGGTTAATTTTAACATGGTTGGAAGTAACATACTGTAGTAAATATGTTGTTTTTTGTAACACCATAAAAATTAATAAAATATATATATATATTTTTTTTTGTTTGTTTTATTTCATTTGCTTTCATATATGGACTGCAAAGACTCAACTGTGTGTTCTGAAGCCTATTTAATGTAATGGATTTTTTGATTGTAAGTTCAAACTTTATGTAACTAATCAGTTTAAAATAAAAGAATGATAAAGAAATAAAATAATTGGCTTTTATAATTCTTTGATTTTACTACAAAGTCAGGACACTGTTGGTCCTGATAATATACCGAAACTTACACACTGACACACACAGCAACTCCAACCTAATGACAGACCCTCTCCCCACTCTGAGAGCTCAGCAGGGTGCCCTCCAAATCTCAGCTCCCCTTCACTGCTCACACACACACACACACACACACTTATACACACACAGACAAAGAGACAGATGTAAACATCCTGTGAGTCTGAACTTGTGCAGCACATCTGTCCTCACACACATACGTCGTCCTATATGTGAACATAAACATAGCGTCACACTACACACACACGTCCTGAGAGCTGCTCTGCCTTCATCTTTTTTTCCTTTACACACACACACACACACACACACACACACACACACACACAGACTCACACAGGCTACTAAGCCTCTCTCTCTTGAGGGAGACGACGGCTCCTCATTGTTCTAAAGGGAGTCAAGGGGGGTCAAACTCACACAGACAAGAGAGACAGAGAGTGACACACAGAGAGAGAGAGAGAGTGTGTGTGTGTGTGTGTGTGAGCTGTAGACGGATTCTCCACACTCTGACAGATTTGAGGATCTCCCAGTGCATATTCCCAGTCATGACTCTTAACCCTTTGAGGCACAGTGGTCACAGAAAGAAAAGTAACTGGAGCAGCCCAGTGGATATATTATCTATGTTTATGTCTATTTTAATGCTATATTTGAGCACATACAGTGCCAGTAACACACCTTTTAATTAAAATTCATTAATTAATTCAATTTATTTTAAGGATTTTACATACTGTGGATTATCTTATGAATAAAACATGGTTTGTTTAACACTATTTGTTTACAAAATAATTCCACATGTGTTCCTGTATATTTTCTTTTTAATGCCTTGCATATCTTTAGCTTTCAATATTAGTGAGGGACGCTCCTGATCTGGTAGTAGAAGGTAGTTAGTTAGAGGTGTTAGGAGAGTAAGTGCTATTTGAAGAGCTCTGTCTTCAGGAGTTTATTAAAGATAGTTAGGGACGCTCCTGATCTGGTAGTAGAATGAGGTTAGTTAGAGGTGTTAGGAGAATAAGTGCTGTTTGAAGAGCTCTGTCTTCAGGAGTTTAAATAAAGACAGCGAGAGATTCTCCTGATCTGGTAGTAGAAGGTAGTTAGTTAGAGGTGTTAGGAGAGTAAGTGCTCATTGAAGGGCTCTGTCTTCAGGAGTTTATTAAAGAATGTGAGAGATTCTCCTGATCTGGTAGTAGAAGGAGGTTAGTTAGAGGTGTTAGGAGAATACGTGCTCTTTGAAGAGCTCTGTCTTCAGGAGTTTATTAAAGATAGTGAGAGATTCTCCTGATCTGGTAGTGGAAGGTAGTTTGTTCCACCACTGGGGAACTCTGTATGAGAACAGTCTGGATTGCTTTGTGTGAATGTTTGGTACAGCGAGGCGACGTTCATTGGAGGATCCATCCATCCATCCCGCAACTTATAATCTGATATTAATTCATGTTGCCTTGCTATGAGCATGCTGGACAATGTCCAACCTCACTCACAAGATAACAGCTCATAATAACTTATACAACCCCTGGCAAAAAGTATGGAATCACCAGTCTTGGATGAGCACTCCTTCAGACATTTCATTCTGTAAAACAAACTCTGATCAAAAACATGATACAATAATAAGGTCATTCCAAAGTGCAACTTGTTGGCTTTCAGGAACACTCAAAGAAATGAAGAAAAAACATTGTGGAAGTCAGTGAATGTTACTTTTATTGACCAACCACAGGGAAAAAAATATGGAATCACTCAATTCTGAGGAAAAAAGTATGGAATCACTCAAATTGAAGGTAGAAAATAAGGACACACCTAGTCAATTTCCTTTCCCTAAATGGACACCTGCCTCAGATTAGATCTGCTCGTTAGTCTGCAGTTAAAAACACCTGCAGTCATGACACCTTGGAGGGCTGCTGGACGAATTAGAGTGGCAAGAACCATGGCTCCAACAAGAGAAATGTCTCTTGAAACAAAAGAGAGGATTGTGAAACTTCTTGAAGAAGGTAACTCTTCACGCATGGTTGCTAAAGATGTGGGCTGTTCACAGTCAGCTGTATCCAAGATATGGACCAAATACAAACAGCATGGAATGGTTGTTAAAGCCAAGCGTACTGGTAGACCGAGAAAGACATCAAAGCGTCAAGACAAGCAACTTAAGGCCATTTGTCTTGAAAACCGAAAAAGTACAACTAAACAGATGAAGCATAAATGGGAAGAAGCTGGAGCCAATGTATGTGACCGAACCGTAAGAAATCGCCTAAAGGAAATGGGATTTCATTACAGGAAAGCTAAAAGAAAACCATCATTGACACCTAAACATAAAAGAACAAGACTGCAGTGGGCTAAGGAGAGGCAATCATGGACTGTGGATGACTGGATGAAAGTTATCTTCAGTGATGAGTCAAGAATCTGAATTGGACTAGGTGATGATGCTGGAACTTTTGTTTGGTGCCGTTCCAGTGAGATTTATGAAGAGGCCTGCCTGAAGAAAACAACCAAATTTCCACAGTCCTTGATGATATTGGGCTGCATGTCAGGCAAAGGCACTGGGGAGATGACTGTGGTTAATTCTTCTATCAATGCACAAGTTTACATTGACATTTTGGACAGTTTTCTCATCCCTTCAATTGAACAGATGTTTGGAGATGAAATAATTTTCCAAGATGACAATGCATCGTGCCGTAGGGCAAAAACAGTGAAGGCATTCCTTGGAGAAAGACACATTCAGTCGATGTCATGGCCTGCAAATAGTCCAGATCTCAACCCAATTGAAAACTTGTGGTGGAAATTGAAAAAAATGGTCCACAAGAAGGCTCCGACCTGCAAAGCTGATCTGGCAACTGCTATCAAAGAGAGTTGGCACCAAATTGATGCAGAATACTGTTTGTCACTCATCAAGTCCATGCCTCAGAGACTGAAAGCCGTTATAAAAGCCAAAGGTGGTGCAACTAAATACTAGTGATGTATTTTGAATCATCTTTTGTTTATCTGTTTTTCATGATTCCATACTTTTTTCCTCAGAATTGAGTGATTCCATATTTTTTTCCCTGTGGTTGGTCAATAAAAGTAACATTCACTGGCTTCCACAATGTTTTTTCTTCATTTCTTTGAGTGTTCCTGAAAGCCAACAAGTTGCACTTTGGAATGACCTTATTATTGTATCATGTTTTTGATCAGACTTTGTTTTACAGAATGAAATGTCTGAAGGAGTGCTCATCCAAGACTGGTGATTCCATACTTATTGCCAGGGGTTGTAATACAGGTGTGGGTGTTCTTCAAAGCCTTCCACTACGATCAATTTACTTACTGTTATCCCATGACTTTTGGCATGTCAGTGTAATTTCCAGTAGTTGTTCAGTAATAAAAGTGAAGGTTAAGGGGTTATAAATTGTATGAGCTTGGCGTCTTTCAGTCAAACAAACAAAAAAAAAACTCTTGGTTTGCTTGTCTTGTTCTCCATTCTCTTATTTCTCCATCTCTTTAATTCACCCTTGATTCTGTTTAATTAATGCAAAAGTCTGTTCCAGCGGAGCGACTGAGCTGATCAGGTCACAGGGTGAAAAACAAGAGACGGAGCGGCGGCGCGTTTGCGAGCACAACTGTAAGCTCCTCATAGCAGTCTTTATAAATCAAAGGCAGCTCCGAACGCGCACAAGTCAAACATTTGCAATTGAAATGGCCTGACAGCCCACTAATTTGACTCCATTAGCTCTTTCCCAGCATCAAT
Source organism: Astyanax mexicanus (assembly GCF_023375975.1). Lineage (NCBI taxonomy): Eukaryota > Metazoa > Chordata > Actinopteri > Characiformes > Acestrorhamphidae > Astyanax > Astyanax mexicanus. The sequence goes on along the minus strand of NC_064408.1, from coordinate 20,405,923 downwards.
CTGCTCCCTTACACAAACGCACACACACACGCACGCAGACCTCTCACACCCTTGTGTACTTGGACCGTCTGGCACCCTCTCTCTCTCTCGCACGCTGTCACCCCTGTCACACGTCTGCAGCGCAAGTGCTGCTCCCACCTGCAAACTTGCTGCCACTGGGCCAACGTGTTCGCAGGTGGCTCCGGCGCCTCCAGGGACGCCTAAACGCTCCCAAAAACGTAACCACATGGTGCAAACTGCTCTGACACCACGCACTAAAAGATCTCCGAAGAGCCAGCGGTGGCAACGCTGCTCTCACTTCTCCTTTCTTAACCTACCCTGGACCATGGCATCATACTGGTGTAATGTGGGCTGGGTAGGTTCCAGGTGAGTTTTCATTGCAACCCATTTGGGCTTCCAACCCACTTTAAAAAAGCAGTCTTTAAGATTTTTTCTTTTAAACCCACTTTAAAGAAGCAGTCTTCAAGATTTTCTCTTTTAAACCCACTTTAATGAATTTGCCTTTGCAATTTTGTCTTTTAAACCCACTTTAAAGAATTTGTCTTTGCAATTTTGTCTTTTAAACCCACTTTAAAGAAGCAGTCTTTAAGCTTTTCTCTTTTAAACCCACTTTAAACAAGCAGTCTTCAAGATTTTTTTCTTTTAAACCCACTTTAAAGAAACAGTCTTCAAGATTTTTTTCTTTTAAACCCTACTATAAAGAAGCAGTCTTTAAGATATTTTCTTTTAAACCCAATTTAAAGAAGAAACAGTCTTTAAGATTTTCTCTTTTAAATCCACTTTAAAGAAGCAGTCTTTAAGATTTCTTTTAAATCCACTTTAAGCTCTCCATGTGCAGTGTACAGTTGTTCTACACATACAGGTCTCACATGGGCTTCATATCTAGGTGGTGGAAGGAGCAGAGGGAGGGTATGAAGGTTTAAGAACCAGAACAAATGTTCTCGAGAACATAAAATGTGCTAAACGTACCTGGTGCCGAGGTTCTTCTCATCCAGCTCATAAGGCTTGACGAACCACTTGCCGATTCGCACAAAGTCCTTCTCCATTAGGCATCTGGAAACAGACCAGAGCATTTAAACAAGTATGATTAAAAAAAAGATTTTATATATACTAATAAGAGTGCATTACATGCCATCCATGTGTTAAGACAGTGTAATAACAAAATTCATTAAATTTCAGGAATTATAATATATTATGTATCATAAATTATTTGAGTACTATTGTATAAATTAAGTAATTGTGGCACCGAGTGGTCCAGTGGTCTAAAGCGCTGCCACTATGAGCGGGAGGTTGCAGGTTCGAACCCCAGCTCATGTAGCTTTGCCATCAAGCTGCCGGCGCTTAGAGGGAGCAAAATTGGCATTGCTCCCTCTGGGTGGGTAGATGGCGCTCTCTCCCCACATCACTAAAGGGTGATGTCCGCAGCACAGGGCGTCTGTGAGCTGATGTATCGGAACCAAGCCGCTGCGCTTTCTTCCAAGCGTGCTGTGATGCTGCTCGGCAATGCTGCATCAGCAGCAGCTCGAAAAGAAGCGGTGGCTGACTTCACATGTATCAGAGGAAGCATGTGCTGGTCTTCACCCTCCTGGTGTTCGGGCATTACTAGTGATAGGGGGAGTCCTAATGAGTGGGTTGAGTAATTGGGTTGGCCGTGTAAATTGGGGAGAAAATGGGGAAAAATTAGAAATAATATGAAAAATTAAGTAATTGTAATTAGGTGATATTGTATGCAGAAATTAGGTAAAGGTTACCAAAAGAAAGGATTGATTCAGCAAAAATAATTTAGGTAAAGTTTACTAAAAGAAACGATTGACTGAAGTTCAGTTCGCTTATTTACTCTAGGTAACATTTAAGTCTTTAAATGTTACACAGAGTAACACTTCTGTGTAACATGAAGTTACTTAAATTTATCTGAAATTAAATTTACTTAAAAAAGCAAATGCAGAAAGTTGCGAAACTTTTTTTAAGTCAATTTTACTCATGATTTTTTTCAGTGTAGTATCTCCAGTGCAAAACTAAAGAAGCAAACTTCACACACCAAACCTACACAAGGTGATGGACTCGCAGCAGCAGTGTGTGCAGATGACTCACAGGGTGTGGGAAGCTTGGAGTGAGTTTAGTATTGCTCTATGAGGGTCTATGAGGGTAGAGCCAATCTGGAGTTAAAGGTTAGTCATGACTCTGGGCTTAAGAGACACGTGTGTGTGTGTGTCTGTGTGTGTGTGTGTGTGTGTGTGTGTGTGTGTGTGTGTGTGTGTGTTGACACTGTACCTTTCCAGTAGATTATGAATGGCCTTGAAGAGGAGTGTCCTGCACTCATAGGACAGCCCGCATTCCCACAGACCTTCTTCCACCACTGCAAGACAAACACACACACACACACACACATATTAGAACCACTGCTATATGTGCAAAAACTCCCCCAAACCAGTTCAAGGACCAAGAAATACAGACATCTGCAAGAATCAAACACAAAAGCAAAGATGCAATCAACCTGAACTGGTCCAGAACATTACAACCGAAATCCATGTTATTGGGTAGCAATGTTATTTATTTTTTATTTTTTTTGCAATGTCTAGAAAACAAAAGGGGATTTTAATCAGTTTTATAGCTTTAACATTTTAACTATTTAGTAGTAACATTGTCCAGGGAAGATCTTCCACTACTTTCTGATACTTCTGTGTTTGACTGCATTCAACAACAAGAGCATTAGTGAGGTCAGAATGTTGGATTCGTCCCAAAAGTACTGAATTGAGCACAGTCATTCCAAAAAACACAGTTCCACTGCTCCACACCTCATTGCTGAGGGGCTTTAACCACTCTAGCCCACGCCTAACACTAGGCACACTGCCAATAGGTTCATGTTTACCTGCTCCAAAGAGTTTGGAATACAATCAAGAGGAAGATGGATGATCACAAGCCATCAAACCAAGCTGAACTGCTTGAATTTTTGCACCAGGAGTGGCATAAAGTTATCCAAAAGCAGTGTGTAAGACTGGTGGAGGAGAACATGCCAAGATGCATGAAAACTGGGATTAAAAACCAGGGTTATTCCATCAAATATTGATTTCTGAACTCTTAAAACTTTATGAATATGAACTTGTTTTCTTTGCATTATCTGAGGTCTGAAAGCTCTGCATCTTTTTTGTTATTTCAGCCATTATTTCTCATTTTCTGCAAATAAATGCTATAAATTACATTTTTTTTATTTGGGAGAAATGTTGTCTGTAGTTTATAGAATAAAACAATAATGTTCATTTTACTCAAACATATACCTATATCATAGAAAATATCATAGCAAAATCATAGAAACTGATTTAGAAACTGAAGTGGTCTCTTAATTTTTTCCAGAGCTGTATGTATATACACCGATGGCTGTGGTAGTCTAAAGTGAGGTGTGCTTAAGTAAATTTCTGGTGTATTGCTATAATGGCAGCAGGAAACACAGGTGCGCAACTGACTGATTAAAACAGTCTGACGTTCAATCCTATCTCAGCTACGCAGGTGAGACGTGCACACTCAACATGCATACACCCCCATTCGTCACACACACAAATGGACACACCTCAGTGCAAAAACCCAACTTTTACATCAACAAAAAAAAAGAATACTGTACACAATCAAATAACATTGCACAGGTCAGTATCCTCTGCTGGGAGGCGCAGAAGCTCTGCTGCGTTAAAATAGCAATCTGCCAAAGTCAGAGCACACCTGGCTCTTAAAAGAAATGGCAAGTGAAACACTGGTTGGTTTATTTCACTTTACACCCAAAACACGACCACATTTAATTAACAGAATTAGTACATGCCTTTTGCACATTTTGAGCTGTCCTTATGATACCAAAGACACACTGACACGCCCTAAATCAAGCTGCACAGTGTGTGACTGACAGCTTATCGCTAATAAATCGCTAAAATTGGGCCCATAGTGTTTATAATTCATAATAGAATAAGGTAAATTGAGATTATTTTATACAGTAAATTAACTTAATATGGAATTGAGTTTATATTAGTGTCTTTTTTCTATATTTCTTATTACATCATATTTATTAATTTAATATATAAAAAAACAAAACATAACATCACATAGTAATCGTATAAAACATAATAAAAATATTTAGGTAAATCACCACAGGTTTAAAGTAACAGGTTTGGGCCTTTATTTACAAAGAAAATATATTAATTTAACACATTTTACATCACGTCAAATATATAATTCATGTACATTCATATTCTTTATAATCTAAAGGTTATTAAATATTTATTATTATTTATAAGTATTAATCAGTATAATGCTAAAAGCTGAATATATGGTAGTTTTTACACTGCAAAAATCCTTTATAACCACAGTACAATCTTAATTTGTTGAATGTGTTAAACACTCATCCAAAAGATGCTTCATTTTTTTTTTCATATGCAAATATATGTGATATTTGTTTATATCATGTCTTATTTCCATATCTGAACAACATTCCTTTGGAAAATATCAAACAAACAAATATCAACACACTAACTGTGCTATTTATTTATTATATGTTGTGATAGATAGATAGATAGATAGATAGATAGATAGATAGATAGATAGATAGATAGATAGATAGATAGATAGATAGATAGATAGATAGATAGATAGATAGATAGCGTATTAAGATAGTATATCAATCAGGATTTATAAAGCAAATGTAAAGTTTTAATTATGATCCAACAGGGTTTAGAAAGCTATTTTAACAAATCCTGCTTCAGCTTCAGTAAAAATGCAGCTGATTTGTTTTCTATTCTTTTCTGGATCCCTGCTGCGCATCCCCCATCCCACCCCCCAACACACCTAAGCTATTAGAGAGGGGATCTGACAGTCCTAATCAAAGAATCCCTCCATCTCTCTCTCTATTTCTTTCTGTTTTTTTTTGTTTCTTTATTGCTCGTGTACATTCAGAGAGAAGACTCTGGCAGCAGTTGAAAAACGCTCACTGTTTAACTTCAACCACAAGCGTGTGCGTAACGCAGGAGCTCATTTATCTCAGCGGTGTGTTTGCTTTAGCTTGTAAAAAAAAACAATATAGCATTAGAATAAGTACCGGCTAAGATTAATGTAGTAACACCAAATAACACGACGTTTTTACTTTCAACTTCCAGTAGCTTATGTTTCCAGGTACTGCACTGATCTGTTCAAATCCACCAGCATCTGATCATTTATCACATGATATAAAATCCTACAGCTCTGAGAATACTAACCGACCAAACCAGATACTGGATAAAGGCTGTTGTTAATGCTGGACTTTCTAAAGGATATGTAAATATATAATATATAAATATGGTAACACTTTATTTTAAGGAACACAGATTAGGCGCATATTAATGTCTTATTATTTGCTTAATAATGCCTTAATAAACATTTGTAAATGATTTATTCACTATGTTTTAGCCTTTATTCTGTGTAAGTGTTATTGGTGCTTAATTAGGGGTCTGTGATTGATTAAATATTTATTCAGTTCTTTTTAGTGTCTAATTAGTGATGAACAGAACCTCACTTTAGAATATGGTGCACATCTATATGTTATCTATATGTTCTATATGTTACAGTATGTCACACATCTCTGCACCTTATCCCCACTATACACTTTATTATACCGTATCGGTACTGCACTGTCCTGTCTTTAAATTGTCTCGTCTTTTGTATTTATTGTATTTATTGTTATTTAGTGTTATAATTTTATAATTTTATGTTGCACTGTCGTCACTCCTGCACTTTATGTTGTCTATTGATTGTGGTTCTATGTTGCACCATGGTTCCGGAGGAACATAATTTCATTACACTGTGTACCTGTACTCAGATGTAATGACAATAAAAGCCTCTTGACTCTTGACTCTCTTGACATCTTGGTCTATTAGTGACTTATTAACCCTTTATTAACTCAATAAACTCCAGCACAGCCATAACCTTACCAAACTCACATAGATCAAACTGCTGCTAATTATACACTTATAACATGTAGAATAAGCTAATAGTTAATGTTTAATAACCTGCTTAACAGGGTGCTGACATAACTGGTTATAGTGCACCATAAAAACTAGTACAGCCATTATTAAATATTTACACATAATAGACCCCTAATTAAGCACCAATAACAATAACACAGAATAAGGGCTAATAAGTAGTGAATAAATAATTTACAAATGTCTAATCAAGGCTTTATTAAGCAAATAATAAGACACGAATAAGCGCCTAAATTGTGTTCCTTAAAATAAAGTGTTACCATAAATATATAAAAAATATTAGGGGTGGGAATCTTTAGGCACCTTTTGTTTTGATTTGTATGTTATGATAAATAAGTTTGTTTTTGAATCAATGAGAAATTAATGAGAAAAAATCAATATCAATGAGAAAAAAAATAAAGGTTTGGGTTTGGTCAATTGAGGTTTATCTTTTTTAACTCTTTAAAAGATAGTCAAATCTCTCTCTCTCTCTCTCTCTATATATATATATATATATATATATATATATATGGGTGTTCCATATCGTATCATACGCAAGAACAACGCCAACATTTTTTAATATTATAGCCTAAAATATTGTGCCATATCACCCACCCCCATTTATCAAATCAGATCCCATTTTTTTGCATTTTTTAACAAATAATAAAATTCACACTGTTCTTATTTCCTATGATATTTCTACTAGAGACAGATTATATCTGTCCAGTATCATTTATTCAACTTTAATCCTAAATATGTGGAAATATATGGAGTGCTCCAATAGTATCATGACATTCGGTATCATTGACTTCTGTTACAAATCTGATATCATTCTTGTTTTTTTTTTATATCTCAGTTAGGGGGTGCCATATAATATCGTATGCAATAATAAAATTAAATTTTCATTTTGTTGCAGTAGTGTATTCTTTAAATATATATATATTTTTAATTCAGTGTTTTGTCATAAAAAGATTCTTGTCATACTTTGTTTTAGACCACAAATTCATTCTACTGCCATAACACTAAACATATGCATGCTAGCCTGTACACACACACACACACACACACACACACACAGAGATTCTGACTCATCCAGTGCCCGTAGAGACAGCGGATCAGAAGCAACATAAATACAGGCACTTGTGATGGCAACGGGCAAGGTGGCCAGTCTCCTCCGCAATCACAGTTAAACATGCTGGTTCAGAGGAATAGATCAGTATCAAAGACATAAATAGACTCTAATCTAACCCACAGATTACTGAACCCTGCTGAGCCCCCCTTTAACTCATTAACACCTGCCCCCAGATCTGCATGCCTCTGCTCTGATTAACACACTCACACAAGTAAAAGAATCCAACAGTATTCAGTAATTTACCTTCAAATAACAGCTTCAAAATGACTGTGATGCTCCACTGACTTAATAAAAATACAGAGAACACGTACTCTATCCTTGATACTGCAGGTTTGGAAACCCTACAAACAATTACACTCATTTAAATTGCATTTTATATTTTAAGCTTAACTGATTGCTTTCTTGATCACATCTTTACTAAAAACACCAGCACAATATAAAACAGATCACTGCTGCGGGTGCCACGCCCTACAGGAGTTGGCCCATGGTGGCAGAAGAGCTATGGTATGTGTCCCTTATTTTCATTTCTAAAGGGTGGCAACCTAATATGTGGCGGACTAATATATAGAGAGCTTCGGTTACAGTGCATTACCGGCTGATAGTGGCACTCATAGAACGAACGCCCTTCAGCCAATCACATTGCAAGATCGGAACTAACTGTGGTATAATACATTATACATTAACTTGCATGCGTCTTTTACTTTTCAGTGACAGTTCTGTGTCTCTCAGCTTGTCCAGAAATGCATGTATAAATTGTGTGGTAAATTTAGTGGTTGCTCAAAGTGCTAATTATGCTTCCTGACTGTAGGGGGAGTCTGGGAGCAAGAAATACCAATTCTTACATAATGCTGTTTAAAAAAAAAAGGCTGGGCATTAAGTGTTTAGATTAATGCTTAAAATGCCTCAATGCCACCTCAGCCGTACCTTCAGTCACCCAGTCCCATTTACAGCCAAGGATCTACAGGATCAAACTGACCTTTTTTAGGCATCCAGCCAGAGAAGGCAATGTTGTTATTCACTACGCTTTTCCAACTGTGTATAATTTCAGTGTATGAATATGGGATTTATTTATTTACTATACAACACAAACACAAAGGCATGCAAATGGTCATGTTAAAATGAATGGGACTGTTTTGGTTCATAAAGTGGCGGGAAAAATGTGGAACGTGGCCCCTTTCAAGCTGCTTAATTAGCAGCTTAGCACATATTAGCTAAATTGGACGTGCTTTACTCCTGTTAATGTACTGCAAGTGTGTGCTAAGGACATTTCTGGTTGTCACCCGCCTACTTCTGCCTGCACCGTGGGGCCTGTGCGCTCCGCCGCGTTGCTGTCAGCTCCACTTAGCCGCGGCGGCGGGAGGCTGCGGCGTGGCCTGAGTGCGCACACTGCACACTGTCAGGTGGTCGCGCGGTTGTCAGGCTGACGCCGCTCCTTGCCTTGTCAGCAGCAGCACTAAAAGGGGACGCAGACACCGAGGCCCTGTGGGTCCCCTGGATGAGGCGAAAGCTAGCAGGACGCCGCGTGCTGTGACTTTTTGTTCTACGGCCCATACCTGCAGGGCGTTTTGAGAGATTGCCTACGGCTCGTGAGGGGGAGATGCAGGTGGTCTGTTTGTTTAACTTTGCTACATTACCCTCACACAAGTATTGGGATACCCCTCTTAATCATTGAATTTGGGGGGGGGGGGGGGGTAATTTAGTCTTACTAAATCAGGTGTAAATGAAGGCTAAAAATCTCTGTAGCACTGACCTGCTACAGTCTGCCAGAGGGCAATTCTAGCCAGATGCTGCCTGTCACTATCAACACTATCATTACTATCATTACTATCATATATGTCCACTGTGTGTGGTAATGCCTTTTATAACACATTCTAGGTACATTGTAGATTGAGGAATGATGATTGAGAATCCTGGCCAGTAGTCAACCCCACTTGCAAGAAAACACCTCACAACTTATACACGTGTAGGCGTTCCCAAGCCCCTTGAGGTAACATGAATGATCTTGCTGTATAGTGCATTAATGCAGTGATTTGTATTCACAGTACTTGTGTTAAAAAGTGATTTACACTCCACAACTGTAGGGGGAGCCCATGAGCAATAACTACTCATTCTTGCATAATGATGCTTTAAGTATTAATCTATTGCATATTAAATGTACTTACTTTTCTTTTAATTTAATTTTCCACATTAATCTTCATGCTTCCTTCACTTTCAGTGACTCTATTTCTCTCAGCTTGTCCAGAAATGCATGTGTAAACAACGTCCTTTAGACGGGGCTCAAAGTGCAATTTATGCTTCCTGCTTCTTTTAAAATGTACAAACTGCTATTTGTGTGTTTAGTCTAATGAACATTTACATTCTGACAAGAGAAACACTATTTTTATTCATTTGATTATTTATTACATAAAAAATTCAAATGGTACGCATGGTATCGGTAGGCCTGTCCCATTAATTAGGTTATTACATGTTGTTATGTCAACATGTAATAATATGTAAGTCAGTCACACTGTTATGTTTTCTCAACAGAGGCAAGGACAAGTCTGTGAGCTGACAGCAAAACATGTTTAAAAATATTTGTTTTGTTTTATTAATCTATAATTTAATTTTATTTATTTTTTAAATATTCCAATTCCAATATAATATCGACAGTATTAAAAGTCCACTGTAGGGGCTCCCACTGAGTGAGTCAGCCATCGGCTGCCGGAGCCATGAGAGAGCACAACTGGCATTGCTTTCTCTGGGTGGGTAGATGGCGCTATATCCCCTCATCACTCCAAAGGGTGATGTCGATCAGCACAAGGTTTCTGTGAGCTAATGTATCAGAACCGAGTAGGCAATGCTGCATAAGCAGTTTAAAAAGAGGAGGTGGATGACTTCACATGTATCGGAGGAGGCATGGGCTAGTCTTCACCCTCCTGGTGTTGGAGAAATATTAAAATTAGAAATAAATGTATTAAAAAAAGTCCACTGCTCTTAAAAATGTTGTAATTGCATGAGTACACTATTATCGCACTTATTTCTTAGACAAATGGATTTTATCCATTAAACAGTATTATTAATATCGGTATTAATATTCCAGTATCGTGATTAATCATTATGTTTTAACACTATGCAAGGGGTTATTTGAGTTTTCACACTATGCAAAAAAAGCAAAAAAAAAAGAAGTAAAAAATAATGTGTAATATGCAAAATTATACTGCTTAGGCCAAAAGAACTGTAATTGTTATATAATGCTTAGCTAGTTACTCATTGCTCGTTAAGCTGAGCATGGCTATTGTTGTGATCACATGACTTTCTTTTCTCTAGTTTTCTTTTTTCCACCTTAATTTTGTGCTCTTTCTTCCAAACCTGATCCAATGTGATATCAAATCAGTGTTACCTTTTAAATCGTAGCAAAGAGATAATTCTAAGCATTCAATCTTTTATAAGCTTTCATATATATATATATATATATATATATATATATATATATATATATATATATATATATATATATATATATATATATATATATATATACTTTTTTAACATTTATGCTATTATTGTTGTTATGATTGTTTGGCAAAATATACAGACCACACCAGATCTTAAACACCCGCAGACGGAGGGTTGGGGCGGGGGAGGGGCGCGGCATGCGCACCTCTCTGAAGGTGGCCCGGGGGTTGTCATGTTCCCCGGCTTTGTTGATATTTCTCTCCCTTTTTTTTCGACGGTGGAGTGAATGAAATTTCCTTACTCGCCAGAATTCCCCCGTAACCATGGCAACATGGCCGGTGAGAACACACAGATCCTCAACATTCAATCCCCCCCCCCCCCCCCGACATCCCACCCTCCACCCTTCCTCCACCGTTCTACTGCTTCCAGCACTCTCTCTCTCCACACCTCTACCTCTCTTACTCTCTCTCTCTTTTTCTAATTCTCTCTTTACTTCTACCTCTCTCTCTCTCTCTTTATCTCTATCTCTCTCTCGCCTTCTCTCTTCCTCCATAGTATATTTTCATCATGATCTCTCTCTCTCTTTCCCTTGCACTTCCTCTCTCCACCTTTCTTTCTCTCTTTCGCCTCTTCCCTTTCTCAATAGTATATTTTCATCATGATCTCTCTCTCTCTCTCTGTCTCTCTTTAGCATCAGGCCGCAGAGAGGAAGCACTGCCAATATTTTTAAGAGCAAGGGGGGTGCACATGTTCAGAATATTAAGCCTTTCTCTCTCTCTCTCTCTCTCTCTCTCTCTCTCTCTCTCTCTCTCTCACTCTCTTTCTCGCCACACTCCCTCTTCATTGCCCTCAGTGCCAACATCTTGCAAGTCTTCATCTCACTCCTGTTCAGCACAATCTCTGCTCTCTCTCTCGCTCATGCTCTCTCTCTCTCTCTCTCTCTCTCTCTCTCTCACACGCTCACACTCTCTCGCTCCCTCTCCTACACACACTCTCATGTCACATCTAACAAGTGCTCAGTCTCAGGGCTGTTTGTTTGGGTGCTGAAACAGCAAGTCAAGACGTTTATCCCCATAATGATATTCAGAGTCCCTTTCTTCCCATAATAATGCAATATTATGATTCTAATAACACAATAACTCACCTCAGCGAGCTGTGGGAGGACACTGGAATCAGCCAGCCAAGTGTATGAGCCCAAACTTTGCTAAACTGCTTAGCAACAGAGTGGGATGTGCTCTGAGCTACAGTCATAAGAAGCCTTTGAGTTCTCAAATAAAAAAAAATCACTTAAAAATGGAGCAAATACTCCAAGAGGATGAGTTGAGGAGACTGGGAATGAGTTGCAGAGTCTGGGATGAAGTTAGAGAGCTGGGGATGAGTTGAGGACACTGGGAATGAGTTAGAGAGCTGGGAATGAGTTGAGGAGTCTGGGAATGAGGTAGAGAGCTGGGGATGAGTTAAGGAATCTGGGAATGAGTTGCCGTGTCTGGGAATGACTTAGAGAGCTGGGGATGAGTTGAGGAGACTGGGAATGAGTTAGAGAGCTGGGAATGAGTTGAGGAGTCTGGGAATGAGGTAGAGAGCTGGGGATGAGTTAAGGAATCTGGGAATGAGTTGCTGTGTCTGGGAATGAGGTAGAGAGCTGGGGATGAGTTGAGGAATCTGGGAATGAGTTGCCGTGTCTGGGAATGAGTTAGAGAGCTGGGGATGAGTTAAGGAGTTGAAGTTGTATATATATATAAAGGGCACAATCTGACAGAGGTTTAGGTCATGTTCTGCAGCAGAGGTCGAACAGGTAGCACTTTATCAGCTGTAGAGCATCTCGATATTGAAGCGAGAGCAGGCTGGATGGATGAAGCCTGCACGGCAGGAGTCATTGCAGCCGCTGAGAATGAGGTTGCAACACAGTTTCACTTCTTTATCAAACTGCAGCGCCAGCACTACTGAGTGTAGTCTGTGTATGTGTGTGTGTGTGTGTGTGCTTCATATCTTAGTCCTGTGTCTGCTTGCAAACTTGGAAGAAGCAGAACTTGAGCTGATGATGGTGTAAGATCACTATTCTTACTTTCGATTACGGATTAATCAAATAATTTTGAGAAATAATACTGTAATGTTGGATAATGTTACACAGACGAGCTTTAACATGTTTTTTTTTTAGTCTAATTTACCTTTTTACTATAGTATATAACTGTTGGAATTGTATTTTAATACCATTTTATTGACATAATAATTAGTAACATGTACATCTCACCTTGAGTGTAGTCATGTTCAATTCTGCTAGCTAGTCAGTCTTTTTATTAAAGGCTAGATGTGAAAATCCCACCCCAGTTTTTTATAGTTACCACATTTAATTTAAGAGCTGAACACCTCATGGTATCATGGTGCAATTTTGTACGATGTTAGATCACCCTTGGTCTTCATTACAGGCATTTTGATAGCCCAACATTATTTTTATAAAGTTCTGCAACCAGTGGCCTTATGGGTGCACTATTTCAGCAGGGCAATGCTCTTCCACATATGGTACCAGTCAAAAGTTTGGACACACCATTTCTTATTTAATGTGTTTTCTTTCTTGTAGAATTACTTTGTAATACTTACAAATCTTTTAAATAGCTACATTTAGCTTTGAGGACAGATCTGCACACTCTTGGTATTTTAATCTCAGTGTCTTCATGAGGGAGAGTCACCTGAAATAGTTTTCTCAGTGTCTTGAAGGAGTTCCTGGAGGTGCTGAACAATAGTTGTTTAGGTTAAGGTCAGGGGATTGTCAAGGACAAACACTTTGTTTGTTTGTTTATTTACTACATAATTCCATGTGTCCCTTAACTTTTTTCATGTCTTTAATATTAATCTACAGTGTAGAAAATACATTAACTAAACAAAATAGATAAAACCATTGAATTAGAACTTAATTATAACTGGTACTACACTGCTGCTGTTTTAAGAGCTCACCTTGAAGACAAAGACACTATGCCATGGTGAAGCTGCATGGCCAGATATGTATTTGATTAAAACTGTGTGGGATGCTATTGGACTATCTATCAACACTTCACTTTTAATGTAAAATCTGCAGGAACTGTGTAAAATCGCAGGGCACCATTAGGAACCTCTACAACTCCATGCTGAGAAAGTTGGCATGTTGTCTTACACATGCATTGCACACACATTACGTCTGTATGTGTAGCTCAATAAATATAGCCAAGAGTTATAACCAAGCACATGTCAGTCTTAATCTTTCATCATTCATTGTTCCTGGTAACCTTTATCTTCCTTTTGAATAGCACTGCACTGCAATCCGACACTTCCTTCTGGGTGCACCTACTTTTGCAAACTATTTTTTTTCTTTGATGATGATGTCTGTAAAGTGTAAAACAAGTTCTCATCAAGATCTCATCAGTGTTGAAGAGGAGCACAAATGGATTTTAGCTGCCTGTAAATTAAGTTTACAGTGTGAACACAAAACACACTGATGTCAGTCGCAGCTGGTTCCCTTTCAGGTTCTGTTAAACAAAAAAAAAAGCGTGTGTGTGTGTGTAAATGTGTGCGTATGTGATTGTCTCCATGTGAGCCTGCAAATCAGTGGCGTAACACTTCGGCTTCTCCCTCCGCTGCAAACACATGTATATTTAATACTGTCCCTCCTCTACCTCCCTCCCTTCCTCCCTCCTTCTCTCCCTCCCTCCCTCCCTCCCTCATTCCCTCCCTCTCTCCCTCGTTCCCTCCCTCTCTCTCTCTCCCTCCACAATACAAATCAGCTGCCGCTCGGCCCCCGACACAAATAAGTACTGATGGAACTGGGTCGTAGCACGCAGTTCCCACCCTCCGCCTGACCACACTGCAGCTCCTCATGCTGGCCACTAGTTGGAGCCGTGAACGGCAGAAGGGGAGGGGAGGAGCAGGAGGAGGAGGTATAGAGGGGGGGGGGCGGTGTCCGCCACCACACACAAAGCTGCTATTGACAGCAGAAGTCCTGCAGCCGACGCCAGTGTGCTTCCTAAAGCCTATTTGAGCGCTGGTGGAGGTGGGGGCATGCTCTGGCCTGAGACAGTTGCGTGGCTGCTTATGTGGGTTGCATTTATTAAAGGAACAGGCTTTTTTTTTGGAATAAAACAGATTGATTGAGTGAGAAAACAGAGTTACAGCTACAAAATCTGCCTTTTCATTAATTAATCCTCCAGTTTGTTATAAAACTAAGCTGTAATACACTTCACAAAGCCATACATGCCATTAGATCCAATGTATTACCATACACAGCTCCGGAAAAAAATAAGAGACTACTTACAAATGATGAGTTTCTTTGATTTTAGGATTATAATCAATCCTTCAAACTAAGCTGAACTGCTTTAGTTTTTGCACCAGGAGTGAAATAATGTTATTCAAAAGCAGTGTGTAAGACTGGTGGAGGAGAACATACCAAGATGCATGAAAACTGTGATTAAAATCCAGGATTATTCCACCTTCCACTTGATTTATGAACTATTTATGAAAACTTTATAAATATGAACTTGTTTTCTTTGCATTATTTGAGGTCTGAAAGCTCTGCATCTTTTTTTGTTATTTCAGCCATTTCACATTTTCTGCAAATAAATGCTCGAAATGACAATATTTTTATTTGGAATTTGGGAGAAATGTTGTCAGTAGTTTATAGAAAAAACAATAATGTTCATTTTATTTCAATATAAACCTATAAATAGTAAAATCAGAAATTTAAGTGTTCTCTTAATTTTTTTATTCAGAGCTGTATATTTAACTTTTTGCCATTAATTTTTTATAAAATTTATAAAAAAAATTATTAATTTGCATTCATTTTTTATAAAAATTAATATGATGTCTTTGTTAATTTTAAATATATATTATATATTATTTATATTATTTATATAATGGAGCATTCCTTTACGAGTAAGTATATGGCTTTGGTAAGTGTGAAAAATGCTCAGACGTGGTCATTTAACCCTGTTATTCTACCTCTGAATGAAGGTGAACTCACAAACAATATGATGTGCTCTGCTCTGATTGGCTAGTTTATGATAAGATACACAATCAAAATCTAAAAAATCTAAAAAATTAAGATGAAGAAACACAGATCATTCCTCGATCACAGAGGGTTAATGCTTTTAATTAAAAAAAAAAAACAATAGAGAGACCAATGGATATTTACATATTACAGGCATTGGAGTCAAGCAAACAGAAAATCTCATCCACCTATGTGCATCTCCTGTCCAACTCATCTGCCCCACAGTCTCAGCAACACAACTGTCTCCATACTCAAAACACTCAAACCAGAAAAAAGAAACAGAAACAATCTAAACTGATTTTACCCACAAAAAAATCATGGAATTTCCCTTGATACCCCAAGAGGGCTCAGCAACACTGTCAACAACTATAAGTGGTTAATCCAGGTCAGAAAAACAGTTTGTATTGCGCCTAAAATGCTCCAACAATGCAGAGGCTGGCAGCTGTGTTGGCTGTTACTATCGCTGCTAACCAGCAATTCTAGGTTTCAGACAAAGATTCAGAACAAGTTGCGGACATGATATACATATCGTAGCAAACAGCAATACTTACTTTATCCAACCAATCCTCACTCAGCCTATCAACAACTATCAGTGAATAATCCTGCTCAGAATAATAGCTAAATTTCAAAATTGAATATCATCATACATCCCACAGCAGCCACGCAGTGTATGTTTACTAGAGTCATCATCCATCATAAGTGAAATTAATTATTTATTTATTACTTATTATTTTTACTTTGTTAATACTTTAGGGGTCATTTTGAAATGGTGATACTGTGATATTTTCTGATAATGTTATCATACGGCAAAAATAACATACCCTTGCAAGCCTACACTCAATTCCTTATTTCGGTCTTGATTTGATCTACTTTTCATTCTACAAAAGACACTTTGATGAGCATGAAGCAGAAAGGATGTGAAATCTGAACAAAGTACTGGTTTTACTGAAGCAGCAGCAGGAAAATACACAGCATTTCCACAGAAGGCAACATGTCCTCGTGCTAAGCACTGATGCTGAGCAGTGTATTATACAGCAATTGTGATTAAGGTAAGTGACAGCACTTCAGAGTGTGTCTGCACATGGCGTGACTGCAGATTTATTAATGATCAGGGAGCGTGCGAGCAGATGTATAGACAGAGCAGAGAGACCGCTCACACGCTAATGGTGCAAGACCGCTATTAGAGGGATTAAGACGGGGTAATGGGGCAGTGCTCACAGTAGGGGCCGGCGAGGGGGTGGGGAGGGTGCAACTGGCATTTCTGGAGAAGCTGCTTGATCTTGCCGCATCAAAACGCTACGATTCTTATTTAAATTCAGAGATGGTGTAATAAGGGACCGGTCTGGGAGCAGTGAGGAATCGACTGAGGAGAGAGACGTGAGAATATGCAATATGTCGCACTCACTGCTGACACAGATGTGCAAATGCACACATATACACACTAGCGGTGTGCCATATCGTACACGATAATATCGTTAACATTTTTTAATATCGTGAACGATATTATACCCTAAAATATTGTGTCGTATCACCCATCCCATTTCCCATTATATATCTACTAGAGACAGATTATATCTGTCCAGTATCATTTATTTTACTTTAATCCTGGATATATGGAGATATATGGAGTGCATTCTTATTAGCATCATGATATTCTAGAGCATTGACTTCTGTTACAAATCAATAAATATATTTTTATAAATGTATTTTTTAATATCTCACTTAGGGGTGTGCAGTATTATATTGTATGTAATATATAAACATATATATATATATATATATATATATATATATTTTTTTTTTTTTTTTAATGATTAATTAATTAATTATTTTTTTCTTGCAGTGTATAGTGTATTTTTTATTTTTTTTAAGTGTTTTATCATATCGCCAAGAGTATCATTATCACAAAAAAACATGAAATATTGTGATATTATTTTAGGGCCATATTGCCCACCCCTAATACACACACAGCTTGTCTTTTAGTCCCTGAAGCGAAGTATTGCCAACAAAAACAAAAACTCTCTCTGGAGCAGATAAACATGAACCTATAATGGCACCATGCCTAATGCCAGGCTTGGACTAGAGGACTTGCTTCTAATATTAACATCATTATCATAATTTATGAAAACACTTACATTTCTAAGCAGTGGTCAAAAAACATATGTGTGTAGCTAATTAGCGAATAATGTCCAGAATCAATGTAAATGCAGTATTATGTGAGAATTAGTATATATCATTTTGCTTCTGGTTTCTTTCTACAGGTTGGGAGTAAGGGTGTGCCATATCATATTGTACACAATAATATCCCGAACATTTTTGAATATTGTAAATGATATTATACCCTGAAATATCATGCCATATCACCCACCCCTAATTATCACATCAGGGTACTACTTTTTTTTTTGCTGTTTTTGCAAAAGAAAAAATTACACTGTTGTCATTTCCTATTATATATCTACTAGAGACAGATTATATCTGTCCAGTATCATTTATCAGTCCTGGATATATGGAGATATTTGGAGTGCATTATTATTAGTATCATGACATTCAGGTCCATTGACTTCTCTTACAAATGTGATAAAATTCTTGCGCTTTTTTATTGTATCTCAGTTAGGGGTGAGCAAAATTTATGCAATTAAAAAAAATCATTTTTGGCAGTAGTGTATTTCTAAAATAATATATATAGATTTTTTTATTCAGTGTTTTGTCATATCGCCAAAAGTATCATTATCGCAAAAATACCATGACATATCGTGCTATTATTTTACTCAAACATATACCTATAAATAGCAAAATCAGAGAAACTGATTCAGAAACTAAAGTAGTCTATAATTTTTTACCAGAGCTGTATGTCATGTGACATATGATTGTGATGGCACATCCCTGCTGCTGAGTAATTTAGTAGCTTAGCTTAACTTCATAGCCTTCTGTAAGTTGAGCCAACAAAATGAAGACTTTCTCAATGGCAACAACCATCTAACCCCAAAAGGCAGCCGTCTAACCATCAGAAGTAAATTTCTCAACTGGCAATAAAGACATTATACATTTTTCAAGTATCAGTTTCTTACATTATGCTATAAAACTCTGCCTCACTTCACCAGATAGGGACAAAGATTTTTACATAACATGTTCCTGGACAACTGCTACTGAAACACTTGCACAAGCAGAACAGCTGCAAGTTCCAGCTCCTCACAAACATCACCAACAAGCACAGCACACTCAACTCTCCCTTCAATCACAATCCAATCAGTGACCTGATTTCTTATTTATTATTTATAAAAGTCTAGTCTTTGCAGTACTGATCAGACACAGCCAGTCAGTCAGTAAGTGTATAGCTCAGCGTCTCAGACTGCAGAGGAGTGTTTAGCAGGTGCAGAAAGCAGCAGCTCCAAAAGCAAAAAGAAGAAGAAGACAGCAAACATCCATTGAAAGCAGACTGCAGGCGTTCTAACAGAGGCTGTGCGCTCGGCAGGAAACAGGTACAGTAACTTCTGTTGAAAACTGACATGAGGGTGGAAAAAAGAGAAGCAAGCTTCCTGTTATGGTCAGATACTTGGTTACAGATGTAGGTTAGAAATCCCTCTGAAAGCGTGCCTGACACTGCACGAATTCATGCGGTAAACAAAACCATTTCTAAACACTCAGCAGCGTCGGAAGCATGACTTAGACCATGGGAATATTTTACAAGTTAAAAAAAAAGATTAAAAAAACAAAACATGAAGTGCAGATTTATTGATATTATAAATTACAGAAATATATATTTTTTCTTAAATAAAAGATTTCATTTTCAATAGGAAGCTAAGCTGTGAAAAATAATAAATTGAATATATTTTGGTTCAGCCAAAACAGTGCCAAATGTACTGGTACATACAATACAGTGCTTTATTAATTATTTTTTTTTCATGTACTTATTTCAATAACAGTTTTACAAGATAAGAAAAACGTTCAATGGAAGTCAATGTAAAAATGAACATGCAGCCAATTACTTTTTTGAGAGAAAATCAAAGGAATTAGTGGAGTTGCTTTTAAACATGCTTTTTAAATGTCACACAAGTTTTGCAAACATCTTTGGCTTAGAAACCTTGTAAAAATAAGTAAAGCTGCCTGAGATTGATCAGTACATGTTTTAAATAGGTAAATACATGTGTTATTAGAATCAAAGTTTCGGTGGACTGGCCCATATTCGTTTACTAGTATTTAATAATAAAAATAATTGATAAGAATAGGAATAAGAACAATAACAATTATTATTTAATATATTTAGTATTACTGTTAGTAGTAGTAGTAGTAGTAGTAGTAAAGGTAGTAGTAATGTTTTTCTTGTTTAATATTTATGTTGTAAATAATGCAACAATTAATTAATAATAAGTGTAAAAACAAATAAAAAAAAGTTTATAAAGTAATAAAAAGTAAACGTTTATGTGTTTATTTTAATGATTATTTTTACAGCAATAGAAATCATTGAGTTTGTTCCTCCATCATTCTATTACTATTGCTATTTATCTTATGATCTTATGATTCAAGCAATTAATTCAGGCAATGAGTCACTTAAAACAAATACACTTTATAATACATCTACAATACATGACACCTCGCAGCTACATCTCCAGATCACAACAAACAGTCCATCACATGCTCTGCCAAAACAGTGACAGGGTCCACAATTGGCTGCTGTACAGTCGTGTAAGGCTGCGAAAAGCTAACAAGCACGCAGCACTGGCTCATGTAGCTCCCACTGCCTATGATTCATTAGCCATTAAACAGAGAGCTCACCAGCAACAGGCCTTAAAGCAGCCAAACAATCGTGCAGCCGAGCGCACAGCTCCGCTCCCCCGGCGGAGGCCGAGAGCAGGAGGGAAGGAAACTGGAGCGCTGGCACACGCCCAGCACCACCAGTGCTAGCCTGGATTGGCCAATCCAGCACAGCTTTTTCATTTCTAGCAGGAATTAACAGAAGAGCTCGCCTCCACAGGAATCCAGCGTGCCTCTGACAGCACGGAACAGCAACGTACTGTTCTACTGCCGAAATAAACAGACCTCACAACTCCGTAACCTCGCTTTCAGCAGGTCATCTCCAGTATCTCGAGCATAAGGACTGAGAGCGTCTAAATAAAAACAGGCCCACCCGGAAAAAAAAATCAAAATAAAAAAACATTCATCGTAAGAGAAGTAGCTTCACCCAAAAGCAAGTGTTGGACTGCAGTGCTATTCATAAGAAAAATAAAGATTACCAGCTACAATTTATTATTAAAATGACTTTTGAATTGATTTGACTGATATGGGCAACTACTGGTCATAATTATTGATTTACACATACAGAAGTTGTATGCAACGCATGTTGTAGAGGTTCCTAATGGTGTTCTCTCCAATCTCTATCCCATTCAGCTTAATATTCATGCAGTTTCTGCAGATGTTGCAATAGGGACTTGATTGAGTGTTGATAGCACCTTCAAAAGTTTCCTACATTTTTTTCAATTAGATATACAGCTCTGGAAAAAAAAATAAGAAACCACCCAGTTTCTGAATCAGTTTTTCTGATTTTGCTATTTATTTATATAGGTATATGCACCCAAAACCATGACACTAGTTCTTCCGGAAGATCATCAAATTATGGATCTGGATCACTGGTCAATACCTCTACACACAGATTTGTTGGTCATCACCATTTTTAGAAAAAAGCAGGACTCATCACTGAAGATGACCCACTGCATTTCTGAGTCACTACTTTTTAAGATAAGTGTAATTTTATGCTGATTTAAACCTTTAATAGTTACGATAACTGATACATTTGAAGATAAAGAATTCATTTAGTGAGTATTGTATATTTGCTTAAAGTACAGTTTAAAGAGCCTATCCTATTTTTCCCCAGAATAAAACATACTGATTTTCCTTTTATACTGAATATATAATTACTGTAATGTGATGAGATCTGTTTTGACTGGCTGCTTTATGCCACAACAGAAGCTGCATAGCTTAGCTTTATTTTTAGCACAGAAACAAGAACCCTGTGTTCATATTTATTTGTCCTGTGTTTATATATGGTATATGGCTTTCACTAGTAGGCTGGGTGTATTCTATTTTGGGGGTGTAAATATAATCAGTCAAGGCTGTTATGTCAACTTGAGTGTTTTAGGGTCACAGTACATTTATGTGCCTCTAAAAACAAGTTCTAAACAGGGTTTAGTTTTTTATTAGTTTTTATTTAAAAAAATCTAAATAATTTACATTTTGTTACAAGTTTTAAAATGATACATTAACAAAAATGTAAAAATTACCTTTACAGGAATGCATGTTTTTTAAGATTAATGTCTCATTACTCCTCTGCTCTGCTAAATTTTTTATAATAAATTATAATATAAATGTAAATATTGGCTGATAAAATTTGATATGTGGTTTTATTACTTTCCGCTAATTAGACTTTCCTATGTTTTTCTATGTTAATTAGTTTTTCAAAAATGTTATGTTTGGGCTAAAAGTGAGCTACTGATGGGCTAGCAGCATGGTAAATTGAAAGTCCAGAGTTATTATAGCCTTATTGTCTTATCTTTTTTATATTTATATTGTTTTCCTTACTTCATAGTAATATTATAATTATTTTACCACTTGTGGTTATTATTACGTTTAAAAGTTTATCAATATGTTCGGTTGTTTCAAATCTTACTTTTTTCCCATTTCAATTTCAATATGTCAACTTTTCATCATATTGTTTGTATTTTTTTCCAAATTTGCTTCTATCGTTTTAGTTCATTTTTTTTATTATTATTTCTTTAGCTCTTTTTTAAATTTAAGTTACTGTTCCAAAAGTCATGGGACAGGAAATAGTATTGTGTCCCATGACTTTTGCCATACCTCTAAAGAACTAAAGAGCTAAAGAACATTGCGCTGATGTGTGTGACGTGTGTGGGGGGTCTCCTGCATTGTGAATGTGGATTTGAATTCTGCCAAAATCACTTATCGGTTCACATGGACAATTCTAGCCAAACACCACCGGTCTCCATAATTTCCACAAACTGCACTGTCCACTGTGTGTAGTAATGCCTTCTGTGAGGTATTTTCCTTACATATGAAACTGTCACATATCTGCACATATCTGGAAATGGTATATCCTATTCATCTGGCACCCACTATCGGAAGTTACTTTAATTCACCTTGATAACTCATGTTGCCTTGCCATGAGCACACTGGCCAGTGTTCACCCTCACAAATATTACTTACACAGGTGTGGGTGTTTCCAAGCTGTACCTTAAGGCTATGTTATGTTAAAAAAGGACACCCTCAATGTACTTCCCAGTGAAAATAAAGGTTGATCGATTATTTGATTGATCAATTAATAGATTGATTGATTAAGCCGATCAATCACATGGTACAGGTCAGGCCCTGGTGTCTACCTGTCTCTCCACTCATACAGAGGTCAGCTTCATGTAGCACATGAACCTCATTAAGGGCCTCATTAAGAGCGAAGGACGCTGTGTCACAGGACTCTGCCCGATTCCAGATGGTACGACCGTCCATAGCATCGCCTGCAGCCCTCGCACAGTTCAAGAGGAAAGGGGCGGGGCCTTACGGGTCAAAGGTCATTCAAGAGGGCCCTCTACTTTTCATCTTTTGCCCCTACAAAACGAGTAACCCTATCTAACCGCTCTGTCTCTCTCTCCCACCCACTCACGCATTCTCTAGTGTCTCTCTCCGAGTCTCTCTGAGGCGCTATTCCCTCCCCTCCTCCCTTGCAATCTATTTATCCCCACTTTCCCTCCACCCTTCCCTTCCTCCCTCCCTCCCTCCCGCTCCCTCCCTTCCTCTGCGCAGAAACAGGCGAGTGGCCACTCCCGCAAGCATCTGTTCTTTCTGGCCCCGTCCCCAGGACCGGCTGCGCTGCCGTGCCTTCGCTGCCGCTGCCTCTGCCGCAGCACTGGGCTTGGGAAGCGTTGCGCAACCAAAGCGGCCCTTCCCTCCGGCCGCCGCCCGCTCTGCTGCTTCCGCCCGCCCTGCGCATGCCAGTCGCCTTCCCGAAGCACGGCCCGCGGGGAGATCTCCACCAGGACCCGACCCACAGTTCTAAAAAACTACAAATTCCACATCATTTCAGTCAATTGTTGAATATAGCTTTAGTTTAAGGGTTTTTATTTCTGTTTTGGAACTTTTGCAGAAGTTTCAAAACACACACACACAGTCCACTGCACTATGATAACTACTATTACACTTATTATTATTTATGTATTATTTATGGTTCACTATTTCAACAGGACAATGCTCATCCACACACTGCTACTGGCTAAAAACTTGTCTTAAAGACAAGTATGAATAAATGAATGGGGTGCAAAACAGATACAGATACACAATAACATCCACCAAACCTAAACAAGCACCTGAGACATCATATCAACCACCTTCAATACCACACGAAAGTTCTAGATATTACCTAGGAACACCTTAGCAACCACCATTATCACCTTGTAACAGTGTAGCAACCAACCACCTAACAAGCATTTTCCAGCATCACAGCAACTACCTGAGATACAATAGCAACATACAATCAACTAGCAACACCATAGCATCCACCAGGCACCACCATAATAAAGATATCTAAAAGCAGTGTGTAAGACTGTTGGAGGAGAACATGCCAAGATGCATGAAAACTGACTAAAAACCTGGGTTATTCCACCAAATATTGATTTCTGAACTGTATGAATATGAACTTGTTTTCTTTGCATTATTTGAGGTCTGAAAGCTCTGCATCTTTTTTGTTCTTTCAGCCATTTCTCATTTTCTGCAAATAAACGCTCTAACTGACTAAGTCTGAAAATATTCTAACTTTCAGGATGATGCTGTTTCATGCTTAGTTTAGTCAGTTGATTCTGTACTGCTGTAATAGACATGAGCAGTTGAGGGCTAGCTGTTAGCTTAGCGTCACTATAATAACTACTGTCGAAGCTTTAAACTATGAAATCAAACGTGTGCTGACTCCTTCTGCTCCTCTCCATTAGCACTTCTGTCAACAAGATAAATATAAAACAAGCCCCTCATAATGTTGTAATGTGAAACTCAAATACATAAACAACATGAACTCTCACACACTGCTGACCACTCAAAGAAAAGCAACATTTATAAACACACATAATGACATTAGAGGACATTAAGGCTTTATTGGTGCATCATTAGTAGGATTTTTGCCAGTGTGGATAAATCTGTGGACCCTTTCTATGGACCCTTCTTCATGACTAGGGGAGGTCGATATGGCCCTAAAATAATATCACAATATTTCAAGGTATTTTCGTCATCACGATACTCTCGGCGATATGAAAAAATACTGAATTTAAAAAAAATATTTCAAGCATACACTACTGCAAGAAAATGAAAATAACATTTTATTTTTGCATATGATATGATTTGGCACATCCCTAACTGAGATATTAAAAAAAAAATACAATAATTTTACCAGATTTGTAACAGAAGTCAATGATCCAGAATGTCATGATACTAATAATAATAATGCACTCCAAATATCTCCATATATCCAGGATTAAAGTAAAATAAACAATACTGGACACATATAATCTGTTTCTAGTAGATATATAATGGGAAATAAGAACAGTGTGCATTTTTCTTTTGCTAAAAACAGCAAAAAAAAACCCTGATGTGATAATAAGGGTTAGGTGATATGGCACCATATTTCACAGTATAATATCGATCACAATATTAAAAAATGTTGGGGATATTATTGCGTACGAAACGATATGGCACAGCTCTAATCATGATGTCTTTAACCCTTGTGTGGTGTTCATATTTTTGTTACTCGTTTACTTTGTTACTTGTATTTAATTCAGCAAAATTAAGCAATTTTACATTAAAATGCTTTACACATGCTTGCTTCACCTAAATTTCAAGCAATATAAACAGCTTACATGGTTAATATTTGCTCTTTACCTTTCTTATGTTACATTTCTTTCAAAAAGTGCTACTTTTTTTTATTAGTTTTTTAATAAAATGTAAAAGAAAATGAATTAAACTCAAGATATGAGTAGAAAATTTGTTTACTTTCAAATTTACAAATGAAGCAATGTTTATTAGCCCTTGGCCAAACATACTGTATGTAATATAAATGTGTAGGGAGGGGGGGGGGGGTGTACAGTGTGTGTTTATCGAAAATGTGTTTTGATATATTTTTTTCACAAAAAATGAGCCAATGCCAATGAGTTTGAGTTAGAAAAAATATTTTTTTAGTATCATTTGATGAAAAATGAAAACGGGTCCCACAGACCCGAACACCACACAAGGGTTAATACTTCAATTACTTAATAGTTTAAAATAAATTAACCCCTAAAACCCACACTTATTAATAACAGTTTCAAAGCCCCCAAAATAGAACCCTGTGGGATTCCCCAAGATATGAGAAACCCAAATGGTTTCCAAATAACTCATTTGTATGATTACAAATAATACCTGAATATACAAAACGGGTGTATTGTGTATTGCGTAATGGGTTTAAGTGACTTGTGTTCAAATCCTTTAAAACACAGTATAAACACCTGTTTTGGAAATCTTTCAGATGCTTTTCATTCACTGAGCTGTGAGAAAATATTCTATTATGTGATAATGGTGAAGTCTACAGGTTAAAGCATCGTTGTAGAGAGGGAGGAAATTAAATAAACAATACTGGAAAAGCTGCACAAGGCCTGCAAATAAAGTGGCAAAAATGAAAAGCACTGAATAAAAGGAGCAGAATAAACACTGCTGCTGCTAAGAGCCCTCGTGAGTGTTCTCACTCATTCTGATCTAAGTGAACGGTTCCAAGAGCTAAAATTCAATTAGAACTTTTCATATTTTATAATGCATTGATTTTACATTGCAAAGTAGCAGAGTGTCACTGTCAACATAAAACACTTAGACACGACTAGACTTAATATCTGACACTAGATCTTTCAAATTAATTTACAGTTTTCAATAGAATATAACTTTTTATGCAAGTTAACGTAAAAAATGTATACAAATGAACTGCAGACCTTCTTATTGATCCAATAATGAAAATTCCACACAATAATAAGCAGGGCTACACATTATGCAACGAACATTAGAGAAAGAATGAGTCATTCTCAGGAGCTCAGTGAATTCCAGCTTGGTACTGTGATAGGATGTTGCACCGTCAGTCAATTGTTTTCAAATTATGGGGGGGGGGATAAAAACAAACAAAAAAACTTTTAGAAAGTCTCTGACCTTGAAATAAATTGTAACATACAGCTCCGAAAAAATTAAGAGACCACTTTAGTTTCTGAATCAGTTTCTCTGATTTTGCTATTTTTAGGTATATGTTTGAGTAAAATGATCATTGTTGTTTTATTCTATAAACTACTATAAACGACACTTCTCCCGCATTTGTTTGCAGAAAAAGAGAAATGACTGAAATAAAAATAAGATGCATCTTATGTTTTCCTCCACCAGTCTTACCCACTGCTTTTGGATAACTTTTTGCCACTCCTGGTGCAAAAAATCAAGCTTGGTTCAGCTTGGGTTGATGCCTTGTGATCATCAATCTTCCTCTTGATTATATTCCAGAGGTTTTTAAGTTGGTAAAATCAAAGAAACTCATCATTTTTAAGTGGTCTCTTATTTGTTTTTTCTAGAGCTGTATATTTAAGTTGGATCCTATCATTGGAGTATTGTAGAGTATTGCATTCAATCCCCAGTACTTCAAGCTATGCATGGCTAGGAATTCTAGACAAATAAAACTGGTCTATTATAAACTATTTTGAACATTCTTTTTTTCAGTAATTTTTCAGAGTGCTGGAATTATTAAAAACTAATAAATCCATCCAAAGCAGATCACCTCAACATCAGCTAGCGTTATAATGCACACAAAGGTTTAGGCAGTGTGTCAGATCCTTTGTACACTTGTCCAGTGTTTTGAAAGCACTACAACAGCAGATGACGAACAAGGCCACTGGTGGTTTCAGTGGTCTGCTGTGATTGACAGGTACAGTGGTCTTCAAAGAGACTTCTCACGCCACTAGACAAGACACGGTAATTCACCAAACCATAGACGTGGTTCAAATTGGTACCTGCAGCAGGTATTTGCTGAAACTAAATATCCAGCTTTGCTCTTCTTCTCCAGGTGAATGACAGACGGGTAGCATTGCAGCAAAATTCAATAAACGCTAATCATTTTTCAGAGCAGCCCAGAAGAACTGAATGAGGCTTCTCTCTTTCACTCATTTACAGCCTTTCACCGCAGAAAAAGCGAGACTGTACGCCACTCACTTCTGCAGATATTAAATATGTTAACTGTAGACTGATGCCAAGGCATTTGGCAATCTGAGCGAGAGATGACAGAGATCGTTCGAATCAGTTGAGCTAAAATAGCTGCTTTGAGATGAATAGCACAGTTGGCTAACCTGTGTAATACGAGACGCGCTTCGGTTCTGCAGCCTTGCTGGAGAATCCATAATCACACTGAGTGCCAGATAAAAGATTATACTCTGCTGTGCATTAGTCGGATGGCCTATTTTGATGCGACTGAGTGTTAAAGCTTTTGTTTGTGTGAAAATTTCCCACCTATGCTCAGACCTGCATTTAGGTCTTAATGCTTTTATTCATCTTTAGGTTTTCACTGATCAAAACATGCTGTCACATGCTCACTTTTGGCAGCAACTTCAAGTCATATGTACCTGTACTGTCATCCCATCTTAAATACCCCCCATCACTATTGCACTATTGTCTTCTGTCTTAAGTATGTCTATTTGTCTATTGTACATATTGTGTCTCTCATTCTTTATATTATACATCTAATTTTCACCCCCCATCACTATTGCACTCTTGTCTTCTGTCTCACGTATGTCTAATGTGTCCTTGTTGTATTGTACATATAGTGTCTCCCATTCTTTTATATTGTATATCTATTTTCTGTGCTTGCTGTAATTTTTGGGAAGTAGAGTAACGTTATTTCAATTCTCTGTATGTTCTGTACATAGGCAGTATTGACAATAAAACTACTTGACTTGACTTGACTTGAATTCAGCACAACCTCAGAAAATGTCCAGATACAGTTTTTCCTTCAATACAGACTTCAATACACTACACTGTTAAAATAAAAATTAAAAGTGCTAGCCTTTAAACATACACAAATATATATTTTTTACAAAATCTGCGATTGTTACATTTTTTTAATACCTTTAAGTATCACATAAAGGGTCCCTGGTGAAAATAAAAATTATTCTTAATTGTACTTAAAACAGATAGACAAATGTGTAAATATTTATGTACTTACCTAAAATATATTAAAATTACATTAAAATTATGCTTTCATCCAATGTTTGAAAGTAAACATTGATCATACTTTTTTTTAAAGTACATTATGGTGTATGTTAAATAAATACACTACTATGAAATACATTTTTAGTTCAATGTAATTCAATATACAGTACTTCTAATATACATATTTCCAAATATACTTTTGTACATTTTCAGCAAAGTGTGTTAAAAAACATCTGTTAAAGTAGTTCACTTAAAGTACAATGTATCTTGTAACTTTTTAGTAAATTAAATCACTACATTGGTAAAATGTTTTAAAAATATATTTAGGTGTTACATTAATATAACAGTTAAAATGTATTTCAATGCTCTGTAATTATAATTAGAAAAATATAAATGTAAGTAAATTATAGGATACAGTGTTAAATAACACATTTAAATGTCAAATTAAAAAAATGAATTAAATTTGTAACATGCTAAAAATTGTTGTACAGTATTTAAAAATATATTTTTATACCCAACAAAGTATACTAGAAGTGTGCTACTTACAAGACAGGAACAAGAAGCATATTTGTACTCTAATGTAAATATAATATTTAATATCAATTCTTAGTACATTCCTAATATACCCGGTGTATAATAGTGATACAGTTGTAATACTCATCAAATGTATTATAATTTTACTGTAATCATATTTAAAATATGGGGTTACATACATGAAGTAGAAGTATGTTTAAATGTTACTTAAGTATATTTCATTTCCATTTTAGTACAGTTAATTACACTTAGCACAATTTAGGTAAGACTTTTGTACTATTTTTTATACAGTTAAAATATAATATAAGTACATATTAAAAGTTGTTCCATTTTAGCACTCTTTTAATATACTGATTAATAATGTGGCTACAAGTAAACTTTAAACTTATAGTGCACTATAGCATAATAATGCCTAATATACTTTAATCTACTTTTTTTCACTAAGGGTTCTATGACTTGGCACTACTGCAGAGCCGTTGCAGTGACACCATCAGTTGTCAGCAGCCTTTAAATCACTTTAAAATAGTAAAGAGACAGCTTTACCACTGTGTAATCTAAATATACTCTAAATATACACCCTGCAAATGCGTTCTATTACAGTAAGTATCACGAAACAGGTTCTATATGACTTGGCACTTCAGCAGAACCCTTTAAGTGAAGTACTCATGCCCGTGCACAGCATTTAATACTCTTTAATGAATTACATAAACATGTTCCTCTTGTGAAAAGGAAGTATACTTAAGAGCATTAAACATATATTAAAATTAGGTAACGAATACTAATCGTACATTTTCAAAACTTTAAGTATATTTTTTATCCATTTTTAATATATTTATTATTTTAAAATTGTACACATTAAATATATTTTTCCTGTATTTTCATAAAATGTATTTTTAAGCAATATGCTTTAAATTCAACGTTGTGTTGCTAGAAAATATATATTGTGGCATTAAATGCTGCTTAAAGTGCACTTTACTGTAGTTTTTTTTTTCCAGTAGCAATTACATAAACAGCTTTCTCTTGTGAAAAGGAAGTATACCTAAGAGCATTAAACGTATATTCAAATTAGGTAAAGAATACTAAAAGTACATTTTCAAAAATGTAATTACATTTTTATAATTTTTTTATATATTTATTATTTAGAAAATGTACACATTAAATATATTTTTTCTGTATTTTCAGAAAATGTATTTTTTAACAATATACTTTAAATTAAACGTTGTGTTGCTAGATATATTGTATATATAGTGGCATTAAATACTGCTTAAAGTGCACTTCACTGTAGTTTTTTTTTTCAGTAGCAATTACATAAACAGGTTCCCCTTGTGAAAAGGATACTTAAGAGCATTAAAGGTATATTCAAATTAGGTAACAAATATTACAAGTACATTTTCAAAACTTTTATTACATTTTTTATACATTTTTATATATTTGACTTTAGAAAATGTACACATTAAATATATTTTTTCTGTATTTTCATGAAATGTATTTTTAAGCAATATGCTTTAAATTAAACGTTGTGTTGCTAGAAAATATATATTGTGGCATTAAATGCTGCTTAAAGTGCACTTTACTGTAGTTTTTTTAATTTTTTTTCCAGTAGCAATTACATAAACAGGTTCCTCTTGTGAAAAGGAAGTATACTTAAGAGCATTAAACATATATTCAAATTAGGTAGCGAATACTAAAAGTACATTTTCAAAACTTTTATTACATTTTTTATACATTTTTATATATATCTGACTTTAGAAAATGTACACATTGAATATATTTTTTCTGTATTTTCATAAAATGTATTTTTAAGCAATATGCTTTAAATTAAATGTTGTGTTGCTAGAAAATATATATTGTGGCATTAAATGCTGCTAAAAGTGCACTTTACTGTAGTTTTTTTTTTCCAGTAGCAATTACATAAACAGGTTCCCTTGTGAAAAGGAAGTATACTTAAGAGCATTAAACATATATTCAAATTAGGTAACGAATACTAAAAGTACATTTTAAAAACTTTTATTACATTTTTTATACATTTTTTATATATTTATTATTTTAAAAAAGTACACATTTAATTTTTTTTTGTGTATTTTCATTCATTTTTTTTAAGCAATATGCTTTAAATTAAACATTGTGTTGCAAGAAAATATATATTGTGGCAATGCTGCTTAAAGTGCACTTTACTGTAGTTTTTTTCCAGTAGCAATTACATAAACAGGTTTCTCTTGTGAAAAGGAAGTATACTTAAGAGCATTAAACATATATTCAAATAAGGGAAAGAACTTCAAAACTTTTATTACATTTTTTATATATTTGACTTTACAAAAATGTACACATTAAATATATTTTTTCGGCATTTTCAAAAAATGTTTTATTTTAAGAAATATGCTTTAAATTAAATGGTGTGTTGATAGAAAATATGTATGTTGTGGCAAAGTGCACTTTACTGTAGTTTTTTCTTTTTTTACAGTAGCAATAAGTTGTACATAATTTGTGTATCAATATGCAGAGAAGTAAATTTACAATATGCTTCAAGTGTATTAAAAAGGTGTTTAAAAAACACAAACTTAAATCTACTTAAGTACTTAAGCAAGGTATAAGAAAAAAGCCTTTAAAAGCACAACTTATAGCTTAATTACAACTGAAATATACTTTATTATGCATATAAGTTGTTCCAAAAAGTATGAGTATGAGTTAAGTATGTATTAATTTTAATGTAATAGTATGTACTTTTCCAAGGTAAGTATACTTTGAAAAACATTTTTTTACAAGAATCTCCACTAGAACACACTTTACAGTAAAAAAAAGAAAAGAAGAACAGCTGGGATTTTTGTTTCTTTTTGTTTGGATTAGTTTTTTACAATGTGACTTTTCACTGGTATGAAATGACTTGTTTTTAAGAGTAACACGAGAGCACACTTTTGTTCTGTGGCATTAGAACAGCAGAATGAGGTATGGGGTGCAGCATGTAGAGAGCAGGAGGGACAGAGAGAAAGAGAGAAAATCTGGAGTCAATTACAGAGCGAGTCAGGCCTGTTACATAGTGTTTTTGGAGTGGCTCAGATGAGGCTCCTGAGATTCTCTCTCTCTCTCTCTCTCTCTCTCTCTCACTCACTCTCCTTCTGGTGTCAGGTTACAGCAGTCTGTTCCTCTCTCAGACAGAAGTGCAGTCTGAGTATCAGAGTAAATATGTCCCCAGATCCGTTTAGTCTGCTTACAGGATCAGATTTGTGGAGATTTGCTCTGAGAACAGTCTTTTGTGCTGGGAAGCCTTTAGATGTATGGAGCGTTTGTGCTTCTGTATGTGTGTGTAGTACGTGTGTGTGTATGGTATATGTATGTACATGTATGTGTTTCTGCCTGCATGTGTGGGTGGGTAGGTAACCACACCAATATATCCAATCCACATAATGTGTCTGGAAGTAAATAAAATGGACTGCGCTGTTTATTCCTGCATTGCGTAATCAGTCCCAGCAGCAAAAACAAATGTTTGTGTTCTGCCGCCTCTCTCTCTCCTCACATTACTCAAACTGCACAGCCTGCAGGTCAGGCCGGCAGCGGTGCGGGCAGCCTGCTGGGCGAGGCGGGCGGGAGCGACTGGAGCGACTTCCCCAAACACAAATCATAAACATAACCGGCTGGAGTTCACCGCGCTCACATACAGCCTGAAGTATTTGAAGAAATGTGAAACGAGACCCTGTTTACTACTTCAGTTACAACTCAGTGTCCCCCACAGCAGAAACAAAACAATCTATAATTATTTGCAAGTATGTTGTAAACACCAGTAATTTACCAAGACTCTGGTTTTAAATTAATAATTCTGTAACAAAATAAATAATAAAACAATAAACCTACAAAACAGCAAGTTCTGATATTTAATTTACATTGAGTAATGAAAAAAAAATACAATGTATTTAATATTTATGTAATGTTTTAATATTTGCTGTGAAGCTTTATATAGCTTTCTATTTTTTGAATTAATATTTATATTTGCAGCGTACATAAATATTCTGCACTTTAGTATTGTTGTGCATTATTATATATGTTTGTTACATTTTTTTTTGCTATTATTTTATAAAACATGAGGGTCTAGGTTACTGTTGTATACAAAATACACATACGTTTACAGATATTTTGCTTTCTACTAAACATATACTACATACAACATTTAATATTATAATATTTAATTTGTTATAATTCAAGGATTCTTTAAATTAATCAGATATTGCAAGATCACCCTGAAATATTGTGATATAACAGTTTTTTCTTTTATTGGGAAACGATGATATGTATAAATGCCTTTTGGCAGAAAGTGGAGATCAACCCACACTGTTCCTCCACTCTTAGGCTCCTGCATGCGCCTGGCACCCCGTCCCAGCACGAGGAGGCCCCCGGGGGCCCCCAATGCAGCAGCAATACTCAGTTGTTTGAGGAACTAACAGCCACATTTACATCATAATGCATGCTGCCCCGAGAGACTAGCACGGGGAACAGGGCGACACGCTACAGCGGCGGAGGCTGTTTAAGCTAGTGGCACAATTCCAGCAGGCGAAGGTGTGAAGGCCAGGTGTATGAAAGACCCTGCAACAGGCTAAACATACTGTAGGTAATACTCTGTTCACTTGTTGGAGTGGAGGACAGTGAGTGATTAAACACAGTGTTTAAAAACTCCAGCAGCACTGCTGTGTCTGATTCACTCATATCGTAGCAAAAAAAAAATGCTGAAAAAATGAACAGTGGGAGTACAAACAAGAAGCTGTACAACCAAACCCCTCCATGTACAAACACAATTCATCACTTTACCACCAAAACTTGTCACTTTACATTCGAAACTCCTCGCTTTACAACCAAAATTCATCACATTACAACCAAAATTAATCACTTTACAACCAAACTCCTCCCTGTACAAACGAAATTCATCCCTTTACAACCAAAATTCATCACTTTACAATCGAAACTCCTTCCTTTACAACCAAAATTCATCACTTTACAATTGAAACTCCTCCCTTTACAACCAAAATTCATCCCTTTAAAATCGAAACTCCTCCCTTTACAACCAAAATTCATCACTTTACAATCAAAACTCCTCCCTTTACAACCAAAATTCATCCCTTTACAATCGAAACTCCTCCCTTTACAACCAAAATTCATCACTTTACAACCAAACTCCTCCCTTTACAAACAAAATGCATCCCTTTACAACCAAAACTCATCACTTTACAACCAAACTCATCATTTTACAACCAAAACTCATCCCTGTACAACCAAAAATCCTCCCTGGGATTAGTTTCTCAGGGGATTCCTGGGTAATTTTCTCTTTTATGGGAGTCCTCTGTGATTTTGTTTCTGTCTGGATTGACCATGTATATGTTTTTCTCAGAACATTACAAGCTGAACAACCTTCTGCTTTTCACTGAACTCTGTGGTCATACAGTAATTTTAGTCCTGTCGGGATGCACATCTCTGAGTTTTGTCACCTCACGTTTTAATAAAATAGATATTTGTCCACTGCCATGCACCGTAATTACACTTTGGGCATGCGTTTCCACGGAGATACACAAACACAACAGTGAGTGGAAATGGAGGAGCTACTGAATGCGATGTCATGTGACCGAGAAAGCTAAAAAACTCACTGGTCCTCCTGTTTTTTCATTTGCAGTCCGGATGCAGAAGTTTTATCACTGAGTAGAAGTGTGAAATATTTTTCACACTTCTACCCACTGAGAAAATAATCACATCCAGATAGGGCTTTAGTACCACCAAAACCCCTCCCAGTACTACCAAAATTCCTGCTAGTACAACTAAACAAAGCAGTAAAAAAGTGCAGCACGACAAGGGAATTCACATACTCTGTCAAACACAGCAATCAGATTTCAGTCTGACTAATCAGAGACACATTTTAATACCAAGTGTAAAACCAAGTGTTCAGTGTTAATAAACTGTAAAAGAAAGGAAACAAAATAATACAATATAACATACAATAGCTTACAATGTAAATATATGAGTCACTTTTAATTTGTGTCATCTTTGTGTCAACTTGTTTCAATGCATCAACTTTTACTTTGGAATTTGACAGCGCGTAGACTGTAAATCCTTCCTCAGTTACTTTTAAAGTGTATATTCCCTGTCATTTATGTCTCTGGAAAATCATATTAAAATCATATTAAAACTCTGTTTATATTTATAATCTTTTTACCAGCGTTTAGGTAGCAGTCGTAACAAAACTAACCATGAAATTAAAAATATTCTTTAGACTTCTACAATAAAATCACTGCTGTTAATAAACACAGGTAGGCCTATAGAATGCTAAAGCTAGCATCACATCCTGTAACACTGTGTGTAACTCTGCCTGATTAGAGTGGTAAAGGTCGCTGCCCCCAGTAAGTGGGTGTAAGTGCAGACGGATGGTTTATTTCCTCTTTTCATAGGTTTATTTATTTTTCTTTTTCGTGGAGTTTTTTTCCTCCACTGAGTGCCACTTTGAGCAATGCTGCGGCTGCTGCTGTACAGCACCGTAAATAATCCATAGCGTTGATCTGGATTATTCATAGACCCCATTACATATTAATATCCATATCATACCCATTGCATATTTCAGATCAAGACAACTGTCATCACAAATTCACAGCTGAACATGATATGTCGTCAAATACTGTATGAGGAGTGTCTTATTGCAACCTGACACTCACGTATCTGATGTTTTATTTTACTGATATGTATTTCAGCATGTGTGTGTGTGTGTGTAGAGGTGAGTGCCAACTCTCACTGAAACACACAACAGATAGAAAGAGGGAGAAAGAGAGAGAGACACTGGACCGCTGCCAGTCGTGACAATCCAGAGAGGGCAGAAAAGAGAGAAAAGCCAGCAGAGTTATCCAACACTGTTACATCATTTGACAGTCACTTATCTTCTCTGCCCCAGCTCAGCACAGATCAGCCAGCATGCACACACACACACACACTCACACACAGCAGAATGACCCAATTCTATGCTTGCTTTGTGTTCAGGGAAGAAGACATAAGCATCAGATTTGAAACCCTTTGATATGCTTTCTACAGAACACAGGCCAACCAACCAAGATGATCATTAAAACTAAGGAGTCTTATAGGCTGGAAAAATGTTTATATAATATATAATACAAGTGTTTTACCAATACTGACACTGTATCAGTTAGGGGTGTGAAAAAAATATTAATATATCAAAGTATTGCGATATTTTGTTTTGCAATAATGTATCAATTCTTCAAAAAATAACACAGTAATAATTAATTATTATTTACATGTTAAGGAATTGTGGCAGACAAAGAATCCTTTCATTTTGTGTTGTGTATAAACTCCGCCCACAAGATAGTAGAGGTGAGAATTACAGGGCATCTCACAATAGAATAATAAAATATTATCACGATACTCTTCACACGATAATGATGTCATTATGATACTCAAATTCTGTGTTACTCAATATATCACAAGATAATTCTCTAGGATACTTCACATTTGTGTAACTGAAGAGGATTAAATACTCCTAAGTAAGTAAATACCAGGAATTATGGATTTATCAGTGTCAGTTTCTCAGAATTCAGAATTCTTCATCTCAGGTTTACGTTATTTTTTTATTCAGCAGCACCATAGAGCTGGATGATATGGCCTAAAAAAATCACAACACAGGCGGAAGGCATGAACATAGACTGTTGGCGTAGTGTAAGATAGCAATGAGCATCAAATTGCATCACAATGCACCTTGTGCAGGGTGTAAAATAGGGCCCATTGTCTTGCAATATACTAAATCATAACCCCCGTATCACGATATGTATCATATTTCCAGCTTCTTGCCAAACCACAGCCTTAGTATCAGTATCATTGACAATAGAGGCAGTTACGTACAGTAAAATACAGTAAACACAGTATAATTATTGACTATAAACAATACTGATTCATGAGGCAAGCACCATGTCATCATGTCAGTGGGATTATTTTAAGCTTTGCCTGCTGCAAAATCTGTAGCCCCAGTACTTCCAGGGGTGACTGACCTGAGAACGGCTGTTAAATGAATGTGAACATGTGTTCAAGCCAGATGGAACAGCACATCCTGGGTGGTTCAAAGTTCACTTCAACAAAAACAAGCTGTTTTTAAGTTCAAACAACAAGTCAAAAGGCACAGATTAAAGATTTGTACATTGACATGTACTTAAATATTTAAATGATGCCTAAGCACTTCATGTTTATAAACTGTAGCAATTTTAGCCTTTATTTTCCGTCTTTGTTGTTAATTCTTGTTTAATACCAATATGAATTTTTACTTGTCTTGTTTCTACATTGTGGGAATTTTTTATGGTTTAACCATTTAAAAAAAGTACTTAACCAGCAAAAGCTAAATTTCAAGCTTTCAAGCCTACTGTATTTTATTTTAGAGACAAAGCGGCTTCTTTTACCTAAAGGATTTTTCGCACTATAAGGCGAACCAGATTATAAGGTGCACTATGAATAAACATGTATTTTCATGTATTTTTATACTCAAGGCACACCTGATTATAAGGCACATTTTATGCTACTCTAGTAAGGCACAGATGTGTCGCAATGTTTTCCGTCTAATTTAACATGTATTTCCGCTAAATGTTAATCTACCCAGATTTCTCTCCTAAAAATTGTTTACTTGGGTGAGTAAATGGCTTACATTTTTTTTTACAGTAAGCTTAGATTTCCACTAAAGCTGGAGCATTAGAGGCTAACTGCTAACGGTAACGCTAATGCTGCTCCAGCAGTGCAAGCCAGGGTTAGCAGCAGGCTATAGGCTGATAATACTCACCTCTGAGCTAAGCGCTTAGTGCGCTTAGCGGGTAATGCTAATGCTACTCTAGCAGTGCTAGCCTTGGTTAGCAGCAGGCTACAGGCTGATTAAAAGGTGCAGTTTTTGTGAAAGTGTAAGAATTTTAAGTGCGCCTAATAGTGTGAAAAATACGGTAAACAAAACTTATAGAAGTCTAAAGGTATAAGTATCAGTTTTAATATGCATCTATCAAGAAATTACAGTAAAAATATTTATGCCATGACTTCCCATGGAAGCTTAAGACAAAGAAATCCTGTATGAAATAAATGTGGGATCTTATGCATTAAATGTGGATGTGATTTCTGCCAAAGTCACTTCTCTGTCATCTAGCCAGATGCTACCAGTGATAATCATTACCACCCACTGCTCTGTCTACTGTGGGTGGTAAAAATACATTTTTAAATGTATTCTCTGTACACATGTGACACTGTGTGCAATCGAGGAATGTTAAATGCCCACACAACTTTAGAAATAGAATTTCTTATCTTTCTGGCAACCACTATCAGTCCTCACTCAAACGATACTTTATAATGATAATTTACATCACCCTGCCATGACCACGCTGGCTCTTGTTTAACCACACTCACAAGATATCATACATCTTACAACTTATACAGGTGTTGCTAAAATTTGTATTCTATTTCCTCTTTCAGTTTATTACAGCTTAGTTTGATACCATATTCAAACACATGCATTTCTGAGATAAGACACTAGCCACAAGCTAACGTGCTTTGCAATAAAATGATATGATATGAAAATATGATTGCAATAACTGTTTTAATGTTTTTTTTTTCTATCAGTGTGTCCCAAAACAGTGTCTGTTTTAAACATTTAAATACCTTTTTGTTCAGCATACATTCAATAACTAAGGCCCAGCTCACCTCAAATTGAGCCCAACACAAAGTTAATTAGACAAATGAAACCATTCCAGCAGCCAAGGCTGGCTATACACTGCAATGCTGCTGCTACTGGACTGTGTCATGCATGTATGTATGTGTGTGTGTGTGTGTGTATGTGTTTGTGTGTGTCAGAGTGCCAATATTATTTCAGGCCAGTGGTGCCTGTGGATAGAAGTCTAGACTGGTTGTTCTCTCTCTTCTCCTGTGAGCACAGGTCTCTCTTTTTTTTCACCTCCCTGGTTCCCGATATTCCACAGCCACTCATTACTAACTGTTCTCAAAGCCTCAGAGGCAAGTGTGAACCTGATTGAGCAATCTACAATTACTACTGATACACTACACAACTGCTCCGAGTTACCCTGCGGTTTACGACAGCCTGTATCTGCTTGTATATCCAGTTATATAAAGCGGAAGGCTGGAGCAGACTTCACACGGTGCAAACAAGGACAACAAACACTCGTCTGGAGTTAAATACTGTTTATTGATCATTGTTTAATCCCTCAACCCTTAGAAGTCGGGAGTTATGCTAGTAAATCCTTTCGTTCTGTTCTCCTGTATTGTTCAGTGGTACTGCACAAGAATTGCATGAAACAAATTAAAAAACTCAGATGCAGGGAAAAAGGGAACCTATAGGCGCAGGGGTTGGCAATAGGTGGCCTGCAAGCATGAAACATCTGGCCCGTGAGGTTGTTTGAACTATAATGAACAATAGTAAAAAAACAAACATTTAACATTTAAAAACGCTTCTCTGGTGAGCTTTTGTTTACATGCCTCCCCTGTCTCTCTGGGTGTGACTTTGCGTTTCTGCCAGTTCTCGTTTTTCCGCCCGTTCTTGGGCTCCCTATCTTCTTGTAAGAGCGTTTTTTTTTCCCGGCCGTGTCCCAATTCACTAGCCGAGGCAGCGTTTTTTTCCTTTCTTCTTGGGTTTACCTCCTTTGAGATCAACTGTTCTGCAATTGGGTTCAACAACCCTCTGGGCTGGAGAGCTACTAGTCTGTAGCACTCCATCCCACTACACTTAATTTTCCAAAACAGATGTTTTTTTTTTTTGTTTTTTTTTGTGGCCCACCACATAATGGCTAGGAAAATATCTGGCCCGCGGCCAAACTTAATTTCCGACCCCTGCTTTAGTGGGTCGAGCAGCATTGGTCCAAGGTGAAAAAAAAAAAAATAGTAATAACATGTCATCATTTTTTTTTTTGGTTGTTTATTAACAAACAATAATAAATTATAAAAAATTCAAATTTTAATACAGTAGAGTAAAAAGAACAACAGCGACAGAGGAAATTCTAAAACCTCATTTCCCCATCATTTGTTTTCTACTCACTCCTTAACAGTGAATTAAGCCTAGACCCGATGATTACCATTCGCTCTGTAATTCATAGACGGCTGCTAAGCTCTCAGTTCACACAAATCTACGAGTTCTACATCAATTTCAGACAAAATCTAAATGGAAGCCAACTGCCTTGACATATTAGCCTGTTCTGCCCTTTGATCTGACATATTGAAGATTCACATTTCAGCAACATTATCTTAGTTCCCAATGACCCATAAAAATCTGACAGAATAATGAGCTGCTCGGGTTAGAAGGATATGTGGGGGTGTTCCTCGGAATTCTCTGAAATTCCGCAGGGAATTCCTAAAATTAGCCTTATCTAAGCGATCTGCTGAAAACAAATTTACAGTTTCCTTTTTCACATAATATATAATATTATTATTTAAGCTTCTGATTTTTACAATAAAATGACATGATACAAACTGATACACTGTACTGTCACCTCTATAATATCTATTTAACTTACTGAAGAATTGCTCCTTAAGAGAGCATCACGCTTGGACCCTAATAATTGCCATTCACTATGTAATTCATAGACAGCTGTTAATCTCTATTAGTTCACACAAATCTATGAGATAAATGATTACAGGATTATGCCGATAGCTGGTGAGTTTGCATGGATGGTTGGCTAACAAAAATCAGTGCTGCGGAAATCTTTATTCTGTTTATGTTTGATTCTTGTAAATTTTAGTAATTATAAACTTAATAGTATACAATATTTAAATTCATACTGGCATACGAATTCAAATTCATACTCTTCTGATAAAAGACATTAGCCACAAGCTAACATGCTAACATGTTTAGCCCTACTGTTTCATAATAGTGTATCCCAAAACATTGGTCTTTATGTCTTTAAATACCCTTTTCTACAATGTTCATTCAATAACTGAGGCCCAAATCTAAAATTGAGCCTAACTCAAAGTTAATTATACAAATTAAAGCATTCCTTTAACCAAAAAATGGGGACTTTGCATATACAGCTCTGGAAAGAAAGA
The DNA here is from genome assembly GCF_023375975.1 of Astyanax mexicanus. Classification (NCBI taxonomy): domain Eukaryota; kingdom Metazoa; phylum Chordata; class Actinopteri; order Characiformes; family Acestrorhamphidae; genus Astyanax; species Astyanax mexicanus. The sequence continues at coordinate 20,364,546 of NC_064408.1, read as the reverse complement.
CTTCAGTTTCTGAATCAGTTTCTCTGATTTTGCTATTTATAGGTAAATATTTGAGTAAAATGAACATTGTTGTTTTATTCTATAAACTAAAGACAACATTTCTCTTCAATTCCAAATAAAAATATTGTCATTTAGAGCATTTATTTGCAGAAAATGAGAAATGTCTGAAATAAAAAAATGATGCAGAGCTTTCAGACCTCAAATAATGCAAAGCAAGTTCAAATTCATAAAGTTTTAAGAGTTCAGAAATCAATATTTGGTGGAACAACCCAGTTTTAATGCATGTTGCCATGTTCTCCTCCACCAGTCTTACACACTGCTTTTGGATAACTTCATGTCACTCCTTGTGCAAAATTTAAGCAGTTCAGCTTGGTTTGATGATCAGCTTGTGATCATCCATCTTCCTCTTGATTATATTCCAGAGGCTTTCAATTTGTTAAAATCAAGGAAAAACATCATCATTAAGTGGTCTCTTATTTGTTTTTCAGAGCTGTATGGTAAATTATAACATATAGTATCAACTGCTTCGAGTCTACCTTTCTGAATTACTTTATTTGTTACTAATGTTGGTAATTGCACGATGAAATGAAATAATGAAATAATTTTCATCCCTGCAAAACAAGATAACACACACTTTTATCTGCGTTAACTCACAATTAACTTAAACCATCTTTGATTTATAAACATGAATAAAAGGTAGAACATCTTTGCTTCTTTCAATTAGCATGTTATGAATGAGAAATATTTTAAATTAAATTAAATGATGTGTTCTTTACTGCTGACAATAGTAATGACTGCTAAAGGTTGGTTTATACTTTAAACTCTGTGTGAGTGCCCTACGCTGCTGTGGGCGTTTATGTTTTTGCGATCATGTGTCTGCGACTCTACCTAGCTCTGCAGTTTAAGCCATGAAAGTAGGAATGTGTGGGCGGGAACATGAGGCTCAGTGGACCAATCACAGCTGCTGCGCACTTCGTTGTTTGATGAGTAGGCTACAGCATTTGTTTGATACACTTAGTTTAATTATTAAACTACAAGCTTAATCTAATAAACCATTATGAATTGGTTGGTAAGGGTTTGAGATCGCAAAATACCAATACAGAAACTTCCCATTCAGCCAAAACGGAGCCACTACTTCCTTTAAACTTTAAAATAAGCTATTTGTAACTGAAGTGCTTCACGTAAGATGAGCACAGGGAGCTGGAATGAATCAGGACTGTGCTATTTTGGAGAAGTGTTTGTATTACAGTGAAGCTGTTATCAAAAAAAGATCAAGAAAGGAAAAAAAACAGGCAGCTCTTGTTAATGTAAGTGTGGTTTTGGGACTTGCTTCAGGAAAAAAAGGTAATAAGCAGTTTAGGGATTCCTGACTGATCCACAGAGTGAGGGAGAGAACAAGAGAGAGAGAAAAAGAGAGAGAGAGAGAGAGAGAGAGCGAACGAGAGAGAAATAAAGAGAGAGAGAGAGTGTCTCATATAAAGCTTACAGTGTGTGCACACATGCATACCTCATACTATCATAACTCAGCAGCCCACACATAAACACACACACACACACACCAGCAGACTAGAAGTGCTCTTTTAACCTGCATTAGGAAACTGTGTTACAGTTGTATGCTACTGTTTATGCACCCATGTCAAATGATACGCTTTGTTGATTCACTTTGTGAAGATAAGTACAAACATTTTGCAGAAAACCCACTTCTGCACGATTTAGTGCACAACTGAATAGAACAATGTGAATAGAAAATGTGCTTCAGAATTTGAATAAAAAGCCGTTTTTTATTTGTACTCAATAGATGATGTGTCCACTCATTTTCAATCCACTAAAATACCTCCTAAGTCAAAAGTGAAGCCATAAAAATAATTTTCTCTGATATATAAACTGGTAAATGTGTTTATGTAGTGTTGGTATGCCAAGCGATTTACAACAAATGGCATATGGGTATATACGAGTAATGGCATATGAGAAAATAAAATAAAGTAAGTAAAGCACTCGTGAACTGAATAAAAACAAATAAAACTAAACTATGCTATGCGACTCATACTTTTTTGTGTGATTCATGGACAAAAATAACAGGGCTGTAAATAGGCTTGTAAGTCTTAGTATTGATGTTCACCTTAAACAAAGTCCCTTATTAACACTTAAAAAATATTTAATGTATTTCATGGTAACTCTGAATTATGGTGCTGCACAATTAAGGTGGGAAAGAAAATGGGAATAAGAAGCTAACAACAATCTAATCTCTTAGGTAATGTTTCTAGCTTAGCCTAAATGCAAATATATCTAACGTGGACATCATATTTATGAATGTCATATAAGAAATGTGGCATTATTGTCATTTTAAATTAATTACGGCACTATAATTGTTTTTTTTTTATAATTGTCTGTTGAGAATTTTTCTGTTCTATAGTCCTCTCATTAGCATTTTTTAGCATGTGCTAACACTTTGTTTTCAGCAAAATAAATTAAATTATAATTAAATTTAGTAAGTTTTAGATTTTCTTAATAGTTTGCAGTTATGTCTTAACTATCAGAAGTCATTGCACATAAAGTTTCTTGGTAATGACTCATGAGCCTTCTCATGAGAGTTTTCTGTGGAAAAAAATGTGAATACTGAGCTGTGGGAAAATATTTGACACCAATTTTAATCTATTTAATCCTAATAATCCTTCCAAAAAGAGCTAATCGTTTACGTTTACTTTCACAGTAAGAAAGTAAGAAACACAACTTTACTCGAGTGTTGTTTGAAGCTAGCTAATCTGTCCACATCTGAACTCTGTTAATAAACAAGAGTGTTAAAAACACAGCAGTGAGAGTTTCATTGTTTACATTTACCATTTTAACCTTAATTTCTGTGATGATTAAGGCAGCACTGTGAAGGAGGGATGTCTTTTCACCACAAAGAGAGAAAAAAAGAGCTTTCTCTAACATTTCTCTCTCAGACTGCGGCACTGATCCAGCAGCAAAAGTACAACAAGTACTGTAAACACAGAGCACCGCAGATACTCTCTCTCTCTCTCTCTCTCTCTCTCTCTCTCTCTCTCTCTCTCTCCCCAGTCTATACCTCCTCCTACAATCACACTCTTCTCTCTCCTCTCTTGCACTGTCTTCCTCTCTCTCTATCTCTTTCTGGCACACAGATATTACACCACAAAGCCTTCGTTCCTTCTTTCAGCTGGCAGTTTTTCACTCTGCAATCTCTACACAGACTACTCTTCACCTGCATTCAAACACACAAGCAAATGTATATATAAGTCTCTACAAAGGGATAAGGGGACTAAAGTGACACCTCAACTGCAATAAGCAGAAGGTAAAACATTCTGGCTGGATTGTTGGATCTGGTAGGTAAAAAAATATGTATCAGAAAACATTTTCCCAACCTCTCTTTATTCCTTAGAAATAAAAAAGGCAAGACAACTTTTCTTATAACGTCAAAGAAGTGGAGTTACACTGTCTTTACAGGCTGAAAAGACAGATATAAGTAAATGATTGGCTTTGTGAAATTACAAAAACTATGGCAGGGGTCAGCAATTAAGGCAACAAAAAAAAATCTGTTTTGGAAAATAAAGAGTAATGGGATGGAGTGATACAGACTAGTAGCTCTTAAGCCCAGAGGGTTGTTGAACCTAATTGTAGAAAAATTGATCTCAAAGCAGGTAATCATAAATAAATAAATAAACATTCATATAAATTATCATTTATTATAGTTCAAACAACCTCATTGGCCAGATGTTTCATGCTTGCTGGCCCTGAACTATGGCTTGTCAGTGTTACTCAGAGATAAAACTCTTGCATCCAGACTGCAATTAAAAAACAGAAGGAGCAGTGAGTTTTTTGGCTTTCTCGGTCACATACCATCACGATCAGTAGCTCCTCCATTTCCACTCGCTGTTGTGTTTACATAGATCTCGCACCCAAAGTGTAATTACGGTGCGTGGTAGTGGACGAATAGCTATTTTATTAAACGTAAAGTGACCAAACTCAGAGATGTGAGTCCGGACGGGACTTAAATTACTGGAGGACCACAGAGTTCACTGAAAAACAGTAGATAATTCAGCCTGTAATTTTTTTTGGAGGACATCTGAGAAAAACTCATAAATGGTCGTTCTGGATGGGAATAAAATCACAGAGGACCCCCCCATAAAAGAGAAAACTACCCCAGGACCCCCTTAGAAACTAGTCCCGTCCATCCAGATAGGGCTTAAGAGAAATATCATATAACAATAGCATGAATTTGACAGCCTAACCTGCTGTTGATTGAATAGGTAGACATGTGAATGCTTGACTTTGACAACCTATGATGCATCAGTGTTGCATCTCAAAAACAATAAATAGATGTCCCTCACATCATATTAGTGTGGATATTAATATTGATGTTGGTAGGCCTACTGCTTTCCTTTTTTCTTACTGGGTTTAACACTACAGCAGTTTTATTGCATTTAAATGCTAAAAAAAAATCAGTCTAGTCAATTCTGTTCTAGAAAATATTTAGGCATTACGGTTCCAAGCATGGCCAGATCTTCCAGCCTTTTTCACCAACAATGTGTGATATCTGTTGATGTTCATGGAACTGCATGTGCATTTTACTCCTCTTACTGTGTTCTTATTGCTCCTGCTTATTGAATGTGATCTATTCACTGACACTACTCTGTATGATTACAAACATTCTGATTTGGTCTTAAGACCGTATAAACTGAAGATCTGTTTACATATTACATCAAACTATTTACTCTTTAGAAAAGTGATAAAAAAAAAATCCTGTTACTATTGGACATGTGCCAAAATGTAAATATGCCGACAGTTTCTCTGGAAAGCCTAATGTAAATAAAGCATCTCAGCAACTTTTTCCACACAACGATTACAGAGGCTTTTTACCTACTAAGAAATAAATTGAGGAAACCAAACGTAAATATTCATAAATATTTCATCAGAGAAAGCCGTACTTGTAGTGACAATAAAGCATTTAATCTTTTTTTCTGTTCTATTATTATTATTATTATTATTATTGTGTGATATGTAGCAAATGACTAGAGATGACAATGATTAGAGGTCCAGGAACATAAAGTGACTGAATCAGTGCGCTGGACTTGTGAGGGTGACAGGGAGAGTAACATAATTTTCAGGGACATTCCACATATAAAGCTCCAAATATAAAGATCATCATTATAAATAGTATATATAATCTATATAATTACAATAATTTATAATTCATCTTTACACAGTCATTTTCAATATCTTTAATTTCCCATTAAAATACAATAGACTGTTTCCGTTGATGTGCCTTTAACACCGATCTGTCATAAAAGTGCTCCGTTCTGATTGGCTGCTCTGTATATATTGTGTCTCATTGAAAAAGCACTGGGTGCTGAAACACTGCTACAGAACTACAGTATATTTGGACAAAGCTAGCCTGTAGTATCCCTTGTGAAAAGGAAGTATACTTAAGAGCATTAAAAGTATGTTCACATTAGGTAAAGAATAATAAAAGCGCATTTTCAATTTAATATACTTAAAATTACACATTACACATTAAATATACTTTCTCTGTATTTCCATACAATGTATTTTTAAGCAATATGCTTTAAATTATATGTTGTGTTAATAGAAAAAATACACAGAGGTATTAAATAATACTTAAAGTATTTTTGGTGTACATGCAAAATAGTATATTTACAATTTAATTAAATGTGTTTAAAAACACATACTTAAATCCACTTAAGTTTATGTTGTATTTAAATACAGCTTAATTAGAACTGAAATATGCTTTATATAAATATAAGTTGCCCATAGTTGTTCCAAAATAGTAAGTTAAGTATGTATTTAAGTGCATATTTTAAATGTAAAAAGTATATACTTTTTCATGTTAAGTATACTTTTAGAAAATATATAAAATATTTAAATACACTTTTTTTACAAGGAAGGCTGAAGAGGTGGATTTATGTCAATAAGTTGGTTTTGTGACATTCCAGAAAAAGGGAATTTAAAATGAACTAACTGACTGACTGACTGATTGTAAAGACATTTTAACAGTAAAACATTAACATTAAATGTGCTTAAATGTGCCTTCAAACTTTTTATAATATTCATAAAATAAGGAAAGGCACTGTGCGATATAGTAAAAATATTGCTTCAGAATATTTAAAGACATTTTTATGATACAAAGCATTTATCACAGGATTTTTACACTCAGACAAAATTCATCTCCAGTGAGAGATTCTAATAAGCACTGCTATTCAAATACTGTTTATATAGTACATTAAGCACTGATCATATCCTCAATAGTGATATAAAAAAAACAATATGGTTAGACAATTTATTGCGATAGGATAAAACATTGTCTTATTGCCCAACTCTACTTAGAGTGTGATCAATCTGGTTAGACTTAAGACTGCCCAAGTCTACCCATAGTTACATTTATTGTAAACACACACACACACACACGCACACACACATACACACACACATAAATACACAAACACTCAAAACACTGCATCTATACACTGGTTTTCCTTCTTGCCCACGAACAAATTCCATTTTCTCCATGTGACTCATTTTTTCACAGACACAGGCCAAACTGTACAAAATCTCAGCAAACTTTCCAAGAACATTCCTTCACTCTCTCTCTTACACACACTCACACACACACACACGCACACACACACACAAGCACACACACTTTTTATATATTCTCCACACAGGTTGTACACTGTGTCAGTCAAGGACAATTTCAGCTGAATTTCAGTGAAATGCTTTCTTATCTTCTCTTCTGCTGCTTCTCTCTTTCTTTCTTTCTCTCTCTCTCTTTCGATCTCTCTCATTGTGTGCCTCCAAATGACCCACTTCGTAACTTACACACATCTCTCAGCATCTTTCTCTCTGACCCAGTCAGCTACATTAGCCTAATATTAGCACACTGTACATTCTGAGGCCAGTTTCAGACTGTAGGGCTAAACCTGGCACAAGCACACTCCATCCAGTTCCACAACTGGAAATAATGCAGGCTGAGGTCACACTTTACATTCAAGTTGCATTAACAAGCAGTATTTATTGCACTTGTTGGCATAAACAAAGCAGGAAGAGCAGAATTAATGAAATGTACAAGTTGTAAATAAAGTAATTAACACTTGTATTAGGGGGTGTAATCATTAATAAGTGTATACAGTAATTTTATTAGATGGAACTGTCTACACAGCAGTTAATATGCAAGAATTTCAATGTGTATACTGTATAAGACATTAAATGTAATTAGAACTATAACATTTTTATATACGACATTAGCAACATGTTAATACATTTGCCCCAAGCTACAAGCTAACATTCTAGTCATATTTGGTAGCCAAGCCCATACATTAACCTCTAGCCACAAGCTTATTTGTTAGACAAAATAAATAACCATAAACTAGGGCTGCACAATATATCGTTTAAGCATCGTCATCGACATGCGATGTCACTTAAAGCAATTAAGTTAAACACGTCATGTTGGATTGTTTTGATTTTGACACAAGAAGTAGATACACAGCGCTGTCTCTGTGTCTGTATAAGTGATAGCCTGCTGCTGCCTGAGAAGCATGAGGGGGAGGGGGAGCACAAGGGTGGGGAGGCAGGCCTCCATCCACATGGTTGAACAGGGGCTTGTCAATGCACATGTGGAAAGCTGTGCACCTCAGTCCAGCACAGTTTTGTGCAGATATTTCCAGATACAGCTGAATTCACACTTTTAATCCCAGAAAAATGCTCTTATTCACCTTTTAAAAAGTCATTTAAATGGCTGATTAAAGGGCCGATTACTGTTGTTTTGCTCGGCGCTGACTCAGCTCTTAATCGGTCGGGACGCGAGACAGTTCGCAGGTGGGTGTGGGGCTGGTGGCGTCATGGCCCTGCATTGTTTGATACCGCGATATATATTGTTGAAAAAAGAACATTTGCAATGAAATTTTTTTCCAATATCGTGCAGCCCTACCATAAACTACTAATAAAAATTACTTAATATTTCACAAATCTGTGTATATATGTGCTTAATGATGTAGCAGACAAAGCCAAAGTCCTTATAGAAAGGTCTGTACACTTGGCAGCCATCTTTACAACACCTCCAGGCAGTTATTTCCAGTCACTGTACACCAGACTCTAAACTCTCTATGAATGAGGAGTGACCAAAATATTTTAAAGTAATTCAAGTCATATGACAGTTTGAAAAACATCATTTAAATCACTAATAAAGTCAGATAAAACTTTAATAAATACTGTGTAGCGACTGGTTCAATAATGTTCTGGCTGCTGCGCTTGTGCAGATCTCCACATCAAAGGGGGTTTCCCATTTGCATGTCGACCCTCCTGACTGTCTCTTATTACTAAAAAGCAGAATTTATTCCATTTTTAAAATATCAAATACAGAACTGCTATAGTTCTCAATCAAGACTGATTAATGAGGCTCACAATATGAACAGAGCACAAGTCATATGAAGCCAGACATTTCCATATTATCAAACTGTTGCTAATGCAACATCAATGAACAGCCAAAAGAGCTGTCTAAAAAACGCTAACTGTCAATTCAAAGTCACATCAACAGACACCAGTACTGGATGCAAATCCATGCAAAGAGTGAAGTCTTGGGTCTTCAGTAGAAGTTTAGTTTCAGCCTTGTTATTGGCTGCGAACTCGGCATTATACACACTTAAAATGATTGCAAATTAGAGAGATTCTTCAAATAATCAGTATAAACGGGCAGGGACACCACTGTAGTATCTATTAAACATAGTAAATATCACATTTTAAAATAAAACAACTTGAAATAACAAGCTAGTTTGGTTTGCAAAGCAGGTATGACTAGTGAAATAGCTAACCCAGAAGAAGCGTTTGTAATATTTAAAGCAATTGGATCTACAGCTCTGGACACCACTATAGTTTCTGAATTAGTTTCTCTGATTTTGCTATTTATAGGTATATGTTTGAATAAAAAAATATTGTCATTTAGAGCATTTATTTGCAGAAAATGAGAATTGGCTGAAATAACAAAACAAATTCAGATGCAAAGAAAACAAGTTCAAATTCATAAAGTTTTAAGAGTTCAGAAATCTTCAATATTTGGTGGAATAACCCTGGATTTTAATCACAGTTTTCATGCACCTTGGCATGTTCTCCTCCACCAGTCTTACACGCTGCTTTTGGATAACTTTATGCCACTCCTGGTGCAAAAAATCAAGCAGTACAGCATCCATCTTCCTCTTGATTATATTCCAGAGGTTTTTAATTTGGCAAAATCAAAGAAACATGTAATTTGTAAGTGGTCTTTATTTTTTACAGAGCTGTATAACATACTTAATGTACTAACATACTTTCAACTATCTTAACTATCTTAAGCTAGCATACTTTCTAGTCAAACTACATAAAAGTAAGTTGTATTGGCTTGTAAATGTTTTTGTTTTTTTTAAGTGAAATCTTAAGAGTCAAAGGACTGGAACTACAGCCATTAGCCTTTTCCCTCGTGTAACCTGAGAGTGTCTCAAGAACACTCGTCCGCTCGTTGAAGTAGCCACAAAAACAAGAACAGTCTACTTCAGCACAGGAGCTCTTTATTAATGGCTGATTAGAGAAGGGCCTTCTCCTTTGCCCGAGAAGACCGTGAAAAACAAAGCGCCGGCACGCTAGTGACCTTGAGAGATCGCTTCATGCTAATGGGCAGCAAAGCTCACCTGCACTCCCAAAGCAACAAATCACAATCAGATAAGCAGCTTTCCAATATGGAGAACACGGTGAGGGTGCCTGGTGGCAGCTGTGACCCGACGTTCTGTGAAAACCTCCAACGTCGGACGAATCAACAAATAACTTATACGGGCCCAGATGCTATCACTGACATTTATCCTATTGTGCATCAAGTTGTCTTTACAGCCGAGCAGATCCTTGACTGATGTCCGGTTAATGTGTTCCGTCTCGCCCTCCGTCCATTTTGCTTTGTGTACTTATCGATTCGCCAGGGCTTTAGGAACCGCTACGCTCAAGATAGCTGCAGCATGTCAAACCACTGTGAAAGGAACAGCCTGGCGGAAAAAGCAAACAAATAAAAAAACAAAAAGAAACCTAATTTTTTTTTCCTTTGTTATCAATGGGATTGCGGAAGGGGAATTTCCATCATTGCACTGTTCAGGTTCCAGAACAGGTGAAATTACCATGGGATCGATATTACTACTCCCAGGAGTGGCTAAGTACCCAGAGGAACAGCATCTGAGGAAAGATATGCTCTTGTAATACAATAAAGGCTAATTTAATAGCCGTGCTATATTTACCATTGGTGTATTGTGATAATACAGGTTAAAACAGGGGAAGGCAATTACGGTTCTGTCAAAGCGTGAGGAGAACATGATTAGCTCCAAGAAAGCTTCTGCTTATTCAGATTCCAAGGGTCTAAAATTTCTCTAATAATGCTTTCACACTGTAATACCCCGCTCAAACAGACAAAAAAAAACGAGACTGGAGACTTCAAACAAAGATTAGCGCTCCTTCTTGTTCTTTTTTTTTTTCTTCTCGTACAGTGAGCGAGGAGTTCCTACGATTAATTTTGAAACAATGTCTGAGGCGAGCCCCGCATTGCTGGAGTCCTGCCAGACAGTGGGCTGCTTGAGGAAGTCTACTCTGTGTCCTGATTTCCTGTGCAAACAAATGGCGGCTAAGCTACTTTTTTTGAAAAACAAAAAGAAACAGACAAAATGATCTCACGTCAGTTTTTACAGATTCTTTCTCCAGCATTAGCACATTGTGAAAGACAACTGAGACTGATCCCAGCTGCTGCTACAAGGGTGTGACTGTGTCCACTGTGTCGCTAGCATGCCTGTCACTATAGCACTGCTGTTCGGTCTGACAGCTAACCTCGATTAACCCTGCTTGGCCCACTCAAACGTGACCCTGGCTGACCCTTTGTCATTAACAAAGCCTCACATGCTCCCATTTATAAATCTATGTAATCTGTCAATTTGTGACTGTGATGGCGAGGTTGTGATAGCAGAGCAGCTGTATAAGAAGTCGTGTTAAGCATTCTGCTGGACCATGAAACTCTAAATGTGCTAAATGGCTAAAAAGCTAAGCGCCTACACGCTCCCGTACGACGAGGTGCTGAGAGACATAAACAGGAAATGTTTGTGGTTGTGCCCGGGAATATTAGGAAGCGCCTGAAAGCCAACTAGCATAGGTAATTTTTTCCCCTTACAGTACAAGCATCATTTTAGCATTTCAGAGTGGAAACACAGCGTAAGCAGTGTAAGTGCTGGGATTAGTAACTGAAGATGTAATGCAGCAGATGTAAATGTAATGTAATGTAAAATAAATAAAGCTGAAATCACCAGGTCACCAATGTTGTGTCTCAGGATTGTTTGCTTAGCAAGCTAAACTAAGCTCACACTTAGATTGAGCTAATCCTGATCTAATGTTCTAACAATGAAATAATAACCTATTACAGTTTTATGATGGTGTATTACTAAATTTACTATATTTATACCAAGATACATCACCAAAGCAAACTTTTGGAATTTGGGATTTCAAATTTGGCTAAAAAACTGTTGAGATAAACAGCCAAATCAGGCAAATTGGGCCAATCAGGGTGGGAATCAGGTGGGAATTATGTAAGGCTGGGGGAGTTATTTAAATTAACTTGATTATTTGAATTACAGTTTTATTGCTATTTTCAAAATAGGATAAAGGAGATTTTTTTTTTTTACATATAGAAGCTGCTAGAGTGACTGTCAGTAGATAGACATTTGCTTCTGTCAGAAACCTGTAATGAACTATTTTACGTGTGGCAGTGATTTACATAGTTTACACCTTTCCTTCACTAAAATACAAGGAGGTTATGTTTGCAGTGTGTTAATATAAAAGCTGCAAGCATGTAATAAAAAATATGATGAGTTTCTTTGAATATAATCAAGAGGAAGGTGGATGATCAAAAGCCATCAAACCAAACTTAACTGCTTGAATTTTTGCACCAGGAGTGGCATAAAGTTTTCCAAAAGCAGTGTGTAAGACTGGTGGAGGAGAACATGCCAAGATACATGAAAACTGTGACAAAAACCAGGGTTATTCCACCAAATATTGATTTCTGAACTCTTAAAACTTTTTTTGCATTATTTGAGGTCTGAAAGCTCTGCATATTTTTTTTTTCAGCCATTTCTCATTTTCTGCAAATAAATGCTCTAAATTTGGAATTTGAGAGAAATGTTATGTTGTCTGTGGTTTATAGGATAAAACAACAACTGATTCAGAAACTGAAGTGGTCTCTTAATTTTTTTCAGAGCTGTATCTATACAATTCCAAGCCACTTAAAAATGTAATTTAAAAATTGTAAACACACCACCTCAGTAGGTAGGTAGTCAAGCTATGTAAATATATCCATCAATTCGATATGCATTAGACAACTGAAACTCCTGTAACAGTTGAATTTGCATATTCTGTCCCACACTTCAACTGCTAAATTACAATCAGACTAACCAGTAATTGACCAGATGTAAAAACAGGATTTATTAATTTACTTTTTAAATTGTACTTTACTTTTAAAATGTACTTCATCTTATCTAGTTTAAACCAGAGTAGGTTAGTACATTAACATTTTGTATACTAACCTGTTAAACCCCTCACTAGTCTATAGCTCATGATAAAAGAAAGAGTGTGCAGCACACAATTGGGACACAGCATTAGTCAGGAACCTTGTCTAAAGTGAACTTTACAAGACAGGCCCCCCGGTCATTTTCAAATCAACGCACACGACTAAAGTGGGCCAGAAAGTAGCGCGCCGGCTGCTGTTCCACCTCTGGCCGGAAAAGGGTCGTTCCACATGCCAAACAACTTGTGGCTCGTTATTCCAGAGGCGGCAGACAGTGTAGTAGTAGGCAAAGCGAGGGAGCGAGGCGGGCGGGTGATAAACGGAGGAAGAGTCCTGTGTTTTTCCTCCAGCGGTCCCTCACTCTCTCTCGCACACGCTCATCGATTCACTGAAGATCTATATTTAGCCCATGATGTATGGCAGTGAGCTCGCTGAAACAATGGTTGTGTCCCCAACAGCAGAGAGAGAGAGAGAGAGAGAGAGAGAGAGAGAGAGCGACAAAGAGAAAGAGAGAAAGAGAGAGAGAGAGAGAGAGGTAGCAGAGACAAATTTGAAAATGAGCACACAGGGAGAAATCTGAGAACCGTCGGCTACGGCAGAAAAAGAGAGAGAGAGAGAGAGAGACAGGAGGGAGAGGAGAGGGAGAGGGAGAGCGAGAGAGACTGCAAAAAAAAAGCTTTAGCAAAAAGAGAGAGAGAGAGAGAGAGAAAGAGAAAGAGAGAAAGCAAAAAGACTAGGACAAAAGGGGGGTATGTTGGGGGGTGCAGGAGGGAGGGAGGAAGGGGGGGTCACACTGTTTCTTCTGTTCCCACAACACACGAATGCCACCGCACACTAAAACTCTGGGTTGATGCAAGCAAGCCGCACACTACAGCATATACTTCATTAAATGGTGGCTAATTGCCGACATCCACAAGCTTGGCTTCCGCCAAGGGCTGCCTATTAATTGCACTCCGTCAGTGCACATTCTCTGTGTGATAACAAGCTTCCGCTAACCTGATAGCAATAAAAAACTGCCTCTGCTTTCAGGCGCGAGTAGACAGCGATTGCGAGTGACACAAAAATAATAAGTCAAGCAGACAGCTGGGAAAAAGCATGTAGGGCAGCGTGAGGCTCAACGCACTTTGGATTTTGTTAAATAATGAAAAAAAATATATAGCTATCCAGCTACTAGAGATGTATACTAACGAAGTTTAACTACTTATATATGCTACTGTACTTAAGTACTGAAATGCTGTATCTGTATCTACCTGGAGCATTATTTTTTTACTTTACAACTGTAGTGAAGTACTAAAATCCTGTATCTGTATCTACTGGAGTATTATTTTTTACTTTAATACTGTACTGAAGTACTAAAATCCTGTATCTGTTTCTACTGGAGTATTATTATTATTTTTTTACTTTACTACTGTACTTAAGAAGTACTAAAATGATGTATCTGTATCTACTGCAGTATTATCATTTTACTTTACTACTGTACGTAAGTACTAAAATGCTGTATCTGTTTCTACTGGAGTATTATTTTTAACTTTAATACTGTATTTAAGTACTAAAATGCTGTATCTGTATCTACTGGAATATTCATTTTTACTTTAATACTGTATTTAAGTACTAAAATCCTGTATCTGTTTCTACTGGAGAATAATTTTTTACTTTACTACTGTATGTAGGTACTTAAACGCTGTATCTGTTTCTACTGGAGTATTTCTTTTTTACTTTACTACTGTATTTAAGTACTAAAATGCTGTATCTGTATCTACTGGAGTATTATTTTTACTTTAATACTGTACTTAAGTACTAAAATGCTGTATCTGTATCTACTGGAATATTATTTTTTACTTTACTACTGTACGTAAGTACTAAAATCCTGTATCTGTATCTACTGGAGTATTATTTTTTACTTTAATACTGTACTGAAGTACTAAAATCCTGTATCTGTATCTACTGGAGTATTATTTTTTACTTCACTACTGTATTTAAGTACTAAAATGCTGTATCTGTATCTACTGGAGTATTTTTATTTTTTTTTACTTTACCACTGTACTTAAGAAGTACTAAAATGCTGTATCTGTATCTACTGGAGAATTATTTTTTACTTCACTACTGTACTTAAGTACTAAAATGCTGTATCTGTATCTACTGGAATATTCATTTTTACTTTAATACTGTATTTAAGTACTAAAATCCTGTATCTGTTTCTACTGGAGTATTATTATTATTTTTTACTTTACTACTGTACTTAAGAAGTACTAAAATGCTGTATCTGTATCTACTGGAGTATTATTATTTTACTTTACTACTGTACGTAAGTACTAAAATGCTGTATCTGTTTCTACTGGAGTATTATTTTTTACTTTAATACTGTATTTAAGTACTAAAATCCTGTATCTGTTTCTACTGGAGTATTATTATTATTTTTTACTTTACTACTGTACTTAAGAAGTACTAAAATGCTGTATCTGTATCTACTGGAGTATTATTATTTTACTTTACTACTGTACGTAAGTACTAAAATGCTGTATCTGTATCTACTGGAGTATTATTTTTTACTTTACTATTGTACTTAAGAAGTACTAAAATCCTGTATCTGTATCTACTGGAGTATTATTTTTTACTTTACTACTGTACTGAAATACTAAAATGCTGTATCTGTATCTACTGGAGTATTTTTTTTACTTTACTACTGTATTTAAGTACTAAAATGCTGTATCTGTTTCTACTGGAGTATTATTTTTACTTTACTACTGTATTTAAGTACTAAAATGCTGTATCTGTTTCTACTGGAGTATTATTTTTACTTTACTACTGTATTTAAGTACTAAAATGCTGTATCTGTATCTACTGGAGTATTTTTTTTACTTTAATACTGTACGTAAGTACTGAAATGCTGTATCTGTATCTACCTGGAGTATTATTTTTTTACTTTACAACTGTACTGAAGTACTAAAATCCTGTATCTGTATCTACTGGAGTATTATTATTTACTTTACTACTGTACTGAAATACTAAAATGCTGTATCTGTATCTACTGGAGTATTATTTTTACTTTACTACTGTACTGAAATACTTAAATGCTGTATCTGTATCTACTGGAGTATTATTTTTTTACTTTACTACTGTACGTAAGTACTAAAATGCTGTATCTGTATCTACTGCAGTATTATTTTTACTTTACTACTGTACTGAAGTACTAAAATGCTGTATCTGTTTCTACTGGAGAATTATTTTTTACTTTACTACTGTATTTAAGAAGTACTAAAATGCTGTATCTGTATCTACTGGAGTATTTTTTTTTACTTTACTACTGTATTTAAGTACTAAAATGCTGTATCTGTATCTTCTGGAGTATTATTTTTTTACTTTACTACTGTACTGAAATACTTAAATGCTGTATCTGTATCTACTGGAGTATTATTTTTTTACTTTACTACTGTACGTAAGTACTAAAATGCTGTATCTGTATCTACTGGAGTATTATTTTTTACTTTACTACTGTACTTAAGAAGTACTAAAATGATGTATCTGTATCTACTGAAGTATTATTTTTACTTTACTACTGTATTTCAGTAGTAAAATACTGTATCTGTATCTACTGAAGTATTATTTTTTTACTTTACTACTGTACTGAAATACTAAAATGCTGTATCTGTATCTACTGGAGTATTATAGTCACTCTAAACATTTTTATATGCTGCATCATTACAACAATTATAAAAATGTTAGGAATTATTTCCACATTATCACTGAAGCCAGAGTGGTAGATGCTCTGCACTATCACCGGGTTTGATGAAGCTCCTCATTATTGAACAAATCAAACAATCAAGATGATCTTATAAGAAGACCAACCATGCTGCCCCCATTCTGCCTTTCCTTCTGAGAACTTTCCACTACTTTCTGTAATAAATAAATAAAAATGTAACAGTACTGCACTTTTACATTCAATACTACATTTTAAAATAAACTTCTTGCAATACTTTAGTAGAAAGAATGTTGAATACTTTAGTACTTTTACTTAAGAGTGGAGCTTAAAGAACAACACTCAAGTCACTTTTTGATGGAGCACTTGTACTTTTACTCTCGGTCTCTAGTACTTAATACATGTCTGCTAGCTACAGAGTGAATACATGAATACATGACGTGTATTATCATTGATTATTGTATATATAAAACAGTTCTTACAGAATGCCAATATTTGGAATTAACACATTAATATGATTTATTCTTCACACTAAATGCTAATCAGTTAATCAGATTGCTGATATGTCTAGTTTTTATGTTTGTTTTATTACTTTAGAACAGGAGATGATATGCTAACATTGTTCACAAACACTCGACATTGAGTGGTGTCGGAAACTGGTAATACCATTTGTACCACTTGTAAATTGCACTCAAACAGCCAGTGAAGTGGTACTTACAAGTGGGAAACTCTGGATCCTAAGCGTGTACTCACACTAGGCCCGGTTTAGTTGAATCGTGCCAGAGCACGGTTCGGCCCACTCCCCACTCCCCACTCCCCCGCAGGCCTGCACTCACACTGCGCTAAACGATCCGTGCCCGAGAACGCTTACGTCATCAACAGGTGACTTTTGTTTTGAAGAACAGTATGCGCGCGCAAAACAATGGAGTTCAGGATTGTACTGTTGTTTTTGTTTCTCTGGAGTCGTTTTAGGCGCGCAAATACGCAACTGAACCAGAGATTCATTGATTGTGCAACACAGCGATTTACTGCTAATCGTGCTGCACGTGTAAGAAGGTTTTTACACAAGCAGCAGACGTCCAGGGAGAAATTTGCAGCTTTACTCGCGGACTACAATTCACGTTCATCAGTAAGGTAAGAGACGTACTTGCTATATACATAAATAGTGACCAAAGGAGCGAAACATAAAACTCAAGTAATAATAAAATGTGTTTGTTGTTTAGGACTTGTAGATAGTAGTCCTAATTTATTATGGGTAACACTAACCATTATGGTGCTCTTTAGAACCCTTTTCAAAAATATTATATGCAGAATTGTGTATAACATGTCCTCCGTTTACAGTAGCGTCGCATCACTGACGTCATCTTGATCCATGCCCGGGCACGGTTTGCGCTCACACTGCATCTGTACCCACCTCTCCAAGCAGGCCCGGGCACGGTTCAGCGTACCGTGCCCGGGCACGGTTCGGAGCGATCACACTAGCCAAACGAACCGTGCTTTGGGAGGTAACCGTGCCCGGGCACGGTTCGGATTGCCTAGTGTGAGTACACCCTAAATGATACACGAGTTTAAGAGATGTGACATATACTGTACTAGTTTCTTATTATATTTTATGTTAGTACCAACATAGAGCTGGACAATAGTTATATGTATATCATATACTGTACACATATAATTGCTTTAGAAATATAGAGACAAATTCACCAAGAAGATTAAAAATTATTTAATGTACATAAACAAGCTTGTTTATGGAAGCTGATGTAGTATGGGCAGCACTCCGATGACACTTAGAGACAAAGGAGCAGCAGGTGGTGTAAAAAAAAAAAAAAAAAGGAAAGCTGAGAGTGTGTTAGTGAAAAAGCCAGGCTGAACTGGCGGAAACAGATAAAGAGAACTGATCAGTGATATGGGTCAAACAGCCTTTCTGCACTCAAATCTCTCTTACATTCACACACACAAACCACAGAGAAAAGACAGAGAAAGACAAAGCTCACTGGTCTCTAATAACTCGCACATTCCTACTAATTCTATTCAATAGCCTGACTAATCTGATGATTATTTTTTCGAATAGTCGATTAGTCAGCAATTATTTCTAACATGTTCTCCATCTCTAAAAGCGATAGACACAGCTGAACATGAGATTTAAAACGCATTTAAATGTCTAGATGTTGTTTAATGTGGAAAGTACTAATATTTAGTAAGTATAATCTGTTGTGTTTGGGAACTTTTGGAGACGCAGACCAAGTTGAGTTTAACCTGTATGAGTGATCCATTAGACCATCTCCCACTGCACTTCTGTCCCCAGAATTTTTTTCTAATGCGTTACAAATTAATGATTAGTCGACAATTAAATTTGTAGTCGATAAATTTAAATAATTGACATTGTCTATTATATTGACTAATCGTTGCAGCCCTTCTTTCAAGCACTTTAACATCCCATCCCTGGCCCAGTTCATACAAAATCCAAACGAACCAGCAAAATGTATTTTTTAGATATCGTTGTTCTTGTACCGTCACCACAGAACTGTTTAAATATATCAGCCTATTTAAATCAATATTATGGCTACACTACATTCACATTACAGGCTCAAGTGACCAAAACTTGTATTTTGTCTTAATGTTACAAAAATATGATTTTTTTTTATTCTTTTCAAATCTGCCACTATAAAAGAGTCACTTTAATATGTGGTTCTAGATCGAATATGTATCTGATTTCTGAACAGTCATATCAGACAATCTTTGGTGCATCTATTTGCCTGTACATATGTGACGAGTGCTGTTTGTGACGAAGGCCAAAGCCTATGTAGAAAAATCTGCCCTCTCTAAACCCTTCACCACTTATCCAGTCAACACAAGACAAGGCTCTCATTTCTATCAATGGGGAGAGACCAAAATACTCAACACTCACTGAAGGACAAAGTAGCTTTCTGAAACATGTTTTAAATTAGGGCTGCACTGATACTTCACTCCTGAAAATACCAATGTCAGATTTTAAAGCGTCTGCCGATACAGAGTACAAATACTGACACCAACCAACTTAACTACATGATAGGTGCCTATAAGTCCTGATATTAATACCGGTAGGGTTTCATTTTGTATAGCTTTTCCTTTAGTTAAAAACAATGTTCTGTATCCGAAAAAAACATAATGTATTGGTTGACTAACTGCACATTTAAAAGGTTTGAAAAAATAAAAGTTATGACAAATAAACAAATACATAAATGAATTAGAAATGCAGTAGCATGTGCAAGTAGGTAAACATAAAATAATAATCCCTCACTGTAGAGAGGCTGCTGGCTTCACTCAAGTATCATTAAGTGCTGCACGTCAGTAACTGCTTCATGGTACTGGTGCTCTCTATTGCTGATTCCCATAATGTGTGTAAGTGCCTATTCACGCTGAACTTGTAAAGGATAAGGAGAGTTTAGGCCATGCCAATGATGTTTGTGCATGAGTAACAACACAAGGCAGTCATACAGAACAGACATTACTTTCATTATTGTCTTAAAGGCACAGTAACAAAAACCGTCGGTGTAATTCTAAGGCATAATAATGGTTGGAAAATGGCCATATAAAAATGAATTATGACTCTTTTGGTCTATAAACCTACCCAAAACCTCATAACTGGTCCACGGATGGGAAGAAAAATCTAGTAAAATACACAAAAATAAAGGATATGGGCCCTTTAAAGGCCTGTATCAAATATAGCTCTGGCGCCGGAAGACACAGACCTATTTCAACATTTCCTTTGACAACCTGATTTCATACTCCGCTTGCCATACTGACCCTGGGTATAAATGTACTGAATTGACAGTAAATTGAGTGGGTGTCATGAAAAGGCTAATATAGCCATAGATGGCTACTGTGCGGCCTCCTCTCAGCCAGGTTTATGAGACCCGAGGTCTTAGATGAAAAGGAGTCTTTTATGAGCCGGATGATGACTCCACAATGCTGACTAAATGTGCACTTGACCGAGGTCCTTGGCACGGTTTGCTGATCTTTTTTAAATATGCGCATTGTTTGGCGAGGCTATTCATGAGCTGCCACACAAATGAGGGCAAAGTTTTGTGAAACCAAAAGTGCCCAACTAGAGCCGACGCTGCCATCCGGAGCGTTGCGCCGAGCGGCTCACAAACACCACACTGGCCTACTCGAGCAAGTCTAATAAAACCAGTGTTCTCCACGGCTGCTCCCTATTCGCATTCGGAACACCCACTGAGTCACAGAACTCCCGCTAAACAGCCACTAGCAGACATATTCCGGCTTTCTGGTGCGTCAGAGGCAACCTTGAGAGAGCTCCTGATTGCAGATGCGTGTTGCAGCCTTGTAATACAATTATATGAGTCAAACAACTCTTGTATCTTTAATAAAAACACTCGCTCCCCTTGTTCCTTCAGCAGCACTTAATCACCCATCATTGTGAGTCTTTTACGACGATGATTAAAGGGGCTGTCAACTTTCAAATACTGGAAGTCAAATAAAAAATAAAACAATAACACACTGCTGCGCTAAAGGCAGTTACCATAACTATTCATCTCAGTGAGTGTGCTTTTACCTGAATGAATATAAATAATCATACATACAGTAAAATGCAGTTAGAAAGTGATGTTTTCAGTAAAGCTACTGTACCGGTCGTATCTCAAAAACAGCAAATTTACCTCTTAAATTTTAGTGGAAGAAAATTGAAAAAGATTCTATTTCAAGCTATTTGGCATCATTCTTTTTTTGATACCAAAGAGTTTATTAAGATTTTTCCACAATATTCATCAATACACATCGAATTGCAAGCATAACAGTATTATACACTACTAGTAGATCTCACAATCTCAATTATATCCACATTTCAAAATCAGGAAGTGGAGAAAAAATTAAGGTGTCTTGTATTTAAATATATTCATTCTTATTTAACTCTGTGCTGTCATGTAGTTTTCATTTTTTCCACTTAGTAGCAAATGCTTTTCCTCTCAATCGGAGCTTAAAAATATTTTTTTATACACAGATTTCTCTAACAGTTTCTATCCACGGTTTAAAAATGAGGGTTAGTCTAATACCAATTTGATGTTATCAATAATTTATTTCATCATTTCTATTGGTCTGTTCATCATTGAAAATGTGACACAAATAAAGAACATCTACTAGATTCAGTTTAGTTTAAAAAAAAAGTGGAGATACAAGGTTTTTGTGTGACAGCAATAATTGATTGCCTACAGAGCTACAATTCAAGCCTGTGCAATAAATATTTTGCTGTATACTAACAGCATTACAATAATCTAAAGTATGCTTACATTCACTATAATTCACTAAACAATAATGTAGTTTTACAAGCCTATAGAAGGAACAAATATTAAATAAATCAAATGGCAAATAAAACTAAATGTGAAAATATTACAATATTACTAATTATATATTTATACAACATGATTGCCAGATGCAAACAAACTGCAAAATTTATTTAATTATTGCTAACAATGCTAACCTGAGGTAAAAAAAGTATAATGTATTCTGTTGAAACACCAGTACAAGTCTGTCAAACCAGTTATGCTAAATTCCAAAATGTTTAGCTGTATGTATATATATATATATATATATATATATATATATATATATATATATATATATATATATATATTTGGAAATGTTTAACACGGTGTACAATTAGCTATCTGATTGTTAACTGGAACACCATCTACTCAGGTGTGGTGGCATCATTCCCAGCTCTGACATCTGACTCCTGAGGTACTGTGAATGAAACACAGCATAAATCAATCCTCATATGGAGTAAATGCTAGTTAACTAAACTGCAGACACCCACAACAGTCATCACACAAAAACAGCTAATGGGTACAAAATGTACAAAAACATTTTTGTAGGGGGCTTTCTTCAAAGCAACAAATAATCAAAACAGTGTTAGCATCTGCTAACTATGAGCTGTTAAAGATAGACTAGCATTATGAGTGAGTTAGCATCATTTTTATTGCTAAGTTACAACCTAAAACTAAAGAACTAAAGCAGGGAAGAAATAGTTAAACTATAAAATAAAGTAGAAAAAAGTAGAAGCCTAGTTAAATGAAATTTAAATGAAATGCAGCTGGAAATGCTAACGTTTATAAAATGCTAAGCATGCTAGTTAGCTAGCTTGTTCACTGATAGATACTCAGGGTCAACCACAGAAAATCTGGTTTGAGTGAAGTGTATGAAATATTCTGGCCAAAAAAACTGCCCTAATTCTGACTGGTGAGGAATAACATGACGTCAGCCTGCTCAGCACAGTCCAACCCAACCCAAAACCACACAGAAGAAGCCGAACTAAAACACACAAATCTTTCAAATGGAAGTGGATAGAAACAGCAGTTCAGCACAGCACTGGAACTCAGTGGATGGTTAGGATCATGCTGAATATATCTGCAGTGATGTTGAGGTGTTCTGCTGCTTTGACACTGAGCCAAGGACAATGCCAGGAGTCAGGAGCAGATAAGCTTAGCCACAGTCAAGCGCTAGGAAACAATGCTAACAGCTGTCTGAGGCTTTTTTCCAAACATCATGTGGTATAATGGCTGTATTAAGCATTATGCAGTTGCAGTAGTCATCTGTGGTATTAAAATATGAATATTTTAATTTTACATCAATAATTTTACCTCAGACAACACTAAAATAAACAAAGATATACATTTAATAAGCATAGTTGACTCAGTAAGCAGACAGTGAGCTCAGACTGCAAATTGTTTCAAAGACATAAACTATAAACCAGAAATTAAATGCATTTTTCTTGGCACACTAAAGCACAAAAAGCTTTAATTGTTTAGTAACAGAATGTAAATTGGAACCTGTATAACCAGCTAATGATGCTAATCTTTTTTCTTAGTAATGATAGCATGTGCTGCATTACTGTACTTGTAGCTATAGCTAAAAAACATGACACAGACTCCAGTCTTAATCTAAATTCTAATTCTAAATATACCTCTGGAAAAAAATAAGATGAAATGATGAGTTTCTTTGATTTAAACAAATTGAAAACATCTGGAATATAATCAAGAGCCACCAAACCATCAAACCAAGCTGAACTGCTTGAATTTTTGCACCAGGAGTGGCATAAAGTTATCCAAAAGCAGTGTGTAAGACTGGTGCAGGAGAACATGCCAAGATGCATGAAAACTGTGAATAAAAAAACAGGATTATTCCACCAAATATTGATTTCTGAACTCTTAAAACTTTATGAATATGAACTTGATTTCTTTGCATTTTTTGAGGCCATTTCTCATTTTCTGCAAATAAATGATCTAAATCTAAACCTATTTGGAATTTGCTAGAAATGTTATCCATTGTTTATAGAATAAAACAACAATGTTCATTTTACTCATATACCTATAACATATACCTATAAATAGCAAAAACAGAGAAACTGATTCAGGAACTGAAGTGGTCTCTTAATGTTTTCCAGAGCTGTATATAAATCAATGTAAACTGAGCTTGCACACAAACCTTATTATGTTAAAATATGCACTAATATGCACAGATGACCAGACCAGGCCTGGTTGTTTATTGGAAAATGCTGAACTAGAAATCATAGCAAACTTTAATACCTTACTACAGTTATAATACAGCCACAGAGGGTGGCAAAGAGATTTTAGCCCTAATTAGGTGGGCCACTGCTTATCCTCCCCTGCGACATCTATTAAAATGATTGTAAATGG
This sequence comes from Astyanax mexicanus, assembly GCF_023375975.1. Lineage (NCBI taxonomy): Eukaryota > Metazoa > Chordata > Actinopteri > Characiformes > Acestrorhamphidae > Astyanax > Astyanax mexicanus. Next base: position 20,340,572 of record NC_064408.1, on the reverse strand, counting down.
CTGTAAAGATGATTCTGCTAATAGCAAGACCGAGTTAAATCTCTCCATTTTGCTTATTTTAGTGCTTCTCATTAAAGCTACACAGTATCTTACATAATCTGAAGTTTCAGTTGACTGTAGTGACAGGAAACACTGCCAAATTTTCCACCAGAAATTCATAATTAGTAATAAACTTTGCAAAATGTTTAAGAAGAAACCAAGCTAATGCCAGTTGTACTGTTTACTATGCTGCTCAAACTATGCCTTTTTAAATACTGAAAATTGGTTAGCCAGCTGAGCCTGTGTTCATGCATCGTGACTTGCCTGTAAGACCAAACATGTTGGAAAACACAACAGAATAGATAATTCTATACATACTTTTCCACATCCAGTCTCATTACCAGAAAGACTATTGACTGAATAATTCTGGCAGATTTTACCATGCAGAACCACTGATTTACATCATAGGGTTTCCAGTGAAACCTGAAAATATTTTTTTGTTATATATCACATTTTTTAACATAATTCACAATATTTTTTATGATTGCATAAACGTGTTACTTTTACATAATTTTCTCTTAAAGCAGCATTATGTAGAATTTTTACATTAAAATAACAGCTTCAAAATTATTGCAATGCTCTATATACTGTAATAGGAAGAATAGAGTCAATGTCATTGCTGTCATTAATACACTGCTAACTGCACTGCATGACTTTGGTGAAGCAAGCAAGACATCACTTGCCACAACTGTGTGACAATGTTTAATCTAATGTAAGTCATCTTTATATACAATCCAGAAATACTACTCTACCACATCAGTCCATACAGCTCTGGAAAAAAATGAAAAGACCACTTAAGTTTCTGATTCTGCTATTTATAGGTATGTGTGAGTAAAATGAACATTGTTGTTTTGTTTTATAAACTACGAACAACATTTCTCCAAAATTCCAAATAAAAATATTGTCATTCAGGGCACGTATTTGCAGAAAATGAGAAATGCAAAAAAAGAGCTTTCAGACCTCAAATAATGCAAAGAAAACAAGTTCATATTCATAAAGTTTTAAGAGTTCAGAAATCAATATTTGGTGGAATAACCCTGGTTTTTAATTACAGTTTTCATGCATCTTGGCATGTTCTTCTGCACCAGTCTTACACACTGCTTTTGGATAACTTTATGCCACTCCTGGTGCAAAAATTCAAGCCAGTCTCTCAGCTTGTCCAGAAAAACGTGTCCTTTAGTGGTGGCTCAAATTACAAATCATAGTCATTTACAATAATGTACTGCCCTTACTGTTTTCATGTTACTTCATAAGCTTTGATGTCACTTCATAAATCTGACTTCACTTCATGATCATTCCAGTGCTGAATCTAACATCTGGGAATTCTAGAGAGAATCCAGAATTGATAAGATAAGCATTGTACTTATTTTTTCTGTTGAGGCCACACCCATTAATAAACGTCTCTTACACAACTCTTTTACCTTTTATTATTATTTTTGTTTTGAGATTATACTGGCATCAGAAAAGCCCATTTGCAGAATTGAAAACTGAACACAAGGATGAAACAATGAGACACTCAGCCATGACATCATCTGCAGCACCTCTCTGTTTTTCCAGGCCAAATAAAAGAGAATTATTAATATGACTAAATCATTCCATGGCCTGAAACTACAAACCCACTGAAAAAAAACACAGCCTCTTCAAGCTCCATCACACTCACTCCTACACACACACACACACACACAGAGTCGTGCCTGCCAACACAGGGCTCCCCTCCTTAAGCCTCTCCATGGCTGGTAAGCGCTCCTCACTATAAGACCATGGCAGGGTTCAAAAAGCCCATTAGGTGGTGGTCAGGGCTTTCTGCCCGGCTCCATTCACGGCACTGCCCTTCACCTGACCCCTGCACACCCAGCTGGGGAAAGGTCAGCGGAGAGAGGCGGAGTGTGGGAAAACAGAGGGAAGGATAGGAGGGGTGAGGAGGGAGAGAAAGGGGGAGCAAGAGACAGCTAGCGAGAGAGCGAGGGAGAGAGCGGGTAAGGACATAGGGAGAGGAGGCTGACATTGGAGCAGTGTTTTTCCATCTACAGCAGCGAGAGACACACACACACACTCTCTCACACACACATGTGGCTCATCCCACACTGCAGTAGGAATACCTCATGTGTCTAACCAGCAGCAGAGTTTGGACTGCTATAATAAGCAGACACAAATACTACGATGTGAGGAATTTGATACTGAAATGCTACTCAAATAAACTGCTCCAGAATGTATGCTGGGAATGTACTGGCTCATACACTTGACTCTAAATCCAACTCCCTCATTTCTCGTCAGTGGATTCTTTTACATTTCCTGACGCGAAGAATATGTCTGGCCATGCTACAGGACATGCAGACCTGCTGAAAAAAAACAAGACTTAAGGCTTTTGCATTATCTTTAACATATTTTTTTCTCTTTAATGTAGACACTATTATATAACAGGGCAGGCTGACTTCAGGCTGAAATCTATTTCAATCTACTAAACATAAATTTATTATATCAGCATACAGAAAAAACTCTTAACTTTCAATAAAAATCAGGGTAAAGGGATTTTTTTTCTATAACAAATGCATTGTTGCTTGTGCATTCCTCACACAATACTGATAGAAGAAGAAGAAGAAACTGCAAAAACAGAGATATTGCCAGCAACCTGAACCAGCAACCCTAGAATTATAGATATGACAAATATAGATATGACAAATCATCATTAATGTTTTCTCTCTTTTTTGTGGCTGCTAATAAAAATAGTAACTAATAATTTATTTTTCATTTATTTTTTGTTTATAAATACAGTTTTTCCAGATTTTCCTATAAATGTGGAAGGGAACCCTGCTTTTGATTAGTTTTCAGCATATCAAGGTAAATGAACGCAAAGCAAACACACAATATACGCATCATGTTCTGATTTGGACTACTGAATTACTGACACTCGTTAATCAGTGTTAAGCATTTTTATGATATATGATTCTGTGTTATATGGTGTGTCCGGTGTTTAGCAGCCTTCTGGTGTCTTGCTCAAGGATTCAATGTGCAGGTTTATGGTGTTATCCACTATGCTATCACACCACTATAATCACATGCAGTGGGGGACTAAGGGGCAGGAGAGAAAAACTGCACAACATGGGGCCTATACATTCTACAGGGGGCATGGCTAAAACTGAAACAATAAATGGGTGGAATAGATTGAAGTTTGACAACAACTTACTTTGTCTTGTGCCATCAAATACTGTTTTTTCCATTGGGAGAGCATATATAGGGTATCACATCACATTGTATCCACTGGCATGGCACTTCACCATTAAATAAGCACTTAATCAGGCACGTCTTTATGTTTTTCACCTGTGGGAAATAGGCCTGTCACAACAATTACATTATTGACCTATTGTACAATAAATGGACATGACCTCAATAATATTTGATAATCGTGATATTGTCTATTGTTTTTTGTTATGTTTGTTCACAAATATAACAGTGAACATATTTAAGCCAGTCATGCTTAATGACCAATGCTTCAATTTAAACTGCAACTCCATACACACATTGTGAACTGCAGGTAGGTAAAGAACATAGTATACATTTTCCAAACTATGATTGTTTAAAATATTGTTGTATTTAAAAGGCTAGAATTGCATTGTTAAGCTATACTATTATCATTAAGTCAGTGAAGTTAAATGGTCTTAAAATGACAATATTATCGTTTATTGCAATAATTTCTGGGATGATATATCGTTCACAAAAAAAAATGCTATCGTGACAGGCCTAGTAGAAGAACCCTATACTGCAAGGCATCCCATTTTCTCTAATGGGACACTGTCTAATAGGGGTAGCATAGAAGGCACTTTATAACAGCTTTCTTTACTACTGGAAGGACAGAAGGGCACACATAGGTAGCAACTCACTGAGATATACTATCACATTTTCTTGATCTAGGGGGCACATCCTCATAATTGTTTCTACTGTGATTACTACCAGCAGCATCAGTTGCAAGCCCAGTACTCAAGACTTGAATCTTGAATTTGCCCAATTAACATGCTTGTTATATAAACATTCTCAGCAAATATAATTATTCAGCTCTAGAAAGAATTTAGAGACCACTGGAAAATGATGAGTTTCTTTGATTTTACCAAATTGAAAACCACTGGAATATAATCCAATCCAAAAATTATCTAAAAGCAGTGTGTAAGACTGGTGGAGGAGAACATGCCAAGATGCATGAAAACTGTGATTAAAAACCAGGGTTATTCTACCAAATATTGATTTCTGAACTCTTCAAACTTTATAAATATGAACTTGTTTTCTTTGTGTTCTTTGAGGTCTGAAAGCTCTGCATCTTTTCTGCAAATAAATGCTCTAAATGACAATATATGTATTTGGAATATGAGAGAAATCTCAGCCGTACTTTATAGAATAAAACAACAATGTTAATTTTACTCAAACATATACCTATAAACAGCAAAATCAGAGAAACTGATTCAGAAACTGAAGTGCTCTCTTAATTTTTTTTTGTAAAAAATTGTGCTGTAATGCTGTTACTCCTTTTTCTTATTCTGTTGATTAGTGGGTGATGATAGCTTTCCTCAATTTCTTGTAGTTGATCTCAAAATTAAAACCACCCAAAACAAGGTGATTTTACACAACAAATGAACAAGACCATGATTTATTTTGATCTGGAACAAGACCACCAATGTACAGGTAAAAGCACCCTTAAAGTGACAACAGCTAAAAAAGTGATGTATTGGGCTCGGTTGGGCCCTGTCTGGCATGGAGACAAAAAGTACAGTAGAGATAGTTGACCTTAACCTTGCCCTGCCATTCAGTGCATGTGGCAGCTAGATGCAGTTGTTTTATAGAAATGGTTGGGGGGGCAGTGGGGGTCAGCGATGAAGCCTCCAAGGAGAACATAGAGAGAAAGCGAGCAGCAGAGATAGAGGGTGGGCTGTGGTGAGTGACATGTGAACACACACATACCCACACACACACACTCACTCGCACATGCGGAGCGGGGCATACAGAGTGGCATGAGTCATGCTGCCGGAGGTCTTCTCTATCATGTGTGCACTTGTGTGTGTGTGTGTGTGTCTAAACAAGGATGAGCACAAATATCTGAGACCAATTTTCTGTCTCTCTGAATGAAACGCACACTGCTCTCCATGATACAAAAGCAGCATTCAGATTACAGCCTGATTGTTTGTACAAACTGGACAGAAGACTGTATTAATTAAACAAGGTTAACAATTACACAACCTACACCAAAACTACAGCAAACAGGGTGATCTTCATCTGATCTAGTGTACCTCAATAAGGGCTTTTCACATCTATAGTTCGTTTAATCTTCTAAAACCTGGATTTTTGCTTGTACATTTTTCATGGTGCAGAGAACCAGAAATGTATTGTCCACATATGAGGACACAAGGTCTCAGGAGGATCTCTAATCTCTAAGTTCTTAAAACTGGGTGATGGTTTTACACAGGGAAAAAACCAAATGGTCTATAATACTGTATGTCACAACTATTCACAAGATAATTTCTTCTCTGCTTATTGGTCATGACTGGCTGGGGTGGACCAAAATAGTAAATACAAGAAGAAGATCCTGTATTCTGGACTAGTGCAGATTTCTGTACAGTTAGTTTAACATGAAGCAATATGGATGAGATTTAATTAGTATATAGCTATAGTCATTATCTAGCCAATATACCAGATTAAACTACACCTGTTTAGTCGGACTGGCTGCAGAAACTTTTGACTGGGATTCCTGTCATCTTGTTTTTAATCAATTTACTATATGAGGCCAAGGGTCAATGTTTTAAAACATGAAGTATCAAGGTGCAGAGAACCAGAAATGTAATGTCCACATATGAGGACGCAGGGTCTCAAGAGGATCTCTAATCAGGTCCAAATCTATTAACAAGCTTGGAAACAAGTTTGTTGTTTTTTCACACGGGGAAAAAACAAGTGTTCCATAATCCATCACAACAAATGACAATAGGTTTTTGTCTCTGCTTATTGGTTGTTGCTGTCTGGGTTGGACCAAAAAAAAGTAAATACAAGAAGAAGATCCTGTATTCTGCAATGGATGAAATTCCATTAGTTCATAGCTATAGTCATTATTTAGCCATCTATCTATCAATCTATCTATCTATCTATCTGTCTGTCTGTCTGTCTGTCTATCTATCTGTCTATATGTCTATCTGTCTATCTATCTATCCATCCATCCATCCATCCATCCATTCATACACCCACCCACCCACCCACCTACCTACCTACTCTCCTCCCTACTCTCCTCCCAGCCCACTTTATTCTGATTTGTTGCAAACAATTTTGGGCTACACCCAAACACATGACCCCTCCCCTCTGAACCTCCCCAAACCCACTTGCTTCTTATTGGCTGCAATCACATTTATTATCCACTCCCCTCCCTGTACACTTTACACATACTGTGACTGCTCTAATCAGATACACACTACACTCCCCTCCCTGCCCACTTTACTCTTATTGGCTGCAATCAGATGCAGGCTCTACCCCCTCTGCCCACCCACTTTACTCTGAGAGGCTGCCTGCAAATGCATACTCCCCTCCCCCACAAACTTGAGTCTGATTGACTGCAATCAGATTCATACTCCACTTCCTCCTCCTCCTCCTCCTCCTCCTCCTCTATCACTGACACTATCAGTTTTTTCTGTTACCCAAAAAAAATGGAAAGGCATATCAATGACATGGCAATCCAATCAAATTCTGCTCCTGTTTTATTTCTGTTTCTATGTTATACATGCATACACTTTTAAATTTTTGTGCATACAATACTAAAATCTCTGTTGAATAAACATCAAAGGGTTTTTGGATGTAATTTCACTGTAAATAGAGATCACTTGCTGCTCATTCAGTCAGATACACAAAGAAGCTACACCATAATCAGAATTTCCAACAATTTATGCACACGTTCCATTTTATATCCATATCATCCTCTCCTGCTTCCCATTCCTTTCTCTGATGTCATCCCCAATGTCCTATCTGCCCGGCTCGGCACAGCCTTGGTCAATAGCCACGAGATTCCCGCGAGTGTGCACTGAGATAATGCAAATGGCTCTATAAATAGTTTGTGTAGATTCAGCTGATCGTGCTCTCTCGACGCAGCACACTCGAGGAGCCACACGCCACACAGAATCAACGCCCGTCTCACAGGCAAGAGCCTGCACTCAGCACTCTCTCTCTCTCTCTCTCTCTCTCTCTCGCTGTGCGTCTCTAGCATCTGCGTGCCTCCCCAAGGTCCTGTAAACCGTGCAAAAGAGCGTCTGGGAAATTATATGGCTACATTTTATTTCAAGAGTCCATTTCTTAGGCTATCAGAGCTCGCTGTAAATGCCAAGCGCGTTATTAGAATCATCACAGCAGTAATAAGCACAACAACAGAAATTAGGCCACTCCTGCAACATCCTCCCACATTCAGCCATGCGTTTAGGGACCCTAATAAAAGAACAGTAAATAAATAAAAAAAGCTGTGGTCAACACAGTGATATAAAGAGAAGATTAAGGAGGACGGCATCTCCTCAAAACACAGAACAAAAGTACCAAAAAAAAAACACTTCCTACCCTTACTTATATACTCCTGTACTGCTTTACATAATTGAAGAATAATTACATAATTAGCTTATTAGTAAGTTCCCGTTTGCTTTTGTAGAATTTAAAATATGAATTTTGTGGGGTATCTACAGCTATCAGCAGCTTTTTGTTGTTTTTTTAAGCCAAAATCTGAGACAGATTCCAAAATGTAGAAAACATTTCTAAAGTGCCTTTCATTTGTAATGATTTAAATCCTTTCTACACAACCATCCTCTCTGTATTAAACTGTTAAACAGTTTCAGTTTCTGTTCCTCAAACAGCCCTTTCTTCTGATTATTCTGCCAAAAAACATGCAGAGCTGAAATGAAACTGAAAACAAACAAAAACATTTTCATTTCAATCGAATTAAACATTGGCCAAAGCCTGAGTACCAAATGCAGAACAAACATTTTTTGCAAGTTTTAATTGCAGATTTTTGTAGCAGGTTTTAAAAATAAATTTGCCACTTTTTTAGCACTTAATAAATTAAATAGACTATGTCTGCTATTTTTAAATCGTATCAACAAAGCACAGCATGACTTAAAATAAAATTGCTTTTCCAGTGTATATTATTTTGTCTTTTCACATTTTTTTCGGCCTGAACACCAAAATTACTTTTTTTTTGCTACTTTCTGGTCTGAACAAGAAAGGTTAGAGTAGGGTTCTGTGGTTAATTGGAATTTAAAAAGTAGGACACTGATTAGAATAAAAATAAAATACAAATAAACAAAATAAAAATGTATCAGCCAGAACTGACAAAAAAAAAATCAGGCACAATATTCAACCAATATTGACATTTTCCAAATCTAAGCCCCTCAGAATCAGTATCAGTCGCAACATTTTCATATTGCTCAAAATCAGCCTCATTAATGACATCATGTAACACACTTAATAAGAACTGTGTGTTCTAAGCTGAACTGCAACAACAGAAGGATCCAGCAGCACTGCTAAAAATACCAGCCCAGAGTTTGCTTCTCACTTAACCAGCAGCCAAAGTGGAATTTGGCCAGAGTCCACCAGTCTCCACACATTGTAAAGGTAAAGACCCTCTGAGCAAGCGCTCCAAATACACACTCTTACACTCACACACTCACAGAAACACACTCACACACACACACTGAATCCCAAGACAATGGTTAGCAGGCTTACTTTCGAGCTCATGGTGTATGATGTCACTCAGGTTGGGCTCGTCGCCCCACCAGAAGATCCACAGCTCCTTGGCATCAGGCTTGACGCGGCGGCGCCACACACACAGCAGGTTGGCCTGCACGCAGCACGTGAAGCTGCGCAGCACCGGGTCGTCCTGCGCCGGCGCTGAAATCACCGGCCCGTACTCGCCGCCACCGCGGAAGTTGTAGCACCGCCATTTAATGCCGGTCAACTCCGCCTGTCAGAGAGAAACAAGAAGAGGTTTAGAGTGAGAACATGGTTTGGTTTGTGCTTTTTTGCATTTTTATCATTTTTGAACAGTTTAGAGCAGCATGCAAAAGTTTGGGGACCCCTAATAGAGCGGCACTGTCATCAATCACTGTCGGTTGATATATTTTTTTTTTTACAATCATTGCCAGTGCACGATGTCTAGATTTGGATGATATTTAAAACAGATACTTGCTGGTATATTTATTGTATGCGAGAAAAGGACAAAATAGTGAGGCTAGAATCGGCCAATTGTAATAGAGCGGCCAGCACCTCTTGGCCTTTTTCCGGTTTTAAATATCATCCAAATCTTGACATCGGAACACTGTTAAAAAAGAAATTGTAAACCGATAGCGATAAGAGTTCCAAATTCAACATGTATCTCTATCCAAGTTCTTGGTAAAATTGTCTGAGATTCTCTCAACTTATTTTTCAATGTACAAATGTGCAAAAAAAATGTATATATATATTTTTGCTTAAAATGTAAAAAAAGAATGATGTATCTTTAATATCCAGCAATTCATAGCAGTTCATTTACAGTATTTACAGTATTGTGCAAATGTTTTAGGCATCTGTGGGAATTGTAAGTAAAGAAAAAGCTTCTTATCTGGGCAGTAAGTGTTTATTAGCTCAGTAAAACACTAAAGCATTACAATAAATACAAACAGCAATTTTACAGCCCTGATTTCCTTAAAACATCTCCTAATCTCTCCTCATCTGAGTTTAAGAGTGTTATTTCTAGTTTTAATCATATGATGACTTAAATCAGCTGAGCTGCTGATGGAACTAAACACATGCACAAGCTGGCAGAGGGCATCCAGGAAAAAAAAAATGGAACTACACTTTGTAGACAACCTACTTACCTTAAAATGAGAAATTCTTGTTATTTTATACTGTATATATGTTTATTTGCATCTGTTTAAATCATATCGTATTGCTGAGATAAATGAATTGGTGTAATTTGCTTAGGTGCCTAAAACTTTTGCACAGTACTGTATAATGCACATCACACTCTGAAACTAAAACTTGTCAAACAAAGACAAACTGTTCCCAAAGGTTTATCAGCAGAAATCTGATAAGGCTGCAAACCTCTATGAGTCTTTTTTCTTCTACAGAGATGCTATAAAATCTACATATTTAAGCAAAACAAATGGAGAATTAATGTGAGTTTACTGTACATGCCAACAGAAAAATCCCATCAGAGGAACAGCATGTTTAATATTGAAGCTACGCTGATTAAAAAGTCAACACTCCGAATTAATCATAAGCTATGATAGCAGCTTCGCTAGTAAAGACACAGAGGCTCCACGTCAATAACCCAGATTGTCATCTTGTGTTTTCTTCACAGTCACTTCTCATGGGCTTGTGTTTGCATCTCGCACTTTAAGCGCTACTTAACTCGCTCTATTATTGCAGTTGGCGACGGCAGATAAGCGAGACGGGCACAATGCGGAGCTCCTTCAGCAAAGATTCGACAGATAATTCCAGATTATCTGTAAAACGCTGTTTTGTGACCCTCGTTCTGTTTACACCAACCTTCGCCTGACAGATCACAAGTGGCATCAGCTCGCAGCTTTACGCCGCAGCAGAGATAGTCATTATTAGTCAGAAAATTACTGTTGCTGTGAATAAAAGGAGAAAAAAAAAAAGAGGGAAAGAGTGAAAAGAGTGGACCGGCGCACTGATAGAGTGACATGCAGGGTGGAAACGACAGCTGCTCTCAGCCGTGGATAAAAAGAAAAGGAAGAATGAAAGACAAAAGACAGATAAAGAGACAGGAGGAATGAGAGTGTGAAAGGGCATGGCAGAAAAGCTCAGCCGCGGAAGATAAGAAAGCTGCTAACAGACAAGCTGAAAGAGAGAGAGAAAGAGAGAGAGAGAGAGAGAGAGAGGGAGAGAGAGATACAGTGGGTGATGCAGAAGGAGGCGGAACCATGGCTAGAAAGGGAAAGTAAAAGAGAGAGAGAGAGAAAGAGAGAGAGAGAGAAAGCCTGTCACTGGCATGACGCCCACTGTTTGACGCCTTCTCAGTCCAGCTTGATTGAAAGGCGTCCGGCAGCCGGCCGAGTGAGGAGGCAGCCGGCCGCTGTCAAACACGAGCCCCCGCCCGGGCTATTGATGAGCAGTCAAAAGGGCAGCACCGGGTGGCTCCCCCCACCGCCGCTGCGCGCCAAGGACGTCTGGATAGAGATATCAGTCTGGTTCCTTGCTAAAGGAGTAAAGGCCAAGATGGGAGTACACTCCTCAAAACAACAGCAGCGCCACTGCTACCTTAGAACAGTCTGAACAGTACAGTCAGAAGATCAGAATTCATGCTACCTTCACGTCCCACCATCCTCGCTGCTGCGTCATTTCTTGTTAGGGGTGTTCGATATGGGCGATAAAAGCGATATAACGGTATGTTCATCGTATTAATGTTCTCTAAAGTTTTTAAAGCGTTTGGCTTGACTGCACTTAGCTTTTTTTTCCCAGCTTAAGAAGTACTTTAGAGGTCAGAGGTTTACTATGGACCTCTACCTCACTCTACATCCAGCCTTGTCATGGATGTCATGTGATTACGTGAAGTGTTCATGTGAAGTGTGAAGAGCTCCCTCTGTGGCTGCACACAGGTAATACAAGGTTTCAATGTGCTTATAGTGAAAAAACATTTCAATGAAACAACAATCAACAATGAAAAAAAAGGATTTATTTTGCCTATTTCTTCTGATCATGAGAAAACCCCCAAAATGCCTATAATATAGATACACTTAGTGAAAATAATACTAAACTCTGTTGTCCAATTTAATTATCAACCACTCAGAATCAAGTTTCATCAATTTTAAGAGAATCAATCGTGCCTCTTCACATAGATTTAAGACTTTATCTGGTATACATTGCCCTTTTCCAACTGAATTTTGGTTATTGGTTAGCAACACTAGCATTCTCCCTCACAGTAGGTATTGTTTCTCAGTCCGATGGTCATCCACAATCAAAATAAGCACAGAAAATACCCTTAACTTCGCTAAACTTCAGCATCATCCAATTTTCAAATAGGAGTTTACAGATTTCAATTTAAAGGTACACCAAAATAAAAAAACTGTTTTTATCTTTGCATAGACCAATAATAATCGTTTGAACCATTCATAACAGTTTCCATTTCATAAAACTAATTTTAATAACAGTTCATTTGCATTTTAGTTCAGTTCTAAAAATTTACATACACCCAGGCCACTACTGAAAGTTCTGTTAGTCCTATTCAATGCTGTGATGCTGTGTTGTTGATACTTCAAATCTGTTTTCAGAGTAAAAAAAAAAGAGTAAACTAAAGCTAAAATGCTAGGCTAAAAGCTAACCCTAGTCAAACCACTTTTACCAGCTATTCTTTTTTTTTTTTCAACAACCAACAATCTATATCACCTAAGACTAGACCTAACTACACATCATTAGGGCAATCCAATCCCAGGGAAGCAGTAATGTCACTCTAATCTGACCATTTTTTCTATTAATCTAACGTGTTACTATTTCCAATCCAGAAATCAGATTTAGTTTACTTATCCAAGTCCTGGTGCATTACTATTTTTGTAATTTTCCTTAGCAAAAAGATTTTGTAGAGTCCGACTGGACGTATTGAACGACGGACAAGAAGATGTTTACAGTCGTCACTTTATTGCTGGAACTTACAATGGTTGCTGTTGGCTGCAACCCTGCCAAAATAACAACATGCTAGCGAGCTAACAAGCTAACAGGCTAAAACTAGTGTTTTTTGGCAGCTGCTGAGTGTAGCTAATAAAGTAATAATCCTAATTAGTTACTTTTAAAATCAAGTAACCCATAAAGTTACTAAGTTACTTTTTAAATGGGTAATCAGTACTCAGATTACTTTTTCAAAGTAACTATGCCATCACTGCAGGGAAGTAAAATGTTCTCCATGCTAGGTTAAAAACTAATGCTAGACATCAATTTTTGTTCTTTATCTTCTCTCCAATATCCATTCTATTAAAAAAAAACAATCTGGACTACCTCAGACTAGATCTAACTACACATAAGAAGGGAATCTAAAAAAAGAAAAAGCTAACTAAAGACATCTGGCTACAATCTCTTCAGCTAAACAGACAACATGCTGAGTGCACATCTAAAGGAGAGCAACACTGTCTAATACAAAAAATAATTATATTGTTTTTGTTACAGGTCTTAAACAATGCTAGGCTAAATTACGTAGCTGCTGTGAGCTGTTGCAGTGATATAAACAAGCGATCTACAGAAAAACTACTTTTTGCCTCAACCAAAGTCACAGACTTACCAGAGTAAGTCACATATACATCACAGCACAATGTTTAATACTGAAGAATACATTCTATTGCAACATCAAGGTTAATTTAATAGATATTATTAATTTTAAGGAAAGATGGAACAGATTGAATTGCACATTTTGCACATGCTGGTCAGTAAATGGGCAAATGTCAGACATGAGCCAAATTAAAATCCCAAAGTGAACAAGCCATCAAAACAATCAGTTTTGTACTTCTAACTAGGGGTGTGATACATTTTTAAATATCGTGAATGATATTACACCCTGAAATATCGTGCCACATTACCCACCCCTAATTATTAAATCAGGGCACTACTTTTTTTTAAAGAAAAAAATCATACTTTTCTCATTTCCCAGTATACTGTATATCTACTAGAGATAGATTATATCTGTCCAGTGTCATTTAATTTTGTAACTTTAATCCTGGATATATGAAGATATTTGGAGTGCATTATTATTAGTATAATGACATTCTGGATAATTGACTTCTGTTACAAATCTGATAAAATTCTTGTATTTTTTAATATCTCAGTTTTGACTGTTGCATATCATATTGTATGCAATAATAACATTTATTTTAATTTTGTTGCAGTAGTGTATTCCTGAAATATATTTTTTTAATTCAGTGTTTTGTCATATCACCAAGAGTATCGTTATTGCAAAAAATACCATGAAATATTGTGATATTATTTTAGGGCCATTTCGCCCACCCCTACTTCGTTTTTTTTTATATTAGTGTTGGGGGTTTCTTTAAGAATACTTATTGAGCTACAGTGACTATTACAAAAAAACAGCATTTGAGCAATCCGACTGCCAGTGCATTTATTCAGAGCTGACAGGACCTGACTGTGGATGTCAGGGTTCGTTCAGGCCTGGACATCTTTTCTCAGATATCTGTCGAGCTCATGTCGGCTTCTGATTTCGAGTTGACATACGAGCATGTGCGCAACAAAACATCTCAGTGACTTCCGAACCTCCGGTACTGGAAGGAGTAGCTGCAGAGGTCTTCACACAGCAATGGTAGTACAGAAACGCACCGGCGCACATGAATAAAAAGGTCACGCATCAGAGCTGAGGCTCGTCAGAGTGACTCTAGCGCCTTGGCACTCTCTAACTGAGAGTTTCACTGCTCCATTGACTGAACAGCCAAGCGTACCAGGTAAGCAAACACAAAAGTCCCCATTCATAAAATCCACTAACTGCTCTGGCAGAGGGCTGGGGTTGGAGGGAGTGTGGCTTTGATTCCCAGAGAAAGAGAAGGACCCTCTCATACACTTTTTAATGGGTCCTAGAGTGGAAAAACTCTATTTACCTTGGCGTAGTTGAACAATGAGAGTTACATGGCACATGGAAATGACATACCGTGAACCTCACTGCTGTTTTTTTTTTTTTTAGCATAATACAAAAACTGTTACATAACAGTCTTGGTGTGTCACATTATCAAACCCGAACTACTCAATAGAAAACAATCGAATGCGTGATTTTTGATTGCGCCATGGGACCATTTTGAGCACTTCTAACCTAACACAACAGCCTAATACTGGATGCTCTTAATACACAGTTTCATGTTTCTTTGGCTCTGTTCACACCTGCCATTAATATGTTTATATAATTATCCCAAAATGATTCCAAAACGGTTCACATCTGGCAAAATAAATGCATCTCCAGAGAGATATGACTTTGTGATCATATTTCTTACATCATTTTCATTGGAAGTAGGTCTAGCTATGGTAACATTCTTCCAGTATTCTCTGACGTCCACAGCCTAAATTGGATGAAGCACTCCTTTGTTATTACGTAAAACAACACGCTTATGTTTAAAGCAGCAGTTAGCAGGTATTTGGATTAGAACTGGCATTTCTTGCATCTAGGCTATGCTTATAAATTATAATTATGATGTGTGCTTTGAGCCACTAATAAAAGACACGTGTTTCTGGACAAGCTGAGAGGTACAGAACTAGCAATGAAAGTGAAAGAAGGATGTGGACTGAGGCAGTAGAGAAGTATAATTGGACTGTATACGAATCTGACTCTGATAACTGATGGTTTACAACATTACACAGCTCGCATGAATGTTATAATGCTTGCTTTACCAAAGATACATAGTGCAGTAAGTGGCGTAAATGTTAGCTACACAGTGTAGCTACCATGTTATGGAGCAATACTAAAATGAGACAACATTTTTTAACCTTTATTAGCTGTCTGTAGAATAGCATTCCTATTAGCAGTACATGGCTACAGCCAAAACAGTTCAGACACATCAGGAGGTGTGCACAATGGCCTACTTCACTGTCACCTATCAAACTCTTACAAACGCCACCACAAAAACAGCTCTGGGATGCAGCACCAAACCAGTTCACACATGCCACTTTCCAAAGTTCAGTGTATAAGGAGCTACAGGAGTTGGACAATGAAACTGAAACACCTGTCATTTTAGTGTGGGAGGCTTCATGGCTAAATTGGAGCAGCCTGGTGGCCAATCTTCATTAATTGCAGAGTGCACCAGTAACAGCAGAGTGTGAAGGTTCAATTAGCAGGTTTAGAGCACTGTTTTGCTCAAAATTGCTCAATATTGCAATGCACACAACATTATGGGTGACAAAATGAGGACATAATGAGGTTCAAAAGAGGACAAATTGTTGGTGCAATTGTCTTGCTGCCGTATCTGTGACCAAGACAGCAAGTCTTTGTGATGTATCAAGAGCCACGCTATCCAGGGTAATGTCAGCATACCACCAAGAAGGATGAACCACATCCAACAGGATTAACTGTGGACGCAAGAGGAAGGGGTCTGAAAGGGATGTTCGGGTGCTAACCCGGATTGTATCCAAAAAACATTCATTTCAATTCAATTCAATGTGCACTTTAACTCTCCTGTTTCCACCAGAACTCTCCGTCGAGACAATAAATTACTGAGGTCTAAAACCAGGTGTTTCAGTTTCATTGTCCAACCCCTGTATATGCCATGGTCAGACCTTCTGAAGAGCCACTGAAAGCCAGTTGTTGATTTTAATCAGCTGCCATGTTTGATATCATAAAAATGAAACTGATACAAATTATTTCTGAACAAAACTGAACACCCAAGTATGCTGACTTCTGCTCATCATATAGCAAAAAAACTATGACTAAGGAAGCACCCAGAGGCGAACCCTCAGGGCCTTCTAGGCCTTCAGAGATGGTCTAATGTTTGCTGGCAACTAGAACTGTCATTTTCACTTTTTTTACATATTTAACAGAACCAAGCTTGTATTTAAACTCTGCAAGTAGAGTATTGTAGTAATAGTCCCATTTTATTGTGGGGTTTTGATGGGAAATACAACAACAGACAGAAAATTATCCAATCAGCATATTTTCACTGTGATATCTAGTCTGATAGAGCTAAGTGAGATTTCCCATTGGTTAGGACTTCAGGAGTCGAATTCAAGGCCAGATGCACAAATTAACTTCAAATTTGAACATTAGAGTGAACCAATCAAACAATCATACTGTGAGAAACAAATTGCAGTCATCATCACTTAAGAGGTGCATTCCAATTACACGAGTAGTTCCCTGCAAAGTAAACTTCACTTCAGCATATTCAGTCATTTTACGGGTGGTTCCAAACCACAGGGAGTGTAAAGTTCAGTAGGAAGGAACTTCACACTGTGTAGGAGTAGTGAACAATGGTGTATCACTTTGCAGTAAGTTGCAGAAAAGTTTACTCATTAGTCATTGTAAGTCCACTGAAGAGCTTGTGCTCATTTGTGTCTGATGATGACGTTGCAGCCCTATCCGAATGTAGGTATTTAATCAACTGCAGTTACCGTCGCCCATTTTCTGGGCTCAGTGTGTCGGGAATATAAGGGTACTCTTGAGGAAATGGAATGCAGCTTAGTCCTTCTTAGAACCAGGAAGTCCAAGGTTTTAGTCAGAAGATAGAAAGCAGCAGTGAAAGCTCTAAAGCTCTCCTAAAGCTGCAAAATCCGAGGTAAATATATATATAATAATAAGTAAAGTTTGTTAAAAGCTTTAAATAAAACAGGAAATATATTTTGTGTATTTGGACATTACTTTAAGCTTAGTGCTAACATACCACTGGAATCATATAGGAGGGCTAGCAGGATTTACAATTATTGAAGTGATTATATGTTCCTCTGTTTTTTTTTTAATATTATTATTTGACACTTTACACTTGACCTAACACTAGGGGTGGGCGATATGGCCCTAAAATAATATCACAATATTTTATGATATTTTCACGATAACGATATTCTTGGCAATATGACAAAACACTATTTCAAGAATACACTACTGCAACAAAATAAAAAAATGTATTATTGCATACAATATGATATAGCACAACCTAACTATATTTATATATCCAGGATTAATGTAAAAAAAATGATACTGGACAGATATAATCTGTCTCTTCTAGATATATAATAGGAAATAAGAAGAGTGTTATTTACTTTTGCTAAAAACAGAAAAAATAAACTATAAACTGATGTGATAATTAGGGGTGGGGATATGGCACGATATTTTAAGGTATAATATCATTCACGATATTCAAAAACGTTGGCGATATTATTGTGTATGATACAATATAGCACACCCCTACCTAACACTGAAACTTTCTCCATATTCTCAATAGTCTAATTAACATTTTATCATGTGAACAATGAAATTTAACCAATTTAATAGAAAATTCTTAGGATAAGAACTAATTTTACATAGCCATGTCATCAGACACGTACTGTAAATATTACTATTTAAATATTTTACATTATTTTAGAGTCACTTACAATGTTAAGTGAAACATTAGAAGTCTATAATAGAAATGTCTAGACATAACAACTACAAATACATCTATGTTTAGTCCAGACCTTTGAACAGAACTAAAAAAAAGCAGGTTTGAACAGTACAACCAACCACAAACATTTGGACCAAAGTTTGGTCTGACCACAAGTGAAGGTAGACTCAAGTCTGGATTAACTAAACTATAGTTTGTTCTCCACTTTTGAGAATAGATAGACCAAATACAGGCATAATACATACATTATCTCTAAATAAACAATACAAGAAGAAATGAAACCAGTGCTGCAGTTAAATCTAAGTGTCCTTTCCTTGCATCACACAGAGATGAATGGGATGCATCAGATTATGTTTGTGACTGCTGTATCTACTGTAACTGTAGATCCAACCTGTATTTATAAACAGAAATGAAAGGAATCAGAACAATTATTTATCATTTAATTTTACTGTGTGATATGCATGGCTTTGACAGGAATTAGATTCTAGAAAGCAGACAAAATTCAGCGCAACAGCTGGAAAGAGAACTCGCAAAACTGGCAACATGCTGCTAAGTGACACAAGCCCTTCTACAAACCAATTGATGTAAAAAATAGTGAGACTCAGCCAACATAGCTGATGACGATAGAAGATAGAAAAGTTCTTTAGTGCACTTACTAAACTGCAGTGTGAAAGCAAAACTAACCGGATCAAATATTTACACAAGGTAACAAGCCATGAACCTTGGTTCGGCCCTTTATCATGTGTGAGTGTAATGGCAATATCAGATCATTAATAACAATTAAATTTCCTCATTTATCAACAAAAATGTACAGCAGGGGTGTCCAAACTATGGCAGGGGTGTCCAAACTACTGTTTCCTGTTTTTGAGCGGGCCGCAAGGTATTTTAGAAATAGAATAAATGTTGGCCCGCTGTTAAGCGGGTTTTCATAATCTGAGATTCAAAGTTTGAACACTAGGTGTCAGAAACGGGCTAAAGAGTCTAAGCTGCGAGAGTGAAGTTTTAGCGCAGGAAAAAAACGGGCCAAAGAGTCTAAAAGCGGAGAGAGTGTGCAGTTCTAGCGCAGAAAAACGTGCCAAAGAGTCTAAAAGCGTAGAGAGTGTGCAGTTCTAGCGCAGAAAAACGTGCCAAAGAGTCTAAAAGCGTAGAGAGTGCGCATTTCTAGCGAAAAAAACGGGCCAAAGAGTCTAAAAGCGGAGAGGGTGCGCGTTTCTAGCACAGAAAAACGGGCCAAAGAGTCTAAAAGCGGAGAGAGTGCGCATTTCTAGCGCAGAAAACAGGCTAAAGAGTCTAAAAGCGGAGAGAGTGCACAGTTTTAGCGCAGAAAAAGGGCAAATGAGTCTAAAAGTTGCCGTAATTAAGGAGTTTAATATTAAGAGACATCATGAAATGAACATCAATTTGAAAAATCTTACTTTACACAACACTGTCAAATATAGATAAAGAAAGTAAGTCACGTAAAATGGTGTGTAAATAAAATAATCAGGAAAATTTATTATTTAAAGTGGTATATTTCATTAATATTTTATTTTAATAAATATATTCATTTGTTTTATTACTTTATTTAGTCGTTGGCCCGTGACTTCAAATATATTTCTCCTTCTGGCCCCCAACAAAAAAAGTTTGGACACCCCTGGCCTAGGGGATACTGAGACACATCTAAAGCAACTAAGACAGTCAATAAACGGAGTTCATTTCTCAGAATGAAAACAGCACAGCAGCAAAAGAGAGAATGGGAGACGGAAAAAAGCATAGCAACCCGGGCTGGCGAGAAAGAAAGCAGACAAAAAAAGAGCTGTCAGGTGCAAAAGCTCAGCCCACTGCTTCATGGCTTGAACTGAGCTTCAATATCCTTTGTAATCAATATGAGAGAGGATGAAAGACACAAGTTATTCAAAGCGAAAGGAGAAGAAGCCGGCAGAGGAAATTCGCGGGAAGGCAGGGTAATGCACACACTTTACAGGGCGGCGAGTATTCCTCTGCAGGGTACGACCCCCCGCCAGAGGAGCCCGACTTGGCAGCACATCCTGGCACCCTGCCACGCTGGCCAGCGTTTAAACACCAGCGTTAAACTAGCAGAGCGCTGGCACTTGGATCGGTACCTGGCCACACGTGCCGTTAAAATAACGGATTTTTGGTGGGAGTGGTGGCGGGGGTGTTTGTGTGCTGCGGGGCAGAGGTGGGCACTGTTCTGAAAGTGAGAGGGCTTCCATATCAGGGTCTTGAACTCTGCCAACATGTAAGCAAAGGCTCCAGGCCTGGGACATAACGTCTTCCAGCTGCTCGCTTTCAGTGTGGAAATGTTTGTGTGTGTGTGTGTGTGTGTGTGCTTGTGTGTAAAAGAAAGAAAAAAAGTACTTGCTCTTCAGGTTAAGCAGATGCATTCACACTACCAGTCAAAGTAATTTTTTTTCTACATAGTAAATTAAAACTGAAGTCATCCAGCAGTTAGGCAGATCTTATCTTAACATTTTAAATTATTTTCTTCTTTACTTAGTTGAATAGTCCCTGCTGTAATACGGATTAGAACATTACTGAAATAGAGCTATTCACTGTATACCTGTAACTCTACTTCTTCACTACTTTACAACTGATGCTCTCAAACACATTAAGAGACAAAAAATTCAAGTAATAATTAACTCTTGACGAGTTCAGAACAGTTGTTAACTGAAAGCCTGAATTCCAGGTGATTCTACCTCATAAAATTGACTGAGAAAATCCAGCCGAGATGTTCACAGCTGTCATCTAAGCAAGAGATGCCTACACTGAAGAATTTAAATAATTTTGTTTACTGAATAATTCCATACGTCTTTACAGTTTAGTAGATGACTTTAGTTTTAATTTACAATTCAGAAAAAAAATAAATAATGAAAAAACAGAGAAGAAATTTTAGAGTACTAAAATTAATTAATGAATTAATTTGTAAATTTTTACAGAAAAAAATTACATTATACCACATTATAACCACATTATAAGGCACACTGTCAATAAACATATTTTTTCTGGTCTATTTTCAAACATAAGGCACATCAGCATTTTATACATACATACTATAACAATAGTAAGGAACAGGGGTGTCGTCTAAGTAAAGGAAAAAGGGACCAAAACTAAGGAAAACTGTAAAGTTAAACGAGTGCTGGATGTTAATCTACTCAAATTTCTCACCTTAAAACTGTGTATTTGGGTAAGTAAATCTTTGTGTATTTACAGTAAGCTTAGATTTCCAATATTTTTTCCAATAACAGCTAGCCGCGGTTAGCAGCGCTTAGTGCTAACAGCAGATAGCAGTGCTTAGCGCTAGTAAACACTGCTCCACAGCGCTACACTGAGGAACACTAAGTGTTCCAGTAAGCCAGGGCACTATCGGCTAGCGGTTCGTTCCACAAAGCTTGTTTTAACAGGGTAGACACGCGTAAGCACAGTCCAATATACTCGCCTCTGAACAGCAAAAGAGCTAGTGCTGCTGTTAGCGGCTAATGCTAGTACTGCTCCAGTCTCACAGAGCTTCACAGAAACTCAAACAAATTACAGAGCCTGGTGATGTGTTAGCGGTTGTATTAAGCAATATAAAAATACAGCATTATGGAGATGAGGTGAGATGGTGATCATCCAACAGCCTGACCTCACTTATGCTCTGAAATAAAAAAAAAAACATTCCAGTCCACAGTAAACTCAACATGCACATAGATCCTTATGTGATTCTTATTTTTTCCATTCTTATTCTTATGTTAAAAGAAAACTGTATGTTCACAAGTCACTCCAAGTTTTCTGCTTTACAATGGGAGATGCTAAAAAAGAGCATTAGTGCTCTTTTCACTGAAAACAATCAAATCTTCACAGCAATGCTCCAAAATATGAAAGCCTTCACAGATGCACAGATAGACAGTTAGAGATAAACTCTTTTAATAGCCTTGTTTTCGTTAGAAACAGTGTCTGTTTTTACCCTGGAGCTAACAGACTTCAGGTACTTTCCTTGATGGGCCCATTTAAAGAAATGAAACAGCTCCACTGCTTTAATCAGCTCTAACTCTGTGTTCAACAGATGCATGTAACTGACTGCAGCTCAGACAGCTGCGCTGCTGCAGTGAAATACACCGAGCTGTCAGATTTACGTGACAAGGGTTTGTTGACACATCTTTCCCTTTGATTGCCAGCATCCTTCATCTGTCAAGTAAAAAACCTGTATCTCCACATTTGCTTTTTTCCATACTTTGGCAAATTTTGAATCAAGCATTTGCTCTTTATATTGTGTTACATTTTATGCTCCAAAATGACTTTTTTGTTTTTGTTCTGTAAATTTGCAGTTATGGAGATACAAGGTCTTTATCCAGCAGTGACAACACGGTCAGTGTAACGTTTATTAATTTGATTTTCCGACCGTTTCAGGATAAATGCAAAAATAGAAAATTGGATGTAAAAACTCGTTATTTCATTTTTTTAATGTAGTGCAGAGTACAAGAAATACGTTTTCATCCAGTTTTCCAATATTTTTTTTTTTTATCTCTGCCCCTCATAAATGTAACTTTATAAATGTAAAAAAAATATGTTTTATTTTCTGATTTTTACATTTTTGCATTATGCAATTTGAATTATACCATCAGATTAGTGTTAGAATATACAACAATGGACAAATCCGAAAAGATTTGAGAAAACATTCAACTTCTAATTTTTCTTGAAATTCTGTTTGCGAAAGGCTAAAATGAAAACCTTGATAATTGAAAAATTGGATGAAAACACATTTCTTCTTCATTTCGAATTTAGCTTGATACAGTCAGAAAATTTAACTGCTAAACGTTACACTGACCATGGATGAAAACTTTTTTGTACACTTGTACACTGCACTATATTTAAAAAAAATGAGTTTTTGAAATAATTCGTTTTTACATCCAATTTTCTATTTTTAACCTTAAATGGACAGAAAGTTAAATTAATAAACGTTACACTGAGCCAACACCATTTACTCACTCTCTTTGTCATGTACATATTTTTATACATCTTAAACCTTGCGGTTGTTAATTGTTAAAGTGGTTGAAACACATTGAGTGTGTTTACATGCACTTCATAATCAGATTACAACAGAACATCAGAGCTTGTTAGTAATCCGTTCATTAACATGACATAACAAACTGGTTCATTAACATGAACTTGGGTAATCAGATATTAAGAAATCTACAAGTTTACATAAATCAGGCAAAAATCAGACTTTTGCAGAATGTGTCGTAAACATCATAATGCTTTTAGATAGAGGACAATGATTATGTAAATCCTCAAGTTTCAGCGCTGCTCCAAACCTGTTTTGACACCATCCGGTTAACCATACTCCGGTTAAGAGTACACATGGACTGAAAAACACCATTACTGAGCTAAAATACAGCTCGAGTTAACAGATTTCTTAATATGGTTATTTTTTTCTTAATATGATGATCTTAATCTGATCTAGGAAATCAGAGCATGATATTTACATCATTGCTTAAATAATAAAATAATTACAGAAATAAATTAACAAAGGATGCAGCAAATATTACAAATTTCATTCCAATAGCCAAATTCATTCAGCTGAAAATTACAAAAATACTTCCATTGTTCTGATAAACAAAAGAAAATAATAGTTCTATTTTTTAAAAGCTTTTTTTTCTTTAAAAACAAAGCAAACTACATTCAGGCTATTGAATGTATAAAATCGTTAATACAAAACAAAACTTACAAAATTAATAAAAATGTATTTTGTTTAGATTTGACCAAAAAATAATGTCAATGTATCTTTACTAATAACTTAAAATAATAACCTATTAACCTAAAACTAATAGCTTAAAAACTCAAAATCAAAAAATACATTTATTAGTTAATCATATTGTCATTGAGGTCAATCTGAAGTTAGCATTTACACAAATAATTCCACTTAATTAGACATTAATACCTCTTAAACTATTTGGTTTCTAATTTTTATACCCCACTGTTATAACTTGGGAACAACTCAGCCAGTTTGTATCTGTTTACATGCAGTAATTTAAGAAACCTAACATTTTAAAGTGAATTCAACATTTCATTCAACCTTTATGTGTGCAGACTGTTGTCAAAATATAAAACAACATATTTAATATTACCACTCAGCTTTTAAAATAAACAACCTGATATTTCTGCATCTACAGGGCCCAAATCGTATCATTGGGCAACTGAATTTCTGCAAAACAATATCAATAAATAAAGAGTTGAATACAGTAGATAACCATTAGGGAGTTTAGGCATCGGTGGCTGGAGGAAAGCTACAGAAAACAGAAATAAATCTGCATTAACTTTGTAACCGTGGAAACCAAAGTCACTAAGCAACTCCATCATGACGGAAGAACGAAGTCTTTCACATCTTATAAAACAGATCTATCATTTACACCAATCAGCCAAGACATGTTTATTATGTGGTTTGATATTAATATCTTACAATGGGAAATGCTAGGCTAATATTGCTAACAAACAATGTATGCAAACCTTTACTTATGTTACTGTGGTGAATACTTGCCCAGAAATCCTAGGGACTTTTTAAGGGTGTGATTGTCCTGCTGGTTTAACAGCGAAACACCATAGAATCGCCAAAAAAGTCGGGTC
Source organism: Astyanax mexicanus (assembly GCF_023375975.1). Taxonomy (NCBI): domain Eukaryota; kingdom Metazoa; phylum Chordata; class Actinopteri; order Characiformes; family Acestrorhamphidae; genus Astyanax; species Astyanax mexicanus. Next base: position 20,315,865 of record NC_064408.1, on the reverse strand, counting down.
CACAGTAAACACCACACACACAATAGAATCCCATTCTTAATCTTATATTAAAAGAAAATTGTATGTTTACAAATCGTTCCAAGTTTCCTGCTTTACAATGGGAGTTGCTAGGCTAATATTGCTAACAAAGACTGGATGTAGACTTGTTACCAATCTCAATCTGTAGCAATTTTGGTAAATTTTGGTAAATGCATTTATTTGCAGAAAATAAGAAATGGCTGAAAAAAACAAGTTCACATTCATAACGTTTTAAGAGTTCAGAAATCAATGTTTGGTGGAATAACCCTGGATTTTAATCACAGTTTTCATGCATCTTGGCATGTTCTCCTCCACCAGTCTTGCACACTGCTTTTGGATAACTTTATGGCACTCCTGGTGCAAAAATTCAAACATCTTGGTTTGATGGCTTGTGATCACCCATCTTTTTCTTGATTATATTCCATAGGTTTTAAAGCATAAAAAATAGCCTCACAATTCAGAGAAGGTGTGCTGCTGATTAGTACTAAAGTAAAATCAATGTTTTTAGCAGCAGTTTATATATTGAAATATTCTGGACTAATTTTATTAGTTTAGCTCTGAAAATTTTAAGAGACCACAATCACAAAGATCAGCCTGGATTGGACCGACATCAGCTGATCCCCAGCATTAAGACATTAAGAGGATCACATCGGGGACAAAAAAAACTGATTGGAACATCCCTATTTGTTCTATATATTGTAGAAACTTTTAAACAGCTATGAACAGCTTTTCAAATTCTGTTGTTGGCAGTTTCGTAATGAGTACCAAACACATCAAATACACTTCTGCACAATACGAAAATTCTTAACACTTGTTTTTCACTGGAGGAGCAAACGTGTGACACACTGAGGAACAACCTGAGTCATCACCTTGGACTTTGTGGTTAGAGGTGCGAGGCTGCTTCTGTTACAACGGGCTGCAAATTACACTTTAAAAATCAACACCAAAAAACATTTAAGATCTCTAGATAAAAGTTGTGTCCTGAACACCAGAGTAAGCCAATAATAGGAATTCCTATTTTTACACCTTAAATCCTAATGCATAAACTTAAAGAGTTATGTGGAAAAATATTCAGTTTAGCATAATTTGTGGTATCCCCCACAGTTCTATTTTAGGGCCTATGACACTGATGTGAATTGTGATAATAGTGTAGTTGGATGAGTGAAGACCTGCATGAAGAGTGGAGCTACTAGGTCCCATTTTAAGTTTGTTAAAGGCTGTTTCATGATTTTTAGAATGTATGAAAACTAGTATATATTATTACCAAATAAGATTTACTGGTCTGTGGGAAATAAAAAACCCAGTTTGAGTGTTTAAACCATAGGTTATATGGTTTATGAGTTTCTCCTAGGTTGTAGGAATGACACTATTGCATACAGCAATGAAATGCCAGAAGAAGTAAGACCTGGCAATAGAGACTGGAGACCTTTGTCAAATACGATTGGCTCCAGGAGTTTGCAGGACCCAGACACTTACATTGTGGTTTCACTGCATCATAATTCACACTCATTAAGTTCAGAAAATCTCAAATTGTTTGTTACTTGTCACCCTGCCACAGCAAGTTGCCTGCTCCCACAGGAAATGACTGTTCACCTGTCAATCTGTCGCCTGCTAATGTGAGTGCAGGGCAAGCATACATTTACAATGGAAAGGCCACAAGTTTTATAAAATGTACCATATTTACTATGATTTTACAACTTGATGCTGTTTCTACAGGTTACAAGTTTAGGCACTGCTTTGTCTTGAATTATTGAGTTGTTTAGAAAGAAAATATGCAAAAATAAGCTACATAAATCATGTATTATCATTGTTTATTTGCTTCATTAAACATTCTTTCATTTATCTTTCTATTTGCTTCTTCCATGTCAGGGTCATGGTGAGTCCAGCATTAACCATGAATCACTGAACCCAAAGCAGGAATACCCCCTGGATATGCCTCCAGTCGACTGGTGGGTACCACACTCGCAATCACCAAGGGGCAATTTAGCATAGCCAATTCAACTATCATGTTTTTTTTCTTCCATTTTCTCCCTAATTTACATGGCCAATTACCCAACCCACTCATTAGGACTTCCCTTATCACTAGTTATGCCCCAACACCAGGAGGGTGAAGACTAGCACATGCCTCCTCTGATACTTGTGTAGTCATCCACCACCTCTTTTTGAACTGCTGCTGATGCAGCTTTGCCGAGTAGCATCACAGCGCAGCAACTTGATTCCAATACATCAGCTCACAGATGCCTCATGTTTTGGAATGATGTGGGGGAGAGAGCGCCATCTACCCACCCAGAGAGAGCAAGGCCAATTGTGCTCTCTCAGGGCTCTGGCAGCAGATGGCAAGCTACATGAACAGGATTCGAACCAGCAATCTCCTGATCATAGTGGGAGCGCTTAGCCTGCTAGACCATTAGGGCCCCAAATATCATGTTTTTTGAGAGGTAAGAGGAAACTAAAGTCTTTAGAGACAATTGTGTGCTGCTCAACATTTCAGCATTGAGATGAATGTACTATGCTGGACAATCTATGCTCCTATATGTAAGTCAACCAGCATGTCTTGTGCTCAGCCATGAACTAATGCCTTGTCTAGAAGTATTCCAGCCTTGTGCCAGCCCAGTGATTTAAGACAGGCTCCAGACACAAAATTCTGACCAAAAAGAAGCAGATAAAAAGAGGAATGACTTCTGAGTTATATACAGCTCTAGAAAAACCAAGAGACCACTTAAAATGATGAGTTTTTTTATTTTACCAAATTGAAAACCTCTGGAATATAATCAAGATGAAGATGGATGATCAAAAGCCATCAAACCAAGCTGAACTGCTTACAATTGTTGCAGTAGGAGTGGCATAAATTTATCCAAAAGCAGTGTGCAAGACTGGTGGAGGAGAACATGCCAAGATGCATAAACATTGCAAAAATATTGCATTATTATTTTACACCCATTTTGTCCACTCCTATTATATATATTTTTGCAATATTTTAGTATTTTTCTACAAAGACAAATATTACAACTACTAAGAAATCAACATTCACTCTGAACAGCCAAACAGTGTCCAAACTTCTGCATTAAACCATACAATACTACATTTCCTCTCTTCCATTTTGCAATGGCAACATTAGGAATATGAACTAAAAAGAGGAAGGAACACAATGTCCAGAGTGCTTAGACTGCAAAGCCTCAGATAACCCATGTCTGTGATTGGACCAAGGACTTCAATTCTGACTCGACTTCATCATACTTTATTTGCATAAAGTTGAAAAAATCTCAGTTCCGTCCGGCCAACCTATCTTTATTGGTTGTCATGACCACAAGTCACCAGTACTGCTAGCAAATGGCTTATCGTCTGTCACTCTGTCGCCTTCTGAAGTGGAGGCATCCTAACAGTAAGGTGTCATCTACCTTCCTGTTCCTTCACACACACTAACCACCCTTTCCATGATCATCTTTTTTACATTGTTTTTCTCTGTGAGGGGTTCCCAGCAAATCACTGCAAATTTGGTGATAAGCTGATCAGGTTATAACCAATACAATTTGTCCCAAATCATATTAATGGATAGATAACACATGATAGAACATAGATGAATTTACTGAACACACATAGGCTAAATAGCTACTTTCTGCATAGATCAGTGTATTTTAAATGGTAAACAGAATTATTTACATGGCAGTAAATAGAAACAGCCATGACTCATGACCCAAACACACCAGTGAACCTATAGGTTGTTTTTTTTTTCAGACAGGGATTAAGCCTAGTCGTAGATTATATTTTACTTCTAATGGAAAATCTCCATTCAAAATGTTGTGCAGTCCGAGACTAAGCTTAACTCCTGTCTTTAAAACTGCCCCATAGTCTTCTGAGTTATATAAAGCTTTGGAAAAAAGAGACCACTTAAAAATGATGAGTTTCTTTGATTTTACCAATTGAAAACCTTTGAAATATAATCAAGAGGAAGATGAATGATCACAAGCCGTCAAACCAAACTGAACTGCTTGAATTTTTGCACACGGAGTGGCATAAAGTTATTCAAAAGCAGTGTGTAAGACTGGTGGAGGAGAATATGCCAATGCCAATAAATGAAAACTGTGATTAAAAACAAGGGTTATTTCACCAAATATTGATTTCTGAACTCTTAAATCTTTATGAATATGAACTTGTTTTCTTTGCATTATTTGAGGTCTGAAAGCTTTTTCAGACTTTTCCCATTTTCTCAATGTTAATTTTACTCAGACATAGACCTATAAATAGCAAAATCAGAGAAACTGATCCAGAAACTGAAGTGGTCTCTTAATTTTTTTCCAGAGCTGCTTGCAAGGATGATTGTGGTAAAATTGTGGCAAAACCAAACAAAATGTGCTTCAAAGGACTATTTTGCCACAAAACACCCTGCATGTATCTCTCCTCCATAAATAAATAAGTTCAGGTGTCAAGCAATGTATTTGTAATCATTAGGTGCAATCACTTTACAGCTTTTGAGGAGCTTTTAGAGATTCAGATGTCTGCTTCACCACCACTGTACGCTATTCTGACTGGGTAAGATCATCTTTTTCACTCTCTGAGGGGGTGCCAGCGATCACAGCAAAGCTCTAGGCCTCGTGGGCTGATCCCTCCAGAAACACAGGAACACTTAACTTATGAACAGTCCCAGTAACAGGCTCTCAAGAAGATGCGACTGACAGTAAAGCCACAGAACAAACACCATGTAAGCTTCTTCTTTATCATAACAGACAGCACTCAGGGACTCACCCCGCCTACGCTGCTACAACCGCCACCCCTGAAACAGTCTGGCCATAGGCCAAAAGTGCAGCGCTATCAAAGAGGCGAATCTTAGAAAAACCTGCAAGGCAGCATTTAGAGTTTGTCGCCAGCACACCGCTGCACACTTTTAGTCTTATTTGACATTGGCTGTCAGGTTGGTAAGCAAGAAGTTCAAACAGTCAGACCGTGTTTGGAGACCATTAATCAATGCATAATGTGCAGAAAGTGCATATTGTGTGCAGAGTATACAACAAATCTGATTTCAGGTCAAAACTGTGTAGATAAGCAGTTCAACAATAAACTTAAAACGACAGTTCGTACATTTAAAGGATTTCACGATTTAAGGGACCTCTCTGGTGAGAATGTATAATTGCGCCAAGCATATGGAGAAGTACTTTTTTAAAATGTAGGTTAATGTAAATTAATCACTGTGGGGAAAAAACCCAATCTACCAACAGTGTGAAGCATTGCCGGAGAGGGCTGCTTTCTCTTTGGGTCTTCGGTTAATACTTACAACAGCAATGAGGAACATGATTGCCAGTAGGCATTTTTATTAGTCACTTAGTATTACTAACTTTTATTATTTTTTTCCTGTATTTTAAATACAGGATTAAATCTCCCTGCTTCGATACTGCCAGCCAATTCTCCCATTACATGGGAAATTTAACACAGCATGAAGTCACCCTTTCCACTAAAGAAATTTGTAGCTTGCTCTTACAGCTTATAACAACATTAACAATTATAGATAGATAACCATGAGAAGGTAGCTCTGGTTGTCAAGACTGCACACTGATGGTAAGAGGTGGTTGGGAGACATGACTATTATGTAAACTTTTTCTTTTGTGTGTGTGTGTGTGTCTCAGCTGTATAGTGTAGTTCATATTTACTCTACATATGGAGTGATGGGGTGCATTTTACTTTTTTCTTTATAGTATATAAGGAGCCCAATATTTTATAATATTATTAAATCCTTTCCCAAAGTATGTTTTACTGCTATAAATTAGGTAACAGTGTGGACTGTTCTCAAAATTCTCAGTTCAGTTGCTTACTCAATCATTTTGTGTTAATGATACCCAATTAACTTGTGTTATATTTATTAGCCAACTGAAACCTTTTTTACAGTGTAGATAAAGTCAGAGCACACAAATTAAACTGTCTTTGCAAATGTTTGTCTTTCTCACTTACTAAATGAAAGGGCCATGATTTCAAAGGTAGAAGAACAAAGGTGCCTCTTGCAACACTTCTACTGCATGGGAAAACCTGATGAAGCACATCTGTCGGAGGCCTCGTTAACCAGAATGAAACTTAAAAAAGGAGGGGAGAGGGGACGTGACACAGAAAGCATACAGATTATATGTTTTGCAGAATATAATCTGCGTTGCAATCACAAGTGCTGAACTAATTCCTACAGAGATTATATCATATCTGAATCTTCAGGAGTAAATTAACTGTAAGTGTTTGTTGAAAGAGCCCTGCCCTGCGATTTATCGCGTGTGCAGGCATCTCAGGTTATGCCGACAATGCATGTTTGTGCTGAAGCATGTGCAGGAAAACGATCTTGGCGGAACGCGTCGGAACACGTGAATAAAAAGGTCATGTATCAGAGCGGAGACTTGTCCTTGTGAATCTGCTACACATCCTGGTGCTCTCTAACCATGTACTTCTCCGCTCCATTGAACGAACAGCCGAGCGCCCCTTTTATGATGGTACCTGGTAAGCAAACACAAAAGTCTCCATTCATAAAAAACCCAACAACAGTTTGGGTAAAGAGCTGTTTTCGGAAAGAGCCTGTAAGCTGTCACAGCGGCACGTTTACAATTAGATACACGAGCCGCTACGCTGCTGAGGGGAGCTGTTTATCACACTGGGGATAGTGTATATAGAATAGCACAATCCCAGCAAAATCTTATATAGTCACTTCATAACAGCCCTACGGGTCTCCAGTTTTCTAAAAGCACAGAGGGATTAAACAAGCCAGAAATACAAGCATATTACACAACACTTGCCTAACGCCACCACTCTGTACACTTTCTACATACAATAACTATGCACTGTGTCATTTCTCTATTGTAACATATTACTACACTGTGTACTGTTGTATGCTGCTGAATAAGGCCACTGATTGCAGTAGCTGGGAATGTGAACGGGAGCTCCGACACAAACAGTTCAGAGCATGATTTGAAGTGTGTTAATTAAGTGCAATTAAGAAGAAACTGATTAAAAAAATCTAAAACAAGCAAAATTGAAAATAGGGCCAGTGCACAGGAAATTTGGCAGTGTTAAATCAACACTGTTAATGTTAAATCAACACTTATTAGTGTTAAACTTTACACTCTCTTTAAACTTTACACTTTACATTAATAAAATTAAACCGCTAAACATTACACACAGGAAATTTGGCAGTGTTAAATCAACACTGTTAGTGTTAAATTAACACTGCCAAATTTCCTGTGTGTAATGTTTAGCGGTTTAATTTTATTAATGTTTCAAAAACAAATTTAGAGTAAAGCTTCATTACTACATTTTTCCATTTCTTTTCTATTTCTTTAGTTTTTCTGCCCCTCACAATCTGAAAGTTTGCACACTGTAACAAAAATCGGATGGTGTGATTCAATCTAATTTTGTTAAAAGATGCAAAAATCTAAAAATATTTTACTAATTTTTTAATTTAGATTGTGATGGGCAGACATTAAGCATTAGAAAATGTGTTTTATTAAATTAAATGAGCAAAATGAAATGATAAAGTTTTACATCCATTTTTTATGTCCAATTTAGCCTCATATGGTCAGAAAACTGAACTGATAAATATTTTTTTAACCAAATAAGCACTTTACTTTGTTTCAGCATAAACTTTTTAAATGCTGGACAAAAGGACAACAATCCATTTTGTCTGTCAGTCTTCCCACTTCTTTCAACTTCAAGATTTTCTTCATTGTGGCCAAGGGCAATAATCATTATACTTTTACAGACTAATAAGTAAACATTAATGCATTATTTGTAGTATGTTGGATGAAAATTCCTGACTGCTAATAAACAAACTTAAACCTGATGAAATAACTCCCCAGAGACACAGAGGTTACATCAGAGAACAGAAAGAACAACAGTTACACTGCTACATACAGAGGTGGAGGACAATCTCAGCCCCAGAACATTCTGAGATCAAACAACAGATTACCCAGTTTCTCGATATGGATCTTGTCAATCCTTGTTATTGTTCTACTACAGAATAAAAAGGAAAGCAGAAGAGGAACTACCCTGCCTCATCTCATTTCATCCTTGCTCCACACAGGAAGTTCATAGCATGTGTCCTGCCTGCATCAAAGCCTCAGAGTAGACGCCAACATAGCCTTCAACAACAAGGAGGAGAGTTGACTTCCTGCTGTTCGGACTCCCAGAATCTAGAGCAGAACCTGCTACAATTAACCCGTTGAAATGTGCTTAACCCAAATGATTGTGGCTGGATCTAGTCACTTTTGTTGATGAGCAGGATATATAGCGTGCCACTACGGCACCAGGATAAGCAGGCCACAAAGAAACGTGTCAGACAGGTGCGGCGAATAGCCCCTGGGCCTTGTGCCTCCATACAGGTGCTTTCAATTGGGCCTTCTGCCGCCACCTTTACAAGACAACACAATGGGAGGAGGCACCATTTGATCCCGCTCCGTAGCAGGGATCTAGCCCCGGGAGGCGAGAGGAAGCAAGCGACCTAATTAGAGCAGTTGGCGTCCCTCGGGCAGAGTGACGGATGGACCTGCCAATCAGGGGAGAGCCTCACACAGCGGAGCAGCGCCACCAGCCCCCGACTCCTCACCTGTCAGGGCAAGGGGAGAAGCAGCCAAAGTGTGATGTACTAGGTGGACCTGAGCCCACGCGTAGGCAAACAAAGGCACGAGACGAGACCCTCAAGGCAGCTTCCTCCAACGATGGGCGAGCAACCTAAAACATTGTCCCTGCTTAGTCTGAATTATTAACAGGCAAATAAATAAACCAAGGCCTTCTTTACCAGCTTGTCTCCCATGCAACTTAATTAACTCTGACAGGCATGGAAAAGAAGGAGAGAGGGAGAGAGAAGGAGAGAGAGAGCGGGAGGGAGAACAAGAGAGGAAGGGTAGTGGGGGGTGGCGGGAAGTCAAAACAGTTGCTAGGCAACATACAACATCTGTAAGACTTCAGCAACTTATTCAATTTTCAGGATTCAGTCTCCAGGGTTACAGCAGACAGATAACATTGCAGGCAGTTTAGGGATCTTTTTCTATTGACTGTAAATTACAAAGGGACGCCGTTCTCGATCTTTTGCGCTCGCAGCCGTCACGCTTCAAGAGCCCAGTTTTCCGACACCTGGTTCTCTTTTGGGTATTTGATGGGAAAAAGAGAAGAAACTTATGACTACCCCCCTTTAAAACCAGGCGGAAAATTCAAACTTGTTAATGCTGTAGCTGTTTACCGGATAGAACTTGCAGATAAGATACATATCACAATACATGGCTTATGATGTGATATATTGCCATACTGAGAGCGAAAGTGATAAATTGCCATTTTTCTAATGAAATTTAAGAAAAAAGGTTAAAAGTTAAACTCTAGTTAGCACTCAGCCAACTGGATTACTGGTCAGTATAGGTTCAACTTAGGAATGCAACAAAAAGAAATTGAAGAATTTGTCTGAAGGCTAAACACCCAATACCATTTTAAGCAGTGCTATTTCAGTCATATTTAGCTTCCTAAGCAGTGGCATTTTGGTCACAAGTGTACCAAGGAGTGCTATTCTAATCATAAAATCACTTAAGCAGAGCACTTTTAGTCAAATTATATCAGCAGAGAGATACACAGAGAAAGCTATTCAAACAAATGCTAAGGCTAAGTTGACTCAGCTATCTAGCCCTGTGCAGCTTGTATCTTTCAGAAGGAAAACTAAACTGATACACGGTGTGATATTTCATTTAATTGCTGCAAGTAGGGAGTAAAAATTAACTTAAACCTGGTGTGTGTTATTTGCTGACTGCCTGCTGACTCCCTGTTGATCTGTCTGAACAATGAAAAAGCATTTGTTGCTATTTTCGGCTTGCCAAATATTTGGTGCATTTCTAGTTTTAAAGATTCTGTGAATTTTCTGATTCTTATATCTAAAGGTGCTGTGGGAAAACAAGGTAGATAGATGAATAAAAATGTAGGAAATTACAGGCTTGTTATTGCCTTGCTAGTATAATATTCCACAACCGAATGCATGCATGTAATCAAGTAATTGCTTAATAGCAGCTACTTTAAGGGTAATTGGACACTAATATAAACTGCCTAGAGTGCCTCCTAACTGAGCCAGTAAGTCTGCTATATTACCCACACAGGTCCGTTAATAAGCCAACCATTCCCGTATTCATTAAAATTGGACCTATGGAGATGTCAGCACCTGTTTGGTTAGTACACTAATAACTGTATTTTTGTGGATTATTAGCTGAAAGAATAACAACAGAAACTCACTACTCCGGTTTGTGCGTGCACTTTAAAGTAAGTTCTCAGTGTTCCTGTAACCACAACAGCAGCAGCGGTTGATCAACAAAGCTTAAACACTGCCTAAGAGGCAACTTTCACTTTTTCACATCCCCAGCTGAACATTATCGCTGAGGCATCACCAACCCAACCTGATCCCAGATTGTGGTGAACAGTCACAGGAGGGTGTCTAGGGCAGGTGAAAAAAAAGACTCTTTACCGATTGAGCATGGAGATAGCACCAAACACCCCTCAGAGCAGGTCTCGGCCTGCAACGGTTCTTCCCCAACCTGTCATTTGCTTACAGAGTGGGTGTGGCCCTCAATTCAGCCACTAAAACCATGACTGAATGCACTACCAGCAGTAAAGCTTCAGACCTTAATGACTCCTTTAATACACCCATATTTATTCTACTAGGCTGTTGATCAAGTGCACACAGTGAGCGTGATTCGCTCTGTGTGCAGCATCTGTGCACTGGGCCCTCAGGGTGCTCCATGAACTGCTTGATTAGGTATGGCATACAATATTGACATCAACAAACAGCCATGCTACTGAGCTTCATGGGAATCCCATATGTCTGGTGATAGGTTATGTAGAAGTAGCTTGACACTATGGATGTGCATTACGACATGACAACTGTTGGAAAAGAAAAAAAACATCTGCCAAAAAAAGACTTTTTCCCATATTAATATGTGGGCTTACTATTTGGATATAATTGGTGAAAAACAGACAATAGCACAATAATTTAGATGCAAGCATAGGAAAGTATTTTACTTTTCACACAGAGCTGCAATAAATAGCTAGTTTTCATGTTTGATGAGTAATAAAGGCTGCCTCCTGGGTGAGCTAACAAGCTAATACTAGTAACCAGTACAATGTTAGATCACATGAGGAATGATCATCTTCTACACATGGTTCCTCACTTCAGGCATTTCCACATATCCAATATTTTTGGACCTACGTAACAGTTACTCTGATAGTTATTTTGGAAAAAGCAGGACTAGCACTTGATTAAAATGCCCTTAATTTGGGAAGTAGCATGTTAGTGCAGTTGTCCCAATATTTTTGTCCATATAGTGTATCAGACAGTAATCACAAAGTTATGGCTATTTCTATTGCTTTGAAGCAACGAGTTTGGCAAATTAGCAGATGACAAAACATTTCCAGAATTCCCTGACTTCCATGCAGCGTTGATCAAGACAATCCCTAGTACTTAGCATGACCACCTTGAACCAAAGCCTCCCTATTGTTGTGCAACAACATCTGAGAATAGCATACTGCAAACAGAATCCTGTCAAAGGATTATAGAGCAAGCAGTATAAAGTCTTCATTTTAATCCCACACTAGGCACCACGGTACAGTGCCCTGGAAATCGTTCAACGAGGCCCGTGTCAGATTGTGGGGCTGGAAATCTAGATGGGCTCACGCTGTGATGCAATTTGGTTAGGCGACTCCACCGGATGAAGTCATCGCAGTCAGAGCCTGGCAGGATCGTATCAGACGGCCGAATTTAGAAGCTCCGCCGGGCCCATCAATACAACCTTGAAGGAGAGAAGACTGCGTTGACTGCGACACAGAGGACGACCACCATCCTTTATCTAGATGACGCGGCAGAGGCTGCGAGTCTGCCCGCCTTTCTGCCAATTCCTCTTCGTCTCCTACTCCCTTGTGTCACGCTGCATGCAGAAACACCAGAAGGCTAAGAATAGCACACAGCTGGCACTGCAGGGCTTACATATTTCACACTCAAACCACCGCCACTCCCAAATATCGGTGTCCCGCAGTGTCGCGGTACCCACATGCACATGCCTGAAGACGAATACCACCAAGGCTCTTGAGCTGTGCTTCAACCCGGTGGCAGGCACAGATCCCCTCCCCACTTCCTCACCCCGACCCTGCCACACACATACACATACTCCCGAGATCCATCTTTTACCAAGAAGGATTTATTCCCCCTTTTCCGACAAGCTTCCACGCCCCTCAATCATTGTGCCCTGCGCAGCAGAAGCGACAAGGCTCGTTAATAGATCGATTTGTAGTGAAGTAATCTGTTGGGTGCTGTGGAGGGGGAGGAAGAGGAGAGCTCTGTGATGCACTGTGAATATTATTCCCCAGCAGATGAACGTCCCGGATGAAGGGCTTTCAGGTCAATAACAAGAGTTTCAAGGTGTAGCTCAAACTGTGTTCCAAAACAACCAAGGCACTGCAGTCAACCTTGCATGCAGTGGTCGGTAGCCTGAGAGGACGATTACCTTTTAAGCCAGATGGCTCTCTTTTCTCTTGCTACACTACAGCTGGTGCAATTAGACAACCGGTATTCCTAGAATCTGACTTCTGCTAAAAGAAGTGTGAGCAGGTTACTAAACCTTAACTCGTAGCCCAAGATAATAATCAGATTGCTCGCCTCCAGCGACTCCCTCTACTGAACAGAATCTAGCCTTACCTTGCACAGCCATTATAAAGAGATTATGCTGAGTGAATCATCCACCTCTAGGTCGCTCTTCTTTTTTTCTAAGAACCATTCTCCTCACAAAAAATACTGCTGCAGCTACCACTTGCATAATGGAGCTTGCTCTTTGCCAGACATAAAAGACACCCTTAGAGTGGCTATTAGCAGAGCTATCGGGCATGGCATTTGCTGGCTCCTGCTGTACCCCTCTAATGGGATGGCAGGGAAGCCCTAGCAGTCAGCGAGGCACAGGAGACCTGGCTGGGACCTCTGAGTTGCCTAGCCCAAGGTTGGCATAATCTCGGGGTGAGCTGTCTTGACTGTACGAAGAAATTTCCATGCATCTCAACGTGGGCCTTTTGCCTTTTCTCAACACTAACTCGGATAAAAGGGACTCACTTTCAGTTGTATTTTCTTGGCTCTCTACTCTTTTCACTCAGCCTCCTTTTCTTTCCCCCCACTGGCCGCAGCACAGCATTGTTGCCAGCCTACTCGCAGCTCTCCTTCTGAATACAGTTTGGTTAATGAGCACCTCTTAGCTGATCACATTATACTGCCACTCGACGACACTTAATTACCAACGTTTCAGTCAGAGAAGCCCTGTCGGAGAAGACCACAGAAACTCCTTTAATTAAAGCGAAACAACATGTGTTTCCTTGAGCATATGTGTATATAGAATATAAATGTGAGCGTGGGCATGCTGTTGTGTGTGTGCTTTCCCTTTTTTCAGGGATAGTACCTTTTACTCCATATTTCAACAGTGACTACAACTTAAGTCAAGGCCGAGCCACAGAGGGCGACAGCTTCTTTCAAACTGGGCCGGAGCTTGAACTCAGGAAATGCACATCACACATAATACTTTCCTAAAACGAAAACAGATTCTCCAGCTCCCACTCGCACTCTCTCTCTTTCTCTCTCCCTCTTTCCCTCTGACTTTTCTTCCTGCCGGCACAAAAAATAGCTCTGCAGCCGGACACATTCTTCAAGCTCAAACTGAGCTGACTCTTTTTTAGACTGTGCTGTCTTGTTTTCCTATCGATGGCCAGACCGAGTTTTCCATGTGCTCTAATTCATGTTAGAAGCAGCACTTCTTCAAACTCGACTCACAGCTGAGGTTCCTCTGAATAACGCCTGTCCTGTTGCCCTATTCCTGGGATTTCTGGGAAAGGGAGCACTGTTTTTTATATTCTGTTCTGCGGTTCTGAAAAAAGCTAAGGACGAGAAGTTAATCTCAGTGACCGCTTCTGAAATCTGTGTAAGATTACCACCATCATGACTCATCTTTCGACATCAGTCATTGGCCAGGTGATTATGACTTAAAAAGGATAGGACATATGTTTTTTGTTGCTTTTTTAAATATTGAGCTTTTTGCCTTTTTTTTTTACACTTGCTCACATGGTGTGTCTGTGGTAAAAACTATTTTCTCTCAATTAAGTTGGCTGCACAAATCTTACATATAGAACATCTAACCTGACACAGTTAAAATCTAATCCTAAATGTGGCAAATTAACACCAATAGTTTGGACATATTATATAAAATTGTTAGTACACTATTCTAAAAGTGTTACTGATGTTTTTGTGAGTAATGCAATAAAATAACTAAATTTGGTTCAATTAAGAACTTTTGTAAAATAGATAAAATATGTGAAGAACCTTTAAAAAGATTTAAAAAGGTTGATGTAAAGGTTCCTTACCAATATAAAGGTTCTACACACTCACATCTCTTTTACTATGATGGTTATTTATGGAAACAAAAAAATATTCTTTAATAGCATTGCTCAAAAACATTTGTAATGTCTTTGTTTTAAACAGTGCAGCCCAAAACAATACTGTCAAACAAAGCAAAAACAAGTGTCTGATCCAAAATTAAATAATTAGTTTAATTACCAGAGTAATGTATCCCAGGAGATACAGTCAAAACTGGTTAAATTGATGCTAATAGCTAATAGCTTAATACAGAAAAGGTATTGTATGGATGTAAGTGAATATATACAGTGTGGTGACAGTTTAAAAGGTTTTAAGATAAACACATAATAAAGTATATAGACCTACAAGTTGATAGTTAATATTTTAATGCCTAGTTAAATACAAGATTTAAAATGCTGCTAAACAGCTGTCATTGTGCTTAGGTTATAAAGTTCTGTGGAGCCCAAGATGTTAAAAATGTCTTGCATTAGAATTTGAATTTCAAATATGTACATACAAGTCTGTATTATTGTAATGAAACTAAGAAAATATCCCTGATTCACATAGAAGATACAGCACTAATGGAATATCAGGTATCATTGCAGTCTTCAAAAAAGCCAATGTCAGCTGCACAGCTCACATGTTCCCACAGGCACAGAGTCTGTTCCACTTCACAGGAAGCTTACGACAACAAATTACATAGGCACTTCATGTCTTTATAGGACAGTAAAATCTGCTTTCACTCACATATTAATTCAGCTCAAAAGAAAACGAGCTTCTAAAAAGGGCCTGACCTTAATACATTGTGATCGGCCCTCCCATTTTGACAACATGTGAGCAAGCTGTTACGCCTTCTGAATGGGCGGGTGTGTTGATCTTCCAGTAATCACTAGGAATGCCAGTGGCTAGCCAGAGGCATGGGATTCAGAATATTTACAAATCCACTGCTTAAATCAAATCACCTCCCCTGATGCAAGGAAAAAAAGTGTCGCTTGAATGACTTCAGACATCCCTTAAAGCATTAAAATAGCAACAAAACACATTATGAATGACACATTTCCATGAGTGTAGGAAAATTACGCTTTTTAAACCATCTAATTATGGACAGTAACTGACAGTAAATGAGATGTGCTCAATGTTTCCCCTTCAAAAGGGTTCGCATGTCCTGCAGCGATGAGGGAATTCTGCTCAGCTTAAGAAAACACCCAGCTGAACCTGTCTCTCCTTTCCCCAAAGGGTTTTTGTCTGAAACTTGAGTAAACAGATTTGCCTGTGTGTGTGTGTGTAACAAGCAACCCGAGCAATAGCAGCACAACATTCCCAATCAACTACCAACCATACCATACAGTAGCAGCTGGCCATTATGAACTGTCTGCCAAAGCAAGGCATCTCTTTCCTTTCTTTTTTCAATGGCATGATGAATGGTGAGTATGAATCCTGACCACTCCTGACCACCACACCGTGGGGAACAGTACAGTAGCCCTCAAGCTCATTTCATGAGGAGGCAGACTGCCAAAAAAAGAAATGTTAACCTACCTTTCCAAGCCAGCCCAGCTCTCAGGCTCTTTTGGCATGTTAATGATTGGCTAATAACAGTAGGCTACCAGAGATTGCTTCACCTTTGTACCTTGAGAACAGTAGGCTGGTGGTGGGTGGATGGTTGATTGGTCCCTGCCCTCAAGGAGAACCCCACAACCAACACACAGACACACATATACATACATACACACACACACACACACACTTCCAGGCAGTCAGGCACAAACCCCACAAACCCACCCACCCAACACCACCACCACCACACCCCCTCAGCTGCTTCATTCCCCCCTCCAGCCCAATCGCTGCCACTAGCTAGCTAGACTCTATGGGACATAAGTGAGTGTATAGAAGTAGGTTGGTTGACCGTACCAGAGAGAAAAGGTTGGAATGGCAGTCTTCAAGGCTCGCCCCGTTAGCCACCCAGTTCGCTGCTGTAGTCATAATCGTCCGCCGATGGGCTCGTCAGCGTAGGGCATGTCGAGATCCTCGATCGGTATCAGAACCGAGCAGAGGGTTCTGAGAGGGGGTAGTTAGGCAGGTACTTAGGAAGGAAGGTAGGTGGGTAGGTTGGTTGTCGGTTGAAGAAGGTGGATGAACGATTCCTTCAGTAGTAAAGCAAGCAACAAATATAGAAAAATCACGGAGAAAGCCAGCAGACTGAGAGGAACAACGCAGTGTAAACCAGCGGAGGCGTGATTTCTCTCTTTCTCTCTCTCTCTCTCTTTTTTTAAAACACTGTAGCGAATCCGTAGGAATGCCTTAGGGTTTAATTCCTTCCTTCCTTTCTCCGTCTCCGCTTTTTTTTCTTTTCTTCGGGGCGAAAACTGAAAACTAGCGCTAGCACTAACACTTTGTTTCCATCCACACGAGCTCGGGGTGGCTCGGATGCTTCTCGTCAGGCGGCTGAAACCGAATCATTGTCTGTGGCGATGCGGTGGCGGTGGGTATGATGATGATGATCCTCCGTGTGTTTAATCCTCCTAGCCGCCGTGAGATGATTTGACCATCCTTGTCCATGCCAGTTGACTTGTTTTTTGTTTTTTTCTTCTACTACTAATACAATAACTGTAATAGCATATCTATAATCACAGTATATCCTAGTAATCCACGGGAGAAGAAAAAAAATAAATGTAATTCAAAAAAGCAAGAGCCAGGACCAGTTATGCCCTTTCTTTCTTTCCTTCCTTCTCTCCAATCCTCTCGGTTCTTTCTCCTTTTTTCTTGCACACAACAAAAAAAATCCACACAAAAAAGAGGACACGTCTCAATATCGGCGTGCTCCCAGTTCAAGTTTCAGTTTTGTAGCTCGCTATGGCTAGTATAATCCACTGAAGCGTCTCTGTTTAGGAACAATACAGAAGCGCGGAGCGAGTGAGCGGACTCCATTGACTCCCCCACAGCCCTCCATATATGAGAGAAGGCGGCAAAAAACACACACACTCACACACACAGACTGAGGAGAGAGAGCGATAGATAGAGAGAGGGGGCACACGAGAGAAAATGATACTAGCTGGCTAACGTCGATGTAGTTTCTCTCCCTCTCTTTGGAGCTATTTATAGAGCCGTCCTCACTCTTCCCCTGATACGCGAGCAACAACACAGTCTGGCTTCTGAGCAAGGGAGGAAGGAAGAATGGTGAAAAATCCTCGTTTCACTTTGCAACTAACGCAAGCTAGCTAACCCCAGCTAGTTAACTAGCGTTCTGGAGGAGCTAAAAATAAAAACCTGACCCTCCTCTTCTTGTCCTCACTCTCTCACTCCCTCCCTCACTCTCTTTCTTTCTCTCTCTTTATCAGTCTCTCAGTCACCCAGTCACAGAAAGAGAGAGACTAGGGAAGGAGGTAACGTTAGTTAGCCACCTAGCGAAGACAACAAACGAACATGTTTAACCAGCTAAAGAAACCTTATTAGCTATGCAGTTAGTTAAGATAACTAGTTAGTCAGCTAACCTAGCTAGCTAACGCAAAGCTAGTTAACCTGTTTAGCTAGTTAAAACAATAAGAAAACAACATTAAGCTAACATTAACGCTAGCTAACAACAACAGCAGCAGCAGCCGTAGCAACAAACAGCAGCAGCAACTGCAATCTTCCTTAGCTACCAAACCTAGCTTAGCTTTCTTAGATAAGCTAAAAACCAACAAACAGAAGAGAAAGGAAAAAAACTGAAGAGAAAGGGGAAAAAACTTCCTTCCTTTCTCTGGTTATAAACATAACTAGCTAGTTAGCTAAGTAGAACGAAATTACGAAATAACGTAACGTCCTCTCCCGGAGATATTTCTCTCTTTCTCTCTCTCTCGCCAGTTTCTCTTCTTCTTGTTCTCCTTCTTCTTCTTGTAGAAGTAAAGCTAAATAAAATCAAACAAAAGCCAGAAACGAGTCCGAGTCGCTGACAGACAGATAGATAACTAAGATACAGGATAAGCTAGATAAGGAACAGATCCACCGCCGATAGCTCCAGTCACCGAGTAAACACGGCCGTCTGACGAGCCTCCTCAGCTATCTGCCCTGCTCGAGTCGGCCAGAAATCACACAGCGAGCTCTCTCCGAAAGCGTCCACGGCGTGCCATCCGTCACTGTTGCACTGTTTAGCCGCTGTTTCCCCGAGTCGCCGAGAGCTGCCGAGCGCGAGCGAGAGGTTCCGAGCGCTTCCGAGACACTCCGAGGACAAATCGAACAGAGCGAGGCTCCTGGATCCTTAAAAAAAAACACACACAACACACGCGACGCACGCTCTGTGTTTGGATGGAGGCTATGCAAATAGAGGGGTCTTACTTTATGTGTGTGTATGTGTGTTTTAGAGAGACAGTGTGTTTGTGAGAAACGGTGTAGCTTATGTGTGTGTATGTATGTGTTTGTGTGTGTGAGAGAAATAGATAATTGTTTTCTAGAAATTGTTAATTTCTACACTTTAGAAATTGTTAATCTCTGAGACAGTCCACTATTATTTACTGTTAAAACTGTATAACTCAGGCATTGGCAACAGAAATGTATCACTATTTATCATGCCAATAAAGCACATTGAATTGAATTAAATTGAGAGAGAGAGAGGCTGTGTGTGAGAGAGAGAAACAGTGTAGCCTATTTGTGTGTATGTGTGTAACTTTGTGTAAATATGTGTGTATGTGTGTAAGAGAGAGAGAAACAGTGTAGCATATGTGTGTGTGACTTTGTGTTTGTGTGTGTGTAAGAGAGAGATATTGTATTTGTGAGGAAAAGTGTAGCCACTGTGTGTGACTGTGTATATGTATGTGTGTGAGAGAGACAGAGATACTGTAGATGTGACAAACAGTGTAGCCTATATGTGTGTGTCTGTGACTTTTTTATGTGTGTGTGTCTGTGTGAGAGTGAGAGAGAGGCAGAGACAGAGAGATAGAGACGGTGTGTGTGTGAGAAACAGTGTAGTGTGTGTGTGCTTACGCTAACAGTCGCTGGCAGCTTTTCGCGCTATTCGACAGCCCACCACGCATAGCTATGTAATGGCGGCCGCCAGGCTTCGACAGAGACTCGCTTTCCTATTTGGCAAAGTAGAGCACAAAAAAAGCACGTGATCAAAGCAAAGGGATTACAGCAGCGTTTTCAGCCTCTTTTGATAGAAAAAAGAGAGAGAGAGAGAGAGAGGGACAGAACCTCATCTCGACGCTAGAGGCGCTGATACCCAATTAAACACACCATAAGCAGAAGAAAAAAAAAGAAAAGAAAATACAAAACAGAGAGGAAAAAAGAAAGAAAAAAGATGAAAAAGCAGAAGAAGATAAAGGCATGCTCCCTCTAATATGCCACTGTGTTTTAGATGAAGATGAAGTGTGTCAGACCTTCTGTGTGTCAAGTCCAAGCACAAAAGTCATTTTGCAGACTAATAAAAAATGAGTTTTTACATGAGTTTTTAATGTAGTGTGTAAACTTTCCAAGCAGTACAGTTCTATGGTGATATCATGTAAAAAAAAAAAATAGTAACATGTGGCGATGACTTATTAAAGCGTTAATGATGTCATTCCCATGCCTTAAGAAGTCGTCCCCATGACTTAATTATTTTGTTCCCATGCCTTAATAAGTTGGGACCATGACTTAATTATTTTGTTCCCACGTCTTAATAGGTTGTCCCCACAACTAAATATCTCATTTAGATAGGCACTATTAGTGTTGAGCGTATTAAAAATCTACACAGTCAATTTGTCAGACTGTGATTGTGTAGTTATTACCATCCTGTATGGCAAGCATATATTTTGATATATTTTAAGTTCAGCACCCCACTGACTGACAATGTTGATACATCCAGATCATTTTAATGCACAATAATCTAATTTAACTAGCTCATTCACCAACTATATTATAAATGCACAGAGACTTTTATTTGAAAAAATAATGACGGCAGTTATTACAAATATAATAATGACTAGGTCTGAAATAAAATGATTTAATTGAAAATGAATGAATACTCTTTTCTAATCTACTTTATAAAAGAAAACAAAAGTATCTGGCAAGTCTCCCAGAAAATGCTGAGAAAAATGCCAATAACCAGCTTTGCCATTAGTAAGCCAACATTGGTCAGCTACCTTCTTTCTGCCAGAGATGAGATTAGCTTCCATTCTGAAACTTTTCCATGTTTCCATTGAGTTCCTGAGCAATTTAAAATAACTGAAAAATGTTTCTAAATAAGTTAGATTAAGAAAGAATCCAAACAAACAAATAAACAGTAATTACAGCCATATATTGTTTGTGAAAGAATAGGATGTATGACTGTGTTTAGAATGATCATGTGCATATTCTTTTCCTCTGAATTTGGATGTGAAAGGGTTAAAGAGGATATGAACCTAACCATGTCTTATGATTGACAGGAATGACACAGCTTCCACATTTATCATCAGCTGATGAAGGAGTGCACATATTAAAAAGATAACTCTCCATATCTCTGCTGAGCAATTGCATCATGTATAAGAAAATTACACCCATAACACTTTACAGTATGAATTCCTATCTCATTACTTCACTGCTTACTTTTTGCAAGAAGGCCAGTAAGATGTCTTTAAACTTGCCAATTCTAAACATGTATTTATATTTACACACTCATAGTAATATGTATCTAACATTTTTTCACAATTAACCCAGCTAAAATAAACATGAAATGTAATAGACAAAAGTAAGATAAAAAACAGAAAAACAGTATCAATTAATTACTATTTTTTGTCATTTGATTGTAAATGCAACACAAATTGTCATAATTCCACTTTACTTAAAGTTTTTTTTATCCTCTTTACCCCAATTTACACAGCCAATTACCCAAGCCACTCATTAGGACTCCCCCTATCACTAGTGATGCCCCAACACCAGGAGGGTGAAGACTCCGGGTGAAGTCAGTCATCGCCTCTTTTCGAACTGCTGCTGATGCGGCATTGCCGAGTAGCATCACACTCAGAGGAAAGCGGAGCGACTTGGTTCTGATTCATCAGCTTACAGATGCCTTGTGCTGATCAGATTCCACCCAGAAAGAGCAAGGCCAATTGTGCTCTCTCGGGGCTCCGGTAGCTGATGGCAAGCTACATAAACAGGATTCGGATAAGAACTGGAGATCTCCCGGTCATAGTGGCTGTGCCTTAGACCGCTGGACCACTCGGAACCCATTTCGTTTGACACCAGCTGTTAGATAGTATAATAAACAGTGCAGTTATATAAGGTGTACTGTCATAACCTATTAACATATTGTAATAAAGTTGTTATACACTGTTATGAAATAAACTACAATGTACACTTTACACTACAATGAACATTTTACAGACAAAAATACTGAGATACCTGCTTATTCACTGTTCTCTGTTATTTGAGACATTATGGCAACTGTCTCGACTGTCCAGGGAGGGATTTGTACTAGACTGCTGTGAGGATGATTCCCACCTCTGCAACTAATCCCAAAAGTATTGGATGGAGCACTGCTTCACAACTTATGCTGGAAAGCTTTTTACCTCTCTAGTCCATGTCTGGCATTCAACATAGTGCCAACTGTTTCAGGTATATCTGCTTCAGAGAGTCCTATTCTATTGGCAATACTTCTCTACAGGCTTATGAGAGCCTACCTCAGGGAACAGCTAGGAAAAGGACACTCAGACCTGTATAAACTGTTCCAGTGAGGTCTGATATTCGGTTCCAGATAAATGAGACATTCTGTACCTGAAGTTCTGTTGAAATTTAATCTTCTTTAATCCACAGCATATAATTCCAGACTCCCAGGAATACATCATAGAAGGCATTACCTCCCACAGTGGACAGAGCAGTGTGTGGTTATGATGTGACCAGCGACCTCTGGCTAGAAATGTCAGTGTAAACAGACAAGCAACTCTGGCAGAAATCACAATTACATTTAATGCAGGAGGCCCCACACACATCAGCCTCTATACGACATAGCAAAAGTAATAGGACATGATATTACAGTTCTATGTCCCATGACACCTGGCATGTCAGTGCATATGCTGTACTGAAATTAAGAAATTGAAAATTATACACTGGCTGGCCAAAAAAAAAGTCTCCACCTGGATTTAACCCTCCTATTATCTTTGGGCTCAATCTGACCCCATTCATTGTTTCAAGTCTCTGAAAAAATGGTTGACATTAGTTTTGTAATTCATATTTATTGTCTTTTCTTAATTTAATGAAGACAATTAATAAAAAATAAAAATGTTCAAATGGTTCAAATTTAATGTCTGTTTTATAAAGGCTGTTTTGTTGGCATAAAACATAACAAAAATAACAATATTTGACATATTTGTGTAGTAATAATGTTAAGATCACCATGACGTTCAGTTTTATAAAATTTCTCTAAATGTCCCTTTACTTTAGGCCCTGATTTAACAAAACATTACTTATAATATTTATGCAATACTAATAAAACACTTGATACACACTGGTAAGTAAACTTTGCCAACATGTTTAATGATCTGTAATTATAATAATTTTTTGGAGGTTTAAATTGCTAAGATCATATTAACCAAGAGAATAAAGGATGTTCATATATTTGACGATAGCAGGAAGGTTAACAAAGCAAATGCTACAGTCGGTCAGGTCTAGGTTCAGCAACAGTATGTGCTGAGGTCAGCTGACTACCTGAATATACTGAATATAGACCAGGTTATTAAATCAATGGATTTTTTCTTCCCTGATGGCACGGGCATATTCCAAGATAACAATGCCAGGATTCATGAGGCTGAAAGTGTAAAAAGGTGATTCAGGAAGCATGGGATCATCATTGTCACACATGGATTGTTCACCACAGAGTCCAGACCTTAACCTCATTGAGAATCCTGGAAATGTGCTGGAGAAGACTTTGTGCAGTGGTCAGACTCTACCATCATCATTGCCGCTGCAAGTTCTTGGTGAAAAATTAACGCAACACTGGATTGAAATAAATCTTGTAACAGTGGAGAAGCTTATAGAAACAATACCACAGTAAATGTATACTGCAATCAAAGCTAAAGGTGGTCCAACGAAATATTAGACTCTGTGACTTCTTTTTTTTTTGGCCAGGCAGTGTAAATATACAGATGTGCATACATAGATGTTTGCACAATGACAAAGAAACTGCTAGCATATACTTATAAATAAAGAAAAAAGTATATGTGTTTGATTTTTTAATTATTTATTTTTCTGATTACATATATTTTTGTTCATAGCTCCAAGGGTCTAATCCTTAATCTGGTTACTGTCTGTGAGAAGTGTGGTGTTTTCCTCAGTGCCCCATGCGCGGATTTTCTCCAGGTACTCCATGTACATGTAATAAGGTAATTGAACATGCTTAGTTATCCCTGGCTGTGAGTGAATGGGATTGAGTTTGTGTGTGTGGTGTTCTGTGATGGCCTGGCTCCCCCTCCAGAGACTATTCCTGCCTTGTGCCCAAACTTTTTGGGACGGCTCCAGATCTTCTTCGACCCTGACCAGAAAGAACGAGATAAGAAGATGAATGAAAGAATGAATGAATGAACTAGGCCAGCTTTCCTAATCACATCTCCATTAAATACCCTTTAAGTGATCCAGGCTAATTTCAATCACTCGTGTAATACATTATAATTATCATCAATTACTCAATGTCATTAAAGGAATAAAGCAAAAGTGAATGCTTAGGTGTCAAAAATCCATAAATAATCGAGTATTATGAATGTAATCCGGACTGTTTGGCCTAACTGGCGCAAGTAAAACAAGATAAAATCCAACAGAGCCAGCCAGATCCAAAGGAAAACACTAAACATCAGCCGTGGAATCAATGCTGTGATAAGTGAGGGAGCACTATCCCATTTGCCAAATTATGGTTATTTCCGCACGCATTGTAAAACCCAGCTGTATCTGATAACCTCTCCTGTTGGAGAGAAGTGGATGTTGGCGTGGTGCCGTTTCTTATAGCTCAGAGGAGAAAAGAGAGAGAGAGAGAAAGAAAGGGGGAGCGAGAGAGAGAGATATGTATCAGACCCGGCAAGAGCTGAGCCCAGCACTTATTGATCCAGACGCTCCAGCAACACGGCAGAATTCATTTGTAGTTTCTTCACCTTGTTCAATATGTCCTCAAGGCCTGAAAAGGACTCTCCTAAGCAGCATTCCACCTTTGTTGTGAGGTGCCTTCAGTGTCTGAATACTGTGCTGTACCCTAATCCTCTTCAATAAATCAGATGAGCCGCCTACCACGACTCTTTCACTTTATGGGCTGGCGTGAGTCATGACAAGAAGAGAACGGACCCAGCTGTAATAATCACATCCCATACCCATTACATGATTTCCTCATGCAGCCAATTATCACTTGTATCACCTTCTAAAGCAGCATTAGAAGAGAATTGGCACATCTTGGCCCTGGGCTCCCCCTGGAGTCAGAATGTGACTTTAAGGGCTCTCCTTAAGAACACACTTTGCACATGCATTTCTGTACAAGCTGAGAGATACAGAACCATCACTAAAGAGAAAAGAAGTATTTGGATTTAAGGCAAAAGAGTAATATTACAGAATTTTACCCAATTATGATTTGAGTAAGATTCTCAAGGAGCAATGCCATGCCCTTTTTACTAATGTTACATGAATCAATCAATCAGTGAGTCAATCAATGAGTCAATCAATTAATTTATTTTTTTATTTAAAAAATACATTGAGGAATAACTCTCACTTACAGTGTAACAGAATAATGACAGTAGGTATAATAATGTAAGAAGAAAGTAAAATATATGATGAAACAAGCAAATTAATATGAGTTAATTTAAAATTAAATTAAGTATAAAATTAATACAAATCTATAAACCAAATTTAGACAATAAACTGAATTAGGAGCTAAAAATATAAAAAAAGAAAAATGTTTTTAAAACAATTAATTAAAATAAAAAGAACAGTAAAAGAACAAGGACACTAAAATAAACATATATTAATACAAATGGACCATAATTATAATTATAGTACAAGTAATAAAATCTAAAAAGTTACAATAAGAATGAAAATCTAATAAAATCAAAAATGTAATTAAATTTTTTTATAATAAAACACAGTTACAGTTATACTTCATTTAGCAGCCACAACGGTTCTGAAGGTGTTATAGTTTTGCTTTTAAATTTTAAAGAGGAGTAAAGGCATTAGTTGCTGTGTCTCTATAATGGACTAGTGTCTGTCCAGGGAATATTCCTCCTCTGTGTCTAATGATTCCACATAGTCTCTGGACCCACTGTGACCCAGGGCATATAAATGTATATATGAAGAAACTAGACTGGCTTTCCTAATCACATCTTCATTATATACTCTTAAAATGATCCAGCCTTATCTCATCAGTCTCATTGCAAATTATAATCATCATCAGTTACTCAGTAAAATAAAAGAACAGCGAATGCTTAGATGCTAACTCAATCTCTGCACGGATATCGTCGTGTCTCTCTGACATATCCTCTTGGATGAAGGAGCATCACCTTCAATTAAATCTCTCAAAGACTGAACTTCTGGTCATACCAGCAAAACCATCTTTTCAACACAACTTCTCTATAAGTATCGACTCTCTCTCTCTCACCGACAAAGGTTGCTAGGAACCTGGGTGTTCTGGTTGATGACCAGCTCTCCTTCACGCACCATGTGGCCTCAGTTGCTCGATCCTGCCGCTTCGCGCTTTATAACATCAGGAAAATTAGACCGTTTCTGACGCAACAGGCCACCCAACTCCTGGTACAAGCAGACGTCATCTCACGCCTCGACTACTGCAATGCCCTGCTAACTGGCCTCCCGGCCTGCGTAGTAAAACCACTCCAAATGATCCAGAATGCAGCAGCACGTCTGGTCTTCAACCAACCAAAACGGGCACATGTCACCCCGCTGCTCATTGAGCTCCACTGGCTACCAGTTGATGCTCGCATCAAATTCAAAACTCTTACAATCGCCTACAAGGTGATGACAGAACAGGCTCCTTCCTACCTGCACTCACGCCTGAAGGCTTACGCTACCTCCCGGCCGCTGCGCTCCTCCAATGAACGTCGCCTCGCTTTGCCAAACATCCACACAAAGCAATCCAGACTGTTCTCATACAGAGTTCCCCAATGGTGGAACAAACTACCTCCCACTACCAGATCAGGAGAATCTCTCGCTATCTTTAAGAGACTCCTGAAGACAGAGCTCTTCAAAGAGCACTTACTCTCCTAACACCTCTAACACACTAACTACTTCTAACCCCATTTCCTTCCTCCCCTACTTCACTTCTCTATCCCTTTATTTCCCTTCGACCTCCTTTAAGCCCTATCTAAAAATGGGTTATCTAAATTCCTATTACTTTTGTACTTCATTATTGTAAGTCGCTTTGGACAAAAGCGTCTGCCAAATGAAATGTAATGTAATGTAATGTAATATCATAATCCATAAATAATCAAGTTTAATGAATGTAAAAATAATAAACCAGGTGAGCCGCTTACAGCAGCTCTCTCAGTTTATGTGCTGGTGTGAGTCATGAAGAGAAAGAAACGGGATGTGGTGTAATGATCACATCTCATACCCTTTATATTATTTTCACATGAAGCCAGTGATCACATCTAACACCTCTCAAAGCCTCAAAGTTAGAGAGGCAGGAGTAATGAAGGCATTAGTCACGGCTCCCCATTTATTCAGTTCTAGAATTTTCATACATGCAATGTTATAAAAGGACTATTCTAGGACTATATAAACACAGGATAAATATTTTAGTATAAAGAGATGAAATTCTAGAACAGTGTAATCAAACATTAATTTTTTAAAATGTTTTTTGAAATAAATATAAAATATAGTCGGCAGCACAAGTACTTATACTTGTAGCACTTGTAGACATTGTAGAACAGTACAAACAAAGGTCTATTTTAAAACACCTTTCCAGAATGACATATAAATGCAAATAATATTGTAGAACAATATAAATGAATAGAACATTCTAGAACAGTGTAGATATAGGACATTCTTAAACGGGGAAATAACATTATGGGACATCTATCACTTCTTAAAGGGGCACTAAACCTCCTGTTTCTTGCTGACTCTTCCCTCAGCTCAAATTTGAAAAAGGCTAAAAAATGCGAGGAGTAGGTTGGGAGGGGCACTGGGTGATGTATGGGTTTAGAGGCGGGGTAGGAGGGTGAGCTGATTGGCTGAGCTGCAGCAGCAGCAGTGTGCCTCTGACAGCAGTGAGACGCAGATAGTTGGATGGGGGCGGTATTATTGACAGACTGATCTGTATATTCTGATGTGTCTGCGTACCAAAGTACACAGAAACATCATCCTCACCTATAGTACAGTTAAACCTGAGAAGGCGATGCAGAGGTGGAAATGACCAAAATAAAAGCGTTTTTTAAAGTTTAGGAAATGTTTATATTTTTTTTAGGCAGGACTGGTATGTTTCATTACTTCAAAGGAACACATTTCATCAGCTATTAATGAAAAAATATGATTTAGGGTTTAGTGGCTTTTAAAGCCTCACAGTTAAAGTGACAGTAGCAGTGAAGGCAGTGGTTGCTTGATACAGATGAATGGCACCTTTTATATTAGCTGAGAAAAATTACAGTGGCTCAGGTAAAGGCAGGTGTACAGAATGGATCATGTAAGATCATAGCAAACTGGAATGATAGACAAGTCGATTGGATAGGAAACATTATAAATTGGAAACAAAAATAAAAGTTAAAGCGAGAAGCAAAATTTCATACTATAAACTCATTTTTAGTGATTTTATAAACCTCTTTGATAACTGTAATATAGACTGGTTAAATGATTCTAATAAAACAAATTATAATTTAGTGTGTAATAAAGTCTATGGGAACAAAATAGATTTTAAACTTCTTTACAGTGATGAGAATAAAATTTATATAAATACAATTTAAGTCCAAATCTCACTGAAAAAATGAGAGATAATTCTTGGTTGGTTGCGGTTTGGAGACTTCCTGTTAGAGCTGTTGTCCGTTGGAGTTGTTTTGTCAAAACTATGCAATGTCCAATGCCTAATTGTACAGAAGAAGATACTTTAGATCACTTTTAATGGACTGTTATCTGTCGCTTATGGAATTTTTGATGCTGATGTACCTTATATCTATCATGAATTCTATTGGTTCATCATATGTGTTACTAAGCAAAACCAGAACACGTTTGACAATTGAATTGACCACCTGTTTGTGCCAGGTAAGATAGTTTTAAAAAATATTATGAAAACTTAAAAAAAAAAACAAGAACGTTAATTTTAATATTTAAAAATCCGACGCTGTGGGACTCTCTATTGCTTTAACCCTGAAAATTTGCTCGATAAATGTGGTGATGGTATAAATTGATTGAGTCGCGATTATTGTAGATTGTATTTTGTATCGTGATTGCAGCTGTGTAATTATTATAATTTTTCTATAAAAAAAGAATGTACCTACCATTAGCTCAGAATGACCAGCAGCAGCCAGCAGAATGGCTTCAGGGAGGCCATAATGCATAAGTTGTTATCAGAAGATAATCATAACATAATCACATTCTGCTCTCTCACTCTCGTTATTAAGAGAAGTTATTAATGAGGAGACAGACCATCATTCAACCCAGCATCCTTTCAAGTATAAAGTTCTGCCCTTCAACAAAAGGAGCCAATCTGCTTACAATGTGAGTGGAGGAGAGTCAACAGGCTAGTATAGGAGATCTGTGCAAGCGCAGCAGCCATATCAAGCTGATAAAAATACTTGTTTTTGTGCAGTGTGCAGCTAAAAACTACAAACTGTTCAGTGATGTAGTAGATGTAGGACGTTCTTAAACAAGGGAAATAACATTGTGAAACATCTATCACTTCTTAAAGTCTCACAATTAAAGTGGTAGTAGCAGTGAAGGCAGTGGATGCTAGTTAGAGATGCATGGCACCTTTTATATTAGCTGAGAATAATTACAGCGACTCCAGTAATGGCAGGTGCCTCTTCAAAGAGTGGTTTTCACTACTGGTGTGGTGCGCTGATGTTCCAGGCTTTTACAAATCACTTGGTTTTTAGCACAGAATGACCAGCAGCAGCCAGCAGAACAGCTTCAGGGAGGCCATAATGCATACGTAGTTATCAGAAAAGAAAAATGTGTATACTTTTCATAACCACAGTCCATCAAAACAATCACAAAATAATCACATTCTGCTCTCTCTCTCTATCTCTCTCTCTCTCTCTCTCGTGCATGTTTTTCTTTTTCTCCCTCCCTTTTCTGTTCTCTCTCTCTCTCTCTCTCTTTCTCAATGGCATTTCCTGGAGAAGAGGCTGTCTGGGAGAAGAATAGATGGCATGCATTATAATGAACTGAGGCTGACACCAGCTCATCCATCATCCAGCCTGGGAAAATTATAGCACTCCGGCCAGCACGAGAGCCACTCACAGCCACTTCCCAGTGGCACAGCACTGGAGGAAAAAAAACACTCCCTCCTGCCGTCTTCCCCGAGATAAAGGCACTGAGAATTAAAGGTGTGAGCTGATAGAAAGATACTAGCTATCAACATTTGTTAGGTCCAACATTTTATTTGTTAGCTCCAGAAATACTGTAAGTTTTAGTAAACTAATAAATAAAACAAAACATTCAAATTAATGAACATGCTACTATCTCGGTCATCTTTATTTATATTGTTACAGAATAAGAACCGTGTGAATGGGGAGAACATTCTGGAGCCACATGTAGGCAAACAGAATATTCAAGGCCAGTGTGAATACAGCGAACATATATGTTGGTGGTGTAGTGGATAACAATGCCAACGCCATCCCCCCAGACATATTAGGGTTCAAGTAAGCACATGACCAAACTACATCAATACTTGTGTGTTTACACCAGCAGAAAACAAATCACAGTTTGCCATACGTTTTTTTTTTCTTCCCCTAGTGGGTGCGTTCAAGGCCTGACATTGATTTTAGAGTGAGTTGTTTTTCATCTTCTTTTTTCTATTGCTGTATTTTTTACTGAGTTTTAAAATTACTTTAGATATGAAGATTCTTCATGAAGGGCTTCAAAAGAACATTGTGTACAGACAGTTCTTTACTATACCACTTGGGGTGGTATACAACTTTTTTTTTAAAACAAATCACTCAAAATCCTTGGAAAGCAGAACCGAACTGTGTGTTCTTGTAGTTTATTGTCGTATAGCACAACAATTCTTACTCTAAAGTCATTAGGAAAGTTCTCATTTGGGCACAATGCCTCCTGATGCAATTAGGGAAAGTAAAGGTAAGTGTTTTTTGAACTTGTCATCTTTAATCTCAAGTTTGGATATCTCATTGTACTTTTGGATAAGACAATAAAATTTCTACTATCTAGGCAGTGGTGGATTTGAGCTGGGGCAAAAGAGATGTTATCAATGAGGAGATCAACCACGGGTTGAAATATGTTCAACCCAGCATCTGTTTAAGGGTAAAGTCCTGCCCTTTGACAAAAGGAGCCAATCAGTTTGCTGCTTGCACTTTAAGTGTAGAGAGGGTTGGCATGCAGTAGACATACCAAGCCAGAGCGAAAAAAATATATATATGTTTTTTTGTGCATTGTGGAGCCAAATGCTACAAACTCTTTAAACTGTGTTTCTCAGATTTTATCAGTGATTTAAAATATACTATACTGTATTTTTTGCAGTATAAGGCGCACTTAAAATCCTTTAATTGTCTCAAAAATCGTCAATGCGTCTTTTAATCCAGTGCGTCTTATGTATGAATTTTACCAGTCAGTTTATTAGGAGCAGTAAAGCCACTCTGCTGAAGTGCAGCGTTATACAGGAGTTTCAGTTTAGTTCTCCAGCACGGGAGCTGGAGTAGCATTAGCATTTGCTGCTAACCGCTATTTCCCTGTTCAGAGGTGAGTATTATACCTGTATTAGACCTGTAGCCTGCTGCTAACCCCAGCTAGATCTGCTAGAGCGGTTAGCCGCTAATGCTAATGCTGCAGTATAAGTGCAGGAGTAATTCAGTAAGTCTAAACTTACTGTAAATAAATGGAAGTGCTTTATTCACCCAAATAAGCAGTTTTCAGGAGAGAAATCTGTGTCGATTAACATTCAGCACTCCTTTTATTATTATTATAGTTTTGTTTACTTAGCTTAGCTTTACTTAACTTAGTTAGCTACCTCCCCCCCACCCCCACCCCCCACCACTCAGCGGTGAGACCTGCTGAATTAGAAGTTCCTTATATTGTCTCTTAAAATCCAGTGCACCTTATGTATGAAAATAGACCAGAAAATAGACCTTAATTGATAGTGCGCCTTATAATATGGTGCGCCTTATGGTGCAAAAAATACGGTATGTTGTTCAAATGGTGGAGTTTGGGAGCATTTGTGGTCTCTCCCTATTCAAATTGTTAAGAAGCCTAAAGACTTAAAGGCATCTGATGTATGATAAGGTATATAAGGTACTTCATTACAGAACATTTTCTATTAAAGGGGCAGAATGGCATATGGGCACTCATTAAGACACATTAATCTTTATGGTGACCACCAGTGACAATTATACTGTATGTGGGACCAATATGAAACTAATGGACAAAACTTTCTAATTCCCACATAGGCTTGTTATCTGTGTTATTGGATTAACTGCTCCATAACTAAATATATATTGTATTTATCTAGGGTAATTGTAAGTCAACTGATTTTTTTTTTTACCAGATGCAGCATCAGTATACACATGCTGTAACTGTTTATGCAGCAGATTTAAACCATCTTAAAATATTAAACCAATATCAATATTCATTCCCCCAGCAGAACAGCCAGTAGGGGGCCTTTGGACGTCATTACATCCCAGAAATTCAATACCACTGCATCAGTTCTTCCCACACATACAAAAAATTTCAAGGTGAAGTTTGTTCAAACACAGCCTTTCCTTATAAATGCTCATTCTCTAGAAGGATTTTCTTCTTTCAATGCCCTTTAAAAATGTTTCCAGTTCAGTTCAGCGTTGTTCTGTTCACTCTTGGCAGACCTCAGCTCTGTTTTGGACAGGGCCTGATCTGAACCTCTTCCAGCGCTATCAATTCTGCGTATTTCTTTCTATATACGACGAGGTTTCACATCATTCTTTGTTTATGACCGAGATCCTAATTAATTCCATGCATGTCTGTGTTTCTGAGAATTCAGGAGCCCAGCCAAGGTCCCTGCATGCTGCAAGAGGCCTGCCATGCCTAATACAGTCACCCTGATCTGTTGTTAGCTCCAGCATATGGTGGCCATTTCATTTTATGTACTTTCCAACATGCCCCATCAATATCCCTAAATCTTTGTCTCCCCGGATCAGGGAGAGCATTTTAATTACACTGTGCAAAGTGAGCAACAAGAAAAAAAGGAAAACTTGTTTAATGCTTCAGATGAATTTGTTGTTGGCATTGTTCGCACTTAGCCGATTACAGTTTAGAGCTCATCTATTCGGCCCGTGCCAACAAGCATATCTCACAAGGCAAGCTCCTTTCATTCAAGCCTCAGTCGCTCCTGCTGGCGTTCT
Source organism: Astyanax mexicanus (assembly GCF_023375975.1). Classification (NCBI taxonomy): domain Eukaryota; kingdom Metazoa; phylum Chordata; class Actinopteri; order Characiformes; family Acestrorhamphidae; genus Astyanax; species Astyanax mexicanus. Next base: position 20,283,030 of record NC_064408.1, on the reverse strand, counting down.
GCTCTGAATCAACGCCGCCTTGATGCATGCCTTGCATTGTGCTGCATGAATCACAACAATAACACGTCAAACACTTTGTGAATCTTCCTGAAAACGGGGTTTCTGTCTGCCATCAAAAAAACGTAAAAGAAAAGCTCATCAACGAAGTCATTCATAGTTTGGTGTCAGTGACAGTCTGCCAAAACCCACACAAATGTGCCATTTCGTTTTGTTAAGGAATAGAGTAACTGATACAGTATTTGTCTGATGGGTTTTATTGTTGCAGGCATGACAATAATAGTTTGTTCTTAAAGATCTACTGGCTCCTTGTTCATTGATTAATCCTAGAATCAGACTGTTTTACTATTAGGAAGGTGAGCATAGATGGTGATGTTTCTAAGTATTATAATATTTCTTAGACAGTTAAAACCAAGAGTATAATTAGAGTATGAAGAGAAACAAGTTAGGGACAAAGGGGTACCAAACCAAATCAAACCAAAGTCATAAAATGTCTTAAGGTGTGCAACATTATGGGGTTGTCAAAATATTGTCCACACATTTGCAACTATCAATACTCAGCTAACATTGTCTTTATTTGCTCAACTTATGCTTTGGTAAACCAAAGAAACACAACATTAGAACTGAAGAGGGGATCAGAGTGGTCCAGTGGGCTAAGCACTGCCACTATGATCAGGAGATTGGCGGTTCAAATCCTGTTCATGTAGCTTGCCATCAGCTACCGGAGCCATGAGAGAGCACAAATGGCCTTGGGTGGGTAGATGGCGCTCTTTCAACTCATTACTACAAAGGGTGAAGTCCATCAGCACAAGGCATCTATGAGCTGATGTATTTGAACCGAGTCGCGTGCTGTGATGTTTCTCCATAATGCTACATCAGCAGCAGAGGCGATGTCTGACTTCACATGTATTGAGGGAGGCATGTGCTAATCTTTACTCTCCTGGTGTTGGGGCATCACTAGTGATTGGGGAAGTTCTAATGAGTGGGTTGGGTAATTGGCCGTGTAAATTGGGGAGAAAATATGGAAAAGAAATAGAAAAAAAAATGAAACTGAAGAGAGCTGGTGAGCTAAGAGAGAGAACAACAGAATGCTGACCAAAATTGTTAGATCCATCCAAGCTGAAAAGATATTGCACCACAATGCATGTTTTAAAAGTACTTTTAGCATGCTACGTGCAATTATACATTCTCACTAAAACCTTACATTTGGTCACTATGATTAACTATGATTAATTGTCCTATTCTGGAGCAAAGCATCACAGGCCGTCACATATTAGTATTGCTAATTTTGCAGCAAATTGTATCTTATCTTAATTTACATCCCAGCCCATCGGTTCTATAGGTAGCTACAGAAATGAACCGTGTGAAATGAACCATGCTTGAAAATAAATGACTGTAACTTAAAGCACTTCATGCAGAGCTCCTCCATATTCCTATATAAATAATGGCTTCGATCATTATCGGACACAAAAATCAATCTATACTTGTAGTGCTATTGTAAGGACAGCGCAGGTTTGTCCATTAGAGCGAGTGGCTGGTTTTAGCCTGAGACTGACCCCAATAAATTAACCTCTTTCAGTTGTGGCCTTCAGCACGACCCCTTCCCTTTCCCCACTGACCACGGGAGCGTTTCCTCTGGCCTGCTCACCCCAGAGTAAACACACTTCCTCCAAGAGACTGCAATATGAGAGGGGTAAATGCCACAGTCCAGCCATGCGCCTCAATCACTGGATAACCATTAAGGTTGCAGCCCTGTTCACCTATCAATTATTTATTACAGCAGCAGAAAGACCTCTGCACTGGTATACAAGTACTAACACTGCTTATACATATCAAGAAATACAAATATTTGTGATAGTATACACCCTGGGCCTGGAGAGCTACCTTCTAGACTTAAGATCCAGCTCTAATCCACCTCACATGATTCAGCTTGTGCATGAGCTGTGTACTATTAAAATATGTATCATGATACACGGATTACAATTCAGTATATTATTTTGTATTGCAATTAAGTAAGCAATATTATATTTTTTAATCAGTTTAAGGAACTGACAGTATAAAAATTACAGGTGCATCTCAAACAATTAGAATATCATTGAAAAGTTACTTTATTTCAGTAATTCATAATGTGAATCTCATATATTATATAGATGTATTTCACACAGAGAGTGATCTATATTAAGTGTTTCTTTCTTTTACTGTTGATGATCATGGCTTACAGCCAATATAAACCCAAAAATCAGTGTCTCAGAATATTAGAATATTATATAAGGCCAATTTGTACTTTTGGCTCTGTGGGCACTGTGCCAAGTCCTGCTGGAAAACGAAATCCACATCTCCAAAGAAAAAATGTCATCAGAGAAAAGCATTAAGTGCTTTAAGACTTTGGACTTGATATAACACAGTGGATCAACACCAGCAGATGACATGACTCTCCAAACCATCACTGATTGTATAAACTTCACACTAGACCTCAAGCAGCTTGGACTGTCTGACTCTCCACTCTTTCTCCAGACTCTGGTCCCTTGATTTCCATATGAAATGCAAAATTTACTGATGACCAGTGATGGTTTGGAGAGTCATGTCATCTGCTGGTGTTGGTGCACTGTGTTATATCAAGTACAAAGTCAGTGCAGTTTTGTTTCCCCACAAAATCTTACAGCACTTTACGCTTCCCTCTGCTGAAAACTTTTATGAACATTTCATTTTCAAGCAGGACTTGGCACACTGCCAGAAGTACCAATTGTTCTCATATAATATTCTAATTTTCTGAGACACTGTTATTTGGCTTTTCATTGGCTGTATGCCATTATCAACAATAAAAGAAATAAATGTTTCAAATAGACCACTTTCTGTATAATACATATAATATATGAGTTTCACATTTTTAACTGAATTACTGAAATAAAGTAACTTTTTAATGATTTCATATCTGCTTGTGGGCGGTGTTAAAACACAAAAAAATAAACCACTGTTTGTCACCAATTAGTTTTTAATGGAAGGATAGAGTATTGCAAAACATCAACTCAAAAAAATATATATTAATATTTTCTTTAAAACTTTACAGCCAAAACATAAAAAATTTATTAAAGTTTAAAGTGTTAATCCACAGAATTTCATTTAAAGTGTGAATCCACAGAACTAGCAAATGATCTGCGTAATTTATTATTCAAATTTTTATTGTATTTAGTTATTAATTTTGTGAGTGGGTTTGGGGTAGATTAGAGGATTAGAGGATTAATGCAAAGAAATGTAAAGACTTGGATTTGCTTTCAGTGATGGTAATAGTAGTCACCATGACAATATAATCATATTTATATTTACAGCATGCCAAGCTTATGGCATTAGCAGTATGGGATGTACATTGAGAATATAAAGTTCTACCCGACAGCTTGAAAACACCCACCCCTGTTAAATATATAAGGGGTTATGAGGTAAAACACGAGGCCACCTGAACACTGTCACGTCTGTCCCAGGAATACATCATTATCACTCAGAGTGGACAGTGCAGTGGGTGGTAATTATGGTGACGGAGGTGTCTGGCTAGAACCGTCCATGCCAATAGACAAGCAACTCGCATCCAAATTAAAAGCAGGAGACCCCACAAACATATTTCGCAGGTCAATGCAGTTCTCTTTAGCTGCCATGGGACGTGGCAAAAGTCATGGGACATTATACTAGTACATTTTGCAAAACAAACAGTGAACCAACACTTGTGCTACACTTTTAAAAACACATTAGCTGATTGAGTCAATACAAAAACTGGTAAAATGTCCCACCTACTAACAGAACACTGTTATCTGCGCAATATCATTTATTTCACTCCATTGCTAGAATCATTAGATTTAGATTTATACTATTTTATTTATTTACAGTATTAACACAAATTCATGTGGTTTGTTAACTTTAATAAAATGAAATTTGATTAAATAATTGTTTTATTTTACAATATATTATACTGCAAAAAATAATGTTCTTTTTTGTTCAAAATTTTATTGTATTTCTGTTAAGAACCTTTTACAAATTCTTCTACACAACAGAAAGAGCCAATTTAATCCCAATCACCAGGCAACTAATCATAAATACCAGTCAGATTGTTCAGTCAGTAAGTCATTAAAATTGCTTTAACAAATTTCCAGAGCTTTTCTGCTCTGTCCATCCAAGAGAAATTAAAGGTTGCAACAGGCCGCTTTATAGCCACTTTTCCCATGTTTAAAGCAGGGGTGAGAGGGGACCCCTCCTGCCCACTTGTGGCCTTCAATACAAGGCCCAAATCAAAGAGGGTCCATGGCCATCGAAGTGACAGATGAACAATGTGGCTATTCTGCCGGCCTCTCTGAACAGGCCCATCTATCACCGGGCTCCACAGATTAATTCAATTCATCAGCTCTTTGTCTCCTTGGGCCTCCTAATGCGACCTGATATTGCTCAAGGGAGCCTCATAATAAATGTTTGGATGCGGTCAGAGCCCAGCACTCGCGCGACCGAATTAAAACATTACTCTCCCACTCCCTGCCGAGGCTCGCCGACCTGCCAATCGCAGCAGAATTCCAATTATTCTAATGAGGGCGAGGAGGCAGCCCTAGGGCCAGGGGAGAAGAGGCAGAGATGGAGGGATGAAGGAGAACGGGGTGTAGAAGACTTGAAAAAAGGATATGTAGGTGGAGAGATACAAGGATACAATGAGGACCTCAACACTTCTACACATCTATACGTAGCAACTTTGGGCCCAAGCTTAAATTTACCTCGATTACAACCCTTAAATCCAGCTGTTTGTAAAAAAAAAATGCTCCACAAGTCAAAACAATACAAGGAGTTAGTTGCTCTTTGGTTCAAGAAGGAACAAAAACCTGTGCAAACCTGATGCACAGCTTCATAATACAGAGTCAGACCCCAAAGCAAATTTGCTTTCTCTCCTAAAATCTCCCTCCAATTTAATGTGCTTTTGTCTTTCCCCTTGCACACCCTTCTGCTGAGAAATTTTCAGTCGTGATCGTCCCCAGAGGATGGATGCCTGCCAGCTCTTGTTTTTGCTGGCTGCCTGAACTGTTCCTGCAGGTTTCCAGGCCTGACAGCAGTACAATTGATATCTACAGTGTCGGTGGGGCCCCCTTGTGGATTCTACACAGCACTGACAAGGTCAAGGGTATTCAGCACCTCTCATCCAGATACTGTAAACAACCTGGGCTGCAGAGACATTACACTGGCGTGAATAATTGATGAGGCTTTTTATCCAGCGTGGCAAGCTCAGATGTGCAGAGGTGATTCGGCCCCCCCCTTCTCCAGCCTCCACAGATTGCACCTGAATCCTCTCAACTCCAAGTAAAGAGGATACAAGCCCCGCACCTTTACCACGTTAGTTGGATCAAGAAGGAAATTTGAATCATTCAGTAGATGATACACAATCAATCAATACAACTGAGCATGTGGCTCCACTTGTGGCCTTCAATACAAGGCCTAAATCTTCAGCACTGAAGGAAATGTCAACATAAACTAAGCAATAAGTCGACTCAAGTCAATGGAAGAAACATCAGGGACAAGCTTTGGCCTTTAAGAATGCTCATCTTTATTAAGAGGCTTAATACTTGGTGAGAAGATCTCGTCTAGGCCTGTATCCGATTCTTCCACCTCTCCAAAAGCACAAATAGTAGCCAGTTGCAATGGCTCCTGCCAATAGAAGAAGCACCATTGGGACGGTGACCACCACCACCCATACTGGGACCCCAGACAGTTCTGAAAGACACACAAACGTCACACTAATTTCAATGTGCTCAAAGGCACTGTCATTTTCCAAACATCATTCCCATAAACAAATAACAATACAGACCTTCTTCAGCAGTCCAGAATGTGCCGGAAGTTTTGTTCTGAGGTTCAACTACTGCAAAGGGCCCAAGAACCTTCTGTGTTGTTGTCCCTTGATGAAAGATGAGGGGGAAAAAACACCTTATAAGCAAACAACCAAACTGTGTTAGAGTGTGGTAAATCCACCAAACAAAGAAGGTAAACCATCTGGAAGAAAGGTACTGTACCAGGTACAAGGTTGGTTCTTGTTGTACATCCAGTGTCACAGCAGCTACAGATGTAGCTTTGAGATGGGTGATCCAGAAGCATCCAACTAGAACAGAAATTGATGATCTGTTAGCTTTGATTGACTCAAGTTAGAAGTTTAACAAACCAAAGCAAATATCTAATGAGCTTCACTACATTCAACAAAAATCCTTTCTGTGACAATAAAAATATTTTTAAAAGCGCAGATATTTAGCCTAGCTGAGTCCGTGCTTTCTGACTCTAATCTACAGATTTTTTGTTAGTCTAAGTTGTCAATTGGAGATAGATTTGAATTGTGTGAGGGGTGCAGACTTTTTTGTATTAATGATCGCAGATCATGTAATTCACTACATCAAACATGTTTGACTTTTTCAAACTGACTGAGTGTAATCTGGTTGAGTATACTGGTCAATGACTCAATCTGAATGAGCCCAGTCAAAAGCCAGTGGAAGCCAAGCACAAAAGGTGTGTTCAGGATTATACCTTAGTAGTTGAAGTTTGCTACCAATTAGGCAGTTACTGATTTAAATGTTATAATCCATCTTAAATTATGCAGCAGCTGCCCTCTGATATTTGCACATGTCTAAAACCACAGCACTATTTAAGGAGGAACAGAAACAACAACTTCACCTCACATGCAACATGTCTTTTTTCTCATTTTTGTTTTCCAATCATTGCAAATGGTGTCACAAATGACGAAAACAGTAACAGAGTCTCCTAGTTAAGTTTGGTTAAGTCATGCAGTGTAAAAAAAATACTCAAGCTGTTTATAAAAAGTTCAAGAATTTGTGTTTAATTTACCCTTTAGTTTTCAATTTAGCCAGGAGTGATTACCTCTTTTGCTCCTTCATGTACTGGCAAGCCTTTATATCTGCACTAAAACTCTGGGGATCCCTTGCCGCCATCTCACAGTGTAAGAAAATCTGGAGAAATGAGAGGTATCATTAAATCATGGAAACAAGTACAAAAGTAAAGCCCACACAAACCCACGTTACTCTATATTTAGACACTGTACAGTCCTCACATTCTCTCCTAAGGCAGAGGCTTGAAAATAAAAGAGGATTTCGGAGGGCCTCCGTCTTGGCAAGAACGCAGAGTTACCTTCCTTGCTTTCAGTGAGGCACCTTTTAAAAGGAATACAGTCATAAAAACACTTCATACAGTCAAACCCAATGAAGGAGAAAAGTGCTGTTGAGTCAGTAACTAAAAGTGCTTTTTAAGGCTTCCCCCTCCCCTGTGAATTTCAAGAGAAAGAAAGTGGTGGGAAAAGGGAGCATTACGATGTAGAGTTAGAGTTACTCACCCAGAATTGGAAATGACTGTATGCAGCTGGCTGGCATGAGGGAGGTCTGGAGATGTTGCTAGCACACAGCTCTGCAGGTAAATCTGCAGACTCTCAGAGTCCTGCTGCTCCACTTCAGCCTTAATGTGAATTCTGGAGTCCAGGGTAAACATGGAGGATTGGGCAGGCTCAGTGAAATCACCTAGAGGGCAGGGGTATCATTTATAGATGGCTTGGAGCACTATGGCCCAGATCCAGAATTCCAGAAGGTCTCGTAGCACACCATTTAGATGAAATATAGAGCATGGGAAAAAAGAGCTAAAATACAGGGTTGGTCTTCCCCAAGAAAACAATGGGAATTTGGAGGTCTGTAGTGGTTGACCATTGTGCACTATGTGCCTGAGCATTTTATGGTGACAAAGTGAGCTGCTGCCACTCTCAGTTGCTTCCACTTTGTTATAATATCACTGACATTTGACTATGGAATATTTAGTAGCGAGGAAATTTTACAACTAAACTCCTGAAAGTGACCCATTCTTTCACTAATGCATGGACTGCATGGTTTTATACATCGGTGGCCATAGAAGTGATTTGTTCAATTAGAGTTCAATTTCATGTAGGGTAAACCGATAAACCAGACTTTAGCCTGGGATCACAGTTAAATTGTAAACCAATATTTTCAGTGGCTGTTTTCAGAGATCACTGACAAAAGCCTCGGATCTGAGTCAGCTTAGTTGCTATATGTGAAAAGCCAAGAGATTGATTCGAAAGCTCAGCATGTGATCGGCAATGCCTTGCAAGCCCCAACCAAACACTGGTGTATCTAAATAAAAATGGAATATCATTGAAAAGTTAATTTATTTCAGTAATTTAGTTCAAAATGTGAAACTCCTATATTATATAGATGTACTACACACAGAGTGATCTAATTTAAGCGTTTATTTCTTTTATTGTTGATGATTATGGCTTGCAGCTAATGAAAACCCAAAAAATCAGTGTCTCAGAAAATAAGAACATTTTAAAAGATCAATTGGTACTTTTGGCAGTGTGGCAGTGTGGGCAAGTCCTGTTGGAAAATAAAAGCAACATCTCCATAAAAGTTGTCAGCAGAGGGAAGCATGAAGTGCTGAACGATTTTCTGGGAAAACACCTCAGCGACTTTAGACTTGATATAAAACACAGTGGATCAACACCAGCAGATGACATGATTCTCCAAACCATCACTGATAGTGGAAACTTCACACTAGACCTCAAGCAGCTTGAACTGTGTGTCTCTCCACTCTTCCTCCAAACTCTGCTCCCTTGATTTTCCAAATTAAATGCAAAATTTACTGATGATCAGTGATGGTTTGAAGAGTCATGTCATCTGCTGGTGTTGATCCACTGTGTTATATTAATTCCAAAGTCAATGCAGTGATTTCCTGAAAAAAAAAAAAAATCTTACAGCACCTCATGCTTCCCTCTGCTGACAAGTTTCATGGAGATGCGAATTTCATTTTCCAGCAGGATTTGGCACACTGCCCAGACTGCCAAAAGTACCAATTGGTTTTATAAAATGTTAAAATTTTCTGGTCAAAAACAAGTCACAGGGTGAGGAGAAGGCCAAGAATAGTTACACATGCCACGTAAACGTATCAGTTCACGTTTACATAACAAAATAGGATTTTGAGGAGTCAGGCTTGCCATAGGTTCCTTCTCGTGAAAGATCATGCAATTTGTGACCCCATGTTCCAGATCAGTAGTGTAATGTGCAAATCACAACTACTAAAAGAATTTAGATTACAAGACAAGAAAAGTATAGTAGCATAAATGGTAGATCAATCTGATGAATCCAAAAGCTGCGTTGCGTAGTTTCTCACAGTGAAATCACTTCATTATTAAAGGTGTAAAGTGGATACGTCAGGTGCCCATGAGACACCTGGGTAAGCTCTTAAGCTAATGCCTTTCCTGACAGCCTCACAACACCAGACACATCTGCTTCATTAAAGGTTTTTAACAGATTTTTCCCTCCAAAAAATGGTAAGAGCAGATGTACAAGTGGTCAATCTTCTGTCGTGTCCCACAACAACTCATTTTTGTGTTCCATTCAAAATCTAGTCAAATAGCCTGTTCACATGTTAGGATAGCCAAAAGCCACATTCATAAGACATTTCATTTGAAATTACCAGAAATTTCAACACAAATTTGGATGAAAAAAGTAAACTCTTAAAAATGAGCATAGTGATATATGGTGGATAGAAAGCTGGTGTTATTAATAGCAGTACAACAGTGGATAAGACACTAACCAAAGGGTGAAAAAGGTGTATGAGGGCATGCAAACCTTGGGGGAATCATTTACTCACTGTTCATGAACTCCAGGGTGAAGACAAGGTCATTCTTAGCCTTTTCTGAGTACGTCGTCTTCCCAGACCTGCTTGACAATATTGAGCAGAAAAGAAAGTACGCAGCATGTAATCAACACAGCCTTTCAAATTGCATGTTTAAATATATATATATATATATATATATATATATATATATATATATATATATATATATATATATATATATATATATATATATATATATAAAAAATAAGACACCACCTACGAGTCATAAATACACTCCACTCGCTTTACAATGGAAGGAACTCCAGAGTCTAGTCCATATGTCAGCAGATTAGTGTAGGTCACCTTGTCCTCAACCACCTTAAAGAAACAAACCACAAGTTGGCCTTAATTTGTAGCCATACACAAGGTAATCTATCAAGTCAGTGGCTTTCAAAGGGGGGGGGGGGGGTGGGACTTGTTTTCTGCTAACCTTTTTTTTATGATCTTAGGCCAACTTAAGTGTCTGAAAACAGTCACCAACCACAGTTTGGGTCTGGTGCCCAAACGACAATAACAGGAAACTTTCCCAAAAGTAAGTACAAAAGTACTTGTGCTTTCAAAGACCAACAAAACACAAACGACAAATTTGTGGGAGCAATAAAAAGGTACCCACTACAGGGTTCATACACCTTTTACAAGGTAAAATTCAAGCAATTTTCAAGCACTTTCAAGGCCCATTTTCAAGTTTCACCAGCTCTGGCTGACGCTGGGCAAACAACCTCGGAGATCGGCTTTCTCCAAAATTCCAGCACTTTCCAGGCCTGGAAAACGGAATGTTAAAATTCAACCATTTTCCAGGATTTCAAGCACCCGTATGAACCCTGCCACTAGTATTCAGACACTTCTGAAGGCCTTTCTTACTTTAAACCAGTTGCACCACCCTGTCCTACACATTTTAAAAATTGTCCCCGCTTTAGCACACCCACTGCAGCTCTGAAAGGGCTTGTTAATGAATTGATTAGTTTAACCAGTTGGGCTAAGAAACAGGAAAGCAATAAATGTGCAAGACAGGGGGGGTTCAGAACTAGTATTGAAAAACACTGGACTAATGCTGCCTTCAAATCAGGTCTAAAATATTGTATTTACAAATAAGTGCATATAAACACCACCACAAACTTGTATTTATAAGTAAGGAAACTGGAACTTTCCCATAAGCCTTTGAGTTGGGGCATCAATAAATAAATGCTGATTTAACAGGAATTGCAGTTTATTTTTTAATGGTTTACAAAAAATGAAAAAAAATAACATCCTACTGATACTTCTACAGGATAAGAGTCTTACCTAATGCTCTTTGTCCTTTGCTCATTTGTTTTGTTTGCTATTATTGGAAACAGAATTCGAAACAAAGACGCAAGTAAACCAAAAAACTTTATTCCCAGGTGCTCAGGTTTTCAACCAAAACCATTTGAACAGAAACCGTGTTGTGCTAACAAGCTTCAAAATCATGAGTATGAGTATTCCAAGCTAAATTTGAAGGCAACATTTATGTCTTTACAATTTTTAGTCCAGTTTAAATTGGACTCTAGTCTAAAAGTCTAGACTTCAATGTGGTTCTTGTCTGGGCCCAAAAACCTCTGGAGTTGTTAGTTTATGGTGAAAACATGATTGGACCTCAATCCAAACCCAACTACCAACTGGAACATTACACCACAAGTATATTGCGTAGTATATTGTTCAGATAATTACCAACTGCTCCATTTTAAACTGTACAGTAATTTCTTCCAGTTCAGAAGACAGGACTTTCTTCCTGTATTTACTTTCTTACTCCCACCCCAGACACAATGAGCATGCAACAATTTTCTCTGTGTAAAAAACAAACAAACAAACCGAGCGGAAAATGTTCCAAATGTACACATTTGTTAACTGATCTAAACCAGAACAAAGCATCCATAGGTGTGTAAAAACTATTTTACATACCTGTCTTCTGAAGCCACAGTCATGGATCCAAACAGAGAACAGCAGAACATTCTCAGCCACACTGGATGGTCGACATCTACCCAGAAGAGCTTGAGAAATATCTACTTTTTGAGCCGAGTTCAAAGCAGGCCTCCATTTAACAGTGACCGTATTGGCTTTACAGTCAATTACTAGATCTGTGACACAAAGATACAGCTTTCAAAGCCAAAGAAAATGCAAAGGCAGCTACATTTCCCTCATAATTAAAAATTTATTAGTAAACAAGCATACTCTGTACAACTGGATAATTATTTACATATTATTAAATGCATAGTCAGTTATCAACTCATCAACGATTGGATTAAAATTTTTACCTCTTTGGCTCAAAGTAGAAACCACAAAAAGTAAGAGCAGACCACCCTGTATCAAACCCATCTTCAGGCAAAATGGTGGTGCTGGTTCTTGCAAGCCTTTTGTAATTGCTGATGCAATTTAAGGTGGACACAAAGGCGGAGCCAATTTATCTCACACATCCAATCACTGACTCTCTGCAGTCACCATTTCCCCTGGAACTCATGCTGCCTTCAAGTCCTCCTTGGAAATTCCTACTTATGAGGTTGGAGGTCTTGCGACTTGACATGCGTTCCAGTGTTTTTGGTCGGGTGAAAATGGACACCATTAGAAAAAATCCTTTGTTTATACTTTTGGTCTGTTACTTTTCCCTACAAGAGAATGAAGCGAATAAGTTGAGTGCTGTTTTATCTAATTAGAATTGTGAATTATACTAGAATTTTATGTTTTTTCACTGGTAATTTTCTTAGTTAACTAATAACACCCTGCAAGTGTTGTAACAATAACAGAAGCGTAGGCAGTTTACAATACAAACTGTTTGCTACAGTTTATTGAATTTATTTATCAATTTAAATTTATTTATTTAATACTGACATGCCCCCAACTGAAAATCTCTGAGCTTATCTAAAAATCTGAGTGTCCCACTGGTAAATCCGAGATTCTGGTGGCATTCATGTGCTCTTATCTTGTAAATTATCAAGTTTGGTGCATCTCTTAATCCTCTACAAACTAGCTCTGGATATTTTAAAGTAAACAGCGAAGTGCTCTGGATAAGGGCGTCTGCTAAATGCCTTAAATGTAAATACGATATTTCTGACACGACTTGAAGGCAGCATGAGTTACAATGGGAAGTGGTTGAAATGCAACAACTATTTATTATGGTCCACCCCTAATACTTTAGTGATAGATAGCTGAAGTTAGCTGTTCGCTAGCTTATTGTTCAGATTTTCCCATTTCTCTATACATTATGCAGCAGCAGCCAGAAAGTATATTCTATACTATTTTAGGTTTATTTAACTATTTGAGAAGTACTGCTTGTGATTTTATTCATAATTATTAACTAAGAAATACAACATTTATGTTTTTTTGCAGCCATCTTGCCAGTGATTTTTCATAGCCCTCTGTTTGGAGTTTACTTGTGAAAAATCTTTGTTTTTTAAAGCCATGTACTCCTAATACTTTACGTTACCCCTTACCTTACCTCCAAGATGTTGGTAATCAGTTGAAAATCTTGTTCATGGTAGTATGGGGAGTATGTAGTACAAATAAACATGTGAAAAAAAAAACTGGTAGTAGCCATTTCCTTGCCAATTTCATCCCACTAGTTGGATTTACTATTTAAAAAAAGCCCTGAAGTCAGAGTTCTTTTTAGCTTTTAGCTAAAATGTGAGACTTCCCTAGTTTCGCTTTACGTTTACTATAAACCACCAGCTGTCCACCAAATGTCTGTCAAACCAGTCGTGGTAAACTCCAAAGTTTTTAGCTGTTTTTTTTTTTAGAAAGTTTGTACAGATTCACAAAATTTTTTACATAAACAAAGAATTGTGGGTAAATGAGGGCCGCAAGGAATATAATATGCTGACTTTACACCAAACAATTATTTAAAGCGATTTCACTGTTGCAGACAAATTTAATTCATAAATAATTTCAGAAAGAATCTACTTGCAGTCTTGCAAATAGTGACCCTGCAAGACCCCCAACCTTTGCAAAACCTTAGCCTGTGAGGCAAAATCTGTGAATAAAAAGTCTCTGACATGTCTTTAGATGTGAGAGGGTTTCAGACTTTAGTCTTTTTAAAGTCGTCTAGTGTATGGTTAGTGTTGTTTGCATCCTTCAAATAATTCCGAACATCAGCTGCATTTCTCAGCTGTATACAAATAATTCTTCACATTGAAACTGCCTTCTATAAGCAGCCAGGAAATGCAGCCCTCACCTTGGCTGCAGCTCAAACACTGGAACACAGCTAATAATAAAACAAATAATAATAAAACTTGCTTATAGACACGATCAGTCACTGAAGGGTGCAAATCAACTCATTATGCCATTTAAGTAAAACACAATAAAATGCCAGAAACATATTTTAGGTCATATTATGGATTTTATTACAGTACTCCTCCATTTTTTAAACAGTGTTTTTTTTGTTTCACATATGAAAGATTTTACTTTTAAAGTACATATTGTCCAACAGTTTTCGTACAATCATGTGTACATATAAATGTATGTACGGTATATAGTTGACAAACCTTGTAGCTCCAAAATGGAGAAAAAAAATTATTTTATATATATTTATCTATCATCTACAGTCTCTAATAATATTTTTTTTCCCCAACAGAAGTTAATAGAACAAACGACCATTTCTGGTAACGATCATGTCTATTCATCATGAAACTCTGATAAAAGCACAGTCACTTTCAATTTAAGTGGAACAGTTGACAAAAATGAAGTTGACAAAAATGGAGACACAAGGTTTTGAATCGACCATATACTATACAGTACTAACAGAAAAGATGCTAGAATAGAACACCTTTTAGCTACCAATGCCTGGCCACACTTTATACTACACTGCATGCAAATAGTTAATGCCTCATAATATATGAAAACATAGAAAATAAATCTTTATCTTTTTAAAAAACAGTAAAGTTTTTTAACAGTTTGTGTAAACAAAGGTTTCCAGCTAGTCTTCACAGAAACATGCATATTTAACATATGTGAATGCTGGGATATACTATAACTGAAAGAAAAGCAATAAAATTCACCTACACTTTAAAAATAGAAGAACCAATTTTGGTTTAATAAAGAACCTATAACTTGCTAAAGATTGTTTAGATTAAGTTTTTTTTAAATGTTCTTCATTCTCACACATCTCTTTAACAAGGGTCTTTAATGAAACCAAAATTATTCTTTTATGGCATCTCTCAAAGAACCATTTGTAGTACTTTTATTTTTTTACAGTATAAATGAAAAACTGCATGATTATTTTCTGTTTGACGTCACAGTTGCTGCTTTGTTAGGCAACGTTGTTGTGCGTATCTAGTAGCGATTATGGCTTAAAATATAGATATTTTCTACACTTTACATATTTTCAACTGATGGCTTTGGTGATACTTGCATAGTGAGCATAGTTTAAAGCCGCTATTTTTCCCTTTTCAGTTTCATTTAAAATCTGCCAAAGCATTAATCTATTTCTATCTGTGTATTTCATAACAGCTCCAAAAATGTTGCTACGTTTGAGGTGCTACGGTTACGTTCACATTACAAACCGTATTACTCAATTCAGCGGAAGGTTCACGTTTCTAAATGTAAATGACCTGTATCTATCTGTAATATGAACCCATCGGTGTTAAAATGCAGACATTGATATGATATTATGTCGCCATCTGTTGTTTTAATGTGTTGCTTAAATAATAATAGTTATTTGAAAACAGAAATAGGAATCGCAAGCATAATCTTTTGTGCCCATAATGCAACATGACACATGTGCAGGGGGAGTCGGATTCTAGTGGGGAGTCAGAAGTTGGCACAACACTGGTGCTGGCTTATGACAATAGAGCAATTGCTGCATTTAAGTGCTTAATTTGTATATAACATATGGTTTAACTAATTAACTTTAGGGCACTGTATGTCCTCAGAAAGGGGGGAGGTGGTGCAGCAATTAATTATTATTGTCCATTTCTTAATTCCACTGTGATGGGGAGCTGAAATTAGCTATATTAGATATTTTATTTTTCTGCTCCACCTTAAAGCTCACCTTCCGCGAAAATCCGATTTTTCTTGTTTTTTGTGGAATACAGTAGGTCTCTCCGAGTTGAATGTGTACACCTGCACATTAAACTGTTTTGCAGCCCCCATTGTCTGCAGGAGCTAAGCAAAGAAATCCCCCCTCCCCCCCCTCCGAAAAACGGGTGAATTTTGAATTATCTTTCTGCCTACGTAGGCAGAAACTCACAGACCAGCCCACCTTGGCTCGAGAAACTCCCAGAGGCGGAGCTGAAGCGACGCAACATCACCGCTCATCAGTTAGGAGGTGGGAGGCAGTGAGCGGCAGAGCGGCGGAGGGGCGTCGCAGTGCTCCTAGCCAATCAGAGGAGAGATATTTGCATGCTGTTTGCATGTATGAATATTCATGAGCAAAGCTGGAATCCGGTCATTTTGGACACACCCCTAAAACAGTCCATTAAAAAAGAGCTATACAGAGACACCTGAGCACTTTTTTTTTACAAAAACGGCTCACATGTCATTCATTCATACTAGAGACCACAACTAGACATTTTAAAATGAAAGAAAAAATGACGGAAGGTGAGCTTTAAATGCTGCAGCTTCTGCCTCTGTCAGCTGGAACAGAAGAAAATGGCCATAAAACATTGAACGTATACATTAAACTATGGTAATATAGTGATAATCGTAATTTTTAACAAAGAAAAATACTTTGGGTACGGTGGGTATCTTTGGTCTCTTGTGCCGTCAGTGATTCTCAGCCCTCTGATTTGAGTGTGCCTTTGAAAAATCCTTGTTTGAAGGGCCATGTAGTGGTAGGGCCAAGGGGTGAGATGAGATTGGGCGTAAATGTAATGAAATAATATTATCCAGCTATGTTTAACAACTAGGTTTAACTGAGTTTCCAACTTGTAAATACCACTTCATTGGCTATTCATGTGCAATTTAAAAGTGGTACAATTTATATTTTACAGTTTCTGACCCTAACAGAACAGAGCATAAGTGCATATGTAGAGAAATTATGAATGTATGCACATTGATGTCGCATATCTAAATTTTGAACCATACATGAAACTGAATAAAATCTGATTTTAAAAGACCAGATTGAATATGTCCACACAGCCCTGAATAAATCAGATCTGTATGACATTTGAGTCACTTTAGTCTGGTAATGTGAACACAGCCTATATAACTACTTTAATATTTTTGCACCTCTTCTGGCTCCAGAATATTAATCAGAGATGGCATTTATGTTTGTTTAATATTTTGTCTTTTTTTTCTGTAACATGTTCTCTTCTCCCAACCAGCCTGCATTTGTATCAGACTGAAGATAAACCGTTAATATCTAATGACACTTGAGACCTGAGGGGTCAATCCCATGCAGGAGCAAACGAAACACACACGACCAAGCAAGCATTTCAACACCTGAAAATTTGTTACTCACTCTGAACGTGCAGCAAAGTAGTAAAACCTTACAAAGTATGAAAACTAACAGTTTGTGAGGAAAGCATTAAGGTGCATAAAACCTGAGAACAGGCAATAAAACAGCTCATAAAAAAAAAAAAACTAAATCTCACTGCCTGGCTCTTTTCAGTAAGACGATATCCTGGCTGTGTGAGTATTTGTATATGCCACAATCAGATGCTGACAGTGTAAGAAACTGAACGAAGCAGTCTGTTAATGGTGACTGGTGGGAGATATACGTGGCCACTGCTGCGGGAATCTGATGAGGTTTATCTAGATGAACTCTCGGCTCCTGTGGGCTCATTCATGCTTTTCTCCTCCACCATACACCTTACGAAGGCTTGAGTCCAGCAGAAAATCTACAGACCTTTACACAGACAGACAAACAGACAGAGGAAATGTCAGAAACACACTGAAAGACAATCAAGCATTTGAAATTCCCATGTAACCGAAATGTATTTTTATAATCTGTAAACACTGCTATTTAGGATTTTAAATAGCTTGTTTAATGCATTGCTTTGGAACATCACAAAAACAATATACACTGCCTGGCCAAAAAAAAGTTGCTGGATTTAACTAAGTAAATGATGTGGGGTTGATGCTGCAGTTGTTCAGGTGTAGGTTCAGCAACAGTATGTGCTGAAAGAATGAGGGCAACTGACTACCTGAATATACTGAATATAGACCAGGTTATATATATATATATGGGCATATTCCAAGATGACAATGTCAGGATTCATGGGGCTGGAATTGTGAAAGAGTTGTTCAGGGAGCATGAGATCATTATTTTCACACATGGATTGAGAGAGTTCACCACAGAGTCCAGAGACCTTAACCTCATTGAGAATCTTTGGGATGTGCTGGAGAAGGCTTTGTGCAGTGGTCAGACTCTACCATCATCAATGCTGCAAGATGTTGTGACATTGCAGAAGCTTATTAATACAATACCATAGTGAATGCGTCCAACAATCAAAGCTAAAGGCGGTCCAACCAATATAAGAGTGTGAGACCTTTTTTTTTTTTCAAAATGCAAAAGTGTCCTAAATTTTAACCACATCTCTTTTTGATGGGAAAGCTCTCTGAAGTACATTTTATTTGCTGTATCTTTATAGATTTCACTTAAAAACATAGCACCTTATTAACCCAGGCAACTCTTCCCTACTGGTTCCAGGCATCATTTATTTGCATAATGGGCATGTCTCCACCAAACCTCACTTACAATCAGTGTGTAGTCTTGCCTGCCAGGGCTACCTAATTTTGGGTATTTAGTTATATTTTATATAATGCCTAGCTGCTTCAACACAATGTTGAATGCCATGAGAGTAAGTTACCTTTTTCTTTCCTGCAAAGTGTGTCTGTTGGCTGAGACTTACAATAAAGTTCCTTTTTTTGCAATGGGGAACACAGTCTGGCAGGAGCAAGGCAGGTTTATTTAATCCTTTATTAAGAAACAAACACAAGCTAATCTTGCCTGAATAAGCAATAAATCAGCCATTTATGAGGCTAATAGGCTACACACTAATGGTGAGTAGATAAATAAATGAAACTATGTAACAATTTTGTGAAGTTGTTCAACTAGGAGTGATCTTGTTCTTGATTTGGTACACAAAATGGAAAAATATAGGATATGAATTTATACGATGCTGAGGTCTCTTACCTGTCGATGGGAGTAATAATGAAAGGAATAGTAGAAAGGCCGATGGCGGTGGTGGTCCACTTGCGCACTGATAAAGGCCACCGCGTGGTCCTGCCCAGCAGATACAGAGACGCAGCACACACACGGTTGATGGTGAATCCAGGAATGGCCACAGACGCCAAGGCCTGCCACACAAATGTGTCCACAACTGCCACTGCTATCCGTGTGGTCTTTCCTGGGTTGTCACCATGAGCCTTCACACAGCAGATGTTCAATAAATCAGAAACAAGAAAATCAGAAAACAAAACAAAACATCAGCCTCTTACATTACCTGTTTTTTTATTACAATAATAAATTCAGTTTCTCCATAAACAAAATGTATCAAACAATATATTCCATTGGCCTAATATGTAGGTATATTTATATTTATGTATGTACATTTATGTATATATAAGTTTCTTTACATGGTATCTTTTTTTTTATATACACAAGGTTCAGTGAGACTTTATATTTGTCAGACTTAAAGAATTACCATTTCATAATATTTACATATTAATAGAGAACTTGTCCCCAGTTGCTGCAGTAACAACCTCTACTCTTCTGGGAATATTTACATTAGATGATGGATTATGAGGATTTGATTGCATTGAGCTATAGGAACATTGGCATGGGCAAATACTGATGTTGAGTGATTTCTTCTGGACTGCAGCGGTGGGACAAGATATCAATATTGTGATATATTGAATCTTTTTTGTTTACAATGCATTAATAAGTATTATTTTATATGTACAATCAAATATCAGTATTTTTACTGAAACATAGGCACTCTAAGACTCTCCTTAAGACTCTGTCTTTAGTATTTGACTTACTAAAGTTACTGCTTCATTACTCTTCATTACTCATCAAATGAACAGGGTAAACATGATGTTGGATAGTAAATTCTGTGAAACTGACACCAATAAATCCATAATTGCTGGTATTTGCTTATTTAGGGCTATTTTATCCACACGTGGGTGCACTTTAAAGTAGCTTAATGCACTAATTATAAGGCAAGTCCACAAACATTTGAATCTAGTGTATTTTATAGCCTTGGTACACAAATGTTTGTAGATACCCCTTTCAATGAAAGCATTCAGCTACAGCTATTGCTGACACAGATGCACAAATGCACACTCACAGCTGGTCTAGCCCTTGTAGAGAAGCATTCTCAATAGAATAGGACCCTTTGGAGCAGATAAACATGAACCTATTGGCACCAAGCTTACTTAATGCCAAGTATGGGCTAGAGGGGTATACAGCCGACAAGCACTGAGCTGTGTGATCTGGAATGATGGTGATCCAGTGCTTCCTTTTGGAATGACCTCACAAACAATCTTGTTGTGGAAAGCAATCAAATTCTCACAGCAATGCTCCAAAATCTGGTGGAAAGCTTTCCATCGACAGTAGAGACAGTTACTACAACAAAAGCAGGATAAACTCATTATAATACTCTTGATTTTGGATGAAACAATGCATTTGTAAGTGTCCTACATATTTTTGTCCATACACAGCTTTGGAAAATAATAAGAGGCCGCTTTAGTTTCCGAATCAGTTTCTCTGATTATCATTTATAGCACTTAAATGATCATTTAGAGCACTTGTTTGCAGAAAATGAGAAATGGTAGAAATAACAAAAAAGACGCAGAACTTTCAGACCTCAAATATGGCAAAGAAAACAAGTTCATATTCATAAAGTTTTAAGGGTTCAGAAATCAATATTTGGTGGAATAACTCTGGTTTTTAATCACAGATTTTATGCATCTTGGCATGTTCTCCTCCACCAGTCTTACACACTGCTTTTAGACAACTTTATGCCACTCCTGGTGCAAAAATTCAAGCAGTTCAGCTTAGTGTTTAGCATGTGATCATTCATTTTCCTCTTGATTATATTCCAGAGGTTTTCAATTTGGTAAAATCAAAGAAACTCATCATTTTTAAGTGGTTTCTTATTTTTTTTCCAGAGCTGTATATGAATTGGTAAAATGTCCTAAGGTTCTTTCACAAACCTGCAATTTAAACTTACCACAGCTGCCTTCTTGCCTTTGTCCACCGCGTCTGCAGACACATACGCTGTGGCAACCGCGTAGCTGGCCCACACCATGCTGACAGGAACCAGGGCACGGAACGCCTCCCCCACCTCGTTGGCATAGCCTGCAGGGGCACAGGCAGTGCCAGGGTAAGATACGACAGCAATTAAACTTCCACACTGCCTCGCTATTGTGGCAAGCCCCAGAACAATTCACTACGGCCCCCAACACGGCGATCCCCCAGCGCCTGGCGCTCGCAGCTAATGTATTAGAACCATTATTATAATTTCCACGCTGGCCCTTTGCCATGCAAGGACGGCGACTGCCTGGCTCCATCAATATTCGAGCTTCATTACAGGTCTGACATGTTAATGAAAACAATGCTCTAGTGACATCTAGGTTTGCTTCTGAAAGAGGGCCGGAGGCTTTAATGAGATTGTGGCCTAATGTCAGCAAAGCCCAGGCTTTAAAACTCTGCTGCCATCATGCTGCCGGTGCTGGTAAGAGAACTTCACACAGAATGTAAACAGAGAGAATGCTCTGGAATGAGGAACACTGCTTCTGTACAATAACCTTTTTCTATCAATAATCAAAAGCAATGTAGTAAAAGCTAAAGATGGCACAATACCACTGTTTTCCAAGACGGCTTCTGGAACTCTGAGAGTAACAGGTAGGGGTGTGCCATATCGTATCGTACATGATAATATCGCCAAAAATTTTGAATACCGTGAACGATATTATACTCTGAAATATTGTGCTATATCACCCACTTCTAATTGTCACAGCAGGGTACTACTTTTTTGCTGTTTTTAGCAAAAGAAAAATTCACACTGTTCTCATTTCCCATTATATATCTACTAGATACAGATTATATCAAAAGTATCGTTATCGTGAAAATACCATGGAATATCGTGATATTATTTTAGAGCCATATCGCTCACCCCTAGTAACAGGTATACTTCTTAGTAGTAGTGGTGTGCATTATAAAGTATGTTTTTGAACTACCATAAAATTAGCAGAAGAGGAAACTGGAAACACAAAATGGTTGGAAGCACCAGAAGCAGCAAAAGTAAAGAAGTTCCCCGTGATCTTTATTTTTTACCACAACAGTTTAAAATATATACAAGTGTGCATTGAAAAAAGAGAAAAAAAGAAGAGCAATACACACACACTCTCATCAGAGGTTTCAGACTATGACTGCAAAGTCACTTAAGTCTCACTATCATACACTAGTGTCGATACACTGCTTCAAAGTCCTTATCAAAATGAAAAACAAAAAGTCATGTGAGTGTCCTAAACAGGTTTAGTTATTTTATATTTTATATTATATTATTGTTTCTAAACGTGTCCAATCTTTTCCTGTGTTTTCAGACTGTTTTGTCCCCAAATGTTTTTAACTGAAAGCTGAAAAATCCGATCTCAGAACTACAACAGGACACAAAACACTGCCACAGTTTAAAATAGATGCCAAACAGCTTGTTTTTTGTGAAGAAAAATGATACATGCTACATTGCTTTATTATTTACTGCTAATTATTTGTCAGCTCATTAGCTTTTGTGAAACGAAAGGACCTCAAAAAAGACCTGGATCTGCTCTTTAGGAGCATTTTGAACTTAAAGACAAACAGGTAAAGTGTCTGATTGCCCATCAGATGTCACGGTCATTGGTGATGATTCAACTGTCTGGATCAAATCTATTTTTTCTAATCATTTGGTTGATCTGATCTGATCTAAACTCCCTAAAGCCGCTGAAGTCTAAAAGGCTGAAGTCTGCACCAATGTACATTTTGCAGTTTGGAGAACTACCTTTTCAGGTGTTGTGCCGAATTCTACTTTTTTGCCAGCAGAATTAGAATAACAGATTTCGACTGGATTGCATTAATTTCTATGAATTACCAGCAAATGTGTTTGCCTTTACACTATGAAGGGTAATCTTTGCTCTTTATTTTGTGATTGTTAATATGCAATAATGAATCATTAATATGATGCAGGCACAACCAAAAGCAGCACAATATTTAAAAAAAAAACTCACTTCAAAACATACACTCACTCTAGACTGCTTTAATAACTATTGCTTTAAAATAGCATTTACTTTCCCATTGGGCATTTTTCCAAACAGTTATACTATTGATTCTCACAACTATCCGATCATCATGAGGGGCTACAGCAATACACTTCACACAGTGCCACACTGCCAACATGCTGTTTAACCAAATGTACACTTGGTTATGAGAGCGCTTCAACTGCAGCACTTTGAGATAACACTTGAAAACGGCAGTTTTGAGAGGTTTGACATGCAAAATATAAGAGCAGGGCTGTGTTTTGTTTAGTAGTCAGGAGTGGGAGGGGAGGGGGTGTTCAGCCAGCTGGCTATGGCATCTAAGTTAGTCACACAGCAGATTTCAAAGTCACCCTGGCCTTCCCGACAACTGAAGAGCTGAAGCCATATTGAATATGACTGAATGTGGTAAACCAGGGGTGGTATGTAGGTGGTAAGGCTTACTACATAAGTTTAGAATCTACATTCAACAGTAATGTTTTAATTGAGTTCAGATGCATATTAAAAGCATTAACTCTTCCAAAACCAAACTGACACTAATGCAAAAGGATCTGTATTAAAGCTGAAGGCAGGACAAATTCAAGATTAACAGCATTCGCAAATGTTACTTGCAATTTTGAAACTTTGGTGTGAATAAATGAGAAATAATTGGGTTTCCATCCAATATAAGTTATGTAAAAACACTGCTGGTGATAAAGGGCTTCAAAACAAGCAAAATGAAGATGCAAGTGTTTGCTTTTTTGTGTACAGTTTAGAAATGTTGAGCAAGACTGGCAGTGGCCCAGCAACGGCCAGCATACCTGTGGAAGTGCAAATACACCAGACAGTCCAAAGAGAGTAGTGCAGAATCATTTGTCAGATGAGCTTTGGATTGGACAGAATGTTTAAAGCAACTCTTAAAAGCTGCGTTATGATCATCTCATCTAAAGGCTTACCCCTTATCTAAAGGCTTACCACTTACCCCTTCGTGGCACCTGACAAAAGAACGTGATGTGACTTACAGCTTGATACTTCAACTTTTATTCTTAAAACGTTTTTTATTTCTTTATTGCCATTTGGTTTTAGCGAAGATTTAACTTTTCCACTTTTTTTGGAATATTTGAAAATATTGAATTACTCTAACTCACTAATCTGGTAACTGTTTTATACACTTGTCTGTCACAGTAGTTTCCTCATGCTACCTCACTGAGATTGGAGCTGATGTTCTTTAGAAATATTAGCTAGCACTAATAGAGTGCTGTGAGATCCCTGAAGGGTACACAAAAACTGCACATGACCTAGTTTATTGGGGAAATATGAATATAGCTTTAACATACTGTATAAAATGTAGAGCAGTCAGAGAAAGCTATCATATGTCAGTCAGTCAGTCAGTGAGCTGCCAGTTAGTTTTCACAACGCTTCTACAAAATGTGCTAATGATATTTAATTTGTGATTAGCAAACTGAGAACATCAGTACCCTTTTCAAAATGAGAGGATGTAGCATGTGTAAAGTGAGTTTGACATCCGCAGTGTGCACTGCTCTATTTAACCAGCAACAAAATATAGAATCTGTCAGGTTTTAGCTTTTAATCAAAAGTTTACTGATGGGTGAAATTTAGGATGTTAATATATTTGTCATCTTAATTTTATTTGTATGTATTATTAGTTTTATATGATACCTAATCTATTTTTTGTCATTATTATTTTAGATTTTAGGACCTGCAGGATATGTTTGTGGGGCTTTACGGACTGAATGTAGAAATTATTTTTGCCACAGCTGTTTATCTGTTCGCTTGGACAATTCTAGCCAGACACTGCCGGTCACGATCATTACGACCAGCAGCTGCAGGTGGTAATGCATCTGTGAGGTACTCCTTGGAGAAATGCGACGTGACACTTTGAAAGTGCACAGGTATCCTGCCATCCTAAAAGTATTGATAAGTAATCTGGCGAACATGAATGAAGAGACAGGATAGGGGAACAAATTTCTAAATTAATTCTGTTGAAATCCAGAGGACTACTTTAAGGTACTGCGTGTATAAACAGTTCTTTTTTTAAATAAACTAAATAGCTGAATTTATTAGCTATAAATTAACCATCCTGTAAAAATCAGAATTAGTTTCTCAGGGAGACCTGGGGTAGTTTTCTTTTTTATGGGGGTGTCCTCTGTGATTTTATTCCCATCCGAAACGACCATGTATGTGTTTTTTTTCAGACGTCCTCTGAGAAAATTACCGGCTTACATACTGTTTTTTGCTGAACTCTGTGGTCCTCCGGTAATTTTAGTCCTGTCTGGATGCACATCTCTGAGTTTCGTCTCCTCGCGTCACTCACTGTAATTACACTTTGGGCGCACATTTCCATAGAAATCCACTTAAACACAACAGCGAGTGGAAATGGAGGAGCTACTGAAGGAGATGTCACGTGACCGAGAAATGGCAAAAAACACTCACTGGTCCTCCTGTTTTTTCAATTGCATTTTTACTTATGTTTAGCTTATATATATATCATTTCTACCACATTTAAACACGCTGTAACGCTAAATAAGCAACGCATTTGTATATTTTTGTATAATAAGCTAATGATCTGTGCACTTTCAAACTTCTTAGTGACTCGTTTTAAATGTCAGAGCTCTCAGAATTCTACCAGTGAAGTGTGCTACTTTGTTAATAGTGTAAAATAATATTTTTTTTTTGTATGGGCAATGCTATGCCCCTAACACTAGCATTGTAAGCCTGTTAGGAGCATTGGCTAAAAGCACTGCATTTTAAAATGCTGGGGGTAAAAGGAGTTGAGCTATTCGACAAAAGTTCATACTAGTTATCATGTTTCCCTACAAGACAAGTCCTTTCAACACCAGGTTTCACTTTTAATTGCTTGCCTTAGTTAGAAAGTGAATGCACCAGTAGAGGTTTCAAGGTGAAATGCATTTATGGAGGTTAAGGAGGAACATAGTAACAGCCTTTATGTATTTTCTGATTTAAATACTAGTAAACCAGTAGGTACACATTTCATCCAGAATTATGCTGAACTTGTCTGATCAATATTTTTAGCATTAATTAACATATTTAAAATACAGTGCAGACATATTGAGTTACAGTGTAATCCAGCTACACTGAAGAGTTCAGACAGGAAAGCTGTGGCTTTGAGACTTCACTCTGTGCAGGGTGTGACTCTCTCAGCTAAGCTATGTTAACTATAGTTACTTATTTGTTCACACTAGTCTGACTCACACTTCTGCATTGTTGTCTCGTGCAAGTTTAACATCCAACCTATAATGAAGACAGTCAGATAGCTATACACACTAACACTAATATACACACAGAACTGTGCTATAGTCTATTTTAGACACATTCACAACATTAGTTTAGCTTAAAGAAAGCCAGGTACATGGTGTAAAAACTAGCTAGCTGCTCTTTAGTGAGAGCAGAGACACAGAAGGTTAGCTTCCTTGCCATTAAACATGAACACACGTGAGCTAAGAGTCCAGATTTACTCACCGAGGAAGCGAACCCATGTGTCACGATAAATGTCGACCTTCTTGCTCTCGTTTTCGGATACGGACTCCATTACTCTCTTTCTAGCACATTACCTGGGGAACAGCTGGGTTACAGCACTACACTGTGTGAAGCAGATAGGCTGGAGAGGAGCAGCAGCTTCGTCCTATGCGCCACATTGTAAAGTAAGGGACCGTCCACAAATTACAGGCTGCGATTAAAAAAGGAGCTGTTGTAATAAAACTATTTCTTTTGGTTTCTAGGGATTGTTACCTATGTATAACGGTCATAAACTGTATTATACATTATCTAATGGTTAATATCACAATGTAAAGGGTCCTAGTGGTTTAAACATGTGATATGTGATATCTAATTAAGTTGTGAATGTAGATATTTAGTTTTAATTATGTTTTATTTGCATAGATTAAGAAAACATAAACATAAATGCATACTTTGGGTTAAGGGCCTTGCACAAGAGCTCAATGGTAGGGCATTTGAGTGGACTTTTATATATAATTGGCATGAAATGCCCTTATTATAACAATAGTATGATGTATCTCAAATAATTATGTTCTATAAGAAACTAGTGGCCTTTAAAATAACAATTACGCTCATTTCCTTTAACAAACTAAATCATTATACACATAAAATTACAGGTACAACATGAACACACACACTGAGAATGTGTGCCAATCAAAATAGTACTCAAAAATGATTACCGCCTTCAAAATCAAAATACCTGAACTAACTAAACCCTGTTCAGTCCCTCATATCTTAAGTATGTAGGGCCTACTGAGGTGGTCAGTCAATTTTGACACGATTAAGAGGTACATATCCTTAATTGCATAACATTTTATGCCATTAATATTAATTATAGTTTTACATATTTTAACATTCAGATATATTAACATTATATCTACACACACTAATATAACATTTGCTTGCACACTTGTCTATGTTCAGATAGGCCTCTCATTGTCCCAACCATATTATTATTAATATTATTATTATTATTATTATTATTATTATTATTATTATTATTATTATTATTATTATTATTATTATTATTGTTGTTGTTGTTGTTGTTGTTTAACACATTAAATAGACCCTAAATTTTCCTGGTTGAGAGGGGCTGCTGTTATGTATTTGTTTGTTTGTTTATTATTTTTGTGAATAGCCAATATCACCTTTCGCATAATGTATTTAACATAAGATTGTTTTAATGTAGACGTTTGCAGACGGTCCCTTTAGTCTTGCTTACATAATTCGTGCCGGAAGTCTATTTAGCTTTTTCAAGGATAACGCTAATAACTTATAATACAATGATTGCTAGTTTTTTTATTTAATGTATTTCAATTTTAGATTTAGAAATCGTCATTTGTGAGTAGTTCATATTGAACAATACAAATATGTAATTAGGAACGCGCATTACAGGCTATATAAACCTTTTACAGTGGACGAATGGCTTATTTCTTATCTGTGTAAGACACATAAAATAATATAGAAAAATAAAATATAGAATTAACGTATTTTATTCTATATATTCGTATTTGACAGCGTTTGTATGGTCCCCACTGGTCAGTATTTGAGTGCAGCGGCCAATAGCTCAGATGGATTATATTACACCCCTGGGAATTGATTGATTGGCACGGCAGCCAATAGGAGCGCGCCATGTTGTGGCGCCAGCCAATCGCGTTCTCTGGGAGGCGTGTACAATGCAATACGATGGCCGCCGCCTCTGCTGACCATTGAAAACAGGGGAAGCGGTGAACGGGTTTGGGGGTGAATCTGCGCAAAATGGCTCGGCTGGTGCTGGCGAAGTATCTGATCTTCATCGCGAGCTTGTATTCGTGTTTATCAGACGACGACCATGAAATGGAGGAGTTTTTAAAGAGGGAATATTCACTGTCGAAGCCGTACCAAGGTAGGATAGCTAAATAACCAACCGGTGCACTGGAGCAGCTGACCGGGCATGGCAGTAAATAAAAATAGTGGGCTTATTATACAATAATATACGAAAACGTTGCTTATTTAGCGTTATAGTGTGTTTAAATGAGGTAGAATTATTATATATAGGCTGTACATAAATGAAAATGCCCCACGTGACAAGAATCTAAGTTATGGCAGGTTATAATACATTGATTTCTACAGCTTTATTAATTTATAATAAATTCAGTCAATATTTAGCTTTCTAGCTGACAGTGGTACCTAATATGTGCTTACCATATTTGATTATAGACATTAAACATTAAATATTATAGCCATATATTTGTATATGTCATTTATTTATTTATTTATTTTTTGCTATGTATGCTAGTATGTAACCGGCCATGTTCTCCAAACATGGTAGCTAACTCTTTAGCTATAGGCCTACAGTAAAATATGCAGCTGACCCTCTCCTCTGTGCAGGTCATTAATCAGTGTTGTCTGTATAATATAATATATAACGCCCCCTCTGTCTTTCTCTCTCTTCTCTTTCAGCTATTGGTGTGTCTGGCTCTTCTCACTGGGAGCTGATGGGAGATACCATGGTAACTACTGATCATGTTCGTCTGACTCCTGATGTGCAGAGCAAGCAGGGGGCAGTGTGGAGCCGCATAGTGAGTACTGGACACCCTGGACTCAACCTGTTCTATCCCAGTCTGACCCTAAAGCACACAGTTCATTATTGTAGTTCAGCTGAAGCCAGCAAACATGAGAATGTGGGCTTACACAGGGTTAAAAAGCCTCTGAGATAGTTTGTATGTGTGTTGTTACTGGTACCCAGTTGGGCCTCCCAAATGGGCCCTATTAATTCAGTCCACTTTAACCAATAAGAGCCCAGACTGTTTCTGAATAGTGATACCAAATTGTAAATTGGATCAGATTAATTTAATTTCATTGTGGGCACAAGACTGTAGATAATATAAGATCCTGTTTTAACACCATTGTTAACTGTTGTTAACACCATACTCTAGAAATAATGTCAGAACTAGTTATATGGAATGTAAAACATTTATTAATGTTCTTCTAAATGAGTCTAATTTCCTGCCAAGGTTTCTTTCTCTTAATGTTAGGGAGTTTTTCCTTGCCACTGTGTCACCTCAATAATTGGCATCTCTGTGGTGCTGCTCATAAGAGGCGTGGACCTGTTTTTCTCTGTAAAGCTGCTTTGTGACAACTTTTGTTGTAAAAAGGACTATAGAAATAAAATGGAATTGAAAATTTAAATGAATTCATTAAAGCACTGAATTGTTCAAATGGTTAGAACAGATGTAGAAGCCAAAGATACACTTTTAAATGAACTAGTTTTGTCTGCATCTCTAAGCTAGCACACTTACATTCTGTAAATAAGGTCAGGTGACAGAATACAGATTTACACACTGTTCTGTAGTGATGATAGTATATATCACTTAGGAACTTCTTGAGGTAAAATGATTAAAAAAGTGCTGTAAGGAACTTTACACAGTTTTTAATATGAATGGTCTTTGACACACACATGACCATTTTGGGTTAATCTCACACAAAACCCCTAAGACCAAGCTGATTGATGACTAAGCTGGTCGACCAACATGACCAGCTTTATTAAAAAAAGAAACGTATGTAAAGTATGTTTAGAAATACATGTAGAAAACCTAAATATAATGCAGTTGTTTAAAATATATTTAAATAAATACTTGCCCAAATATTTTCTTCTTTGTCACCAAGCAACTTCACCAATCTGGACCACTAGCATGACTGAGCATAATTAAAATACATGGGGCCCATTTGTTGCACATGCCCTATGGAGTAATGTTAATGTGTCTGTGTGTGTTTGTGCAGCCATGCAACCTGAAAGACTGGGAGCTGCAGGTACACTTCAAGATCCATGGTCAAGGGAAAAAGAACCTGAATGGGGACGGCCTGGCAGTGTGGTACACAAAAGAACGCATGCAGAAAGGTAAAAAAAAAAAAACACTTTTACTAAAAAAGAACATTTTGTAGTCCTCTTTCATTAATTTAAATGTTTAGATACTAGGATTCTTCTGTGTACTGTTTTTTAAATGACAGAAGCTGTATGTCTTGCTGTTACAGGGCCAGTGTTTGGGAATAAGGATTTTTTCACTGGGTTGGGCGTGTTTGTAGATACCTACCCTAATGAAGAAAAGCATATAGAGGTATGATTCTAACAGTAAAGTTTTATCATTTCTGTTATGTCTGGCCTGCAATGCAGGATTTATAGAATTCTAATTTAGTGGTCACCATCGTAATTTGTTTTCTCACAGAGTTTAGTTCAAATCTGTGTCTAAAGCAGTGAAATACTCATTTTACAATACACTACACTACACGCTATATGAACAAAATTATTAGGATATCTGCACATTGTTTTTCTGAAATCAAGGATGTTATATAATAGGATCATCATGTTTATCTAGTTCTATTCTATTGACTATATTTCTCTCCTCACAGAGACTACACAAGCTGTGTGTGTGGGTCAGAAATGCATGCAACTAAAAGGGGTGTCCACTAACATTTGGACATATAGTGTTTAAAAATTGCAAACTTTGGATTATAGTATTCTAGAGTTTACTACATGTATTGTTTAATGTGACTTTGGAAAAACTATACATTTAAATGATACAGCCTATGCTTTTACATTCCGCATGATATTTACGTTGTTTAACAAGCACTATCTGGTCTAAATAGCCTTCTGAGGAGCACTCAAACACAGCATTACATTCTTCACAATTGCTCACCCCCTAGCGATACAATTCTAATACTTTTGATCCAGCCAAGCTGGAACAGGTGTGGCATGTTGTGGTTGGAACAGGATTCCACAGGAGGGCAGATCAGCATCAGATCAGTGAGCACTGTCTTATCTTAATCTGAAAATGGAAAAAGCTGAATCTACACTTTTTAATGACAAATGCTACACACCCTTAGGCTGCTCACAAAAAACAGCGGTCCAATCTCTTAAAACTATGATGAACCTTTTAAATGTCTCATAAATAATACAACAAAACAAACATGGCAGGTGAAAGCGAGGCTCACATTACTTTCTTGTCTCTGTTTGTAACCTAAACCCCTTTGTGCTTTAGCCAGGTAATAATTGATATTGCAATTAGGGATGCAGTAAATATTTGGCAGCCCTAATTATTTTTATGAAAATAGGAGAAAAGCACTTTTCTAAATGCTTCATACCAAACAAGGAAAGACATATAACAGTGTTTTCTCTAATGTTAGGATTTTTTTAAGCAGTGGTGACAGGTCAGTGCTTTATATTAGAGAAGAAATGTTTATTGATAATTGTACACGCTCTGTGCTTACGATTTGAAATCAAGGAACCTACAACTGGACTGTGAGGTGATTTGAGTGCTATTATCAGCCGGTAATGCACTGTAACCGAAGCTCTCCATGTGTTACTCCAACACATACAGGTAACCTAGCGACGATGCGGCACTTACAAGCCAAACAGCGCAGCTACAAACAGAGCAGCATTGGAACTATTTTAACTCGAGGAGTGTTTATATCCAAACAGAACATATTATAATTGTAGTAATACACTGCTGTGCTGATCTACGCCACTCGGCCTGCGGCCATTATTGCTGTTTATTAAAAGACTTTGGGTTATAGAGAATAAGAAAAAAATATCTGTTTGGTTATAAACAGTCCACAAGTTAAAAAAATGGCATTGCTCATCTGTTTGGCTTGTAAGTGTTGCACTGTTTCTTGGTTACCTGTATGTGGTGAAGTAATATACTTAGAGCTTCGGTTACAGTGCATTACCGGCTGATAACGGCGCTCATAGAACACCTCTCAGCCAATCACATTGCAGGGTCGGAACTAACTGTGGTATAATGCTTAATTGTCTGCCTTGTCTGCCTTGTCATATACCTTGATCATTAAGCCTACTGTTAATTTTGTTTTTCTTACAAGCATGCATAAAGAAATTGAATTTAATGTGACTTTTTTATCTCTTGTATACAGTTAACTTTAATGTTTTAATAAAAGTGTTATTTAATTAGTTATGTTTTTTTTTGTTGTTTTTTTTACTTTCTTTATGGATCCAGGCCCAGAAGAAAAGGTACACCCCTCGCACCCAGGTACCCATTCACCTATTAACCTCTCCCTGTACTAAACTGGACCTGTTTTAGGTCACACCCTATTATTTCTGTTCAATAAAGTATTTCTTAAGTATAGACTGTATCTGAGCAGCCTAAATTCTTTTGCATTGAATTTTATTTTGTGTGCATCAGAGGATCTTTCCATATGTTTTGGCGATGGTGGGGAATGGGACCATAGGCTACGACCATGAGCGAGATGGCAGACCTACAGAACTGGGGGGCTGTAATGCGATGGTGCGAAACCTGAAACACGACACCTTCCTCTTCATCAGATACGTCCGCCGCAGACTGACGGTGAGGGCTGCTGGAGAAACATGCAGAATACACAATGATTCATACACAAATATGGCCTATTTTGTTTGTCTAAGTCATTTTAGAAGGTGCACCTGCCATACAGGTACACCAGCTTTACCTTAACCAGCTTTCAAATAGCATATGTACCAGTGGAAAAAAGGACGACCAGTGGAAAGAAATTCAGTGTGTGTGGCTTATTCATTGTTTCTTCTGAAAGCGGGGTAATCAGGGGTAATTAAAAGAGTTCATCCTTCTTTTCAAGAGCATTAGATCAGGATATGGGACGACCATTCCAACTTATCACAATAGTTTCAGAGTACAATCTTTTTAGATAACACAGTTCCACTGCACTGAGGAAAAAAGAAAAAAAAATGCACCAGGAGTGGCATAAAGTTATCCAAAAGCATTGTGTACGACTGGTGGAGAAGAACATGACAAGATGTGTAAAAACTGTGATTAAAAACCAGGGTTATTCCACCAAATATTGATTTCTGAACTCAATATATTGCAATACTGTAAGCAAAGCAAAATATATTAAGATTGTTAAAATTACATTTTAGGAAATCTGTTATAGTATAAAAACATTTGGAAAAAATTGAAAGACCATTTTTGTTTCTGAATCAGTTTCTGTGATTTTGCTATTTATGGGTTTATGTTTGGGCAAAATGAACATTGTTGTTTTATTCTATAAACTATAGACAACATTTCTCCCAAATTCCAAATACAAATATTGTCATTTAGAGCATTTATTTGCAAAAAAAATGAGAAATGGCTGAAATAACAAGTTCAGAAATCAGTATTTGGTGGAATGCATGAAAACTTTTATTAACAGTTTTCATGCATCTTGGCATGTTCTCCTCCACCAGTCTTACACACTGCTTTTGGATAACTTTATACCATTCCTGGTGCAGAAATTCAAGCAGTTCAGCTTGGTTTGATGGCTTGTGATCATGCATCTTCCTCTTGATTATATTCCAGAGTTTTTTAAGTTGGTAAAATCAAAGAAACTCGTCATTTTTAAGTGGTCTCTTAGTTTTTTCCAGAGCTGTATATATGAGTAAAAGAGTTTACTTTGTATCCAGTCAGAGTACAACACTTTTATCTAGTGGTTAGGGGCTTAAACACAACACTAAATGAACAACTTTCTGACATCAATCCGTATACTAATCATTTTTTAGCTAATAATTTTAAAATATACTGTTTTTTTTTAAATAAATACAGTATTATAAAACAAAATATTTACATATGATATTGATATTTTCTTACAACCCTAATTACCAACTGAAATTTATTTATACACCTACTTATACAACTACTTCCTATTGTTGTATTGGCTGCACATGGTTGACTGCATTACTTCTTGTCTGCAGGTTATGATTGATATTGACGGTCAGCATGAATGGCGGGACTGCTTGGACATCCCAGGTGTGCGTCTGCCTCAGGGCTACTACTTTGGTGCGTCTGCCATCACTGGAGACCTCTCAGGTAATGGCCACATTCACAACTGTGTGTATATATATATATATATATATATATATATATATATATATATATATATATATATATATATATATATATTTCCATTAGAAACCACTCTGTATTTAATGTGCTCTGTTTTTGGCAGACAACCATGACCTCATTTCTATGAAGCTGTACCAGCTGACAGTATTACGGAGTAAGCAAGAGGAAGACGAGGAGGACGAGGTCACCATTCCAAGTGTGGACAATATGGAGCTGCTCATTAGTATGGGATTATTTAATTGCTACTGAACAAAGTACTTTTATTCTTATTGTGATTTGGGATCAGTACTGTACAGATGATGTATAGAAAGATCTAGTGGATGGTTGTGGATAACAAGGGCTGAGGTTGGGTGGGGAAGGGCAGTGAGTGTGTGATTAAGTGTGCAGGTGTTGTGCAGTGGGAGATGTAGGCTGTTTTTTTGTTTGGTTTTTGCATATGTTGATATAGTGCTGTTGAGCTGTTGGTGTGTGTGAAATGGAACTGGTGACACTAAGCAATGCATCAGTGGTGCTACGGGGGTTAGATATGGTCTATATCAGGGGTTCTCAGCCTGGGAGGCACATTTTGTCATGGTCATTAAGTTGCGAACAACTTTTATAGAATACAAAATAGTCAAATTTATTTGTGAAAAATACCCTTCAAAATCCCATTTAAACATACATATGCATGCAAAGTGAATTTAAAAGCATTTTCTTAAGAAACTGAGATGAAACCTGACAACTAGATTTATAAAAGATACTACAATAAAACTAAATATCATTACTGCACAAAAAAATAAGGCCACAAAATTAGATCTGCATGGCTCTGCATTTAGAGTACATTTAATAAGAAACTCTCTCTGTCTCTTTTGTCCCTGGATATAACAGACAAGTACAACATCTAAAAAGCATTAATTATTTGTAATATTTAATTCTTTTAATGTAACGGACTGTGTCCGCTACCCACTTTTGGTGGGTCTTGAGCCACCAGTTGAGAATCGCTGGTCTATATCATCAGAGAGACCAGTATGGATCTAGAGGTATAAAGTTAGTTAAAGTTATTTTTTGTTAGAGTAGCTGTGTCTACTTTCCAGAAAAGATAAGATTATCCTTTATTAATGCCACTTTGGAAATTTGCAATGTTACACAGCAGCCCAGATGACAGACAAAATACGTGGCAGTAAATATACAATATATAAAATCTATAGATGGGAATCTCTAGGCACAACTGTAAACTTCATAATTTTCTGTTCCTGTGCACATGAAGCCTAGTGCAAGGTTCTTATTCTGTGTTTTTTTGTCCTTTTTTCCCCATTTGAATTTATACTTGTTTTTTTCGGTTCTCTTGGTCACAGTTATAGTGGCTGCTTTACTTGTAGATGGTGCAGATTCAGGGTCCTTTGTTGTCAAAGACTCAGTTTTAACCATTCATCAATATGTAAAACACAGGAAAACCACTTCACTCAGACTCTCATTAATAATGTACCTAGTGTGTTAATCTACTAGCTATCTATGCCTGTGATTGTACTATGCCAAACCAGCTATTATCAGCTGGCTTGACCTAAACATGTTTGGTCTGAAAATAAATGAACTTCTTAACATCTTATTAAATAATTAATTTCACATCTTAAATTACATTTACTGAACTATATACATATGATTTTTTGTTTTGTTTTTTGGCCTTCAGTCCCCTTGCATTACCTCTGTGGCCCACAGGTTGTAAAAAAAAATCATTGGCAACACTTCTCTACAAGAACATCTGTTTCAGAAATGAGTGCAGCTTAAAGTATCTGAATGCATTCATAATAATAAATGTGCACAAACATTTGAACATGTAGTGATTAGGCCTAGTTGTAGACTATATTTTCCTCTCAATAGATAATCTCCATTCAAAATGCTGTTTAGTCCAGGACTTGGCTTAATCATTTTCCAGCAAACTGACCCATATTTTATTAGTCAAATATGTCCAATGCATTTATTTTCCTTTTTCCTTCCTATTCCATCATATGTACTCTGTAAAATAACAAACCTTCTCCTTTTCTCCTTCAGAATACTACGATGGAGAAGGGATGAGCAGCATCGCCATCTTCTTCACCGTGCTCTTCTCCATGCTGGGACTCTTCCTCCTCATCGTCGTCGGACTGGTGGTCTACAGCCACTGGAACGAGAGCAGACGCAAGCGTTTCTACTGAGCACGTCGAAATTACCTCTGTGATCGCTACTGCAGCTACTGAAGACCTGTGGTTTAGAGACAATGACTTCTGTGGACCTCTGTGGCCTGTACTGATGGAGCCCACAGGCCCATTCAGTGCCGCTGACTGAACCGCTGGGTTGTGAAGGTACAAGAATAATGTGAGACGAAGAAGGAAAGCCATTGAAAAACAACCATGAAGAACCTTTAAAGACTAAAATCAAAGCAACAGATGATAATGTGACTATATAAGTGACTATATGGAGTATTTTGAGCCTGTTTGACTCCAAACCTGCAGGGCCTTATATATGTCTGAGTATTTCAACATAAGAAATCATTGATTTCCACTTTTTTTCTGTAAATATTCCATTTCTTCTACTTCTACTGAGCTGTGATGATGAAGAAGCGGTTTGGTGCACTGCCTTTGATAAGACTGCCGAATGTGTCTTTTCCTCCAACCGATCTACCAAACCCGTCCCAGTATCAGCATCCCCATTTAAAGCTTGAAATATCCGTTCAATTCCATATGCTTTTACTTTAGGTACAATTCAGTGGGTCCTGAAACTCACTACAGAACTGACTGAAGAAGCTATAATGTTCTATTTATTGAGATTTTATGTCTCCCTACTTCTCTTAAGTAATTATTATTGCTGTTGTGTTTTTAAAGCAGTGAAAGCAATCCATAGTTTTATTACATTGCTGCTCTTATTGTCATAAAGCACAGATGCATGAAACACTACTGAAACATGTCTGGGTGTACTGACTGAATACAAATTTCAGTATTCATCATATCTGTTGTCATTGCATACATTTTGCATGTTGAATGAACCTTACTGCCAGTTGGTGGCATTATTGTGCAATTTTTCACTCTAGAAAAAAATGCTTCATTACTCTTAGCTGCTCTTACCTGCTTGTTTTTTCCTCCTTGCACTGAGAGATCATCAACATTAAAATAAGAAAGAGGCCAGATTTACAAAACTGTCTCAAGACAGAAAATGTTGATCATTTTTATCTACTTACTTACGATATTGTTTCTTTAATATGTTTAATTTAAAAGCTAAACCATTTAACATCACCACCAAATAAAAATAATGTATTTTTGTACATTGTTTTTGTTTGGGGTAATTAAGATTAAGAAAAAAAAAATCTTTTTTTTCAAGACCCCAGTTAATTTACAAATTTAGCACACTATCTGAGACTACACTTTGTGGTACAGTTGGATACACAATACTATATTATATGCTGAAAAAAAATGAACACCTCCAAAAACACTTCCAACGAATACAACCAAAAAGTGAGGAGAGATATACTGCAAGACTAGTGGATTTATTTCTCCTAACATAGCTCTGCTAATTGTCAGAAATAACACGCTCAGGTTGGGTTTAGTTCAACACCTTCTTCAATAACAATATACAGCTCTGGAAAAAATGAAGAGACCACTTCAGTTTTTGAATCAGTTTTTCTGATTTTGCTATCTATAGGTATATTTGTGACTAAAATTAACATTGTTGTTTTATTCTATAAACTATAGACATTTATTTAAAATTCCCATTTTAAAATTTCTTTAATAATTAAGTTCTGTGTTCTTAACCTTATGTTAGGCTCAGAAGAAGATACAGCTCTAAAATTCAGGCTTAATATTTACATTTCTAGAATAATTTAACCAGATTATAATTAGAGATTTTGTATTAAGGAAAATAGTGGCTTTACAAGGTCACACCACAAGTCTCATATTATTTGAGGAGGATTTTCGTTTGCATCACTTCTTGTTCTTGTTCACTAATGATGGATTAAAACACAGCTTAATTCTATTTTTCCTCCATTCTGCACTGATTTATGTGAATGCTGGAAAATAAAATGTTACGTTACAAACAGCTACCCAAGAAAACCAAAATGCGTGTCTTGAGAACAATACTAGTTTTTATAAGAGAATGTTTCTGACATGCATTTAAAAAATCATCTATATCTTCCTTCAAATTTTACAAAAGAAAATTCTACAGCAGATATAATATGAGAATGCTTTTGTTTGAACATTGGGTATGAGCACAAGTGGCACAGCAGAATGTGCAGTGTCACATTCCGTTCAAATTTCTGTAATGCTACATTTTTTAAATGCTTATTTAAAAAACAAAATCCACACTGTTCTCATTGTATTTATTATACTCCTGTCTTGGTACATTAATAATATCACAACAATTCGGATCTGTAGAAATTTGGTAAAATTCCTGTTGCAGTGTCAGTTTTTCCAGTATTGTGCAGCCCTAAGTGATGATTAGTCCAAAGCTGTGATCTTATTATTATAATGGACTCCATTGTCCTTATAAATGATCTGAAGATTCTTTGTGAGTTTCTTCTTAGGAGATCTTTTGTGAACCCAGACTCAGATATAGTATGTATAGAGGAAACTGAATAAATTGCTTTCTTTCATTAATATTGGATGACAACATATTTGGAATTCAACTACTTCCTTCTGACCAGATTCACCAGTGTTGCACAGTGTTGCCAACCAGCTTCTCTCTTTGATATGATGACAACTGCTATTCAGAGCAGGGCTGCACAATATATAACTGTGCTTGTGCAATAGTAACATTACAGGATGTGCAATTTCGCACAAGCAAAATAAATCGTATGTCATGCTACATCCTGCTAGATACAAGAGGAAATTCCCACTGCTCTCATTTTCAATTTACACCTACACAGATTGTATCAGCAAAATATATCATTTAAAACAAATAAAAAAATACTAATATATATATATTTTCATATATCAAATCGGCAATACACATTAGATCAATATTAATTCCAATTAAGTAAAAAAAATGGTACCACTTTAAAATAAGACTACCTTTATAAAGGGTTTATAAATGGTTTACAATTAGTTTATTAATAATTACTAATTAGGTTGTAAATGCCTTAAAAATTATTAATAATCAGTTATAACACATACATAGAAAGGGCAACATTATAGACGGCTGTGGGTTCACTATTTGGCGAACAGGTCATGGTTGCCCTTTCTACTTATGTGTTATAACTGATTATTAATGATTTTTAAGGCATTTACAACCTAATTAGTAACCATTAATAAACTAATTGTAAACCATTTATAAACCCTTTATAAAGGTAGTCTTATTTTAAAGTGGTACCAAAAAAATAAACCTCCCACCTTATTACTTTTTTGTCCCCCTTCCTCCTGAAAAACAGAGAAGTACCAGCATTTAACTTTTTATATCAGGATTTTAATCATGATTAATTAGTTAATATTTCTGTGATTAATACTTTTAATGTTTATATAAATATAATTACATTTTGCTATTTTTTTTTGTTTTTCATTGATTTTTCTTTTAAATATCGATCAATAAAAGCTTTAGTCTTTCGGAGAATTATATTTATATATATATATTAAATATCTGTGATTAATTAGAGAATGTTGTTGAGATTAATATAATTTTTTTTTAATCGATCATCAATTATATCGCTAATTGCAGTGAATACCAAAGAACAACAAAATATTGCAATTTACAATATCATGCAGCCCAACTTCAGGCACAGTGTTGTAAGAATGTTGGTCCCAGATGTTTCAGTCTGTGTTCACTACTTTCCTTAAAAAAACAATAAGATCTCTATTTTCAATTTCAGGTAAATCAATAATATATTATGGTGATGTCCAAATGTCTCCATAGTTAAATAACATGTATCCTGGTTGTATAAGGGTGGGTGAGATGAAGGATAGAATTATTTTACATAGCTATTTAAGTAGTCAACTAAAATATAGCATGTGACGTAAACCTATGTACTAACTGTATTATTATATAATAATTTTCTGTAGTTTAAAACTGCTGGGGTTAATTTGACCCCAAACATAAAAGATGTTAGTAAATTTGAAGCTAACAGGAGGATTAAGCACAAAGTCATTGCTAAGTTAGCATTAAGTGGACACATCCGAGGAGCAGTGGGTATATGCTCAGTGTGTGTGTGTGTGTGTGTGCTGTTTCCATGCACATACAAAACAGAGCGAGTTGTTGTTGCTGACAGTGAACACTGCGAGAGGAAAAAAAGGTCACTTGAATCAACGTCCTTGAGTGCAGCTCCGGCTCTTGGTCATTACTTCTTTGAAGTGTTTCTGAGTCACTGTTCTCAGGAGAGGAGCTACGAGGAATTATAGCGGCATGTTCAGACGAAGCTCCATTTTAGCATTGTGTTTTTAGAAAGTTTCCATTCCTTTTCCTTGCTTTGTTTTTTTTAATTACATTTATGTTTTCAGCCCTCTGGGTACGGCCAAGCTTCCATAAACAGGTAGATTCTTGGACGTCCCTAACAACAGCCATAATGAAATATCAATAATTACACATCAGGCATTATGATCATATCAGTGTCAGCAGCTGGATTTTCATCCACGTTTAGTAATGGGTATGCATAATTACAAAATAGATTTCAGCGAAGAATATGGGCAGTAAGTTGTGATTTTAGTTTCTTTACTAGTTATGTAAAAAAAATGTAAACTACTGTGATTAGGAGTGGCTGAACTCTCTATGCCATCACAATTATGTTCGCCACTCATCTGGGAGTACAAACCCACCAGACAGTTCTGGGAAGGCACTGTAGATGCATTTTATTTAAACAAACTTTGGATTCATCATTTCCAAATATGTAAAGCTTTATTTCTTTAAACTCTTTCCAGCTTACTGTTCTCGAGAGAATCGAGTTCCATTTAAACTAAGCTCCCTTTAAGCATTATGCTTCTTGGAAATTTCTCATTTGTTTTCCTTTCGTTTTTTTGTAATTTTTGTCATTTGTTAATGTCTTTAGCCCTATGATTAAAGAGTCAGCACTGACAAAAGTTCATAATTTATCAAAGAACAGCGATTTTATATCAGTAATTACATAATTAGCCATTATAGTTCTATCCATCCATTCATCCATCTATCGTTAAGCCAGTCACCAGGCTGGATGAACAGTGGCCCACCAAATTAGGGCTCAAATCTCTGTGCCATCACAATGACACTGGCCACAAACCTGGGAGTAAAAACACACCAGACAGTTCTGAGAGAGCACTGAACCATTTTTCAGACAAGCTTTGGATTTACTATTTCAGAATGTTCAATAGCATCATTTCCTTGTAGGTTTTCCAAGTTACTGTTCTCAGGAAAGGAGTTATTAAGGATTAGACTAGCATGTTCAGACGAAGCTCCCTTTTTGCAGTGTTTTTTTCTTTTCTTTTAATTATATTCATGTTTTCAGCCCTCTGGGTGAATCTAGGGACTGCCAGGATCCTGAAAACAGGTTCATTCTTTGGCTTTCCTAAGAACAGCCATGTAGTTCCAGTAATTACATCATGAGTCATTATGATCATAGTAATGTCTGTAGACGGGTTGGCATCCATATTTTTCATAATAGGTTTGCCCAGTTACAAAATTTTAGCAGAATAGAAAATGTGTCCATCCACTACAGCTATGCGAAAAACCTGTGA
This sequence comes from Astyanax mexicanus, assembly GCF_023375975.1. Classification (NCBI taxonomy): domain Eukaryota; kingdom Metazoa; phylum Chordata; class Actinopteri; order Characiformes; family Acestrorhamphidae; genus Astyanax; species Astyanax mexicanus. The sequence continues at coordinate 20,241,137 of NC_064408.1, read as the reverse complement.
ATGAATTGATTAGAAGCAGCAATGGGGGAGAAGAACGGAGATAGAACTCCGTTTTTTATACTATTACTATTATAAAACCTGATGTTTATGGCGATCACCAGGCACCACAATCAATCCACTGTCATGATCGGACACTTCATAGTAGTCGACAGTTCATAGTAGTGTATACACTCTGTATTAAGTAATAGCAATAAAAAAACAGTTACTGGACACATTGGAGACGCTCTCACAGCTTGACATCATTTTTTATTAGAAAAGTCCTTTACCATTACTCTTTTTTCAGTTTGGCTTTATTGATATTTGGATATATTGACCTTTTTTCCATTCAGTTTTTGTTTAATACACATTTCAAAATTTGCTAAATCTAGGTGAATGGAAACCCATTAGTGACATTTCCTTAAATCTCTTAGTTGAGCAGAGATCAAAAGAACACAATTAGACAGTCGAGTGCTTTATCATTTATTTTATTACAAAAATAAAATACAAATAACTAAAGAGTACACAGCCAACCTCTTACTAATCCCTAGCAGTACAATATAACCACACATTTCAGTGCTTGTATTTCAGTTTCCACATTTTAACCTTTTTTTTTTTGGCTTGATCTAGGCGATAAGAACAAAGAAAAGGGTCTGTGCTCTCAAATGACCACTTCATGCAAACATTTTACCTTTTTTTCTTCTTTTTTTTTGCTGTTGTTTTGTCAAAAAAAAAAAAAAAAAAAATCATTCTGCGCACAAAATCTGTCAACAAATATGTGTCAAAGAAACGCAATAAACATACATGAGATACACGTTTTTAACTGAACATTAATGATTGGTACAAATTATGGCATTAAAATAGTAAGTTACGTTGGTATGTGATGGAAAGAACTGCCCTAAGCCTGTGTGAAAGGCCAACTTATTCATATGACATGCAGAAAGGGCTAGAAAGCTTCACACTGTAATCACACTGTTCAAATCATACAGCCCTCTAACACAGGCGTCGTCATTTAAAGTCCACTTGGGCAGATACTTTGGAGAGAAAAAAAAACTAAAAAAAAAAAAAACTTGAAAAAAATGAAAACAAACAAAAAAAAAAACAGAAAATGTCCACAGTTCAGAGTTCAGTCGCTGATAAGCAAAAGAACACCAAAACAGCAGAATTCCACTCAGTTTTGTGAAGAAGCCAGATTTACCATTACAGATACAACCTGTGTGAAAACTGAGTGCTGCCAGTGAGGTGAAACTAATACAGTAACATGAATGCTGCCAGTTTGGAACTGCATAAAATGGGGAAAAACAAAAAAACAGAGCATTATGAATATACCCGTGGCACAGGAGGGAAAACAAGTCTCTCCCATGGCAGGCTGACAGGAGAATTACAGAGGACGCACTGGAGCGACTGCAAACTGAGCTATTTAGATCAGATCACATTACAAGACGAGACATGAGGACACAAACACCAACCGTCATGGCTTTTTCATTTTCCTTCCTTTCCTCCTTTTACATGGCAAAAGATACGGCCTCACAAACGCATTCAACACCTAAAAATCATCATAGTAGCAACCATTTGTTGTCCCCTTTCATTCTCCTCCTCCTCCTCCTCAAATCTCTTATTAATTAAATAGATTAAGATGTATGCCTACTAACGTACAGTGCAATGTGTATTTAGAATAGTATTGCTAGCATGGACTGACAACCATAGCGCACTCATATATAACCTCATACATGAGAGTGCGTGAGCTTTTCTTTCTTTTTTTTTTTTTTTAAACCCCACCCCTACTTTCCTCCTCCATTTTTTACTTTATTTTTTGCATAGCCTAGTTAGATACAGTACAGTACAGTACATTACAGAGGTGTGAAGTCACACACACACACAAAACAGAAGGGAGGAGGGGGAAGGGAGTGTAGGGGTGGGAATTTTCCGTTGAGAAAGCTTCGTTGTGAGGAGCAAGGCACAGAGTAAGTGTAAACATCCCGGTTGGATGTGTTGTGGAAACTGGACGGGGTCAAAATCCAGACAAAATTCTTAGGAAATAATAAAAGTAGGAAAGAAGGAAAGAAAGAGAGAGAGCACAGAGGGCGATGTGGCAATTTCCGAGACAGGACCGTAATTTCCCTGAAGCAATGCGCCTGCACAAGGCTCGACTCCCTTCACGAGACCTCGGTCAAAAGGAGGGAGGGAAAGAAAAGTCGTTTTCTACGGATCTGTCGCCAAGGTTTCTGTTGCCACGTTCAAGCCGTTTGGCGAAATGAGACCACGAGAGGCACAGGTTTAGGTCTCATCGCCGTCACATACAGCTCAACACAAGTACACACACTCACACTCGCTCTCTTGAGGGGTATTCCCTCAAGCAGAAGAAGATAGCAAGAAAAGATGAGAAAAATACGCACACAAAGGACAGTCACACAAAAGGCAGAAAAACCTGAGGGCCACTTACTTTTCCCAAACCAAACGAATCTTGCAAAGAGGTGCTAACTCTGCCAATCTCAAAAGAAACCCCTCAAAACGCTCCTTCTATTTCAGTGCACCTACAAAACAGGCCCTGAAAAGTACAATCGTGTATTATTCCACATACAAACAAGAACATCACATGAACCTCAAACCTAGAGTTTGTAATTGACTAGCCCTTTTTTATGCAGGTAAACACGTAGCGCCATATAAGTTTGGCAATATATTTTCTCCCACACAAGCATAGCGGGCTCATGCGGAGACCCCGTTCCGTAATTTCCAACCGAATCACCAAAAATCAAAAACTAAAAGAAATCTCATTTAGATCACGATGCTAATGCAGAAGACATGCAACTCAAGTCAACACATACTCTACATATCAACTGGGTTACAACCTCAAACTTCTCTGAAAGCTACACCACTCTCATCATTTTTCATCAATCCAGAAATTTCTCCCCAAAAATCTAGGTTCTAGATTCTCGTTCAGCACCCAAAACAGGCTTTCTATGCCACAAGGGAGGAACAACAACTATCTACACTACTGAACAATACACTACAGATCATGCCTTTGCCTGATCAGAATGCCTAAACCACATCCAGAACATCAGAAGAAACACAATCACACTGTCAACCCAGCTTAAATCTAAAGAAGGCTCTAAGAATGATTATGGAGCGTATGCTCAAAATGAACAGAACACATACAGATTAACTTAAAGTCAAGACTAAAGATGCTTGTGTACATCTATCTCAGTATAACCAAAATGACCACAGTAAGGCAACACTGCTAACACAGCAGGACTACCATCACTTTACCCCCTTTTATGTGAAAGGCTCTAAAAACATAATGGTCCTCCTGCTAGAAAATTAGCTTGAAGTGCCTCAAAACTGGCTCAAGCTACAGCGAAAAAACAAAGTAGGTGACTCTACTCTAGCATAACTGGCAACCGCATAAAGAATGCATCAAACTACTGCAAATGAAACAGGCGGTCTGCACCACAGAAAACGTGTGAACGTTACACATGTAATTTTTTAGTCCAATTAAATTCAGACTCATTCAAACTAAACTGGATCATTTTTACCCTTGATGCGATTTGTTTGGGCAGGTGTGAACACAGTAATCAATCTCAGGTGATGACCAAAACAATGTCACCTTGAGCGTAGGTGGTCTTGGTCGCAAAAATCCCACACAAACTCTAGAGCCAAATAATATAGCAGATGCCACGTTTGCTGTTGCTCCATATAAGCGGAGATAACATTCCCACATAGTTTGATGTAACACATTTTGATGCACTTGTATTTTACCAGTGTGAAACAACCCAAACCAATCCAAATCAAGAGAAAATGCTTCAGGTTTTCAAATCTTGTAACTGATATAAACCAGAGCAAACCAACTATAGTTGTACTAAACGCTATGAATATGCAATAAGTACAAGTGCTAATAATAACTGCCACCGTATGCACTTAGTACAGAGTGGCGGAACTGAAAGTGAACTACAAGGACACCACGAGAGCACAGCATTTCTGCTCCCACTATTTGTGCTGGCAGGTGTCACACCTTCTGCGGGACGGCTGTTTTCATTTGGTGCCTTTCCACGGAGAAAGAAAGCATGTGATGCAAGAGATACATACCCCTTCACATGAATGAATATATGCAAGTACACAGCTAGGCTGACCCATGTGGAAAAAATGTCACACATGGTACACAGCACCTCTGTGTGTGCTGGTTTTAGTTAGTCAGCTAAAAGAATGTACCCAATGCATTAAGAGAATGGCGTACTAGATCAGAAGATAGACAGATTTTAATGAGCTAGGGGAGGAGCGATTCGAGTGAGAGCAAAGCAAAACATACCCGCACACAGAGCTCTATAACAAGGGTCAAAATAGCAGCAGCAACAGCAGCAGCACTGGTCAAGGCTGGGTCTGTCCATTTTTCTGTTGGAAAACTTTTTTTTTTATTTCACGTTTTAAATACAAAGAGACAGGAAGAGATGCCCTCACAGTCGCACGCATAAACAGACATGCATGGTATTAATGCAACTTGTGGTCACAACAGTGGTCTAAAACCTGAGGGATCAAGAAACCTTATTGCTTTGGAAAGTGTCATGTACAAAAATGTCGAAGGTTCTTGTTAACAGAGAGCTGAAGGAAAAAGACGTAGGTTACCAAATACGAAGGAAAAGAAAGATGGTATTTACACCAATTAAATATTCAGTCAACTCACTCCCTCCCTCTATTCATCTCTCCTCTTTCTTAAACTGCAATGTTTGCTGTTTCTTTTCTCACAGCTAAAACAGCAAAAGAGCTTAAACACCGCACCCACACCCCCAAGGAGGGATGACTTGGCTAGACACATTTATATTGCTATCAGTCTGGCGTGAAGGTTGCCAACCACTGGCTTTTTATAGATGTTCACTTCACAGGCCGAGCGTCAACGGGGGGTTAAAGTGAAAGCTAGCGAATGGCAGTGGTGCCCCCGAAACCAGAGCAGCAGTCAAAGCATATCTTGTCTGCTGGCTTACGACCCACTGTTGACCACAGCATGTCTCTGAGCCAAGGGGAGAGGGTGTGTGCGGGTGTGTGGGGGGCATGTCGCAACTGCCTCATCTTAAAGGAACTGTCTTCTTATTAAGCTGTGCTGTCCAGTCCCTTCTCTTCCTCTCTGACTGAGAGGTGCTTTGGTCCTGGGGGATGGAGCTCGGCTGATGTCAGGCTTGCAGCTGTGCTCTCATTAACAGAGGCTTGTGAAAAACAAAGCATGCAGTCAGGCCTAGACACCACTGGAGGGACGCTCTTCCTGGAACATTTCCCCTGACCATTCCCTGCATTTCAGCCCCCCTTGTGATGAGTCAGTGACTGCCAGTCTATGACGCCATGGCCAAAACAAAATGTCAAGAGGGGAAAAGACCAAACCCAGGCCACACAGACAAAGTACAGAGTACAGAGTGGGTGGGAATGCTCATTTGTACTGTAATGTGGCCGAGACTGCGCTGGGATGAAGAAGCTCTACTTGGAAGTGCTGCTTTGTCTTCCCACTCCAAATCGCAGCACTGCACTCAAACCAGTTTGAAAAAAGAGCAAAACAAGGGTGATTCAGGGAAAACACAACCACTTAACCAAGCTAAATAAAGAAATCCACTCCAGGAAAGAAAAAAAAAAAAAAAAAAAGAGAGACCATGTGTCATCATTGTTGACACAGGCAGAAAGTCACTCATTCAGTCGTTACTCGAATGGCAAAAGACATCACTTAATGCCTTACCATGTGCACTTGAAGGTCATCCCTACCCACTGGCAAAAATAAAAAGGAAAAAAGGATGAAAAAAATGAAAAATATAATTGACTAGGTCATAATCATAACGTTGACGAAGCTGACGTTGCCATCCCCTTTTTCCATGCCTTATTGCTGGAAGCCTTTGTATGTGACTCAGACCAGGCGGTCTCCGCTGGGTGTGGAGGAGGGTTCGGGTGAGTGAGAGTGCTCTTTGGGTCTCAGGGCCTCACGCTCAGAGCAACAGCCACCTCCAGATACCTGACACAGCCTGCCTTCATCCTCCTCTGGCCCAGAGCATTCGTCCACATCCAACTGGCACACGCACACTTCGATACCTGAGTCGCCAGTCACGTGCCTCCGTCGTGTATTTAGCTCCTCCTCCAAGGGGACATCCGGTCCCTCATCCTCCCTACACGCTGATGGGGCCGCGACTGCTGCAAGGTCCTGTTCCGGTGAATCAGATGCTTGGTTTTCGGCTTGTGCAGCCTCTACTGGGGGCTCCAAAACCACAGCTGACTCTGACTGATTGGCAGGTGGTTGGATAGAGGGTGAGATTTCTGGAGGCATCTCGGAATAAGGTGGAGGAGGTGTTGGGGGGTGGCCTACAACTTCTTCATAATCAGGTAGCTTGCAGTCTGTCCAGAAGCCTGGAATTGAATAAAGGAGAAGGTTAATTTCAAGTACAATGGTAAAAGAAGATACATAATAATACATAATTTTCTTTCTGAAAAAACACAAAATAAAAAAAATCATTGCATGAATGACACATCAAATGTTTACGAAAGATACATCTGTGTTGAACCTAAATGTCAAGATGAAAGGCTACCCATCTGCACTAAGTGTAAGTGAGAGACAACATAATACTGCACTGGGATTTGGCTCAAGTTGAGCAGTGAGGTGGGAACATATGCACCCTCAATGACATGGACCATGTTCCCACAATTGATACATGTCCAGGCGTAATCAGCACCTATTAAAATAAACTACCAAAACAAGCAGGTGGTTTATTCATTTCAGCGCTGAGGCTGCAAAGCAAGACGTTAGACTAAGCAAACACTCAGGTTTCCTTCTAACCAGCATTTCCCCAAAGAAAAAACAAATGCTGTTTCAAGAACAGTGTCTTGCAGGGTGATGATGTGTTACTTTATAGCTTGTGTAGGCACACTCACGCAGGTTAAGGGGTGGTGGGGAGATGAAGGAACTGGAGGCTCCCTGGTAGGCCATGAGGCTGATCTCTCTCTGCCTCTGCTCTTGCTGCAGGCGCATCTTCACACGCCGGTGTCGGTATGCACAGCAGCAGCTCAGCATGATGATTAGAGTCCACACCAGCCAGAACCCTAAACACACAAACATTAACATACTGCACTTAACTAAGAACATAAATGAATAGGTTTCTTTACAGTCTACCCACAGACTAGATTACATGCAGAGGAAAAATATTATTGAACATCACAGAAAATGCAGAAGAAAATGGAAAATAACTACAAACATTAGTGTAAAGCTAACAAATGCACTATGGCTGTGAATAATACATGAGAAGCCGTTTATCATTTTTTATAACTTTTAAAATGGCTTTGAGATTTGGTGTTTATTTCAAAGAATTTTTATTTTTATTTTATTTTAAGGAATTTTGTCTGCAGCCAACTGGAAGAAGACAACAAAGGGTGATGTGTAAAATAGGTCAGTGAGAAGGAAGGAAGAAGAAGAAGAAAAAAAAAAAACTTACACCACAGCTCGTAGTAGTATGTGCAGCACTCCCTCTCCCCACAACAGTAGCCCATATCACAGTGATATCTCTCACTGTTCACGCCAATACATGACTCCTTTCCCTGTGAAATAAAGTGGTGGGAGAGGACTTTAGACATGAAAGCTATTTCCATACTATGATGTCTCATTATTATTACCTTTCTCATTATTAGAAATATGTAAATTATTTTAAATATAGACACAAAATTGAATGATTTAGGGAACAACTAAATCAATTATTCTCCAAGTTTAACAATTCAACCTCTTGGTCTAACAGACAACCTTCAGTTACATACCTTTTAGAGAACAGTTTATTATTATTATTATTATTATTATTATTATTATTATTATTATTAGTTTAATTACTTCCTTAATTTAATACATTGCTTCCACAGTTTAACAGTCTGTTCTTCTCAAATGTATAAATTGCAAAACCCATTTATTTTTACATTTTCATCCATCACTTCAATATATAACTTTCCTTTCTTTTTTATTTTATTAATTGTTCCCTCCTTGTAATAGATAGCCCTTCCTTAAACTGAGAACATTTGGACATTTAATAAATAGTTCTCTCTGGTTTTCATCTGTTTTCTTTAACTGAATATAAAAAAACAATGGTGATGTATTAATCACATGCCATGTAAAAGATGTGTAAAATCTTACAGCATTTCTCAGTTGTTTTAATTTACTTAAGTTCCTACAGGTAACAGATACTGAACATCTTGAGAGCCACATTAAAGGACAGCGTTCAAATGTGTGTTTGTACATCTAACCTTATTTACAGAATGTACAAGTGCTTGGTTAGTTTTGGGGATAAAAGTAGTTCATTTAAAATATGGACAAAGATACGCATTACATTAGTAAACGTATTTATTATTGTCAGAATAAACCTAAATCTAAACGAGAGAGATGACCAAGTTTCCCAACAACTCCTACAAGCCCAACACATACAAGAATGAAAATAATATGAAACGTGTCATTTTTAATTATATCGTGTTAGTTAGCTAGCTAACTTTCTTTTTTCCAAAAACAAACCAAAAGGGCAATTTGTTTGTCAATTCCTACCAAATACACCATAATTAACTAACTGCTAACTATATTTCCTGATTCAGTACCGACAGCAGCGTTAGCCGGTGTTCTGTCGAAGTATGCTGCTCACCGATACGTGTTTCCTAAAGGCACTGCGCATGCGCTGACCTACAGTTTTTGATTATTTCTCTTTAAGTATTGCAATGAATCATTTTTTTGTTTGTTTGCTTGTTTGTTTGTTTTGCATTGAACAACCTGGACTCACTGCCATTGCACAAAAGTGTAAATGGAAATTAATAATCGTGAACACAATAATTATCATTAATCACAAAAACACCAAAACAGTTTGCAATAACCTTTCATTGCCATAACTTTAATATGATACGGTCATTTATGATATCTAAATATACTAGCTAACTACATCTTCTGGGACTTTTACTGGAAATACAGTCTAATGTGGTGCTTTTTTTTTAGTTTTTCTTTTGTATTTTTTCAGTTAAATACACATTAGTGTAGCACGGTTTGACAATGTAGCACAATTCGACAGAACACCGGCTAGCAGGTAGCTTATGTTATTGTTCTAGAAAGCAATAATTAAATAACAGCAAACTGGCAGTTTAAGATAATCTAACGACAACCTATAAGTCGAATTATTATCGAGCATTTTAACTCGTTAGATGTCTACAGCCACCGCTGTCAACTATTTCTCACAGCCCCGTTATTGTTCACCTTGATGCTAATCACCGTTAGCTAGTCTGTTAGCTAGTGAGCTACAGTTAGCATCCATTAGCAATCTGTTGAGCTGAAGCCCATAAAAATGAGAATGTCTAACAAAGAAAAACAATCTTTAACCTTCATAACATACTAACAAAACACGATACGCGAATAAACACGACTGCCCTTTTATATTCCCCACAAACCCGCGATTATTAAGTCGTCGTGTTTGAGTTCCTTTGTGGGGAAAACAAGAACAAAACTAAACAAAACCGCACAATAGAGGGCCTACTTCCAGCTGTGATCCCGGGTCTTGATTTACAGGCGGCCCCGCATCAAACGCTTCCATATCCGCTTACCTGGGCCAAACAGGTCCCTGTGCAAAGCAGACCTACAATGGATCCCAGCGTTTTCTGCACCATCTTTCCGGCCTCTTCGCCGCGGAAACGACAGCTCCGCTTCAAACCCGAGACACGCTGAAGATTCCGCATTCACCGAGCGAACAGTCGTTCGACATGTTTTTCTTTTTGTTCACATTCGCACTGCGCCGAGGAGCAGCAGGCTGGGAGAGGGCAGCACCGCAGCCAGTGCCCCGCTCTCGGCTCCAGAGGGCGCCGTTTCCTCACACAACCGGCGACACCTTCATTCCAGAGCAGAGATCCAAACATATCCCCTTTCCAGCCCGGAATTCCTCCGTGCCTATAATCCAAACACGCGCTCCCGATCACCTGCCAGAGATGTGGTGGAGCGCACAGCGCGGTCACGTGACCCTCATTATAAATACATACAGAGATAAACATACGATCTCAGTCAACGACCTGTAAATAATCCAGTTTATCATTTAACATAATCTTCCGGAACACCCATAGACAAGGATACTCAGTTCTGTTCAAAAATGTTCCACGATTTTCTATTCAGTTCTTTTACGTTATTTCATATTTTGCTATACTCCATTTTTTCTGTTCTGTATGTTATTCTAAAATTTTCTGTTCTATTTTTCTCAATCATGCCCCATTCTATTTTATTCTATAAAGGCCTGTCAGAATAGGATTTTTTGTGGACAACATATCACCCCAGAAATTACATTACATTAGATAATTGTCATTTTAATAGCATTAAACGCCACCGACGTTATAAAATAGAATTACAAAGCAATTATACCCTTTTAAAGACAATACAGTCAGTTTTTATTTATCATGGATTGGGAAATTTTTGTTTTATTTTATTCTGTTCTATTCTTTTCTATTTTGAGGTATTCTATTCTATTCCTTCCTATTCTAATCTTATTCTATTTTACTTTAGATTTCTATTTTATTCTGTTCTATTATGCTATATTGTATTTTGTTGTATTCTACCTTGTGCTTATTTCTTTTTCTTTTCCATTCTACTCTATGTTGTTTGATCAGATCACATCTTTTCTATTTAACTCTGTGTTTTATTGTATTATAGTCTGTTTTGTTTTTACTCTATCTTTATCATTATGTCATATTCTAATATGTTCTATTTTACTTTGCTGTATCTTGTAATGATCTTTTATATTCTAGGCTGATCAAATCAACTCCACTCTGTTCTGTTTCTATAGTGTTCTGTCCTGTTTAGTTATATCATAGTATGTTAATCTGTTGTCCAATTAGGTCCATTCTATTTTGTTATTTGCCATTCTATTCTATTCTATTCTATTCTATTTGTTCTCTATCATTGGACTATCTTATTATTATACTTTGCTTACATAAACTCACAGAGCTTATATAAACATGCTAAGGAGCTGTAAGCTTTTAACAGTTACTACAAACTGTTTGATTACACTAAACATAACCCAGAAAGCCATGCCTAAAGACACCAGCCTCTGTTTAATATTTATAAAGAATGAAATAAATAAGCCATGCTTTCTCATTTGCTCTTTAAAGGCGCAGAGGAGGTGAACACCTCCACGCACGTGTAGGAACAGGATAGATCTGTTAGAGCTGTACTGAAGCTGTTGTGAGTTAGGAGAAAAGCAGGGCTGTGCTGAAGCTGTTGTGAGTTAGGATGAAAGCTGGACTGTACTGAAGCTGTTGTGAGTTAGGATGAAAGCTGGACTGTACTGAAGCTGTTGTGAGTTAGGATGAAAGCTGGACTGTACTGAAGCTGTTGTGATTTAGGATGAAAGCTGGACTGTACTGAAGCTGTTGTGAGTTAGGATGAAAGCTGGGCTGTACTGAAGCTGTTGTGAGTTAGGAGGAAAGCAGGGCTGTGCTGAAGCTGTTGTGAGTTAGGAGGAAAGCAGGGCTGTGCTGAAGCTGTTGTGAGTTAGGAGGAAAGCTGGACTGTACTGAAGCTGTTGTGAGTAGGAGGAAAGCTGGGCTGTACTGGAGCTGTTGTAAGTTGTGAGTTAGGAGGAAAGCTGGGCTGTACTGAAGCTGTTGTGAGTTAGGATGAAAGCAGGGCTGTGCTGAAGCTGTTGTGAGTTAGGAGGAAAGCAGGGCTGTACTGGAGCTGTTGTGAGTTGTGAGTTAGGAGGAAAGCTGGGCTGTACTGAAGCTGTTGTGAGTTAGGATGAAAGCAGGGCTGTGCTGAAGCTGTTGTGAGTTAGGAGGAAAGCAGGGCTGTACTGGAGCTGTTGTGAGTTGTGAGTTAGGAGGAAAGCTGGGCTGTACTGAAGCCTCAGACAAGTGGACATTGTTCAGGCTTAGTGAGACGTCACATGTGGCACAGATAGAGGCTGACAGCTTGCTCAGGCCAGGCTGATGTCAAATCCTGGATCTGCAGGACACAGAGACAGGCGGACCACAACATGGTGAGTAGCGGGCCTGACCGACAACACAGACAAAACATTACAACCAGCAGCGTTTTCTCACACCTGCAGGTGTATTAGCAGGTTAGCAGCGCAGAAACGTGGCCTTGTTATCTGACTAGTTAAGCTAGCTAGCTAATTATGTCAGCTTTTAAACCTGTGCCAGTACCACCTGTTGCACCTCCTCGGCTTGTGTGTAGCAGTTGGAGGACTAAAGATGTTTCTAGAAGCTCATGTTCAGTTTTTAATTGACATTTTCTTTGCTGAGACAACGCGTTTAATAAAACCTTATTATTGAAAATTGTGTTCGATAAAAAGTAAATACCCTCACGATACACAAAGAAAACTAATAATAAATAGCAATATGCTTCTTTATATGAAAGATATATTGCATATACATTAAAAATATGTATTTATATATTTTTTAAATGTATTTTAAACAATGCAGCCTATTAAAGAACAATATAGGTTATTTGACCATTTGACCATACATTTTTATATATTTATAAATACATTTTACATATATGTCTTTTCCATGTAGGTATTTTTTGTGTCTCTTAACAAATATAAGCAGAGCTAATTTATAAATTGTATTTAATTTATTAATATAACCATTAATAAAAATTAATTTGTCCATAAAAATAATAATAAAAAATAGAGTAATTGAAGGCCTACACATATTTTACATGTCCCATCTACATATTTAAATCTAACTTTTATATACTTACAATGTATTGTTTCATATTATCTAGTTTAATTTGTGTTTTTTTATAGTTCTTACATTTTTATTTATTTTTTTGTCATCTTCCAATTCGTCATCTTGTGTTTTTCACTTGCTCAAATAGGCCTGTCACAATAAATCTATTGCGATAATTGCAATAAACAACATTGTTTTTTCTTTTAAACCCACTCTATTCCACTGATATAATGAAAAAATAGCATAGAATTATTAAGAATATTAAAACATTGGAATTAGATTAAATATTGTTTTTAAACAAAGTCAGTGTTCCAGCTATTTTACCGTAGTTCCTTAGTAAATAAACACAACAGGCAATATTGAGAACAACAAAAATGGAGGTTGTGTTCTTTATTGTAAAGGCAATAACGCATTTGTTGTGAAAGACCTAGTGTTAAGCAAAAAGACTGTATTTAAATTTGATTTGGTTTGTCTGTATACATTTATTAAAATGCCAGTCATAGCAATACAAATAGGCAGGGTTAACTGTACAAACAAAGCCTTTTTCTGTCGTACTAATATCAGTTTTTGGGACATGAATTGGTTAAAATCACCTGGCAGGGTTCCCTAACTACCTGTAGCAGTTCATGCTGTACATAGAATACATACACCATTGGCTAAATTAGACTGATTGTAAGGCTTTTATTTCACAGTGTGTATAAAATAAAATGACCTATAGGTTGCGGTAACTAGGCTAAGGGCTGCCCATGTGTTCTCAGGTTATTCTTGTATCCTTAGCTGCACATATACGTCCCCAGCATGCCTGGCTAAATCTGTGTCAATCTTCATCAGAGTAAAGCTTAGCCTGATTGGTGGAAGGCCTCTCTAGAAGCTTTGCTATTGGCCACACATTAACTACTTGTGTCTGTTGGTTTCTTAGCTCTGTTTACATATGCTGTGTTTCACTGTGTTATTTAATTATTCTCCATTCTTTTGAAATATATTGTGAAGAACAATTTTCCGACATGCTATAAAAAGGTGTTTAAAATGGGATGGAGAGCTTAATTTGAGAAGAGATGCAAGGGATGCCACCCTCCCCCCAATAAAACACACAATTAAACTAATTACTGCTGAAGAACTGCAATGCTCAGCACCTTTAGATTAAATTAGTAAGAAATGGGTCAATATAACTATTGTTTGCATTTCATTCAAACACTGTGTAACAATTATGGGTGGGTGATATGTCCCTAAAATAAAACCACAATATTTTATGGAATTTTCGTGATAATGCTACTCTTGGCAATATGACAGAACACTGAATTAAATAAGTATTTTCAAGAATACACAAGTACAACAAAATAAAAATTAAATTCTGTTATTGCATAGGAGATGATATGGCATATCCCTACCTGGGATATTAAAATAAGTAAGGATTTTATCAGTAGTTAAATAACACATTTTGAAAAAATCAAAAGCTAAAATACAGTGTTCTTATGTGGAAGCAGTGTTTGAGTTGTTTGAACAATATTGGTATCAGTATCGTAAAGAAACAAATTGTAATATGTAAAAAATATGTAATATCTCTCAAGTTAGCCTATTTGCATGTGCTGAGGCAAAGCGCTTATCTCTGCAGTGTTGTGGCCTGCAAGAACTGGTGTTTAACATTTGATTAAGTTAATATCAACTTAATGTTTTTGAATTGTGCATCAGGGCTTGCTGTCCGTTCTGAGAAAACTGAAACACTCTCCAGATCAAGAAGTGCGTATCCTGCTGCTGGGATTGGACAATGCAGGCAAAACCACGCTGCTTAAACAGCTGGCAGCAGAGGACATCAGTCACATTACACCTACACAGGTACGGATATGCACTGGCAGACGCACACACTAAACTACACACAGAATCTAGTCTGTTACAGAATAATAATAGATTTAGCCTTATTGTTGTATTGTACCATAATACATCATTAATTTCTTTACACATTTGGCAACATACAAAAGGTCTGTGGACACTTGTTAAGATTACATGTACTGCTGTCTACCAGGGAAGTAGAAGTTTGTTTACTTATAAGTTTTTATGTTCTTCTCACATATTCCCAAGAGCATCACACTACTATCTTAACACTCTTAACGCTTTTGCGTTTAAAAGTAGAACCCTAGTGTGAAATTGACTTGGGGTGTAGTGAAACATGATAACATGTACAAACTTCGCGTTGTACATAGCGTTGCCCATGCATAGAACTCCCAATTTTTGCACCTTTAACGAGCTCTAAGGAGCTCCACACTACATTTGTAGAATTCTGAGGGCATTTGAGGACATTTAAAATGAGGCACTGAGAACTTTGAAAGTGGACAGGTAGTATAATAAAAATGCTTTTTATACAAACAATACCCTAATGTTGTTCTCCGGGCGCAGCCATCTTGAAATTTAGTCACAGTAAGTCAACTGATGAGCACAAACAAATAGGTAAAAAATTCATGTAAGCCTGTTTGGAGCATTGGCTAAAAGTGCTGTATTTGGGAATGCAGAATAGAAGTGGGCTATTTGACAAATTGTTTTACTTGTTATCATGTTTCACTACAACCAGTCCATTTAGGTTGTATGTAGCTTGTCATGTAGCTTGCCGTCGACTACCGATGCCCTAAGAGAGCACAATTGGCCTTGCTCTCTCTGGTTGGGTAGATGGTGCTCTCTCCTCACATCGCTCCAAAGAGTGAGGTTGATCAGCACAGGGCGTCTGTGAGCTGATGTATCAGAACTAACTCGCTGCGCTTTCCTCCAAGTGCGCTGTGATGCTACTCAGCATTGAAAAGAGGCGGTGACTGACTTCACGTGTCGGAGGAGGCATGTGCTAGTTTTCACCCTCTTGGTGTTGGGGCATTACTAGTGATGGTGGAGTTCTAATGAGTTGGTTGGGTAATTGGCTGTGTAACTTGGGAGAAAATGGGATAAAAATTAGAAGAAAAAATCCTCACTAATATATTTCTATACATTTATTCTCTATGTGAAAACCTAGTAAAAGAGTAGCGCTGACCTAACCCTGAGAAGCCAAAAATATCGTGATAGTACAATGTTGGTTAATTGATCATAAAGATGTGAGTGACTTGGGGACCTTAGGGACTAAGTAAGCTTTGGAGCAATGGAAGAAGTTTCATACAGTCAAGAGTTCTGTTTGTTTTGTTGTTGTGATGTCTGCACCATTTACCTGTAGAATGGGCTAGAAAGTAAAGGCCAAATTCCTGCACAGTAATGACGTTTTACTTTTTAATTACACCAGATTTAACTTCCTTATGACTTGTCAGTTTTAGCAGGTGTATTAGAGGAACTGGCTTTCAATTCTACACCCCTTATCTCTGATTTCTCTGTGCCACATCCACAGATACCATCTACAGAGGTCTTGAAGAGTGACCTGCTTTAATTGCATGTAGATTACCAACAGTTTAGTAGGCACCGTATTTGTTTTATTCATGACATGTTGCTGTGTTTTCCCAGGGCTTCAACATAAAGAGCGTTCAGTCTCAGGGATTTAAACTGAATGTCTGGGACATCGGGGGCCAGAGGAAGATCCGACCTTACTGGAGGAATTACTTTGAGAATACAGATCTTCTGGTACCTTAACAAGAGTTTTAGAGTTTTAAAGGACCACGTTCATCACATTCACTTTATAGACAATAGTATTTGTAGTAATAGTTATAGTAGTAGTAGTAATTGTAGTAATTGTATTTCCTGTCCATAGAAGGATTTCTACTAGATTTTGGAGCATTACTGTGATAATCTTATTGCATATACTGACAAGAGCGTTATTGAGGTCAGGATGTTAGATGATCACCACTGCACTCCATCCATAACACCACAACTCATCCTAAAAGTATTGAATGCTGCACCATAATTCCAGAAAACACAGCTCCACAAGCTCAGTAGTGGGGGGCTTCAAACCCCCCAGCCCATTACAGGCATTAGGCATGACATCAACTGCTTCATGTTTATGTGCTCCATAGAGTCCTATTCTATTGAAAGTACTTCTTTACAGGAACTAGACAAGCTGTATGTGTGCAGTTGCATATCTTTGTCAGCAATGTGTGCAGCTAAATACATAAATGCATTCAAATAATTCATTAAAAGGTGTGTA